>NC_084799.1:149710851-151020851 GCF_963169125.1 Humulus lupulus
TAACCAGATCGAAGATCAATCTTTGAGAACACCGACTTACCTTGCAGCTGGTCGAACAAGTCAACAATCCTTGGTAGGGGATACTTATTCTTAATAGTCAACTTGTTCAATTCCCGGTAATCTATGCACATCCTCAAAGTCCCGTCCTTCTTCTTCACAAACAAAACTGGAGCACCCCATGGCTAGTAACTAAGCCTGATGAACCCCAAATCCAAAAGCTCTTGCAGCTGTATCTTCAATTCTTTCAGTTTCGCTGGTGCCATCCTATATGGTGCCCTCAACATAGGCTCTGTCCTTGGTGCCAACTCAATGACAAATTGAATCTCTCTACGTGGCGGCAACCCAGACAATTCATCAGGAAACATATCCAGGAACTCGCAAACCAATCTGGTCTCCGCCGGTCCTACTGGTGAAACTCTGGTGGTATCCACCACACTAGCCAGAAAGCTTATACATCCACCCTGTAGTAAGTCTCTGGCTCTCAATACCAATATCTTGGGCACGCGGGGTCCATGCACCGCTCCGACAAAAACAAAGGGATCCTCACCCTCTGGCTCAAAAGTTACCATCTTCTTCCTGCAGTCAATGGTAGCTCCATATCGAACCAACCAATCCATACCTAGGATTATATCGAAATCCTCCATACTCAACTCAATCAAATCTACTGACAACTCCTTACCATCAACTATCACTGGCAGTGCTCTAATCCACCTCCTTGATACTACCAGTTCTCCTGTAGGCAATATAGTCCCAAACCCTGAAGTACTATACTCACTAGGTCTACACGGTCTATCAATCACCTTACTAGAAACAAATGAGTGTGTAGCACTAGAGTCAATCAATACAGTAAAAGGAGTGCCAGCACTAGAAATCTGACCTGTCACTACCGAGGGACTAGCCTCGACCTTCGCCTGCATCAGGGTGAACACTCGAGCTGGAGTCCAGCTGTCCACCTTTCTTGCATCTCCCTTCTTCACTGTCGGGTAATCTTTCTTGAGGTGTCCCACCACCCCGCACACATAATAAGCCTTGGCCCGACACTCACCCGGATGGCGTCTCTTGCACCTTGTGCACTCCGGATAGGTCCTCCATGAATCACCGCCTCCTTGACGGCCACCCTGGGTACCCCGACCTCTCCTATCAGGACCAGGAGCGATCGAAACCTCAGGGGTCTTCCTCTTCAAATCACTGGGGCCTCCGCCCCTACCTGAACCAAAATATGGAGGCACCGCCCTGCGGTCCTCCCTCCTTACTGCACTCTCTCTCCATATCTTGTTCTCCGCTTCCTCAGCGGCCAGAGCCTTCTCCACAGCCTGGGCATAAGTTGTCCCTCCAGGAACTGTGGTAATTCTCACATCTCGGGCTATCATAGCATTCATCCGTCTAATGAATCTGTCCTGCCTAGCTGCATCAGTAGTCACAAGATCTGGTGCAAATTTCACAAGTCTGTCAAACTTCAAGGCATATTCTGTAACTGTCATACTGCCCTGACCCAGCCCCACGAACTCATTTACTTTCGCTGCCCTGATGGAAACATTATAATACTTCTGACTGAACAAGTCCTTAAACCCTTCCCAAGTCAATGCAGTAACATCTCTGGTCTGTGATGCCACCTCCCACCAGATTCGGGCATCCTCCCTCAGCATATAAGTGGCACAGGCCACTCTGTCATGTCCTTCTACCCTCATGAAATCAAGAATGGTTGTAATCATAGTCATCCATTGTTCAGCCTTCAGTGGATCAGGTCCTCCCTCAAAGATCGGGGGCTGTTGCTTCTTGAACCGCTCATACAATGGTTCCCATTTGTTCCCAACCTCAACTGGCTGCACTACAGGTACCACTACAGGTGGCGCAATAGGGGCAACACTCCCAGATGGAGCCTGCTGCCGCAGAATTCAGATCTGTTCATCTTGGCTCTGTAGCCGAGCCTGCATGTTTGCCATTAACTGCTACCAGTTCTTAGGGACTGATGAAGGGGTCTGGCCCTGATCATCATCTCTAGCCCCAGACCTGCTGGCTAGTTGCGTAGATTTTCTTGGACGCATACCTATCCAAGTCAATCTGCAATCAACAACTCGCCAATCAGGCTATAATGACAGGGTAATAATCCTTTCATGATCCATCACTGGAACTCCAATCATTCACAAGCAATCAAAATATAACAATTTATCCAAATGTTCATCCATATATTCACTTACATGCATAACAATGCTAATAAGCACGCCTCAACAACATCATGCAATAATCAAGGGCCAGGCCCTATTAGTTCCTCATGCTCCCTATTCATCAAACAGATATCAACAGTCATATCTCATTCAAACCATTTAAACACATAATCATGCATACACAATTACGAAACCCTGAGTCGAGCTTGTCTCTCGCGGCGAATGTACATGTCCAGCCAGTCTTCAGGAACCCATAAACCTAGGACGCTCTGATACCAAGTTGTAACACCCTGGATAGCCAAGACCGTTACACTGTGTGTTTATGAAAGGGCTAGACTTGCTAATCAAGTCATTTAATTAAGAACGTGTTACTGAAACTATAAAGGAGCTAGGGTTAAAATGTTTTGGTCTCAAAAGTCACATTTCTTATAAAGAAACATTTCCTGTTTACACGGGATCCCAAAAATGTTAAGATTAAAACTGTTTACAAGAGATTCAAGAACTAAATACAGTATTAGCCATATTAAGGCAAAATAGACAATTAGGCAATCTCAGTCCTGATCCACTCCTCGGCCATGGCGATCGAACAGCTGGCTATGTACATTCAACCCCGCAGCTCTCCTTCTCAGGATTGGTCCAACTTGCCTTTGCCTTTACCAGCACCACGTAGCACCCGTGAGCCAAGGCCCAGCAAGAAAACATAACAACAGAGCATAAGCAATCAAAAGACAATCCAATATCTCATATTGTATAACATATTCTCAACCATATAAACATTAAGAATAATCAAGTATTCAGCATACTAAACACATCAACTCATATCATAAACCAATTCACAAATGATAACTAGGGTTAGCGCCCTCAGGCCACACCCTCCGTTATCCCACTGACTCCAGCCCGCTTAAACCGAGCTCAGTGAATATTAAGTTGTCCTCGGCTACCAGTGGCCAAGCCGCGCCCTGTGCGCAAATATTGTGTACGGCACCCTTAGGCCGCTATCACATGTCCCATGGCATAATACCATCATTGACATTATACAGATATCAGGAGCACTTAGTCCCATCACAAACATATAACCGGGTGCAGTTTTCTTACCTTTAGATTCGCTAGCTTTGTTCACTTGATTCCTTGAGCACGATCCCTCTCGAGCCTTAGCGCTCACCTAATCACAACCATAGATCAAAGTCATCACCAAACCTCAAATCCAAAACCTAGCCTCGGGACCAATCCCGAGCCCCCGGGAAGTCCTAGTTCTACCAAAAAAGGTGGTGGAATCAAACCCCGAACCCTTGGTCAAAAACCCTTGAAAATAACCCTAAAACCCCTTTCTAGAAACAGGGCAGCGCTACAACGCTCTAAGGAGGGCGCTACAGTGCTACAAGAAGAACCAAAATCCCCCAAAAAGCATGGCCTAGCGCTACAACGCCCAAAGGCTAGCGCTGTAGCGCTAGCCACAGACATGCAACACCTCATTTTCCCTTCCTGCGATTTCCTCGAGCCAAACTTAACCAAAACTTCTCCAAATCTTCACCAAACTCAAAAACAAGCTTATTAACACACTCCACTCATCCCAAGCATCCCAAATACTCAAAACCCAAGCACATGCATCCCTAATCTCAAAATTCACCATAATTGACCCTAAACTCAGAAACTCAGCAGAAACCAGTCAAAACATCAAAGTTTAAAGCTCATAATTTATACCTTTGATGGAAATTCGATTTCAAGTTAGCCTCTAGACCTCCTTAGCTTGTTCTTCCTCAATTCCTTGGCTTGAGTTCCCCTGAAATTCCCATCAACTTAGCTTAGATACCATAATTCAAACTAGCCAAACCAGAAACTGAAAACTCAAAAGGCTTACCTCAAGTATTGGTGTGTTCCTGCTAACCCCTTGCCAACCCTTCAAGCTTAGCTTAGTATTCTTGTTACTCAACTTAACCTAGCTCCCTTCTGAGTTTTTCTCCAAGAAGAATGAAGAGAAATGGTGAGAGAACAACAAACTGACCCTAAGAAAACTACTCTGTTTTCCTTCCTTTTCTTTTTCTTTCTTTTCTTTCTTTCCTCAGCCTTCTACCTTTTTCTAAAATTGCCACTAAGTATAAAGCCTCAGCATACCTATCCCTTGCAAGCCAAATGACCATAATGCCCTCCCTTTTAATTTTAAACCTTTAAGTGCATCTAGGGCGTTTTGGTCATTTCACCCCAATTCCCGCTAATTCCTCGAGTGTCTCTAATATTTTCCGCTTACCTCGCGATACCTAATTAATCACCAATTATATTCCTCATTATCAAAATTAACCTCAATATATTCTCTAAATTCCCATTTATACCCCCACGCTCGCCCTGAGCCGGGTATAAATCCCCGCCGTGACTTTTTCGCTAATCTGCTCACTAGGATCGTCTCGAATCACAGATCACAGATATATCCACATAATAATGTGGTATCAACAATTATCACACATATATATACAGTTATGCCCGCAACGGGCCAAAATTACGATTATGCCCTTCTAACCTAATCAGGGCCTACATGCATACTAATACACATAGTCATGCATCTCAAATATTCAAATAGTCATATAACATGCTTTAAATCATTAAATCACATATATTCCAATTATTCCCTCCCGACACACTAATCTAGGCCCTTAAGCCTCATTAGTAAATTTGGGTCGTTACAGGTTAAATCTCCACCTAGTCCACGAGTCAATATTATTATTGTTTCTCTCTCTATTTTGATTGAGCTTGGGTATTACAGAATAATCCAGTTTTTTTCTGTCCAACATTCCCAGTATTTATAGGGGAATTCCATGGACAAGATTTTGCTGCGTGAGTCAATCATGTAATTACATAATGTCTATATTTAATACAAATCATATCCCATTTATGTTGGGATATGATTTGATAACAAAATAAATATGTTCCTGCTATCTCGAATAATAAATATGACAACCTGGTCGTGAATAAGCGTGTAAACAAATCCCGAGTCTCTGGGGATCTTTTAGTATGTGTTATATCTGAATCACCACGAGCTGTATATCTCTCACAAGCTTGTGCTTTGACAGCTATCTAACCCCGAGCTAGCGCTTTGACATCTATCTTATTCTTAGTTCGTGGTAAAGTCAGGATGCATAACACTAGGTTTGACCATTATGAATCTCGATCTGTCCACATGGATAATAAGCAGATATTCTACTTGGTTATTTTTCCACGTATTTACCTGTCAGCTATACTCGAGTTGAGTGAATGAACTCGTGCTAAAATTAGGATACAACATTTGCCCCCCAAGCTCCTGCTCGTGTTTGATGTCATCATTTTCTGACATACATAGTAGGGGCTTTTAGACTTCTATCACATAAAACCATGCCTGCCTACTACTCGAGTACTGGACACGTGGTCTACTACAATTGGCGTCTGTTCGGGTTTCGAGGACTGAAATAATGGTCTTGTCAACTTTTTGTCGCCATTTGGTCTATTTAATCTTGGCTCCTGGATCTCGAGTTAACCCATTTGGATAGCCCATATTAATTTATGTAGTTTACGTATAAATAGGGTGATCAGACTTCAAACCTCACCACCTTTGCATTTGAAAATTTCCCGTTTCTAAACTCTCAAGCTTCCCTTCTTCTTCCCCAGAACCCCAAAAAACGTTCATCATGCCCAGACATTCAGAAGCTTTCCAGGAGCTTCCCATTGTCGAATCTACATCCTCTAATCACTGAACATATTCCTGTAAGTATCTCATCCCTTGGTTTGAAAAGTTCCCCCCCTTTTTTTTGTTCTTCATTATCCAATGAGATTTCTGTTCTCAACAATGTTCATCCGCAACATTCATTGTTTGTTACTGTTAGGCTATTTCTAAATGTTCATAGGAAATAGGTTTCAATTTAGGTTCAATGGGTGAACCCAAACATGTTTTAGAAATAAGACATTCATAAAATTTGGCAAATTTCTAGGTTAATTTGGGGTATCCCTAATTGCAAATTAGTTTAAAGAATACCCATTCGGGGTAAAGAAACTGAAGGGTTTTTAGGTTTAATACCAGGTAGCTTAGGGGTTACGCTTCCTTGAGTGGTTTCACACTAAACTATTTTCCAAAGGAAAGTAGTGGGTCAGACATTTCTGACACGCGGATCCCGAAGTATCTGAGGATTGTTAAGAAACTGAGGCGCGTGGCCTAGGATATCACGCGGCATCACGCGATGAGACTAAGGCTAACTTTAGCTCGTGTAACAAAAATAATCCATTTCATCCCTCGTACCTTTACGACATAGTTATAGACCATCCTAGGTCGCCTACTAACTAGGTCGCTTTGTCGTTAGGCGATCTGATGGCACCCCCTAAGAATAAATCTGCGAGATCATCCACTCAATGCAAAAGATAAAGGGAAGCAGGTTGCCCCTGACTCTCCTATTCCGCATTTCAATCCAGTAGTGGAGAAAGAAGTTCCTGCCCCAACGCATTCTTCGAGGCCGAGCACATAATATAAAAAATCACGACTCAAGGGAAAGTGAATAAAATTATGTTGAGTCACAACATTGAGATGGGAGCTGGTGGTCTCCTCGCCCGACCTGCGCTTGAAGGGGAAATGAGCTGTGCTCCTTTCCAAGATGACTTTGCGGCCTGGAGCAATGAGCATCTAAAGGCTGGTGCCTTCCTTCCCCTGGACTAGTATTTCGTGGACTTCTTAAACTATGTGAAACTGGCTCCCTTCCAGCTCCCCCCAAATTCATACAAACTTTTGGCTGGGCTGAAATATCTGTTCTTGAGGCATGAGTGGGAGGTCCCCTCTCCAGTGGATATTTTGTACTTTTTCTGTCTCAAAGCAAGCCCTGACCAGAGAGGACGAGGTGATGGGTTTTATTACCTCACGCGTTTTCCAAACTCCACCTCCGCCATTGAGCTTCCTAGCCATCCAAACGACTATAAAGATTTATTATTTACGTCGAATGACTTCAAGAATTGTGAACATCGATACTTCAACCGACCTCGTAAGTCTTCTACCTTTGTAAATTCAGCTCTTGAATTTGTATTCCTTTTACTTAAAAAAAATACATTTTTTTTTTCACATGTCTTGATTGAGTTTGTTTCTCATGTAGCCATATTTGCCAGGACAGAAAAATCTGTGACTCTCGGGGGTCAGTATGAGAAATTGTCCTGCCTTCCCCCCGAGGAAAAGGATTATCGCAAAGTCATGAATGATATCACGATGTTGGCCTGTAAACTGATCAGCGAGGGTCAAACACTGGCTCTGAGGACTCGAGCTCCTCTTCTGGTGATCCTCGAGTTTCCCTCCTCTTAAGAGGCTTTGCCAACCGCTGAGGACACCAATGAGGAAGAGGCCGAGGTGCCTCTCGTGCGGAAAAGACGGGCTCCTGAAGCTGATCAAAGACCTGATCCTGATTGAGCTGCTTCTGGAGCAGCAGTCGGCCCCTCCGGCCAACGTAACCCATACCTTTTTAGGGAGTTAGATCGGGTTGCTGCTAGCTTTAGGTTAATACGTTTTGACCCCAATCAGCTAGTTAGTCGCCACCCCATTGATCCGGACCTAAATGTAACTCTCCTCCAATGAGTGGATTGCTTGGTGGTACGCTACGACCACAGCTATCTCAAAGGTACCATTGTAGTTGACAACACGCTGAACTTTAGATCTTTTATCTTTGAAGAGTATGGAACCAACCTTAGGACTTGGCCTTCTCTAATCCAGGGAGCATTTTCTCCTGGGTTTAGGCAGTATGCAGACGAATCCAGCCCCGAGGAGGGACCTGAACCCCCTAGGATCTTAGAGATTGTATCCTTATATTCCCCCTCCCCTAGCCAGAGGTCATGCTTAGCCCGGTTCATACACTCAATATGGTGATAATAGATTCCTCCCCTAGCCTGGAGGGTAGGATCTCTATCTTCCCTTTTTTCTTTATATATCTTTGAAACACTACTGTTGTGAATTAACTCCCTTTGTTCTTTTCAAGTGAAGAGATGGAATCGATAGGAGCCCTTGACCTAAAGACTACCTTTCAGGATAAAAAGTCTGGAATGGGCCCCATCATGAAGAGGCCCAGGGTGACGAAGAAGGCCATCCCTAAGACGGGGGATACTACAAAATCCCCCTCTAAGGGTAAAGACATGAGCTCTGCTCGGGAGCCAGCTCCGGTGACTACTGTCATCATTGGGCAAGTTCCTCCTCCTCCCCCTTGACACATGCCTCAACCTCCCTAAGTAATTAAAGCTGAGGCCCCCATCGTTTGAATACCAGTTGAGCCACAGGACCTGGAAAAGATCCCCGAGGAATTTCGGGGTATAGTGTATGAAACAACGACTCATATGGTGGGCCACACATATAAAGCCAGTGCGAGGGATCTGAGAGCCATAGAGGAGCACAGCTTGGAGGATGTCCTCGAATCTGCCATGGGGATGAACCTCACAGTGAGTCCTTCTCCCACACCTGATTATTTTTTGTTTACTGTGTTCTTCCTCATTTTTTTTTTATTTGAACTTGTTTTGTTATTCTGCAGTCCGTCCTGGCCCAATACCGAAGCATAGCTCATGCTAAGGCCAGAAACGAAGAGATCCGAGCCGAGCTAGCCACTGCCAAGGCCGCCCTGAATGTTGCTCAGGAAAATGAGCATGCTGCTAAGGCCATTTTTATCTCTTCCCAAGAAAGCGAGCAGGTTGTAAAGACCGCATTATCTGCCTCCCAAGCTCAGGCTGTAGAGGTGAACCACCGTGCTAAACAACTTCAGGCCGAGAATGGTGAGCTCAAAGCAAAACTACTCGAGGCCGAAGTTAAAGCCAAGGAGGAAGTGATAGTGTCATCATCAACCATGGAGGAGATGCTTTACCATTGCTGGGCTTTCAACCAAGACGGGAACTTCTCCTTCTTGGAGCCCAGGTTGTGGGATCCATACCTTGCTAAATTCAAGGTTCAGTTTTTACAAGAACCCTCGGAGACTAGTGAGGCTTCTGGAGCGGCGGAGGGAGATGGTGAGGAAGTTACTTCGGTGGGGCGAGCTGACGGAGCCCAATGATCTCATTTATGATTTTATTTGTACTTGTCTAACAATCTTTTGGTATTAAACAATTGCCTTCGGGCTTAGCTCAAGGTTATTTCTCCTTGATGTGATAATATATTTGTTTGTTTTATTTCAATATATATCTAACTTGTGGTCTATTTGTCTTTCCTTTATTTTTTTTCTCATGTTATATGAATCCTTAGACTCTTGTACATTCGAAATTTTAGGAATCGACTTTTGGATCTAGATAGATTTTACCAAACTTGGTTATGTCCAAGTTTTTGTCCGCTTATTTGCGTCGTACATGTTAAGAATCAAGCCTCGAACTTGGTTATATCCAGGGTTTTTAATGATTTAAACTTAGTTCGTACTTGGTTTATTGAAAGTTCGAGCTTTAAAAAGCCGTTGAATAATAAATTTTTCCAAACTTCTAAGTTTTGGACCTGGTTATATCCAGGGTTTTAGATGATTTAAAATTAATTCATGCTAGGTTTATTGAAAACTCGAGCTTTAAAAAGTCGTTGAATAATCAATTTTTCCAAGCTTCTAAGTTTCGGACCTAGTTATATCTAGGGTTTTAGATGATTTAAACTTAGTTCGTGCTAGGTTTATTGAAACTTGAGCTTTAAAAAATCCATTGAATAATAAATTTTTCCAAGCTTATAAGTTTTGGACCTTATCCGAGTAGGCTTAGTCTATTAGTTTTAAAAGAATTTTTCACTAAAAATCTTGCCGACCTCGGTTATGTGCCCCCTAAGTAACCAGAATGTATAAACTTTCCTGGTTGCTTTTACACATATGAGAACACGAACTCGCAATAATAAAACTAAGAAATGGTTTTTTAATAATCCATCTATTGTTTAATTGAAATGGCTTTTATAAATAAGCCTTACATTGACAGTAGTACTATTGATAATACTTTTTCAAGTGAAGGGCATTCCAGGTCCGTGGGACTACTTTCCCATTCAGTCGAGCTATCTTAAAAGTTCCCTCATGCAAGACTTCTATGATCTGATATGGTCCTTCCCAATTCGGTCCCAATACACCATCCCTTGGGTCTTTATTTTCCAAAAAGACCCTTTGGAGCACTAGGTTGCCTAATCCAAGTCTTCACCCCTTAACTTTAGAATTGAAATAGCGAGTGATCTTTTGTTGATAATGGGCGAGCTGTAACTGTGATTCCTCTCGTTTTTCTTCAATCATATCGAGAAGAAGCGTTAAGTAGCTCATCATTCTGTTCTTGATCAAATGTCCTTTGCCTATGAGTAGTTACCATGGCTTTGATTGGAAGAATGGCCTTGCTTCCAAAAGTTAAGGGAAAAGGAGTATGCCCTGTGGAGGTCCTGTGAGAAGTTCGGTAGGCCCAAAGTACTTGCGGGAGCTGTTCGGGCCATAGTCCTTTGGCTTTGTCCAACCTCTTCTTCAGGCTTGCCTTAAGGGTTTTCTTTATATCCTCGACCTGCCCGTTGGCTTGTGGGTATGCTACCGATGAGAAACTCTCCGTGATGCCATATTTTTCACAAAAGTTAGTGAAGAGATCATTGTTGAATTACGTCTCATTGTCTGACACGATCTTCTTAGGAAGACCAAATCGACATATAATACCCTTCACCACGAAGTCCATGACTCTTTTTGAGGTGATGGTTGCCAGAGGCTCGGCTTCTACCCACTTCGTGAAGTAATCGATCGCCACCACCGTATATCGAACTCCTCCCTTTCCCATAGGTAGGGAACCAATTAGGTCGATTCCCCATGCTGCAAATGGCCATGGGGATGAAATCATCGTTAGCTCGACTGGAGAAGCTCAGGCTACTATGGCAAAACACTGGCATTTGTCACATTTTTTAACGTACGAGATCGAATCTTTCGTTAAAGTGGGTCAAAAGTAGCCTTGCCTCAGTATCTTCAGTGCCAAGTTTTGCCCCCCAGCGTGATTTCCACAAAAACTTTCGTGTATTTCTTGTAAAATGGTTTTGGCTTCTTCGGGCAGAACACATCGCAGGAGGGGCAACGAATGACCTTGCCGATAAAGGGTTCCATCTACCATCACGTATCGTGAAGCTTGATAGAGTATCTTCCTCGTGTCTTTTCTGTCTTCAGTTAATTTTCTAGTTGCGAGATATTCCACTATAGGAGTCATCCAAGTTGGTCTTATGTCAATCATTCCGACCTCCATCATTTCTCTTGTTACACTTGGACTCGCCAAGAACTCCACCGACACTACATCTAGTGTTTCAGCCTTTTTGGTGGTAGCAAGTCGAGCCAGAGCGTCGGCATTAGAATTTTGCTCGCGGGGTATTTATTCGATAGAGTTGTATTCAAATTCAGACAGTTCCCCTCTTACCTTAGCCAGGTAGGCCGCCATCTTGATGCCTCAAGCTTGATACTCTCCCAATACTTGATTGACCACGAGTTGGGACTCACTATAGCATTGGATGGATTTCGCCTTGAGCTCTCTCGCCACCCTCAGCCCTGCCAGTAAGGCCTCATATTCTGCTTCATTGTTGGATGCCTCAAATCTGAATCTTAGAGCTATGTGAAATCGATGACCTTCTAGTGAGATTAAGATTATTCCAGCTCCTGATCCGTTCTCGTTCGACGATCCATCAACGAAGATTTTCTATACTTCCTGCACTGGCTCCCTTATGAGCTCGTCCTGAAAACCGGTGCATTCAGTCATAAAATCAATAAGGGCTTGACTCTTAATTGAGGTCTGGGGTAAGTACAAAATCTCGAATTGGCTAAGTTCGATGGCCCATTTTAAGAGACGTCCCAACGTCTCAGATTTTTGTAGAACCTGCCTTAAAGGTTGGTCGGTTAAGACGTTGATTGAATGGGACTTGAAATATGGTCGGAGCTTTCTAGAGGCCAATATTAGGCAGAACGTCAGTTTCTCTATCAATGGATACCGTGACTCAGCTCCAAGAAGCCTCTTGCTCACATAATATACTAGTTTCTGAGCTCGATCTTCTTCTCGAACCAACACGGCACTGACTGCATTCTCTGTTATGGCCAGATAAAGGAACAGAGACTCTCCATATATTGGTTTAGATAATACTGGGGGCTCGACCAGATGTGTTTTTAGATCGTGGAATGCCTGTTCGCACTCCTCGGTCCACTCAAATTTCTTGTTTTGTAACGCCCTGGATAACCAAGATCATTACATTGTGTGTTTAAAATAGTGCAGGACTTGCTAATCAAGTCTTTCAAATGAAAACGTGATCCTATATTCATAAACAGGTAGAGTTTAAAAGATTTTGGTAATAAACATATAATTCTAATTAAAATGATTGTTTAGTACATGAGATCCCAAAACAGGGTTTAAAAGACATATTTACAAAAATTCCAAAAGTTATAAATAAACATGGCCATTCTAATGGAAAAATATACGTTTTAGGTTTCCGTCCCTGTACAAACCCTCGACCGTGGCGGCCGAGTAGCTGACAATGTACACCTCGCCCCCAGAGCTCTCCAACTCATGGTTGAACCATCAAACCCTTGCCATTACCTGCACCACGTAGCACCCGCGAGCCGAGGCCCAACAAGAAAACTCTATTGCATTGCATAATAAAAAATAGTAAACAAATAACTCACAAATCATTAATCAAATATTCAATAGACCGCATCATTCACATAATCGGTGATATCAACCAACCAACCAATAATTAACCATTCATACAATGAGCATGCCATAATCATTAGATTAACATCAATAAACATATCACACAATATCTAGGGTCGACACCCTTAGGTCGCACCCTCTTTTTAAGTTACTGTCTTCGGTTCACTTAGGCCGAGCCCAGTGTTCAACCCACTGACTCTAGCTCGCTTAGGCCAAGCTCAGTGATTATTTGATTAACCTCAGCTACCAGTGGTCGAGCCGCGTCCTGTGCGAAAATATTGATTCCGACACTCTTAGGCCGTTTATCACATGTCCCCATGGCATAATACCATCTTATGACATCACATACAAGTATAGGGAACTCTTAGTCCCAACATAACCACATAACTGGGTGCAGTTTTCTTACCTTTGATTCCGAGCACTTTGGCTAACTGAAGCTACACTTGAGCACGATCCTG
The DNA here is from genome assembly GCF_963169125.1 of Humulus lupulus. Classification (NCBI taxonomy): domain Eukaryota; kingdom Viridiplantae; phylum Streptophyta; class Magnoliopsida; order Rosales; family Cannabaceae; genus Humulus; species Humulus lupulus. The sequence goes on from NC_084799.1 coordinate 149,724,104, forward strand.
ATCCGAGCCCTAGCGAAAACCTAGTCACAACTGTAAAATAGAACCATCATTAACTCAATTCCGTAACCCAACTTCGGGACCAATCCCAAGCCCTCGGGAGGCCCAATTCCACCAAACGGGGTGGTGGAATTGACCCCCGAGCCCCCAAGCAAGAACCCTAAGAAAAACACCCAAAACCCACTTCTGGAGGCAGGGTAGCGCTACAGCACCACAAGGTGGGTGCTACAGCGCTACAAACAGGGACAAAACCCCCCCAGGAAATGAAGCCTAGCACTGTAGTGCTCCAAGGCTAGCACTACAACGCTACAAACAACATGCATGAATTTTTTGGGTTTTCCCTTTGAACTTCCCTGAGCCAAAGCTCTACCAAACCACTCTAAAACTTATCCAACCTCAAAATTGACCTTACAACCCACTATAACTCAACCAAAATAACCCATCAACATCAAAAGCTCAGCAAAAAAAATCATCAAACACAGAAATCACACTTGAGCTCAAGAGCTCAAGAACACCATCAGAAAACCAGAAACCCAGAACTTTAAGGTTAGAATTGATTACCTTAACTGAGAGAATCTGACCTTAGGTTGTTTCTATGCCCTTCCAGCCTTTAGTTCCTCAAATCCCCAAGCTCAAGCCCCTTGATTTTCATCCAAAATTCAAAATCAGAATCAACTTCTTCAAATTTAGAAAACATAGACCAAACTTTTAAACCTTACCTTAACTTGAGCTAAATCCTGTTGAACTTCTAGCCACTCCAAGGATCAGAGTCCTAGGACCTTGCCTAGACTTTTCTTTGAGTTTCCAGCTCCAAGATCCACAAGAAATGGTGAGGAATAGGCAAATCGAGTGGAGGAGAAAGAGGTCTCTGTTTTTTTTTTCCTTCTCCTTATCTTTTCTTTCCTTCAGCTTCCAATTCTTTCTACAAATTCCACTAACTCCAAATAAATAGAATAACACTTATCCCCTTAAAACACCAAAAGACCCTTTTTCCCTCCCAAATAAACCTAAGCCTTTAAACACTCTAAGGGAATTTTGGTCATTTGCTCCCAATTCCCGCTAATTCCTCGAGTGTCCCTAACATTTACCACTTAATTCCCGTCATCTAATTGATCGCCAATTATTTTCCCCAATGCCTAATAATCTCCAATATATATTTCCCAAGTTCCTAGGAATACCCCCAGGCTCCCCCGAGCCGGGTATAAATCCCCACTGTGACTATTTCGCTAAATCACTCACTAGGATCGCCTCGAGCCACAAGCTGCAAATATATCCACATAATAATGTGGTCTCAACAATTTATCACATATAATTAAATTTATGCCCTCAATGGGCCAAAATTACAAACATGCCCTTGTGAACAAAACAGGGCCCACATGCATATTCAACACTCATAAACATGCATCTAACCATATACATATACTCATCTAATCATGCATGCCATATAATCATGCATTTAATCAATAATTCACATAAATAACAATTATGCCCTCCTGGCACACTAATCAAGGCCCTTGAGCCTTATTAGCAATTTTGGGCCGTTACATGTTTCCTCTGAGCAAGTTGTAGAATGGGAGAGACTTGTCAGTGGATTTCGAAATGAATTGATTCAAAGCTGCCACCCTTCCAGTTAGGCTTTGAACTTCTTTAAGGGACCTGGGCGAAGGAATTTCTAATAACGATCTGATTTTTTCAGGGTTCGCCTCTATTCCCCTTGTGTTGACTATGAAGCCAAGGGACTTTCCAGATGCCACCTTGAAGGTGCATTTCTGAGGATTCAGCTTCATATCATGTTTCCTTAATATTCCAAAACACTCTTCCAGATTTGATACATGGTTATTGGCAGTCTTTGACTTGACAAGCATGTCATCGACATACACCTCCATATTTCTCCTGATCTGGTTAGCGAACATTTTGTTGACCAAGCGTTGGTATGTAGCCCCAACATTTTTCAACCCGAATGGCATAACTTTGTAGCAATATACGTTATGTTCGGTCATGAAACTAGTATGCTCCTACTCTACATGGTTCATTGTGATCTAGTTATGTCTAGAATACGCATCCATGAAAGACATGAGCTCGTGACCTGCCGTGGCATCTACCAACTAATCAATTCTTGGTAGTGGGAAACAGTCCTTGGGACAAGCTCTGTTCAGATCGGAGAAGTCGATACATGTTCTCCATTTCCCATTCGGTTTTGGGACTAGCATGAGATTAGCAACCCAGATCGGGTATTTTGCCTCTCGAATGAACTCGCATTTTAGTAATCGAGCTACTTCTTCATCAAGTGCTTCAGCTCGGGTAGTTCCCAAATGTCTCCATTTATGAAATTTTGCAGGCACGCACTTGTCCAAATTTAAAGTGTGCATTATTATACTTGGACTAATTTCCATCATATCCTCATGCGACCAAGTGAAGACATCCAGTTTCTTTTGTAAAAAAATCGACTTGCTCCATCTTTCTTTCATTGTCAAGATTCTTTCCAATTTTGACAACTTTTGAAGCTTCTTTAGGGTCGATATTCACTTCCTCGAGCTCTTCTATGGCTTTGAACTCCGACTTATCTTCACCTACTTGCGGATCAATGTTGTCATGTTGGGCGACTCCACTATCCTCTTCCCGCAGAGGTTCTTCTATCCCATAAGTAACTTCTACTTCCTGGGACTCCTCACCTCCATCATTTATGACCATCGCTTGCTACCTGGGTTGTGACTTTCCCTTCATAGAAATGCTATAGCATTCCCTGGTAGCAAGCTGATTGCCTCTGACGATGCATATTCCCACAGCTGAGGGGAATTTCAATGCTAGGTGGTGGATAGAGGTTATGGCTTCAAATGCCATCAGCGCTAGTCGGCCTAAAATCGTATTGTATGCAGTTGGACAATCGATTATACAAACTCGAGTAACTTGGAAACAATTCGCGACTCTTCTCCAATGTCACCACCAGTCTGATCGTCTCGATGGCTGCTGGCCCTTCTCACGAAAACCCGTATAGAGTCATCGAGGTCGCCTTCAAATTAGTTACGAATAACCCCATTTTTTCCAGGGTGAACCTGAAAAGTATATTTACAGAGCTTACGTTATCCACTAGTGTCCTTCGTACCCTCTATTGGCGAGCTGAACGGTAACCACCAGCAGATCATTATGCGAGAATTGGACGTGGCTAGCATCCTCTTCCGTGAAAACGATTGGTTGCTTTTCCAATCGCTGCTGTTTCTATAATCGTTGCTCCAGGACGAACTCCACCCTGTTATGAGACTTCAGTTTGTTAATATGCATATTTTGGGCCCCGCTGCTCGTGCCTGCCAAATGAGGTCCTCCCGCAGTAGTGGTTATATCTCCCCCTACTATCGGATGAGGGTCGACCTGATTTGCTTGAGCTCCAGGTTGGCTTGTCAGAGCTTTTGGAACTGGTAGCGCGTTCTGCCAGTGGGCTGACTTGGATGCACCCAATTTCGGGCGTACTGGGCCAAAAGTCCCGCCCTGATGAGAGTTTCAATCTCATCATTCAGCTACCGCCAATCATTAGTGTTATGACCGATGTCGTTGTGGAACCGGCGAAATTTTGAGGGATCTCTCTTCGCCCTCTGGTTCTTCAATGGTTCTGGCTTCTTCCATGGAAGGTGACTAGAATTGGCCAGAAAAATATGTTCATGTGTATCCGTTAGGTCGGTATACGTGGCGTAGATAGGTTTGAACTTCTTTGCGGGCTTATTTTTCTTTGTCTCGCTCTGGTCGGCTTCACCATTCCCTTTCCTTTTATTGCTCCCCCTTGGTTATTTTGGGTAATGGTTTGGGCCGTAGCTGCCACATCTGTCACCGCTCCAATGGGTTGGATATGGGTCTGGCTGGTTCCTGCAGCAGAAGCTCGTGCCTCCTCAAGATTTATCCACTCTTGAGCCCGAGCAAAGAATTCATCTATGCTTTTAACTCCTTTTCTTTGGAGTTCCTGCCACAGGTCGCCCCGGATGAGGATTCCTGTCCTCATTGCCATGAGTTTGGAGCTGCCATCAGCATCCCTAGCTCTTGCAAAAACATTGGAAAATCTTCTCAGATATGCCTTCAACATCTCGCCAGATTGCTGCTTTATGTTGGCCAATGAATCAGCCTCAACCCGAGCTGCCTGTGAAGCTCGGAATGCTTTTTTGAAATCAGAAGAAAACTTCTTCCACGAGCTTATGGAATGCCTCTTGTATTGTTTAAACCACTGCCTGGCTGGCCCAACCAGAGTTGCAGGGAACAAAATACACCTTAGATTGAGCCCGACATTGTGGGCCATCATCATGGTGTTAAACATTCCAAGGTGATCTGACAGATCTCCATCTCCATCAAATTTTGACAGGTGTGGCATTCTAAAGCCTACCGGATATGTGGCCGCCGCAATATTTGGAGCGAAAGGCTCGAGCTCCTCATCTAAGTCGTAATCATCCTCTTTTTCAGACAAAAGCCTCTTCATTTTCTCTTCCATCAAAGCTAGTCTTTCGAGGGTTTGGTCCCTAGTCCCTAGGTTAGCTAGGGGCTGTTCAACAACTCTCAGAGTCCTATCGTATGCGTGTGATGAGTTATTGTCCCCCCAAGCCCGAGCTTAGTTTTGTGGGGCATTCCCATTATCGCGTACTATGGACGAACCTCCCTCTTGTCGAGTATAGCTAATATTTTCATCACTAGTTGGATACCTTCTCTGTGAGTTCAAACGATCGCGCAAATCAGGTTGTGGGTCATACCGAGGGCTCTACGCTGAACTCAAATGATTCCATAGGTCGCTCTCGGACCTGCTGCTACAATGGCTTTCGATCCAGTAACTCCCATTTGCGAAGCTTACAGCTTGCAGCTGGGGTCGAGGACCTGGATTCTCAACACGTGTTCGTGGGACGTAAGTATTGGCGGATGGGGGAGGATTTCTCCTACTGTCCCCATGAGCTGGAATATCCCGTTGAGGACGAGGTAGTGTTGGATGTCTTATAGGTGACGGGGGATGCCTTATTGGTGATGCTATCCTCGTTCCATCAGGACAGACTAAATTACCCCGCCTCTGTTCTACTCCAATGTCTCTAGGTCTCTGTGCCTGGTGATCCGATCGCGGCGTAGGAGGATTTGTTGGAGCATTTTGTCTTCGTGAGCCTGTCCCAGCCCCTCCTTGTGGATTGTCATGGGCGTTCCTGGGGACCTGTGAAGAAGGCACCGAACTTGGGGTTGTAGTCTTGATCGACCGACTGACATGTTGACGACCCCTGTGATGGTCGTTGGGTCGAGAATTCTAGTGATCTCGTCCCACAGGTATAGAACTTGGAGTGGCAGTTTTGACTGATCGACTCGGTTTGGATCGATTATTCCTGTGGGACTTATGAGACCCACTTTGCCTCTTTCCGACATTAACGTCAGTTGCCAGAGGGGGTAACCGAGCCAAAACCTCCTCAATCTGTCTATTTTCCCTATCGAGATGGCTCCTTAGTTGCATGTTCTCCATCTCGATGGCAGTTAGATAGCCTGGGTTGGGTTCGGCAGTAATGATGCCGAACTCTCAGTGTCGCCTTGACCCGCCTGTTATTTTCCCGGACGTTGCTAAATCTAAGGGCCACGTTCGTTCGGAACAACGTTATGATGGGCCTCCTGCCCACCAGGCTGTTCTGTCTCATTATCGTGCATTGAGCAAGTATGCACCATGATGGAAATCGACTGAGATTTTTGTGAAGCACTAATTTTCTCTCAATGAAAGCATCAAACTATTGACGCGATTTTTCGCCAATAGTGTATTAAGAAATAATAAGGGCAGAATAATGCTTAATGATAAAACGTAATGAAGAAATAACAAAAACCCACTCAATAACCCAGATCTTTTACGTGGTTCAGTGGTTAAATCTCCATTTAGTCCACGAGTCAATATTATTATTATTTCTCTCTCTATTTTGACAGAGTTTCAGTATTACAGAATAATCCGGTCCTTTTCTGTCCAACATTCCCAGTATTTATAGGGGAATTCCATGGACAAGTTTTGGCTGCGTGAGTCAATCACGTAATTACATAATGTCTATATTTAATACAAATCATATCCCATTTATGTTGGGAAATGATTTGATAACAAAATAAATATGTTCCTTCTATCTCAAATAATAAATATGACAGCCTGGTAATGAATAAGCGTGTAAACAAACCACGATTCTCTGGGGATCTTTTAGTATGCATTATATCTGAATCACCATGAGCTGCATATCTCTCACGAGCTTGTGCTTTGACAGCTATTTGACCCCAAGCTAGTGCTTTGACAGCTATTGTAACACCCTGGATAACCAAGGTCGTTACACTATGTGATTATAAAGGTGCAAAACTTGCTAATCAAGACATATAGTAGAAAATGTGACCCTAAAGTCGTAATTAGGTTAGGGTTAAAATATTTTGGTCATAAACAGGAAATTTCTCATTAAAATAATCGTTTAATACATGGGATCCCAAACTAGGTTTTAAAGGGCAGTTTACAAAATTTCAAAGTTTATGTACAACCACAAGCCACTCTAATGGCAAAATAGGCACTTTAGGTTCTTCTGTCCCTATACCATCCCTTGGCCGTGGCAACCGAGCAGCTGACTATGTACGTTCCGCCCCCAGAGCTCTCCAAATCAGGGTTGGTCCAGCTTACCCTTGCCTTTACCTATACCACATAACATCCGTGAGCCAAGGCCCAAAAAGAAAATCATATTACAAAGCATAATTAATAATCAATAGTTAGATAATTTACAAATCATCAATCAGATAATCAACAGACCACATTGTTCACATAATCAGCGATATCAATATGCAAACCAATAATCAATCATCCAGATAATAAACATGCCATAATTACCAGATTAATAACAATAAACATATCACACAATATCCAGGGTCGACGCCTTTAGGGCGCACCCTCTATTTATCCCATTGACTTCGGCTTGCTTAGGCTGAGCTCAGTGATTATATACCTAACCTTAGCTACCAGTGGTCGAGCCGCGTCCTTGTGCGCCAATATTAATTCTGGCACTCCTAGGCCATTTATTTCATGTTAACATGGCATAATACCATCATACAACATTACATACAAGTATAGGGAACTCTTAGTCCCAACATAACCACATAACCGGGTGTAGTTTTCTTACCTTTGATTCCGAGCGCTTTGGCTAATTGAGACGGCCCTCGAGAACGATCTCGTCCGAGCCCTAGCGTACACCTAGTCACAACAGTAAAATATAACCCTCATTAACATTCAATTCCGTGGCCCAACCTCGGAACCAATCCCACGCTCTCGGGAAGCCCAATTCCACCAAACGGGGTGGTGGAATCGACCCCCGAGCCCCCAAGCAAAAACCCTACAAGAAATCCCCAAAACCAAGTTTTGGAGGCAGGGTAGTGCTACATCGCCACAAAAGGGGAGCTACAGTGCTACAGTCAGAAAGCCAGCCCCCCAAAAAATGAAGCATAGCGCTGTAGCGCTCCTATCCTAGCGCTACAACCAGAACATGCAAAATTTCTGGGTTTTTCCTTCGAACTTTCCCAAGCCAAAGCCCCAAAAACCCACTCCAAACTTCAACTAAACTCAAAATTGACCTTATAACTCACTATACCTCAGCTAAAACAACCTAACAACATTAAAGACTTGGCTACAAGCATCATCAAACACAAAAACTGAACTTGAGCTCAAAAGCTCAAGAACACCATCTAAACCAGAAAACCCAGTTAAACAAAGTCATAAATTATTACCTCTGATGAAAGAATCCAACCCTAGGTTGCCTTCAATGTTCCTCCCAGCTTTGATTCCACCAATTCCCAAGTTCAAATCCTTAAATTCCCATCAAAACCAACTTAGAAACCACTCTCAACAAGGTTCAGCAAACTCAGCAAAAACCATAAAACTTACCTTAATTTGGAAGCTCATTCTAGTTGAACTCCTTAGCCACTCCAAGGATCAAAATCCCAAGACCTAGCCTAGACTTTCTCTGAGTTCACAGCTTAAAAATCCTCAAGAAAGAGTGAAAGAGAGAGGAAATCGTGAGGAAGAGGGAGAGCTCTGTTTTTCTTTCCATTCTTTTCCTTAAGTTTCTACCACTTTCCCTTATGTTCTAAAAAGAAACATCAGATATATCAAGTATATCTCCTAATAACCCAAAATACGCTTTTTCCCTCCCAATAAATCCAAATCTTTTAATTAATCTAAGGGTATTTTTGTCATTTGCTCCCAATTCCCGCTAATTCCTCAAGTGTCCTTAATATTTACCACTTAAATTCTGTAATCTAATTAATCATCAATTATTTTCCCCAATGTCTAAAAATCTCAGATATATATCCCAAATTCCCAGAAATATCCTCAGGTTTTTCCCCCGAGCATGGTATAAATCCCCGCTGTGACTATTACGCCAAACCACTCACTAGGATTGTCTCAAGCCATAAGTTGCAAATACATCCACATAATAATGTGGTCTTAACAATTTACCAAAAATAATCACATTTATGCCCTCAACGGGCCAAAATTGCAAATATGCCCTTATAAGCTAAACAAGGCCCACATGCTTATTAATACACATAAACATGCATTTCATACATCCACATAATCATATAAACATGCTTATCACATAATCATGCATTTAATCATTTACATCACACATAAAACAATTATGCCCTCCCGACGCACTAATCAAGGCCCTTAAGCCTTATTAGTGATTTTGGGTCGTTACAACTATCCCCTCCTACTGAGAATTTCGTCCTCCAAAATTTACCTAAATAACTTGGGATACTGATCCTACATCGTGACTCAAGCTCCCAGGTCACCTCCTCGACCCTACTATTTCTCCATAACAATTTAACCAGAGGATTTGTCTTGTTTCGTAGAACCTTATCCTTCCGATCTAAAATCTGAACCGATCGTTCCTCACAGGACAAATCTGTCTGCAATTCCAAGTCTTCATACGTCAACACATGTGTCGCATCTGACATGTACTTCCGGAGCATGGAAATATGTAATACGTCATGAACTCTCGACAACGACGGTGGCAAGGCTAACCTGTAAGCCACCTGCCCGATCCTCTCCAGGATCTCAAAAGGTCCAATGAATCTAGGGCTTAACTTGCCCTTCTTCCCAAACCTCCTCACCCCTCACAGTGATGAAACTCGCAGAAACACGTGGTCCCCAACCTGGAACTCCATGTCCCTACGCTTACGATCAGCGTAGCTTTTATGTCTACTCTGCGAAGTAAGCATTCTAGCTCAAATCTTCTCAATAGCTTCATTGGTCTTCTAAACCATGTCCAGCCCCAAATACTTCCTTTCACCCATCTCATCCCAATGAATGGGTGATCTACATCTCCTACCATATAACATCTCATATGGAGCCACTTCAATCATTGATTGATAACTATTGTTGTACGAAAATTCAATCAACGGGAGGTACTTACTCCGAGATCCCTCAAAGTCGATCGCGTATGCCCTAAGCATATCCTCCAACACCTAAATCATCCTCTCAGACTGTCCATCAGTCTAAGGATGAAAGGCCGTGCTGAACTTCAACTGAGTCCCCATAGCCTTCTGTAAACTACCCCAAAACTAGGAGGTAAAGATAGGATCCCGGTCTAACACAATAGACTTAGGAACCCCGTGAAGACGTACGATCTCCCTCACATAAAACTCTGTGTATTGATCCACCGTATAAGTCATCTTCACTAGAAGAAAATGAGCTGACTTGGTGTATCTGTCCACTATCACCCACACCGAGTCATGAAGCCCCACTGTCCTGGGTAAACCTCCCACAAATTCCATCGTAATATCCTCCCATTTTCACTCGAGAATACCCAAAGGCTGAAGCAACTCTGCTGGTCGCTGATGTTTAGCTTTCACTTGCTGACAGGTTAAACATCTAGCCACGTACTCCACCACATCCTTCTTCATCTCGGGCCACCAATACAACATCCATAGATCCTGATACATCTTCGCGGTACTTGGATGAAGTGAGTACGGAGTAGTATGAGATTCATCCAGTATCTCGCGTCTGATCCCCACATCAATCGGAATACAAATTTGACCTTGATACCGTAGTAAACCAACCTCAGAAATAGAATAGTCCTTAGCTGTTCCCGCAAAAACATTCTCTCTAACCTCCACTAACTGAGCATCCACTAGCTGACCTTCCTTAATCCGCTCTAGTAGGGTCGACTGCAGGGTAATGTTGGCCAACCATCCCACCACTAACTCTATCCTCGCTCTGGCCATCTCATCAGCTAACTCTCTCGATATCTGAGTGGAACTAAACAACTGCCCCGAGCCTCTCTGGCTCAATGTATCCGCCACTACATTGGCTTTCCCTGGGTGGTAAAGAATATCACAGTCATAATCCTTTACCAACTCCAGCCAACGCCTCTGTCTCATGTTCAGGTCTTTCTGCGTGAAGAAGTACTTCAAACTCTTATGATCGGTGTATATCTCACACTTCTCCCCGTACAGATAGTGTCGCCACACCTTTAGTGCGAATACCACCATTGCCAATTCCAAATCATGGGTAGGATACCGCTGCTCATACTCCTTCAGCTGTCGTGACGCAAAAGCTATAACCTTCCCGTTCTGCATTAACACACAGCCCAAGCCTAACCTCGACGCGTCGCAATAAACCACAGACTTTCCTTCCCCTGAAGGAAGACTCATCACAGGTGAAGTAATAAGTCGCCGCTTCAACTCTTGAAAACTGTTCTCACACTTATTTGACTAGACGAACTTCAAATTTTTCCGTGTCAATTTTGTCGTCAGTGCAGCAATCTTCGAGAACCCTTGCACAAATCGTCTGTAGTAACCTGCTAACCTGAGGAAACTCTGAACTTCTGAGGCGTTCCTTGGCCTCAACCAATCTCTAACTGCCTCCACCTTAGATGGATCCACCTTAATCCTATCTTCACCAACAATATGCCCAAGGAATATCACTTCTGTTAGCCAGAACTCACACTTCTTAAACTTGGTGTACAATCGGTGCTCTCTTAACATCTGCAAGACCTATCAAAGATGTAGCTCATGCTCTGTCTCTGAACTGGAGTACACTAGAATGTTGTCGATGAAGACAATCACAAACTAATCCAAGAAGTCCTTGAACACCCTGTTCATTGAGTCCATGAAGGCTGTTGGGGCGTTGGTCAAACCAAAACGACATGACCAAAAACTCATAATGCCCATACCTCGTTTGGAAGGTCATCTTCGGTATATCCTTGTCCTTGATCCTCAGCTGGTGATAACCAGATCGAAGATCATTCTTCAAGAATACCGTCTTTCCCTACAACTGATCGAACAAGTCATCGATCCTTGGTAGAGGGTACATTCTCAGAGTCCCATCCTTCTTCTTCACAAACATATTCAGACCACCCCATGGCGAAAAACTAGGCCTGATGAACCCCAAATCCAGAAGCTCCTATAACTGTATCTTCTATTCCTTTAGTTTTGCTGGTGCCATTCTATATGGTGCCTTCGACACTGGCTCTGTCCCTGGCACTAACTCAATGACGAACTGAATCTCCCGGTGCGGCAGCAGCCCTGGTAAATTCTCAGGGAACACATCCAAGAACTTACGAACTAATCTGGTCTCCTTCGACCCTACTGGCAACACTCTGGTAGTATCAACAACAATAGTCAGGAAACCTATATATCCCCCATGTAATAGGTCCCTAGCCCTCAATGCTGATATCATGGGTACGCGGGGTCCATATACCGCACCCACGAAAACAAAATGATCCTATCCCTCCAGCTCAAAGGTCACCATCTTCTTTCTATAATCAATAGCAGCTTAATATCTAACCAGCCAATCCATTCCCAAAATCATATCAAAGTCCTCCATACCCAACTCAATCAAGTCTACTGATAACTCCCTACCATCAACCATCACTGGCAGTGCTCTAATCCACCTCCTAGAAACTACCAGTTCCCCTGTAGGCAATATAGTTCTGAACCTCGTAGTACAGTACACACTAGGTCTACACAGTCTATCAATCACCTTACTAGAAACAAAGGAATGTGTAGCACAAGAGTCAATCAATACAGTAAAAGGAGAGCCAGCGCTAGAAAGCTAACCTATCACCATCGAGGGACTAGCCTTGGCCTCTGCCTGTGCAGGGTGAACACTCGAGCTAGAGTCAAGCTGTCCACCTTCCCTGCTTCCCCTTTCTTCACTGTTGGGCAGTCCTTCTTGAGGTGTACCACCATCCTACACACATAACAGGCCTTAGCCCGACATTTGCCCAGATGGCGTCTTCTGCACCTCGTGCACTCAAGATAGCTCCTCCATGTATCACCGCATCCCTGACGCCCACCCTGAGTACCCCGACCTCTCCTATCAGGACCAGCAGAGGCCGAAGTGTCAGGGATCTTCCTCTTCAGATCACAGAGGCCTTTGCCCCTACCAGACCCAGAATATGGAGGCACTACTCTGCGACCCTCCCGTCTTGCAGCATTCTCCCTCCAGATCTTGTTCTCCATTTCCTTAGTGGTAAGAGCCTTCTGAACATCCTGGGCGTAAGTCATCCCCCCAGGTGCTGTTGTAATCCTCACATCTCAGGCTATCATAGCATTATGACCTCTGATAAATATTTCCTACCTAGCTGCATCTGTAGGCACAAGATCTGGTGCAAACTTAACGAGTCTATCGAACTTCAGGGCATACTCTGTAATTTTCATGTTGCCCTGAACCTACCCCACAAATTCATTCACCTTTGCTGCCCTGATGGCAACATTATAATACTTCTGGCTAAACAAATCCTTGAATCCATCCCAACCCAGAGTAGTAACATCCCTAGTCTGTGATGCTACTTCCCACCAAATGTGGGCATCCTCTCTTAGCATATATGCTGTACAGGCCACCCTGTCATGACCCTCTACCCTCATGAAGTCCAGGATAGCGGTAATCATACTCATCCACTTCTCGGCCTTTATTGGATCTGGTCCCCCCTCAAAAGTTAGAGGATGCTGTATCCTGAACCGCTCATACAACGACTCCCATCTATTCCCAACCTCCACTGGCTGTATAACTGGTGCCACTGCAGGTGGCATAATGGATGCGACACTCCCTAGCGAAGCCCGCTGTCTCAGAAGTCAGATCTGCTTATCTTGGCTCTGAAGCCAGGCTTGCATATCTGCCATAATCTGCTGCCTAGTTCTCAGGGACTGGCAGAGGGTTCTGGCCCTGGTCATCATCTCTAGTCTCAGACCTAGTGCCGACTAGTTGTGTAGATCATCTTGGACGCATAGCTATCTAAGTTAATCTGCAATCAACGACTCGGTGATCAGGCTATGATGACAGGGTAATAATCTTTCCACAATCCACCATTGGCACAAGCAATCACAAGCAATCAAGATATAATAGTTTATCCAAATATTCATTCACATACAATAGCAATGCTAATAAGCACGCCTCAATAATATCACACAGCAGTCAAGGGCCAGGCCCTATCAATATCTCATGCTCCCTATTAACCAAACAGATAGCAACAATCATGGTTCTTTCCAATCACTTAAGCATATAAACATGTATACGCAATTACTAAAACCTAAGTTGAGCTTGTCTTTAGCGGCGAATGTACATGTCCAGCCAGTCTTCAGGAACCCTTAAACCTAGGACGCTCTGATACCAAGTTGTAACACCCTGGATAACCAAGGTCATTACACTGTGTGATTATAAAGGTGCAAAACTTGCTAATCAAGTCATATAGTTGAAAATGTGACCCTAAAGTCGTAATTAGGTTAGGGTTAAAATATTTTGGTCATAAATAAGAAATTTCTCATTAAAATAAACGTTTAATACATGGGATCCCAAAATAGGTTTTAAAGGACAGTTTACAAAATATCAAAGTTTATGTACAACCATAAGCCACTCTAATGGAAAAATGGGCACTTTAGGTTCTTCTATCCCTGTACCATCCCTCGGCCGTGGTGGCCGAGCAGCTGACTATGTACATTCCGCCCCCAAAGCTCTCCAAATCAGGGTTGGTCCATCTTACCCTTGCCTTTACCTGCACCACGTAGCACTCGTGAGCTAAGCTCTAGCAAGAAAACCATATTACAGAGCATAATCAATAATCAATAGTCAGATAATTTACAAATCATCAATCAGATACTTAGCAGACCACATTGTTCACATAATCAGTGATATCAATTGCAAACCAATAATCAATCATCCAGGTAATAAACATGCCATAACCATCAGATTAATAACAATAAACATATCACACAATATCTAGGGTCGACACCCTTAGGGCGCACCCTCTGTTTATCCAACTGACTCCGGCTCGCTTAGGCTGAGCTCAGTGATTATATACCTAACCTCAACTACCAGTGGTCGAGCTGCATCCTTGTGCGCCAATATTAATTCCGACACTCTTAGGCCTCTTATTTCATGTTCACATGGCATAATGCCATCATACAACCTTACATACAAGTATAGGGAACTCTTAGTCCCAACATAACCACATAATCGAGTGCAGTTTTCTTACCTTTGATTCTGAGTGCTTTGGCTAATTGAGACAACCCTCGAGCACGATCCCGTCCGAGCCCTAGTGTACACCTTGTCACAACAGTAAAATAGAACCCTTATTAACATTCAATTCCATAGTCCAACCTTGGAACCAATCCCACGCTCTCAGGAAGCCCAATTCCACCAAACGGGGTGGTGGAATCGACCCCCGATCCCCCAAGCAAAAATCCTAAAAGAAATCCCAAAAACCAAGTTTTGGAGGCAGGGTAGTACTACAACACCACAAAAGGGGCGCTGCAACGCTACAGTCAGAAAGCCAGCCCCCTAGAAAACTAAGCATAGCGCTGTAGCGCTCCTATCCTAGCGCTATAGTGCTACAACCAGAACATGCAAAGTTTCTGGGTTTTTCCTTCGAACTTTCTGGAGCTAAAGCCCCAAAAACCCACTCCAAACTTCAACTAAATTCAAAATTGACCTTATAACTCACTATACCTCAGCTAAAACAACCTAACAGCATCAAAGACTTGGCTACAAGCATCATCAAGCACACAAACTAAACTTGAGCTCAGAAGCTCAAGAACACCATCTAAACCAGAAAACCCAAATAAACAAAGTCATAAATTATTACCTCTGATGAAAGAATCCGACCCTAGGTTGCCTTCAATGTTCCTCCAAGCTTTGATTCCACCAATTCCCAAGTTCAAATCCTTAAATTCCCATCAAAACCAACTTAGAAACCACTCTCAACAAGGTTCAAAAAACTCAGGAACAACCATAAACCTTACCTTAATTTGGAAGCTAATTCTAGTTGAACTCCTTAGCCACTCCAAGGATCAAAACCCCAAGACCTAGCCTAGACTTTCTCTAAGTTCACAGCTTCAAAATCCTCAAGAAAGAGTGAAAGAGAGAGGAAATCGTGAGGAAGAGGGAGAGCTCTGTTTTGCTTTCCTTTCTTTTCCTTTAGTTTCTACCACTTTCCCATATGACCTAAAAAGAAACATCAGATATATCAAGTAGATCTTATAATAACCCAAAAGACCCTTTTCCCCTCCCAATAAATTCAAATCTTTTAATTAATCTAAGGGTATTTTGGTCATTTTCTCCCAATTCCCACTAATTCCTCAAGTGTCCCCAATATTTACCACTTAAATTCCGTCATCTATTTAATCATCAATTATTTTCCCCATTGTCTAAAATTCTCTAATATATATATCCTAAATTCCCAGAAATATCCTCAGGCTTTCCCTCGAGCCGGTTATAAATCCTCGCCGCGACTATTATGCCAAATTTCTCACTAGGATCATCTCGAGCCATAAGCTGCAAATACATCCACATAATAATGTGGTCTTAACAATTTACCACAAATAATCATATTTATGCCCTCAACGGGCCAAAATTGCAAATATGCCGTTATAAGCTAAACAAGGCCCACATGCTTATTAATACTCATAAACATGCATTTCATACATCCACATAATCATATAAGCATGCTTATCACATAATCATGCATTTAATCATTTAAATCACACATAAACCAATTATGCCCTCCCGACACACTAATCAAGGCCCTTAAGCCTTATTAGTGATTTTGGGTCGTTACAGCTATCTTATTCTTAGTTCGTGGTAAAGTCAGGACGCCTAACACTAGGTCTAACCATTATGAATCTCGAGTTTTCCACATGGATAATAAGCATATATTCTACTTGGTTATTTTCCACGTATTTACCTGCCAGCTGTTCCTGAGTTGAGTCAATGAACTCGTGCTAAAATTAGGACACAACAAAGTTTTTATGCTTAATGAGGTGTCCTAAATAAAAAAAATGATAGGTCTTCTAATCATTTTGAAAAAAATGCCAAATCTTTTGACAATACCCAAAATACCCCTCCCATAATTTTTCCCATCCACTTCCTCTTCTCTCTTCCCTCTCTTTCCCTCAACCCATTCCTCTCAACTCTCTCTTTAGAAAAAAAATCCATGGGTAAGGTAAAATATGAGAGAACTCAATGTAATGGCAAGTATTTCTCACTTAGGACACCAAAATACTGCATTTCAAACAGATCTTAGCATGATTTTTGGGTTTTTTTGCAAATTTTTTTTTTCAGATATGAAACTTTGAAATCTGCATAAAATGGATGTGGTTTGATGATATTCGATGCCAACTCGATGGGGCTTTCAAAATCAATATTTTCATGAAAAAATCGATGTTGCTCGATGGTGGTTCGATGATGTTCGATGAGATTCTTGCAAGATACGTAATTTTTCTCTCGGGTGTCCGTTTGGGGTGTTTTTTTTTTATTTTGGGTATTTTTTCAAGATCTACATATTTGAGATGTCTATATACATATTTGGGAAATGTAAATCTTGAAAAAAAATGCAAAATGCAGAACATACCTCATGTTCAAGATATGTTTTGGTATGTTTTCAAGTTCTAAACTTTGAAAATGTGTATGTGAATATCGAAAATGTGTAGATCTCAAAAAAAAAATACCCAAAAATAAAAAAATCACCCCAAATGGATACCCGAGTGAAAAATTATGTCTCTTACAAGAATTACATTGAACCACCATCGAGCAACGTCGATTTTTTCAAGAAAATCTTGATTTTGAAGGCCCTATTGAGCTGGTATTGAGCACCATCGAGCAACAATCGAGGAAAGTGATAGAGTAGTTTTTATAGTGTTTTAAAGGGTTATTTTATTAAATTTTTGAGGTTTATTTAGTAACTTTTCTACAGTATGATGTTTTGTTGCATGTGTTTGATAATATTTCTTATTTATGGGACGTAATTAATAAATGGCTACATTTGGTTTCAAAAAGATGGAATTTGTTGAAAAAAAGATATTTGAGCTGTGGCAATTGGAGTTAGAGTCGCGGCGCTGTGATTAGACAGAGAGGTCAATCTATCGAGAGGCACAGGGTTGCGGCGCTGTCTATGAGAGTCCCGAAGCTATTGGCTGGAGAATTTGAGCCGCAGCGTAGGTCTATTAGAGTCGCAACGCTTGAGCAAGTCAGAGATGAGAGAATTCCATATTTTGGACATGGGTTGTCGGGCCATCATTTCTATTGTTTCCTAGATGGGTACTATAGTTATCATCAAATACCAATTGCTCCCGAAGACCAAGAGAAAACGACTTTCACTTGTCCTTATGGTACGTTTTCTTTTCGTAGAATGCCATTTGGATTATGCAATGCTCATGCTACTTTTCAACGATGCATGATGTCAATATTTTCTGATATGATGGAAAAGAGCAATGAAATATTTATGGATGATTTCTCGGTCTTTGGCTCCTCATTTGACATGTGTTTACAAAATTTGGAGAATGTATTAAAGAGTTGCGAAGAATCTAATTTGGTCCTGAATTGGGAAAATGTCACTTCATGGTGAGTGAAGGAATTGTTTTAGGCCATAAGATTTTAAGCAAAGGCATAGAGGTAGATCGTACAAAGATATCAACAATTGAGAACTTGCCTCCTCCAATTTTAGTAAAGGGTGTTCAGAGTTTTCTTGGACATGCTGGATTTTATACGAGATTTATTAAAGATTTCTCCAAGATTTCTAAACCCATGTCTGCTTTATTAATGAATGGAGTATAGTTTAATTTTGATGATGATTGTCAATGTGCTTTTAATACTTTGAAAGAGAAATTGATCACTGCATCGATCGTGGTACCACTTAATTGGGAACTTCCTTTTGAATTGATTTGTGATGCGAGCGATTATGCAGTAGGAGCGGTTCTGGGACAGCGAGTTGACAAGGTATTCCGAATGATTTATTATGCTAGTCAAACCTTGAATGATGCTCAATTAAATTATGCAACTACTGAGAATGAATTACTTACAATTGTCTTTGTGTTAGATAAGTTCAGGCCATATTTAATTGGTAATAAGGTGATTGTCTACACAGACCATTCTGCTATTAAGTACCTTATGACCAAAAAGGATGCCAAACCCCGCTTGATTTGATGGGTCATATTATTGCAAGAGTTTGATATGGAAATTCGTGACAAAATGGGGACAGAAAATCTAGTTCAGATCATTTATCTTGATTAGAAAAAGGAGACTGCTTGTTTTATCTGTTTACTGTTTTCTAGACTTTTTCTTGATCTTAGTTCATTAGGTTATTTTCTATGAAAAATTATCTAAATGTTATGGTCATTATGTCTAATATGAACTAAATCCTTTATCTAGGGGTTAATGTAGTCGCTTGAATTTCAATTTAATTTTATTATGATGTTCTATTGATACTTTTTCTTTATTCTAATCTATATGATGTTTGCCTAATGCTAGTAAATACTTGATCAATATTTTGCATTTTTTTTCAAGATTTACATTTCCCAAATGTGTATATACACATCTCAAATGTGTAGATCTTGAAAAAAATGCCCAAAATAAAAAATAACCCCAAACAAACACCCAAGTGAAAAATTACATATCTTGCAAGAATTGCATCGAACATCATCAACAACATCGATTTTTTCATGAAAATCTTGATTTTGAAGGCCCCATCAAGCTGGCATCGAGCACCATCAAATCACCATCGAACCACATCGATTTTCTGCAGATTTCAAAGTTTCAGATTTGAAAAAAATCGCAAAAAAAATCCAAAAAATCATGCCCAGATCTGTTCAAAATGTAGTATTTTAGTGTCCTAAGTTAGGAATATTTTCCATTACATTGAGTTCTCTTATATTTCACCTTACCCATGAATTTTTTTTCTAGAGAGAGAGTTGAGAGGAATGGGTTGAGGGATAGAGAGGGAAGAGGAAGTAGATGGAAAATTATGTGAGGGGTATTTTGGGTATTGTCAAAATAATTGGCATTTTTTTTTAAATGATTAAATGCCTAGCATATTTTTTTGACTTAGAACCCCTCATTAAGCATAAAAACTCAAATTTCCCATATATAATTCTAATTGTTGTACCCTAAAAATATGAACTCGGTTATCTTGCTCGGGGTACAGCTTGCAAGCAATAAATAAATGAAATTGGACTCCGAAGACATTTCATTAACTCCAGATCAAATAACTCGAGGTTGTGTCACCAAGTTTTAGACAGCTTGAGATCCTCCAGATTCCCTCAAATGCCAGTGACAAAGATAGAGATATATGGTTTCCAAATCATCGTCATCAAGCTCCAAGCATGATCCATGTCATATTGTCATGCTCCCATAACATCCAATTCGAGTAGCACATCCAGCTCGCGGAAGTCCAATGACGCGCATATGGAAGAATCCCTACAGACTCAGAGATTCTTCATGCATAATAAATGTTTATAATCATTATCTATCCAATGCCTGATATAACAGTCGCGGGTTTAATTAGGGCATTTATGTATTCTATTATTTGGGAAGTTACCCAATCATGTAAGTTACCTTTTATTGTACAGTTACCCAATATTTTCTACCACAATTCCCTATAAATATATAGGGAGTTGACAATAAAAGGGATCGGATTTTTGTATGCTAAAACTTTGTAGAAATTGTCACAAACAATTTCTCCAAGAGTTCCTAAACAAAAATAAGAGTGACTCATGGACTAGGTGGATTTTAACCACTAAACCACGTACAATCTTGTTTGTTCATATTTTTGGTTTATTATAAGTCTAATTTCTCTATTTGGATCTCTTAATCCTTTATTGGCGAAAAACCACGTCAACACTAATTTTTATAAATTTTGATAGAATAAAATATTTATTAATTATATTAATATAAATTTAAATATTATAAAATATCATTATTATAATAATATTTAATACAAAATGATATATTTAATAATTATATTAATATAAATTCAAATGTTATAAAATATCATTATCATAATAATATATAATACATAATTTTAAATTTTTTATAATTTATATTTAAAAAGAAAACATGTTTGTTGACTGTGTTTTTCGCTATCAACTTAATCTGAAAGATTTAAGGAAAAACAAGGAAAAAAACACAGGATTTTACGTGGTTCAGGCTATAAAAGAGCCCTAGTCCATGGGTCTCTATTATTTAGTGAGCTTGAAGCTTGTAGTAGCAAGCTTCAATGGTGATTCTCAGGCAGAGTATATATTGCACCGAGTTATAGAGTTTTTCTCTCTAAAAAATCGAACCCTTTAAAAGGAGATACCCCAACCCTATTTATAGAGACTGTGGTCACTAATGTTAATCATCTCTCAATAATACCATATCCCCCCATCCGGGGTATTAATGTTGAGTTAATACAAAAAGGGGCTGTGCTAAAACAAAGACTACGACCCACGCGGATTCTATGGGGCCCATTGCAGAAAGTCACACACCAACTTTATGGGGAACATATCTGTGACTGTCAGGGTGCGGCGTGTCACAGGCCGCCAACTCCGATACTCGAATTGATGGAACGTGCGACACTTGTTAGCGCTCTTAGCTAGCAAGTCTGCCTAGAATTCACACATGCGGTAAGCAAACTCAATGGTTAGCCACGTTACAAGTCTCATACAAGTAAGAGCAACTATGAAGTGGGAGCAAGCACGAGGCAAGCTATCCAGAGACAACATCCCACACAACAATCAGAGCATACAACACAGTCAAGTGGCACGCAATGGCCCAACGAAGGTAACAAACATGCAACACATAGACCATAAAGAAAGCATACACAAAGGGACATGGCAAAGCATCGTTTTATTCATATAAGGCCTTGATAGGGCAAGGGAGTACACAACTCAATCCCTTATCTGCTGGTGGTCATGGTGCTTCCTTAAGTCACCAGGTCACCCCCCCCCCCAAGGAGCTTTCTAAGGAAATGAAGTCTTCCTAGGAACATATATGATTTTTGTCTGGGAGACATATGCATAATTACAAAAGTGCCATCCCCTACCCATGAGGTTACTTGGTGCAAGACTTGACTAATGATCAAGCACCAAGGCATGCTCATACATAAAAAATGGCCCCTGGAGGTGTGTCATGATGCAGCACGTCACACTCTCCCCCACTTAAATCTTCGGCGTCCTCAACGAACCTGCCCCTTACTGATCTTCAATCTTGTGCGTATGCTTGTGCAAGTCCTCCGCCCTTTCCCAACAAATTTCTTCATCTCCGAGAACTTTCCACTTCACCAGAAACTCTTTCTTCTTCTTTCTGTCCACGACCACGATCCTCTATGCTAGGATCTCTTCAGGTTGTCTGCTGCTTCGTGGCTTGACGCTGACTCCTTCTCTGGTAGACTGGTTGCGCGCTGGATCGTCTGGATCTTCATGGTACGGCTTGAGGTTGCTGACGTGCAAGAACGGGTGTATCCTCATCCATTCTGGTAAGCTGACTTTGTAGGAGGTTAGGCCTACTTTCGAGATGACTGGAACAGGACCCTCATATTTGCGGATGAGTCTAATGTCCTTATTCCCTCGGAATCTTAGTTGTTCGGGCCTCAGCTTGATCATCACTAAGTCGCCTGCTTTGAATTCCAGCAGTTGTCTCTTCTGATCTGCCCACTTCTTCATTCTCTTTGATGCCTTCTCCAGATAGGCTCGGGCATTCTCGGTGGTTTTCTTCCAGTCTTTCGTGAAATTAAAGGCTCTCGGATTTCTTCCTCGATACTCATCCACTGTGTGGGGTAACAACGATTGCTGACCATTAAAAACTTCAAAAGCGCTCTTGTTTGACGAAGAACTCTTCTGAGAGTTGAAACAAAATTGAGCTATGCCTAGTAATCGCGGCCAATTCTTTTGGTTGGCACTGATGAAATGCCGCAAGTACTCTTCCAGCATCCCATTGAATCTTTCAGTCTGTCCGTCTGTCTGAGAATGGTAGCTCGAGGAAATATTTAGTTGTGACCCCAAAAGGTTGAATAACTCAGACCAAAAGGTCCCTGTGAATCTTCCATCACGATCACTAACTATATTTTGGGGTACTCCCCAATACTTAACTACATACTTGAAGAAAAGTCTCGTTGTCTCTTCTGTCGAGCAATATTTCGACACCGGTATGAAGGTTGCATACTTTGAAAATCTGTCCACGATCACCAAGATCGCACTCAAGTCTCCCGTCTTCGGTAAACTAGTAATGAAGTCAAGTGACACATTCTCCCATGGTCGACTTGGGACTAACAAAGGTTCCAACAACCCTGGCGTCTTGTGTCTCTCCACTTTGTCTTGCTAGCAGGTGAGACAGGTCTTGGTATACTCCACGATATCGTCACGCATTTGTGGCCAGTAGTACCCCTGCTTCAATAGGGCATGAGTTCTCTGCCACCCTGGATGACCCACCCACAAGGTGTCGCTCACTCATTAGTGTCCTCCACAAATCTCCCGTCTTTGGAACATATAAGCGGCCACCCTTGGCCCACAAAAGATCGTCTTCTACCCAAAATTGGCGAGTCTTCCCCTCTTTTGCGAGATTCATGATGGTCTTCACCACCGGGTCTTTCACCAGGTTCTCCTTAATGTGCTCTCGGAGTGGAGTGGTCACCATGCTAGCTGACATATTTGCTAGCAATTTTAGAGCCGCTAACTCGGCTTTGTGACTCAGGGCATCAGCTGCCTGGTTTAGACGGCCCGCCTTGTGTTCGAAATGAAAGTCGAATTCTGCTATGAATTCCTGCCATCGTGCTTGTTTAGGGTAAGCTTTGGCTGGGTGAGGAAATGACTCACCGCAGAATTATCTGTTTTCACCACAAACTTCGACCCCAAAAAGTAGTGCCTCCACACTCGTAGACAATGAATTACTGCGAGAAGCTCCTTCTCTTGTGCAGTGTACTGCCTCTCTACCTCCGTGAGTTTGCGGCTTTCATAAGCTACGGGGGTGGCCCTCTTGTACAATCACCCCTCCCAAAGCATAATCAGACGCGTCTGTCTGCACTTCGAAGGGCCTACCAACATCTGGTAAGGCAAGGACAAGATCTCGCATCATGGCTTCCTTCAGACTCTTAAATGCTTCGACACACCTATCGGTCCACATCCAAGTTACACCCTTCTTTAACAACTCGGTCAAGGGTGCCGCCCTTCTTGAATAGCCCTCCACAAATCTTTGATAATAGTTGGCTAAACCAAGGAAAGAGCGTAATTCCTTCAAATTGGTGGGGGCCTTCCATTCTTGAATGGTCCGCACCTTCTCTAGATCTATGCGGATCCGACCACGTTCTACTATGTGGCCTAGGAACTTGATTCTCTCTTGTGCGAAGGAGCACTTTTCTCGCTTCACATAGAGTTGGTTCTCTCTCAATTTCTGAAACACTTGAGATAAGTGTCGTTGATGTTCTTCTATTGTAGAGCTATAGACCACAATGTCATCCAAGTAGACTACCACGACCTTGTCTAGGTATTCCTGGAAAACTTGGTTCATTAACGTACAAAATGTGGCTGGTGCGTTTGTCAACCCAAATGGCATGACTCGGAACTCGTATGCTCCATATCGAGTCACACACGTTGTCTTTGGCTCATCCCTTTCTGCTATCCGCACATGATAGTAGCCTGATCTCAAGTCCAATTTCGTAAAGAATTTCGCTCCACTCAACTGGTCGAATAAGTCGGCGATCAAGGGGATGGGGTACGTATTACGCATTGTCACCTTATTGAGAGCCCGATAATCAATACATAGTCTCAAGCTCCCGTCGTGCTTCTTCTGAAATAGCACGGGCACACCATATGGTGCCTTCGATGGTCTGATGAAGCCTGCCTCTAGTAAATCCTTCAACTGCTTCCTCAGTTCTACTAGTTCAGGGGGTGCCATCCTATAGGCCGCCTTTGCAGGTGGTTTGGCTCCCGGCACCAGCTCAATCTGGTGATTAATCCCTCTTCTAGGTGGTAAGGCCCTAGGGAGTTGATCCAGCATAACATCCCCATACTTCTTCAAGACCATTCGAATTTCTGGTGGGATGACTTCATCCATCGTATCCGGGTATATTGTGGGTAGGATAATATACGTGGGCTCTTGTCTTCTCACGCCCTTCTTCAATTGTAAGGCTAACAACAACTTGGTTTCTGGGGGCTGCTCTACTTTAGTAGGCACCACTGCAGGTGTCTCCCCCATTACGAGTAAGTTTCCCATAGCTGGGATGGGAATGGCTCCCTTTTCCGTAAGGAAGTCCATACCCAATATCACATCAAAGTCGTCCATTCGCACGACCACCAAGTCAGTCTGCCCCTCCCACGAGCCGATCTTCATGTTCACCTTTTTAGCCACGCCGGTTGTGGCCAAGGCTTCTGAGTTAACCACTTTCATGCGGCCATGGTCCTTCTCCCATTTCAGTCCCAGACATTTAGCTTCGATCTCTGAAATGAAGTTGTGAGTGGCGCCTGTGTCGATCATCACACTTCCAGCCATTTTACCGTTTAGAGTGGCGTCCACATACATTAGTCTATTTCCAAGGGTCTTCTTCACTTACGCATCATGTTTCTTGAGAGCATTCAGCATCTGGAGGGCACCCATGTGCGTATACTCCTCCTCCTCCTCTTTGTTGGTTTGTTCCCCTTGGGCAAATGACGCCTGGAGGGCACTCATCTTGGATTTGTGAGGACACTTTGTCGACTTATGAGGTCCGGTACAGATCCAACATGTAAGAGGCTTCTTGAACGGGGGGTTACTACCTTTGCTAGGAGAGTTAGACTCCACACTCCTTTTCTCTCCTCCACCACTCTTACTTTGCCAAGACTTCCCAAAATTTTTACTCCCAACATTACTTTCACTAGTTGACGGATTAGTCTTCTTGGATTGAATGTTCCCTGATGAGTAATCAGTCAGTTGTTCGGCAGCAGCTTGAGCAGTGGCTAGGACAGCCACTCGTTGTCTCTCAAGCTCTTGCTTTGCCCAAGGCTTCAGACCTTCCATGAATGCGAAGAGTTTGTCCACTTCGGACATGTCTTTGATATCCAACATCAACCCAGAGAATTTCCTCACGTATTCTCGGATTGTTCCGGTGTGCTTCAGCTCTCTCAAATGGCGTCAAGCTATGTAGGTAACATTCTCAAGGAGAAACTGCGTCTTCAACTCTCTCTTCAGATCTTCCCACGTTGTTATGGTGCATCTGCCGTTCTGAATATCGTCGTACTTCGTCCTCCACCACACTTTGGCATCTGCAGACAAGTACATCGTTGCCATGGCGACCTTGCCATCTTCTGATTCAGCTCTCACGTCTCTGAAGTAATGCTCCATATCAAAGAGGAAGTTCTCTAAGTCCTTCACGTCTCTAGCCTCATCGTAGGGCCTGGGCTCAGGGACTTTTACTCTCCCATATTCCATGCTAATGGGTCCAGTTGCAGGCTGATTCCCAACTGCCCTCATGGTGAGGTTCATCTTGGTGTTCATCTCCAACATCTTATCCTTCATTGCCTCAAATGACCCCCTACAATTCTCTATGAGGTCAATTAATGTTTCTTGTAGGTCCTTCACCGCTCGTTCCACTGCCTCGATACATTCCTCCCTATGAGGACTATTGGATGTGCTTGAAAGGTTTTCCCTCCGCTCGATTGCCGTTATGCGGGCTAGTAGATTGGTCGTATCCCGCTCTAACACAGCCACGCGGTTTAGTGCGTTAGTCCTCTCCAGTTCTAGCCTGATAGAGCTAAGATCCCTGACTCTTTTGTCCAGGCCATCTAGCTCTCCAACGCGCCTCTCCAGCGCTTCAATCCTTTGAGTGTTGCTCACCATCCTGCAGGGGCACCAAGCTTTCTCAAACTTAGCTCTGATACCAACTGTCACAGGCCGCCAACTCCGATACTCGAATTGACGGAACGTGCGACACTTGTTAGTGCTCTTAGCTAGCAAGTCAGCCTAGAATTAACACCTGCGACAAGCAAACTCAATGGTTTACAACGTTACAAGTCTCATACAAGTAAGGGAAATTATGAAGTGGGAGCAAGCACAAGGAAAGCTATCCAGAGACAACATCCCACACAACAATCAGAGCATACAACACAGTCAAGTGGCACACAATGGCCCAAAGAAGGTAACAAACAAGCAACACATAGACCGTAAAGAAAGCATACACAAAGGGACATGGCAAAGCATCGTTTTATTCATATAAGGCCTTGATAGGGCAAGGGAGTACACATCTTAAGCCCCTATCTGCTGGTGGCCATGGTGCTTCCTTAAGTCACCAGGTCACCCCCCCTAAGGAGCTTTCTAAGGAAATGAAGTCTTCCCAGGAACATATATGATTTTTGTCTGGGAGACATATGTATAATTACAAAAGTGTCATCCCCCACCCATGAGGTTACTTGGTGCAAGACTTGACTAATGATCAAGCACCAAGGCATGCTCATACATACAAAATGGCCCTTTGGAGGTGTGTCATGACGCAGCACGTCACACGGCGCACGTTTGCCCATGTTAAGCGACATTGTGGGAAATGTCAATTTTCAAGTGTACGAACTTGGAACCATGAATCGAGACTCACCAAAAGCGGTCAGATAATCCTCTGGTGGCCCACACCCGCAGTGACTGACACCTGACATCAATTTCGGGTCTGAAGACCAGAATCTTGGACATAAAGAATGGCCGAGTGAAAATGGCCTCTCGGGACATGACCTCTCCTGAAGATATCTCTGCCCGAGGACAAGCCTTGGGGCATGGTCTCACTCGAAGATATCCATGACTTGGAGACTAGCTCGGGACGTGGCCTCACCTGGAGACATCCTCGCCTCAAGGGAAGACCTCGGGGCATGGTCTCACTCGGAGACATCCATGACTTGGCTGGACTGGACTTCATGGAGGAGCTCGCCCTTTGAGAAATTCAAGGCTTGTCACTAATTACTTCTATTTCCACGTGTTGGGTGGTGAAAACACGGACAACATTTGCTCCCAAGTCTTCACTCGTCCTCGGACAGTGGAGACTTAGACTGAGGAGTAATTCGAAAATTTCTTTGGGGGGAGATTGGGCTCCCTCTGAAAAGTCACGCCATGTGTTGACTCCCTATTGCTGGGCCCATCAATCCGTGCAATTAATGAGGAGTCCATTCCACTACTCAAAATGTCTACTCCGTACCATAAGTGTCTTTTTGCTCCATACCCAAGGAATCCTTTTCCAAAGCTAATGATCATGATCCGTGCCTTTTAGATTCTGACCGTTGGATTTCTCTCGAGTGCCTACATCATAGGCAATCCAACGGTCGAGGTGGAGTTGCTCCCCCCCCCCCCCCCAAATTCTAAGAGTATAAAACTCGATAACTGCCTTTAAGTAGGCACTCTTACCATTTGAAATTCAAAATATTCATACCTCTCTCTTCTCTCTCAATCTTTCCAGTTCTTTAATCATTCCTGAGCTTCTTCTACAATTCTAGACGATAGGTGAGAATCGTCTTACTTCTGAGCGAACAACAAGCAATTCTTCAATGTCCGAACTCATTTCAGCACTTATCGACACAATATCTCGAGTAAGTATTTATTGGTTTTGTGTTTGCGTTGAGCTTAATTTGGAAGTTTAGATGCATGCTTAGGAGAGGGCTTTTTGTGGTATTTTGAGGGGAAGTTTGGACCTTTTACAGGTCTTTCTAGGCACATTTTGGTGTTAGGAGTGGTCAAAGTGGCCTATTTCCCACCTTGGGCAACTTTTGCCTTTTTGAACACTTGACCAGAATTTGGAAAATTCTTAGACTCTGAAAGTGTTCATAAGTTCTGGTGGAGTTCTCTGGTGCTGATTTTTTTGGCCCCGAGGATATCCTTAGCCTTTAGAAATTCTTTCCACTTCTCCCCAAGCAGTAGTCTTAGGGATTCTCGTTTTGACCTATCTTTCTTCGGCCAAGGCGCTAACTGCTTGGTATGTTATTTCAAATGTCAGAGGAGCTCCATCAACTACACAAATAAGGGTTCTACGCCTTTGACGTTGAGATCATACAAATGGCCCGAGAAGCTGGGCAACACCCCAAGACGGGGAAGCAGATGGTTGGTAGCAGTCAAACCCTCATAGTACGAGAGGGCTCCATCTCGTTGGCGACCAGACACCTTCGAGTTGGCCTCTTGGAGGAAGAAGCCAATGCAGGTCTGATGTCGTCAGACAACACACCATGTTGCGGGGTTCGAGGCTGAGGAAATCCCCAGCAAGCTCCGGCACCGAGGTGCCTTAGAGAAGTTTCTCACCCACTACGGGGTAGACACCTGTGGGATGTTAGTGCGCCTGTCTCGAGAGGACGGGAGGGTGCATGAGAGCATTCATGGGCTCAGCCCCTGGAGTGCCTCTCATTTCTAGGCTGGTGCGACGTTGCCCTTGCACCAGTATTATGTCAACTTCCTCAAGTTCGTCGGCATAGCCCCCTTCCGCTGTCCCCAAATGGATATCAGGTGCTGGCTGAACTTTATGTTCTGTAGAAGAGACAAAATTGGCTCACACCTTCCCCCACTGAGATATTGTATATCTGTAGCTTTCGGTAATGCCCGAAGAAGGGGGAACAGGATAGGTACTAACCCTGATGAAGCACACGATCCCAGGGAGAAGCTACAAGGCTCTGAGCGGTAATGAGAACCATGCTTGAAACTACAAGGATCAATTCTTCTGGGTGAGTGGTTTCCCAATGAGGACCAATCCCACACTACTCCTAGACATCGCTAGAGTTGGTAAGCACTTTTGTCCTCGCATAGTTTCGTCTAACAGTGTCCTACTTGTAATTGATCCTGAATCTTGAAAACATATCTTTTCAAGTCCTTATCGCCATACACCTTTCGTTGATTCCTTCGACAAAAGATTTAGGGCGATGATCACTATCTGCGATGAGGAGTTGGATCTCACCTTCCTCATCACTAATGCCCACCTCCGACAGTTTACACTACTACAGGAGAGGCAGAGCATAAACCCAATGGTCCTCACCAAATTTCGGGACTCGAAGCTATCACGACATGAGGCGAGGCTCCAAACGGACTAGGTAGCGACCAAGGCACAATTTGAATACACGCAACGCCTTTGTCAGGAGCATGTGTAGAGCGTCCTTGCCATTAAGGCAGCCATAAAGGCGAAGGAAGACAAAGAGCTCGAGGCGGAGCTCGAAGCGGGGATCAAGTTGTCTTCCATGCCTCAAGGTAAATCCCCAATTTTCCTTCATTGTGCTAAGCATGTAGGGGAGGGAACTAGTACCAACCATTCTTCATTTGTGCCATCGCTTCTTAAGTGTGGTCAAGTCTCGGGACATCGTTGGTCTGCGAAAGAGTCTCAAGACTATCAGGACCTCATCGACGTGTTCCTTCGTAATCCGAGGAGGAAGAGACACCCCCAAGGTCTTGTGCCTTTGGACGAGGTGACGTCTATGCACGCCACTTGGTTTTGTTAGTACGAGACCAACCTTACGCAGGAGATGGGTAAGCTTATCCGTGAATTCGCCCATTTCGTCCTTCACTTGGAGGAGCATGATCGCGGTGGGGCTCCCGAGGATGTTTGTACTTAGTCTCGTGCATTCTTGTTTCCTTTCACTACTCTCCTTTCCTTCCAAGGATTTAACTAGTTTGTTTCCTCTGTGAAGAATGCATGGGCTTGTCCAAATTGGCTAGGTCGAAGCGTCAGAGTGTGTTGGGACCCTCTCTGATAGATTTCTCGGCGACATCAACCATGGTACCCACACCCCCGGCTACTGTAGCTCCAGCCCCGGTGGTCCCAACAACCCCTGTAGCTGCTCCACTGGTCCTCACCCCAAAGACGGTGACTCCAGGTGAGGTCATTGACCTTGAGGTTTCCTCCCTTCAAGATGGGGGATCCTCTGAGAAGGGTAAGGAAATCCCTTCTAATGTGTCCGACTCCCCTCCAGTCAAGGCACCTCGGTTGATAATCTTCTCAGAACACTATGACGGGGAAGATTTGGAGACGCACAAGCAGATGATTAAGTACTACAACGTCCATATTGATGAGGGCGATGAGGACTTTAAACTCCTTGCTGAGTTAATGCATGAGGGCTAGTCGAAGGATCATGTTGCTCCTCCTTTCCGCGAGGAGTTGGAGCCTCTCCTCGCGGGGAGTGTAGGAGCTAGGGCTAATCCACATGGCACAGAGCTTCTTTAAGGGTTAGCGAGGTCCCTATGTGAGTTGCCTTCTCGCAGCTTCGCCCGTTGTGGTAGAGACAACGAGGTTCTGCTGGTAGCCACATGTCGCCATTCCTATTTGAGGGTAAGTCTTCTAATGTTTACCTTAATTTAGTGAATATTTCTCCATCTTTTTGCTGATTTGATATTTTGATTTGGCAGATTGTGATCCTCAACCAAAAACTCAGAGACATCGTGCTGATGCGGTCCTTTGAGCTGAAGGGGGCTTATGAGGAGCTGTGTAATGACCCAAAATTACTAATAAGGCTTAAGGGCCTTGATTAGCGTGCCGGGAAGGCATAATTGATATATGTGTGATTTAAACGTTTAGATGCATGATTAATATGATTCTATGACTATGTGACATGCATGTTTGTGAGTATTATATATGCATTTGGGCCCTTTATAGCTTATAAGGGAATATTTGTAATATTGGCCTGTTGATGGCCTAAATGTGATTATATGTGATAAATTTTTGAGACCACATTATCATGTGGATATATATTTGCAACGTATGGCTCGAGACGGTCCTAGTGAGCGGATTAGCGAAATAGTCACCACGAGGATTAATACCTGGCTCGGGGGAGCCTGAGAGTATTTTCAGGAATTTAGAGGATATTTTGGGAGTTATTAGAAATTGGATGAATAAATAGTAATTAATTGGATGACGAGATAAATTGGTAAATATTAGGAACATTTGAGGAATTAGCGGGAACAAGGGGTAATGACCATTTTACCCTTTGAGTAATTAAATTGTTAAGTATTATATGGGAGGGAAAAATAGTCTTTCTAGGGATTTAATGATATACTCCCTTTGATTCTAGACTTAGCCAGAAGAAACACTGAAAATATTCAGCTCACCCTCATCTCTCTCTCTCACTCACGTTTCTCCCCCTCTCTCTTTCCAGAAAGTACTAAAGAAATTTGGAAAATTGAAGGAGCTTTGGCTAGGGAAATTGAGCTGGAGGTTGATGGAAAGTACATGAGGAAAAGCTAAGGGAAAAAAAGATGATTTCTGGCTGGGTTAGGCAGAGGAATTAAGCAGAATTTGTGCAAGGATACTACTGGGAAACTAGGTTACAATTGGAGGTAAGAACTCTAGTTTTAATTTCTGAATTCAGCTGGGTTTGTGTTAAGAGTTTTGGGTTGGAATGGGTGTTAATTTGGTGATTAGTTTTGAGTGCAATGATCAGTTGGTTTGGGTTCTTTAGTGATGAATTATGGCTGATGAATAAGGATAGTGATTTTGGTATAATTGCTAAGGCTTTGGTGTCTAAAATGTATGATTTAATCTTGAATTCATAGCTAGCTTGATGTTGAATTGGGGAGGTTTATTTAGGTAAAATTTTGGGTTAAGGTCTTGAGGTACTTGGCTGGGAGAAGCATGTGAAAAACCCAGATTTTCTGGGTTCGAAGGGGGCGCACCACGACCCAGCTCTGAGGTGCCGCGGTGCGTGTGGCCAGTTTGGCCTAGGAAGCTCTCTGACTTGGGGGCGCGCCGCAACTCACTAGGCCAAGTTGCGACCCGCCTCGCCCTTTGGCTTGGGTACTTGCTCTTTGACTTGGGGGCAAGTTGTGACCCACTAAGCCAAGTCGCAACCCGCCTGGGGATTTTAGCCTTAGAATTGTTTCTAGAATTTGTAAGGCTTAGGGGTTCAAATCTAGGCGCTCGGGACAATTTCTACTACCCAATTTAGTAGAAATTGAGGTCTCGGAGGCTAGTTTCTATCTCCTAAGTATTTATTTGGATTGGAAGTTAATAATTACCCATTGGACACTGTGACTAGGTTTATCGCCAAGGCTCAGGGCTAAGGATCGTGCTCGGAACCATTTCATTTTCTCCGTTCGGAATTAAAGATAAGAAAACTGCACCCTTGTGTGGCTGTGTTGGAACTGAGATTCCCTGTATTTGATTACATATGTTGTATGACTGTGATAATGCCATGTGAGCATGAAATAAACGACCTAAGAGAGCCGGGGCTGATAATTTGCGTACAGGATGCGATTTGGCCACTGTGAGTCGGGGTCAGCTAGATAAACACTGGACTCGGCCTAAGCGAGCCGGAGTCAGTGGCTTAAACAGAGGGTCCAGCCTAAGGGCATCGACTCTGATTATTGTATGATTGTGATAATCTGTTGAATATGAATATGTTTTCTGTTGTTAATCAGATGCTTAAGACGAGTTGAATATCTGGATGATTGACTTATGATTCATTGATTATCATCACTGATTATGTGTCTGCTACGTTGTTATGGTTTTCTTGCTGGGCATTGGCTTGCGGGTGCTACGTGGTGCAGGTAAAGGCAAGGGTAAGATGGATCAACCATGGGTTGGAGAGCTTTGGGGGCGAGGTGTACATTGTTAGCTGCTCGTCCGCCATAGGCGAGGGATGGTACAGGGACAGAAACCTAAAACGTGTATTTTTCCATTAGAATGGCCTTTGATTGTATATAACTATTTTGGAAGTTTGTAAATTTGTCCTTTAAACCTTATTTTTGGGATCCCATGTACTAAAAATTTATTTTAATGAAAATTATTCGTTTATGACCAAAATCTGTTAACCCTAACTTGATTATGACTTTAGGATCATACTTTATTCAAATGACTTGATTAGCAAGTCCTGCACTATTTTAAACACACATTGTAACAGTCTTGGTTATCTAGGGCATTACAAGCTGGCTAAGGCTCGGGAAGAGCTGGCATAGTTCCAAAAAATTACGGTCCCTTTGGAGGAGCACCGCAACTCTAGATGGAAGTGGAGGACACGAGGGCCTGTGTCTATGAGGAGGAGGGTCTATTGGCCATGGAGCGGTCAAGGCTATCCACTTTGGAGGAAACTTCCTATAAGTTGTTAGAGGATGCCACAGTTTGCACTCGCGCCGTGGAGGAGGAGCTGACTAAAGCTCGCGAAGAGCTCCGTTGAGCTAGGCGGAGTCTTTGGTTCGTGCCAAAGAGCTGAAGCAAACCAGGGAGGATGCTTCGTGGGCCATTAAAGAGGTTGAAGACCTCCATCACTGAGCATAAGAACTGGAGAAAGACCTCAATGTGATTGTCAATGATACACTCTTTGTTGCGTTGCAAAGCAACAAAGATATGGATCCCTCATTCATCGAGGAGCCCAACATAAGGACGATGCTTGAGGCGCGCCTTAAGGCAGAAGAGGCCAGGGCAACCCAGGAGAGGGAAGCTTTGTTGGCGGGTCGCAAACCCGAAGTCAAACCTGTGATCTAGATGGTGGTAGAGGTACCCCCAGGCCAAGGGCCCAAAATTTTGTCATGTATTACATTTTAGCTAAGTAGGCCTGTGTGCCATAGTTTATTGGGGTATAGACAATCAACGCTCGAGCCCCCGAGCACTGTTGTAACAAATTTTCCATTAAACTTCTGCAGCATGCACTACTTTATTGCCATGATCGCACTATTACTATCGAATTGACATTTAATAAATAGGCAGCATGGACTTTGCTAATTCATCCTATTGTACTTGTGAGAGTCACAGGTCACCTAATCAAGTCTTGAAGACTTGAGTTCTTATCAACTTATCTTAGTATTTAGAAAATATTTAGGCATTTAGTGTTGCTCTGTAGGGTCACGGTTCTCAAGAGTAACTTTAACGCATTGTCAAGTGAAACTTGACGCGACCCTACGTCCCTGAGTTCCAACGACTCAGGATGGGGTCTGCCTGTGGTACTTAGAGCTTGAGGATCTTCCTGTTAGTGTTTAGACGCTTGCGCTTCTACTGTTTCATCTTAGGATCGAGGTCATAAAAGTAACTTTGATGCAGTGTCAAGTGAGGGCACTCGCTATCCTACGCCTTCGAGTTTCAACGACTCGAGCTTTAGGAGGTCTAGTACTGTAGGGTTCTGCCTTACTCCTTGACACTTAAGACATTTAGTGTTGCCTTCTAGGATCAATGTCCTTGAAAGTAACTTTAATGCCATCCCATGTCCGCGAGTCCTGATGACTCGGGACTTTAGGGGGTCATTCACACTAAGCTATCTGCCCCCTTGGAACGTGGCCACCTGTGGGTTAGCTCGGGATTCTTGGTTTGTCCCCCGAGTATACAGCTCAGGACCTAATCATGTGAAATTCGTGAACTCATTATCCCAGGCCTAGGAGGTTGAGTTCCCTGCCCTTTGACGAGGTATTTCTTGACACTTGAGTCACAGCACTCAAGGTTTGGCTTTGAGTTCCAACGACTCGAGCCTCCGTTCGCTTCTCGAGATCATAGGACTGAGTCACTACTCCTCTAGCACGCTGTCCACGGGAGGTAGCTTTAGGCCATACTCGCACTACTTGGGCATTATTTACTCTTAGGGTCAATATCATGTAGAGTATTATGCTTAAGTCTTAGATGACTTAGGCTCGTGCCCGAGTATTGATGACTCAGGCTTCCATTCACATCTTGAGGATTGAAATTTTTTTATTACTCCTCAGGTGTGTACCGTCCTCAGGAGAATGCGCCAAATCCAATCTCACGTTAATTGGATCTTTTCGGTCTCGTCTTTTATCAGGCCACTTAGCTATGGGGTCTCATGAAATTAGAGGCGCTTCACTCATCGACTGGATAAGCTCCCCATGACATGGACTTCCCAATGCTACTTTTGTTTGAGGCATATGGAGGACTTAGTCAGAACTCATTGGGCGCAATGTCTACGGGAGGTGTCCCAAGTCTGCCTCGAGACCCAGTACAGAGTACTCGGTCTTCCATTCACATCTTGAGATTAAGGGACTTGATCAAAGCTCCTTGGGCGCAATGACCACAGGAGGTGACGCAGGTCCGTTCTCACGTTACTAAGATTCTTGGTTTAGTCTCTAGATGCTAAGCCCTACTCTGCTTGGAACAAGCTTAGTTTCTTAGGTCACAGACTCAAGACTAGTTTCCTAGGTTTTGCTATTCTCGGGGTAGTGACACTAGGCTTACTCCGCTTTCGACAAGCTTAGTTTCCTAGGTCGTTTCCTGCGAGGCATGACACTGCCCTAACTTCATGCCCCCCAAGTGATCAAAGACTAGTTTGTGTTCACTTGTCCAGGCCAGCAAGTGGGTGCTCTATGCATAGCACTAACTTAATGAAGGAGACAAAAAAATTATAAGCAGACAAACAAATTTCTTTTTTACCGTGCTTTATATACACGATTTCCACTAAATGTGACTGAAAGCTACAAGGGAGATTACAAAAATTAATAAAGTTCACTGCTCATATCACTGGTAATACCGATGGAGATACTTGGAATTCCATGCATGGGGTATCAATTCCCCATTCAATAGGGAAAATTTTTATGTCCCCGGACATACAACGCTCTCGACTTGGTATAGGCCCTCCCAGTTAGGTCCCAGCACTCCTACACCGGGGTCTCAGGTGGCTAAGA
Organism: Humulus lupulus; assembly: GCF_963169125.1. Taxonomy (NCBI): domain Eukaryota; kingdom Viridiplantae; phylum Streptophyta; class Magnoliopsida; order Rosales; family Cannabaceae; genus Humulus; species Humulus lupulus. Next base: position 149,759,883 of record NC_084799.1, read on the forward strand.
AGATTCTTCGCAACATCAGATCTCCGACCCCAAACTTTCTATCCTTCACTTTAGAGTTGAAATACCTGGCCACCTTTTACTGGTAGGATGCTACTCAAAGCTGAGAAGCTTCACGGAGCTCCTCCACGAGGTCAAGGGATTCTTGAATTAAAGCATGGGTTGTGGTTGAGTCATACATGTCTCGTCAGTGTGTGGAGATTGCTCCCTCAACTGGGAGCATGGCCTCATACCCATAGGCCATTGAGAATGGCGAGTGGCCAGTGGAGGTCCTGGCAGTGGTGTGGTAGCTCCATAATGCCCTACGCAACTCCTCCGGCCAAGCACCTTTCGCCTGCTCAAGCCTTTTCTTTAAGGTGGCTTTGAGAATCTTGTTGACTGCTTTCACTTGCCCATTTTCTAGTGGGTGGGTGATGTAGGAAAAGCTTTTCATAACCCCATGTCTCTGACAGAAATCCGTGAACACCTCGCTGTCAAACTGCAGACCGTTGTCGGAGACTATCTTCCTTGGGAGCCTATAGCGGCAAATGATGTTCTTGATGATGAAATCTAGAGCCTTCTTGGATGTGATAGAAGCGAGTGGCTTAGCCTCGACCCACTTCATGAAGTAGTCGACCGCCACTATCACATACTTTTCGCAATGCCCCAGACCACAAAGGGCCAAGGACTCGTCTTCTGAGTGAGCTCATTCAGAGGAGCTTGAGGTATGTTGGCAAAGCGTTGGCACTTGTCATACTTCTTGACATAGTCCATTGCATCTCTGTCCATAGTGGGCCAAAATTTTCCTTGCCTCAAGATCTTCTTGGTGAGGCTCTGCCCCCCGGTGTGGTCCCTGCAAAAACCCTCATGCACTTCTCGGAGTATCATATTGACTTCTTTCTTGTACATTGTAACGTCCCAAAAATTCTTATAAGGTTTAATGCTTTGATTAGCGTGCTGGGAGGGCATAATTGGATATATGTGTGATTAATTGATTAAATGCATGATTATGTGGCATGCATGGCTTATATGATAATACGAATATGCATGTGGGCTCGTTCTTGTTTATAAGGGCATATTTGTGATCTTGGCCCGTTGAGGGCATAAATGCGATTATATGTGTTAGATGGTTGGGACCACATTATTATGTGGATATATTTGTAGTATACGGATCTAGGCGATCCTAGTGAGCGGATTAGCAGAATAGTCATAGCAGGGTTTAATACCCGGTTCGGGGTAAGCCTAGGGGTATTTAGGGAAATTTAACGTATATTTGGGATTTATTGAGTAATGTGTAAGTATTTGATAATTAGTTGGGCATGTCGAGATCAATTGGGAATTTGTAGGGCGACTCGAGGAATTAGCGGGAAACGGGGCAAATGACCATTTTACCCTTAAGGGAAACAAAGGGGCTAAGTTGTCTTGAGGGGTATTTTGGTCTTTTGGTTAAAAGATATACTCAGATGAAACTCTAGGAAACAATCAGAACCACTAGGAACACTTCTCAAACTCTCTCTCTCTCTCTCTTACACGTTCTCTCTCTCCGTATCTTGTGCTTGAAAGTTTTAAAGCTTCTGGGAATTGAAGCTAGGAGTAGGCAAGGAACAACTGAAGATTTAGCTATCTTTGAGGTAAGGTTTCAGGTTTTAAGTTGTTGAATTTCTAGTTGATTGTGATCATGTTGAGGGGTACTTGAGGGGATTCTGAATTTGGGCATTTAAGGAGGATTGAACTTGTATTCTAGGCTATATGTGTTGTTTCTGAGGTGATACTGGGAATTCTGGACCTAATTTTGGCTTGGGTATATGTTTAGGGTTGAATTCTGAGGCCGTGAGTTGGGAAAAAATGCGACCCAGTTCATGGGTGCCGCGACCCACGTGCCCCAAAAGGCTATGGGGGCTTTCTGATTCGTGGGCGCACCGCGACCCTGGGGGGCAAGTCGTGGCCCTCCTCCCTTCTGGGATAAGAGGCTGGCGCCTCTGACTTGGGGCGTGCCGTGACCCTTAGGGCCAGGTCACGGCTCGCCTAGGTAGCCATAGCCAAGGTTGGTTTTTAGCCAAGACGAATTCTACTACCTGGTTTAGTAGAATTCGAGGTTCCGAAGGTTAGTATTTGATTCCAAAGCATTTAATTGGATTAGATTTTGATAGTTATCCATCGTCGCTTGTGACTAGGGTTACCGTTAAGGCTCGAGATTAAGGATCGTGCTTGGGACTGCTCCACATCCTTCGCTCAAGATTCGGGGTTAGAAAGCTGCACCCAAGTTGTGAATGGGACTGAAATCCCCTGCAAATGAACATATGTGTTCAGTAACCTGTATATCTATTATGTGTGATGTGAAAGTACGACCTAAGGGAGTCGGGGATAATGTTGAGCGTACTAAACGCAGATCAGCCTAAGCGAGCTGGGATCAGCTAAATAACCAGAGGGCTTGACCTAAGGGCGTCGACACCTATTTAACTATATTAAGATTGATTTATATGTTTGGATTAAACTATTATTGTTGCCTAGTTTAACACTTGTATTCTGCTGTTAGTTGAACTGATTGATCTAAAGTTTACTATGTATACTGTGTTGTCATCTATGCTTGTTGATTATGGTTTTCTTGCTGAGCCTTGGCTCATGGGTGCAGGTAAAGGCAAAGGAAAATTGGACCAGACATGAGTTGGAGAGCTTTGGGGGCAGTGTGTACATCTGCAACTGCTCGATCGCCACGTCCAAGGGAATTACAGGAACTAGAGCCAAAATTTGTATTTTTCCATTGAGGCTGGCTGCGGTTGTATTAGCTTTTGAGGGTTGTAATCACCAGGTAAACATTATTTTTGGGATCCTGTGTATCAAAATCATATTTTAATGAATGTCAACAATTTTATGATCAAAATATTTTAACCTTAACTTATCAGTTGACCTTAGAAACACATTTATCTTCAAACAACTTGGATAGCAAGTTTTGTACTATTTTAAATACACAATGTAATGGTCTTGGTTACCCAGGGCATTACAGACACGCATCTCAACAGATGCAACAAATATCCACGCCTGTACAACTTGCCGTCCATGATAATATACCAGGGCGCCTAGTAAAGTAGTTTCCGAGCTACTTTCTTGTCCTACGACAACTCCTCTGAGGCAAGATATTTCACTATGGGCTTCATACAACCGTCCTGGGGCTAGATTGCTTCCACCTCCTCGGGAGCTGAAATGCTTGGACAAGACAAGTAGTTGATGGGGACTACATTGATCAGTTCAACATCCTTGGTGGTTGCAAGCTTGGCCAGGGCATCAACGTTCGAGTTCTGTTCCAATGGCACTTGTCAAATTGTGAATTTTCTGAAGCCATGTAGCATCTCTTGGGTCTTCGCTAGGTAAGCAGCCATTTTCGTTCCCCGAGCCTGGTACTCCCCGAGTACTTGATTAACTACCAGCTGCGAGTCACTGTAAATATCGAGGCCCTCAGCTTTGGTCTCGAGCGCAACTCAAAGTCTTGGAATCAGCACCTCATACTCTGCTTCATTGTTGGAGGCGTCGAACCCAAATCTTAGGGCGTTGTGGACCCTGTGTCCTTCAAGGGATACTAAAATGAGACCTGCCCCAACACAATCTTCATTCGACAAACCATCTATATACAACTTCCACGTGGGCCCATCTATCGGGCGCTCATAGGTCCTTCATGATTTCCTATGCACTCGACGATGAAATCTGCCAGTGCCTGCCCCTTTATGGCCGTCCTCGGGAGATAAGCGATGTCAAACTGACTAAGTTCGACAACCCACTTTAGGAGTCTTCCGGAAAACTCTGGCTTTTGGAGGACTTATCGCAAGGGGTGGCTCGGGAGGACATTGATGGGATGCGCCTGGAAGTAGGGCCTTAGCTGTAACGCCCTAGATAACCAAGACCGTTACAATGTGTGTTTATAAAGGTGCAAGACTTCCTAATAGTGTCATTTAGTTGAAAACATGTCACTAATACCATTATTGAACTAGGGTTAAAATATTTTGGTCATAAAAGATAAATTTCCTTCAAACAAGCGTTTGATACACGGGATCCCAAAAATAGGGTTAAATAGCAGTTTACAAAATTTCCAAAGGTTTTGTACAACCACAAGCCACTCTAATGGAAAATTAGGCATTTTAGGGTCATCTGTTCCTGTATCAACCCTCGACCGTGGCGGCCGAGCAGCCGACTATGTACATTCTGCCCCCAGAGCTCTGCAAATCAGGGTTGGTCAAGCTTACCCTTGCCTTTACCTGCACCACGTAGCACCCGTGAGCCAATGCCCAACAAGAAAACCATATACATATCATAACCAATAACGGTAATCAAACAATTCATAATTCATTAATCAAATACTCAACAGACCACATCGTTCACATAATCAATGATATCAATCAACAAACCAACAATCTATCATCCAGATAATTAACATGCCACAATCATCAGATTAAAAACGATAAACATATCATACAATATTCAGGGTCGACGCCCTTAGGGCGCACCCTCTGTTTATCCCACTGATTCCGGCTCACTTAGGCTGAGCTTAGTGATTATATAATTAACCTCAGCTACTAGTGGTCGAGCCGCATCCTGTGCGCAAATATTAATTCCGGCACTCTTAGGCCGTTTATCTCATACTCACATGGCATAATACCATCATATAACATTGCATACAATTATAGGGAACTCTTAGTCCCAACATAGCCACACAACCGGGTGCAGTTTTCTTACCTTTGATTCTAAGCGGAGAAGGTGAACTGGTTTCGAGCACGATCCCTAGCCTCGAGCCTCGGCGACAAACCTAGTCACAAGAGTCATCGATATCTATCAACTTCCAATCAGAAATAAAATACCTAGGGAACAAAACTAGCCTCCGGGACCTCAATTTCTACTAAACCGGTAATAGAAATTGTCCCAAGCACCAAAGATTGAACTCCCGAGCCCTAACAATACTTGAAAACCTCAAAAGCCAAACCTCCCAGGCGGATCGCGACTTGACTCAGCAAGTTGCAACTAGCCCTAAGTCAGAGAACAAGCTCTCACGCCAAAGGGGAGGTGGATCGCGACTTGGCCAAGCAAGTCGCAGCGCGCCCCGAAGTCAGAGAGCTCCCACTGCCAAAAGGGCCACACGTGCCGCGGTTCCCCTAGGCTGGATCGTGACGTGCCCTGCGAACACAGAGAAAACCTGGGTTTTCTCCTCCTTCTCCCAGCCATGAACACCTAAGTTACCCAGAATTTTTCTTCAAACCTTCCCAATTCAACACCAATCCCCTACAAATTTAGACCTATAATCACTTATTTTCATCTAATAATTCTCAATAATTACCTAGAAATCACACTTCAATTCAAACACAATCATCACATCATTATCTACTGAAATTTTTACCCAATACTCAATTTAACACCACACTCATGCATTCCTTAATCCTCATACTACCTCAGTCCAAATTCTTACACAAATTTAACTACAATCTCAGCAAATTAACATACCCACACTTACCTCAATTATAGCTCAATTTCCCAGCTGAATTTCCTCAACCTTCTGTCTAAATCCCCCAAGCTTCAAGACTCATCAATAACCAAGAAAATAAACCCCAAGGGTGAGAGGGAGAAGAAAAATCGTGAGGGGATGGGAGAGAGAGAGTGTAACGCCCTACTTCCTTAGAGCCGTTACTAAGTGAGTTTTTAAGACAAAATAGTGTGCAATGAACTCGCTAACCGAGGTTTTGAAACAAAAGTGTGACTAATTAAGAGTTAAGGCTGTAATCTTTGAAAAGGAGTCGTTTCATTAAAACTTCTATTATTAAACATTTGGGATCCCAAAATAAGGTTTGAAAACTAATTACATTTTTGAAATAAGGTTATAGTTAAGAAATCATAAAATCATAGATTATTACAGCCACTTTCGAATAAACCCCCAACCAAAGCAGTCGGGCAGGCCGAACATGTACGCGTCGCTTCACGCTCTGCGTACTCATGGTTGGTTGACTTAGCCATTGCCCTTACCTGCAACACAGAGCACCCGTGAGCCGAAGCCCAGCAAGAAAACTCATCCAGAACATAACATATGCAATGTATACAGTTTATCATAACAGATAATCCACAAATAAACAAGTCAACCATTAGACTAAGCAAACACGGCCATGCCGCCCCAGGACCCTTACCAAAGCCCTGGGGTATCGGTTCTCACCGCGAGGATAACTCATGTATCCCTTGGGTCCCACCCTGAATATAGCATCCCATGTGCTAGGTGTTACTTTCGGCCCACGGCCGCCCCGGCCTACGCCGTACTCGGCCCACGGCCGCCCCGGCCTACGCCGTACTCGGCCCACGGCCGCCCCGGCCTACGCCGTACTCGGCCCTTGCCGCTCATTTCATCATAATCACGCATATAATATAACACAACAACATGCAATCAAATATTAATTCATTTAAGTCTGCACCCTAACATGTGATGCAATATAGGGCCGCGCCCCCGCAATCATACTATGGGCCCACGCCCTATCCTACGGGTGTTATAGTTTTCTTACCTGACAATGCGATAGCATAGATCACCTGACCCCTTGAGCACGATCCCACTCGAGCCTTAGCGCACACCTAGGCACAAACATAGGTCAAAGTCAACACCGAACCCCAAGTCCGAATACCTAGCCTCGGGACCAATCCCGAGCCCCCCGGGAAGTCCTAAATCCCCAAAACAAAGTGGCGGAATCGAACCCCGAACCCTAGGTCAAAATCCCTCATCAAAACCCAAAAATTCACCTCTGTGAACAGTGCAGCGCTCTAAAGAGGGCGCTGTAGCGCTACAAGCAGAACACTCCCCCCAGAACAGGGGCTAGCGCTACAGCGCCCACTGACTAGCGCTGTAGCGCTAGTTGCAGCCCAGCAGAACCAAAAATCGCATCTTGCGATTTTCTCCTCCCATTTCAACTCCAAACTTGTCCAAACCTTTTCCAAACCCAAAATCAAGCTTATACACCCTCCACACTCATCCCAAGCATCCCAAGAACTCAAAACCCAATCACATTCAACCCAAATCTCAAAATCTAACATGATGAACTCAAAAACCAGAAATTCAATCAACAACAAAGTTAAAGGCTTAGAATTCTTACCATTGATGCAATTTCGACCTTGATTCAACCCTAGGCCTCCTTAGCTTGTTCATCCTCAAAGCTTGCCCAGAAATCCCCTAAAGTTCCCAACAACTCAGTTCAAAACACAGCTCAAACCAGCCAAAACCCTAAAACAGAAATCCTCAAGAACTTACCTCAAGTTTCAGATGTTCTTGCTAATCCTTGCCAAGTCTTCAAGTGTGACCTTAAGATTCTTGATGCACAGCCTATCCTAGCTCCCCACTGAGCTTGACCTCAAGAAAAATGAAGAGAAGAGGTGCTAGAACCCCCAAACCGATCCCTTAGAAAACCCATCAGTTTTCTCTCTTTTCTTTCTTTCCTTTTTCCTTTCTTTTTCAGCCCCTTTACTCTATTCTACAAAATCCACTAAGTGTATAAAGCCTTATTTATTCTATCTTCAAAAGCCAATTGACCAAAATGCCCTCCCTATTAATTCTAAACCCTTTTTCCCAAGTAGGGCCATTTTAGTCATTTACCCAATTCCCGCTAATCCTCAAGTGTCTCTAATATTTTCCCGTTGCTTCCCAATACCTGATAAATCACCAAATAATTATCCCCCATCATCAAAATAAATCTCAATCTATTTCTCTGAATTCCTGTTCGTACCCCCAGGCTCGCCCCGAGCCGGGTATAAATTCCTGTCATCACTTTCCGCTAGCCTGCCCACTGGGATCGCCTCGAGTCACAAAGCACAGATACATCCACATACCACTGTGGTCTCAACAATCAACACATATCAATGCAGTTATGCCCAACATGGCCAAAATTACAATTATGCCCTTCTAACACGATCCGGCCTTCATGCATCTCAGATAACAAATGGTCATATAACATGCTTTAAATCATAACCATGCATTTAAATCATTAAAATCACACATAAATCCCATCATGCCCTCCTGGCACGCTAATCAAGGCCCTTAAGCCTTATTAGCGAATTTGGGTCGTTACAGAGAGCTGAAACCTTTTTCCCTTCTTTTTCTTCCTTATTTCTTCTAAAAGCTTCTATTTTGTTTCTAACATAAAGGTTGAGCATATCCTTGACTTAGGAAATGTCCATTATGCCCTCCCAAACAAAATAACCTTTTAGCTTATTCTAGGGGTAGAATGGTCATTTATTCCCAATTCCCACTAATTCCTCAAGTGTTCCTAATATTTACCATTTAAATACCATCATCCAATCAATCAACAATTATTTACCCAAAGTCAAATAATCTCCAATATATCACCTAAATTCCCGAAAATACCCCAGCTCCCCCGAGCTGGGTATAAATCCCCGCCGTGACTATTTCGCCAAACTGCTCACTAGGATCGTCTCGAGCCATATGCTGCAAATATATCAACATAAAAATGTGGTCTCGGAAAATTATCACATATAATCACATCTATGCCCTCAACGGGCCAAAATTATAAATATGCCCCTATAATCTAAACAGGGCCCACATGCATATTAATACTCATAAACATCCATTTCACATATCCATATAATCATATAAGCATGCTTATCACATAATCACGCATTAAATCATTTAAATCACACTTAAACCAATTATGCCCTCCCAACACACTAATCAAGGCCCTTAAGCCTTATTAGTGATTTTGGGTCGTTACATTAACTTTCGAGAAGCTACCATCAGGCAAAAGGTCAGTTTTTCCATGAGAGGGTATTTGGACTCTGCTCCGAGGAGCCTTTTTCTCACATAGTATACTGGGTGCTGGACACGACCTTCCTCGCGAACCAAGGCAACACTGATGGCATTCTCAGAGACAACCATGTAGAGTAAGAGAGGTTCCTTGTCCACGGGCATTGATAAGATATGAGGGTTTTCCATATTAGCCTTCAACTCCTAGAATGCTTGCTCACATTCCTCCATCCATTCAAACCTCTATCATCCTTGGAGGATGTTGAAGAATGGAATGCACTTGTTCGTTGCCTTTGAAATGAAGCGACTCAAGGTCGTGATCCTCCCAGTGAGGCTCTGGAAGTCCTTATGCCTTCGTGGAGATGGCAAGTCAATCAGGGCTTTAATCTTTTCAGGATTGACCACTATTCTCCAAGCATTGATGATGATGCCCAGGATTTTTTCAGAGGTGATGCCAAAAGTGCACTTTTGGGAGTTCAACTTCATTCCAAACTTGGGAAGAACCGAGAACACCTCTGCGAGGTCCCTCACGTGATCGGGGGCCGTTCTAGACTTTTCTAGCATGTCGTCTACATATACCTCCATTTTGCGCCCCAAATCTTCTTTGAAAATACAATTCACGAGCCTCTGGTAGGTGGCCTCGACGTTCATTAGTCCGAAGGGCATCACCTTGTAGCAGTCGACTCCTTTGTCTGTCCGGAAGCTAGTATGCTCTTGATCTGCGACATGCATGGAAATTTGGTTTTATCCCAAGTACACGTCCATGAATGACAAGAGTTCATACCTGGAGGTGGCGTCGACCATCTGATCGATCTTCGGCAGCGGGTCCAAGATTTAGGACAGGCCTTGTTAAGGTAAGAAAAGTTTATGCAGGTCCTCCAGGTATCGCTTAGCATAGGCACACGGAGCGGATTGGATACCTACTTAGGGTACTGTGCGCTTCAGATGAACCATTTGCAAGTAGCTTGTCCACCTCCTCTTTTAGGGCTTCCGTTTTAGTTTGATCGACATTCAAGGCATGGAAAATGATATTTGCATCAATGCCAGTCATGTCAGAGTAAGACCAGGCGAAAACATCATAGTTTTCCCGGAGGAAGGCTAAGAGCGAGTTTCAGACTTTCTCCGCTAGATTTTACCCAATCTTGGTTCTCCTATCGGGAGTGGCCGCATCGAGAGACAACTTCTCTATTTCCTTCAACGTCTCGATTGCCCTCTCTTCCTAGACCCGTGGGTCCAACTCATTGGCCTCCTCAACCAACATCTCCTACACTTTAACGTTCTCGGGAAGACATTGTCCTTGGACTGTAACGCCCTGGATAACCAAGACCGTTACACTATGTAGTTAAATAGTGCAAGACTTGCTAACCAAGTCATTTGATTAAAAATGTGTTCCTAAGGTCAACAATCAGATTTGGGTTAAAATATTTTGATCATAAACGGTTAACTTTTTTTTTATTAAAATAGATGTTTGGTACATGGGATCCCAAAAACAGGATTTAAGAGACAAAGTTATAAAATTCTCAAAAGTTAAATACAATCTAGTGGCCAATCTAATGGAAAAATACAAAATTTAGGTTTCATCCCTGTACATTCCCTCGGCCGTGACAGACGAGTAGCTAACAATGTACATCTCACCCATAGAGCTCTCCAACTCATGGTTGATCCATCATACCCTTGCCTTTACCTGCACCCCGTAGCACTCGTGAGCCAAGGTTGAAAAAGAAAACCATAACAGTGAATACACAACCAATATTATCAATCATTCAATCATGAGACAAATATTTCAAACCTCAACACATCAAAAATATCAAATTGATAACAGTCAACATGTACGTTCAACTCATATCTCAGATAATATGCAAATACTCAGGGTCGACGCCTTTAGGCCGAGCCCTCTATTTACTCCTGAGCCTTGGTGATAGACCTAGTCATAGGGGTCAATGAGTAATTGTCAACTTTTAATCCAAATAAATACTTAGGAGATAAAAACTAGCCTTTGTGACCTCAATTTCTACTAAACCGGGTAGTATAAATTTTCCTGAGTGCTTAGGTTCGAACCCTCGAGCCTTACCAATTCTAGAAGCCATCCCAAGGTAAAAATCCTTAGGTAGGCTACGACTTGGCCCCAAGGGTTGCGACTTTCCCTTAAGTTAGAGACCAAAAACCCAAGCCATAGGGGAGGTGGGCCGCGACTTGCCTCTTAAGGTCGCGGCACGCCCCCAAATTAGAGAGCAAACCCAGGCCTTTTTGGCACACGCGCCACGGTGCCCTAGAGCTGGGTCGCGGTGCACCCCTTCGAACCAAGAAATTTTGGGTTTTCTTCACACTTCTCCCAGCCAATTTTCCCAAAACTCAAACCTAGTAAAGCCTCTCAACCAAAGCCGAACCCAGCTACAAGTTCAGGATTTTAATCACATATTTAAACAAAAAATTCCTAACAATTATACTAAAATCAATACCCCAATTCAGTAGAAATCATCACCCAACACTCAGCTTAAATTCCACTCTAATAATCCAAATTCTCTAACAAAATCAATGACTAGAACTTACCTCAATTGCCTATTGAATCCACAAGCTCCTTCTTCCTACTCTTGAGCTTAATTCTCCTAAGTTCCTAGCTGAACTTCATGGATAAAGGCCTCAATTCCTCAAGACTCCCAGAAGAATTTCCTTAAGCTCTAGCCTTCAATCAACCCTTTCCTTCCCTTAGCTTCAAAACACAAGAGAGAGAGAGAGAGAGAGAGAGAGAGAAATCGTGAGGGAGAATGAGAGTGAGGATTGAAAGTTTCTACTTCTTTCTGAAGTAGTCTTAAGTGGTTACTGAATATATCCCTTGTTTAAACAAAAGACCATTATGCCCCTTAAGCCTATTAGTCCTCAAATTGTTCATAGGGGTAGAATGGTCATTCCGCTACCAGTTCCCGCTAATTCCTCAAGTGTTCCTAATATCTACCAATTAATCCCGTTATCCAATTAATTATCAGATACTTATTCATTACTCAATAAATCCCAACTATTCTAAATTCCCAGAAAATATCCTCCCGAGCCGGGTATTAAACCCCGCTGTGACTATTTCGCTAATCCGCTCACTAGGACCGTCTCGAACCATATGTTGCAAATATATCCACATAATAATATGGTCTCAACAATTTATCACAAATAATCACATTTATGCCCTCAACGGGCCAAAATCACAAATATGCCCTTGTAAATTATAAAGGGCCCAGATGCATATCTAATACTCATAAACATTCATATCACATATTCATATTAATCATGCACACCACAAAATCATGAATTTTAACCACTTAATCACACATATACCAATTATGCCCTCCCGGCACGCTAATCAAGGCCCTTAAGCCTTATTTATGATTTTGGGTCGTTACAACTATCCCCTCCTACTGAGAAGTTGGTCCTTGAAATTTACCTGAATAACTCGGGATACTGATCCCGCATTGCTGACTCAAGCTCCCAGGTCGCTTCCTCAACCTTGTTATTCCTCCACAATACTTTGACTAGAGGAATCATCTTGTTTCGTAGAACCTTGTCTTTCCTGTCTAAGATGTGAACTGGTTGCTCCTCATAAGACAAATATGTCTGCAATTCTAAATCTTCATACTTCAAAACATGAGTCATATCTGAGATGTACTTCTGAAGCATAGAAATGTGGAATACGTCATGAACTCCTGACAATGACAGCGACAATGCCAATCTATAGGCCACCTGTCTGATCCTCTCTAGGATCTCAAAAGGTCCAATTAATCTAGGGCTTAGCTTTCCCTTTTTCCCAAACCTTCTGACCCCTCGCAGTGGTGAGACTCGTAGAAACACGTGGTCCCCTACCTGGAACTTCACGTCCCTACGCTTAGGATCCGCATGGCTTTTCTGTCTGCTCTGCGAAGCGAGCATTTGAGCTCAGATCTTCTCGATAGGCTCATTAGTCTTCTGAACCATCTCTAGTCCCAAATACTTCCTCTCACCAATCTCATCCCAATGAATGAGTGATCTACACCTTCTTCCATATAACATCTCATATGGAGCTACTCCAATCGTTGATTGGTAACTATTGTTGTATGAAAAATCAATCAACTGGAGATACTTACTCCAAGACCCCTCAAAGTCTATGACACATGCCCTGAGCATGTCTTCCAATATTTGAATCGTCCTCTCAGACTGTCCATCAGTCTAAGAATGAAAGGCCGTACTGAACTTCAGCTGAGTCCCCATAGCCTTCTGTAAACCACCCCAAAACTTAGAGGTAAATATAGGATCCCGATGCGATACTATAGACTTGGGAACCCCATGGAGATGTACAATTTCCCTCACATACAACTTCGCATACTGATCCACAATATAGGTCGTCTTCACTGGCAGAAAGTGAGCTGACTTGGTGTATCTGTCTACTATCACCCACACCGAGTGATGCAATCCCACTGTCATGGGTAAACCTCCTACAAAATCCATGGTAATGTACTCCAATTTCCACTCGGGAACACCCAAAGGCTGTAGCAACCCTGCTGGTCGCTGATGCTCAGCCTTCACCTGCTGACAGGCCAAACACTTGGCCACGTACTCCACCACATCCTTCTTCATCCCAGGCCACCAATACAATGTCTGTAGATCCTGGTACATCTTCGTGGTGCCTGAATGGAGTGAGTATGGTGTAGTATGGGATTCATCGAGTATCTCTCGTCTAATCCCCATATCATCCAGGACACAGATTCGATCTTTATACCGTAGTAATCCTGTCCCTAAAATGAAATAGTCCTTAGCCACTCCAGCTAAGACATCCCCTCTAACTTCATGCAACTGTGCATCTACCAAGTGACCATTTTTTATCCGCTCTAATAAGGTTGAATGTAGAGTAATATTGGTCAATCGGCCCACAACCAACTCTATCATCGCTCTGGAAATTTCCTCTGCCAACTCTCTCGATATCTGTGTAGAGCTAAACAACTGTCCCAGGCCCCTCCAGCTCAATGCATCCACCATTATGTTGGCTTTCCCCGGGTGGTAAAGGATGTCATAATCACAGTCCTTCACCAACTCTAGCCAACGCCTCTGCCTCATGTTCAGGTCCTTCTGGGTGAAGAAGTACTTCAAACTCTTATGATCGGTGTATATCTCGCACTTCTTCCCGTACAGATAATGTCCCCACACCTTCAGTGTGAATACCACCACTGCCAATTCCAAATCATGGGTAGGACATCGCTGCTCATACTCCTTCAGCTGCCGTGATGCATATGCAATAACCTTCTCATTCTGCATCAACACACATCCAAAGCCCAACCTCGATGCATAACAGTATACTACAAACTTCCCTCCCTCCGAAGGAAGACTCAATACCGGAGCAGTAACCAGTTGTCACTTCAATTCCTGGAAGCTATTCTCACACTTGTCTGACCAGACGAACTTCAGATTCTTCCGTGTTAATTCTGTAATCGGTGCAACAATCTTTGAGAACCCTTCCACAAACCGTCTGTAGTAACCCACTAACCCAAGGAAACTTCTAACCTCTGAGGCGTCCCTTGGTCTCAGCCAATCTCTGTGTAGAGTCCAAGAACTTTACTTAGCTAGTTAGATAGTAGTAGTATTAGTAGTAATGGCTAGTAATAGTTGTAGTATGTTTATTACTGTGGATTTTGATTCAAGCCGGGACTTAGTTGAACACTAGTAGCAACACTTATAGACTTTATAAGTTTAACCTATAGTTTAAGAATATTAATTATAACATAAGGTCTGATTAATATAGCTGATTATGAAAATGATATTTATTATACTATAAGGTTTAGATAGACCCAATAAGATAATGACCCTTGTCATGTGCATGTTTATTGAGAAATTAAGTATTTTTGAGGAATAGCTTTATAAGAATAATATTTGAAAACCCTAGAGTCTGCCAGCAGCTTTAAGATCATTATAGGACTCAGTCAAAGCTGTTTACTCAATTCAAATTAGGTTGAAAAAGTGCAATTACGTGTATAATATTTCAGCGTATGCCGATATATCGCCACTCGGGGAATACGAAAAACACGTAACTTCACACGAACACTTCAACGAGCCTCGGGAACATAACCCCAGGCGATATATCACCTACCATGGGCGATATATTGGCTCTAGGGAAAATTTTTCAAACAATTTTGAAACCGAGCTCATTTTATTCCATAACCTCTTGATAAGCCTCAGAATCTTTTTGACCGAGTCTTAAGCCTCTGCTGAACGAATATTCAAATGTTTTTCAATTAAAAAGTCATTATTTTTATTCAAGCTAAAAGAATATCTTTTCATTCTTGAACTCTATAAATAAGACCTAGTACCCAACCATTTCTTTCATTCTTCAAGCTGAGTTTAGAGCCTTCAAGCTGCTAGGTTTACTTTAGAGTGTTAAACACTTGGGTTGGGGTTATAAGCTTTATAATCTTAAGCTTATTAAACACTTGGGAAGTAAGGTTAATAGTGTGTATTTCGATTTCGAGATGTAGTTAGGTCATAGTGCATTCAAAGGTATTTCTATTCCTAGTTCATTTATGTATATTTCATTAGTTTTTATAGTTTTTCTCTACTCAAATCCTAACTCAGTATTTTCCATTCTTGTTTAGGCATCTAAGTTCTTTGAACTTGAGGTTTCTTTTCGGTAAGTATCTTCTCGGTGGTTTAGTTCATTCCTTTTCATCTCTTTCTTTTAGAATACTCACCTTTCTATTATTGGTTTTAGGAGTGTTCCAAAATCCCGTCCTTGTTCTCACATCCCGGTATTTGGTAAGGAAAATAGGATAGTTATTATATGCTTATATGATATGATTATGCTATAATATGTTATGATATGTTTTTATATGTTATGATATATATGTTTTGGGGCTTATAGTTGCTTAAATAGCAAACCCCAACACTTTTATGTTCTTGGGGCTTATAGTTGCTTAGCTAGCAAACCTCATTGTATTTTGAGGCTTATAGTTGCTTAGTTAGCAAACCCCAATGATTACCATGTACATGGGTTAGAATTATGATATATGTTTATAGTGTATGTTATATGTTTATAGTTTATGTTTATGTGTCATGCTTTTAGTAGATTTTCCTTGTTGGGCATTAGGCTCATTCCTTTATTTTATATGTGCAGGAAAATAGTTATGGCGGCGGGAAGATTCTTGGCGGCTTGGGATTGTGTATTAAGGGAGAATGGATTCGGTGCACTGCATGAACGATTCGAGGACGAAGTTGCTTTTAGTCATTTTATTATGTTTCTATGTATTTTCCGCACTTTGTTTTGTAACGAATTTTAAGATTTAAGTTATGTTTTATTTTATTTTCAAACAATGGGATCCCATATCCTAATAGAATTTTTATGTATTTCAACCTTTGCTTTACAGTTTTTTTTTAATAAAGTTATGAATGTTTCACATGTATGTTTTCTTAAGAATAATGTCTATGTATACGTAATTTTAATGGTCCAAAGTCTAGAATTAGTTGGGTAATTACACTGTCCCACCTTAGCTGGATCCACCTTAATTCCATCTCCACCAACAATATGTCCAAGGAATGTCACTTCTGGTAGCCAAAACTCACACTTCTTAAACTTGGCATACAGCCAGTGCTCTCTGAATATCTGCAATACTTGTCGGAGATGCTGTTCATGTTCTGCCTCTGAACTAGAGTAAACTAAGATTTCATCGATGAAGATAATCACAAACTGGTCAAGGAAGTCCTTGAATACCATGTTCATCAAGTCCATGAATGCTGCTGGGGCATTAGTCAAACCAAACGACATGACCAGAAACTCATAACGCCCATACCTCGTTCGGAAGGCCGTCTTCAGTATATCCTCGTCCTTGATCCTCAGCTGGTGATAACCTGATCAAAGATCAATGTAGCGCCCTGGATAGCCAAGACCGTTACACTGTGTGTTTATAAAGTGCCGGACTTGCTAATCAAGTCATTTAAACAAAATCGTGTCATCGAAACTATAAAGGAACTAGGGTTAAAAGCGTTTTGGTCTCAAAAGCCACATTTTCATTAAAAAGTATCATCTGTTACATGGGATCCCAAAAATATTAAGTTCAAAGACTGTTTACAAAAGACACAAGGTTTATGTACAACAACTAGCCATACTAAGGCAAAACAAGTAGTTAGGTGATCCCTGTCCTGGTCCACTCCTCTACCGTGGCGGTCGAACCGCTGGTTATGTACATTCCACCTCGGAGCTCTCCACCTCAGGCTTGGTCCAGCTTGCCCTTGCCTTTACCTGCACCACGTAGCACCCGTGAGCCAAGGCCCAGCAAGAAAACACAGCAACAACAGAGCATGAACAACTAACAGACAAGTCAGCATCTCACATTGCATCACATAAACTCAGATATATCATCAGTCAGTATAATCAAGTATTCCACATACTAGGCATTTCAGTTCATATTATACACAATTCACAAACGATAACTAGGGCTAGCGCCCTCAGGCTGCTCCCTCCGTTATCCCGTTGTTCTTGGCTCCCAGTGGCCAATCCGCGCCCTGTGCGCTAAAATCATGTACGACACTCTTAGACCGTTATGACATGTCCCATGGCGTAATACCAACGTTGACACGATATAACTTTCGGGAGCACTTAGTCCCATCACAACCATACAACCGGGTGCAGTTTTCTTACCTTTCAATTCACTAGTTTCCGATGCCACGAAGCTGCGAGCACGGTCCTCTACCCCGAGCCTCTCCAAAGACCTAATCACAACACAAATGAAACATCCTTTGTCACTAATCAATCCAAAACTACTTCCTGGAACCAATCCCACACTCTCGGAATTCCCCAAATCCCTAAAACAATGCACCGAAAACATCCCTCGAACCCCCGGAGCAAAGGCTCAAAATTGCAAAATCCCACGTTCTGAAATTGGCCTAGCGCCGCAGCGCTACCCTATAGGGCCGCGACGCCCAGCAAGTCAGAGAGCTTGCTCTGCCCAGAAACAGCCTTGCACCGCGGCGGTCCTTCGCGAGCCCAGAAATCTGGGTTTTCCCCTGCGTTTTTCCCGAACCCAAATCACTCCAAATCACCCCAAACTCACACCTAAGCCCCAAAACCAACTCAAAACCCCAAATAAACCTTTCAACAACCTACAAACATCATAATCTAGCTCAGTTATACAACCATTCACAGAATTCACACTTAAATTTCAGACTCAAACACTTAAACCAAAACTTGAGAAAAGTACAAACCAAACCTCTAAATCCCTAAATCATAACAGCTACGAGATTGCAAACATGTTTAATACCCTTACCTCAATCAGAAATTCAACTTGAGCTTCCTCCAATCCAAGCTTTAAACTGAGTTTCCCCTTGACAAACCAGCTGAATTTTCATGCAAAACAAGCCATGGCTATCTTTCAATTCCTTCCAAAACCAAATTCATAACTTAACAAAACAGGGACCAAATCCTTACCTCAGTATAAACCTTGATATGTGCTTGATTCCACACCCTTAAGCCCTTTACTAGCCTCAAAGAACACAGCTCAACTCCTCTTCCACTTTGCCTTCTAGGTTCTTGATTCTCCCTTTCTTTCTTGATCTTTCTAGCCTTCCAAGTCTTAATTTCAGTTATACTTAGCATAAAAGAATCGTGTATATCCTTTTCCCTCAGCCAAAGCCATCTATACCACTGCCAAAAGACTACCTTATCCCTCCACTAATATCCCTTTCTAACTAAACCTCAAGGGCACTCTTGTCCTTTTACTTACTTTACAATTCTACCACTTTTCCAACAAAACTTGTTACTCTCTATGGTTACTAATAGTTACACAAGTTACCAAGTTACCAATTACCATTATCTAGCTTTCTAGGACCGTCTCGGTACGTGCATCACATTGATATCACCACACCCACGTGGTACAAATCACATATCATAATTATCACATAACATAATACACATAGTCATATAACATGCTTAAAATCATAACCATACATCTTAATCATTGAAATCACACATAATCTCCATTATGCCCTCCAGGCACACTAATCAAGGCCCTTAAGCCTTATTAGTGAATTTGGGTCGTTACAATCAATCTTTGAGAACACCGTCTTTCCCTGTAGCTGATAAAACAAGTCATCGATTCTTGGTAAGGGGTACTTATTCTTGATGGTCAACTTGCTCAACTCCCTGTAGTCTATACACATCCTCAGAGTCCCGTCCTTCTTCACAAACAAAACTGGAGCACCCCATGGCGAGTAGCTAGGCCTGATAAACCCCAAATCAAGAAGCTCTTGCAACTGCATCTTCAATTCTTTCAATTCCGCCGGAGCCATCCTATAAGGTGCCCTTGACACTGGTTCTGTCCCTAGCGCTAACTCAATAACGAACTGAATCTCCCTGTGCAGCGACATTCCTGGTAAATCCTCAAGAAACACATCCAAGAACTCGCGTACTAATCTGGTCTCTCCTAGCCCTGCTGGTATAACTCTGGCAGTATCCACGACACTAGCTAGGAAACCTATACAACCTCCCTATAAAAGTTCTCTAGCTCTCAATGCAGATATTATGGGTATGCGGGGTTCGTGCATCGCACCCACGAAAACAAAGGGATCCTCTCCCTCAGGCTCAAAAGTCACCATCTTCATCCTGCACTCTATAGTAGCCCCATATCTGACCAGCCAGTCCATCCCCAAGATCATATCGAAATCGTCCATACTCAAGTCAATCAAGTCTACTGATAGTTCCCTATCATCTACCATCACTGGCAGTGCTCTAATCCATTTCCTAGAAACTACCAGTTCCCCTGTAGGCAATATAGTCCTAAACCCCATAGTTTATTACTCACTAGGTCTACACAATCTATCAATTACCTTACTAGAAACAAATGAATGTGTAGCACCAGAGTCAATCAATACAGTATAAGAGAAGCCAATGCTAGAAATCTAACCTGTCACTACCGAGGGCCAAGTCTCGGCCTCTGCCTATGTCAAGGTGAACACTGAAGCTGGAGTTATGCTGTCCACCTTCCCTGGTTCCTCCTTCTTCGTTGTTGGGCAGTCTTTCTTGAGGTGTCCCACCACCCCGCACACATAACAGGCCTTTTCTCGACATTTCCCAGATGGCATCTTCTGCACCACGTGCACTCTGGGTAACTTCTCCATGTCTTAACGACCACCTGGTGGCCATCTTGAACACCCCGACCCCTCCTATCAGGACCAACAATGGTCGAAGTTTCATGGGTCTTCCTCTTTAGATCATCGAGGCCTCCGCCCCTACCAAACCCTGTGGATGGAGGCACTGCCCTGCGAACATCCCATCTCGCAGCGTTCTCCTTCCAGATCTTATTCTCTGCCTCCTTAGCGGTAAGAGCCTTTTCAATAGCCTGGGCATAAATCATTCCCCCAGGTACTGTTGTAATTCTCACATCTCGGGCTATCATATGATTAAGCCCCCGAATAAATCTATCCCGCCTAGCTGCATCAGTAGGCGTTAGGTCTGGTGCAAACTTTGCAAGCCTATCAAACTTCAGGTTATTGTAACACCCTACTTCCTTAGAGCCATTACTAAGTGAGTTAAAAACGTGCATTTAACTCGCTAATCGAGGTTTTAAGACAAAAGTGTAATCAAACCATAAAAAGAGTCATAAACTTTGAAAATAATTCCATTTATTGAAAATCATAATGCGTTTAACATTTGGGATCCCAAAATACGGTTTAGAAATATTTACAACTCAAAAATATAACTGAAGTTGGCTAAATGACAAAATCTAGATTTAGTACAATCATCTCCAAAAATACCCCTGGCCGTGGTAGCCAGGCATGCCAAACATGTAAGCGCCACTTCACGCTCTCCGTACTTATGGTTGGTCAACTTTCCGCTTGCCCTTACCTGCACCACAAAACCCGTGAGCCGAAGCCCAGCAAGAAAACCCTCACAAACAGATAACATATGCGTATTACACACATACATAAAAACAAGCCATCACCAGGCTAACCACATACGGCCATGCCATCCCAGGCGCTTTACCAGACCCTGGGTTCGCGGTCCACACCGTGAGGATATCCCAGGTATCCTTTAGGTCTCGCCCTGGAAACTCGCACTCCACGTGCTAAACACTGCTTCCAACCCCTTGCCGTTCTCGACCTTCGCCGTTCCCGGCCTTTGCCGTTCTCGACTCTTTCCGTTCATTCACATATATGCACACATAACATAATTAAACATATACTTAAACATGAATAAACTCAATCAAAGGGGATACGCCCTGCAACACAATCATATAGGGTCGTGCCCTGCAACACAAGCTATACAGGTACATCAATTTTCTTACCTATGTCCCGAGCAATCCAAGCACCGATGTCCCGAGCACGATCCCCTAGTCCGAGCCTCGCTAAAACCCTAGTCAGAACACACCAACAATACCCATCCATCAAATTCTAATCCATTAAATAACTTTGAGTCATAATTCTAGTCTCCAGGACCTTGAATTCTACAAGTCCGAGTGATAAAATCCATCTTGAGCCTTAACCTTTGGATTCCCAAGCCTAAAACCTCTTAAAAGCCCAAAAATGCACTAAGAGTCGCGACTGCATAAGGCCATGCCACGGCCTGCCCCCAACCAGAGACCAACCCCAAAATAGGGCAGGCGCGCTGCGGCACAAGCAAGGGCATGCCGCGACATGCCCTTCTTCCTGGCCACCAAAATGCTTCAGAGGGCTGCGGCTCAGCAAGAACAATGCCGCAGCCTGACTTTTCAAACCCAGAAAAATCCTCCATTTTTGCCACGAAAGCCAATCGAATTAACTCCAAAATTAACCCAACAACTCAAGCTAATCATCACGGAAGTTATACCATGGACTCAGTAACAAAACCTAACAAGAATTCTAGCTCAAAACCTCATCAAACTCAAAGATGATTCTTCATCTTTCCAACATGCAAAACTCTTAACACACCAGCGAAAATTCAAACACAATTCAGATAATTTAAAAGCTTACCCTTGCGTAATTGAGTCTCTGAGTTAATATCCTAAGCTCCTAGCTTCCAAAAATTCTAACTTGATTCCTTAGTTTCTAATTAGGTTTCACAAAAATCTCCAAGCTTCCATGGAAGAAGATAAGAGAGAGATAGAGAAGAAGTTTGGGTCGGTTTGTCCAAGTTTCTAAGTGTTTCTTGTATTCTATTTTATTTAACTTAGGTCTTTAAGGCTACCTCAAAGCTCGGGGTGCCACAAACGTCCCCGAGGGCAAAATGGTAAATTTCTCCAATATTCCCTCCTAAACATTCTAACCTCGAACATATCTCCAAATATTTATTTCCATAACCCGATAACCCCATAAAACATCTAATACTCGAAATACCCCTCAACACGCCCCGAGTCGAATTTTCGACCTTGTTGTGACTTTCTGGGTAACAGCTCCCTAGGACTGTCTCGGATCGTGCAACACAGATATATCATAAGTATATCACAATTATTACAATGATCACATTTATGCCCTCAACGGGCTAAAATTACAAACATGCCCCTAATAACCAAACGAGGCCCACATGCATATTTAATTCGCCTAAACATGCATTTCTAACCACATATTCACACAAATTCACATATTATAATAGTAAATCACTTATTGTCCTCCAGGCACGCTAATCAAGGCCCTAAGCCTTATTAGCAAATTTGGGTCGTTACAACTATCCCCTCCTTATAGAAATTTCATCCTCGAAATTACCTGAACAACTCGGGATATCGCTCCTGCATCACTGATTCAAGTTCCCATGTCGCCTCCTCAACCTTGCTGTTCCTCCACAACATTTTCACCAAGGCTATGGTCTTGCTCCGCAAGACCATATCCTTCCGGTCAAGAATCTGAATCGGCTTCTCCTCATAGGACAAATCCTGGTCCAGCTCCAAATTCTCATAACTCAGAATGTACGTCGAATCTGATACATACTTCTGGAGCATGGATACATGAAAAACATTATGAACCCCGGATAAGGTTGGAGGCATTGCCAACCTGTATGCTACCTCTCCAACCGTTCCAGAATCTCGAAGGGGCCAACAAACCTAGGGCTCAGCTTGCCCCGAACACCAAACTGTTTCACTCCCCTCAAAGGTGAAACCCTAAGAAACACATGGTCACTGACCTGAAACTCTACGTTTTTGCGTTTCAAGTCTGAGTAACTCTTTTGGCGACTCTGGGAGGCGAGAATTCAAGCTCTAATCTTTTCAATCGCCTCATTGGTCCCCTGAACCATCTCATGACCCAAATAACTCCTCTCACCCATCTCATCCAAATGGATAGGTGATCAGCACTTCCTCTCGTAAAGCATCTCATACGGAGCCACTCCGATAGTCGTCTGATAACTGTTATTGTACGAGAGCTCGATCAAAGGGAGATACTTGCTCGAAGATCCCCCAAAATCTAGCACACAAGATCGTAGCATGTCTTCCAGTATCTGAATCGTCCTCTCAGACTGTCCATCTGTCTGAGGATGATAAGCGGTACTAAACCATAACTGTGTGCCCATAGCTTTCTGTAGGCTCTCCCAAAAATTAGAGGTGAAGGTGGGGTCCCTGTCGGATACTATCAACCTTGGAGCCCCATGAAGTCGAACAATTTCCTTCACATATAACTCAACATATTGCTCCACAGTATAAGTCGTCCTGAAAGGTAAAAAGTGGGCGGACTTGGTATACCTGTCCATAATCACCCACACTGAGTCATGCTGTCCTACGGTCTTCAGCAAACCAACCATGAAATCCATGGTGATATCTTCCCACTTCCACTCTGGAATCCCTAGAGGCTGCAGCAACTCTGCTGGCCTCTGATGTTCAGCCTTGACCTGCTGACAAGTTAAGCACTTGGCCACATAATCCACCACATCCCTCTTCATACCCGACCACCAATACAAAGCTCTCAAATCTTGGTACATCTTCATCGTACCTGGATGTAAGGAATAGGGAGTGGTATGCAATTCATCTAAGATCTCCCGCCGGATATTAGAATCCATTGGAACACAAATCCGACCCTTGTACTTCAGTAACCCCATCTCTGAGATAGAAAAGTCCTTAGCCGCTCCGACTAAGATGTTCTCTCTGTGACCTCTCAACTGGGAATCTTTCCCCTGCGCCTCCTTGATCTTCTCAAGGAGCGTAGACTAAAGAGTGATGTTGGCTAACCGGCCAACCATTAACTCTATACTCACTCTAGTCATCTCCTCATCTAGCTTATCAGATATCTGCTTCGAACTAAACAACTGTCCTGGGCCCTTCTGACTCAATGCATCAGCCACTACATTAGCCTTCCCAGGATGGTATAGGATATCACAATCATATTCCTTAACAAACTCCAACCACCATCTTTGGGGCATATTCAGATCCTTCTGACTAAAGAAGTACTTCAAACCCTTGTGGTCGGTGTATATCTCACACTTTTCACCATACAGATAATGTCTCCAAATCTTAAGTGCGAATATCACTGCTGCCAACTCTAGATCATGTGTGGGATATCTCTGGTCATACTCCTTTAACAGTCTCGATGCGTAGGCTATCACCATACCAGCTTGCATCAGCACACACCCTAAACCCTGTCTGAAAGCATCACAATAAACCACAAACTTCTCATTATCTGTTGGCAAACTCAATACTGGCGCGGTGATCAGTCGCCGCTTCAACTCCTGGAAACTGTTCTCACATCTGTCTGTCCAAACATACTTTGTCTTCTTCTTTGTCAATTCTGTCAACGGCGTAGCTATTTTGGAGAACCCCTCAAAAAACCGCCGATAATACCCTGCCAATCCCAGGAAACTCCTCACCTCAGGAACATTGCTCGGTCTAGGCCAATCTCTCACTCCCTCAATCTTACTTGGGTCAACCAAAATCCCCTCCTTCTAACGATATGGCCCAGAAATGTAACTTGCGGTAACCAGAACTCGCACTTGCTGAACTTAGCATATAACCTATGCTCCCTTAACCACTGTAATACCAAACGTAGATGCGGCTCATGCTCTGTCTCTGACTGAGAGTACACCAGAATGTCATCGATGAACACAATCACAAACTTATCTAGATAATCCTTGAAAACCCAATTCATCATATCCATAAAAGCTACTAGGGCATTGGTTAATCAAAAGGACATAACCAGGAATTCATAGTGTCCATACCTCGTTCGGAAAGCGGTCATTGGTATGTTCTCCCCTTTAATCCTTAACTGATGGTAGCCTCATCAGAGATCAATCTTGGAAAAACACTGTTCTTCCCTGTAACTGGTCAAATAAATCGTCGATCCTAAGTAGTGGATACTTGTTCTTAATGGTCAATTTA
The DNA here is from genome assembly GCF_963169125.1 of Humulus lupulus. Classification (NCBI taxonomy): domain Eukaryota; kingdom Viridiplantae; phylum Streptophyta; class Magnoliopsida; order Rosales; family Cannabaceae; genus Humulus; species Humulus lupulus. The sequence goes on from NC_084799.1 coordinate 149,784,894, forward strand.
TTCAGCTCCCTGTAGTCAATACACGTCCTAAGAGATCCATCCTTCTTCTTGACAAACAACACTGGAGCACCCCATGGTGAGAAACTCGGTTTGATGAACCCCAAATCCAGTAACTCCTGCAACTGAATCTTCAACTCCGCCGGAGCCATTCTGTAGGGTGTTCTAGATACTGGCTCCGCCCCTGGTGGCAACTCTATAACAAAATCAATCTCCTGCTGCGGCGGCAACCCTGGCAGATCTGCTGGAAACAAATCTAGAAACTCACATACCAATCTGGTCTCACCCGGTCCAATCGGCATAATTCTAGAGGTATCGAACACATTCGCTAGGAATCCTATGCAACCTTCTAGCATCAAGTCCCTAGCCTTCAATGCTGAAATCAAAGGTATTCGCGGTCCACCAGTTGTCCCCACAAATACAAAGGGTACCTCCCCTTCTGGTTCAAAAGTCACCATCCTACGCTTGCAGTCAATCGTCGCTCCATACTTCGATAACCAATCCATCCCTAGGATCATATCGAAGTCATCCATCGCAAGTTTAATCAGATCAATAGACAACTCCCAACCATCTACCTCTATTGGTAAAGCTCTAATCCATCTCCTAGAGACTACCAGTTCCCCAGTTGGCAACAAAGTCTGAAAACCCCTAGCATACAAAACACTAGGTCTACATAGTTGATCTATCGCTCTAGAAGACACAAACGAATGAGTAGCTCCCGAATCAAACAATGCAGTATAAGAAGAACCAACACTAGAAATATGACCTATCACAACCGAGGGGCTAGCCTCTGCCTCAGTTCGAGTCAAAGTAAACACTCTGGCAGGAGCGAGACTGTCACCTTGCTTTGGCTCCTCTTTCCTCGCTTGTGGGTAGTCCTTCTTCAGATGATTGGCACTCCCATAGATAAAGCATGCCCTAATCTTGCACTCACCCTGGTGTCGTCGTCTACACCGTGGACACACTGGAAATCTCCTCCAGTTATCACCTCCACCCTGACGGCCACTAAAAGCACCCAGTGCCCTCCTATCCGAACTAGGAGGATAAAAAGAATCTGGGGCCTTTCTCTTCTGCTCACTGGAGCCACTACCCCAAATTGATCCAATAAAAGGACGGGCTGTCCTCCTAGCATCACGCCCAACAGCACTCTCTTTCCAAATCTGGTCCTCGGCCCCCTCAGCTGTAAGGGCCTTCTCCACAACCTGAACATAGGTAGTAGTCTCTAGATCCAAAGTGATCTTTACATCATGGGCGATCAAAACATTCAACCCCTGTACAAATCTATCCCTTCTTGCCACATCAGTCAGCACCAAATCTGGCGTGAACTTCGCCAACCGGTCAAATCTCAAAGCATACTCAGTAACTGTCAACCAGTTCTGAGTCAGGTTGTTGAACTCGTCAACCTTCGCAGCTCGGACTGCTACACTGTAGTATTTATCGTTGAAGATGTTTTTGAACTCTTCCCAAGTCATAACTGCCACGTTCCTCCTCTGAACTACTACATCCCACCAGATGCAGGCATCCTCTCTGAACATGTAACACAGGCTACCCTCTCGTTCCCCTCAACCCTCATTAAATCCAAAATAGAGGAAATCATATTCATCCACTGCTCTGCCTGCAGTGGGTCTGATCCACCCTCAAAGGTGGGAGGATGCTACTTTCTGAACCTCTCATATAAAGGTTCCCACCTGTTCTCCATAACAGGTTGAACAGGTACTGGCACCACAACCTGCTCAACTGGCAACCCAGTGACCTGTGGAGGGTCCTGCTGCCTCAACTATCGAAGTTCTTCCTCTGTTCGTTCTAGTCTTGCTTCCATTCCAGCAAACATCTGTTGCCAATTCTATGGGGCAGGTGGAGGGTCCTGACCCTAGTTGTCATCCTCAGCCCTATTGCCGTGGAGTCTCGATGATTGTCAAGGCATCTCAACATATAGCCTGCAATCAATGACGCCGCTCATCAGGCATGATAACAACATCCAAAACTACCTCCCAAATCATACCAGCCAACCATAAACAACAATCCACATAACATACATATAGCATATAACACACAACGGGCCATGCCCTGGCATCATGCATATGTTAACTCATTCATCATGCTCTATATGAAATAAGTAGACAAACAGGGCATTCAAGCACATATTCAAGCATATAAGTCAATCATTACCAACCAACCCTGAGTCGAGCTTGTCATTGACAGTTAGCGTACATGTTCGGTCAATCTCCAGAAACCATAAACCTTGGCTCGCTCTGATACCAAGTTGTAATGCCCTACTTCCTTAGAGTCCTTACTAAGTGAGTTTAAAACGTGCATTTAACTCGCTAATCGAGGTTTTAAGACAAAAGTGTAATCAAACCATAAACAGAGTCATAAACTTTGAAAATAATTCCATTTACTGAAAATCATAACGCATTTAACATTTGGGATCCCAAAATACGGTTTAGAAATATTTACAACTCAAAAATATAACTGAAGTTGGCTAAACGACAAAATCTAGATTTAGTACAATCATCTCCCAAAATACCCCTGGTCGTGGCAACCAGGCAGGCTAAACATGTACGCGCCACTTCACGCTCTCCGTACTCATTGTTGGTCAACTTTTCGCTTGCCCTTACCTGAACCATAGAGCACCCGTGAGCTGATGCCCAACAAGAAAACCCTCACAAGCAGATAACATATGCGTATTACACACTTAACATAAAAACAAGCCATCACCAGGCTAAACACATACGACCATGCTGTCCTAGGTGCTTTACCAGGCCCTGGGTTCGTGGTCTACACCGTGAGGATATCCTAGGTATTCTATAGGGTCTCGCCCTGACAACTCACACTCCGCATGCTAAATGCTGCTTCTGGCCCCTTGCCGTTCCCGGCCTTCGCCGTTCTCAGCCCTTGCCATTCCCGGCTCTTGCCATTCATTCACATATATGCACACATAACATAATTAAACATATACGTAAACATGAATAAACGCAATCAAAGGGGCTATGCCCTGCAACACAATCATATAGGGTCGTGCCTTACAACATAAGCTCTACGGGTACAACAATTTTCTTACCTGTGTCCTGAGCATTCCAAGCACCGATGTCCCGAGCACGGTCCCCTAGTCCAAGCCTCACTGAAACCCTAGTCAAAATGCACCAACAATACCCATCCATGAAATTCTAATCCATTAAATAACTTTGGGTCATAATTCTAGTCTTCGGGACCTTGAATTCTACCAATCCGGGTGATAAAATCCATCCCAAGCGTTAAACTTTGGATTCCCAAGCCTAAAACCTCTTAAAAGCCCAAAAATGCAATAAGAGTCGCGGCCCCATGAGGCCATGCCACGACCTGCCCCCAACTAGAGACCAACCCCAAAATAAGGCAGGTGCGCCGCGGCACAAGCAAGGGCATGCCGCGACCCGCCCTTCTAACTGGCCAACAGAATGCTTCAGAGGGCCGTGGCTCAGCAAGAACAATGCCGCGACCCGACCCTTTGAACCCAGAAAAATCCTCCATTTTTGCCACGAAAACCAATCCAATTAACCCCAAAATCAACCCAACAACTCAAGCTAATCATCACAGAAGTTATACCATGGACTCAGTAACAAAACCTAACAAGAATTCTAGCTCAAAACCTCATCAAACTCAAAGATGATTCTTCATCTTTCCAACGTGCAAAACACTTAACACACCAGCAGAAATTCAAACACCAGTGGAAATTCAAACACAATTCAGATAATTTAAAAGCTTACCCTTGCTTAATTGAGTCTCTGAGTTAATCTCCTAAGCTCCCAGCTCCTAGCTTCCAAAATTCTAACTTGATTCCTTAGTTTCCAATTAGTTTTCACAAAAACCTCCAAGCTTCCAAGGAAGAAGATAAGAGAGAGATAGAGAAGAAGTTTGGGTCGGTTTGTCCAAGTTTCTAAGTGTTTCTTGAATTCTGTTTTATTTAACTTAGGTCTTTAAGGTTACCTCAAAGCTCGGGGTGCCACAAACGTCCCCGACGGCAAAATGGTAAATTTCTCCAATATTCCCTCCTAAACATTCTAACCTCGATCATATCTTGAAATATTTATTTCCATAACCTGATAACCCCATAAAACATCTAATACCCGAAATACCCCTCAACTCACCCTGAGTCGGATTTTCGACCCCGTTGTGACTTTCTGGCTAATAGCTCCCTAGGACTGTCTTGGATCGTGCAACACAGATATATCACAAGTATATCACAATTATTACAATGATCACATTTATGCCCTCAATGGGCTAAAATTACAAACATGCCCTTAATAACCAAACGGGGCCCACATGCATATTTAATTCACCTAAACATGCATTTCTAACCACATATTCACACAAATTCACATATTATAACAATAAATCACTTATTGCCCTCCAGGTAAGCTAATCAAGGCCCTAAGCCTTATTAGCAAATTTGGGTCATTACAGTTATACTCTGTGACTGTCATGTTGCCCTGCACTAACCCCACAAACTAATTCACTTTCGCTGCCCTGACGACAACGTTATAGTATTTCTGGCTGAACAAGTCTCTGAACCCATCCCAACTCAGAGTAGAAACATTGCTGGTCCGTGATGCCACCTCCCACCAAATAGGGGAATCCTCTCTAAGCATGTAGGTAGCACAGGCCATCCTGTCATTACCTTCCACCCTCATGAAATCCAGGATATAAGTGATCATACTCAGCCACTGCTCAGCTTTCAGTGGATCTGGTCCTCCCTCAAAGGTTGGAGGATGCTGTCTCCTGAACCACTCATACAGTGGCTCCCACTTGTGCCCAATCTTAGGTGTTTGTACAACTAGTGCCACAACAAGTGCACAATAGGGCATCACTCCCTGACGAAGCCTGCTGTCTCAAGAGGCGGATATGCTCTTCTTGGCTCTGTAACCGGGCTTGCATATCTTCAAGTATTTGCTGCCAGCTGGCGGAGGGTTCTGGCCCTGATCATCATCTCTAGCCTCAAACCCTATGCTGGCTAGTCCTATCAGTCGCCTTGGATGTATAGCTATCCAAGTTTATCTGTAATCAATGACTCAACAGTCCGGCAATGATGACAGGTTAACGGTCTTTCCATAGTCCACCATTGGAACTTAACCAACCACAAGCCATAAAAATGCAAATAATCATTCAAATATTCACTAACATGCAATAGTAATGCTAATAAGCACAACTCATTATCATCACACAACAGTCAAGGGCTAGGCCCTACCAGTATCTCATGCTCCATATGTATCATATAATAAAGCATTTATATTTCATTCACACATTTAAGCATATAATCACATATATACAATTACCAAATCCTGAGTCGAACTTGTCTTTAATGACGAGTGTACATGTCCAGCTAGTCTTCAGGAATCCCTAAACCTAGACGACTCTGATACCAAGTTATAACACCCTGGATAACCAAGACTGTTACAATGGGTAGTTAAAATAGTGTAGGACTTGCTAACTAAGTCATTTGTTTAAAAATGTGTTCCTAAGGTCAATAATCAGATTAGGGTTAAAAGATTTGGATCATAAACGATATTTTTTTTATTAAAATAGATGTTTGGTACATGGGATCCCAAAAACAGGGATTAAGGGAGAAAGTTATAAATTCTCAAAAGTTATATACAATCCAGTGGCCAATCTAATGGGAAAATACAAAATTTAGGTTCTTTCCCTGTACTTTCCCTTGGCCGTGGCGGACGAGCAGCTGATAATGTACATTTCGCCCCCAGAGCTCTCCAACTCATGGTTGATCCATTTTACCCTTACCTTTACCTGCACCACGTAGCACCCGTGAGCCAAGGCCCAACGAGAAAACCATAACAATTAATACACAATCAATATTATCAATCATTCATTCATGAGACAGATATTTCAAAGCTCAACACATCATAAATATCAAATTGATAATAGTCAACATGTACGTTCAACTCATATCTCAGATAATATGCAAATACTCAGGGTCGACGCCTTTAGGCCGAGCCCTCTATTTACTCCATTGACTCTGGCTCGCTTAGGCCGAGTCCAGTGTTTATCTAACTGACCCAAGCTTACAGTGGCCAAGCCGCGTCTTGTGTGCAAATTATCAACCCCAAATCTCTTAGGCTGTTCATTTCATGTTCGCATAAGGATATCATAGTTATACAACACATACATATCCAGATACAGGGAATCTCAGTCCCAACACAGCCACACAAGGGTGCAGTTCTCTTACCTTGAATTCCGAGCGGAGATAATAGAATAGTCTCGAGCACAATGCTTAGTCCTGAGCCTTGGTGATAAACCCAGTCATAGGGGTCAATGAGTAATTGTCAACTTTTAATCCAAATAAATACTTAGGAGATAAAAACTAGCCTCCGGGACCTCAATTTCTACTAAACCGGGTAGTAGAGATTGTCTCGAGCACTTAGGTTCGAACCCCCAAGCCTTACCAATTCTAGAAACCATCCCAAGCTAAAAATCCCTAGCCGGGCCGCGACTTGGACCCAAGGGTCGCGACTTTCCCTCAAGCCAGAGACCAAAAACCCAAGCCACAGAGGAGGCAGGCCATGACTTGCCTCTTAAGGTCGCGCCCCCCCCCCCCCCCCCAAATCAGAGAGCACACCCGAGCCCTATTGGGCACTCGCGCCACGGTGCCTCAGAGCTGGGTCGCACCATGGATTTTCTTCACACTTCTCCCAACCGATTTTCCCAAATCTCAAACCCAGTAAAGCCTCTCAACCAGAACCGAACCCAGCTACAAGTTCAGGATTTTAATCACATATTTAAACATAAAATTCCTAACAATTATACTAAAATCAATACCCCAATTAAGTAGAAATCATCACCCAACACTCAGTTTATATTCCACTCTAATAATCCAAATTCTCTAACAAAATCAATGACTAGAACTTACCTCAATTGTCTGTTGAATCCACATGCTCCTTCTTCCTACTCTTGAGCTTAATTCTCCTAAGTTCCCAGCTGAACTTCCTGGATAAAGGCCTCAATTCCTCAAGACTCCCAGCAGAATTTCCTTAAGCTTTAGCCTTCAATCAACCCTTTCCTTCCCTTAGCTTCAAAACATAAGAGAGAGAGAGAGAGAGAGAGATAAATCACGAGGGAGAAGGAGAGCGAGGATTGAAAGTTTGTACTTCTTTCTAAAGTAGTCCTAAGTGGTTACTGAATATATCCCTTGTTCAAACAAAAGACCATTATGCCCCTTAAGCCTATTAGTCTTCAAATTGTTACTAGGGGTAGAATGGTCATTTCGCTCCTAGTTCTCGCTAATTCCTCAAGTGTTCCTAATATCTACCAATTAATCATGTTATCCAATTAATTACCAAATACTTATTCATTACTCAATAAATCCCAAATATTCCCTAAATTCCCAGAAGACTCCTCCTGAGCCGGGTATTAAACCCCGATGTGACTTTTTCGCTAATCCATTCACTAGGACCGTCTCAAACTATATGCTGTAAATATATCCACATAATAATGCGGTCTCAAAAATTTATCACAAATAATCACATTTATGCCCTCAACGGGCCAGAATCACAAATATGCCCTTATAAACTATAAAGGGTCCACATGCATATCTAATACTCATAAACATGCTTATCACATAATCATATTAATCATGCACACCACAAAATCATGCATTTTAACCACTTAATCATACATATACCAATTATGCCCTCCTGACACGCTAATCAAGGCCCTTAAGCCTTATTAGTGATTTTGGGTCGTTACATGGACCATCTCCTCGACTACCATTATTGGTTGTCTAAGGGAAACATTGTAGCATTGCCTCGCCTCCTTTTGATCGCCTCAGATCGTACCAATTCCCAAGTCCGTGGGAAATTTCATGCACAAATGCTGAATGGAGGTAACGACACCGAACTACACCAAGGCTAGACACCATAAAATGGCGTTATACATAGAGGGACAATCAACCACCATGAAAGTGCAATACTTGAAGGCCTGGTGAGGTTCTTCCCCCATTGTCATGGGTAGCTTGATTTGGCCCATTGTTATGAGACCCTATTATGAGAATCCATAAAGAGTTGAGGTGCACAGGGATAGGTTGCTTGTGGTCCACTCGATCTTCTCATAAGCGGACTTGAACAAGAGATTCACTGATCTCCCATTGTCCACCAGAATCCTAGCCACCATCTTATTGGATACCTGACTCTTGATCAGTTGAGGATCGTGGTGTAGAAAGTGAACTCTCCAAGCATCATCCACAAAGAATGTGATGACTTGTTGAGTCACCCGCGACATCTGGGCTGGCAATTGATCTAAGGCTAACAATTCATCATCGTGGTTTAAGGTCAGTGCATACTTATTCTGTGAGCCTCTAGAAGTTCCCCCAAGCGAGATCCTCTTGAGATAGTCCCTACTCTGACATTCACCTGAGGGGGATTGTTTCCTATCGATTGTGGCAGAGCTATGGGCACCGGGCTCAGAGATAGTGGAGCAACGAGTTGTGCAGGTATTCTCACTGCTGGGGTCGGAACTTGGTGAGGCTCGCTTTGAATGTATTGGTGGAGGTGTCCCAACTTGATAAGGTTCTCAATCTCATCTTTGAGATAGCAACACTCACTGGTGTGGTGCCCTATATCGTTATGAAAACAAAAAAACTTGTCAAGATCTCGCCTCTCCCTGTCCCTCTAGATGGGTTGTGGCTTTCGATAATGGACATGTTGTTCCATGGCCACAAAGATGTTCTTCTCGGAGTCCACTAAGTCAGTGTACTCGGAGTACTACGAGACATACTTCTCGCCAGGGGTAGTTCTCTATTCAGCCTGCGCGATCCCATTTCCTTTGAGCTTTCTGCCCTTACCCTTGCCCTTGCGTCTACTGCTGCTGGGGGTCCGACTAGGTGCGGCAGACTGGGATGAAGCGGCAACTCCAGCACTGAATGCAGGCTGGAAAGCACTGTACCCAGTGGGCGTCGCTCTGTATCCCGTCGGAGCCACACTGAAACCAGCGGTTGGCGTGGCACTAAAACCAGTCGACGTGTAGAGTCCCAGAATGTTTACTTAGCCTAGTTAGATAGTAGTAGTAGTAGTAGTTAGTATTAGTTAGTAGTATGTTAGTTACCGTGGATTTTGGTTCAAGTCGGGACTTAGTTGGAAACCCATAGCAACAGTTATGGATTTTATAAGTTTAACCTATAGTTTAAGAATATTAATTATAACATAAGGTTTGATTAATATTGCTGGTCCTGGATATATTATTTATTATAACCTAAGGTTTAGATAGAGCCAATAAGAGCATGACACTTGTCATAATCATGATTATTAAGGAATTAAGTATTTTGATGGATAGTTTTAATAAAAGAAAGATCTAGAAGCTCTAGAACCTTCTAGCAGCTGTTAGGATCGTATTATGACTCAGTCAAAGTTGTTTATCCAATTTAAATTATGCTAAAAAAGTGCAAATATGTGTTTAATATATCTACGTATGCCGATATATCGCAGCATAGGAGCCAATATATCGCCTACGAAAGATAAAGAAAACACGTCGACTTTGCACGAACGATCGAACAAGCCTCAGGAATACAGGGGGAGGCGATATATCGCCTAGGGTGGGCGATAAATCAGCTCCATGAGTATAGTTTTGAAAGTTTGACTTTTTGAATTTAAAAAATACCCTTAACCACTTAGATGCCTTTGAACGATTTTGACTGAGTTCTGGGCGTTAGTTGAACAAAAATTCAAATCTTTTTCATTTTATAATCATTTATTTCTTCAAATTAAAAGGGGTTAGTTTCACTCCTTGAACTCTATAAATAGGACCTAGTACTCAGCAATTTTAATCATTCTTCAAGCATTTTATCAAAGCCTCCAAGGTGCTAATGTTACTACAGAGAGATACACTTGGGTTTTGGGTTAAAAGCTTTATCATTCTAAGCTTTTATAAACAGTTGGGAAGTGAGAAATAGAGTATTTTTAGTATTGAGGTTTAGACCAATTTATAAGGTCATTCAAGGTATTCCTATTCCTTAAATCCAGTTCTTTATAATTCTTTAGGTTTCTTTAGTTTTTTGTATTCAGATCCTAACTCTTGTTATTGATTCTTGATTAGGTATTTAAGTTCTTGAAACTTAAGGTATTTCTTGGTAAGTTTCTTCTTAATGGTTTAGTTCCCATATTCATCTTTATTTTTAAAGATTCTCACCCTTTTCTACTGTTGGTTTATAGGAGTTTCTAAATCTCGTTCTTGTTTCCAAATATCCCGGCTTTTGGTAAGGAAAATAGGATAGATTTTATATGCTTATATGTTATGATATGATATGTTATAATATGTTTATGTTATGATATATATGAATATGTCTTGTAGTCTTTGGGGCTTATAGTTGCTTAGCTAGCAAACCTCAATGCTTTTATGTCGCTTGAGGCTTATAGTTGCTTAGCTAGCTAACCCCAATGTTTTTATGTTGCTTGGGGCTTATAGTTGCATAGATAGCAAAGCCCAAGATTTACCATGATCATGGGTTAGAGTTGTGATATATGTTTTATAGTATGTGGTTATGATATAGTCTTATGCTTTTGATTTTTGATGTATGTTGTTAGTAGATTTTTCCTTGCTGGGCATTAGGCTCACTCCTTTATTTTTTTAGTGTGATGCAGGAGAGTGATTATGGAGGCAGAAGGATTCTTGGTAGCTTGGCTTGTGTGTTAAGGATGAATGGACTGAGTGGACTGCGTGTCGATCGAGGATGACATTTATTTAGTCTTTTGAATTATGTTTCTTTTGTAATTTCGCATTTAGTTTTGACCAATTGATTTAGAGTTATGTTTTATGTTTTACAAATAATGGGTACCCATGTCATATTACATTTTAATTTATAATTTTATGTTATTGATACAATAATTATTCTAGAGTTTTAATAAAGTTATGATTATTTCTTATGTTTTCTCCAAAAGTAGTAGCTAAGTTGAGTAGTTTTTTAATGGTCCAAGGTCTTAGAAATAGTTGGGTCATTACACAACGGGATGCTCGGACTGGACCAAACTCCCCCAAACTCAGTTGGACAGAAGCATAAGGTGGATATTGAGTTCCCGAAATAGCGGGGCTAGGTGTTGTTGGAGCAGGAAAGGTGATGGGCCCTTAAACGCTCCAATCTGGTCATCCTCCCAGCTGATATATTCTCATGCTCGATGGATGAATTCATCGAGCCATTGACACCCTCTCAACTAGAGGTCATCCCACAACGGGGACCCCAAACGGATGCCAGCATGCAGAGCCATTAGTTGTTGGCCATCGTCAACCCTCTTGGTCATCGCAGCTTCCTCCTTAAAGCGTTTGATATATGCTTTGAGGGTCTCGAAGGGTCCTTGCTTTATATTGGCCAAAGCATTGACCTCAAAGCTCACCTTTTGAGCTGCTATGAACTATATCCGGAAGGAGGACAATAGTTGGTGCAACAATTGAATGGATCCCGGCCTGTGTTTCTTGAACCATTCGTTTGCTGGTCCCGTTAAAGTTAGCGAGAACACATGGCACTTGGCGTCGTCAGAGACGCGATCCACGCTGCCATCGTAAGACATGATGGCAGACATCTTGAAGCCCTGCAGTAAATGGGCTTCCACTATGTGAGGAGCACATGGCTCCCCATCTTCATCATCTGAGTCAGAGTTGTGGCCCTGTCATCGGGCCATTCTGAGCATGATCCTCTTCAAGCTCTCTAACTTTGTGCGGAGTGGGTCGCGGTCTTGGTTGGCACTTTGTGCCTGGTTATCTCTCCTTCGGGAGTTGAGATTGTCCCTGGGATCTGAAGGACATTTCTTAGCGGGTTCACGCCCATGGGCCTTACTCCGAAGAGCATTAAGGTCATCCCGTAGGTTAGCCTGACCATGGAATACACCACCGTCCTCGGGGTATGCCACCTCTGTTTCCTCGTTGGACTCAATATTCTCATTTTTTACCGAGATACTGATGTCGCGCTCTCGGCCAATAGAGGGGTTTCACTTGTTCGATCCTTGGCCATTTCCCCTATCGTGATGGTGAAGTGCCAGGGGACACCACCTCTGGGCCTCATGCGATCCATATTGGTGCGCTTGAGCGAAATACCCTGGGCTCAACGGGCACTGACGGCTTGGCGGTGTCCTCGGGCTCCTGGGCCTACACCCACGCTAGCTGGCCTCGGGGGGCTTGATTGTCTTTGGGGTTCCGATGGGCCTTCTCTGGCTTGGGAGCAGGGTTATCTTCAACCTTACCTTTGCCACGGTCCTATGGCCACATGGGGTTCCATCTATAGCTGAGTGCACAGGAGGCACGCCAACTAGCGAATCTCGCGCCAACTCAACCGAGTGCTAGAAAGGCACACCGACAAAAGTGACAGGTGACACACCAGCTGGCTGTCCAGATGGTACTTCGCCACGGGGGGCCACTCGCAGACCTTGGGCCGCCAGAGTAGCCCTCATGGCATTAACCATCTTCTGTAAAGTGATGATGTTACCCTCTTGGGTGTTGATCTTCTGCTATTGAGTGGCTACCTGGTCACGGAGCGCCACCAATTCTGGTGTCTCCTTCGCGTCCATGGGATGATGGTATTACTCCTCATAGTACTCATTGTCACCTCTGTCATCCATGCTGTCGTACTCGACATTTTCGTCGTAGTCTTCCACTGTGTCAGGGTGGTCATATGGTGGCATGTGACTGGTTTCTCCTCCCTCAACTGCGATGTGATGTAATGACCCAACTATTTCGAAGACCTTGGACCATTAAAACTACTAGACATAACTACTATTTTGATACAATCATAAGAAATAACATATCTTTATTGAAAACCCAAAATATTGTACTAATACAAAATAGAGTAAAAATATAAAATAAAATGTGATATGGTATGGTATGGTATAGGATCCCATTGTTTACAAAACATAAAACATAACTTTTAAAAAACTAGTTGCAGAATTTCATCAAATTTTTTTTTTAAAAGACTAAAATAAACGCCATCCTCGATCGACATGCAGCCCATCCATTCCATTCATCCTCAACACACAAGCCAAGCTGCCAAGAATCCTTCCGCCTTCCATATTCATTCTCCTGCATCAAACTAAAATAAAAGAGTGAGCCTAATGCCCAGTAAGGAAAATCTACTGTCAACATACAACATATATCATAAACATAAGACTACATCATATTCATATACTACAAAACATATGACTATAACATTAATGGCCAATATAAACTATTGGGGTTTGTTAGCTAAACAAGTCATATGCCCAATATAACTTCTTGGGGCTTGTTATCTTAACAAGTCATATGCCCAATCATAAATTCTTGGGGTTTGCTTGTCTAAGCAAGTCATGTGCCCAAGCGACCGAAAAACATACTAATCATAACATAAACATATCATAACATATAAACACATAAAATCTATCCTATTTTCCTTACCAAAACCGGGACATTTGAGAACAAGAGCGAGATTAGAACACTCCTAAAACCAAAAGTAAGAATGGTGAGTTTCTAAAGAAAAGAGATGAAATGGAAACTAAATCATCAAAGAGGAAACTTACCGAGAAGATCCTTGGATCAAAGAACTTAAACACCTAATCACAAAACCATAAACAGAAGTTAGGGTCTGAAAGAGACTTAAGGAAAACTAAGGAATCATAAAGAATAGAACTTATGAATAATATTACCTTGGATGAACTAGAACTGATCTAAACTTCAATATCGAAAACACACTTTATGTCACTACCCAAGTGTTTATAAAGCTTAAGATGATAAAGATTTTATTCCCCAAAACCCAGAGTATCACTCTATAGAAATCCTAGCAGCTTGAAGGCTCTGAACACAGCTTGAAGAATGAAGAAAATGGCTGAGCACTAGGTTCTATTTATAGAGTTTGAGGAGTGAAACTATCCTATTAAAAAAATACATAAATCCCTTAAATAAACATGATTATGACAAGTGTCATGCTCTTAGTGGTTTTGGAAGATTCTAGAGTTTCCAGAACTTTCTTTTATAATTAAAAAAAATACTTAATTTCATTCTAACTATAATCCAAATTTAAATTTAAATAAAATAGAATCCTAACTTCTAACCTCCTAAATCTCGTAACTCTAAACTCACCTGTAGTAAAATTAACATAACTGGAGCTTTAGGATTCTGATTTAGATCATCTTTATACCGTTAGAAAGCTAATTAAATTATCTACAACTTTATAATAATACTATTTTTCGAAATTCATAATATAACTAGGTCAAAAATAGGTTGGAAGTTACAGTACCCTAAAGTTATGGAAAATCTATTTAATTATCTAAATAACAACCTAATCCACAAATATCTTAACTAACCATAAAATAACAAACTCTAATTCCCTAGGATGATTTTGAATTTACTAATCCCAAAATCTTATTGGGCTTTTGGGCTTTATGTAGGCTCGATCCATAACATTTTTTTAATAATATCATAAATAATTTATTCTTAGGAAACAAGACTACTAGTATCATAACTACTAAAAAAAACCTATACTACTAGTATCATAAACAAGACTACTAGTATCATAAACCTATACTATACTATAATAATCACAACTACTAAAAAAAATTAAACCTTATGTTATAATTAATATTTCTAAACTATAGGTTAAACTTATAAAATCCATAACTATTGCTACGAGTGTCCTACTAAGTCCCGGTTTGAACCAAATTCCACAAAATCTAAAATACTACAAACTACTACTAACTATCTAGCTAGCTAAGTAAACATTTTGGGAATCTACAATTCTCCCATACTATAAAGAATTTCGTCCCCAAAATTTACTTACCAAACAATTCCAGATACTAAGCTTGCATGTCCTCCTCCAACTCCCACGTTGCCTCCCGTTCAGAACTATTACTCCATAGGACTTTGAATATTGGAATACTCTTAGACTGTAATTCCTCATCCCTCTATCTAGGATGCTAACTGGCCATTCCTCGTAACTCAAGTCTTTCTGGAGTGCTATCGTATCATACTTGAGGACATGAGATGAGTCTGACACATATCTACGCAACATCGAGATGTGGAACACATTGTAACTATCTCCTAGGGCTAGCGGTAGGGCTAATCTATATGCAACTGCTCCCACTTTGTCCAATATCTCAAAAGGACCTATAAACCTGGGACGAAGCTTGCCTTTCTTCCCGAACCGCTTCACACCTTTCATAGGAGATATCTTTAAGAAGACTTGATCTCTGACTTTGAATTCCACATCACGTCGCTTGGCATCCGCATAACTTTTCTAATGACTCTGAGTAGCAAGCATATGCTTCCTATTCAGTGCTACTACATCCTGAGCTTCTCTAACAACTTTGGGTCCAAGTAGTTGCATTTCTCCTACCTCGTCCCAATGCAACGGTGATCGACACCTCCTTCCATAAAGTAGCTCGTAGGGTGCCATCCCAATAGTTGACTGGTAGCTATTGTTGTAGGAGAATTCTATCAGTGGCAAATACTTACTCCATGATCCTCTGAAATCAAGTACATAAGCGCACAACATATCTTCTAAAATCTGTATGGTACTCTCGGATTGACCGTCTATCTGAGGATGAAATGTCGTACTAAGACTTAACTTGGTACCCATGGCTTGCTGCAAGCTTCCCCAAAATCTCGATGTAAATACCGATCCTCAATCAGAGACTATTGTCTTAGGGATTCCATGTAGTCGTACTATTTCTTGAACATAAATGTATGCGTATTGATCTACTGTGTATGAAGTCTTAACAGGCAGGAAATGAGCTGACTTGGTTAGTCTATCTATTACTACCGAAGCCAAATCATGCTGCTTACTTGTTCGTGGCAATCCCATCACGAAATCCATGGCTATATCGTCCCATTTCCATTCTGGAACGCTAAGTGGTAGCAATAAGCCTGTAGGCCGCTGATGTTCTACTTTCACGTGCTGGAATACTAAACATTTAGACACAAATTCCGCTATATCCTTCTTCATTCCTGGCCACCAATACATTGCCTTAATGTCGTGAGTCATCTTGGTCAACCCTGGGTGAACTGAGTATTGGGTATTGTGCGCTTCTTCTAGAATCTTCATCTTAATCTCTTGATCATTCGACACGCATACCCGATCCTTATATCTCAATAACTGTAGAGTCCAAAGAACTTTACTTAGCTAAGTTAGATAGTAGTATAATAGTAATTATAGTATTATCTTTATGACTGTGGATTTTTGGTTCAGACCGGGATTTATTTGGACACTCATAGTAACACTTGTAGATTTTCTAAGTTTACCCTATAGTTTAAGAATATTAATTTTAACCTAAGGTTTGATTAATATGACTGATATTGAGGGTGATATTTATTATAATATAAGGTTTATATAAGACCCAATAAGATAATAGCACATGTCATGTGTATGTTTAATAATGATTAAGTATTTTGAGGAATAAATTTATTAAGGTTAAAATTTGAATATCCTAGGGTTAGCCAGCAGCCTTGAAAACGTTAGAGGGCTTAGTCAAGGCTGTTTACTCAATTCAAATTAAGCTAAAAATGTGTAATTTCGTGTTTAAATATTCAGTGTATGCCGATATATCGCAGCTATAGGGGGCGATATATCGCAGCACGAAGATACGAAAAACACGAAACGTTGCACGATTGCCTCGGGCATACTGGCCCAGGCGATATATTGCCTCCTTCAGGGCATTTTGAAACATTTTTAAAATGTTCTCCATTCAAATCTTCAACTTCTTGATAAGTCCAGCATCTTTCTGAACGAGTCTTCAGCCTCTACTGAACGATAATTCAAAAGTTTTTCACTTAAAAAGCCATTATTTTTATTCAAGTTAAAATGAAGATCTTTTCATTCCTAAACTCTATAAATAGGACCTAGTGCCCAGCCATTTATTCATTCTTCAAGCTAAGTTCAGAGGCTCCAAGTTGCTAGGTTATTGTGAGAGTGTAAACACTTGGGTTGGGGATCATAAGCTTGATCACTATAAGCTTACCAAACACTTGGGGAAGTAAGGTTTATTCACATTTCAGTTCAAGGTTTAGATTGGTCATATAAGTCTTCAAGGTATTTCCAAAAATCTAGCTCAATTGGTATTATTTTCTTTAAGTTCTCATAGTCTTCTACTCTGCATTCTAACCTTACTCTTTATTCTTGATTAGGAAATCTAAGAACTTGCACATAAGTTTTTGGTAAGTATATTCTCAATGGTATAGTTCTTCCATTCTTTTCATCCCTTTTCTTCAATATACTCACCTTGTTATAAATGGTTTTTAGGAGTGTTCCAAAGTCCCAACTCTATCCTCATATCCCAGTACTTTTGGTAAGGAAAATAGGATAGGATTTATGTGTTATATGATTTTATATGTTATCTTATGATTTTATGTTAAGTATGTTTGTAAGCTTGGGCATATGACCTATACAACTAACAAGCCCCAAATAGATTATGGGCTGACTTGCTTAGCTAGCAAGCCCCACTAATCTAATGGGCATATGACTTGTTTAGTTTATAGGACCCCAAGTAATAATGGCCATTATAGTATGTATGTGACATAAGTGTTATGATATGTTTTATGTTTCTTTATGAAATTTATGTATATGGTCTATGTGTTAGATTTTCCTTGCTGGGCATTAGGCTCACTCATTTTATGTTTATATGTGTAGGAAAATCGCTTTAGTGGCGGGAAAGGTTCTTGGAAGCTTGGGGAATGTGTATTGAGGCGGAATGGATTCAAAGAGCCGAGAGTTTTGATTTGAGGATGAAGTCTTTACTTATGGTTTTATGTGTATTTTTCCGCACTTCTTTATGTAATCTCTTTTTAATTACCATTATGTTATGTTTTGATTTTAAAACAATGGGATCCCATATCCTACTTGAGATTTTATGTAAGATTAACCTTTGTTTTTACAAGTTTTAATAAAGTTATGATCTTTTCACTTGTAAGTTCTGTTAAGGATTAGGGTCTATGTGTAGTTTTCATTAATGGTCCAAAGTCTAGAGTAGTTGGGTCATTACAATAACCCCTATCCTGATATTGAGAAATTTGTGGCCTTGTCTTCTTTAACTGCATCCATATGTACTACTAATATGTTATCATGCTCTTGCCCAATCTGTATTTCTTCTAACAAACTTGACTGGATAGATAAGTTAGCCAGCTTACCGATGACTACTTCTATTCTGGCACTGATCAACTCTTGCTGTAGCGGCTTTTCTATTCCAGCTAATGCTGCTAGACTTCCATAACTCTTTCTACTTAACACATCAGCAACTACGTTTGCCTTTCCCGGGTGGTATAGGATTTCACAGTCATAATCCTTCACTAGTTCTAACCACCTGTGCAACCTCATGTTGAGCTCCTTCTGGGTGAAGAAATACTTTAAGCTTTTGCGGTCCGTAAAAATCTCACACCGTTCTCCATAAAGATAATGGTGCCAGATTTTCAATGCAAAGACCACCACTGCCAATTCCATATCATGTGTTGGATAACGTTGCTCGTACTCCTTTAGCTGCCTTGAGGTGTAGGCTATCACCTTGTCATTCTGCATCAACACACAACCTAACCCTTGCTTCGACGCATCACAGTAGACTACAAACTTGTCGTTGGGTGTCGGTACACAAAGTACTAGTGCTGAGCATAGCTTATCTTTAAGCAACTGGAAGCTCTCTTCACACTTATCAGTCCAGTATAACCTTTGTTGTTTCTAGTTTAGGTTGGTAAGCGGAGTGGCTATCTTAGAAAAGCATTCTACAAACGTCCGGTAATAACCTGATAGTCCCAGAAAGCTTCTTACCTCTGATGCGTTCTTTGGTCCTGACCAATCCTTCACAACCTCTATCTTAGATGGGTCTACTGCAACTCCATCCTTGGACACAATGTGCCCGAGGAATGCTACTTGCGAAAGACAAAATTTGCACTTCTTGAACTTAGCATAAAGTTGATGCTCCTTTAGTCGTAACAAAATCAACCTTAAATGTTCCTCGTGCTCGACTTTGTCTTTTGAGTACACCAAGATATTGTCGATGAACACTACGACAAATTTATCCAAGTAGTCCTTAAAGACCCTATTCATTAAATCCATAAATGCGGTTGGAGCATTGGTAAGACCGAAAGACATAACTAGAAACTCGTAATGCCCATAATTATTTCAAAAAGTTGTCTTAGGAATATTCTCTTCCCGTACCTTGAGCTGATGATACCCGGACTGTAAATCAATCTTTGAAAACATGGTCACTCCTCGGAGTTGATCAAACAAGTCGTCAATCCAGGGTAGCAAGTACTTATTCTTAATCGTCACCTTATTCAGCTTGTGGTAATCTATGTACATCCGCATGCTTTCATCCTTTTTCTTCACAAATAGAACCGGTGCTCCCCATGGTGAATGGCTCGGTCTAATGAAACCCGAGTTTAGGAGTTCTTGTAGCTGCGTCTTTAACTCCTTGAATTCGGTAGGTGCCCTTCGGTATGGTGCCTTGGAGATAGGCTCAGTGCCCGGTACTAATTTGATTGTGAAGTCAATTTCCCGAGTCAGCGGTAACCCTGTAAGTCGTCATGAAATACTTCTGGAAATTCCTTTACAATGTGGATATCTCCAACCTTTAGTGGTGTTTCCTTTACCACATTCGTGACGCTGGCTAAGAATGCTTGACATCCTTTGAGCTATGAGAGATGATATAAGCGGTGTGCGTAGTCCTGAAACTTGTCCAATAAAGCACAGTCTTTGGCCGTCAGGAGTCTCGGACGTCACTTTCTTGCATTTGCAGTCGATGGTTCCGCCATTCCTTGCTAGCCAGTCCATGCCTAGTATCACATTGAAGTATTTGATCTTCAGTTCCATTAGGTCTCCTTCTAGTTCTACATCCTCAATCTTGATCGATACGCCTCGTACTATCCGTGATGATAGGACTACTTCGCCCGAAGGCAACTCTATTACAAATCTAGTTCTAAATCTTTCACAAGGTTTGTCTAATTTTCTATCATTCCTAATGAGATATATGAATGAGCGGCTCCCAAATAAAATAATACAGAACATACATTATTGAGGATAGAAATATGACCTGTAACTACTTTATTGCTAGCGTAAGCTTCTCCTTGGGTTAAGGCAAATACCCTGGCAGGAACCATCTTGTCGTCTCTTTTTCCCTCTAGCTTGAGTTGGGGACACTCTTTCTTTCGGTGACCTTCCTGACCAAAATTGTAACATTCCTTGGTGTTTGCACAACACTCACCAGAATGTTTCTTTTGGAACTTAGAGCATCGCGAATATTCTTCATAACCCGACTTATTGCCTCCGTTGTTTGTCCGTGCTCTTTTATCGTTATCAAACTACTTGTTGTCAGGATGCCTTCTTTTCTGACCATTATGGACTGATTGCTGTTGTTGTTGTGGTTGTTGTTCCGACCATTCTGAGGTTGACTCTGCTGTTTAGGATCAGGCTTACTGGCCTCCTCTTTATTAACATTTGCCTGAAGCCTTTCTACTTCTATTGCCATTTCTAGAACATCAACATATGTAGTATTTCCCGGGTTTGCTAGCTTAACCCCTTGCTCAATCTTTGGTTGAAGTCCTCTAATGAACTTGGTCACCCTCAGAAAGTTAGTTGGAACCATTTCTGGTGCAAACTTGGCTAATCGGTCGAACTGCCGAGCATATTCTGCTACTGATAAATTCCCTTGCTTCAGACCAGGAAACTCCTCGACCCTTGAAGCGATGACTGTAGAATTGTAGTACCTTTTTGTGGAACAACTCCACAAATCTGGTCCAAGTCATGGTGGCGACATCGTGAGTTTGCTAAACTAAGTCCCACCATATTCTAGCATCCTTCTTTAGTAGAGACAAAACATAGGATATGCGGTCCGCGTTGCCAAGATTCATGTGCGCTAGGATCGACTCCACATTTCTGAGCCATTCTTCCACCTCGAAGGGGTCTGTTGTCCCTTCAAAGTTCAGAGCGTGTTGTTTACGAAACTGCTCATAAATTGGCTCCATGTGCTGAGCTGGGTATGGCGCATAGTTCTCCATTGGCCATCCCCCATAAGGACCTACTTGATGGGGTGCTTGAGCCATTTGTTGAGGCTGCGGTTGCGACGGAGGCGGAGGATGAGTTTGAGGCTGAGCCTGTTGTCGCTGTTGCTGCAGTAATTCCTCAACTTGCTGTCGTATTCTGGAAATTTCTGCAGTGTTGTCAACCGGTGGCGGCGGCGGTGCATTTCGGTTGGCAATAGCACGCACTCCCCTTTTGCGAACTGGAGGGGCTTCATTGCTCTCAGGAGCAACATTGGAGGCATTGGCATTGGTGCGAGCAGACCTTCTGAGCGACATCTTCAGCGGAGTTCTAACAGTTGAGAAAAACATGTTAGAACTTACCCTAATAGGCTCTAAGGCAAAAACTTAATCTAAGCAAACATAACTCTCAGGCTTCTTTATGATTTCTTATGAAAAATTATATAAGCCTTCTTTATCATTAGAGTGTGTTTCTATACTTAGAAAAATAAGCCATCTTTATTATTTTCTAAGTCTGTTTCTAATCATCCTATATGACTTAATTCTCAGGCTCGAAACTCGTAGTTGTTCCAAAGTTAACCATATTGAGGGAGGGCTGAGATCAATAAAATCGTTCCCACTACTATGGCCCCCTAACTCTCAATCTGGAACCCGGTCCATTGATTTGTATCCACCCTCACCGAACTTGGTCATTATTTATTAAATTTATTATTTATTATTTATTATGATTGTAGAAAAAAAATCAAACTCATACATGTCATCAAAGTAACAATGATATTTATTTGGAAAAACAGTTTTCACTAAGTACAATCATAAAAGCAAAAATAATAAATAAAATAAATAAAGAAACTAATCTATTCTAAAAATCAGGATCTTCTACATCTGATCCTTCATCTAACATATCATCATCTATCTCTTCATAATCATCATTTTCTTGAACCTCAAAATGCCCTCGAGGAAGATTCGTACAAATTCTATGTTTTTGCTCATTTGTGAATTGGAATTCCATCTTAGAGGTGAACCTAAGTATGAGAAAATAATATATCATAGCTACCGGTAATTCATCTTCATCATCTATAGTCTCCCATATATCTTCTAAGGCTGCAATTACAGTAGGATAATCTTTAAAAAGTATAATCGCTAAAACATATTGCTCCATAGCTCTCATCATGATTTGCTTAGTTGCTTGGAGGTGACCTATCTCCCTGTGGAATAAGAGTAATCTTCAAGTGATTCTTTCTAGCACTCCTACAATATTTCTTAGTTCTCTAATTCTTTTCAAGGCCTTAATGGCTCGGATATCCTCATAAGTTAATGCTCCATTCATTCTTAACTGAAAACATAAGGCTAAAACATTAGTTATACATATAAACATAATAACTATAATGTAAATACTTACATTGGCACTTAGATTCAGAGCTTGAGCGTGTGTATCAAGGAGAACTTTATGCGAATGAACCGTTGCTCTGATACTAACTGTAATGACCCAACTATTTCTAAGACCTTGGACCATTAAAACTACTAGACATAGCTACTATTTTGATACAATTATAACAAATAACATATCTTCATTGAAAACCCAAAATATTGTACTAATACAAAATAGAGTAAAAATATAAAATAAAATGTGATATGGTATGGGATCCCATTGTTTACAAAACATAAAACATAACTTTAAAAAAGCTAGTTGCAGAATTTCGTCAAAACATAATTTTAAAAGACAAAAATAAACGTCATCCTCGATCGACACGCAGCCCATCCATTCCATTCATCCTCAACACACAAGCCAAGCTGCCAAGAATCCTTCCGCCTTCCATATTCATTCTCCTGCATCAAACTAAAATAAAGGAGTGAGTCTAATGCCTAGTAAGGAAAATGTACTGTCAACATACAACATATATCATAAACATAAGACTACATCATATTCATATACTATAAAACGTATGACTATAACATTAATGGCCATTATTGGGGCTTGTTAGCTAAACAAGTCACATGCCCAATATAACTTCTTGGGGCTTCCTTATCTAAGCAAGTCACATGCCCAATCATCCATTCTTGGGGCTTGTTATCTTAACAAGTCATATTCCCAATCATAAATTCTCGGGGCTTGCTTTTCTAAGCAAGTCATGTGCCCAAGCGACTGAAAAACATACTAATCATATACTTATCATAACATAAACATATCATAACATTTAAACACATAAAATCTATCCTATTTTCCTTACCAAAACTAGGATATTTGAGAATGGTAAGTTTCTAAAGAAAATAGATGAAATGGAAACTAAATCATCAAAGAGGAAACTTACCGAGAAGATCCTTAGATCAAAGAACTTAAACACCTAACCACAAAACAATAAACAGAAGTTAGGATCTGAAAGAGACTTAAGGAAAACTAAGGAATCATAAAGAATAGAACTTGTGACTAATATTACCTTGGATGAACTAGAACTGATCTAAACTTCAATATCGAAAATACACTTTATGTCACTACCCAAGTGTTTATAAAGCTTAAGATGATAAAAATTTTATTCCCCAAAACCCAGAGTATCACTCTATAGAAATCCTAGCAGCTTGAAGGCTCTGAACACAGCTTGAAGAATGAAGAAAATGGCTGAGCACTAGGTTCTATTTATAGAGTTTGAGGAGTGAAACTATCCTATTAAAAAAATACTTAAATCCCTTAAATAAACATGATTATGACAAGTGTCATGCTCTTAGTGGTTTTGGAAGATTCTAGAGTTTCCAGAACTTTCTTTTATAATTAAAAAAATACTTAATTTCATTCTAACTATAATCCAAATTTAAATTTAAATAAAATAGAATCCTAACTTCTAACTTCCTAAATCTCGTAACTGGAGCTTTAGGATTCCGATTTAGATCATCTTTATACTGTTAGAAAGCTAATTCAATTATCTACAACTTTATAAAAATACTATTTTTCGAAATTCATAATATAACTGGGTCAAAATAGGTCGGAAGTTATAGTACCCTAAAGTTATGGAAAATCTATTTAATTATCTAAATAACAACCTAATCCACAAATATCTTAACTAACCATAAAATAAAAAACTCTAATTCCCTAGGATGATTTTGAATTTACTAAGCCCAAAATCTTATTGGGCTTTTGGGCTTTATGTAGGCTCGATCCATAACACTTTTTTAATAATATCATAATTAATTTATTCTTAGGAAATCACCCCCCTTTCCACAAACAAGACTACTAGTATCATAAACCTATACTATACTATAATAATCATAACTACTAAAAAAATTAAACCTTATGTTATAATTAATATTTCTAAACTATAGGATAAACTTATAAAAATCCATAAATATTGCTACGAGTGTCCTACTAAGTCCCGGTTTGAACCAAAATCCACGAAATCTTAAATACTACAAACTACTACTAACTATCTAGCTAGCTAAGTAAACATTTTGGGACTCTACACATGAGGTGCGGTATTGTTTGGTGCATTCCTTAGAGTAGTCACCATGACTGTTTTTCAAGCTTCCTTCAGGCTCTCAACGAAAGCACCAAAATGTTGACTTCCTTTTTCACTGTCAACTTATGTGATTCTTTGGGTTTAAACTCTTGATTATTTGTTCACATAATTATTCTCATATTTTATAAGCATTCATGCTCTCACAATTAATTAATAAAATCCTACTTGAGAATATGAAACATTTATAATTCGAATATTATAAAGTTTGTTGAAATAATATTTCATATTCGTAGATATTGAAAATTGTGAGGTTGTAACAAATTTGGATGCTTATGTACTCACCTATCGTGAGTCTAAGCTAACAAATTTTTGGAATTTCATTGATTATTTTAATCTCATAAAAGGTCAATCTTGATTTGCTTTCCATAATTTTGTTATATATGCCATTTGTGATTTTGTGAATCATGTTATTGTATATATTTGCGCATATAGTATGGATAATTTGTGATAAATTATTGATTGTTGTTGGCACATTAATTATGATGATTATTACCAAATATTTTACGACTATTTTGGTAATAAATTTTGTTAAAAATAATTAGATGCGCACTGGACCTTATTTGATGATTATGAGAATAAAATTATAGATTGAATGTGTTATGCTTACCTATCGTAAGATTTCACATGGAAATTATTGAGCATTGCGATTTTTCTTTTTTTTAATCTTGTGTCAATCAAAATTAATACTAAGATCCATACAAACAATTTAGTCATCGTGTCAATGATTTTATTGTTGGGTAGGATGCTTAGATGGTGAAGGGAAACACATTAGATGTCAAGAAATCGTACAATTGATATATCATGTCGATAGTAGATTGATGCAATTGGTTGTGACACTTGAAACTTGGTGTGGTTGTCTTTACCTGCGTATTAGTCATATGGTTTGTTAGAATGACTCTAGCATGATATGATAGTTTCTACTGATAGATCATTGAGAAAGCTAAGGAAACGAGCACATATCATAATCTTTGTTCTTACACGCTCATTGCTATTGCTCTTGGATATTTCCTTTAGCTTCAAGCAATCTTACAATCTTTACCATTTTGATTATCGGACGGAACAATAATTCATATGTTTTTGACATATTGATCTCTCATTAGAAAAATGGACTAGGCCTTAGAATTGATTAATCTTGATGTCATAGTTGATATTTAAAAGATGCCAAGTTACTCCTTAATATGTGGGAGAATTGAGATGGTGTCAATTGGCGATAGTGAGGTATATATGTGTCAATCGATCCTACTATGATTGCTTTTATGAGGATGAGATTACATAGGCATTTCCCGAGGTATTTGAAGTGAAATTCTTATTTTTTACAATAATGATGAGTTCAGAAGACTAGTGTTTTGGTTTTATGATTTGAAATAGTTTCGGTGGAACTAGTGAGTCATTTGTTATGATTTCCTTATAACTGAGGCTCAAGATATGACATAGATCATAAGTGGACAAATTTTGGATGAATATGACAATGGATGTGTGATGGTCATTGTCTATCCAAGGTGATAATCGTGTTAATTGTTGATGGTTGTAAACACAATGATTATGGAATTTTTTGGATAATGCATGTGTACTCAATATCATAGTGTTGTTGCTACTGAATTTTGATGATTGTTAAGTTATGCCTTTTGGGATATATTAAAGTCTAAAAGGATAGAGAGTTTCCACATAATGACATTGTTGTTTTAGTCATAACTTTGGAGGAAAGGTGGAAAAGATTAGAGAGCATTAGGCTTTGACTTATTCAAGGTTAGTACACATGTTCATTACGAAATGACCATCAATGGCTGTCAATGTTAGTGATAATAGATTTGTTACTCATTTTTCCATGAAGATTGATCTATAATACCATATATGGGTTTTGAGAGAGATGAAAAATATGATTATTAATTTTTTTATGAGATCTCTCTAGCATGGCTATTTTTGGCACAATCTTCTCAAAGTTTTGACTCATTAAGGTTTTTGTGTCTTAGAAAGCTTCAAAGTGGAAAACACCTAAAGCAATTATTACAAACATGCATAATGATATGCAGTCACTTTTTATATGTATTGTTTGAAGAAGTGATAAGTACAAAACGAGATGTATATATAGTCTCAATTGTTGTACTACATGAATGTTGTTTTAATAGTTGTTATTATATTTGAATATCTCCCAAGCCAAATCATGTGTAATATATGTATCCTATCGGTATGATGTTATACATGATTTATATGATGTTTGTTGATTATATTGGTCCAAGTGGGAGAGATATTGAGATTTTGTATGGACTAATATAATCACAAACATAATTCCATATTCACAACCATGTTAGGTGCGTTGAAGAGACAATATGGGTCAAGCTCTCAAAAAGATTTAGATTAAGTCTTTCATTCCTAATAGTCTCATATAAGTTGCAAATGACATTTGAGGATGTTTGAATCACACTTTTAGGCTATCGATGTTTGTTTCAAGATATACTAATTGATTAAAGTCTAATGGATAGAATATTTCCATATGTTGACATTGGTGGTGATTTAGTCAAAATTTTGGATGAGAATTGGAAATATGATGTTAGGTTTTGACTTATTTTGAAGTTAGGAATACACATACTTATCACTATAAAACCACAAAAGACCATCAAAGTTGAAGATTTTGACTTGTAATTCATTTGTCTACAAAGATGGATATATCATACTATATGAAAGATTTGAGAGATATCAAGTATTTATTACACTTTTGTTGAGATCTCTTTCGTGTGGCTATCTTGAGCACAATCTTCTCAAAGTTTTGACTCATCAAATTTCAAAAGCTTTTGTGTCTTTAGAAAGCTTCAAAGTGCAAAACACCTAAAGCGATTAGTCCAAACATGCATAACGATATATGCAATCACTTATATGTATTGTTTAACGAAGTGACAAATATAAAAGAGGACGAATGCACAATCTTAAGTGTTGTACTACATGCATGTTGTTTTAATGTTTGTTATTATATTTGAATATCTCACAGGCTAAATCATGTGTAACATATGTATCCTATCGATATGATGTTATACATGATTCATTTGATTATCTATTGGATAAATGGAGATTAGTAGGGTGTTTTGATTATATTTGTCCAAGTGGGAGAGAATTTGGAATTTTGTATGGACTAATATAATCATAAACGTAATTCCATATTCACAACCATGTTAGGTGCATTGAAGAGACAATATGGGTCAAGCTCTCAAAAGATTTAGATTAAGTCCTTCGTCCCTAATAGCCTCATATAGGTTGCGATTGAATATGGTTTCCTTTTTATGATTTTTTTGGGAGTTTTAGAGTTACGAGGCAACATAGGACCTTGTGTTTGGAAATCTTGAAGTTTAATCATGTAAGAGAAACTGATTACTTCAAAGGTTACTTTTGAGAGTGCTAAGTTTTATACATCTGTCTCTTCTAGCCACCATCG
Organism: Humulus lupulus; assembly: GCF_963169125.1. Lineage (NCBI taxonomy): Eukaryota > Viridiplantae > Streptophyta > Magnoliopsida > Rosales > Cannabaceae > Humulus > Humulus lupulus. The sequence goes on from NC_084799.1 coordinate 149,812,773, forward strand.
ATAACAAGTAAATAAAGTTTTCTAAGTTGGAGTTTTATGTTGGTGTTAATGAGGGGTCAAAATTATATGTATCAATCCTTTATTTAGCTTATGTTGTTACTATTGTTGTCCCTTAGCCAGAATACGATAAGACACTCCATATAAAGGATCAAAACAGTTTTACAGAATTGCAATTCTAAGCAGGAAATAAAGTTGATGGCATATACCTCTAAATTGTTAATCGAGAGTCATTAGTAGTTCTTAATCCTTATTGGTCAAATGATATAATAATAACACGATTTCCAAGCTATGTTCAATCATGAAAATTTAAGCTTAATTACATGGTAATTGAGATTTTTTATTCTGATGGAAGTTCATGTTAAGAACATACTATTTGATAATCAAATTAAGGTGAATTAAAGCCTATAGCTAGTCATTATTCTGGTAGAAGAGACTTGTTCATTTTGCACTATTATTTAAGGATGACTTGGAAATCAATGTTCAAGGATGTGAGAAACAAATTCTTATTTAAGAATATCATATGGCTCAATTAAGCCTTGAGATGGTGACCGACAAAGACACCTGAGTTCAATGGATTGAATCCACTGTATGGAAAGACATTAAGACAGTGACTATTAAATTCTCAAAGGGGTCAATTCGAAACATTAACATTAGTCAATATTATGTGATAGATCAGTGGGAGTAATGATGCTGATCTATTCAAGAGACAAATAAATCGTTATTAGATAATCTCTACCACATGAAGAATCCTTGAGAAACCTCACATAATCTAAGTATTTAGATTCTTCATGATGAGATCAACGATAGGCTGAATTGTCTCATAGTTTGTGTTGACTAACTTTTGTTGAGATTAATGTTTCCATTTCATTGAGAATCTTGGAATAGTCTAAAATGTGTTGCATTATAAAAGGCCTAAAGTCCACATGTAATGATAGTGACGAGAGATCAGATTTTGGATTGTCCCATATATGCTTATTGAAGGCAGCCTCGTGTATACTCAAGTACACACACCCTTGTGATATTTTGTTGTGGGCATGCTGGATTAGTCTTGAGTTACCATCCTTATGGTACCAAGGATGTGTTAGCAATCGACAAACCAACATCATGACATACAATAATTGATTTATATTTTGTGATACCGATTAAACAAGTTGCATGGATGATAAAGTCCATTAATAAGTATTCATGATGGTAGGAGGAGATATTTTGTGAATAAGTGTCAATTCAAATGAACACCTACAACTTCCTCTCTCATACATAGAGGTATATTGATAAGAGGAGTTATTTTGTGGTCAGGTGTTGTATGGACACTTACAACATCCTCATTCCTAGTGGTAGAGTGGGTGGCATGTTCGAGGACATTGATTACATAGTGTAAATGCGATATTTCATTTCAGGATTAGGAGTTGCTGACTCTGTTATGAATGTATGTGATAAATGTCGCATAATATCTTTCTCTTGGAACTTGAGAAGTCTTATTACACAGATAGTATTGATGACGTTCCATTGTGATGAGAAAGTAGTGGAGTCCTCTATTAGCATTATGACGCACACTTATAGATTACATGTTAATGACTACACTGACAAGACTAACCTAAACGTATGTACTAAGAAGACATTTCTTAGTTGGATTGTTCGGTACTCGAGATGTATGTCTAATGATGGACATGTTAATGATTGTAATTTTTTGTTGAATACATGCATATTTTGGATCACCCTTTGATATTGTATATGCACATTTGTTGATGTGAGCCTATGGCTTAGTCCCGATATTATGTTTCGAGTGGATCCATACTGGTAGTCATCTCCATGCTTTGTGAATCTCTGATGTCTTGTTGTGTATTACGTTTGTATCCTATCAATACAATATGATGCATAATTACTTTTAAGACATTTATGATTCTTGAGATTCTTTCGTATAGACACTATTGTTCAGTGAGCACTTATCAATGTAATTATGTAGTCCAAGTGGGAGAATGTAAGAATATTTTATATGGCTGACATATTTAACTATTTCTCATGTAGTGTCATTATTAGTATACAAGTATGACTACATAATCTGTATTGCATAACATTACTATCGGGCCATAATGGGATGGACATAACATACTAACACGCTCTAAAACGTCTTTGGTCAGCCCATTGGGCCAAGATAACTAATTCTCTCTCATTGGGTATTTAGGCCCAATATGCCCATTTTGACTCATAAAAGGGCACATACCCTTTTCATTGTGGTAAGAAGATGATACATGGGTCTTTAGAGAGAAGGAGAAGAGTAGTGTCCATAGACACTCCTTGCACAATTTTCTTGTATTCTTTCTTCTCTTGGCAAATTTTCTTGAGGATCAAGATTCAATCATCATCTCCATGGTTAAAAGGTTGGTATCTCTCCTATGTACTAGATTGGTATGTTTCAAGTTCTAATGAGGCTAAAGTTAAGATGATAGATGAGTTATTAATGGTTATTGTGCTCATAATTATGTTGCAAATCTAACAGGAAGCATACAAGGATTGTGGAGTTTAATGTAAGAGTGATCTTTCTTGAATTTTTGGTTGATAAATTTGTTAGTTGATCTCTCTTTGGTAAATTGTTATTCTTTTTTTGCTTTAACATGTTAAAGTTTTAATTTTGTTTCCTAGTTGCTAATGCCTCTTAAAAATAAATGATTTGGTGAGAAGAATTGTTTGTTTTATTTTGCCATTATCATTATATTTAGTTTCTCGGCCCTAAGTTTTTATTTTTCTGTTTTCATTAGCTTTGTGTTTTGGAACTACCACAAAAAACATTGTCTTTTATTAAGTTTGAAATCTTTTTGTTTTATTCCTAGGCCCAGTCCTTTTTGGAAAGATGCTTTACTGATTTTTGTACGAGACTAGCTCCTAATTTGTTGTTCAGATAAGAGAGATGATATGAGTCATTTGGACTTGAAAGCTTGTGCTTTTTGCACTATTTTGTTGAATAGTATATTTCTCAATTAAACTAATTCGTTGTTTGTAACTATTTGTAAACATTGATATGCCTATAATTAGACACAAGATTGTATATTTCTCTGCTTTGTTTCTTTGAGTATTTTTTCATTTTCTTGTTGCCAAGTTAATTATTTTCAATAACTCACTTTTTATGGCTGTTAATGGTTATGATAGCAGGAAAAACTTTCAATACACTCACTTATGAATTAATTCAAGAGAAATAGATGACTAGATAAATGTGATAGAGGCTGCTCAAAGCTCAGTGTGTATAGTTCTTTCAATAAAATTCTCTACTATAATCATATTTCATTAGCCATAAATAATAGTTATGAGTACTAGATTTGTAAAGTTCACCAAGAATCATATGCATTTATGATATAAAAATGCATACTACTCTATGATTTTCTTGTTACCATACCTAGTCTAGCAGTACAAAATAATTTTAATTTGGGATGAAGCAACCCACACATGATAAAATTTGTTGGTTTTGCTCAGTTAGGACGAGCAATTTAGTGAGGTCTCTTGGTCCAAGGACAAGATAAAGTCAATGTTCTCTTTAAGAATTTGTTTTTGGGTTGTGGAGAAACTATGTTATCTTGAATTAAGTTGTATGCCTGAATAGTACCGAACAAATGTATTCTTTAGAAGATATTGAACTTTTCTAATTTACTTGGTCCTTGTAATTAGAACAAATGGCTTTCCTTATGTTTATTTATTGTTTTCTCCTCTAAAACTATAGAAGAAGAACACAGATAACAACTGTATTCTTTAAGGAGACTTTGAAGTCTAACCCTGCTTTATTTATCCCCTCTGATAAGAAGTGGTTTCACTTATGCATATTTCTTATTTCTCCTTTGAAAACTAAGGAAAAATATCTTCTTATGTTTTGAAATAATTTAGGTTGTAGCCTTTTTCTGGAGGCTTTCTTTGCTGAAAAGGATTTTTAAGAATTATGTATCTGAGGCCTTAGAATCCTTCCATGTTCTCAATTTTTTTATCTTAATACATGAGACCTTCTAGTATTATGATTGATAGTTAAAGAAAGATTTGATAATACTGGAAGCCTATCTATGAGTTTGGTCTGCCATTTTGTATTGGAATGAAAGATAATTAAAAAATGGGCCTATTTTTTTTTTTTAACATTGACAATTTGTTTTGAATCTTGTTTGCCTTAATATACTAATTTTTTACAAAAAAAAAAAAGAAGATTACAAAATAAAGAAGCTTGATTCTTTTTTTTTTTTTTTCCCTAAAAGCTAAATTTTATTTTTGTACCTCTATTGTTAGTAGTCTTGGATTTCAGCGATAGTGGACACTTTGTTTGGCAGTGGTATTTTCCCTTCGTTCATCTCTTAGCTTATTGTTTCTCTTTCGTATTTTTGATGTAACACAATGCTATTTTTGGTCTATTATTTTTCTGATCTGAATAACACAAAAGAAGAATTTCTATTGGATATTACTTGATATAAATACTATGTTTTAATTTATCTTATTGCCTTGTATTATTGTTAGAGTTATCATCAACTTAACCAATTCTATGATTTGATTTTTACTCACTGTTTCGCTGATTGAATTATAGAGAAAATCAATTTGATTATGACCCTTCAACTTAGTGGCATTTATCTTTTTTAGCTCCTCTGTATTTGATTCTTATGTGAGCATGCCTATTTTGCTTAAAAAAACTCTGAATATATAAACATATACCTATTCCTTATTAAAAGTTGCAGCTGCCATTTTTCTTTCTAATTGTAGAGAGTTGTTGCCATGCCTAGAAGAAGACCAATTTCAGGTCTAGTCTCTTAGTCATGTGTAAAGGAATCTATGCTTATTTTAATAACCATCTTGTTGAGTCTCTTTCCTTTTCTTTTAAATACCTTATTGTTAAATGCTTTTAATTTGTCGCATTCTTAAAAATACATCTATCTTTGAATTCTATGGTTGTGCTTAGTTTATGCTTTGTACTCTTTGTGGTGTTTCATATATAATCTCAACAGAACAACACCTTCACTCTATTGTGACATTTTAATTTATTTGATTAGCTTATGCCAACTAGGTTTGCAGGATTTTGAAAAACCTTTAATTGTTCAGTAGTGAAATCCACAATAAAAATGGCAAATTCATTACTCTTGTTATTTGGAACTTTATATTTGATCTAATTCTAGTCCATGTGTCTATGCTATTGGATTTTCTTTATAAATTAGCTATTGTATTGTATATATATATATATATAAATTTATATATTTGGTTGGTGTATCATTTGCATTTTCATTTCATAATCATAAAGTGTTTGTGATAACTTTTCTAATGAGTATTTTACCAAGCATGGCCAACTTATAAAGTCATAATGAGATTATTAACTTTCTTTCTTCATGTACTCTTTTAGTTTACTATTAATTCTAAGTTTAAGCATTAATTATTTAAACTCTTATGTAGATAAGAAAATAAACTTCACAATAAAGACAAGTGTACAATGGAATGGATGATGAATTGGAAGGTGGAGCAAGCTTCATGGTTTACTTTTGTGTATCTTGTTATGTTTCTGTTTTTTACTATTGAAGTAAAAGATGTGCAAGATTATAAAATTTTATTATGTATGCTTTCAAATGCATAATACAAAATAACAAAATGTTATTACTGGGAGAATTTACAATAACAATAATTATGGTTGTTTTGTATAATATATTATAATTGCGACAAAAAGTTGTGATTTATATAATATAATGAACTAAAAACGTTATAAAATGATCAGATATAACAATTTTCATAACAGTTGGAAAGTGTTATGCAAAAAGTTTAAGATTAAACTACAAATTTTAATCAATCAGCCTAACTAAATGTTATTATTTAATACTATAGCAACTAAAGATGTGTTATTGAATAGTTTAAGATAGCATCAAGCATAACATTTGAAAACTGCTATAGAAAAGACGGGACTTTAATAAAAACGGCTAAGTTAGCATTTCAAAAAGTGTTACAAATACTTTCGGTTAACAATTTTTAGGTGTTATGAATACTGTTTTTTCTTGTAGTGACTTCTCCAAAAGGAAGAAGAATGAGGGAAATACTCTTGATGCGAAAGGGATTAAGAGGAAGAAAAGAGAGAAGTACATCTCCATATACACTGTGTATACCGAGCTGATAGAGACTCAAGAAAATATTTATGTGGAGAATGAAAACCAGGTCCCATTTTGGAAACCTAAGCCTATTCGCAATCAATGCGCCAAAAGAGATCAGGACAAATATTGCAGGTTCCATATGGACATTGGCCACATGACAGAGGAATGCATGCAACTCAAAGATGAGATTGAAAACCTTATCTCGAGAGGTTACCTCGGGCAGTATGTTCGGAATAGGGGCAATAACCAAGGACATACCCCACAAAATCAAAGGGCGGCACCAGTTCAGCCTCCAGCACCACCTCAAGTCGCGACAGCCCCAGCTCGGGAAGATAACCGACCACCTCTGATTGATGGAGAAGATTTAATAACCATCTCTGGAGGACCCCATATAGCCGGAAGGAGAAGGAACACCCATAAGAGGTATGTGCAGGAGTTAAAGACTGAGGATGGGTGGCCTTACATTCTGGAGCATCGAGATTCAAAACAATAATGGGTCGAATCCCAGCCAGTAACTTTCACCGAGGATGATGCTTCTCATGTACAGTTCCCACATAACGACTCATTGATTATCACCTTCCAGCTTGCCAACAAGAGAGTTCACTGGGTACTAATTGATAATGTGACCTCGGTGAATATCTTGTACAAAAAAACACTAGAAAAGATGGGTTTATCAGTTTTAGACCTTAAGGCTTGTGCAACTACCCTGTACATATTATCAAAAGAAGGGATTGCGAGTATAGGGGCTTTTGAGCTCCTCGTAATACTAGGGGAATATCCGGTCTCGGTAACAAAAATGTTCGAGTTCATAGTGGTAGACATACCATCTGCCTACAACATTTTTCTTGGGAGACCAACCCTGATTGGGCTGAGGGCAACAACATCAATAAGACATTTGGATATGAAATTCCCAACACATTTGGGTTAAAAAATGCTGGAGCAACATACCAAAGATTGGTAAGCCGAATGTTCATCGAACAAATAGGAAGAAACATGGAGGTGTATGTGGATGATGTGTTGGTCAAATGCAAACACACCATTAACCATGTTGCTGACCTAACATAATGCTTCACTATATTAAGAAAGTACAATATTAGGCTAAAGCCACAAAAGTGTTCCTTCAGAGTATCTTTAGGAAAGTTCATTAGATTTATAGTGAATGCTTGAGGAATCAAGGCAAATCCAAACAAAATAAAGGCCGTAATTGAAATGCCCTCACCTTAAAAACACAAGCATGTCCAAAGATTGAGTAGGCGAATGGAAACTTCGAACAGGTTCATCTCGAAGTCTATCGACAAATGTCTGCAATTTTTCAACCTTTTGAGAAGGGTCAAGAAGTTTGAATGGATAGAGGAATGTGTGCTAGCCTTTCAGGCTCTAACAAAACACCATGCATAATCGCCAATTCAGTCTAAACCCATTTTGCGTGAAGTGTTGTACCTATACCTCGCAATAATCGAGCACGCAATTAGCGCTGTAGTAGTTCGGGAGGACAAAAAGGTACAACGACTGGTGTATTATGTCAATAAAAAACTATTGGGAGCTGAATCTCGATATCCAATAATGGAGAAGCTTTCACAATGTCTTGTACATGCCTCAAGGAAGTTACGGCCATACTTCCAAGCACATCCAATACATGTTCTCATTGGCCAACCTTTAAGGCAGGTGTTGGAAAAACCAAAAGCGTCAGGTCGACTATTAAAATAGCCAGTCAAACTCGGACAGTTTGAGATAAGTTACCACCCGAGAATGACAATCAAAGGCCAAGAACTAATCAATTTCCTAGCAGAATGCATAGGAATATCCGACAAAGAAGTAATAACCCTAGCCCGAGAGATGTGGAAACTATGTCGACGGGTCATCAAATAAGAATGGATCGGGGCAGGAATCATTCTTATAACCCCAAAGGAAATAAGTTCCATTCTGCACTAATATTTGGAATTGATGTTTCCAATAACTGTTGGTGTTGACGGTAAGAACTCGTCAACGATTGATGGTTAGAAAACTTCAATCTCTATACTCTAGGAAGCTATGAATTAGATAGAAAGAACTCTTAAACAACAGGAGAAAAACTCAGGCGAGCATGAGAACCAGAAGCATATATTTCTTAAGTCTCGTTTTTACATTCAGTTTTCCAACCCCTTAGCCTGAGGGGTTGGAGCCTATTTATAGGGGGGAGGGGCTCTATTGGCCCAGGATACAAACAGGTCCCAGACCACAGGGACGTACACAGGTATTCTGATAGTGTAGTGGCCCAGGGCGTAGTGGTGTCTACCTTGATGGTGTCAGAGTCGTGGCCCAGGACAAAGTACTGTCGGCTATGGCGTATGGTCGGGGGTGTCCAAGTGGTACCACTACGCTTCGTACAGGTCCGTACCGCCACTACTCCTCAGACGCAGATCATAGGGTCGTGCCTCTGTTCTTTCCATAATCGTACACCCCGTGTCAGCGCACGTGTTCCGTACTCGGTTGTCCTCATCAATTCCCGTTCAATGCTCCATGTTCGTTAGACATGTCAACAAGATTCCCCCAAGTGATCTCGTGCCTATGCCAAGGAGGCTTCAACCTATGCATGTCCTGAGAAGTCAAGGTGTCAAGGATCAGGGCCGGCTTATGCGGGTCACATGGACACGAGACTCGCAGTATGGACGCCGTGGCAAGGCCACACCCTCGCATAGCGAGGGTACCTCGCGTAGCGAGGCTGGTCCTTTTCCCCCAGGTGTAGGCATGGCTCAGGACACGGGCATCGTAACAAGGCAGCACCCTCGCATAGCGAGGGTCCCTCGCATAGCGAGGCTGCCTTTCCTTCCCCCGGGTGCAGCGTTGCGAGGCTAGGGGCATGGATGCCACCACGAAGCCTCACCCTCGCATAACGAGGGTGCCTCGTGTAGCGAGGCTGACCTTCTTCTCCTGAGTGTAGACGAGGCTTGATGCCTGCTGGAATGGGGCGCACGCGGATGACCAGCTAGGGACCCTCGTATAGCGAGGGTGAAGTTTGGATTGGCAAGTGGCCGAAGTCCCTCGCCTAGTGAGGGTGACTCTCTTACCCCAACTCCCTCACCATCGTGTGATGCCCTTTCAGGATGTCTCGTAGTATAGAGCTTCACTCGTGAATAGAATTCACAAGGAAAAAATTCCACATTTACACTTCCCCCCGAGTCTATAAGTACACTTTTAAGTGTGTTTGTAGACTCTCTCTATTTTTCTTGCTTGACACGCACGGCCAGCCTTGGGGGACTTAGCCTTGGAAATTTTTCCAACGTCGCTCGAAGAAGCCCGAAGTGTGGCTTGGAGTTGTGTTTCTTCTTAGTGTTTGAAGAAACACAATAGCCACCTAATACTTGGGGGCTCCACGTAAGTTCCTAAGGTTGCGTAAGGACTAATCATCCTCAATCGCAGAACCCAAGTTTCGAAGCCACTTGTCCACACCAAGATCTGCGTAGCCTAGTGGCATGCTCTCCAACTTATTTTCACGAGTTCAAGGGTTCTATCCTCCTCCAAAGCTCTTGAGGTGCTCTAGTAGATCCCTCTTATTGCTGTTGTTCGTGGATCACATATTTTTCTTTGATCTGATGGCGATAATCTTTCCGGTGCACCTTGATTATACTTGTAAGGACACATTAACCCGTTGGGCTGTTGGGGTCCTTTTATATTCATTGCGTGCGCTTGTTATTTTTTGCGAGAAGCGTCCTTCTCGTCCTTATACATAGTACTATTTTTTCCAAGGGTCACTTGTAAGACCCTTTTTGGCTAGCCGGCTTAATGGCCGATCTAGACTTATTGGGCGATTCCCTCCTTACGGCCTCACCTCTTGGGGTGTCGGCCTTTAGTTAGAGGTCATCCTTTTAGACCGTTCCTTTGATATTCATAAGGGTAGCTAATCCTTTTGAATATAAGAGAGATTTTTTTTTTTGCTCATGCCTCCTGTCCTACCCCCCAAGTGTTTGGTGAGATTTAATTCAGCAGGCAGTTCGGTTGATGCTCGCATGAAAAAGAAAAAATCACATGTGAAGTTGTGAACATTTTCATTTATAGTAATCAGATTACAACGACATGCATATAGAGGGCTTACATTTACTTGGGGGTTATGTAGGTAACCTCTTTGATTCTCGTCTACTGAGATAGCCTATCCTGCGACAAACTAAACACAGCTACTGCCTGTGTTGGGAGTGGAAGTCTTACTGGTAGTATTTCCTCAGGTGTTCCGCGTTCCATGCTCGGGGTATGATGGTATCGTCCATGCGCGCGAACTTGTAAGTGTTCGGGGGTATGCACTGAGCCACCTGATAGGGCCCCTCCCAATTCGCCCCCAGCACTCCTGCGCCTGGGTCTCGTGTGTTTGGGAGTACTTTCCTTAGCACTAGGTCGCCCACTCTGAAAGTTCTCTCTCGCACCCTCAAATTGTAGTACCTTGCGGCGCGCTGCTGGTATACCGCCACCCTCATTTGGGCTTTTTCTCTCTTCTCCTCCAGCATGTCTAAGCTTTCGGCCAGGGCTACATGGTTGGCTTCGTCTCCATACGCCTGTACCCTGTGGGACTCGACTCGCATCTCGACTGGGAGCACGGCCTCGCACCCATAGGCCAGGGAGAAAGGGGACTCCCCAGTAGTCGTGCGTGGGGTGGTCCTGTAGGCCCACAGCACATTTGGTAGCTCATCTGCCCAGGCTCCCTTCATCTTTTCCAGCTTTGTCTTTAGGTTCTTCTTAAGGACCCTGTTGATGGCCTCCACTTGCCCATTGGCCTGGGGGTGCACAACCGCGGAGAAGCTCCTCCTTATGCCTCTTTCCTTACAATATTCATCGAAAGCTCCTCCCTCGAACTGGGTACCATTGTCGGAAATAATCTTGTAGGGTACTCCATATCGACACACAATGAATTTGTTGACGAAAGAGGTGATGTGTTTGGCGGTTATCTTCACAAGGGGTTCCGCTTCTACCCACTTAGTGAAATAATCCACCGCCACTACTGCGTACTTCGCTCCACCCCTCCCTGTAGGAAGAGCGCCGATTAAGTCTATTCCCCAGATAGCGAAGGGCCAGGGGCTGGTCATGCTGGTCAGTTCGCTTGGGGCTTTCCGAGGGTAATTGGCGTGCCTCTGGCATTTGTCGCATTTTGTGGCAAAGTCATGCGCATCTTTCTCCATGGAAGGCCAGTAGTATCCTTGTCTCATGGCCTTCCTAGCCGTGGAGGGTCCGCTCTCGTGGTTGCCGCACTCTCCCTCATGTATCTCCTGTAACACCTTCAACGCCTCCTCTTCTTCTACACACCGCAGGAGTGGCATTGAGAATCCTATTTTGTAAAGGACCCCATTTACCATGGTGTATCTTGCGGCCTTGTACACCAATCTCCGGGATTCGTTTTTATCCGCAAGCAAGGTTCCTTCTTCCAGGTATCTCTTGATTGGCTCGGTCCATGATTCCCTTGGGACGCTAATCATGTGCACGTCTGCGCCTTCGATGCTGGGTTTTGGTAAGTACTCCACGGGTATTGATTCCAAGACATCACTATCCTTGGTGGATGCCAGCTTTGCGAGTGCATCGGCATGGGTGTTCTTTTCTCTGGGGATTTGCTCTATAGTATATGCCACCAATCGCCCCAGATAGCCCTTCACCCTCGCCAAGTATGCTGCCATCTTGGGTCCCCTTGCCTGGTACTCTCCCTTTACTTGGCATACCACCAACTGAGAGTCGCTGAAGATTTGAAGGCGCGTCACTCTCAGTTCCTGGGCCAAACGCAGGCCAGCTAAGAGCGCCTCGTACTCTGCCTCATTATTGGAGGCCTCAAACCCAAATCGGATTGCGCAATACATTCTATGTCCCTCGGGCCCAGTCATCATGATGCCCGCTCCTGGTCCTCCTTCATTTGACGCCTCATCAACGTGCAAACTCCACTCCTCTACACCTCCTAGTTCTTTCTCCATAATAGACAGCTCCCCTCCTTCACTCCTTCCTTCATTCGGCTGGTGGGTGAGCTCTACTATAAAATCTGTCAGCACCTGTCCATTGATGGAGGCCCTTGGAGTGTATACAATATCAAATTGACTTAGTTCGATCGACCATTTCATTAGTCTCCCCGAAGTCTCAGGCTTATGTAAGACCTGTCTCAATGGACTATCTGTTAGGACTTCAATTGTATGTGCATGGAAGTAAGGCCTCAACTTTCTCGAAGCCACCACTAGCGCATAGGCCAACTTTTCGATCTCTGGATACCGACTCTCTGCGTCCACCAAACGCTTGCTGATATAATATACAGGTTGTTGTTGCTTCTTCTCTCCCTTAACCAAAGTTGTGCTGATGGCATGCTCAGACACCGCTAAGTACAGGTACAGCTTCTCGCCCTTCTCTGGCTTTGCCAACAGGGGTGGCTTCCCCAGGTGCTCTTTCAGCTTGACGAATGCTTCCTCGCATCTTTCATCCCAAGCAAAATTTTTGCTCCCTTTGAGGATGTCAAAGAATGGGAGGCACTTGTCAGTGGACCTGGAGATAAACCTGTTAAGGGCCGCTACCCTTCCCGTTAGGCACTGCACCTCCTTTTTATTCTTCGGCGAGCTCATCTCTATTAGTGCCTTTATCTTGTCAGGATTAGCTTCGATGCCCCTGGAATTGACCATGAAGCCCAAGAATTTTCCTGAGGATACCCCGAAGGTGCACTTGACTGGGTTCAACTTCATCCGGTATTTCCTTAGCGTGTCAAACATCTCACCAAGGTCTTTGTTGAGCTCCGTTGCTTCTTTGGTCTTCACTAACATGTCATCCACATACACCTCCATATTCCTTCCTATTTGATTGGCGAACATTTTATTCACCAGCCTCTGATAGGTGGCCCCTGCGTTTTTGAGCCCGAAGGGCATCACCTTGTAACAGTAGAGCCCTTTGTCTGTAATGAATGACGTGTGCTCTTCATCTGCCGGGTTCATTGGGATTTGGTTGTATCCTGAGTAGGCGTCCATGAAACTTAGTAACTCATGTCCTGCTGTCGCGTCTACTAGCTGATCTATCCTGGGAAGTGGGAAGCTGTCCTTAGGACAAGCTTTATTCAAGTTCGTGAAATCGACGCAAGTTCTCCACTTCCCATTTGGCTTCGGCACGAGTACTGGGTTTGATACCCACACAGGGTAGAAAGACTCACGGATGAACCCGTTGGCCTTCAACTTGTCGACCTCTTCCTTTAATGCTGCGTATCTCGTTGGGTCTAGCGCTCGCCTCTTTTGCCTGACGGGCCTTGCTTCTGGGGAGATGTTCAGGTGGTGGCACATCACACTGGGGTCTATGCCCACCATGTCCTCATGACTCCATGCAAACACGTCTAGATTATCTTTCAAAAATTTCATCAATTCCTCCTTCACGTCACCTTGCAGGCTCCTCCCTATCTTCAATTTCCTTAAGGGTTCTTCCGTCACTGTAACCTCCTCTACTTCTTCCACTGGTGCTGCTCTTGACTCATCCACGACCCGAGGGTCCAGCTCCTGTGGACCCCCTGTGGGCGTACATAGCGCCTCATGTATCACCATGGCCATTGGCTCACGCGGCTTTACAGGCGTGCGGAGTGAGGTGTTGTAACACTCCCTCGCCTCCTTCTGTTCTCCCTTCATACTTGCGACCCCTCCTGGAGTCGGGAACTTGACAACCAAGTGATATATTGAAGTTATGGCTTTCAACTCTTTCAGGGAGGGTCTCCCCAATACCGCGTTGAAAGCAGATGCACAATCTACTACAACAAAGTTAGACATGACTGTAGTTTGTCGGGGTTGCTCCCCCATGGTAAGTGTCAGTTCGATCATTCCAAGGGGTTGTACTGAGTCCCCTGTGAATCCGTACAGGGACGACTGGCAGGGCTTCAGATGACGAATGCCCAGTCCCATCTTTTCCAAAGCAGGGCGATATAGGATGTCCACTGAGCTCCCGTTGTCCACTAGGACTCGATGCACACGCATGTTCGCCAATTGAACTGTCAACACCAGCGGATCATTGTGGGGAAAGTGTACCCCCCGTGCGTCCTCCTCAGTGAAGGTGATCGAATCGTTTTCTCCCTTGAAGCTTTTCGGGGGTCGTTGTTCCAAACTCATGACACAGGGTGGTGGACTTCGCCTGGCTTCTCTAGCATACCGATCTCGTCCTCTGCGGGAGTCCCCTCCAAACCCCGGACCTCCGAAAATAGTTCCCACTTCTCCCCGGGTCTCTGGAGCATCTCTTTGCGTCTTAGATATCACTGGCTCATCCTCCGACTTCGGCCTTTCTCTCCTAGGGGTGTTACTGGTGGAGTGCCTGGTCCTCCCGTCGCCTACTGGGACAGTGGTTTCCCGAACCTTCTCTTCCCTCTTGGGCAGGGTCACATTCGACTGTCCTTGCACTAGGCCATTTAGCACCCCCCGCATGTTCTCCAAGGTAGTCTCCAGTCTTTGGTTTTTACGGTGAAGTTCATGAATCTCCTCTTCATAGAAACGAGATTTAGAACTCGAGCTCACGGAATGGACCCGGGGTTTCTTATCATGTCTACCCGTCGAGGGGCCCGGGTCTTGCCGGCCGGAGTTCGGTATCTGTAGCGATTTAGGGGGAGGGAACTCGTTGGCCTTCCCGAGTGGTACAGTAGTTGTCCTTGGAGGATTCTCACCAGGCAGGGAGGCCGGTGACGAGGCCTCCCTGTCATTATCGTGAACCTCAGGGTCCCTTGGGAGCTCTGCGTCTCGGGGTGGAGGTGGATCCATCATGGAGGCCTTCAGTTGGACTCCGGTAAGGTGGACCTCCACCTCTCGAGGCTCCCTGAGTCGCTTCGAACGTCTTGACATTTCTCCTTGCCGGAAGTAATGGAAGAACAGTAGCTTGGTGCTTACGTTCCCACAGACGGCGCCAAACTGTTGACGGTAAGAACTCGTCAACGATTGATGGTTAGAAAACTTCAATCTCTATACTCTAGGAAGCTATGAATTAGATAGAAAGAACTCTTAAACAACAGGAGAAAAACTCAGGCGAGCATGAGAACCAGAAGCATATATTTCTTAAGTCTCGTTTTTACATTCAGTTTTCCAACCCCTTAGCCTGAGGGGTTGGAGCCTATTTATAGGGGGGAGGGGCTCTATTGGCCCAGGATACAAACAGGTCCCAGACCACAGGGACGTACACAGGTATTCTGATAGTGTAGTGGCCCAGGGCGTAGTGGTGTCTCCCCTGATGGTGTCAGAGTCGTGGCCCAGGACAAAGTACTGTCGGCTCTGGCGTATGGTCGGGGGTGTCCAAGTGGTACCACTACGCTTCGTACAGGTCCGTACCGCCACTACTCCTCAGACGCAGATCATAGGGTCGTGCCTCTGTTCTTTCCATAATCGTACACCCCGTGTCAGCGCACGTGTTCCGTACTCGGTTGTCCTCATCAATTCCCGTTCAATGCTCCATGTTCGTTAGACATGTCAACAAGATTCCCCCAAGTGATCTCGTGCCTATGCCAAGGAGGCTTCAACCTATGCATGTCCTGAGAAGTCAAGGTGTCAAGGGTCAGGGCCGGCTTATGCGGGTCACATGGACACGAGACTCGCAGTATGGACGCCGTGGCAAGGCCACACCCTCGCATAGCGAGGGTACCTCGCGTAGCGAGGCTGGTCCTTTTCCCCCAGGTGTAGGCATGGCTCAGGACACGGGCATCGTAACAAGGCAGCACCCTCGCATAGCGAGGGTCCCTCGCATAGCGAGGCTGCCTTTCCTTCCCCCGGGTGCAACGTTGCGAGGCTAGGGGCATGGATGCCACCACGAAGCCTCACCCTCGCATAACGAGGGTGCCTCGTGTAGCGAGGCTGACCTTCTTCTCCTGAGTGTAGACGAGGCTTGATGCCTGCTGGAATGGGGCGCACGCGGATGACCAGCTAGGGACCCTCGCATAGCGAGGGTGAAGTTTGGATTGGCAAGTGGCCGAAGTCCCTCGCCTAGTGAGGGTGACTCTCTTACCCCAACTCCCTCACCATCGTGTGATGCCCTTTCAGGATGTCTCGTAGTATAGAGCTTCACTCGTGAATAGAATTCACAAGGAAAAAATTCCACATTTACAGTTGGTAACTAGTTTACCACGTGTGCAACAGAAAGCACGGGCTGTTGGGCCCAAAAATTTCAAAATTTTTTATTTAAACAAACTTTAAACAATTAGATCCATTAACATGCAAAACATTAATCATAGAGAAACAAAAAGATAAGGATTTACTGGTTAAAGAACTATCAAGAATCCTTGCTATCTTTTTGTATCAATACAAACATCCAGTCTAAAATAGTTCTTCAAAATACCCAGACCAAGATCTTCCAAGATGTATCTCAACACCTCAAGACGTGTGTGGGCACGTAATTTAATGGTAGGGAAAAAATTTAGAATCACAAGATATTATCAACACATGAGATCTTGGAATATTAGGTCTGAGACAATTTTTAGGGATAGAGAAAAATAATACGATATATTTTTCTCTCTGTCAAAAGTCTTATCTATTTCCATCTGATAGATTTATAAAAGAATTAATTTAAATTTTAAAATTCAAAATTTAAATTATAAATCAATTATTAAATAATTAAATAAATAAAAGAAATATCAAGGACTCATTCTTGGACCTTGTTACACGCCAACTACAGTGCATGCACTGTAGTTGGTGTGTAACACATCACTGATTTCAGGGATGTGTTCCAACTATTTTCTATTATTATTTATTCAAAAATATCTAAACCTGATAACTTATCTTATCATATTAATTAAAGAATAAATATCATTTCAAATTCAAATCCAATTTAAATGATCAGAAATATACTTTCACATTATTTAAATAAATAACACTAATTAATTCAAAATTAATCATCTTAATTATTTAAATGCCATTTTTGAAAATACCATTTTATTTAAAAAATATTTTTTGCAAAATATAATTAATTAATTAAACCTTGAAGAACAAATTTCTTCCAAATATGCCATTTTCCTTATTTTTTTTCAATTTCAACTCTTACCGTGAATAGTGTTGATAGAGCCATCTCGGGGACCTATGAACCTATAATTTCATGCTCCAATACATTTAGATTATTAATTAAAACTCTTTAATATAATAACCTTAATTTATTAATCTAAATATTATTCTACTAAAAATATTAGATTGCACTCTTGTAAATATAGACATTTAATTATTGAGTACTTTTAAATATATAAAAAGTGTCCATCAATTTAATGACTACATACAATTCAATCCTCTATTAGTGGTTCATAATTAAAGTAGGAATTAATCACCGTTTAACCTCTTTAATTATATCTTGTTTCCTTAAGTACCATTAACTTTATTAGTGAAGGTTAATTCATAACTGAGAGGTATAAATTCCATATATGTATATTATGTCCCCTGCCATTTACATCAATGAGTTCCCAAAACAAAAGTTTTCAGCCTGATCATTCTCACAAACCATAACGAGTGAATTAAAGAACTCATATGACATAAATATGAGTTCATAATAACTTTAGGATTAAGATCAATTTGTATATGATCATCTAATAACTTTAGGATTAAGATCAATTTGCATATGATCATCTTATTGATTTGTTAAATTAATACTTATAAAGTAAACAATATTATTAAGTATTTGTAATGCCCCAAATTTCGTAATAAGGTTTAGGACCTTGATTAGGAGGTCGGGAGGGCCATAATTGATTTATTACGATATTAGATGATTATATGCATGTTTATGTAAATTATATTATGATATGATGATAAACGCATGCATATGGGTTCATATTTCATTAGAAGGGAATTTTTGTAATTTGTCCCGTTGAGGGCATAATTGTGTATTTTCGTGCATGTGGGTGAGTTATGAATGGTACCACATTATATGTGGATTTGTTCGAGCCTTTTGGCATGAGACGGTCATGAAATGTAAGTGTTCGGTCTGGTCATAACGGGTTTAAGTTTGGGGCTCGGGGTGATTTTAATGGTTAGAATATTACCGGGAATTAAAGGGTAATGGGATATGCTTTATTGGTATTTCAGAATATTGAGAATAACAAGAATTGGAGGGTGTTAATTATGATTAACGAAATAGGTGCGAAAGGACGATTGTGCCCTTGGTGGCAGTTAAGGTTTATTTTAGACTTGAGGGCAGTTAGGTCTTTTCACCCTAAAGGATATATACTAACCATTAAGGTTGTAGAAAGCTGAAGAAAACAGAGTCTCCTTCCCTTCTGTAACGTCCTGGATAGCCAAGACCGTTACACTGTGTGTTTATAAGGTGCCAGACTTGCTAATCAAGTTATTTACGTAAAATCGTGTTACTGAAACAGTAGAGGAACTAGGGTTAAAAGTGTTTTGGTCTCAAAAGTTATATTTTCATTACTAAGCATTGTTTATTTACATGGGATCCCAAAAATGACAGTTTAAAAGCCATTTACAAAAGTTACAAAGTTTAAATACACTG
This sequence comes from Humulus lupulus, assembly GCF_963169125.1. Lineage (NCBI taxonomy): Eukaryota > Viridiplantae > Streptophyta > Magnoliopsida > Rosales > Cannabaceae > Humulus > Humulus lupulus. The sequence continues at coordinate 149,831,276 of NC_084799.1, forward strand.
ACTGGCCATACTAAGGCAAAAACGAGCAGTTAGGTAGTCCCTGTCCTGGTCCACTCCTCGATCGTGGTGATCGAACAGCTAGCTATGTACATTTCACCTTGGAGCTCTCCACCTCGGGCTTGGTCCAGCCTGCCCTTGCCTTAACCTGCACCACGTAGCACCCGTGAGCCAAGGCCCAGCAAGAAAGCATGATAACATAATAAGATCAGCAACACTTAACAAATATTTCACAATGCTCAACCAAGAATTCAACATGTCATACATTTATCCAATCCGTAATAACAGTTGTCATCCAGACAGTCAATCAACTATGTTCATAGCACAACATTCACGTTCATAACCAATAGATTGTCATACCCATCAAATAACATTCAGGGTTGGCGCCCTTAGTCGCACCCTCTATTTGGCACACTGTCTTCGGCTCAATAGGGCCGCCCCCAGTGTAATACTCACTGACTCTGGCCAGCTTAACCAAGCTCAGTGATAAACAAGCTGCCTCAGCTCCCAGTGGCTGAGCCGCGCCCCAGTGCGCAAATAATGATTCCGACACCCTTAGGCCGGTAATCGCATGTCCCATGGCGTAATAACACCATCTCACGACATGATATACAAATATTGGGAACACTTAGTCCCATCGTGACCACATGGTTAATCACATTTACATAACAATACATACCAACATAGGGAACACTTAGTCCCAACCTAACCACATACTCAGGTGCAGCTTTCTTACCTTTCAATTCACTGGTTTCCGATGCCACGAAGCCGCGAGCACGGTCCTCTACCTCGAGCCTCTCCAAAGTCCTAATCACAACACAAATACAATATTCTTTGTCATTAACCAATCCAAGACTACCTTCCCGGAACCCAATCCACACTCTCGGAACCCCCAAAACCTTAGAACAACACCCCGGAGACATCTCCCGAACCCCCGGAGCAAAGGCCAAAAATTGCCAAATGTGACACCCTGAAATTAGCCTTGTGCCGCGGCACCACTTCCTTGTGCCGCGGCACCCACCAATCAGAGACTCCAAGCCGCGGCACACAAAACCCGTGCCGCGGCACGCCTTCGCAGCCCAGAATTCTGGGTTCTTCCCTCACATTTTCCCGAGCTCCAACCTCTCCAAATCACCCCAAACTCCATCCTAAGTCCCAAAACCAACTCTAAACCTTTAATAAACCTCACAACAACCCAAAAAAATCATGCCCAAGCTCACTCACACCTTCAATCCTAAAATCCACTCTTGAATTTCACACTTAACAACTCAAACCAGAAAATTAAGAACAGCTTGAACCCAAACTCAAACCACACTCCAAACTCCCTATACCTTAACAGAAACAAGCCTAATAAACATACAGAGACCTTACCTTGAGTGATGAGTCCAACCTCCAGCTCTAAACCTCCTTCCCCCTTGATTTCCCAATTCTGAAATTACATAAAACCAGCCACCAACTTGCCTCAATTCACATTCATTATCTAAACTTCAGACCTAAAACTTGGATATATCATAATCAAGATCTTACCTCTGAATATTCTTGGTCTAAGCTTTCTTGACATCTTCAATCACTCCTTAATTCTCCTTCCAAGAGCTAAATTCAACTTCTCCCTTCCATCTTAGTTTTGCTCCTCTAGGTCTCCAACATTCAGCATAAAGCCCCTTTCTCCAAATGTTATACGTATATCATATTTTCCCTTCAGCTAATAATCATTTATCCTACCAAATGACTGTTCTACCCTTCCACTCATACCCCTTCCTAACTAAACCTCAAGGCCATACTTGTCTTTTCACCAACTTTGCGATTCTACCACTTTCCACATAAAACCTGTTACTCTCTATGGTTACTAATAGTTACACGGGTTACCAAATCACCAGTTACCATTATCTAGCTTTCTAGGACCGTCCCGGCACGTGCATCACACTAGTATCACAGCACCCACGTGGTACGATTCACACATCATAATTATCACATAACATAATTCACATAGTCATATAACATGCTTAAAATCATAATCATCACACATAATTCTCATCATGCCCTCCCGGCACACTAATCAAGGCCCTTAAGCCTTATTAGTGAATTTGGGTCGTTACACCTTCTCTCCCGATGGTCATTTCTTCCCCATTTCTCTTTGGATTTTCAAGCTCTTTTTGCGGAACCAAGCTGTGATACGATAGGGTTATGCTCTATCATTGAAGAGGGTGTGTTGCTGAGATTGAGGTGAGGTTTTAGCCATTAAAACTCTTGTTCTTGCTCTATTTTCCTAGTTGAGTTTCAGCTGGTTTTTGAGTTGGAAAGTTGGGAATCGATTGGAGTTTTGGCTAGGGTTCTTGGGGTTGTGGTGCCTAGGATAGGTGGGGATGGTTTTTTGGTTCATTTGGGACTTAATTTGATGCTTGGAAGCATTGGAATCAAGTTGGGAATGAAGAATTCGAAGGAGAAAGGTTCAGGGGCACTTTAGGCTGGAGGTAGCGCTACATCGCCCACAAGGGGGCGCTACAGCGCTACCCAGGGATGCTTGGGGGTCAGTTTTGGTTCTGTGAAGAGCGCTGGGGCGCTAGGGGGGTAGCACTATAGCGCTACCCTACTTCTTCAAAATCTTGTTTTGAGTGTTTTTAAGGGTTTTTGGCTCGGGGTTTCAATTCCTAAGGCCCAGGATCGAATATACTCACCGTGTGGGTACATTTTGGGGTCCCGAGAGTGGGGTTTAGATCAAGACCCTATTTTTGATGATTTTCATTAATCGAAGATTGTATTTGGTTATGACTAGGTGACCACTAAAGGATTAGAAGGGGTTGATCATTCTCAAGGGTCATTCAATTGTTGTTTCTCGCTCGAACCAGAAGTAAAAAACTGCACCCTATGTATGTGACATGCATGGTTATTCTTGAGGCATGTCAAATGATTAAATGTGATGCATGTGTTGCACGAGAAACATGTGATTAGGGCATGCTATGAATATTGAATATGAGATTGTTCAGAGCTTGAGCCTCTGTATTTATGCATGATCCTAATTATGCTAGCAATTGTTAAGTAAGCATGTTGAATGCCCTGTATTCAGATATTTGACATATGATATATGTTTGGTAGTATTGCTTACTTGTGTATGGCACTGACTAGTCAGGGTCGGTACTGGTCGCGTATTACTGACCTAAGAGTTAGAAATGGCATAAGCGTCATGAACGCAGGGCCGATAAAAGATTAGATCTAATCGATATCAACGTTGAATGACTCTAGGAGCATTAATGCTGGACCAACCCAAAGGTCGATGAAAATTCTAAGCGCTTGACTAGTCTAGGACTAGTTACTCAGAGCCAGGGCCAAAGGCCTAGGTGACTGTTTGTCACATGGCTAGGGAGCGGAATCCCATGGTTGTGACTCTATGGTCATGCGATAGGTTATATTAGTGACTAGTTCATCGAACACCTATCTTGTTTAAGTTAGTGAAATGATCACTTATTTACAAAGCCCCGGTGACCTTATTGTCACACGGCTAAGGGAGCGGAATCCCATGTTAATGACCCTATGGTCACTCGGTAGGTTTATGCTGGTGACTGTTTCACCAGATACCTATCTTGTTTAAGCTAGTGAAAGGATCACTTATTTATAAAGGGAACGAAACCCACCTTAGTGACTTTTACAATTGTCACTCTTCTATTTAGGGCTACAAGCCCTGCATGGTTACCGAAACCACCAGTGTTAAATCACTTATCTGATTAGGATTGACTTGATAGTCATCTACTTAGGAGGGCAGGATTCCTTATCCTGGATACCCATCATTATGTGAACTTATTTGCCTGCTTGAATAAGGCTATATTTTCTAGGCGTGTGCCTTATGATTTGATGACCTGTTATTACTGTTCATGAGCATATTGAGATTTCTTGCTGGGCTTCGGCTCACGGGTGCTATGTGGTGCATGTAAAGGCAAAATGAAGCTGGAACATCCTTGAGTTGGAGAGCTTAGGTGGAAATGTGTACATATGCGGCTGCTCGACCACCACGGCCGAGGGATGAAAGAGGAACTAGGGTTAAACCCTGTTTTGCTGCTTAGATCGGCTGGTTGTAAATATTTTCTTGTAATAGACCTTTAAATTATATTTTTGGGATCCCAATTTACACAGTAAATGTTCTAATGAAATGTTATATCCTAACCGAAATTTTTAACCCCTAAACCACTAATCATACTTAGTTACACTGTAACGGTCCCTGGAGTTTAGGGCGTTACAGTATTGATAACATATCAGGTCCTGTTCATGTAAAACCTTTTTCTACAAAGTACCTCCACTAAGATGTCTTACTACATCAGTAATCCAGATCTAGATTACATGTATTTATAATACTAGTGAATCGTACTTACAGTATTTAATCGAAAGATTCCATATAACTTTGTTTTACTGCGAACTATTTAAATTTGTTCCCAACAATCTTAATCCTCTCGTACCAATACAAGATTGTAGTCACAATAAAGAATTTGGGAATTCTCTGATATTCATATAATATTATTCTTATAATAATAATAAACAAACAATATATGCAAAAGTTCATTTCAATTATTTATTTCATAAAATATTGTTCAAAACATATGCTTTAAAGGGCACTAATCCCAACAATCTCCCACTTGCCCTAAAGAAAATAAGGCATCTCCCTCAATCCCATATCGCTAACTTGATCTTTAAATGACTTGGTAGACAAAGTCTTAGTAAAAGGATCGACACGGTTATGTTCCGAAGCTATCTTCATAGCTGCTACATCTCCTCTATGAACAATATCCCTAATCAAGTGATATTTCCTTTCAATATGATTTCCCCTCTTTTGAGTTCTCGATTCCTTCGAGTTAGCTACTGCCCCACTGTTGTCATAGTATTGTACAAGTGGTTTATTCATATTTGGAACAATTTCCAGACCGGAATAGAATTTCTTTAGCCACACAACCTCCTTAGCTGTTTCACGAGCCGTTATGTACTCGACTTCCATGGTAGAATCTGTAATATTGATTTGTTTAATACTACGCCAGACCACAGCTCCTCCACCAAGTGTGAACATTGATCCAGAAGTCGATTTCTGACTATCTCTACTTGATTGAAAATCAGAATCAGTGTATCCAGTAGGGCTAAAGTCACCACTTGAATATACAAGCATACATTCTCTAGTTTTCTGAAGATACTTGAGAATATTATTTTCTGCAATCCAATGACTCAATCCAGGGTTGGAATGATAACGTCTAACTATCCGTATTGCATAACAAATGTCAGGTCTTGTACACAACATGGCGTACATTAGACTGCCTACCGCAGAGGCGTAGGGATAATGTCTCGTATCCTCTTCATCTTGAGTTGTTTTAGGACACTGCTATTTAGAAAGGATCATTCCATGACAGGTTGGCATATCACCCTTCTTGGAATTTTGCATACTGAATATCTCTAGTACCTTATTTATATAAGTAGCTTGAGACAGAGCCAAAACTTTGTTCAGACGATCCCGAAGGATATTTATGCCTAGAACATAGTTTGCATCTCCCAAATCTTTCATTTGGAATTGCTCGACTAACCATCTCTTTACTTTTGTCAATGTTCCCACGTCATTCACAATCAGTGGGATATCATCAACGTAAAGAACCAGGAATACCACATTGCCATCTTTGATTTTTGTGTAGACACAAGGATCATCAACGTTTTGTTCAAAACCATACGTTTTGCTCGTGTCATCAAATCTCAGATTCCAAGATCTCAAAGCTTGTTTGAGTCCCAAAATGGACCTAAGAAGCTTGCAAATTTTTTGCTCTTGACCTTTTACTATGAACCCTTCTGGTTGAGACATATAAATGGTTTCGTCAAGATAGCCATTCAGAAATGTTGTCTTAACATCCATTTGCCATATCTCATAATCCATGCAAGCATCTATGGACAAGAGTATGCGGATGGATTTAAGCATGGCTACAGGAGAAAAAGTTTCTTCATAATCTACCCCTTCTCTCTGAGTATAACCCTTGGCCACAAGCCTAGCTTTGAAAGTTTCCACTTTCCCATCCGCTCCTCTTTTTCTCTTGAATATCCATTTGCAACCAATAGGTTTAACATTTTCAAGAATATCTTCAAGTGTTCAGATAGAATTGGAATACATTGATTCCATTTCCAAGTTCATGTCATCTTGCCATTTTTTCTTTGTTGAAATCTTCCATTGCATCTCTGTATGTCAATGGATCATCTTTGTTTGTGTCTAACACAAGCATTTGAACTTCATGTTCATAGTGAGTTGGCTGCCTAACAACCCTCCCACTACGACGAAGCTCTCTATTGTTCTAACTAGAACTTGTGGTTTCCTCTTGTCGTTGTTCATTGGAAACAATTGGTGATCTTATTACTTGATCTGAGACTATCTCCTCCAGTACATCCTTACTATGATGTTTGTGGTTGTTAATATAGTCATATTCAAGTAGCATTTGTCGATACAAATGTTTTGTTTTCTTTAGGACTATAAAATATACCATCTCTAGTCTCTTTGGAATATCCCACAAACATGCACAGTTCAGTGTGAGATTTTAGCTTTCCAGTCCTTCCTTTTAGCAAGTGTGCTGGACACCCCCAAATATGAAAATGGTGTAAACTAGGTTTAATAATACCATTCCATAATTCCAATGGTGTCTTCTTGATAGACTTGGAAGGAACGACATTCAATATGCACATTGCACATTGAATGACATAGCCCCAGAATGATAGTGGCAATGATGAGTAACTCATCATTGATCTAACCATGTCTAATAATGCCCTGTCCCTTCTTTTAGAAACACCATTCTGTTGTGGCATTCCTGGGGCGGTGAGTGGGGATTGAATTCCATGCTCACACAGGTGGTCCTCGAATTCATAATCCAAGTACTCTCCTCCTCGATCAGATTGAAGAACTTTTAGTGATTTACCTAATTGCTTTTTAGCTTCAGCTTGGAATTCTTTAAACATTCCAAAAGTTTCAGATTTCTTTTGCATCAAATATAGGTAACCATATATAGAATAATCGTCAATAAAGGTGACAAAATATTCAAACCCTCCTCTAGCTTGCACATTAATTGGTCCACACACATCAGTGTGTGCGAGTTGGAGTGGTTCTATGGATCTTGAACCCTTTGCAGAGAAAGGTCTTTTGGTTATCTTTCCTTCTAGACAGGATTCACAAACTGGAAGAGAACCAATAGTTAATTCTCTTAAAGGTCCATCCTATGCTAGTCTGTTAATTCTATCCAAACCAATATGCCCCAATCTTAAGTGCCATAGATATGTTTCACTGTCTGAATTTGTTTTTAGACGTTTAATAGATCATGGGTTTGCAACTTTAAACATTTCAGAGTTATATATAGATCGTTCTTTTGCCTTAAGTTTATACAACCCATCTTGGATTTTGCATGACATATTTCTATACCAGAGCTTGAGATAACAATCGAATTATTATTGAAATAGATATCGAAACCTTGTTCCTGCAACATAGAAATTGAAATTAAGTTCCTAGTAAATCTACGAATAAAGGAAACATTGTCCAAAATAAGAAATTTATTTTTATCGAATTCTAGATGGGGTATTCCAACTGCTTTGGAAGAGACAACCTGACCACTGCCAACACTCATAGTCACCTCCTCATCAAAAAGTTCCCTCGATGAACTAAGAATCTGTAAAGAAAACCAAATATGGTTAGTGGCACCAGAATCAACAATCCAGGATGATGTATCATCTTCCACTATACATGCTTCTAAAACAAGTAAATCATATTTACATTTCCCATTTTCTTTTAGGTCTGAGAGATACTTAGGACAATTTATCTTCCAATGACCCTTAACTCCAAAATGAAGGCATGTCCTTTTGGGTTGCTTTTTGTTGGAAGTTTTGTTATCTTTGTTCTCCTTACCTTTGGATGACTTTTTAGGCTTCCTTTCTTATTTTTCATTTTCCTTGTGATGGGATTTATTTCTCTTCTTATTTTTCCCTTTTAAAGAGGAAGGTTTAGAATCAACAACAATTGCTTCTTCTACTTTTGAATAACTCTTATTGAGTGATTCAAAATTATGAAAGAGTGATTCAAAAGTATGCATCTCATTTAACAGCTAGGTCATATTATACTCCAACTTGTTCATAACATAGTTGGTAGTAAATGTGGAAAAGGTTGGAGTGAGGGATTCAAGTATCAGACTAACTTGAGTTCTCTCATCAATGGTTTCTCCATTAAATTCCACATCATGCATTGTATTGATCATGTTTAGAACATGTTCTCTGACAGAAAATCCTTTCTTCATATTCATGTTCATGTAGGTTCTAGTAGCCTCATGGCTTGAAGATACTCCCATATCTCATATGTAGTCTCCTTGTCTTCATGCTTCTTTCTAAGTACATCACTCATACTAGCAAACATGTAACACGTAGCCTTGTTGTTGGATAAAATCCAAGCATCATACTTCTCCCTAGTAGTTTTGGGAGCATTCGCAGCAGGGACCTTAGGACATTCCTCAGTAAAGACAAACTTGTGGTTCTCACATATCAAAATAATGTTCATATTTGATTTCCATTTCATAAAATTATCACCAGTAAGTTTCTCGTTTGCAAGTAAAGAATTAATAGGGTTTGAATTCATCATTCCTGAAATAAACAAATAAAACAAAATTTAATTTAGCATATATTATTAATATCAAAAAAAATTTGAATAGTAAATATGATGCATGAATGCAACAAATTTAAATAACACATAAAAAAATTATTACTAATTTTGCGATAAATTAATTTAAAACTCAATGGACCAGCCTCAGGGTAGGTTAGACTAATCTTAGATTAATTTTGAGACACTTCTAAAATTCATAAGTGAAAACTTAAAATCAACTATTTTCTCTTTTGACGTATGAACAATTGCTAGTTTGTCCAAGATTAACTAGTCCGCTCGAAAGCCTAGTTAAGCTTTGTGAGTGTAACCCATTATTTTAGGTTAATGACTTAACTCAAGAGTGTGCCTTAGGGTTAGTCAAACTTGAAATACATCATCAATCCTATTCTATTTAGAAGTTAACCTTGAATAATAACACAATCAGAAACTTTCCTTAGGTGGACGCAAACAAAGGCGCCTCGAGGCCCATTCCATAAAACATCGGTATTAACTAATAATGGAGACCATAGAAGTTATTGTTATTATCCCTTCTCACACTCACTATTTTAGAATATGTGTTTTCTCAAAACATCCTATGCTTTTTAATTAATTAAATTAATCAAAATAATTTACCAAATGATATTCTAATAATTACTAGTCTCATTAAGCATTTAAATCATTAAACAAGATTTAATCATCTTACTAAACAGGCCATTAAACTATCTAGTCAATAAATGTTCTAAGAATATCATTTATCTATCTAATAAAATTAATTATCAAATAGGTTTTGAAATTAACACTTAAAATGAATTTCTCGCTTTGTTCTAGATTAATCTAGATTCATATAATCAAAGAGGACGTTCCTCATTCAAACATGTTTCTACTCGATATGAGATGTATGCTTGAATTAGATATAATGTGTGGGTAATATGAATGACATATTATAATGCATGACAATGATATTAAACACTTTTAATACATTCAAACATTTAAATAAATAAAACAATAAATAAGTAAATAAATGTGAGCCGGGTGTTTTGGGTAATTCTAGAAAAATTACAGCACTTGCAATAATTTACAAAATAAATAAAAATAAAACCAAGGCATCATGTAGAATATCCATCTCCATCTTTATGGGCCTTCTATTATTTTTATGTCATCTAGCCCATTTTTGAATAATAAATGACTTCAATAATTTTAAACAATCTTTTAAAATATTGAACTTGGCTAATAAAAGCCTAATGGGTCCTTTAGCTCCATTTTGAAATTGGGCTACTTAATTCAAATTTTAATTAGAATTTTAAATTTCAAATCAATAATTTGGGCCGAGCCCACAAATTCAAGGAAACCAATAACCACTCTAGGGCTCGGGTAAGGAGCCAAGTGAGTGAGGTTTGAAATTTTAGGGCTTGACTTGGTGGGGTGGCTCAAAGAGCCACCAAACCACCAAGCCACAAAGGCTTGGACATGCAAGGCAGTAGGGCGTGACTGGGCATGCTAGGCAGCAGAGCATGCAAGGCGCGATGGGAGCTAGGAGGCTTGGCTGGGCATGACAGAGGCGCTAAGATGCAGGGGCGTGCGTGCCAGGCGATGCGAGAAAAGCGACAGAGGCGGTGGTGCATATGAATTAATTGACACTAGTGCATCCCATTCTTTTATTGCTACATCTTATGTTGATAAGATAGATAGGAAGCCTGAGCCTATGGCAAGTGTATGTGGTGCATCCCATTCTTTTATTGTTGCATCTTATGTTGATAAGATAGATAGGAAGCCTGAGCCTATGGAAAATGTATGTGGTGTATCCTTACCTTCGAGAGAGGATATGATGGTACGGTCTTGGGTTAGAGCTGTACCAGTCTGGGTAGAAGGTCGGGAGTTGACCGTGGATTTGCTAGTGTTAGATTTACATGAGTACGATGTTATTTTTGGTATGGATTGGCTAACAAAATACGGGCTGGTTGTAAATTGCAAACGAAGAAAGGTGACTTTTAACCCACCTGGGGAAGAACCGTTCGTGTTCCAACGCACAGCCCACGAGAAGAATTTCACTATAACCTCCACGATGAAGGCTAGGAAATTATTGGATGATGGATGTATCGGCTACCTAGCAAACGTAATAGACAAGGATAGGGAGTCTAAGCGACAACCAATTGAGGTAGCAGTGGTGTGCAAATTTCTGAAAGTGTTTCCTGAGGATCTTTCAGGGATACCCCTAGACCGAGGAGTCAAGTTTGAGATCGAGTTGATTCCGGCACCACACCTATTTCAAGGAACCATACCAGATGGAACCGGCATAGCTTAAAGAACTGCAAGCGCAATTCCAAGAATATTTGGATGAAGGATTTATACGACCAAGTCATTCTCCTTGGGAAGCCCCAGTACTATTTGTGAAAAATAAAGATGGTTCCATGAGAATGTGTATAGACTACTTCGAACTCAACAAAGTGATGATCAAGAACTGATACCCATTGCCTAGAATTGATGATCTATTTGATCAGCTGCAGGGAGCATTGGTATTCTCAAAGACCAACTTGCGATCCAGATACCACCAGTTGAAAGTCAAGGAATCAGATATTCCCAAGATTGCATTCTGAACTAGGTATGGCCATTATGAGTTCGTGGTGATGTCTTTTGGACTCACCAATGCACCTGTGACATTCATGGATCTTATGAATAGGGTACTGGATGAGTATCTAGACAAATTCATGACCGTGTTTAAAGACGATATACTCGTATACTCACGAAACCAGGAAGAACATGCTCAACACCTGGAACTAATCATACAACGATTGCGTGAGAAAGAGTTGTACACAAGTGCAAATTCTGGTTGACACAAGTGAGTTTCTAGGACACGTGCTGTCAGGAGACGGGATTTCAGTCGATCTGGCCAAAATCGAGGCGGTGAAACAATGGAAAGCCTCAAAGAACGCACAAGAGGCCCACAGTTTCTTGGGTCTGGCAGGGTATTACAAGCGCTTTGTGGAGGGTTTCTTCTAAATAGCTACGCCTATGACCACACTGACCCCTAAGAACATCAAGTTTGAGTGGATAGACAAGTGCGAACAAAGTTTTCAAGAGTTAAAAACCAGATTAACAATTTCTCTAGTGCTCACTATCCCAAAAGGCACAAAAGGTTATGCCACTTACAGTGATGCATCAGGACAGGGACTTGGAGCAGTATTGATGCAACACGGGAAGGTGATCACATATGCCTTCCGAAAATTGAAAAATTACGAGAAAAACTATCCAACTCACAGCTTGTAGTTAGCAGTGGTAGTGTTCGCATTGAAGATCTTGAGACATTATCTCTATGGGCTCCACTACGACATATACACGAATCACAAGAGTCTGAAATATTTCTTCACCCAGAAAGAGTTAAACATGAGACAATTGAGGTGGCTAGAATTATTCAACGATTATGATTGTGATATATTGTACCACCCAGGTAAGGCCAATAAAGTGGCTGACGCGTTGAGCCGGCAACCAATCGCTTATGTAATTTTAGTGAAAGAGATGCCCCAAGAACTACAAATCGATATATCCAAATTGGATTTGGAGATAGTAGTGGGAAGATTCGCAAAGTAATCCGTGCAACCCATGATCACCGAAGCGATCCAAGGGGGACAGCTCATTGATCCGTGGATCCAACGACTAGTGCATGAAACTATGAAAGACATGCACCAAGGGTTTCCCATCTCAGAATATGGAATGTTGGGTTCAAGGGCAGAGTATGCATGCCCGATGATGAGGAGATCAAGAGGCAAATATTTTATGAGGCTCACAATTCTCCTTACGCTATGTATTCGGGAACCACTAAGATGTATCAGGATCTCAAAAGATACTTTTGGTGGGTAGGAATGAGGAGAGATGTAGCGAAATATGTGGCACATTGTTTTATGTGTCAACAAACCAAGGCGGAACATCAGCGACCCGTAGGGTTATTGCAGTCGCTAGAGATCCCTGAGTGGAAATGGGAAATGGTCACAATGGACTTTGTTACCAGGTTACTACACACTTTAAAGGGATACGATGCTCTGTGGGTTATCGTGGATGGTTATCGTGGATAGATTGATAAAACCCACTTATTTCTTACCCATTAAGACAATAGACGGCACGGATAAGTTGGCAGACTTGTACATTGTTGAGATAGTGCGATTACATGGGGTTCCCATCTCTATAGTGTCTGATTGTGATGGATGATTTACCTCCGCGTTTTGGAGAAGAATGAAAATGGGATTAAGAACTATACTCATGTTTAGTATTGCCTTCCATTCACAGAAGGATGGCCAGAGCGAACGAACAATTCAGACCTGGGAAGATATGTTGAAAGCTTGCGTGCTAGTCGTTCAAGGCTCGTGGAGTGTAAAACTTCCATTAATTGAGTTCGCCTATAATCATAGCTATCATGACTTGATAAAAATGGCTCCGTATGAGGCACTATATGAAAGAAATTTCCAATCTCCAATCCACTGGCATGAGACCAGTGAGAGGCAATTCTTAGGATCAGAAGAGGTAGACCAAGCTACGGAAGACATTAGGTCAATCCATCAAAGGTTGCAGACCTTTATAGATCGACAATGCAAATATGTTGATCGTCATCAGAGACCATTAGAATTTGAAGTTAGGTACAAGATACTGTTAAAAATAGCTCCACTGAGAGGAGTTATGAAGTTTGGGAGAAAAGGCAAGTTGAGCCCTAGGTACATAGGACTGTTTGAGGTTCTAGAACGCATTGGAAAGACAGCTTACCAACTAGCCCTTCTTCCCACGTTCTCTAGAGTTCATGATGTATTCCATGTGTCAACATTATGGAAGTACGTGAATGACCTCACTCGTGTGCTAAGTTACGATGAACTTAGCATAGATCATCAACTAAGCTATGAGGAAAATCGGTCGCGATGTTAAGGAACAAAACAATACCTTTGGTAAAGATGCAGTGGTGTAACCATGGGGTAGAAGAAGCAACATGGGAACCTGAAGACCAGATGAGAGAGTTATACCCACAGTTGTTCTAAGATTTGAGGATGAAACTTGTATAAATTGTAGGTATTGTAACGCTCATCGTTTAGGGAACCAGGTAAACCCCAGTTCAAGTATGTTAATTCCCTTTATTATGTAGTATGTCATGGGAACATTTTATGTTACAAGAATTTGTGATGTTTGAATGCTAGCCATGCTGTGGTAAATGCGGTTTTTTTAGAAACTAAGACCTTTGGTCGTGGACTAGGTCAAAAACCCCAATCGGGTAAAAAAATATCGGATTAAGTAAATAGGAAATACTATGGCACAAAAATATTAATTATTTTCTGGCACTTGGACTTTATAGTCGAGCCAATAAGTTTAAGAAAAGTTTATTGAGGATTTAATTCCAATCTACCGGATTTAAGAATGGAAATTCTTGCTCGAGCCTCTAAGAGCATTTTGGTCAATTGAGTAAATTACCAAAATTGGGTGTTATGTGACAAAACTTATTTTTGGTCACATTTATTTTATTTTAGCTTAGAGATATTTAAAAAATATAGGGTAAAATTTTGGTTGAATTTGGAGAGTGAAATTACCAAAGGGCCCTTGAGTGCATTAGAAGTGAGTTAAAAGGGGCAAGGACATTTTAGTCATTTCCAAAGGATAAGAGAGGGTGTGATGGGCAGCTAGGCTATTCCCTAGTATACTCAAGTGTCTATGACACCTACCCTAGGAAGAGTAAGAGGTCACCCATTGGCTAAACCTCCAATCATCCCCTCTTACACATCTAATCATTTTTTTTTTAAATTTCTTTTTCCTCAAGAAAATGATTGTATCCATTCTCTCTCCCCCAAAACCGAAATCTAGTCTCCCTCTACCCTCCACTTCTGCCATTTTTCTCTCCAAGGAACAAGAGCACTCACCCTTCATTAAAAGAAGGAAGAAAATTCAAGAGCACACTAGGCAAGTGTAAGTTTCGAACCTAGTACATTCTTTCCTTCTCTTTTTCTTTCAAACCCAAAATCCTAAGGGGTTTTACTATGCATTCATGTGATTCTAATGGCCATGCATGGCATGGATATTTTATTCTAGGGTTCAAGAGTGGTTGTCCTAGGAGGATCTCAAAGATTTGAAGCTTGTTGATTATTTAGTGAGAATAAATGTAAAGATTTTAGAGTTTTGGCAATTTTACACTCATCTCCATCTTCTACCCTAAATTTTTTTAGAAAAAATTTGCATGTGGAACCTTGGGGCTCGATTTGAGTGTATAGAACACAAGGAGGAAGTTTGATAGGCTAAGGGAACCTTATCTCCAAGCTAGAACCATCAAAGGTAAATTTTTGGTTGGTTTTGAGTTGTTTTTGGTTATTGATGATAGATCTTGTTGCATAGGTTGTTTTGTTGGTTTTTGAAGTTTATTTTATGCTTGAAGGTTAGATTTGTTGATTTTCATGCATGCATGTAATGCCCTACTTCCTCAGAGATGTTACTAAGTGAGTTTAAAATGTGCTTTTAACTCGCCAATCGAGGTTTTAAGACAAAAGTGAAATTAAATCATAAACAGAGTCATAAACTTTAAAAATTAATACCATTTACTGAAAATCACAAAACGTTACACATTTGGGATCCCAAAATACTATTTAGAAATATTTACAACTTAAAACACAATCAGAGTCGGCTAAGCGACAAAATTTAGGTTTAGTACAATCATCTCCCAAAACTACCCCTGGCCATGGCAGCCAGGCACGCCAAACATGTACGCGCTGCTTCACGCTCTCCATACTCATGGTTGGTTGACTTTCCCCTTGCCTTTACCTACATTACAGAGCACCCGTGAGCTGAAGCCCACCAAGAAAACCCTCACAAGCAGATAGCATATGCATATCAAACACTTAGCATATAAATAAACCATCATCAGGCTAACCACATACGGCCATGCCGTCCAGGGCGCTTTACCAGGCCCTGGGTTCGTGGTCCACACTATGAGGATATCCTAGGTATCCTTTAGGGTCTCGCCCTGGCAACTCGCACTCCACGTGCGAAACGCTGCTCCCGGCCCCTTGCCGCACTCGGCCTTGCACTCCACGTGCTTAATGCCATTCCTGGCCTTTACCGTTCAGTCACACATATGCACACATAGCATAATAAAGCAAATATTTAACATGAATAAACTCAATCAAAGGGCTACGCCCTGCAACACAATCATATCGGGCTGTGCCCTGCACACAAGCTCTATGGGTACAACAATTTTCTTACCTGTGTCCCGAGCTTTCCAAGTACCGATGTCTAGAGCAGTCCTCTCTAGTCCGAGCCTCACTGAAACCCTATTCACAACGCATTGAAAATATTTATCCATCAAGTTCTAACCCATTAAATAACTTTGAGCCATGATTCTAATCTCCGATATCTAGAGTTCTATCAATTCGGGTGATAAAATCAATCCCGAGCCTTAACCTTTGAGTTCCCAAGCCTAAACACACTTTAAAGCCCAAAAATGCACTAAGAGTCGTGGCTCCATGAGGCCATGCCGTGGCCAGCCCCCAAACCCAAGAGCTACTCCAAAACAGGGCAGGCGCGCCGCGGCCCGCCCTTCTTCCAGGCCACCAAAATGCTTCGGAGGGCCGCGGCTCAGCAAGAACAATGTCGCGGCCTGACCCTTCGAACCCAGAAAAATCCTCCATTTTTGCCATAGAAACCCATCCAATTAACCCCAAAATCAACCCAACAACTTAAGCTAATCATCACAGAGGTTATACTATGGATTCAACAAAAAAACCCAACAAGAGTTCAAGTTCAAAGCCTCATCAAACTCAAGAATGATCCATCACCCAATACACATGGAAAATCTAAGAAAACCAGCAGCTACTCAAAACAATTAACTGAGATTAAAGCTTACCTTAAGCTGAAGTGATTCCCTAAACCAGTTCCCTAAGCTCCAAGCCTCAAGCTCCCAAAATCCCAGCTGAATTCCTTAGTCTTGACTAGTTTCCACCAAAGTTTCCCTTGCTAAGACTTAGAGAGAACAAAGAGAGAGAAGAGGAAATCCTTGGGTCGGTTTCTCCAAGTTTCTAAGTGTTTCCTGAATTCTATTTTATTTAACTTAAGCTTCTAAGGTTACCTCAAAGCTCGGGGTGCCAAAAACGTCCCCGAGGGCAAAATGGTAAGTTTCCCCCATATCCCCTCCTAAACATTCTATCCTCAAAGATATCTCCAAGTATTTATTTCCATAACCTGATAACCCCATAAAACATCTAATACCCGAGATACCCCTCGACTCGTCCTGAGTCAGATATTCAACCCCGTTGTGACTTTCTGGCTAACAGCTCCCAGGGACTGTCTCGGATCCTGCTACACAGATATATCACAATTATTACATTTATGCCCTCATCGAGCTAAAATTATAAACATGCCCCTAATATCCAAACGGGGCCCACATGCATATTTAATTCAGCTAAACATGCATCTCTAATCTCGTATTCACATAAATTCACATATTATAGCAATAATTCACTTATTGCCCTCCAGACACACTAATCAAGGCCCTAAGCCTTATTAGCGAATTTGGGTCATTACAATGCATGTGGCTAGGGTTTTGCTAGTTGTGTTAATTTTTGCTAGAATGTGTAGAAATGCATGCTACCAATCAGTTTTTGTGGTCTGACTTCCAACGGGTCAGATCGTACCCTACTACCTCTTTTTGTGGAAATAATTTGTATGTTTGCATAGTTCTAGATGAGTATTTGAGTTTAGTATTTTGAAAATCTAAAAAAGGTGTTTTCAAACCGAAGTTATGAACATTTTGGCATCTTGATGCAATCTGGAAAATTTCTGGGCAGCATGCACTGCCCAGATTGTTTTCAATATTGAACACGTTTTACTGAGCCAAAAGCCATGAAATTTGGTAAAATGTTATTTAAAATATGTTTAAGGATCACAAATTTTTTTAGAAGAAAATGCAAAATGGTTAATGTGAAATGATTTTTCAGAGTTTGCCCTAATAATCTGAAAATGAAATTTCTGGGCCGCAAACACTGCCCAGATTGTCTTACATTTTTTAATAGGTTCCCCTATCCTAAAATTTATGAAATTTTGAGAGAAAATAAATTAGATATGATTAAAGATCCTGGTAAAAATTTAGACAAAACTAGGATACATTGTAAGAGAAATAATTTTTCTAAGAACCCTAAAAATCTGAGAAAAAATCTCATGGGCAGCAGGCACTGCCTAGATTTCTTTAAATGGTTTAATGGGTTTTGCCTTCCCAAAATTTTTGAAAGTTGGTGAGAAATTTTTTAAGATAGGTATTAAGGCCCTGGTAAAATTTTAGATTTAAAATATGTCACGGTTTAAGAGTAGTAATTTTTCTAAGTTACCTAAAAACAGGAAAAAATAGTAATTTCAAACCTTAACAAAAAAATGAGTTTTTTGAGGTTAGTTCTCCTAACCTAAATTGAATTTTTGACATGACCTTTCGCTTTGTTCCCTTCATTAGGATGCATAATATGTGAATGATATTTTTAAAGGGTTGTGGTTAGAGAACCTAACATTGAATATGAGCTTAAAAGCGAGATTTTTATCACGTTAAAATGAATAGTGAAAAAGTTAGGTTCGGAATTGGAAATGAAGTTGTTTTAAAAAATAGCTAAAGTTTTGGATATCTAACAAATCCCAAATTAGTTTAAAGTTATTGATAATTCATTTTTACCATTTTCTAAACTCGGGGTCCAATAGCCCTTTCTTTTCAAAAATGATGTAATAGAGATCCTAGGTTATGGATTTAAAGATGGTAAAAATGGGAGTTAGGTTTTATAAAACCGTAAATCGAAAAGTATTATCGTTAATAGATAATAAATTGAAAAAGGTTGAAACACGGTATTTTTGGGTAAAGAATGGAAAACGGTAACTCCGTACTTGAGTAGAAAGTGGGTGGTTTTCTAAGATTAAGAGTCGTTTAAAACTTGTTTATAAGTAACCAAAATACACGTAATATGATTTAGAGAGTTTTATAGAGATAGAATTTTAAAATGCACATCACGGAGAGCATGTTGCGGTAAGGGCGATTTTTCTCAGGAAACCGTAATTTGATTTAAAGCGGAATCTGGTCTTATACACTATAAAATGTATAAGAGAAATGTCAGTATAGAGCCCCTAAGAGAACTTTATTGAATGTAGCTATCATGGAATATTAACTGTAAGAATATGCCATAATTTTATCCGAGTCACTGTGTGGTTTCACTACAGTGTGATCTAAGTGTGAAGGCTCGCTTCTGGATAGAAGATTTCCACAAGCAAGCGCTAAGGAATCTGGGTAAGACAACTTATGATATGTTTGTCTACAACACATTAATGACTAGTTTAGATAACTAAGTTATAAGCTAATAATTTGAACTAGTCTTAGAAGGTTTACTCAAGACCATGGTCCTAGAGTTTGCATACTCATGACTAAGGTAAGCCTTCCAGCTAGCTACCATGACGACTATGAACTATGGCTAGCCACCGGGGAACTAAGTGAGAAATGGGTTCGCCACCAATGACTGTGTGACTAAGGTCGGTTGGCCACCACAATATGTAAGAAGTTCGGCTAAACACCCATGACATAAGAGTCTGATTAAACTCCGGGACACATAAGTAAGTTGATTCTGAGGTCGGCTAGCTACCGTGATAACTATGAACTTTGGCTAGCCACCGAGGAACTAAGTGAGAAACCGGTCTGCCACCGATGTCTATGTGACTAAGGTCGGTTGGCCACCGCAATATGTAAGAAGTTCGGCTTAAACTCTGTGACACGTAAGTAAGTTAATTCTGGAATCAAATCTCTATGACTAAGAAAGTATGCCAAATTCTTCTAGGAGTTTGGGTAACTGGTGTAACTAATTTACACATGTTGACGCTATGATGAGATATGTTAAGATGTACTAAGATATGTTAAGGTATGCTAAGACATGTTAAGATATGTTGAAGGTTCCTCTGGAACCCTAAGTAAGTATGTATGTTATGATATGAATGATTAAGTAAGTATGTATGTTATGATCTGAGTAAGTAAGTATGTATGTTACCAGGACGTTCACATGTTCTTAAATTGTATGTTAGGGTTCAGTTTCATCAAAATCCTATTCTTGGTTGATTATCTGCCTAGTTACAGTTAGTTTAAGTTCTTGTTTCGTTATGTGGTTTATGTTTGTTAACTTGTTCTTACTAAGTGTTTCGCTTACCTAGTTATTTCGTGTTGTAGGTAAGATCAAAGGCAGAGTGGATCAGTGAGCACTGGAGTTTATCTGTGAGGATGTACATGTGGACCGACCTTTTGGGAATTTATGTTTTGGTAGAACCCATATGATAACTAATAGTTTATTTTAGGCTCGTTGAATGATTTAAAATTTTGACACTGTAATTCACTTTTAAGTATGTGCATACTTCCTATCTCTTGCTTGTTTTGAAAAGTTTTTTTTATATGCATTTTCGATTACCTTATTTTTAGAAAATGGTTATGTCTTTCCACAAATTATGTTAAGAGATTTTACGGGACCATGTGCGTAGGAGAAAACACAGGGTGTTGGGCCCAGAGATTTCAAAAAATTCTATTTAAACAAACTTTAAATAATTAGATCCATTAACACAAAAAACATTAATCATAGAGAAATAAAAAGATGAAGATTTACCAGTTGAAGAACTATCAAGAATCCTTGCTATCTTTTTGTATCTCCAAGGAACATCCAATCCAAAGTAGATCTTCAAAATACTCAGACCAAGATCTTCCAAGATGTATCTCTACACCTCAAGACATGTATGGGCACGTAGAGTAATGGTAGGGAAAAAAATTCTGATTAACAATATATTCTCAACACATGAGATCTTTGAATATTAGGTCTGAGACAATTTTCAAGGATATAGAAAAATAATATGATATACTTTTTTCTCTCTGTCAAAAGTCTTATGAATCTATTTCCATGTGATAGATTTATAAAAGAATTAATTAACTTTTTGAAATTCAAAATTCAAATTATAAATCAATTATTAAATAATTATATAAATTAAAGAAATATCCAAGACCCATTCTT
The DNA here is from genome assembly GCF_963169125.1 of Humulus lupulus. NCBI lineage: Eukaryota > Viridiplantae > Streptophyta > Magnoliopsida > Rosales > Cannabaceae > Humulus > Humulus lupulus. The sequence goes on from NC_084799.1 coordinate 149,851,910, forward strand.
GGACCTTGTTACACGCCAACTACAGTGTATGCACTGTAGTTGGTGTGTAACACATCCCTGATTTCGGAGATGTGTTCCAACCATTTTCTATTAATTATTATTTAATAATTATTTATTCAAAAATATCTAAACGTGATAACTTATCTTATCATATTAATTAAAGAATAAATATCATTTCAAATTCAAATCCAATTTGAATTATTAGAAATATCTTTTCACATTATTTAAATAAATAAAACTAATTAATTCAAAATTAATTATCTTAATTATTTAAATGCCATTTTATTGAAAAAATAATTTTCAGAAAATATAATTAATTTATTTATTAGTTTTGAAAATTAATTAATTTGTCTCAATTACATATTTTTGACCCTGAAAAACAAATTTCTTCCAAATATGTCATTTTCTTGATTTTTCCCAATTTCAACTCTTACATAGTATAGTGTTGATAGTGTCATATCGAAGACCTATGAACCTATAATTTCAAGCTCCAATAAATTTAAATTATTAATTGAAACTTTTTAATATAATAACTTTAATTTATTAATCTCAATCTTATTCAACTACAAATATGAGATTGCACTCTTGTAATTATAGACATTTCTTTATTGAGTACTTTTGAATATATAAAAAGAGTCAATCGTTTAATCACTACATACAATTCAATCCTCTATTAATGGTTCATAATTTAAGTAGGAATTAATCACCATTTAATCTCTTTAATTATATCTTGTTTCCTTAAGTACCATTAACTTTACTAGTGAATGTTAATTCATAAACTGGTTTATGACCTTTGAGTTCCAAAATCCAACCCTTAAGAGAACCATTATTCAATTCTTATCGGAAAGGTATAGATTCCATATATGTATATTATGTCCCCAACCATTTACATCATTGAGTTCCCAAAACAAAAGTTTTTAGCCTGATCATTCTGACAAACCATAATGAGTGAATCAAAGAACTCATATGACATAAACAGGAGTTCATAATAACTTCAGGAATAAGATCAATTTGTAGATGATCATCTTATTGATATGTTTAATTAATACTTATAAAGTAAACAATATTATTAAGTATTAATAACATATTAAGTCATGTACATGTATAACCTCTTTATACAAATTACTTCCACTAAGATGTCCTACTACATTAGTAATCCGGATCTAGATTACATGTAATTATAATACTAGTGAACTGTACTTACAGTATTTAATCCAAAGACTCCATATAACTTTGTTTTACTAGAATTGTTTAAATTTGTTCCTTACAATCTTAATCATCTCGTATCAATGCAAGATTGTAGTCACAATAACGAATTTGAGAATTTTTTGATATTCATATAATATTATTCTAATAATAATAATAAAGAAACAATATATGAAAAAATTAATTTCAATTATTTATTTCATAAAACATTGTTCAAAACATATGCTTTAAAGGGAACTAATCCCAACAACAACGAGGCAGAATATGAAGCATTACTAGCAGGGCTTCGAGTGGCTCAAGAATTAAAAGCTAAGGCTATAAACTGCTATAGTGATTCTTAACTCGTGGTCAATCAAGTTCGAGGTGAGTATCAAGCTTGAGGGACAAAAATGGCAGCATACCTAGAGAAAGTCAAGGCCGCATTTGATTAGTTCGAGTACTACACAATCTAGCAAGTTCTGAGAGAGCAAAACTCGAACGTTGATGTGTCAGCTCGACTTACAACAACTAGGGAAGCTCACACTCTTAACGTAGTTCCAGTGGAATTCCTACCACTACCTAGTATTTTCGAGCTATAAAGAACTAATGTCAAAATGATAGATACACAACCAACCTGGATGACTCCAATAATCGATTACCTCATAACCGAGACTCTGCCAAAAGACCAGAATGAGGATCGAAAATTATTATACAAAATTTTGAGATATACAATCCTGGATGGGAAATTGTATCGAAGGAGTTACTCTATGCCAACATTACGGTGTGCAACCGCACCCGAGTCTAGGAAAATCCTTGAAGAAATCCATGAAGGATTTTGTGGAGATCACGCAGTGGGGAATAGCCTCTCTAACAAAAAAAAAATACGACAAGGACACTTTTGGCCGACACTAAAAGCTAATGCGTTCACATATGCTAAACATTGTGATAAATGCCAACATTTTGCATCGATACCCAGAGCTTCGCCAACTGAGTTGACAATGATGACCACCCCATGGCCATTTGAAGTATGGATAATGTTGGAGATTAGTCTTAATCAACCTTGGTTTTGTATTATAACTCAAATCATAAACAACAAGTAATCTAACTCTATAGGTAGATAATCACAAATTACATAAACACAAAAGAATCAAAGTGTAGAATGAACCTTTCTTGAAGAACAACCTTTAAACACAAAATCACAAAGCTATAATTTTATGTGAAACACAAAAGTGACAAGGCTTGACACAAATATAGATTTGTTGTCCAAAAATCTCTATTCCTAGCCTTCTCATTAGAATTACTTGAAGCTACTATAATGGAATGAGATTGGGATTCACATGGCTTAAGCCTTCATACAAGTCAAGCTTTCTTGATGAAGATCTTGGAGAAAACTAGTAATCTTGAAAGCTAGTTTGAGAGACAGAGTTCATTTTAGAGAGAGAGAGAGAGGTGAGTGATAAACTCAGCAATTAAAATGAACCCTTTAAATATTACAGGAACCTCATTAGACTCAACCAATGAGATTAGAGTATTTTAATTTGAATTTTGGAGATAAAACACGTCATTGTACGGACACATATGAACGGCCCAGGCGACGTCTCACCTGGTCTATACAAATTTAGCCGTGTGACGCGTCGCGTCGCCTCCCAGAGGCAATGCATTGCCAATGCCTCTGTAATGATGCTCCAAATATTGTCTCAAAGCATGCCCAAGTGCTCTCAAAGTTTTTGGGTACTAGGGGTGTTCATAAAACCGCCCACGTCACACAACACCACACCACAATTTGTGGTTTGGAACCCTTCATGGTGCGGTTGTGGGTTGCATTTTTGCCAAACCGCACTGTGCGGTGCAATTTACGATTTTAAATTTTATATATGCGGTTCAAACCACACCGCACCGCATCATTATATATATTAACTTTTGTATATATTTTTTTCAATTTTATTACACTTACAATTAATGTATAAATAATTATATAGTATAATATACATAATATCTAGAAAAAAATATAATATTTTATAGGATGCTAACACATATTCTACTTCAATCTAAAGATATTTCTACTTAATTAAAATCTTTAATTCTATATTACATTTTTTCATTGTTATTAGTTTGTTGTATTTTTATTGTTTTACTAAAAGTTTTTTAGCTTGCTGTACATTATTAATTATAATGTTTAATTGTTAAATTATTTGGCAATAGGTATAAACCGCCCACCCTACACCACACTGAACCACATTTTTCGGTGCAGTTTATGCAGTTTGAGGCCTATGCGGTGCGGTCCTAAAAATTAGAGAAAAACTGTACCACCCGCACCACAAACACCCCTATTGGGTGCTCTCATATACTCCAAAGAAACACTTTGGACCCAAAAATATGATTTATAAATGCCTATAGTGAAAGTCAACTCTCACATGTTGACTTTTGTTAAATTGTTATGGTTTTTGCACATCTTTGTGCCTAACAAATTTCACTATGTATTTAACCAATCACAACATTCCCCTACTTGGTTAAATACATCCTCAATTCTCTAGCCAAAAGACATTAGTGCATAAAGTAAAGTACATTTTGGGTTTGAACTTTGCCTTAGTGAAAACACTACAAAGCTTCTACCGAAATGCTAAGGTATTCTTAAAAGATTGAACCCAATATTCCTAATGATAAGTACCGGTAATGTCTCACACACCTCTATCTGATTACTCATGTATTTCCCATTGTTCGTGCTTAGCAATTTTCATGGCCTTGTGCTTGATCCATTCATGAACCATCCAGAGATAATACTACTACTCTCTTGAGAGGTGCCTCCATCTCTAGGTTCACATAGGTGAAATTCTTACATCATCTTTGCTACCTTTAGAGATGCTTGTTGCTCTTCAACTGAACTTCAATAAAAGCCTATGGCTTAACTCTCATGCTCAGTAGCAACCAACATTAACTCACTCTTGACGGAACTTTTAAGTTGTTAATGTTGAAATTATTCCCTTATCAATGATTTGATCTTACCAATTGAACTCTACACTTGATGTATACAATTTTTGAGTTGGGTTGCAATCATTGGGAAATCTATTTATCAATGAGTTTTAGTCTCATTCCTTTATTGTGGAACTAACCAAATCTCTCCCAAGAGGTTTGGTAAACGGATATGCTAAGTTCTCATAAGATTTCACATATGAAATTGATATGAGACTCTTATCAATCAATTCCCTCACATAATCATGTCTTAGACTTATATGTTTAGACTTGTAACGAACTAATTTCTCATAATATTATCGAGAACACAACGTTGGATCATAAACATAAATATTGCTCATTTATTTAAGAAAAATCATAATAAGCAAAGGGTTCACATGTCTTTACTAAAATAAAATAAGGTTTGTAAAAGAAATTATTGAGCAAAATTTGAATAAAAATAAAGGTACTTAATGAAAATGCTTTCATAAATAAAAATTTAGGCCCTTGATCGTTTCCTCGACTATATGTTCCTTACGAATACATCACTAAGCTCTTAAGTCCCACTCGCCACCGACCATTCTTGTAACGCCTTGGTTACCCCAGAACAGTTACGGTGAACGGTGGACCGGAAATTTGACCCGCTACCCGAGTCCTTTGGTAAAAAACGTGCTCTAAGTGTAATTAACAGGTTAAGGTGAAAAACTAATAAAAAGGGAATGGAAATTTTCATTACAAACTGCTCTGTAGAGCTAATCAAAACATTTACAAGTTGTTCTCAGTACAAAATAGTCATTACTATTTCAAATTTACAATCTCGCCGACCTAAGCGGCAAAATAGGGTAAACCCCCTAGTTCCTCTGAGAACGCCTTGGCCGTGGTGGTCAAGCGGCTGCATATGTACACATCACCACCTAAGCTCTCCACTCAAGGCTGGGTGAGCTTTTCTTTCCCTTTACCTGCACCACATAGCACCCATGAGCCAAGGCACAGCAAGAAAAGCATAATAAAACATGATATAATATCAACAATGACTGTAATAATCATTCAGGATCAACAGTCCAAACAAATAGGTGACAGTTGCAAAAGTCACAAATGTGGGTACAGCCCCCTCTAGCCATGTGACGTTAAGGCCACTCGAGCTTAACTGATAAGTAAACCTTTCGTAAGTTTAACCAGGACAGGTGTATGGTGAATAGTCACCAACATAACCCTCCTCATGACCATAGAGTCATAACCCTGGAACAGCGTTCCCTAGCCGTGTGACAGACAGTCACCGAGGCCATACGCCCTGGCTCTGAATAACTGGTCTTAGACCAGACAAACGCTTATAAGTTCATCAACCTTAGGGTCGGTCCAGTGTTAATGCCTTAGAGCCATTCAACACTGATATTGATTATATCTAATCTTCATTTGGCTCGATGTTCATGATGCTATGCCATTTCTGACTCTTAGGTCAGTGTCCCTGACTAGTCAGTACATATACAGATAATCAACATTCACTAGCATTTAGTATGCAATCCATGTCCACATCTATCAATCAACATGCCTCAACAGCCAATACGCATGTCACATATACACATGGTGCAGTCTTCTTACCTCAGGTTCGAGCCAGAAATATAATAAGGACGACCCCTGAGAACGATCGATCTTTTAGTTCCTTAGCGGTTACCTAATCACAACCAATGATAACCTCCATTAATCCACATAAATAGGGTCTTAACCTAAGCACCACTCTCGGGACCTCGAAACATGCCCACATGGTGAGTAGATTCAATCCCGGGCCTTAAGGAGTGAAACCCCAAGTAAAAAACCCTTAAAAACACTCAAAACGGGACTTAGAAGGAACAGGGTAGCGCTACAGCGCTCAACCCCTAGCGCCCTAGCTCTATACTCAGAACCACCAACATGCCAAAAACCCTCCTGAGGAGCGCTGTAGCGCCCTAGGGTGGGCGCTATAGCGCTACCTCCAGACCAGCACTGCCCTGAACCGACCTTCTTCAACTCCTTCGATTCCAACCTGCTTCCCAAGCTTCCAAATCCCATTCTTAATGCCAAATGAACCCAAAAACCATCCTAACACATCCCAAACATCACAAGCATGGGAACCCTAGCCAAAACTCCCAACAAAACCAAGAATTCACCCTAGAAATCTCAGCTGCAAAACCAAACCAAAACAGGGCAAACCAGAGAAATCTATGGTTAGAAACTTACCCAAAGCTCAGCTTATGACGCTCTTCAATGGTGGAACTCTTGGGGTTTTATGCCCTAATTAAAACCCAAATTCTTTGTAATCTCATTTTATTATCAATAAAAGAATAGAAATCATTTTTTGACTTGGTCAATCGCTTTGCTCACATGTTTTATTTTCATGGTTATTTGTTTAATATAAACTTCTATTAAATCCCGAGCATATAGCTAATCTTATTTATAGTGACGTAATCACAGTGGAATATAAATATGATTATATGTTCAAAATAAGTTAGTCTTAAGATTAGTCAGTGCACCGGATTTACACTGACTTGCCAATCTACGATATGATCTACTTACACATTACAGTGTTATGTTCTTTCCAGAACATTAGCAAAGTAGATAAGATCGGATGTATTTGTTACATCGGACAGGACCGATATTGACAGTTGATAAGATAAGTAAACATACCGTTATTATCTATTCTAGTCATATCATATAGTTGACCATAGGTCAATTCAATCTCAATTCTGAGTGGTTAGTATTCTAACTGATTGTATTATTTGAGTTCTTTGACTTGTTCGTTACCAGCTTACCCTACGGACTAGCCCATACTTACATCTTGGGAACTCGGTAGTATAATTGAGTGGGAGTGTTAATCATAGATATGAACATCTATAGCTTCTGATGAAGAAGTGAAACGATGGTTTCCTTTTAGTTTGGTTCAAGGTGTTAAATGATAGAGATCTCATTTCAGTAATTAAATTAGTTTACTGAAATATCATTTACAAGGAACTAAGTGTTTTAAGGATAAAATACAATGAAGGGTAAAACGGTATTTTAGTCCTATCTCATTGTAGACCGTCTATAGAGGATTGAGTGACAATTATGGTTGTAACAATGGATAATTAATAGCGTATTTATATTTGTTATAGAGCGTTCTATGAATTCAAGAGTGCAATTCCAAGTCTATAGTGGAGTCACGAGGAATTAATAAGTTAGTAAATTTATTTGTTAGATTTATGATAACTTATTGGAGCTTGATTTCATAGGCCCATGGTCCCCATTGTACCTTGGATAAAATCATCTAGATAGTCTCAATTAATTGATTTAATCATCAATTAGAATTACCAAAGTTGACCAGGTCAATTTTGGATAGTTTCACAGAGTTGTGTAATTTTGAGAAGAAAAGAGAAATTATGGCAGATTTATTAATTAAGGTAAATTGGTATCTAAATTAATAAATAAGTTTAAATCAAGGTTCAAATTATAAATAATTAATTTGATAAAGGATTTAAATAATTATTTAATTAATTAAATCAATAGAAAATAATACAGGCCTTGATTTTAAGTCCAATGGGGGAAATTTCACGGGCCTATAGCCCATGATAATTTCGACCTAGGGCTTCAAAATGGCTGTTATTTTATTGATTTTTTAATTAAATTAAATGGCCTAATTGAGTCTATAAAAGGAGTGCTCATAGAGAAGTCAAAATAGGGTTTTTGATAAGTCAGATTTTCTGATAGTTTTATATTCTCTCTAAACACAAGTCCTTTTCTAAGCCTCTTTGTTATTTTCTCTTCTTCTCTCTATATCTATCTCATGTGTTGAGAATTTCCCACACTAGTCTAGGTGGTTCTAAGGATACATTGGAAGATCGTGAAGAAAATAGAAGATCGGTTCAGTTTCTTGATAATACTCTGCGACAGAAAGGATACAAGAGTTAGAGAAACTGAAGGGAGGACTCTTAATTCCGCTGCGTATACTGTAAGTATTATATTATTTGTTTCTCTTTGAATTCAGTTTTAGAAACATGTTTTAGGCTATCTTGTATTAATATGTTTAATATTAGATATACATGAAAATAAATAAAGATCCTGTATAAACTTTTTCCAACAGGAACACACTCCCAAACTTCCAAGGCTTGCTTCCCAAGCTTGAATCCTCAAAATTGGTTCAAAAATCACAAAGAAAGTTGAAGAGAAGAAGGTACGGGAGAACTCTTAAGCATGCTTTGTTTTTCACTATCTTCTTTTAGCCAACACCAGGTATATCTATCCTAGGGGTGAAATGTCCATTTTACCCCTAGGTCAATTAATAGTTTCTAAAGGTTCCCAAGGGCATATTTGGTACTTTCCTCCTATCTCGTTAATCATAATTAATGCTCTCCAGTTCCCGCTATTCTCAATAATCTCAAATACCAATAATTCACATCCCGTTACCCTTTAATACCCGGTAACACTCTAATCATTAAAACCACCTCGAGACTCAACCCAAGCCCCGACACTTAAACCTGTTGTGACCAAACCGCTAATCAATATTCAAAGATCGTCTCATGCCGAATAGCTCGAATCGATCCACATTATAATGTGGTCTCAACACATATCATTGACATGCATACAATTATACAATTATACCCTCAACGGGCCAAATTACGATCACACCCCTGTAATTAAAATGTGGACCCACATGCATGCATTTAACATCATATTATAATATAATTCACATATACATGCATAATATCATTTAACGGCATAATTAAGCAAGTATGGCCCTCCCGGCCTACTAATCCCGCCATTAAACCACATCGGAGAATTCGGGGCATTACAATTCTAACCTCAATTATCTCCACAATAATATCATAATGAGTGGACTTCTAAGCCCAGTAAGAAAAATGCAACCAAACAAATCATATAATCACATAGTCATAACAACCATACCATAAGTTCATACAAGATTTCATAACAACGCTAATTTATACTAATCATATAAGTTCAAAATATATCCTAGGTCATAGGTCATAATCATTGGTCAAATCATAGGTTATAATAACAAGAAAGGTATAAGAAAAAGATAAGTGCTTATACAAGGATGCCAATTAAGCCCCGGGCATCAACTTAGGTCTATCATACAAATTTGGCAACCTTGCCTACCGGACATCAACTTAGGTCCGTCATACATTTATGAACAGCTTAGGTTCAGTCACACTTATCTCTTTTTGTACTTGAAATGTTAGGATCATACAAATCACTTAATAAGTCATAAACTAAACTACCTAATTTTCCTTACCTTGAGTGTTGAAAAAGAGAATAAAAGAGATTGCTTGTGCTAATTAATCTTGCCCAAAACCTTATATATGTCATAAAAGATTTAAATTAGATATTTATAATCAGACTATACTTCCAAGAGTTTTAAACCTCATAAAGTCATACCTTTACCCTAGAACCAAAAGATTAATACTTCAAAATCCTGAGCTCTCACAACAGTGCCTATCTCCAACAATAATACCAAGAGCTCGAGAGCTATTTCGAAGTTGTGAGAAAATGAAGAGCATAAAAGGTCTATTTATAGGGTTAGAGTCCTAAATTCTCTCTTAATTCTACTCCAACTACTCTCAAATTTGAAATTTAAATAAAATATAATCCTAACCTCCAGAGAGAATATCTCTACATTATCTTATTAATATTTTTATTAAATAATTGAAGAATAATCTAACCATCGAACTACCTAAGAAAGAATCTCTCAACCTCTAGCTACCTTCCCTTTCTCTCTCTCTTCCTCGTCATCTCCCATTCTCTCTAAAATTATAGAGATAGAAAATTACCTTTCCTATAAATCTCGTAACTCCGAACCCACATATAGTACAATTAACATAACTGGAGTTGTATGAGTCTAATTTAGACAATCTTTGTATTGTTGGAAAGATAATTCAATTATCTACAACTTTCTAGAAATACTATTTTTCCGAAATGATAATATATCTAGGTCAAAAATAATCTGAAGTTACAGTACCCCAAAGTTACGATAATTCCATTTAATGATCTAATTCATGATAAAATAACAATCTAATCCACAAATATCTTAACCAACTATAACTGATTACAAGATTTAATTCTCTAGGCTGATTTCGAATTTACTAAGCCCAAACTTTTATGGGGCTTTATGTAGACTCGAACCATTATCATAACAATTTTTAATAATATTGTAGTTAATTATTCTTATGCAATCATCCCTTTTTCCACTAACAAGGCTACTAAAAAAAATAACAAAATAGTAGATAAAAACTCAGGTTTTACAATCTTCCCCCCTTAAAGAAAATTTTATCCTCGAAATTTTACTTACCAAATACCTCGGGATAATGATCCTTCATATCTTCCTCCAATTCCCATGTTGTCTCTCTTTCAGTGCTATTGCTCCACAAGATTTTAACTATAGGGATACTTTTGGACCTTAACTCCCTAGTTCCTCGTTCTAGAATGCAGACTGACCATTCTTCATAACTGAAATCTTGCTTTCAACTCTAGAGCCTCGTAATCAAGCACATGGGATGGATCTGATACATACTTTCTCAACATAAATACATGGAAAATGTTATGCATTTCAGCTAATGATGGCGGTAAGGCCAACTGATATGCTACTTGCCCTACTTTGTCCAGTATCTCAAAAGTAGTTATAAAACTCGAGCTTAACTTTCCTTTCTTTCTGAAACGCATAATCCCCTTCATCGGAGATACTTTGAGAAAGACTTGATCACATACTGAAAACTCAACGTCTCGCCTCTTAGCATCGGTGTAGCTCTTCTAGCGACCTTGAGCGGCAATCATTCTTTGTCTAATCTTTTCTACTGCTTCTGTTGCTTCTCTTACAACTTCAGGTCCTAAATATCATCTTTCACCAACCTCGTCCTAGTGAAGAGGTGATCGACACTTCCGTCTGTAAAGCATCTCATAAGGTGCCATGCCAATCTTAGCTTGATAACTGTTGTTGTAAGAGAACTCTATTAATGGTAGATACTTGCTCCATGATCCCTACAAGTCTAATGCACATGCCCTCAACATATCTTCTAAAATTTGGATGGTGCATTATGATTGACCATCGGTTTGAGGATGAAATACGGTACTTAGCTTCAACTTAGTTCCCATAGCACGCTATAGACTTTCCCAGAACTTTGAGGTGAAAATTGATCCTCTATTGGAGACTATTGTCTTTAGTAGTCCATGTAGTCTCACTATCTCCGCCACGTAAAGCTCTGTGTATTGCTCCACGTTGTAAACCATTCTTACTGGAAAGGAGTGAGTAGATTTTGTAAATCTGTCTATAATCACCCACACAGAGTCATGTTGCTTGGTGGTCCTTGGTAATCTCATCATGAAGTGCATCGCTATATCTTCCCATTTCCATTCGGGAATCTCTAACGATTGCAATGTTCCAGCGGGTCTCTGATGTTCGGCCTTAACTTGTTGACATGTAAGGCATTTTGCTACAAATTCTGCTATGTCCTTCTTTAATCCCAGCTACTAGTACATTGTCTTGACATCGTTGTACATCTTGGTCGACCCCAGATGAAGTGAATATGGAGTGGTGTGTGCTTCTTCCATAATATTATGTCTTAATTCACCTTTGCTTGGCACACACACTCGGTTTCTATATCGTAGTATGCCTTCCTTTGTCATTGAAAAGTCAACATTTTTTGAGCTTTGTAGTGCCGCCCTCTTATTAAGAAGAAACTCATCCTCTTGTTGTTTCTCCTTAATTTCCTCCATCGGTGCTGACTTGATCATGAGGTCAGCTAGTTGTACACTTATCAACTCAATTCCGGACTTCTTTATATCATTTTGTAAGGGTTGTGCAATCCCCCTAAGTGTTGATACACTTCCGTAACTTCGTCTACTAAGTGCATCTGCCATGACATTAGCCTTTCCCAGATGATACAGAATCTCACAATCATAGTCCTTAACTAGCTCCAGCCACCTCCGTTGCCTCATATTGAGCTCATTTTGCTTAAAGAAGTACTTTAAAATCTTGTGGTCCATATTGATTTTACACTTCTCCCCGTATAGATAGTGCCTCCAAATCTTTAGAGTGAAGACCACGTCTGTTAATTCCAAGTCATGGGTCGAGTACCACTACTCATACTCCTTTAGCTATCTCGAGGTATATGCGACCACTTTCCCGTCTTGCATCAATATGCATCCAAGACATTGTTTTGACACGTCTCAATATACTATAAACTTGGCTTTTATTATTCAGGATGCATAGAACTAGGGTTGATATGAGCTTGTCCTTTAATGTTTGAAAGCTTTCTTCACACTTCTCCATCCATGTGAATTTTTGCTGCTTCCTTGTCAAATTTGTTAAGGGTGTAGCTATTTTGGAGAACTCTTCAAAAAATCTTCTATAATACCTCACTATGCCCAGAAACTCCTCACCTCAGTGGCGCTCTTCGCCTTGTGCCAATCCTTTACTGCTTCTATCTTTACTGGATCTACTTCCACGCAATTTTTAGACATGGTGTGTCCTAAAAAATGCCAACTTCTCTAGCTAGAATTCACATTTCTTAAACTTGGCGTACAATTGGTGATTCTTGAGCCATTATAATATCAATCACATGTGTTCCACATGCTCAAATTTCATCTTTGAGTAGATTAATATATCGTCTATGAACACTACTATGAACTTATCTAAGTAGTCTTTAAATACTCGGTTCATAAGATCCATGAATGTGGTTGGTGCATTTGTTAAGCCAAAATATATTACCAAAAACTCATAGTGTCCATATTTGGTCCGAAAGCCATCATTGGGATATCTTCTTCTCGTACCCTTAGCTGGTGATATCCTAACCGTAAATCTATCTTCGAGAATATCGTGGATCCTTGCAGTTGATCAAAAAGATCAATTATTTCGAGAAAAGGATATTTGTTCTTGATTGTCACTTTATTTATCTCTCGATAGTCGATGCACATCCTCATGCTCATGTCCTTCTTCTTGACTAAAAGCACTGGTGCACCCCAAGGCGAATAGCTCGGTTGGATGAAGCCCTTGTCCAATAGCTTCTACAGTTACAACTTTAACTCGGTGAGTGCCACTCTATAGGGAGCTTTCGAGATTGGTTCTGTCTCTGGTGCCAACTCTATTTCAAACTCGATTTCCATATTCTGAGGTAATCCCGGTAGATCTTTGGGAAATACCTTGGGAAATTCGTACACAATATGTACATCCTTTGGTTTGAGCTATATCTCTCGTGACTTGTCCACCACGTTGGCTAGAAATGCCTGGAAATCGCTACTAATTAACCATTGAGCTTTGAGAGCTGTGACTAATAGTATGCGAGTTTGAGAAACTTCTCCTTTGTAGGTGAACTGTTCTGTCCCTTCTGTTTGAAAGTTGACTGTCTTACCCTTACAGTCTATCGTTGCCCCATGTTTTGATAAGAAATCCATGCCTAATATTACATCATAATCCTTAAGGTCTAACTCGATCAAATCTACTGGTAACTCTCTTCCTTCGATTCTAACTATAACATTGCACACCCCTATACTAGATAACATCCTTTCCCTCGAGGGTAGTTCCGTAAGAAACTTATCTCTAAAAAGTTCGCATGGTTTATCTAAGCTATCAATCATATTCATAGAGACAAAGGAATGCGTAGCTCCTGAATTGAATATAACATTGAATGGCTTTCCAGAGAAAGTGATCTGACCTTATACCACTGTATTGTTGGTTTCCATCTCACCTTTTGTAAGAGCGAAAACTTTGGTTGGTACTAGCTTATCATCTTTCTTTTGGACCCTCAATTTTGGGAAATCCTTCTTGAGATGACCCTCTTCTACACAATTGAAGCATCCCTTCATCATATATCGACATTCTCCTAAATGCTTCCTCTTACAAATAGGGAATTGGGGATACTCCACGTAAGGCTTCTTATTTCCATTGCCTTCTGACATAGTCTTTTCCCTCTTATTTGACTTCTGGTTGTGACCACCGTCATGTTTCCTCTTGTGGTCATTCTGTTCATTATTATTCTTTTTGGCGTCCCTTCTGGCCGCGCCTCCTTTCCTCCGCTTCCTCAGCTTATAAAGCTATCTCTAAAGTTTCCGCATAAGTAGTTATTCCCTGAATAAACTTTACATCACGTGCTATCATCGGTTTTATTCCCTTCACGAATCTTTGAATTCTTAACGTCTCGGTGGGTACCATGTCCGGTGCAAACTTAGCCATTCAATCAAATTTCTTGGTGTAATTTGTTACAGTCAAATTCCCTTGAGTAAGTATGATGAATTCGTCCACCCTTGTGTCTAGAATCCCAAGACTGTAATACTTCTTATTGAATACTCTAGTGAACTCATCCTAAGTCATGACGTTGACATCTCGGGTCTGCTTCACTATATCCTACCAGATGCGGGCGTCTTTCTTGAGTAAACTCGAGGCGCACGAGACTCGGTCCTCGTTCCTTAATCACATGTGTTCCAAGATAGATTCCAATGATCGGAGCCATTCTTCCGCTTCTATTGGATCTGATCTGTAGTCAAAGTTCGGCGGTTGTTTCTTCCTGAAGCGTTCATATACTGCCTCTTAGCGAGGCTCTGTCAACTGCAACAATTGTGCTAACGGAATGACTTGTTGCACCACTTGTTGTTGTCCTTGGTTTATTTGGAATTCTTCTTCTCTCATCCATAGCTTTGCCCTAAGACGGGCATTCTCTCTTTCCAAGTTTTCTTGAACGGCAACAACTGCCGGTTCTTCTGCTACATTAGGTTCTTCAGGCACTCCCAGGGCTGCTGGCATATTAGGAAATTCTTCATATATGGGGGCGGTTGCTACTCCTCTTCCTCTCCCCCGTCCTCTTCCTCAGCCTCTTCCCTGTCCTCTTTCTTGGCCATTTAATCATTCAGATCTTCTTGGTTCTTGCTCCATAGTTCTTTTCTGTTTCCCCCAGAAAAGAGAAAAATGCGAAAGCTAGAAAAAACAAGCAGACATTATAACTTAGCCTATTATACTATTGTCTATTAGGTCAATCTATCTACTAAAAGCTACCATATGCCTATTAATTCAAACTCGGGTAAATTAGTGTAACGCCCTAGATAGCCAATACCGTTACACTGTGTGTTTATAAAGGTGCAAGACTTGTTAATCAAGTCATTTAGTTAGAAATGTGTTATTGAAACTACGGTTGAACTGGGGTTAAAAGATTTTGGTCTCAAAAGTTTCATTTCTTATAATCAAACATTTTTACATGGGATCCCAAAAGTATTAGCATTAAAAAACACTTTACAAAATTTCAGAATAAAAGTACAGTTACTAGCCACTCTAAGGGCAAAACAGACAATTAGGCTTTTCTCGTCTTGTACCACTCCTCGGCCATGGCGGCCGATCAGCTGACTATGTACATTCAGCCCCAAAGCTCTCCATCTCAGGATTGGTCCACTTTGCCCTTGCCTTTACCTGCACCACGTAGCACCCGTGAGCCAAGGTCTAGCAAGAAACCAGATAATAGAGCATAATCATTAGGCAAACAATTTGCAAATCAGCAATCAACCAACTCATAATGCCTAGCCATATACTCAACAATCCATAGTGTTCATATAAATAGATATTCAACATACCACACTCATCATTAAACATTTACAACAATTCACATAATAAACAGGGTCGACGCCCTTAGGCCGCACTCCCTATTTACCCCACTGACTCCGGCCCGCTTAAACCGAGCTCAGTGAATATTAAGCTATCCTCAGCTACCAGTGGCCGAGCCGCGCCCTATGCGCAAATATTTATTCCGACATTCTTAGGCCATTTATCACATGTCGCATGGCATAATACCATCTATGACACAATTCATATATAGGGAGCTCTTAGTCCCATCATTAATACAAACCGGGTGCAGTTTCTTACCTTTAGATTCTGATAGCTTGTTCAATTAAATCCTCAAGCACAATCCCATCTGAGCCCTAGCGTACACCTAGTCACAGTCACAAGTTAGAACCATACCAAACTTCAATTCCAAAACCTAGCCTCGGGATCAATCCTGAGCCCTTGGGAAGCCCTAATTCCACCAAACGGGGTGGTGGAATCAAACCTCGAGCCCCCGGGAAAAACCCTAAGAAATAACCCAGAAACCCCCTTCTAGAAATAGGGTAGCGCTACAGCACCATAAAGAGGGCGCTATAGCCTTACAAACAGAGCCAACAGGCTCCCAGACACCCAAGCCTAGCGCTGTAGCGCCCTAAGGCTAGTGCAACAGCGCTAGACAACACTCAGGTTTTCCCCCTTCAAACTTCCTCGAGCCAAATCCCTCTAACACCCTTCCAAACCTCAACCAAACACCAAAGCAAGCCCACCATCATCTATAACTCACCCCATATGACCCAACCATATGAAACTTAAGCACATGCACCCAAAAACAAGGAAATCACCATGGCTGAGTTTGAAGCTCAAAAACTCAACAGAAAACAACATAAACCTTAGAATTCAAGTGACCAAGTTCAGAACTTCTTACCTTCAACAGAGAAATTTGACCTTAGGCTATCCTCCACACTTTCTTAGCTTTCACTCCTCAAAACTTCAGCCTTAACTCCCTAGAATTTCCATCAAAACTCAGCTCAAAATCCATTTTAACACCAAGAACCAAAAACTGAATAACAACCTCAAAATATTACCTTAATTGGATGAGTAATCTATGCCAATCCCTCAATCCCAGTCAAGAACCCTAGTGGTAAGCATTAGCCTAAGCCTTCTCTGAAGTTTAGCTCCAAATTCCACAAAAATTGGTGAAGAAAAACCTAAACCGCATAAGAGAATAGTGCCCTGCTTTCCCATTCATTCTTTTCTCCTTCTTTTCTTTTCCTTTTTCTTTTCTTTTCTTTATACTTGTAAAACTTTCTACATACTCCACTAAGGCATAAAGCAACATGACCCTTATCTTTGATTCTAAACCCCAAAAGACCAAACTGCCCTCCCAATTAAAACTAAGCTTTTAAACCTCCTAAGGGCATTTTAGTCATTACACCCAATTCCTGAATGTCTCTAATATTTACCGCTTACTTCCCGACACCTAACTAATCACCAATTATATTCCTCAATTTCAAAATAGACTCCAATATATTTCCTAAATTCCCAGAAATACCCCCAGGCTCGCCCCGAGCCGAGTATAAATCTCCACCGTGACTTTTTTCGCTAAACCGCTCACTAGGATCGCCTCGAGTCACAAGCTAGAAATATATCCACATAATAATGTGGTCTCATCAATTTGTCACCGAAATTTACATTTATGCCCTCAACGGGCCAAAATTACGAACATGCCCTTCTAACCTAATCAGGGCCTACATGCATACTAATACACATAGTCATGCATCACAGATATCCAAATAATCATATAACATGCTTTTAATCATTAAATCGCATATAATCCAATTATGCCCTCTTGGCACACTAATCAAGGCCCTTAAGCCTTATTAGTAAATTTGGGTCATTACAATGAGCCTTAAAAATTGAATTTTCCATGGAGGATGGATGGGTTCAGTATATCGTACCCACTACTAAGGCCCCCTAACTTCCACTTGAACCCAAATGACAAGAATTTGAACTCTTGCTTTATTAATTGTTATTTATTTTAATTATATCCAATTTAATAATGCAAAGCAAATGGGCCTTCGCAAATGGGCTAACCCATAAGAGAGGAATTTAAACTTTACACTTTCAATTAAACCCAAAATATCTTGATATTTACTAAAAAATATCATTCAAATAATAAAAATAAAATAAATAACAAAATTTTTTGAAATATAAAAATTTATTTACAAACTAATAGAATTCTAAACTAAAATAAACTAACGATCATGCACTTATATTCTTCTAATCCTCCACATCGGACCCTTCTTCGAACATATCCTGAGTGAAGTCTTCATAATCATCTTGGGTGTAGATAAATCTTGAAGTGGAAGGAACATTACTAAGAAATCATTCCCTAAGATTATTTTCTAATTGGTGTACTCTTTCACCTGTCTCCCTATCCATAAATATGTTGTATTTATTTTCAATAGGTACACTATGATCAAATAAAACCTCGTTCCATGTTATTTTCAGACTCAACTCTACTAATGGTAACTTGGCTGAGTGCATGAGAACCATGAACTTCTCATGTATTTTAACAGGGCTGCGTGGCTACCAATAATATTTTCAAAAAGGAAAACATTATTTCACATAAAAAAACATATTTCGAAAAATATATTTACTTGGTAGCGAGTTGGTACTTTGTAGATGTCGTGTGTATTTCGTAAGAACGTTCAAGACCAATATAGTCGCGACTCTAATAATATTTTCGAGAACACAATGTTGGATCATAAACATAAAACATTGCTCATTTATTTAAGAAAAATCATATAACCTCAATCATCTGCACAATAATATCATAAGGAGTGATCTCCTAAGCCCAGTAAGAAAAATACAAACTAACAAATCATGTAATCACACAGTCATAATAATCATACCATAAGTTCATACAAGAGTTCATAACAATGCTAATTTATACTAATCATACAAGATCAAAATATATCTTAGGTCATAGGTCATAATCATAGGTTATAATAACAAGACATGTATAAGAAAAAGATAAGAGCTTATATAGGGGTGGCAATTAATCCATGTACATCAACTTAGGTCTATCATACAAATTTGGAAACCGTGCCTACCAGACATCAACTTAGGTCTATCATACATTTCAGAACACCTTAGGTTCAGCCACACTTATCTCTTTTTGTTCCTGAAATGTTAGGGTCATACAAATCACTTAATTGATTCGAAAAACACGTCGACTTCGCACGAACGTAACCACGAACCCTCGGGGCATAGGTAGGGGCGATATATCGCCTACCCTAGGCGATATATCAGCTCTAGTTGAAATTTTTGAAATTTCGTAGAATTCTTAACTAGAAACAACCCTCAAAATCTTTGACTCGTTCTTGAACATCTTTGACCGAGTTCTGGGCATCTGTTGAATAGATAATTCAAATTTATTCAATTTTTAATCAAGTATTTATTAATTTTAAAAGGAGTTAGTTTCACTCCTTGAACTCTATAAATAGGACCTAGTACTTAGCCATTTTATTCATCATTCAAGCACAGTTCAGAGCATCTAAGCTGCTAAGATTATTCTAGAGAGAAACACTAGGGTTTTGGGGTTAAAGCTTTTATAAACACTTGGGAAGTAAGTTTTTGTGTGATTTCGGTGTTCGAGGTATAGATCGAGGTTTTAAGCTATCCAAGGTATTCATTATCTTTAGGTTTAGTTCATTATAGTTTCAATTATTCTTTCATTTTCCTTCAAATCCTAACTTGTGATAGTGACTTTTGGTTAGGTGTTCAATTTCTTTGAAACATGAAGTTTTTGGTAAGTTCTTATCCCAATGGTTTAGATCTTCTCTTCATCTTATTTTTCTTTAGGAAACTTATGGTTTTTTATGTTTGGTTTTAGGAGTTTCCAATCCCGCTCTTGTCTCCAATTTTTTGGTTTTTGGTAAGGAAAATTAGGTAGTTTAGTATTATGACCTAGTTTATGTAGTTGATCATAAAATTTATTTTTGTATGACCTAACATTTCAGGTAAAATAAAGGGGTAAGTGTGTCTAGACCTAAGGTGTCCAATGATGTATGACAGACTTATGTCCAGTAGGCTCGGTTGCCAAAACTTTATGACGGACCTAATTGGTGTTCGGTGTATGACAGACTCATGTCCGGGGCTTAATTGCTACCCTTGTATAAACACTTATCTTTTTATTATATCTGACTTGTTATTATGACCTATGACCTATAGTTATGATGGTGACTTATGACCTATGTTTTATGATCTATGACTTATGATTTATGGCTATGACTTAGATTATGATTTATGATATGATTTAGGTTGTTATATGACCTAGGGTTTATTGTTGTATGATTATATGACTAACTTGTGTTTGTATTTTCCTTACTGGGCTTAGATGCTCACTCCTTATGATGTTTTTATGCAGAAAATTTATGATAGAAAGGCCAGTGGCGAGTGGAACCTAGGAGCTTTGTGATGTACTCGTGGGGACCATATATTCGAGGAAGATCAAACGGGCCTATTTTTATTTAAGCATGTTATTTTAAAGTTTTACTTAAATGTTCCTCATTTTTATGTTGAAGACAATTATTTTATTTTTTGTAAAACCATGGATCCATGTAATTATTTTCAAGTTTTTATTCAATAAAAGAGAAATATTTATGAATTATGATCCAACGCTATGTTCTCGGTAATCTATGAGAAATTAGGGCGTTACAAAAAACATCTCAACCCTCAGCGTCCTCCATATTGTCCCCTTCTTATGGTGCTTCTGGTGGCTGCAGTGGTTGCAGTGCCTATTGTGTGTGCGGAGGCATTGACCATGGATATTGTGGAGGTAACGACGATCCTCTAGGTCCATACATGTATGGATAAGGATAGGGTGGAGGTTGAGACAACAGTCCACTCATATGAGGATTATAAGCCTGAGGGTACAGAGGCATTGACCATTGATACATATATGGTTGGGCCGAAGGTTGAGATGCCAACCTTGGTGTAGGCATGTCGAGATGGCCTAGTGAAGGCTGAGAAGCTGAAGCTTGAGACGTGTGTTGTGTCTGAGGTTCAGAAGATGAACCTACATACTTCTCAAAAAATCACTGACATGTATTCTGCATCTCCACGTTTGTTGCCAGACGTTTTTCAGGTTGAAGCTGCTGATACACGTACTGAAACTGCTCATTCATGGTCTTCACAATATCAACCGATTCACGTATTTCCTTACTCGACTGGTGAGGTGTTGCCTAAGACTGAGTGTTTTGAGAGGGATAGTTTAACGCTTTACCCTTTAATTTGCGGCCAACTTCTCGCTGGTGGCCCCTCCTTTCACCAAGAACTTGACTTAGTATCTTCATTTGATCGACCAAGGAAGAATCATCGGTATCAGATTCAACTGTCTGCTGAGTCTCAGCTTCAAGAGTTGACTTCAACTTAAACTGTTTTTAAAATATATTATAATACAAAAGAAAAATATAATTATTTGAATTGATAATAAAGTCAAGCTTACATAATCTCGTTCAACATCCTCGTTGAATAAATTCTTGTTCTTTTTTGTCCAATGATACTCCTTCCATTCCTCAATGAGATTCGAGTTCAAATAATAAAGAAAATGAGAATGTTAGAGAACTTATAAATTCATACAACTTAATTAAGTTAATATTGTCACTTACTTTTTCGTGACGAGTTGCCACTAATGATTTCATGCCTTGTGTTGTAAAGTACTTCATTTGGTCTCGGTTTATTTTGTTCTTCATTGAGCGTGCAATAAACTCTTGACTCCTGAAAAACTCACCAATTTGTTTCCACTCACCGGAGTTGACATCCTTGGGTAGATTCTTTAGGACCTCGTCCCAATCATCTGGTACTTTGTATAACTTTTTGAAGTGAGTGTGCTGCTTAGTTTTCCTATCTTGGTATCTCTCAGTCATCTCTGCATCAATAATTTCAATGAGGGTGGTATAATCTGGCCTCCCATCTATCTGATAGATGTGATACAATCAAGTGAAAACATGTTAATCGTCCTAGAATTATAATCCAATTATGATTAAAGTAAATTCTAAAAAATTTACCTTCACTTTACTAATGACATTGTCCTTATACCGTTTTGGGACACGTGTCCATTCCTTGTAATATCATGGAGCCGTTGATTTGACTTGGTTGCCCAAAAGGCAGAAAAAAGCAACATGTTCCATTCCTACCACCTTGTACGTGATAAGGTCAACCACTATGGGGAGTGGATGTCCAACTTTTTGCCTTCTGTCATCTAAATTTTTCCCAGCGACAAGCCCATGAACTTTTATCTTTGGTGAAGCCACTGTATTGTTTTAAATAAGTCATCATATAATTTATTATGTTGTATAATAAGGTCTAATTAGAAATAAATAAAGAATAAATTTTAAAATACCTGACTCGCAACTGGATGAGATCGTAGTAGGATCTGGTGGATCTTGACCACCACCATCTCCGCCATAGGATGAAGCTACATCTACTGACACCTTTAAACTAAATATGACCAAATTTGTTTGTTAGTATGAATATCAAATATATATTATTTATGAATATATAGTTGTAATGACCATATAAAATTCTAAAACATCCACAACATAACAAATCCATAAATCGTTCAACATTTCTTATATGTAATTATTTAAATGTAAGGTTTTTCTTGCACAGATACAAGAACTAAGTACAGTGGTCATAACAATTGGTTGACTTGGTCGGTGAGCATGTTTAACAATTTTATTTTCTTTTATAAAAAAAGTCAAAATCAAATAACATAAAATTATCAACAAAATCATATCTATTACTCCTATCCCCACCTAGTGGATCCCTTCGACATAGTAAGCAGACATCTAGTACTCCCCACCTTTTCAAGATATTTGAAGAAATATCTTACAAAGATGAGGAATACTAGATGAAGGCATTGACTCGGATTACTATCCCCAAGGTATCCACTAGGTTTATGTTTATGACTTTTTGTTATTAGAAATAATAACAATTTTTTTGTTATAAGAAATAATAACAATTATCAATATGTGATAATAACCATCATATCCTATCTCAACCCCGACCCAATAAAGACCCACCCCCGATCCCCGATCCTATAAAGACCCTATCCCAACCCTCGACCCTATAAGACACTAATCCTGGCCCCCGAAATTATAAAGTGTTAGGAACGAGTTTCCTAATACGCAGCGAAATGGTGGTGGGTTGGCCTAGTGTACAACAAAAAATTTTGTAACATATTTAAACTACCTTTAAATATGCGGATCCATTAATATACATACATTAATCAAGTGGGTTGGCCCAGTGTACAACAAGAAAAGAATAGAAAATATACCTCTTGATGCTTATCAAGTGACCTTGATATCTTTTCGTAATTTGAACGAATTTCCTATCCAAGCTACTCCCAGGTAC
Organism: Humulus lupulus; assembly: GCF_963169125.1. NCBI lineage: Eukaryota > Viridiplantae > Streptophyta > Magnoliopsida > Rosales > Cannabaceae > Humulus > Humulus lupulus. The sequence goes on from NC_084799.1 coordinate 149,875,008, forward strand.
TCACACCAAGATCTTCCACAACGTTCTTTACACCTCAAGAAGTGTGTGGGCACTTAGAGAATAAATGATAGTTAATTTATGATTATACTTGATGTACTCAACACATGAGATCAAGAGAATATGCCTAAGATTGGTTCTTTATCTTTTTCAGGGAGAGATAGAAAAGTATGGTTCTTTTCTTTTAGAGCGAATAATAGTTCGTATTCTTATTTTCTGATAAGTCGAACTTAAATAGAAAAGATTTAATTTTAAAAAATAAATCTGTAACCAATTTACAATTTATCTTTTAATTAATTAATTATCTCATTAATGAAAATATCCAGAAACTAACTTTTGAATTTTCTATTAATTAATTAAATAAATAAATAAAATTGAAAACTCTATCTCTGAAAAAATGTGTAGTACACACCACACACATTCCATGGACTATGTGTGTCATGTACCACCCTATATTTTAGGGATATTTGATTTTTCCATAATTATTTAATTATTTATTCAGACTACCTTATCAGATAAAATCCAACAACCTGATCATTAATTCAAATTTCAATTAATTATCTTTTTAACTAATTATCAAATATAATTAATTTTTTGAATAAATATCAATCTTTTTAAATTCAGATCTAATTTGAACTTATTAGATTATTATCTCCCACTCAAATAAAGATATTTAATTAATTCTACCAATTAATTAAAACTAATATAAAATTCAAAATTAAATATTTAATTTATAATAATTTCAAAAATTATAATTAATTAATTGTTTAATATAATTTCAAAAATTAATTTAATTATTTGATATAATTTTGAAAATTACAAAATAATTAAATATTAATTAATTTTGTTAATTACAATTAATTTGTAATTAATTAATTAATCACTATTATCACATAGTTGCATATTTGGTCCGAAGAACAAATTTCTTTTTAAATATGTCTTTCAACCATTTTTCCCTTTATATCAACTCTTGTCTTGAATACTGTTGATAGAGCCACTGTGGGGACCTATGGACCTATAATTTCAAGCTCCAATAAATTTGAGATTATTAATCAAACTCTTTAATTAAATAATCTTAATTTATTAATCTCATGATTACTCCACTATAAATATGAGAGTGCACTCTTGTAATTATAAAATAAAGCGTCCATTGATATAATTATTACATACAAATTAACCCTTTAATAATAGTTCATAATTAATCGAGAATAAAATTACCGTTTTACCCTTTTAATTATATCTTGTTTCCTTAAGTATCATTGACTTTACTAGTGAAGGTTAATTCATAGCTAAATTATGAATTTGAGCTCAATAACCTTTCAGTGCAAAAAGTCAACCCTTAAGAGAACCATTATTCAATCTCTTACGAGAAGGTATAGATTCTATATCAGTATACTATGTCCCGAGCCATTTACATTAATGAGTTCCTAAAACAAAAGTTTCTAGCCTGATCATTCTGACAGACCCTAACGAGTGAATCAAAGAACTCATATAACATAAACAGGAGTCCATAGTAACTTCAGGATTAAGATCTATTTGTATATGATCATCAGTTGATACATTTAATTAATACTTCGAAATGGTATTTAACTAAGTATTAATAAACATATCTGGTCCAGTTCTATATATTCTCTAATATATAAAGTACCCCCACTAAAGTGTCCTACTACACTAGTATTCTGGATCTAGATCACATGTATTCATAATACTAGTGGACCGTAATTGCAGTAATTAATCTAAAGATTCCTTAACTTTATTTTACTGTGAACTATTCAAGTTCATTTATCTCAAACACAATCCTTCCGTACCAATACGTGTTTGAGATCACATATATGAACTTATGATTTTTTTTTATATTTACATAATATTATCACAGAATAATATAGTCCAAAACATATATGCATAACAAATTCAATTTATTTATTTATTTCTTAAAACAATGTCTACTACATATGCTTTCAGGGCACAATTCCCAACATAAAGACCCTATCCCGACCCCCGACCTTATCCCGACCCCCGGCACTATAAAGACTCTCGACCCCCGAAACTATAAAGTCCCTATCCTGACCCCTGACCCTATGAACCCTATCTCGACCCCTGACCTTATCCCGACCCTATGAACCCTATCCCAACCCTATTAAGACCCTATCTAGACCCCGACCCTATGAACCCTGTCCTGAAGCCCGACCCTATGAACTCTATCCCGACCCTATTAAGGCCATATCCCGACCCTCGACCCCCGACCCTATAAGGACCCTATCACGACCCCCGACCCTATAAAGACCCTCTCCCAACCCTATCCTGACCCCGACCTTATCCTGACCATATGAATCCTATCCCGACCCTCGACCCTATCTAGACCCTATCCCAACCCCCGACCCCCGACCATATGAACCCTATCCAAACCCCCGACCCTATAAAGACCCTATCCCGACCCCCAACTCTAGCTCGACCCTATGAACCCTATCTTGAATGTATAAAGATCCTATCTCGACCCTCGACCCTATGAACCCTATCCCGACCCTATTAAGACCATATCCCGTCCCCCGACCGTATAAGGACCCTATCCCGACCCCCGACCCTATAAAGACCCTATCCCGAACCTATACCGACCCTATGAACCTTATCTCGACCTTGTAAAGACCTTATCCCAACCTTGACCTTATAAAGACTCTATCTTGATCCTCGACACTATCCCGACCCTATAAATCTACAAAATATTGGGCATTATCTCGCCTATACTAATGACCTAGCCATTTGTAAACAGTTAAAAAAAAAATTCAAACAACACACTATAAGTTTCTTCCTTATATCTCCGCAGCACACAAAAATTTCACATAACCTACTTTACTAATACATGCAAGTTCATAACCTCCCTTATCACTGCAACACACAATATGTATTTCAGAACCTACTTCACTATGGATGAATATTTAAGATGTTCAAACTCATCTAACAATAGTAAATAATAATAATAATTATAATAATAACAATAATAATATAGCCAGAAATAAGAGACACATACCAATTAATAAAATGCTCCAAAAGAAAAGGTTCCGAAAATTACACCAATTTATTTTTTCCGAAAATAGAAAACAAAGTTAGTAAAAAAAAAATTATAACACATGTAAAATAAATATATAAAACATATATATACACTTCACATACATACACATATACACCACACACATGTATATCTATGTACTTATATACACACACACACACATATATATATAAATAACACACACATACACATACACATATGGTCACACACACATATATAGCCTATACATATATATAAGCACACACATACACATATACACACGGTCACACATATATATATAGTCTATACACACATATATATAACACAAAACTAAAATAATTAAAAATAGAAAACAAAATAAAACAAAAAAAATTATAAAATTATACATATATACACATTAACTATACACACATATATATTAAAAAAAGTAAAACAAAAAAAATATAAATTGGAAAATAAAAACTGATTAAAACACACATATATATATATGTTTATATATACCTATATATATAAATAATGGTGGTGGTGGCGCCGGCGTGGTGCAGGACCCGACGGACTTGACGAAAGAAAGAGAGAGGGATGGTGCATAGTGGTGCGGCTCCGTGGAGGGCCGGAGTCTCGACAAGAGAGAGAGGGATGTGGGTGGAGGGGTGGCGACCACAGGGAGGGGGGGAGGCGCGAGGAGAGAGAGAGAGGGACGAGAGCAGAGGGGGTGCGAACACGGGGAGGTGTGGAGGGGCACAACTTCGGGGAGGGGCAGAGGGGGTGGCTTTGGGAGTGGGAGGGGATAGCTGATGAGATTTGGGGTTTTTTTGGAGAAAACTATGAATGAGGGAGGAGAAGTCGAGGGTGATATCAGGGTAACTATTAGCGGCGACATGTGTCACCGCTAATAGTTGTCGCTGATATTTTTTTATTGGTGTGGCGACTATTAGTGGTGACACGTTTCGCCGCTAATAGTCTTACATATTCATTGGTGGGAAATTTCCCACATTTTTTCAGGGTATTTTTGAATTTATTATCGGTGACACGTGTCGCCGCTAATTGTAGAAATATCGCCACTAATAATATTTTTAATTAAAAAAATTTACCCAGTGTGATATCAGCGGCGAACATACTTTGTCATCGCTACTAATGATATTATTAGCGAAGTCGCCACTAATAATTTCTCTGCTAAAAAGTATATTTTTTGTAATGTGTACTGAGTGATAATGAATTTATTGGTACCTTCTTCTTCGATTTACTACTTTTTCTCAAGAATTTCCCATATCTCATTTGTTGATGTAGTGTTTGTGTAGAGATCATAGAGATGATCTGGCAAAACATTGAGTATGTGGCCTCTATAATTGAGTTCATCATCTTCATTTTTCTTTCTGTTTTTGATCACATCTTGAGAATCATCATCCTTTGGGGGCTCCAAAGTCTTCAAATCTTTGTCAAGGATGTAGTGCATTTTCAAAGTTGTGAAGAGGAGCTTGATCTAGTCTTGCCATCTCACATAATTTGATCCATCAAACCTATCTAGTCTCACTAGAATTTGAGACATGAACTTGAGAGTTGAGATTAAGGAGATTTTCTTTCATGAATTTGGTACTAGATCCTTAGAGATAGACAAACTTTGATACAAAAGAAAGGTTAAGAAATATAGATTTTTTATTGTTGCAGATTAGGCTTAATCAACCTTGGTTTTGTATTACAACCCAAAAAATAAACAACAAGTAATCTAACTGTAATGTCCAAAGTTACCTAATAAGGCTTAGGGCCTTGATAGGGGCTGAGATGGAAAATTATGTGATTTAATTATGAAATATGTGTTTATGTGATATGTATGTGTATCATTATATGATAATGTGAGTTATATTATAATATTACTAGATATGTATGTTTATATGTATTAAATATGCATGTGGGTTTGTTTCTTATTATAAGAGCAATTTTTATAATTTGGCCCGCTACGAGTATATTTGGAATATGTGTGCATATATGTGATATATGTGTGAGACCACATTATTATGTGGATATACTTGGGATACTCGGCACTAGGCGATCCTAGGGAGTAAGTTAGCAAGAAAGTCACAACGAGACCAAATACCCGACTCGGGGCGAGTCAAGGGGTATTTTAGGTATTTAACACATTACCGAGATATCGGGTAACAGGGATAAATATTCGAGTATATATTCGGAGTTAGTGAGATTAGGATGAAATTTTGAGGATTTTGACCATTTTAACCTCGGGGACGTTTCTGGTACCTCGACCCACGAGAATTACTTAGAGTTACTAGAACTCTAAGTAACCTCACACAAAACACAAAAACACTCAGCAAACTCTCTCCCTCTTGTTACTCTCTCTCTCTCTCTCATGTCCTTTGAGAAATTTCTCTGAATTGTGAGGAGGAGGCTGAAACTTGGAAATCGAAGCTAGCTTAGGCTTAGGATTGCTTAGGGAAAAGCTTAGCATCGTTTGGGGCAATAGAGGTATCAACTTCTAGCCTTAATCCTATTTATTTTCTTTGGTTTTAGCTAAGTTCTGGAGTTTGGAAACTCAATTCTAATTTTAGAAATTTGGTGAGGTTTTGGCCAAGTTTAAGCTTTGGTTTTGTGGGTATTGAAGTGTTGAGTTGATTGGGAACTTTATTTGTGAGATTTGGCTATGTTTGGATAGGTTTTTGGTGAGATTTGGCTTGAAGAAATGAGGGAAAAACAGAGTTTTCATGTCGAGCCGCGACCTTGTTCTTGGGGCGCTGCGACTCTCATGAATGCAGGGAGAACGAGGTGCTGAACCTCCATTTGAGTCGCGATGCTTGTAGGGGCGCGGTGTGACACGTGTGTCCAGAAGAGAGCCCTTGGGCTTTCTAACTTGAGGCGGGTCGCGACTCTTTTGTCTTGGGCCGCGGTGCTTCAAGGACTTTTGAGCCCCTGGAAGGTTTTGAGTGAAGGAACTCAATCCTATGGGCTTGAAATCGATTCTACTTCCCATTTTAGAAGAATTCAACATCCCAAAGGCTAGTACTCCATCCAAAAGCCTTTATTCGCTCGTTATTGATGGGATTCTACATTATGGTTGTTACTAGGTTATCTCTAGGGGCTTGGAACTGGGATCATGCTTGAGGTTCATAGTTATTATACATTGCACTAGGACTTGAGGTAAGAAAACTACACCTAGTACGTGTTAAATATGATTATCTATGTGGTTAGGGCTTGACCCCATAAAGGAACATGGTCAATATTTTGTTTGTATTTAATTTGCTGAGATGTATGATTAATATGTATGCGTACTTGTCTTATCTGAAGTATGCTTATCAGTAACTAGTTATCTGTTTATCTGGTTGTTTAATGTGATTTTGAATAGGGCTTGGGCCCCTAAGAATGAACATGATTATGATTATGATTATGTCTGTGATTAATAGATTAAGCATGCGTGAATGCTCTGTTTTGGGATAACTGTTAAAATATTTGTGCTTGTGTTACATTATCTGATTGAAAAGTCTTGGATCATAAGTCAAGGGTGACAATAGCGCACTGAGCGCTGGTCGACGTGGTTAGGCCCAATCAGGATCGCTTTATACGCTTGTCCGACCCAATGGTCGTGGAAAATTAAAGCGCCAAGTACGCTGGGCCGGCTCTAAGGCTGGTTATACAGAGGATAGGGCACGGGCCTCTGGGGTGACTCATTAGTCCCATATCCTAGGGCGTTGGGCCCCAATATGACTAATTAACCATTTATTTAGGGTAGCGAGCCCCCGTTATGACATGGTAGTCATTTATTTGTAATTGTATGCATGCATGAGTATGTTATTACTGCTGGGCATGCTAGATATGCATCTAGAATCTGTATTTACTGTTCATGCATATGTTTAAGTTTTCATGTTGAGCCTTGACTCATGGGTGATATGTGGTGCAAGTAAGGGGAAAGCAAAGCTAGACCAGCCATGAGTTGGAGAGCTTCGGTGGCGGCGAGTACATTTGCGGCTACTCGACCACTAGGATTGTATCCCTTATTTTGCCGCTTAGGTCAGCTGGTTGAAACTTTTGAACGGTAGTAGACCTGTTAAACATCTATTTATGTTATTTTAGGATCCCATGTATGAACGCAAATATTTTTTATAAAAAGTCAACGTTTCCCTTTGACCAAAAATTGTATCCCTAACCATTGTCACTAACCTTAGTTACAAGTTTATAACTAAGGGACTAGATTAGCATGTCTATGTAACGACCCAAATTTACTAATAAGGCTTAAGGCCTTGATTAGTGTGTCGGGAGGGCATAATTGGAATATATGTGATTTAATGATTTAAAGCATGTTATATGGCTATTTGAATATTTGAGATGCATGACTATGTGTATTAGTATGCATGTAGGCCCGAATAGGTTAGAAGGGCATAATCGCAATTTTGGCCCGTTACGGGCATAACTGTATATATATGCGATAATTGTTGAGACCACATTATTATGTGGATATATCTGTGATCTGTGATTCGAGATGATCCTAGTGAGCAGATTAGCGAAAAGTCACGGCGGGGATTTATACCCGGCTCGGGGCGAGCCTGGGGGTATAAATGGGAATTTAGAGAATATATTGGGGTATATTCTAACATCGAGGAGTATAACTGGTGATTAATTAGGTATCAGGAAGTAAGCGGAAAATATTAGAGACACTTGAGGAATTAGCGGGAATTGGGTAAAATGACTAAAATGCCCCTAAGTGGATTAAAATACTTAGGATTAAAGGGGAGGGCATTATGGTCATTTGAATTTTAAGAGATAGGTATTGCTGAGGCTTTGTGTTTAGTGGAAGTTGTAGAATAAGGTAGAAGTCTGAGAAAAGAAGGAAAAGAAAGAAAAAGAAAGGGATGAAAGCAGGGCATTTCTCCAAGGGTCGGTTGATGCTTTCCTTCATCATTTTCTTGTGTTTTCTTGGAGCAAAGCTCAGAGGGGAGTTAGGTTAGGCTGAGCAACAAGAATTATGAGCTAGGCTTGAAGGATTGGCAAGGGCTTAGCAGGAACACACTATCACTTAAGGTAAGACTTTGGAGTTTTCAGTTACTGGTTTGGATTGTTTGAACTATGGTGTCTAAACTGAATTAATGGGAACTTTAGGGGAATTCAAGCCAAGGATTGAGGAAGAGCAAGCTAAGGAGGTTTAGAGGCTAACTTAAAGTCGAATTTCCATCAAAGGTATAAAATTCTAAGCTTTAAACTTTGAAGTTTTGATTGTTTTTGCTGATTGTTTTTGTATGATTGTGATGCTTAGGATGAGTGGAATATGTTAATAAGCTTGTTTTTAAGTTTGGTTGAGGATTGGAAGAGTTTTGGTAAGGGTTGGCTCAAGGAAATCGCAGGAAGGGGAAAATGCAGTTTTGGCTCTCTGTGACTACCGCTACAGCGCTAGCCTTTGGGCGCTGTAACACTAGGCCAAGCATTCTGAGGGTGTTTAGGTTCTACTTGTAGTTCTGTAGCGCCCTCCTTAGAGCCCTGTAGCACTACCCTGTTTCCAGAAAGGGGTTTTTGAGTTATATTCAAGGGTTTTTGCCCGAGGGTTCGGGGTTCGATTCCACCACCCCGTTTGGTGGAATTGGAGCTTCCCGAGGGCTCGGGATTGGTCCCGAGGGCTCGGGATTGGTCCCGAGGCTAGTGTTCGGACTTGAGGTTTGGTGTTGATTTTGATCTATGGTTGTGACTAGGTGTGCGCTGGGGCTCAAGGGGGGTCGTGCTCAAGGATCACAGTGAACAAGGCTAGCAAATCCAAAGGTAAGAAAACTGCACCCGGTTATATGTTTTTGATGGGATTAAGAGCTCTCGATACCTGTATAATGTCAATGATGGTATTATGCCATGGGACATGTGATAGTGGCCTAAGGGTTCCGTACACAATATTTGCGCACAAGGCACGACTTGGCCACTGGTAGACGAGGACAGCTTAATATTCACTGAGCTCGGTTTAAGCGGGCTGCAGTCAGTGGGATAACGGAGGGTGCGGCTTGAGGGTGCTAACCCTAGTTATCATTGTAATTGATGTATGATATGAGTTGATATGTTTGGTATGCTGAATACTTGGTTATCCTGAATGTTTAAATGGTTGAGAACATGTTTATGAAATATGAGATATTGAATTGTCTGTTGATTGCTTATGCTATGTTATTGCGTTTTCTTGCTGGGCCTTGGCTCACGGGTGCTGCGGAGTGCAGGTAAAGGCAAAGGCAAGTTAGACCAGTCCTGAGATGGAGAGCTGCGGGGCTGAATGTACATAGCCAGCTGTTTGGTCGCCATGGCCGAGGAGTGGATCAGGACAGAGATTGCCTAACTGTCTATTTTACCTTAATATGGCTAATACTGTATTTAATTCTCGAATCTTTTGTAAATGGTTTTAATTCTATTGTTTTTGGGATCCCGTGTAAACGGAAAATGTTATTTATAAGAAATGCGACTTTTAAGACCAAAATCTTTTAACCCTAGTTCCATTATAGTTTCAGCAACACGCTTTTAATTAAATGACTTGTTTAGCAAGTCTAGCACTTTTATAAACACGCAGTGTAACGGTCTTGGCTGTCCAGGGCGTTACAGTCTGGCACTATTTAAGGGTTTCTGAAGATTGGTCAGGAAATTACACTTGCCACTAAAGACAAGCTCAACTCAGGGTTTGATCACTATTTATGTGGTAATGTGAATAACTAATTAAATAGGATATAAATGCCTTATATGCGTGCCTTATAAGGGAGTATGAGATATTCTGATAGGGCCTGGCCCTTGACTATTGATATGATTATGTGCTTGCCTGCTCAATTGATAAATAAATGCTTTACTTGCATGCTAGAGTAGAGAGCGTGATATTTTTGTTGGTAAAAGCATGGCTTATTAATTGATGCATGAACTTTATGGGCTTGTACTTTAGTACTACTGTTGTATGTTAATGAGATGTTGTTTGGTTTTCCCCGTGGGAAGGCTTTTGGATGTGATCATCATGCCAAATGGGACAAGTCATTGACAGCAGACGAACTCAAAGGTTATGTACCCAAGGCAGTCAATGGGACCCCACGACGTTTATGTTGAGGCCACAAGATATGGCCATGGCCAGAGCCCTCAGCCTGCCCCTCAGCATTGGGAGCAGGTGTTTACAGACATGCAAGCTGTGGGGAAAACTTATACAGGATCTTTATTTATTTTCATGTAGATCTAATATTAAACAAGTTAATATGAGACAACCTAGAACATGTTTCTAAAATTGAATTCAAAGAGAAATAATGATAATAATACTTACATTATACGCAGCGGAATGAAAGAGTCCTTCCTTCACTTTCTCTAACCCTTGTATCCTTTTTGTCGCAAAGTATTACCAAGAAACTGAATCGTTCTTCAATTTACTTAATAGCCTTCCAAAGTATCCTTAGAATCACCTAGACTAGGGTGGGAAATTATTAACACACGAGATAGATACAGAGAGAAGAAGAGAAAAGAACAATGAGGCTTAGAAAAGGACTTATGTAGTAGAGAGAATCTAAAACCTATTAGAAACTTGTGATTCAACTAATGATTTCAACTCTCACTTAGCATTCCTTTTATAGGTTCAATTAGGTCATTTATTTAATTCAAAAATCAATCAAATAATATCCAATTAACAGCCCTAGGACGAAATTATCAGGGGCTTTAGGCCCGTGAAATTTCCCATTTAATTATAAGCCAGTTGGACTTAAAATCAATGCCTGTATTATTTTTAATTTATTTAATTATTTAAATCCTTTATCAAATTAATTATTTATAATTTGAAACTTGATTTAAACTTATTTATTAATTTAGATACCAATTTATCTTAATTAATAAATCTGCCCTAATTTCTCATTTCTTCTCTAAATTGTATAACTCTGTGAAACTATCCAAAATTGACCTGGTCAACATTGATAATTAAATCAATTAACTGAGGCTAGTTAGATGATTTTATCCAAGGTTCACTGAGGACCATGGGCCTATGAAATCAAGCTCCAATAAGATAACAAAATTCTAAGAAATAAATTTAGTAACTTATTAAATCCTCGTGACTCCACTAAAGACTCGGAATTGCACTCTTGAATTCATAGAACACTCTATAAGCAATATAGATACGTTATTAATTATCCATTGCTACAACCATAATTGTCACTCAATCCTCTATAGACGGTCTACAATGAGGTGGGACTAAAATATCTTTTTACCCCTCATTGTATTTTATCTGTAAAACACTTAGTTCCTTGTAAATGATATTTCAGTAAACTAATATTAATTACTGAAATGAGATCTCTATCATTTAGCACCTTGTACCAAACTAAAAGGAAACCATCATTTCGCTTCTTCATCAGAAGCTATAGATGTTCATATCTATGATTTACACTCCCACTCAATTATACTATCGAGTTCCCAAGATGTAAGTATGGGCTAGTCCGTCTGGTAAGCTGGTAACGAACAAGTCAAAGAACTCAAATAATACAATCAGTTAGAATACTAACCACTCAGAATTGAGATTAAATTGACCTATGGTTAACTATATGATAAGACTAGAATAGATAATAATGGTATGTTTAATTATCCTCTCTACTGTCAATACCGGTCCTGTCCGATGTAACAAATGTTAGGAGTATGTCCTAAAAGCATGTAAAAGACATTTATTATTTCGATGAATAAATAAATACAATGATAAATTATTGTTATATTTAGATTATTAAATTATTGTTTGAACAATTTTTGTAAATATCAGAAATATTCCATATTCATTATTGAGGATGTGATCTTGTATTAGTACGAGAGAATTAAGATCACATGAATGAATAAAAATAGTCAACAAAAAATTGAAATTATGGAATTCTTTAATTGGGGTTGTAAGTACGGTTTACTGAGTATCATGTTGATACAAATAATCTAGATTCAGATTATTGAAGTGGTAAGACATCTCGGTAAGGGTGCTTTATATAATATGATTATATATGACATGGACCGATATGAATAAAAGTCTTTATCCAAAAACTATTTAGTAATAAAGACTTGTAATTCATATCATAACTGATGATCATTTATAGATCAACCTAAATCCTGAGTGTTTATGAACTCCTGTTCATGTTTACTACATCTTTTGATTCATTCGTTAAGGTCTCTTCATAGAATGAGGCTAATGACTTTTGTTTTGGAGATTTAATATCATGGATGGTTGGGAACATGTATCAACAATATAGAATCTAATCTTTCCTAACGAATCATATATTGGTTCCCTTAAGGGTTAATTCTGGAACTGAATGATTTTGAGCTTAAATCTATAATTAGATTATAGATTAATTATTCACTAGTGAATTAATGGTACTTAAGGAATAAGAAGTAAATTAGAAAGGTAAAATGGTTTTTCTTCCATTCTAATTTATGAACTAATTAATTAGAGGGTTGAACTATTGTAAGATGGTTATATTAATGGACAACTTAAAATAAGATTTCTATAAAAGTATATCTATAACATAAAGAGTTCAATTCTGAATTTATAGCGGAGAAATATCATAATTAATAAATTAACTATTATAATTAAAGAGATTAATTATTTATTTTGAATTTATTGGAGCTTAATGTTATAGGTCCATGGTCCCCGAAATGGCTCAAACAAACACTGACAAAGATAATACAAAAATGGGCAAAAGGACTTATTTGATAAGTAAAATATTTTTCTATGCACTAAACATAATTATTGTATAATTATGTGTATTTAATTAATTATTTGATTTAACAAAAATATAATTAATTTTGAATTAATTTATTTTTGGGATTTTTGGTATTTAAATAATGATGAAAATTGGGAAAAATCACATGCCTTCCCTGGCATGTGGTGGATGTGTAGCACAGTGCACATTCACTGTGCTACACACACAAGAAGCTTCTAGAAGATTCTTGGTTCAATAATTTTAGTTATTTAAATATTAAATAAATAATGAGATATTGTAATATGATTAAAATAGTATTATTTAAACAAAATCTGATAACTGATTAGTTATTTTAAATTGTTTTAAATAACTAATATTTCATTTTTAATATATTGGATATATTAAATGTATGAGATCATTTTATCAGAGCGATACTTTTCAGTGATAGAAAACAGATCGTGAAATCTCCCTGAGAGAAATAGAACAGTGATACAAGCATAGGTCACTGTTCAAACAAACTTAGGTCCAAACTTTATCAGATCTTATGTCTTGAGAACATCTTGTATAGAGAGCCCACACTCGTTCTTTGTGTGTTGAGAACATTTTGGAAGATCCTGGTGTGAGATCTCAAGGATTTTTGCCGTACAAAAAGATAGCAGCAAGGAAGGACTTGAGGTAATTTTCTATTCATATCTTTGATTCAATAGATATATGTATGTGAAGAAGTAGATCTAGAAATCTTGTGGGGTTAAATTAACAATTTTGATTATTGTTCTGCTGCGTATAATCTCTGATTTGATCTATAAAACCAACAACAAATACATCCAATCTTATCTAATTTGCTAATGTTCTGGAAAGAACATAACACTGTGATGTGTAAGTAGAACATATCGTAGATTGGCAAGTCAAGGTAAATCCTGTGCACTAACTAATCTTAGGACTAATTTATTTTGAACATAAAATCATATTTATATTCCATTGTGATTACGTCACTATAAATACGATTAGCTATATGCACGGGATTTAATAGAAGTTTATATTAAACAAATAATCATGAAAATAAAACGTGTGAGCAAAGTGATTGACCAAGTCAAAAAAATGATTTCTATTCTTTTATTTATAATAATTAAGATTACAAAGAAATTGAGTTTTAATTAGGGCATAAAACCCAAAAAAAACTCCCACTTGCACTAATTGAAACTAATGCCTTAATTCTACTAATCCCATTTCTTTGATATGTGTAACGCCCTGGATAGCCAAGACCGCTACACTGTGTGTTTATAAAGATGCAGGACTCGCTAATCAAGTCATTTAGTTAAAACGTGATACTGAAACCACTAATGAACTATGGTTTAAAGGGGTTTTGGTCTCAAAAGTTCACATTTTATATAAAAAAGCCTTTTACATATGGGATCTCGAAAAGGAACAGCGTTTGAAAGTTAGTTTACAAAACTCCCAAAGTTTAAGCAATCACTATCCATACTAAGGAAAAACAGACATTTCTGGTTCCTCTGTTCCTGTTTTACCCTCAACCATGGCGGCTGAGCAGCTGGACATGTACATTCAGCTCACAGAGCTCTCCAAGTCAGGGCTGATCAAGTTTTCCCTTGCCTTTACCTGCACCACGTAGCACCCGTGAGCCAAGGCCCAGCAAGAAAACATAATATACTTCACAGACAACAATAGCAGATGAATAATCCTTTAAGCATGATCGAACACTTAACACTCATATTAATCACATATCACGTATTCAGAATCAAGATACAACTAAACATTAATAATAATCAAGTTACATGACAATCAGAGCCGAAATCTTGGGCCGCACCCTTTGTTTACCCCACTGACTCCAGCCCGCTTAAACCGAGCTCAGTGCATAATAAGCTGTCCTCGGCTACCAGTGGCCGAGCCGCGTCTTGTGCGCTAGTGTAACCTTAGCACTCTTAGGCTGTTGGTTTACTGTTTATATGGCATAATACCATCCTTTCAAAGCATACATATTAGGGAACCCTTAGTCCCATTACAAATACACAACCGGGTGTAGTTTTCTTACCTTTAATTTCCACGTTCACTGACTACGAGCGACGACCCTCGAGCACGATCTGCTTCCTGAGCCCTAGCTTAACACCTAGTCACAACCAAGGTAATGGATTCCATCAATATTTAAATAAATATTTCCGGGTACAATGCTAGCTTCCGGGACATCGACTTCCACCAAACACGGTGGTGGAATCTATCCCGTACACCCTAGGTTAGGTTCCCGCGCTTAAAATCCCCAAAAGATCAAAAATGCACCTAAGGGCTGCAGCCCCTGAAACCTAGCTGCGGCCCGCCCCTGAAACAGAAACCAAGCCTCTCTGAAGATATACACGCGCCGCGGCCTTGCCCTGTGGCGTCGCGGCGCTCTCCTTTGGCAGAGCCTCCCTGGCTCCTTTGCTTCGTAGGGCTGCAGCACTCTAGAACAGAGTCGTGGCCCAACCCTCTGTGCCCAGAAAATCCACCATTTCTAACATCCTAACCTTATTCAAAACCACCCCAAAGCACCCTAATACCATAACCCATTAATCACATGATTTTTAGCATGATACTGACAGCATTATCCAATAGAAATCCAGCTTAGAAAAACCCCTTAGAATCCCATTTTGATTTCTAAAACCCAACAGCTCAAAAACACAAAAACCAGTCATGCAAACTCAGATTTTAACCTCTAAATTACGAATTGAAGCTTACCTTCTTTGATGAACCACCTCCTTAACAGGTTCCTGAGCTAAAATCCAAGCTTCTCAACTTTAATTCACTCCTTAACATCAAAACCACAAACATCTATGGGTTCTGCTAGGGGTGCTAGCCCCAGTGATCAGAAGAGGAAGCCTGACAGGAGACCTCGTGGTGTTACAATAGGTCGTCCTGGGGGCAGTGAAGCCTGGAAGTCTTATCCCGAGTGTCCTAGATGCAAGAGGCATCACTTGGGAGAGTGTAAGGCAAGGGCCTGCTTCTCTTGTGGAGCAGTGGGTCATCTGAAAAAGGATTGCCCTAAGGCAAGAAAGGAAGAACCCAGGAAGGCAGACAGCTCGGCCCCAGTGCGAGTGTTTGCATTGACTCAGGCAGAAGCTGAGGCTTCCCCCTCAGTTGTTACAGGTCAGCTTCTTAGTGCAGGAACTGTTTATAATGTAGTGATTGACTCAGGTGCTACACATTCCTTTGTTGCTAGTAGCGTTATTGATAGATTGTGTAGACCTTGTGATTTCCATGCTGTGGGGTTTGGTACTTTGTTACCCACTGGGGAGCTGGTTGTATCCAGGAGGTGGGTCAGATCTTTGCCAGTGATAGTAGAGGGCAGAGAGTTGTCAGTGGATCTTATAGAGTTGGTTATGACTGACTTCGATATGATACTAGGTATGGATTGGTTAGCCAAGTATGGGGCAACCATTGACTGCAGGAGGAAGATGGTCACCTTTGAGCCTGAGGGTGAGGATCCTTTTGTATTTGTTGGTACTGTGCATGGACCCCGTGTTCCTATGATTTCTGCATTGAGGGCTAGGGATTTATTGCAAGGGGGTTGCATTGGATTCTTAGCCAGTGTGGTTGATACCACCAAGGTCGTGCCAGTGAGACCAGAGGATACTAGACTTGTGTGTGAGTTTCTGGATGTGTTTCCAGAGGATTTTTCAGGGTTGCCACCACACAGAGAGATTGAGTTCGTTATAGAACTAGCCCCAGGAACGGAGCCAGTGTCTAGAGCACCATACAGGATGGCCCCAGCTGAGCGGAAAGAATTAAAGGTACAGCTGCAAGAGCTGTTGGATTTGGGTTTTATCAGACCTAGTTTTTCACCTTGGGGTGCGCCAGTTCTGTTTGTGAAGAAGAAAGATGGTTCTCTGAGGATGTGTATAGATTACACAGAACTGAATAAGCTGACAATTAAGAACTGGTATCCTTTGCCAAGGATAGACGATCTGTTTGATCAATTGCAGGGTAAGATGGTATTCTCTAAGATTGACCTTCGTTCTGGTTATCATGAGTTGAGGGTCAAGGAGGGAGACATACCGAAGACCGCTTTTCGCACTAGGTATGGGCATTATGAGTTTCTAGTCATGTCATTTGGATTGACTAATGCCCCTGCTGCTTTCATGGATATGATGAACAGGGTGTTCAAGGATTATTTGGACCAGTTTGTGATCGTCTTTATCGATGATATTCTAGTGTATTCTCAGACTGAGTCAGAGCATGAGCATCATCTGAGGTTGGTTCTACAGAGGTTGAGGGAACACAGATTGTTTGCAAAGTTCAAGAAATGTGAATTCTGGTTGTCTCAGGTGTCCTTCCTTGGGCACATTGTCAGTAAGGAGGGGATTAAAGTGGATCCATCAAAGATTGAAGCGGTCAGAGATTGGCCAAGGCCAAAGAATGCTTCTGAGGTTAGAAGTTTCCTTGGATTGGCAGGGTATTACAGGTGTTTTGTGGAAGGGTTCTCAAAGATTACTACTTCGTTGACTGAGTTGACACGCAAGGGTCAGAAGTTTGTGTGGTCAGACAGATGTGAGAACAGCTTCCAGGAGTTGAAACAGAGATTGATTACAGCTCCAGTGCTGAGTCTTCCTACAGACCAGGAGAACTTTGTGATATACTGCGATGCTTCTCATCAGGGTTTGGGCTGTGTCTTGATGCAATCAGAGAGAGTTATAGCTTACGCTTCTCGTCAGCTGAAGGAGTATGAGAAAAGGTATCCTACTCATGACTTAGAGTTGGCAGCGGTGGTTTTTGCTTTAAAGATATGGAGACACTATCTCTATGGAGAGAAGTGTGAGATTTATACAGACCACAAGAGCCTGAAGTATTTCTTTACTCAGAAGGACTTGAACATGAGGCAAAGGCGTTGGCTGGAATTAGTGAAAGATTATGATTGTGAGATTCTGTATCACCCGGGGAAAGCCAACGTGGTAGCAGATGCTTTAAGTCGGAAGGGTCCGGGACAGATTCATGGTATTAGACTGATAGCCAGAGAGTTAGCTGATGACATGACCAGAGCTGGTATAGAGTTGCTGGTGGGCCAATTGGCCAATGTTACGCTACAGTCTACGCTGCTAAAGAGGATTAAAGAGGGTCAGTTGGGTGATCCACAGCTGATCAAGATTAGAGAGGATGTCTTGGCTGGAGCATCCAGGGATTATACAGTGTCTGATTTGGGGTTGTTGAGGTACAAAGGACGGATATGTGTTCCGTTAGACATTGCGTTGAGGTGGGAGATTCTGGATGAATCTCATACAACACCTTACTCTTTGCATCCAGGCACCACGAAGATGTACCAGGATGTGAGATCGTTGTACTGGTGGCCAGGGATGAAGAGAGATGTAGTGGAATATGTGGCTAAGTGCTTGACATGTCAGCAGGTCAAGGCTGAGCATCAGAGTCCGGCAGGGTTACTGCAGCCTCTGGATATCCCAGAGTGGAAGTGGGAAGACATCACAATGGACTTTGTGGTGGGCTTGCCCAGGACAGTTGGTTAGCATGATTCCATTTGGGTGATAGTGGATCGCTATACCAAGTCAGCTCACTTTCTACCAGTGAGGACTACCTATACCGTTGACCAGTATGCAGATCTCTATGTGAGAGAGATCGTGCGCCTCCATGGAGCTCCTAGGTCGATCGTGTCTGATCGGGACCATACATTCACTTCCAAGTTCTGGAAGAGCTTACAGACGGCCATGGGTACACGACTGAAGTTCAGTACAGCTTATCATCCTCAGACAGATGAGCAATCTGAGAGGACGATCCAGATATTAGAAGACATGCTACGGGCATGTGTGCTAGACTTTGGTGGATCATGGAGTAAGTATCTGCCTTTGATAGAGTTCTCCTATAATAACAGTTATCAGTCTACCATTGGTGTTGCACCTTATGAGATGCTATATGGTAGGAAGTGTAGGTCTCCCATTCATTGGGATGAGACAGGTGAAAGGAGATACTTAGGTCCTGAGGCAGTTCAGAGGACCAATGAGGCTATTGAAAAGATTAGAGCTCAGATGCTTACTTCTCAGAGTAGACAGAAGAGCTATGCAGATCCCAAACGCAGGAACGTGGAGTTCCAGGTAGGGGACTATGTCTTCCTTAGAGTCTCGCCATGGAAGGGGGTGAGAAGGTTTGGGAGGAAAGGCAAGCCGAGTCCCAGGTTTGTAGGTCCATTTGAGATCCTGGAGAGGATTGGTCAAGTGGCTTACAGGCTAGCTTTGCCTCCGGCGTTATCAGCCGTGCATAATGTATTCCATGTATCCGCTCTTCGAAGGTATGTGTCTGATGAGAGACATATTCTGAGTTATGAAGATCTGGAGCTTGAACCAGATCTCTCATTTGAGGAGCAACCTGTTCAGATACTTGATCAGAAGGATAAAGTCCTCAGGAACAAGAGAATACCTTTGGTTAAGGTATTGTGGAGGAACAGCAAGGTCGAGGAGGCGACCTGGGAGCTGGAGTCTGATATGCGGAGTCAGTATCCCGAGCTGTTCAGGTAAATTTCGAGGAGGAAATTTCTGTAAGGAGGGGATAGTTGTAATGCCCCGGATTCCCTATTATGGTTAATGGCTGGATTAGTAGGCCGGGAGGGCCATAACTGCTTAATTATGCCACTTAAATGTGTTTATGCATGTTTATGAGAATTATATTATCATATGATGTTAAATGCATGCATGTGAGTCCACACTTGTTTACAGGGGTATTCTGGTAATTTGGCCCGTTGAGGGTATAATTGAATACTTGTTTGTATGATAATGATATATTGTGAGACCACATTATAATGTGGATTGGTTCGAGTATTTCGACATGAGACGATCTTTAAACATGATTTATCGGTTTGGTCATAACAGGTTTGAGCTCGGGGCTCGGGGTGAGTCTCGGGGTGATGTTAAAGGTTATAGCGTTACCGGGGATTTTAGGGTAACAGGTTATGAAATGTTGGTGTTTGAGGATATTGAGGTTAGCGGGAATTGGGAAGCGTTAATTATGATTAACGGGTTAAGCTAGAAGTACCAATTTTTCCCTTGGGTTGGTTTAGGAGGCTTTGGATGGTATAAGGGCATTTTGGTCATTTTAGGGGTGGATATACTTGTTTTAAATGGCTGAAGGCTGTAGAATAAAACAGAGGCTCTATCTTCTCTTCCCGTACCTTCCCATAGCTTCATCTTCTTCATTGCCTTCTTTGAGAGTTTTGTGTTCTTGGTGGTAATTCAAGCTTGAGGAACTTAAGGCTGGGTTGGAGCACTTGTGTTATCCTGTGAGGGAGGTTTAAAGCTAGTCTCAAGGTGAGTTTTGGCCATTAATTTCAGCTGGTCCTCTGTTTTGCTTATAGTTTTTAGTTCAAGGATTTTGATGTGGGGAGTGAGGATTAAAGGGAGTTTTTATGTTGTTTTGATTGGGGTTTAATGTGAGTGAGCTAAGGTTGTTATTTGGGGGTTTAATTACATGTTTGGAGGAGGTTTTATGATGGTTTGAGAGGCTGGTTTGAGAGAAAAACGCACAGGGGGAAAAATCTGGTTTGTGCGTGGGCTAGTTGCTGAACTGGGCTGGGTGCCGCGGCACAGCTTTTGCGTGCCGCGGCCCATGCGCGTCTGGCAGATGGGGGCCTCTTTGTTTGGGGGCGTGCCACGGCACAGCTTTTGGGGGCCGCGGCCCATAAGGCCAAATTTGTTAAAAAGTGGTTTTTAGCTTAGGGATTCAAACCATAGGCCTCGGGGTTGGACCTAGTACCCGGTTGGGTAGTATTTGAGGTCTCGGGGGATGGGATTTGGTTTGGGAAACCTCGGTTATCATTTTTATTAATAAATTCTATAATTTGGTTATGACCAGGTGACCGTCAAGGAATTTAAAGGTTGATCGTTCTCAGGGGTCGTTCATATAATAATTCTCACTCGAACCAGAGGTAAGAAAACGGTGTTTGAATACAGTTGCACCCTGTATATGTATATGACATGCGTGGTTTGATACTTGAGGCATGTTGGTTGATATATGTGGACATGGATTGCATATTAAATGCTGCTGAACGTTGTTTACCTGTTTGAGACACTGACTAGTCAGGGACCGACTCTAAAGTCGAGAATCATGCATTGAATGGCTCTATAGCATTAATGCCAGACCGACCCTAGGGTCGAGGAACTTATAAGCGCTTGCCTGGCTTACAACCAGATGAATATAGCCAAGGTATATGACCCCGGTGACTGTTTGTCACATGGCTAAGGGACGTTGTCCATAGTTTCGACTCCAGAGTCGTGAGGAAGGTTATGTTGGTGACTAATCACCATACACCTGTCCTAAACAACTTATGAACGATTCACTTCTCAGCTAAGCCCTGGTGGCCCTACCGTCACACGGCTAGAAGGAGCGATGCTCATTATTGTGACTTTTGGCTATTGTCACCTATTTGTTGGACTGATAGTCCTGAATGGTTATTATGATCGTTGTTGGTATTATATCATGTTTTATTATGTTTTCTTGCTGGGCCTTGGCTCATGGGTGCTACGTGGTGCAGGTAAAGGAAAGGAAAAGCTTGGCCAGCCTTGAGTGGAGAGCTTGGGTGATGTGATGTACATACAGGGCCGCTTGACCGCCAAGGTCAAGGAGTTCTCAGAGGGACTAGGGGTTACCCTATTTTTGCCGCTTAGGCCGGCGGGGATTGTATATTTGGAACTATAGCAACTCTTTTGTACTACGAACTACTTGTAAACATTTTGAAAAGGCTCATGAGCAGTTTATTTACTTAATGAAAAGTACCCTTTCCTTTTTACTGGTTTTACACCTTAACCTGTTAATGACACCTAGATCACGTTTTTAACCAAAGGACTCGGGTAGCGGGTCAAATTTCCGGTTCACCGTTCACCGTAACTGTTCTGGGTAACCAGGGCGTTACAAGGAACGAGAAGCTTGCTTAAGTCCATAGATGGACCTATTCAACTTGCAAACTTTTCTTTCTTGTCCAACTACTTAAATCCTTCTGGCTGATCCATATAAATGACTTCGTCAAGGTTTCCATTAAGAAAAGCTTTCTTGATGTCCATTTTCCAGATCTCATAGTCGAGAGTGGCTGCTATGGATAGGAGGATGCAAATGGATTTGAGCATGGCTACTGGACTAAAAATTTCCTCATAGTCCACGCCTTTTCTTTGGGTATAACCCTTTGTCACTAATCGAGCTTTATAAGTCTCGATATTTCCATCATCACATCATTTCTTCTTGTAGATCCACTTGCACCCAATGGCTCTAAAGTCACTAGGTGCTTCCACAAGATCCCAGACGGAATTTGAGTACATGGACTCAATCTCTTGTTTCATGGCTTCTAGCCATAGTTCCTTTTCAGGGCTAGCCATTGCATGTTTGAAAGACAATGGATCACCATCACTAGTGTCACCAACAACCATATTGGTTTCACCATCCAAACCATATCGAACTGGGTTCCTAGATACCTTTCCACTACGACGAGGCTCTGTGACTATTTGCTCAAGAACAGTGGTACTTTCTTCATTTAAATCAACTTGCGTCAATTGGACATGAAGAGTGGGAATTTCATCATTAACTCGTGTTGATGACGATGGAACATTGGTTGGAGTCAATTCTTTAACCATCTCCTCTAAAACTACTTTGCTGCTTGGTTTGATGATTTGAACATAGTCATTTTCCAGAAAAGTAGCATTCGTAGAAGTAAACACTTTCTTTTCTGAATGACTATGCAAAAGTCCACCCCAAGTAACATCAGGATAGCCAACAAACATGCAAACTTTAGTTCATGGTTCTACCTTTCCTTCCTTTTTCCTTAGGACGTGGGCGGGAGACCCCCAGATTCTAAATGACGTAAACTAGGTTCACAACCATTCCAGTGTTCTAAAGGTGTTTTGGGGATTGATTTAGACGGCACGACATTGAGAATGTCATTTGCAGTTTCAATTGCATGTCCCCATAACGAAGTTGGTAGAGTTGAGTAACTAAGCATGCACCTAACCATTTCCAATAAAGTTATTTTCTGGCGTTCCGCTACACCATTTTGTTGCGGAGTACTTGGGGCACTAAGTTGTGATAAAATCCCCAGTTGAGTTAAATGATCTTGGAACTGCATATCCAAATATTATCCACCCCTATTAGATCGCAAGATCTTTAACGTTTTACATAATTGGTTTTGAGCCATTGTTAGGAATTCCTGAAACTTTGAAAATGTCTATGATTTCCTATGCATTAGGTAAAGACATGAGAATCTAGAGTAATCGTCAATGAAAGTGACGAAATACTCAAAACCACCCCTGGCTTGTACATTCAAAGATTCACAAACATCTAAAAGCACAAATTCAAGTGGTTCTTTGGCCCTATCACCCTTTGCAGAGAATGAATGCTTGGTCAGTTTGCCTTCTAGACAAGATTTGCAAACAGGTAATTCACCTAAGGTGAGTTCCCTCAAAGATTCTTTGTAAGTCTTTGAATTCTATCATAGCCAATGTGACCTAGTCTCAAATGCCATAAATACGCTATTGTTAAGAGTGAGGGGTTCATTAGGTCACAGAATATAAAGCCTGTTTTCCAAACATGCAATAGACAATTGAGATCCATTGAAAGAAATAAATATATTACAACTTGTGAAAGTCATAAAAAATTGTTCTAATTGCAACATGGAAACTGAAATTAAATTTCTATTAAAATCTGGAATAAAAAATACATCTTTCAAAATTAACTATTTATTTCCAAACTTCAAACGAGCTCTTCCTCTAGCTTGGACCGCAACGAACGCTCCGTTCCAAACTCTATGCTTTAAGCCACCTTCGTCCACTTCCTCCCACGATTCAAGAAACTGTAAAGACTTACAAACATGGTTGGTAGATCCCGAATCAATAATCCAAATGGATTTATCATTCACTAAAACACATGTTTCTAAGATATATGAACTATAATCATTACCTTTGTTTTTCGCTGCAAGAAAATTGGGGCAATATCGTTTCCAATGCCTCTTCTATTTGCAGTGAAAATAATTACCTTTACCTTTCTTGTTTTTCTTGTCCTTCCCCTTAGGCGTCTGTGCACTTGGTTGTGCACTCGTCTTGACAGCCTTTGCAGGCTTGGGGTTGTTGTTTTGTCCACCTTTCCTCATGTTTCCAGCTTTCGAAGACGAAACCTGGTTAGCTTCAGCCTTAGCTGGATCAACAGCAGTAGTAGTAGTTGCCTTCTTTTCTCCTCCCTTACTCGGTCCACCCATGATAGAATCAAAAGTTCGAAGCTCGTTCATGAGCTGCGTTAGACTATAGTTGAGTTTACTCAACACATAGTTGGTGGTGAATGGCAGGAAAGCTGGAGAGAGCCTCTTGAGGATCAAGCCGACTTGAGTTTCCTCATCCATTGTTACTCCATCTAGTTCAGGTTCCTAAAAGTAGTTTGTCATTTTGATCAGATGATCGTGAACATGTTGAGAAGGTGCCATCCGAGCATTGGCATATTTCTTGGTGGCCTTAAAACGAGTATGTGTTGACTTGGCACCAAACATGTCTTGGAGCTGATCCATGATTTCATAGGCCGTCTTGATATTCTCCATATTTATTTTGAGAGTGACGACCATACTATTCAACATGTAGTACCACACCTTGTTGTTAGCCACCTGCCAATGCTCATACTTATCCCTCACAGACTTGGTAGCTCCTTCAAATGGAACTTTTGGGGATTCCTCAGTCATGAAGAACTTGGAGTTGTCACCAATCAATAAAATGTTGATCTTTTGCTTCCATTTAAGGAAGTTTTCTCTAGTGAGTTTATCCATCGAATGTTGAGAAAGGATGGGAGTAGACACAACCATACTTAAGAACTAAAAATTGTCAATAAAATAGAAATCAATCACTTTTGCTCAATAAAACTTCTATTCACTCTAATTTCACGAAATAGCACAAAATATGTAAGATATGATAAAAAAAAATACAAAACTAATCATATCTCTATTTCTTTAGGTTTTTAACTAATCTATGATGTCCTTGTCCCGGTTGGCGAGAATAAAAAATACCACTAGTTAAATAAAGTTGTAAACTTATTTAATAATGGACACCATTATTAACAACCTACTATTCGATCAAAATAAGAAAACAAAATCTCTTATTTTATGAGCTAGACCCACAATTTCGATAATCATAGATTTAGTCACAGTAGTTACCATAAGGGTGAGTCTAGTAGAATTTGATCTATAATTATCTATCTTTTGAAATCTAACCTTGTCAAAATAACCAATGAACACCTTCTGTAGGGGGACGAATCAAAACATCTCGAGGCCCCATTAAGTTATTTTCCTTGTTAAACCAACAGTGGAGATCGAATATAATTCTTAAAATAAGCTCATTATAAAATTAAAAATAGTATTTTTATTATTATTTTTCGAAAATTAATGACTATGGTTCTCCAAAAAATTGAAAAGATTAAATTTTTAAAACCAAAGTCCTATAATTTCCTCTTAATTCTAAAGTTTCATATTGAAACAAATTCAATTAATTTAGAATTAATTTGTTGCTAATCAATATTTAGGTTTAACTAATATAATAATGAACCTATACAATTAAGTCCAACTCAGGTAAATAGGCCTTAACAATTGGGCTTGTATGGAAGAGGGTTGTGTCCAGTATGTCATTCCCACTGCAAAGACCCTCATACTTCCATACAAGGTCCAAAAGACAAGAATTTAAACCTTCGTTTTATTAATTGTTATTAATTGATTAGACTCACTATAGTCATGCAAAGCAAATGGGCCTTCACAAGTGGAACCACCCACAAAAGAGGAATTTAAACTTTACATTTTCTAATGGAACCACCTATCATTTTATGAATATTTTATTTGGAAAAAATCCATATATCTAGAAAACATATGGGCCACTATATGCATCTAAGCCCAATTGCAAAAATACCACATATAGTGCAATGAGGGAATTTTGGCGATTTTGATCATTTTACCCTTAGGGACGTTTCTGGCACCCCAAGTAGCGGGATTTACTTAGAGTTACTTAAACTCTAAGTAAACTAACACAAAACACAAAAACACTCAACAAACCCTCTCCCTCCCGTTAATCTCTCTCTCTCTCTCTCTCTCATGTCCTTTGATAAATTTCTTTGAATTGTGAGGAGGAAAAGGTTGAAACTTGGAAATCGAAGCTAGCTTAGGCACGGGATTGCTCGGGGGAAAGCTTAGCATCGTTTGGGGCAACAGAGGTATCGATTTCTAAACTTAATCCTATGTGTTTTCTCTGGTTTTAGTTGACATCTAGAGTTTGGAAACTTAATTTTGAATTTAGAGATTTGATGAGGTTTTTGCCTAGTTTATGCTTGGGTTTTGTGGGTATTGAAGTGCTGAGTTGATTGGGAACTTTATTTCTGGGATTTGGCTATGTTTGGATAGGTTTTTGGTGAGATTTAGATTGAAGAAATGAAGGGAATAACTGAGTTTTCATGTCGCACCATGACCCTGTTCTTGGGGCGCCGCGACACTTATCAACGCAGGGAGAAGGAGGTATTGAACCTCCTTTTGAGTCGCGACGCTTGTAGTGGAGTGCCATGACCTGTGTGTCTTGATGAGAGTCCTTGGGCTCTCTGACTTGAAGCAGTCTGTGACTCTTTTGTCTTGGGTCGCAACGCTTGAAGGGCTTTTGATCCCCAGGAAGGTTTTGACTGCGGGAACATAATCTTATGGGCTTAGGATCGATTCTACTACCCTATTGAGTAGAATTCTATGTCCCGAAGGCTAGGACTTGGTCTAGAAGTCTTTATTTGCTCATTATTGATGGGATTCTATATTATGGTTGTTAGTAGGTTATCGCTAGGGGCTCAGAATCGGGATCGTGCTTGAGGGTCGTTCTTATTATACATTGCACTCGAACCTGAGGTAAGAAAACTGCACCCAGTACGTTTTAAATGTTATTTTCTACGTGGTTAGGGCTTGACCCCGTTAAGGAACATGGTAATTACTGTGTTTGTATTTAATTGGCTGAGATGTATGATTAATATGTATGCATACTTGTATTATCTGAAGTATGCTTATCTTTAACTGGTTACCTGTTTATCTGGTTGTTTAATGGGATTATGAATAGGGCTTGGGCCCCTGAGAATGAACATGATTATGATTATGTCTGTGATTAATTGATTAAGCATGCGTGAATGCTCTATTTTGGGATAACTATTAAAAGATGTGTGCTTGTTTACATTATCTGATTGAAAAGCCTTGGTTCATAAGTCAAGGGTGACAATAGTGCGCTGAGCGCTGGTCGACATGGTTAGGGCAAATCAAGAGTGCATTATACGCTTGTTCGACCCAATGGTCATGGAAAATTAAAGAGCCAGGTAAGTTGGGCCATCTCTAAGGCTAGTTATACAGAGGATAGGGCACGGGCCTGCAGGGTGACTCATTAGTCCCATATCTTAGGGCGCTGGCCCTCAGTATGACTTATTTACAATTTATTTAGGGCACCGAGCCCCCGTTATGACATGGTAGTCATTTATTTGTAATTGTATGCATGCATGAGTAGGTTATTACTGTTGGACATGCTAGATATGCATATGGAATATGTATTTACTATTCATGCATATGTTTAAGTTTTCTTGCTGAGCCTCGGCTCAAGGGTGCTATGTGGTGCCAAAAAGGGGAAAGCAAAGCTGGACTAGCCATGAGTTGGAGAGCTTCGGTGGCGGCGTGTACATTTGCGGCTGCTCGACCACCACGGCCTGGGTTATCTTGGAGGAACTAGGGTTGTATCCCTTATTTTTCCACTTAGGTCGACTAGTTGTAACTTTTGAACTGTAGTAGACATGTTAAACATTTGTTTATGTTATTTTGGGATCCCATGTACGAACGCAAATATTTTTAATGAAAAGTCAACTTTCCTTTTGACCAAATTTTTTAACCCTAACCCTTGGCACTGGCCTTAGTTACACGTTTATAACCAAGGGACTAGATTAGCAAGTCTGTCACTATTTAAAGTACATAGTGTAATGGTCCTAGATTAGGAGGACGTTACACTAACTCTATAGGTAGATAATAAAAAATTACATAAACACAAAAGAATCAAAGTGTAGAGTGGAACTTTGTTGAGAAAAAACATTCAAATACAAAATCACAAAGCTATGATTTTATGTGAAACACAAAAGTGACAAGGATTGACACAAATGTAGATTTGTTGTCCAAAAATCTCTATTGGTAGCCTTCTCCTTCGAACTGCTTGAAGCTACTACACTGGAATGAGATTAAGATTCACAAGCCCTGATCCTTCATACAAGTCAAGCTTTCTTGATGAAGCTCTTGGAGAAAACTAGTAATCTTGAAAGATAGTTTGAGAGGGAGAGTTCTTTTTAGAGAGAGAGAGAGAGAGAGATGAGATTGATCAAGTCACGAATTAATAGTATATGAAACTCATTAGACTTAGCCAATGAGATTAGAGCATTTTAATTTGAATTTTGGAGCCAAAACACGTCACTGTAGGGACACGTACAGACGACCCATTCGACACGTTGCCTGGCACCAAGCGATGCATCACCTGCCATGAGATGCATTGCCTAGCACTAGGCGATGTGTCGCTTGGTCTATAAAAATTTGGCCAAGCAATGTGCATCGCCGACGCATCTCTAATGATGCTAAAAAAATTGTCTCAAAACATCCCCAAATTCTCCCAAACTTTTTGGGTACCTCATACACTCCAAAGAAACACTTTGGACCCAAAAAGATGATTTATGAATGCCTATGCTGAATGTCAACACTCACATGTTGACTTTTGTGAAATCGTTATGGTTTTTGCACATCTTCATGCCTAACAAATTTCACCATGTATTTAACCAATCACAACATGGAATAGAACTCATAGGGTCACTACTAATGGGACAAGGTGGAGTTAAATACGATGTGGTCACAGTAGATGGACTGAAGCCGAACCACTAGCCACAATCACCTCAAAAAAAGTCATTGGATTTGTGGTGAAAAACATAGAGCCGATACGGAATCCCAAGAAAAATAGTTTTGACAATGGAACTCAGTTCGACGATGAACTATTTACTTGATTTTGCAAAACACAAAATGGGATTATAAAAGTTTTTCCTCCGTGGCACACCTTTAGGAAAATGGGTGGGTCGAAGCCGTAAATAAAACTTTGAAGAGTTCCATAAAAAATTAGCTCAAAGAAGCAATGGGAAAATGGTTTGACGAGTCCTATGGGCATATAGAACGATAGCTCAAACCTCGATAAGGCATACACCATTTTCACTAGCCTATGGATGTGAGGCAATGTTGTCTATCAAGGTTGAATTTTTGACATTACGAAGTGAAACCTATGACTGTAACTCAAATCACATACAACTCGAAGAGGCCTTAGACTTACTCAAAGAAAAATTAGAAGACTCCCAGCTCAAAAATACCTTGTATCAACAGCATGCCACAAGGTATTTTAATAAGCAAGTTTAAGAGAGGCAATTTGGAGTTGGAGATTTGGTACTTAGACGAGTATTTTTTGTGTCAAGAGATCCATCAGCTGGAGTGCTCGGAGCAAATTGGGAAGGGTCGTATCTAATTGAATTGAACATCCGACTAGGTCTCTATAAGCTGGATCGATTGAATGGAGAATTGATCCCCCGAACTTAGAATGGTGAACATCTATGACCATTTTATCAATAATTTTTAGGTTGATGTTTATTAATTATAACAAGTGATGTATTTATTTAAATGATGTTAATAAAAGCATATATTTTTCCATTTTTTAAGTATTCTTTATTTTTTTGCTCGCAACTCGATAACAACACAACCTAAGATCACAATCTTAGGAGTTTTAGAGAACGTACATGGTACAGGATATAACCATACCATAGGCTCGAAAAAATAGAATAGAAATAAAAATGGAAAAAAGTGTCAGGAAATAACCTCTCACTCCTTCACAAGCTCAGAATAACTAGCCGATAAAAGTCGAGTTGGAAAAAAATTGGAAATTTTTTAAGCTTGGACAGCCTTAGGTATTAACCGAGTAGGATAGTTAAAACTTATAAACAAGTTAAATAACTGAGCTAGCTTCAAAGATATTGCTACGAATTTTTGTGAAACAAATTTAAAGTAGTTGTGGTTGTTTTAACAGGCATGAAATTGAGCACAATTATGCATACAAACTACATACATGACAAGTGAAGGAATGTTTAAAAAAGCTCAACATTACTTGTATGAATTAAAAAAGTATAACAACTGCTATAAATAATGTAAGCTTGAAAAATTTCAACACAGTAAATTTGAGCATTCAATTATAAAAGGAAAAGCAAGCAATAAAAAAGTAGATATATAAAGTTGAGAATATATTTGTTTTTGCTTGGCTATAACTAAAACTACTTTAAAAGAAAATAAAATGAAAATCTCGAAACACCCGAGCTAGAGATTGTCTTGATCCCAAGGGCCTTAATTAATTATAGATCCAAAAAATTGTCGTAGTCTTGATAAAAGATAAATAAAGAAAGATTCAAGCAGCCCCGGTGTCCATCTCCTCGCCCTGCTCCTCGTTTGCGCTTGTATCCTAGGTAGTGCTTTGGGCAGCCTCCTCAGTAGCTAGTCGAGCTCGCCACTTCTCCAGAAAAGGGTTGTAGCCTTGATAAAAGAGAAATTAAGAGAGATTCGATGTTGGTATTAAAAGTTTAAATTAGAGATACGCAGCCAAAATTAGGTTTTTAAAAATTTATTAATACCAGCTAGGATCATACATATATAGATATATTAAATCACATACAAATAGATTAGAGATTACCTCTTGAAGCCTATCAAGTATCCACGAATATTTTTTAATAAATCAACAATCTTCCAATCCAAATTCTGAAAGCTTACACCTTGATCTTCCAAACCAAACTTCAAACACACAAGGACGTGTGTGGGCACGTAAGATTGAAAAGGTAGATTTAGGACTCTCTAGATGTACTCAACACATGAGATCTAGAGAGGTTTGATTGAGAGAAGATGAATTGAATAGTTTTTCAAGTTTGGAAAAACTATTTCTTTCTTTTCAGAGAGAGTGTCTGACAGTCTGAAAAACTACATTTTTGAAAAGTATCGCTTATTTTAAGATTTATAAAGATAATTAATTAATTTAATTAATCTTTATTTTATTAAAATAAAACTGATAAGTTATAACCTTATTTAATTATTTAATTTAAATCATATTTAAAAAGAATAATTATATAAACAATTTATTTGAAATTCAAAATTCAAATCCCAGGGATAGGAAATCCATGTGTGTGGCACCACTCACTATGCAATACAGTGAGTGGCTTGAGCCACATTGGGGTTTTCCCCAATTTCCTCATTTGTTTATTTAATTAATATTTAAGACAATATATTTATCCCAAAATAAATATCAATTAATTCAAAATTAATTTTATCTTAAAATATCAGTTTTTAAATAAATAAATATCTTATTATAAATAAGATAATTATTAATCTCTCTTTATATTAATCAAAACATGATTAATATTTATTTTAACAAATAGTTTTTTAAAACAAAACTATATAGTTAAATAACTAATTATTTCATAATTAATTAATTTCCTATAATTATCATATAAATATTTCATTGCCATGGAAAATTAATTCCTTTGAAATCAAGTCATTCTCTCTACAAATCTTTCTTTTGACATCCTTACCCTTGATAGTGTAGGAAAGAGGTGATTTGGGGACCATGGACCTATAATAGGAAGCTCCACCAATAAACCAGATTATTAATTAAACTCTTGAATCTAATAATCTTATTGATTAATTCCATGATTACTCCACTATAAATATTAAATTACACTTTAAGTATTTATAGAATTATATTTACAAAGTTTTCTCTTGAAGTCCATTGATATAATCATTAAATGTAGTTATGTCCTCTATTTATTAGTTCGTTAATATATGTTATCCCAAAATTTTGTTCGATGACGTGGCAATAGGATGGGACAAGTGGCAATGCATGGTCAGTAAATGACACATTAATAGTCAATAAATGTGTTGACTAAAGAAGTGAAAAGGTTGGAAATTAATCTTTGGAGTTCTGATATTACTGGTCACGAAATTTATTAATCTGGTCAGGGAGTAATTTGACCAACCAGGTAACGTTTCTGTCCGACCAGTAAGGTTCTTAAAAAATTATGTCCGACCAGTCACTTTAGAAAATAGTGTTATCCGACCAGTAAAGGGTTTTGGTCGACCAGTCACTTTAGGAATCAGGTTTATCTGGCTAGTCAACTTATGAAGATGTTTTGCCTAACCAGAAGGGTGACATAGCCGACCAGTCACTTTAGGAATCAGGTTTATCCGGCTAGTCAGCTTATGAAGATGTTTTGCCTAACCAGAAGGGTGACATAGCCGACCACTCTCACTTCAGGGAGTGAAGTTGGCCGACCGGACAGATCACAAACTCAGCCCAGTGACTCTTCAGCAAAGTTTTGGTTACAACTTTAGTTAGAGTCATCCGTAACTACCGCGAGAATTTCTCAGATATCCCAAAGTAATTGCTTATCGTTGTATTTTAAATTTGTTTATTATTTATTAATTAAAGTCGGTTGAAACAACCAAGGACCCTGTCAAAACAGGATATTTCTCATGTACGATCCATGAGCCTATAAATAAATGGCTCATGGCATCATTTTGAGAGGATCTTTTGGAGACTTCAGGATTGTTACTTGGGGCATTTTGGGGGATTTTCTAAGAAAGCTTGTATTCTTTAGAGAGAGAAACTCTATATTTTTCTACTTACACTTGAGAAACTCAGTTGACTCAAGTTCATCTGATCTTAAGTGTAGGCCACATATATCACAACTCCAAGTGGATTAGGCTATTACCAACAAATTGGGGCTGAACCACTATAAAATTATTGGTGTCATTATTTTCTATTGAAGGCTTACTGCGATTTTGACGTCTGCTCGTCGTTGGCCAAAATCGTGGTCAACATTATAGCTGGTCAAGATTACCGTTTTACCCTTCTAATTACCTCTGGATCCTTAAGTACCATTAATTCACTAGCGAATAATTAATCTATAATCAAATTATAGATTTGTGCTCAATAATTATACAATTCCAAAATTAACCCTTAAGGGAACCAATATTCGATCAGTTAGGAAAGTATGGATTCCATTGTTGTAAATCATGGTCTTAGCCATTCATGATAATGAATCTCCAAAACAAAAGTCATTAGCCTCATGTACTAAGAAACTTTAACGAGTGAATCAAAAGATCCAATAAACACAAACAGGAGTTCGTGAATACTCAAGATTTAGACTGATCTACAAATGATCATTTATTATGATAAGAATTAAATCTTTATGTCAAACAACAAGTTTATAAAGATAATTAATGCTCTTCAGTCCTTTCATATATAATCTCTATTATATACGACACCTTTACTAAGATGTCTATCAACATCAGTAATCTGAATCTAGATCACTCGCATCCCGTATGCTTAGTAAACTGCACTAGTAACCATTCATTATAGATTCCATACTTTAATATGTTACTAATTATTTTATTCATTATATATGATCTTAAATTTTCTTGATATTATTATATAATTAATTAAAACATTAATTATAACATTCAAACATAATAAAATTGAACTTTTTATTTAAATAAATAAAATGTCTTTACATGATTTTAGGGCATTAATTCTAACATTCAAGCAATCCCAGAGTCCAGCTTCTCGCCATGCTCCTCATTTGCACTTGTATCCTGGGTAGTGGTATGGCCAGCCTCCTAAGCAGCTAGCCAAGCGTGCCTCTTGTTTGCTCCCCAAGAAGGAGGTGTCGATATCAGGGTTCATGGACCATATTCTGTACATGGATATGTCTGTAGAGGAATCCTTCTTGGCATTGAATTCCTCAAGGAGTCGCGCTTTCTCCTCCTCCATAATTTGGAACCCCATTTTCTTTTTCTCCTCGAGCTGAGTATTTTGTTCCTACAGGTGCTCGAGCTCATACTTTTGGGATCAAACTCAACATTGACGTGTTCAAACCGGACCTTCGAAAATGTGGTCTTTCCTAATGCTTCATCTTGATATCGTTTAACCTCTGAAAGCTCTCTCTCTAACTTTCCCTCTACAGCTTTAAGTGCATCCTCAGCTTTGGTCTGGGAAACCTCGACATCGATGGCAATCTTATGATTAATCGCCACTTGTGCAACTATCAAATGACTTTTCCTATGTAGACTGAGGAGACCCTATAAATTATAAAATGATAGCGGGGGACTAAAAGCAGACTAAATAACAAGAGAACGATTTCAAGCTCAAAGGTACTTACTGTGGCTATCAACTCCTCACCATTATTACCAATGGAGGTCGAATTGTCACTCTTTAGAAATTCCCAATCGGGGCCCTAAAGATCGCTTAGGGAGGGGTCTGTCCCGAGGTCAACTGGTGAGTGGACTACTTGGAAGGGTCTTCAATAACCTTGGCTATTTTTGGAGGAAGAGGTGGAGGCATATCCTTTTTGGAGGAGACTCTACCCCATTTCGAGCCATTGGACTTTGGCGGGTTGGCGAAGAGGTTGTCGAGATCAGAGTTCATTAAATCTCCTGAAAAATGAAGATATATACATATAAGTATATGCATGAATACATGTAAAAAAATCATAAAATGAAAGTGGGGACCTAACTGGAAGAAAAGGAATCTAATGAAAAGTCATAAGATGATATGTTAATGACTTGAGAAGGTTCTTTTGTTAATCCTGATCCTTCACCTCGAAACGTGGGAGACAGCTTGGAGAAATCTTGCTAGTCATTCGGGTCGTATTGTGACCCTAGACCTTCCCATAACACATTTATACTATACATGACTTGATATTACGATAGGAAGCTGTCATCCCTATGTAGTATATTATTTACCCCCGACTAAGTCATAAAGTTATGATCGGGATTATTGAAAGATATAAAAATATTGGGTTCTCGTGCAAGAAGTGTAGGAGACCATCCTGATTGAGTCAAAATTACGTTACCTCCTTCAGTCGAGCTCAGAGATGCATCGTCCTGAGCTTCATTCCCTAAGCCGGACGACTCAGCTGGGGAGGAGGTGATGGAAAAGTTTAACCTCGAACCTACTATTTGCTTCTTTCTAGTAGGTTCGGAAGAGTCTGGGATGGGGACTTCCTCCCAGGTGGCGAATGTTTTTATCCCATCATCATCGGCAGTCTCACCTTCGTCGAGCAAACCACAAAGGTGAAGCTTATCCTCATGAAGTAGATAGTTCGACGAGCTCTTGCCTTAAGGGAGCTTATCCATCTCAGCTTGTCTGTCTACCATGTCTGAGGTAGGGCCAGGATGTTCAAATTTCGCTGCAATTAAGTGCAAGAAAATGAATTGTTGATCTAAAGATTGAGAAAAAAAGTCCAAAAACTATAAGGACTACTTACATATTCTCTGGAAAGTATAGAACTTGGACGGGTCGAGGCCAGTGGTCCAAAAGAATTGTTTTTGGAAATTTGGGGGGTGGTTGGGGATATCTTCGAAGAGCTTCCTTTCCCTGGGATAGCTTGAAAAATAGTAAAACCCATCTCCACCTTGCTTCTGAGCTGGGTTACTGTTTAGACAAAAGAGATACAAGATCTCATAATGGGACGACTCCTACCAGTTCATCTAGAAATATAGCGACTTCAATGCCGACAAAACTCAGTATGAGTTGGTTTGGAGCTGGAATGGAGAAATACCAACCCAGTCGGTAAACTTCTTAAAATAATTTTTTTCAGGGACAACAAAGTCCATCCTTCATATGCTCACGACTCCATGATGCGAGCTTGTATGCACAGTCAGGCTTGTGCTCGCCTGTCGCATAACTGCTCTTCTCTTCATTATATGGAGCTCGACACACATTTTGTAAAATATTTGGAGACCATGGGACGATAGGATATCAAAAACCTACCTCGTGGTTTTAACCAAGATTTTATAAAATTCAGCCTCGAAGAATTCTAATTTGGTAGTCAGGAGAGAGGATACTTTGGGAGGAGCAGGCTCAGAGTAAGAATGAGAGGGTTGACTCGAAGAACTTTCCATTAGTTTGAAGGAAAGCTTGTTGGGGCAAAAAGCTAAGGAAACCGATAAGGATAAACCACAAACCGAAGTCTTTTCTTTTTTCCCTCTTGGACGTTGGTGATTTGATGTCAGTAAAAAGAGCTCAAATATCGATGTTCTCTAGAATCTTCATCCCATCGGATGAGTCTCTAGTTACAAGTGAATGAGGATTCAGCTCGGGGGGATGGATCTTGGTAAGGTATGGCGTGATCAGAGGAATCCCACCAATTCTTCTTAGAAGAGTACTGCAACATTTAACAATAAAGAAATAGGTGAGGGCGCTTCACTAAAAAGTAGAAATAAAAATAATTGGAACGTTCAATCTCAAAATTTGAGCCGAGAGAGGCTCGAAATAACAAAACATTCTGTCTCAAAAAATTCAAGCCAAGATAGGCTCGAAATAACGAGGTGCACTTACCGATAATAGGTGGTTAGTTTCCTTTTTGGGCTATCCCAATTTTCTAGGGGAAAATGAGGTTTTTATATGTTTGTGTAAGAAAAAGAAAAGGAAAACCCTAATACTAATACCCTATTTCTTGAAGTACACGACACCTATAATCTATTGCCTAATATAAAAAAAGAACGATTTTTATGGGTGATTCTTTATGTAAATCAGAACAAAATGCATTTTTCATCAGCATTCTCAAGAACACCTCAAGAATAATAACATGAGAGAAAAAAAATGACAATAGCAGACGCTAGTTTTTTGACCAAAACGGAGAGAAGACTGTAGAAACTTACACGAAGGAAGTTGGTGATAAAATCACAATGAAAATTGCATCAACTTGTACAACGAAATGCATGGGAATTCTTCATTGAAAAGGGGATAATCAGAGAATGAAACAAGGTCTGGTTTTTTCTTTTTCGGAATAGAAAACAAGCAAATTTTGAGAGTGAATGATGAAGGAGAAAAACCCTTGATGAATCACAGCCCTCAAATTATATTTGCCTTTGATCCAATGGACCAAATTTAGTCTAAAAAAATGGCGGTAATGAGGCAAGTGAAAGGACGTGAGTAGTAAGGACAGTACTCAAGTACTATGATTACCCATTCACAAGGTGACACGTATACTCACTCAAGTGTGGTAGGTGGGCACGTTTCTCGAATGGAGAAGTTCAAAAGCTTCTTTCTCAGGGATTCAAGAATACAATTTTGAGGGGGCAAAATGTTATACCCCAAATTTTGAGATAGATAAAATTTCTCGAAATGTAGGCTCAAGAAATAATCAATTAAGTTCGATTCTATGTATTAATATTTCTGATGTCACTTAATCATTTTGGATCAAAATGAAGGATTAGCTCAAAAGGTCCAGGCCGTAGCAAGAGGCTGACCTCGGAAGACTGATAGCTATTGGCTCGGGCAACATTTCATGTGTCAGCTCGAAGATCATGGTGGTAGGATTGAAAGCGTGTCTTTAAGATGTTAGGCCACATTTGAGTAATTAAAGCCTATATTTATGGAATTGGTTTATATATTAGCTTGATCAAAATGATTCCTTAGGGATTCAATATATTTCAAATTCAAGTATGTGTATTGTTTTGTAACTTACCTAAAATTATGGGAAAAGAATCTGAACCCAGTCTATAAATACCTAGGATTGATCACTTGTATTTTTTTACAAACAAAATAGGTAATAAAACTCTATGAAATTTCCTTTAGACTTTGATGGAGATCATCTTAATAAGAGTGACTCGTGGACTAGGTAGATTTAACTACTGAACCACGTAAAAATTCAATGTTCTTCTTTTATGCTCTAAATTATTTATTTTAGGGTAAATTGAGGCTAAAATACCCAATCATTTTAGTTTGTTACATTTAAATACCCATTTTTTTATGGCTAAACTACCTTAATGTTGGGGTTAGGCTATAAACAACCCACGTTTTGTGATACAACTCAAGACAAAATATACAAGTAATCGACCTTTAATGATAGTAAAATAAAAGTTACATAAAAACAATGAGATAAAATTTTAGAGTAGACCTTTTCTTGAAGAACAACCCTTAGAACATAAAATCACAAAGCTATGATTTTATGTGAAACACAAAATTTCCAAGGCTTGACACAAATGTAGATTTGCTGTCCAAAAATCTCTATTCCTACCCTTCTCTATGGAAATTATTGAAGCTACAACAATGGAATGAGATTGGGATACACAAGCCTTGATCTTTCATACAAGCCAAACTTTCTTGGAGAAGATCTTGGATAAAACTAGTAATCTTAGAGCTAGAGAGGGAGAGAGAAAGAGGTGAGTTATCAAGTCACCAATTAACTTATATGAACTCCTTAAATTGTATAGGACCCTCATTAGACTCAACCAATGAAATTAGAGCATTTAAATTTAGATTTTGGAGCTAAATTATGTAATCGTACGGACATGCAATAACAGCCCAGGCAATGCATCTCCTAACACCAGGCTAAATTATGTGCTCCTGACTTTGCACTCCAAAATATGTCTCAAAACATCCCCAAATGCTCCCAAACTTCTTGGGTACTCTTATATACTCCAAATAAATATTTTGGACCCAAAATGATAATTTATAAATGCCTATATCAAAAGTCAACTTCCACATGTTGACTTTTGTAAAATCATTATTGTTTTAGCACCTCTTCGTGCCTAAACAATTCCACTATGTATTTAACCATTCTCAACAGTCCCCCACTTGGTTAAATACATCCTCACTTCTCTAGCCAATGATATTAGTGCATAAAGTAAAGTACCTTTGGGTTTGAACTTTACCTTAGTGAAAATACTACAAAATTTAAATTGAAATGCTAAGGTATTCTTAAAAGAATGAACCCAACATTCCTAGTGATAAAAAACGGTAATGCCTCACACACCTCTATATGATTACTTATGTATTTCCCATTATTCGCGTTTAGCACTATTAATGGCCTTGTGCTAGATCCATTCATGAACTATCTTGAGAGAAAACTCCTACTCTCTTATGAGGCAACCCACCTTTAGGTTCACATAGGTGAAATTCTTACAACATCTTTGCTACCTTTAGCGATGCATGTTGCTCTTTAACTCAATTTCATTAAAAGCCCTAGGCTTAACCTTCACATCGGTAGAAACAAATATTAACTCACCCTTGATGAGACCTTTAAGTTATTAATGTTGAAACTATTCCCTTATCAAATGACTTGTTCTTAGACATTGAACTCTATGCTCGATGTAAACAAGTTTTGAGTTTGGTTTCTATATTTGGGCAATCTATTTGTCAAGGAGTTTTAGTCCCATCCTTTTATTTGTAGAACTAACCAAATCTCTCCCAAGAGGTTTGGTAAACGGATCCACTAAGTTCTCACATGATTTCACATATTAAATTTATATGATACTCTTATCAATAAATTCTCTCACATAGTCATGTCTTAGACTTATATGTCTAGAATTCCCATTATAAATTTTGTTGTAAGCTCTAATCAAAGTGGCTTAATTATCTCAATGTATCAAAATCATTGATTATCAACTGTGGTGATTAAACTGTCTGATATCAATGATTGTGTTGTTTATGATGTTTTCTTGCTGGGCCTTGGCTCACGGGTGCTACGTGGTGCAGGTAAAGGCAAGGGCAAATTCGATCATCCCTGATTGGAGAGCTCAGCGAGTGGAATGTACATTGCCAGTTGCTCAGCCGCCACGGTTGAGGTTTAGTCAGGGACGCGAGACCCAAAGATTGTCAATTTTTCCTTAGTATGGCTAACCTTTGTTTTTGTGTTTTTGGGAGTCTGTAAATTAACCTTTAACTCTATTTCTTTTGGGATCCCGTGTACGTGACAGTTTAGTTATATAAAATGAGTCTTTCAAGGCCAAAACCTTTTTAACCCTAGCTCTAACATGTTTAATGACATGTTTTTAAAATAATGACTTGATTAGAAAGTCTTGCACCTTTATATGTACACAGTGTAGCGGTCTTGGCTATCCAGGGTGTTACAACTTGGTATCAGAGAGTCCTAGGTTTAAGGGTTCCTGAAGACAGGCTGGACATGTACATTCGCTGCTTGAGACAAGCTCAAATCAGGGTTCGGTAATGTGTATATGTGTTTATGTGCATGAGATGAGCTATGAATGTTGTTATTTACTGGATTATTAGGAAGCATGAGATACTGATAGGGCCTAGCCCTTGACTACTGTGTGAGAATATTGAGGAATTTTTATTAGTATTTTCGTGCATGTACATGAATGTATGGGTGGTTAATTGTATATTGTGCATGGATGAATGCCTGTTTTTTAGCTATTGTGTAGTGAGATTGGAGGCGTGCTTATTAGCAGCTGGGGCATGTGGATGGATCCTTATATGTTGAATGCTTATGATTGGTGATGTTCCATTGGTGGATCTTGGAGAAACTTTTACCCTATCATCATGGTCTGACTGCTGAGTCATTATTTGCAAATTGACTTGGGTAGCTATGCGTCCAAGAAAATCTACACGACTAACCGGCACTAGGTCCAGGACCGGGGGTGATGACCAGGGCCAGAACCCTCCGCCAGTCCCTGAGAACTGGCAGTAGTTAATGGCTGATATGCAGGCTCGACTACAGAGTCAGGACGAGCAGATCCATATTCTGTGACAGCAGGCTCCGTCAGGGAGTGCTGCCCCTATTGTGCCACCTGCGGTGGTACCAATTGTGCAGCTTGGGGAGGTTGTTAACAGGTGGGAATCGATATATGAGCGGTTCAGGAAGCAGCAACCCCTAATCTTTGAGAGTGGACCGGATCCATTGAAAGCCGAGCAATGGCTAACTATGATCACTACAATTCTGGATTTTATGAGGATTGAGGGGCATGATAGAGTGGCTTGCGCCACTTGTATGTTGAGGGAGGATGCCCGCATTTGGTGGGAAGTGGCATCGCAGACCAGGGATGTTACCACTTTGTCTTGGGAAGGTTTCAAAGATTTATTTAGCCAGAAGTATTTGCTGTCAGAGCAGCGAAGATTAATGAGTTCGTGAGTTTTGTGTAGGGCAATATGACTGCTACTGAATATGCTCTGAAGTTTGATAGGCTTGCAAAGTTTGCACCAGATCTTGTGCCTACTGATGCTGCTAGGCAAGATCGTTTTATCAGGGGGCTTAATTGTAACAACCCAAATTTCCTAATAAGGTTTAGGACCTTGATTAGGAGGCCGAGAGGGCCATAATTGATTTACTGTACTATTATATAATTATATGCATGATTATGTGGGTCATATTACTATATGATGATTAAGGCATGCATGGGGCTATATACTCTGTTGTGAGGGTATTTTGGTAATTTGGCTCATTGAGAGCGTAATTGTGTACTTGTGTGTATATTGGTAGGCTAATGTTGAGACCACATTATTATGTGGGTATGTCTGCAGCTTGTGGCTCGAGGCGATCCTAACAAGCGGTTTAGCGGGAAAGTCACAGCGGGGAATTATACCCGGCTCGGTGTGAGCCTGGGAATGTATCTGGGAATTTGGGGAATATATATTGGAGATGATTTGGTATTGAGAAATATAATTGGTGACTAATTAGATGATGGGAATTAAGTGGTAAATAGTTAGGACACTTGAGGAGTTAGTGGGAATTGAGAGCAATGACCAAAATGCCGTTAAGATGATTTAAAGGTTTAGCTATTATTGGGAGGGCAAGGTGGTCATTTGGCTTATTAAAGGATAGACTATATTCTGCCTTTATGTCTTAGTGGAAGTTGTAGATAAACTCAGAAGCTTAAGGAAAAGAAAAGAAGAAGGAAAGAAAGAAAAACAGGACACTTAGTGATATATCTCTCTCTGTTTCGGCTGGGTCATCTCTTCACCATTATTTGTGAGTTTTGGAGCTGGAATTCCAGAGTAAGCTCAAGATGGAGCTTAGGGCTAAGGACCTTGGTGAAGCTTGAAGAACTAGCAGGATTTAGCCAGTCAACAGAGGTAAGTTTTAAGGTTTCTTGATGTGATTTCTGGGTTTTAATGAGATGCTTTCTAAGTTTGAGTTTTTGGATGCAATAAAGGGATATGAACCTGAAGAGTTGAAGGGCTTGAGGCTGGTTGGATGCTAGGAATAACCTAAGGTCAAAATCCTCCATAGAAGGTAACAAGTTCTGGCTTTGATGTTCTAGGAATCTGAGTTTCTGGTTGAATCTTTCAGTTCTTGGGTTCAATGTTTGTTTTTCTAGTTTGATGATGCATGTGGTTAGGTCTTGTGTTATTGAGTTGTATGGGGTGAGTTATAGGTGATGGTAGACTCAATTTAGTGTGTAATTGAGGGTTGGAAGGGTTCCAAGGGGTTTTGGTTCGAGGAAAGTCGAAGAGGGAAAACAGGGTGCTGCTGGTCTGTGACTAGCGCTGTAGCGCTAGCCTTTGGGCGCTACAGCGCTAGGCTAGGGCTTTCTGGGCGTTTTGGTTCTGTTTGTAGCGCTATAGCGCCCTCCTTAGAGCGTTGTAGCGCTACCCTGTCTCCAGGAAAGGGTTTTTGAGTTTTTCTTTAGGGTTTTTGCCCGGAGGCTCGGGGTTTGATTCCACCACCCCGTTTGGTGGAATTAGGGCTTCCCGGGGGCTCGGGATTGGTCCCGAGGCTAGGTTTTGGATTTGAAGTTTGGTGGTGATTTTGATCGATGGCTGTGACTAGGTACGCACTAAGGTTCAGACGGTATCGTGCTTGAGGATCAATTCAGCGTGCTAGCAGGATCTAAAGGTAAGAAAGCTGCACCTGATTATGTGGCTAGGTTGGGACTAAGTGCTCCCAATGTTTGTATGCATTGTTATGTGAATGTGATTAACCATGTGGACACGATGGGACTAAGAGCTCCCTATACTTGTATATCATGTCATGTGATGGTATTATTATGCCATGGGACATGTGATAACTGACCTAAGGGTGTCGGAATCAATATTAGTGCACAGAGGCGCAGCTCGACCACTGGTAGCTGAGGCAACTTATTTATCACTTAGCACAGTTAAGCTGGCTGGAGTCAGTGAGTATTACACTGGGGGCGGCCCAAGTGAGCCGAAGACAGTGTGTTAAATAGAGGGTGCGACTAAGGGCGCCGACCCTGAATATTATTTGATAGATGTGATATTTTGT
Source organism: Humulus lupulus (assembly GCF_963169125.1). Classification (NCBI taxonomy): domain Eukaryota; kingdom Viridiplantae; phylum Streptophyta; class Magnoliopsida; order Rosales; family Cannabaceae; genus Humulus; species Humulus lupulus. The sequence goes on from NC_084799.1 coordinate 149,917,767, forward strand.
TGATTATGAATGTGAATATTGCGTTATGGATATGATTGGCTGATTGTCTGAATGACAAATTGTTAACTCGTTGAGTGTTATCACTGATTGGATAAATGTTATGAATTGTTGAATTCCTGGTATGTATTGTGGAATATTTGACTATCGTTATTGATCTTGATATGATATCATGCTTTCTTGCTGGGCCTCGGCTCACGGGTGCTACGTGGTGCAGGTAAAGGCAAGGGTAGGCTGAATCAACCATGAGTTGGAGAGCTCTAGGGGCAAGGTGTACATTGTCAGCTGCTCGGCCGCCACGGTCGAGGGATTGTACAAGGACGGAAACCTAAAATGTATATTTTGCCATTAGAGTGGCTTGAATTATTTGTGACTCTAGAAATTTGCTGCAATTAAGTCATCTAAACCCTGTTTTAAGTTTCCATGTATCAAACTGTCATTTTTAATCAAAATAGCCTGTTTGTGACCAAAATCTTTTATTCCTAATCCGTTGATGACGTTGAATTCACATTTTGTTTAAATGACTTGATTAGCAAGTCTTGCACTATTTTAAACACACAGTGTAACAGTCTTGGTTATCCAGGGCGTACATTAATGCCATGATAGCCCGGGATGTTAGGATCACAATGGTACTTGGATGAACAACTTATGCCCAGGCCGTTGAGAAGGCTCTTACCGCTGAGGAAGCAGAGAACAAGATATGGAGGGAGAGCGTAGTGAGGCGTGAAGGTCGCAGAGCGGTGCCTCCTTATTTAGGGATAGGTAGGGGCGGCGGCCCCAGTGACTTCAAGAGGAAGACTCCTGACACCTCGATCGCTGCTAGTCCTGATAGGAGGGGTTGGGGTGGTCAGGGTGGCCGTCAGGGTGGCGGTGAGGCATGGCGGACCTATCTGAACTGCCCGAGGTGTAGAAGACGTCATTTGGGCGAGTGTCGGGCCAAGGTATGCTTTGTGTGCGGGGCAGTAGGGCATCTCAGCAAAGACTGCCTAGCAGTGAAGAAAGGTGAAGCGGGAAAGGTGGATAGCTTGACTCCAGCTCGAGTATTCACCTTGACTCAGGCGGAGGCTGAGGCTAGTCCCTCGGTAGTGACATGTCAGCTTTCTAGCGCTGGCTTTCCTTTTACAGTGTTGATTGATTCTGGTGCTACACATTCTTTTGTTTCTAGTAGAGTGATTGATAGATTATGTAGACCTAGTGAGTATCGGACTGCAGGGTTCGGGACTTTGTTGCCTACAGGGGAACTCGTAATTTCTAGGAGATGGATTAGGGCACTGCCAGTGATGGTTGATAGTAGGGAACTCTCGATGGATCTGATTGAGCTAGATATGGAGGATTTTGATATGATCTTAGGGATGGATTGGTTGGCCAGGTATGGAGCTACGATTAATTGCAGGAAGAAGATGGTTACTTTTGAGCCTGAGGGCAAGGACCCTTTCGTCTTTTTGGGTGCGATGTATGGACCTCTTGTACCCATGATTTCAGCATTGAGGACCAGAGACTTATTGCAGGGGGGATGCATAGGTTTTCTGGGCAGTGTAGTGGATACTGCTAAAGTTATGCCGGCAGGGCCGGGAGAGACCAGATTGGTGTGTGAGTTTTTAGATGTATTCCCTGAGGATCTACCAGGGTTGCCGCCGTGCAGGGAGGTTCAGTTTGAGATTCAGTTGGCACCGGGGACAGAACCAGTATCAAGGACACTGTACAGGATGGCACCAGCGAAACTAAAAGAGTTGAAGATATAGTTGCAGGAACTTCTGGATTTGGGGTTTATCAGGCCTAGTTATTCTCCTTGGGGTGCTCCAGTGTTGTTTGTTAAGAAGAAGGATGGGACTTTGAGAATGTGCATAGATTACAGAGAATTGAACAAGTTGACTATTAAGAATAAGTACCCTCTACCAAGGATTGATGACTTGTTTGATTAGCTACAAGGTAAGACGGTGTTCTCAAAGATTGATCTTCGATCTGGTTATCACCAGCTGAGGATCAAAGATGAGGATATACCGACGACGGCCTTCCGGACGCGTTATGGGCATTATGAGTTCTTGGTCATGTCTTTCGGTCTGACCAATGCCCCAGTAGCTTGCATGGATCTAATGAACAGGGTATTCAAGGATTTCTTAGATCAGTTTGTTATTGTCTTCATCGACGACATTTTGGTATATTCCAGTTAAGAGGCAGAGCATGAACAGCATCTCTGACAGGTTTTGCAGAGATTGAGGGAGCATCAGTTGTACGCTAAGTTTAAGAAGTGTGAGTTTTGGTTGTCGGAGGTGACTTTCCTTGGACACATAGTTGGGGCAGAAGGAATTAAGGTAGATCCGTCCAAGGTTGAAGCAGTAAGGGATTGGCCGAGGGCAAGGAACGCCTCGGAGGTGTGGAGTTTCCTTGGGTTGGCAAGTTACTACAGACGATTCGTTGAAGGGTTCTTGAAGATTTCTTCACCGATGACAGAGTTGACAAGAAAGAATCAGAAGTTCGTCTGGTCAGAGAAGTGTGAGAAAAGTTTTCAAGAGTTGAAACGACGACTTTTTTCTGCACCTGTGTTGAGTCTTCCTTCGGAGGAAGGGAAGTTTGTGGTCTATTGTGATGCGTCGAGAATGGGTTTAGGCTGCGTGCTGATACAGAATGAGAAAGTTATATCCTATGCATCTCGACAACTGAAGGAGTATGAGCAGCGGTATCCAACTCATGATTTGGAGTTACCATCAGTGGTATTCACACTGAATGTGTGGCGTCATTATCTGTATGGAGAGAGGTACGAGATATACACTGATCATAAGAGTTTGAAGTATTTCTTTACTCAGAAGGATCTGAATATGAGGTAGAGGCGTTGGTTGGAGTTGGTTAAGGATTATGACTGTGACATCCTTTACCACCTTGGGAAAGCCAACGTAGTGGCAGATGCATTGAGCCGGAGGGGCCCAGGACAGTTGTATAGTTCCACCCAGATCTCGAGGGAATTGGCTGATGAGATGGTCAGGGCAAGGATAGAACTGGTGGTAGGCCAGTTAGCCAATATCACTTTGCAGTCGACCCTGTTAGAGCGGATCAATGAGGGTCAGTTAGTGGATGTACAGTTGCAGGAAGTTAGGCAGCATGTCTTAGTAGGGACAGCTAAGGATTATTCAGTTTCTGAGACAGGTTTGCTCCGGTATCAGGGACGGATATGTGTTCCAGCAGATGAGGGGATTAGACGAGAGATATTGGATGAGTCTCACACTACGCCATACTCACTTCATCCGGGTACCACAAAGATGTATCAGGATCTACAGACATTATATTGGTGGCCTGGGATGAAGAAAATGTGGTAGAGTATGTGTCTAGAAATCTGACATGTCAGTAGGTTAAGGCTGAGCATCGGCGACCAGTGGGGTTGCTTCAGCCTTTGGGTATCCCAGAGTGGAAATGGGAGGATATTACGATGGATTTCATGGGAGGGTTACCCAAGACAGTTGGACTTCGTGACTCGGTGTGGGTGATAGTGGACAGATACACCAAGTCAGCTCATTTTCTACCAGTGAGGTGGACGTATTCAGTGGAACAGTATGCAGAGCTGTATGTGAGGGAGATAGTTCATCTCCATGGGATTCCAAAGTCTATTGTATCTAATCGAGACCCTATCTTTACCTCCAAGTTTTGGGGAGCTCTGTAGAGAGCCATGGGGACTCAGCTGAAGTTTAGCACAACTTTTCATCCTCAGACTGATGGACAGTCTGAGAGGATGATTCAGGTGTTGGAGGACATGCTTAGGGCATGTGTGATTGACTTCAAGGGTTCGTGGAGTAAGTATCTCCCATTGATCGAGTTTTCATATAACAACAGTTATCAATCCACGATTAGGGTGGCTCCTTATGAGATGTTATATGGAAGGAAGTGCAGATCGCCCATTCATTGGGATGAGATGGGTGAGAGAAGGTACTTGGGGCCAGATATGGTTCAAAAGACTAATGAGGCTATTGAAAAGATTCGAGCGAGAATGCTTGCTTTGCAGAGTAGACAGAAAATCTACGCTGATCCTAAGCGTAGGAACGTGGAGTTCTAGGTTGGGGACCACGTGTTTCTGCGAGTTTCACCATTAAGGGGTGTGAGGAGGTTTGGAGCGAAGGTCAAGTTGAGCCCTCGGTTTGTTGGACCTTTTGAGATCCTAGAGAAGATTGGGTAGGTGGCCTATAGGCTGGCCTTGCCACCTTCGCTATCAGGAGTTCATAATGTGTTCCATGTCTCTATGTTGCGAAATTATGTTTCTGATGCGACACATGTGCTGAAGTACGAGGACTTAGAATTACAGACATATTTGTCCTATGAGGAGCGACCAGTTCAGATTTTAGATCGGAAGGACAAAGTCTTGCGAAATAAGATGATACCATTAGTGAAAGTATTATGGAGGAATAGCAAGGTCGAGGAAGTGACCTGGGAGTTAGAGACGGCGATGCGGGATCAGTATCCTGAGCTATTCAGGTAAATTTCGAGGACGAAATTCTCATTAGGAAGGGATAGTTGTAACGACCCAATTCGCTAATAATGCTTAACGGCCTTGATTAGTGTGCTAGGAGGGAATTAATGGATTAATTGTGATTTAAATGTGTAATTATATTATTGATAATGTTTGTACGATAATTGATGATAATATGATATATATATATGTGATAAATGTGAGAACCACATTATTATGTGTGTAGGTTTGCAGAGCACGACTCGAGGTGATCCTAGGGCTAATTAGCGGGGAAAGTCACAACGGGATTTAATAATTGACTTTGGATAAGTCAAGGGTACTTTAGGTATCAGGTAGGTATTTAGACTATTGGGTTATGAAAATAAATATATGGAGATATATTTGAGGTTAGGATGTCTAGGCGGGAATAATGGGGGATTTTACCATTTTGCCCTTGGGGACGGTTCCGACACCCCGAGCTTTGGGGATTAACTTAACGGATAAGACAAGTTTGAGGAAACCTGTAGAAAGACTAAACTGACTTTCACTCTTTTCTCTCAGCTCTATTCTCTCTCTCAAGGAAAACAAAGGGAAGAAGCTAAGTGAAAATCCAAAGGAAAACAGAGGGAAATTTGGGACCTTTGAGTTGGGAAATTAAGCTGGACTTTGAGGCTTAGCTCAAGAAATAATCCAGGACTAAATCAAGACTAAGGTAAGGGTTAATTCATGTGTTTTTATGAAGTTTAACTTTGTGTATCAGCTGGTTATTGAGGTGCTGCCCAACTATTGTTTAAGGTGGAATTGAGCTGGGAAATCATTGGGAATCAACTGAGTTCTGGTTAGAGGAAGAGTTCTATCAAGAAGGTAAGCTTTATTTCATGAATTGATGGTTTGGGTTTGAGTTTTTGACTGGTTAAATTGGGTGTTTAGGTTCTTAAAGTTTCAGGGATTGGCAGTGAGATTTCTATGGGTTTTTAGACTGAATTTCTATTGCAATGTGTAGCATAAGTTGTTTAATAAGTTGTAGAAATGTTGGGTGTTGAAGTAGGGAGCTTAAGGGTGGTTTTGGCTAAGGTTTTGAGCTTTAAAATGGTGGGTTTTCTAGGCACGAAGGGAAGGGCTGCGGCTTTGTTCTAGAGCGCTGCGGCCCTAGGTTGAAGAAAAGCCAAGGAGGCTTGGCCAAGAGTGGGCGCCGCGGCGCCCAAAGCAAGGGCTGCAGCGCGTGTCCTTGCCTAGGTTGGTCCTTGGCTCTGTTTTGAGGCTAGGGCCGTGGCTAATCTCTAAGGGTCGCAGCCCTTGGTTGTGCAATTGAACTTTTGAGGATTTTAGGCATGGGAATGTGGTCTAGTATGCTCGGGATTAGTTTCACCACCGTACTTGGTGGAATTCGGATTCCCGGGAGTTAGTTTTGTAACCGGAAACCTATATTTGAATGTTAATGGAACCTTATACTTTGTATGTGACTAGGTGATAAAGGCTTAAGATCGGGAACGGATTGTGCTTGAGGGGCATTGCTCGTAATTCAATAACTGTAAAGATTAAAGGTAAGAAAACTGCACCTAGTTGAATATATGTGACGGGACTAAGGGTTACCTATTGTAAATGCTTGAAAAGATGGTATTATGCCCTGAAAGCCATTTAGTGAACCAGCGGCCTAAGGGTGCCAAGGGTTTCACTAGCGCACAGGGCGCGACTCGGCCACTGGTAGCCGAGGACAGCTTATTATGCACTGAGCTCGGTTTAAGCGGGCCGGAGTCAGTGGGATAAACAGAGGGTGCGGCCTAAGTCATCGGCCCTGAATATTATGTGATGCGAATGATATAATTGATTGATTGCATCTAGAATCCGAGCTTATGTGCTGAATGTCTATTGTGAATTATTTGATGAAAGATCATGTTTGCTGATTAAACTGACTGATATCAATGACTGTGTTGTTTATGATGTTTTCTTGCTGGGCCTTGGCTCACGGGTGCTATGTGGTGCAGGTGATGGCAAGGGCAAGTTAGATCAACCTTGATTGGAGAGCTTAGCTTGTGGAATGTACATAGCCAGTTGCTCAGCCGCCACGGTTAAGGTTTAGTCAGGGACGCGAGACCCAGAGATTGTCAATTTTGCCTTAGTATGGCTAACCTTTGTTTTTGTGTTTTTGGGAGTCTGTAAATTAATCTTTAACTCTGTTTCTTTTGGGATCCCGTGTATGTGGCAATTTAGTTATATAAAATGAGTCTTTCGAGGCCAAAACCTTTTTAACCCTAGCTCTAACATGTTTAATGATACGTTTTTAAAATAATGACTTGATTAGCAAGTCTTGCACCTTTATATGTACACAGTGTAGTGGTCTTGGCTATCCAGGGCGTTACAATATAGGTTGTGTATTGATGATAAGGCAAACAATAATCTTATAGATGTTGTCCTTTCTACCAGTGCATGAATATCAAAATAATATACCCTCCTTTTGTCTAAACCCTTTGGCCACCAATCTTGCCTTATAGGCTTGAATGGTCCCATTAGTGTTGTATTTCTTTCGAAATACCCACGTGCAACCTATTTGATTTGATCCTTGTGGTAAATCAACAATCTCCCAAGTGTGGTTGGACATAATTGAATCCATCTCATCATTTATTGCCTCTTTCCAAAAATTAGAGTCCCTTGAGGACATAACTTATTGGAATGTTTTAGGATCATTCTCCACTTGAAGTACCATAGGATACTTCCTAGTAATTCCCTTGTGGTTTCCCTCTACTAGGTAAAGAGACTCCACTTAAGAGGTTTAATTTTGTAATCCAATCTCTTGGAGCCTTTGGCTTCTTCTAGGCAATGTCGGTTTTTCTACAACCCTTAAAGGTAACTCTTCTTGAGTCCCTTCTAATGAGATCGGTTATTGAGGCTTATTGTCACTATACAATAAACTCTCGAAGAACTCTAATTATCTTTGTTAAATTATCACATTAGACTCCAAGCCTAATAGCCTATAGGCCTTGCTTTCTGAGGCATAGCCTACAAACACACATTTGATGGCCATTGGACCCAACTTGCTCCATTTAGGCTTTGTGCTCTTACAATAAACAAGGCACCCCCACAATTGGAGATACCATAGGTTGGACCTCTTTATTTTCTATATCTCATATGGTGAAATTTGATTATTATTTAGAGGAATCTGGTTTAGAATACGACAAGAGGTAAGCAAAGCTTCTCCCCATAACGCAAACCTCAAATTTGCATGTATAGCATAGCATTAATCATTTCAACTTATGTTCTATTCTAACTTTACACTATTCCATGGAATCACATTATGTCATAAATTTCCTGAAAATGTACGGTAATTATGCCAATGATTTTTCATATATTTTTTTTCTTAAAAAAATATACACTGCAATCAATGAAGAAATATATATATAAAAAATACTAATGGAATAATAAGATTGCTTTGAATAAAAACTATGACTGAATATATATATTAATAGAATCACAAAATTCGTTCGAATTTCATTCAGGATAAATTTTCAAATTCTTACAAGCATAATATGTACTAAAAGTAATACATCTTTAAAGACATCGAATTCCAAGTCCTTGGGACCTTCTTCTCCCCATGTATTTCTTTTAGTACATAAGATCCCTTTCCTACGACTTCTGCAATTTTGAAAGGACCTTCCCAATTTGAATCGAGCTTCTTTAGATTCCCAATTACTCTTCTGAGGACCCAATAATTTTTCTTGAAACTTCTTGGATTCACCTTCTTTGTATATTGGCATTATGCTAAACTCTGGTACTTGGTAGTTCTGATATGTACCACTTTTCTGAAATCTTCTATCAAATCTAGGTTATGAGCAATCTGTGTAATATTTATAGTCTCTTCAAAGGTTATTGTCTGTGATTTCATTGGTGGACATGTGGTGGTTGTTGAAGAAGTAATTAAGCCTCTCTAGGGCTAATGAAGTCCTGTGGGGCTCGCCCAGAGCTCCTCCATATGCGGCTTGCTCCTTCATCTAGCGAGAATGTCTTCAAGTTAGGCCATGTCCCGAAGACCTACGTTAGGGTCCTCCCAACTAATGGGTCGGTTAGTCCCTAAGGAGTTTCTCCTTGGGACATGGAGGGACTGCCAGATGTTAGTCCCAGCGACTTTGGACCCCAAGCGGCCACCTGACAGCTTTTTGTGTCTCGAGTAGTGGTGTTGAGGTCATACACTCGACAATTGGTATGTCCCAAGGCATTGTCTGACATGGGAGATATGTGGCTGCATTCTGACCATGTCAGGAGCATGTTCCCCATAAAAGAGTGGGTTGGAACCTACGAATTGGGCCCTGTTCAATCCTCATGGGCCCATCGCCACCTTTATCACAAAAATGTATTTTGATTAAGAATTTAATCCCAGTTATGTGGGAATATTCTTGTATTAACTCGTCATTAAGAGATTTAATTGCTCTCAGCCTCTATAAATAGGGTTAGGGCACCATTGTAAAAGGGTTCACAATTTTTGTTTTAAGAGCATTGCGTAAATACTGCCTAAACTCCATTGAAGCTTGCCCAACCAAGCTTCACATATCCTAATACTAAAAGTCTCGTGAACTAGGGTTGTTTTATAACCTGAACCACGTAAAAATCTTGTGTTCTTTATTGCATTTATTTAAAGCTCAATTTATTAAGTTGATAGCGAAAAATGTGGTCAACTTTTTGGTGCTTTCATTAAGAGTTGTGAAGAAAGCTTTGAAGATTATGTCATGGTGACCACCAGAAGAAACGCTCCAAATGATGTCGCTCCTCCCACCAGAACTGGGGGAGGGGAACCTAGCCGATCCTGAGGTTACTATGAATTCCTATACATGTCATCTGATCCTTTGATTTATGTGTTATGGTTTGTCAGAATGATCATGCTAAGAACAATTGTTTTGGGGACTCAATGATGTATATGGCTGGCGACGTAGTTTAACAGATATGGAATCTATACCTTCTTATAGATTGAATAATGGTTCCCTATTTGATTGACTTTTGGAATTGAAAAGGTTATGAGCGCTCACGTCGCAAACTTGTTGTGACACAACCTTCACTAGTAAAGTCAATGTTACTCTAGGAACAAGATATAGCTAAAAGGGTAAAACAGTAATTTTATTCCCTTTTAGTTATGAACCATTAATAGAGGATTAATGCTATATGTAATGATTATATCAATGGATACTTTATTCTTTAATAAAGTACTCAGTAATTATATGTCTATAATTATCAAGAGTTCATTCTCATATTTTTAGTGGAGTAATCATGAGATTAATAAATATGATTATTTAACCAAAGAGCTTTGATTAATAATGTAATATTTATTAGAGCTTGATATTATAGGTCCATAGGTCCCCAGGGTGGCTCTATCAACACCATATCAAGGTAAGAATTGATACAAGGGTATAACTATAATTTGGGAATTTGAGAAGAATTTTATTCTTCGGGTCTAGTATGCAATTATATGATAATTGAGGTTGAATAATTAATTTAGAAATAATTATTAAATTTTGAAAATAAATTTATTAATTGAAATATGTAAATTTCAAATTTCATATATACATATATATAAATAAATAAATAAAATTTTAAAATTAATTATTTTATGTGAGTGGGAGAAAATAAAATTGGTAAGTCAAAAATAGTTTTTGATTTATTTAATTTTAAAAGATGATGATAATGATGATCATTAATTTCAATTTTGAAATAAGGTTGTCATCTTTTCCTGAAAAAGATAAATACCTTATTTTGTAGGAGAATGATTTAGTTAAATAATTAAATAAATAAAAATGCAAAATCCCTAAAAAGAGAATAGCAGTACACGCCTGACACAGTCCAAGGACTATGTCATGTGTGTACTACTTGTACTGATATTGAATCAGTGTATTTTATTTATTTAATTGTTTAATAATTTGAAAATAGTTTTTTCAAAGATGATAAGTTAGATATTTACTTAAATCAAATCCTATCATCATTATTATATTATTATTATATTACTATTATTATTATTAGGAATAATAAGGTAATATAAATCTCTATATACATATGATATAGAAGAAGAAGAAGCAGAGAAATATATACAGATACACATACACACACAAGAAAAGATATCAGACACAACACAATTCACTATTCAGAATAGTTCTCAGAGTTTTTTTTTAGACAAAAACTCTCTCTTTCTTCTTCTTTATTCTAGTCATTGTCACACCATAATCCAAGTTCTCATGTGTTGAGAAATACTTGTGATTCCTAAAATACAAACTCATGTTCTCTATGTGCCCACACACATCATGAGGTGTAGAGAACACTCTGGAAGATCGTTAATAATACAAAAAGACTCAAGGACACTTGATACGCTTCAAGAGGTAAAAGTTTATGTTCTTGATTTTGTGTGTGTATATGTTGTATATAAATATATTGTATATTTATATAAATATTTGTTGCATGATTAATAGTATTGTATGATAATGTTTCTGGATTATTTTCTTGTTCATACAAATTATTTATATCTTTAATGAAAAAATTTTGATTGTTGTTTTTCTGTTATTTTCATTATAATAGAAATGGGTCCACCACGCATGAATTTTCACTATGTGCTCTGAAAGTTTTCCAACACTATGCACCCAGCTAGAGCTGGAGCCCCACTTGCACCACAAGATTGTGGTAAAGGCAAAGTCGATGAAGATCCTGTGCAAGGGCGGAAGAGAACTCGTCAGGTTTCTAAACCCATTCAGGACTCGAGACGTTCCAGTGATAGCCAAGGGCGTGGAGCCCAAGCGCATCACCGGGTTGCTAGCGTGTGCGGAGCCCAAGGTGTTCCATGCGGGTTCGCTACAACAGATCGCGTTAAGCCTAGAGATGGTGTCCCGATGACACCTCATCAACCTCACAGAAACCCTGGCCAAGGGGCCAGCAAAAGAAATGTCTATGCGAACTGAGGACAAAGAATCAGTGTCTTGGTTAATAACGAATGACTCCCAGGGGGAAACATAATTAGGATACCCCAAAGATGGTGGTCGCCACCAAGCACAACCTGACATGCGAGATGACTTGAATGCGTGCAAGGGCAGGGCAGCTCCAGAGGATAATCATAGGAGATAACAACAACTAGACCTCCGAGATGACCTTAATGCTCAGAGGAGAGAACACCCGACACAGAGTGCTAATCTAAATTGGATAGTTTGAAAAGGATAATGCTAAAGATGGCTCAGAGACAAGGTCATGACTCAGACTCAGAGGATGAGGATGGGAATCACAAGGCTCCCCACATTGTGGAAACCCCACTACCTTGAGGCTTCAAAATGCAAAACATTGATTCGTATAGTGGAGAAATGGATCCCACCGACCATCTCTCAAAGTTTAATGTTGGTCCACCACGTCTTCGAGGATGCCAATTGCCACGTCTTCCCATACACCTTGCTGGGATCAGTATATGAATGGTTCGAGAAGCACAAACCAAGATCCATTCACTCATGGCACCAACTCTCCTCCTCCTTCCGAAGACAATTTGTAGCTGCACGGAAGGTGAATTTTGAGGTCAATGCTTTGGCCAACATAAAGCAGGGACCACTTGAAACCATTAAAGCCTACATCAAATGCTTTAAGGAAGAAGCGACTAGAGCCAAGAGGCTCGATGATGGTCAACAGCTGATGGCCCTACAAGCTGGCATCTGAGTAGGTTCCTCACTACGGGATGAACTCCAGTGAGGAGGACGTCAGAGGCTCGAGGACTTCATACGTCAAGGCTAAGAGTACTTCAATTGGGAGGATGCCCGAATTGGAGCATTCAGAGGACCAGTCCCTTTCCCCGCTCCATTGTCCCAAATCCCGTGGCTCCAGGAACCCAGCACATGCCATACACTCCAACCCAAAAGAATGTTATGAGCGCTCTATAGTTTAGCCCTCCTTTTCAACTAGCTAGATTCAGCACCATGCCAAACGCTAGTTTTAGTGCCACCCCGAAAGGCTATGGAGTAACTCCCACTAGATACAATGCTTTTCAGCCTACATTTAGTACTGTAACTACAGCTCCGGTCCAATCCACGGTACCCAGCAAGACCCCTAGCGGGAGGAAAAGGAAAGGGCAAGAAGCCCAAGTGATGGACCAAAAACTGGGTATGTTTTAAATATGTAAATTGCAAGCGTACGAATAGTATATATAGTATAGAGTTCATGTAAGCAAGGATGTCGAACCCAAAGGGGTTGTCTAAAATAAAAAATAAAAAAAGTTATTTTAAAACCAAAATGAAATAAATTCTAACCTACATCCAAAAATTGATAAGATTTAATGTCAAGAAAATAAAATAAAAGATAGACGATAAATATATTTAATTCAAGAAAACTAAACAAATTATGATTCATAAACAAGTTGTAAAAGAAAGATTATTAAGGTATTAGAATTCACAAAATGCAAGTTTAATAATATTTATAAGTATATTGATTCCTATGTTTTATTGATAGTAGAAATTAACCAAACTATCGCTTTTTTCAAATTAGATTTTCTATTTAAGCACAAGTTATTATAGAAATATAGGATTTATTTTCAATTTTAAAATTATAATTTCAAAGTATTTAGTGTGAATCAATCTAGTGAAACAAAAAAAATCAAAGAACATTACTTATAAGGCAAAACATAATATTTTTGTTCTAAGCTTGGATGTGCTCAATCTGATGGCACACCATAATCAAAGAATATTATGATTTTTCACAAATGAATAACAACGTGTAAATATGTTCCAACATTAAAAAATACAAGATATTAAATATGACAGAACATATTTGAAGAAGAAAATCCATAGACTTTATTGCACAAAATGGGAAATCAACATACAAAATAAACATTATCTAGTTACATACTGTTTCAGCATCACCTTAATAATCTTAAAACAATTAGAAACTCATAACTAGAGTAGAAATTACAATTCAAAAGAGATATATACTTGAAAATGCTCTTGAAAAATATTAACATGGAGAAGTGAATGGTAGAGAGAAAGTGTAGAAAAGATGATAGTCACTAAAAATTAAGCACACCTTAAATGCTCTTGAAACTACCGATTTATAGCCAAAAATAAAGTGTTTAAAATAATCAATTTAAATAAATTAAATTTTAAATGAAGAATAATATGGCATGTAAAGTTAAATTTTAGGGTGTAATGATGAATTTTGTGGTAAAATATGTTAAAATGTTGGGTAAAAAAATGACATTTGTGGGACAAGGGGACAAGGAGACATTTGTGGGCTCAAGAGGAGAGAAGGCAGGCTGGGTTTTAGTTGTAGGTGGGCAAACCTGAAATGGGCTCTACTGTGGAGAAGAGAGCAGTTGGGCTGAGTGGAGTGCTTGAGGCTCAAGGGTGGGCTAGAAGAAGGGGGCAGCTAGGTGCAGGTGATGGGCCTGGGAGCAGCTGGAGGCGTCGGGCCCAGGTGGAGGAAAAAGAGGTGGGCCGGACTGGTGAGGGCAGGCAGGCCTAGGCGTTGGGCCTAGGAAGTTGGCTTCGAGCTGGGCTCTCCAAATCACTTTCTTTCTTTCTTTCTTTCGTTCTTTTTTTTTCCTGATTTGCCACATTTCTTTTCTTAAGTTTTCATTTCTTTTGATTATCATGCAGCAAATCAATTATTTCCCCACAAAGATAAACTAAATTAAAATAAAATATTTTCAATAATAAAATATCATACATAAAGTGCATGAAAATAAAATATCATACATAAAGTGCATGAAAATATTAATCAGAATTTAATTTACTTTGACATTTAAGTTCAATAAAATAATCTTTTTAACTTTTAATTTAACAACACTGATTTTAGATAATTAAACTACAACATATTACAATAAAATAACTATGTAAAACACACCAAAATCTATCAAATTAAAATAAACCGAATAAATTCAAAATAACTTAAAAACTTAATAAATTATTTAAAAATCTTCAAAACTAAGCAATAATTAGCATATGAAATGTGGTAAAATAACTCTATTTTGTAGAGTTATCGCACCCCAAACTTAAAGTTTTGCAGCCCTCAAGCAAAAGAAATTTAAAACACACATTTTTTTATTGGTGATATAAAAAATATTTTCTCAAAAATTGCACAATGAAGGTAATTCTCAAAAATAAATTATGAATAAAGTTAAGTTTATGTAATTAATTAGATAGTTATTTTTTTTTTAAATATATTTTTCACTTAAACTTATAAGAAATAAAAGTGTTCTTGTAATTAAAAAAAAAGCTTAAAAAGATTATTCATATTTTTAAGAGAACTAAACTCAAACACAATCAACATTTTTATTGCTGAAAATGAAAAATATCACCAAAATTTTATTTTTTTCAAAGAAAACAAACAATAAAACATCAAAATAACATAAATATATATTTTTTTTAAATTAGCAAAACGACACAAAACAAAACATAAACATAATAGAACAAATACTCTACTACGAATAATAACCATAACTCACTACCCCCAAACTTAAATTAAATATTATCCTCAATGTGTTAAAACACAAATATAGATTGAAATGTAAATAAATTTAGAGTTTAGAATGGTCGTACCTTGATGTGGTGCATCATCAAGAGAGTAATAGATACAAGTGACACAAATTAAATCACACATAAAAATAAATAAACATTAAAACAAATAGAACACAAGTTACCAAGAATAATGAAAGAAATCAAAGAACTTGGTAAATGGGATCCTCAAGAAGGATATCATCCACTTCATCTGTTTTTAATTCTAAAAATAGTTTTAATTTTTGTCCATTAACTTTAAAAATATCACCATTGTTAGGATTTTTCAATTTTGATAGCCCCGTGTGGAAAAACGACTCGAACAATATAAGGACGGTCCACCTAGAACGTAACTTTCCTAGAAATAAATGCAACCAAGAGTTGTATAAAAGGACTTTCTGACCTGGAGAAAAATCTTTTCTCAAAATTTTTTTGTCATGATAAAATTTCATACGATCCTTATACTTTTTGGAATAGTCATACGCATCATTCTTAATTTCTTCTAGCTCATTCAATTGAAGCTTTCTTTTCTCGCATGCTTTGTCTAAAGAAAATTTTTACTACTTAATTGCCCAATAGGCTCTATGTTCTAATTCAACAGGTAAGTGACATGTCTTCCCATACATATTTCTGTAGGGTGACATGCCAATGGGCATTTTGTACACGGTACGATATGCCCATAACGCATCAGTGAGTCTTAAGGACCAATCTTTCCTAGTTGGATTCACAGTTTTTTCTAAAATGTGCTTAACTTCCCTATTAGACACTTCATCTTGACCACTAGTTTGTGGGTGATATGGTGTTGAGACTTTAGTCACACTTCCTAACTTTTGACAATGGTCACAAGCTTTACAATAAATATATGTATCACGAAAGATAGTAGGCCAATAAATACTACATTGTAAAAGTTTAAAACTGTTTTCTTACCACTAAAATGTCCTTTACATACATGATCATGACAAAAAGATATGATTTTAGATTGGTCACAATTTGGAATGCATCTTCTAATTATTTAATCAAGGCAATATTTAAACAAGTACGGATCATCCCAAATAAATTTTTTTACCTCAGAATAAAATTTAGAATTATTATGCTTAGACCAATGAGGTGGTATTTCTTTAGTGACCAAATAATTAACAATATCAACATACCAAGACAAGGAAGAAACATGCATCAATTGTTCATCATGAAATATTTCAGTGATAGGAGTGCATTCATTAGTATTTTCAACAACCAAGCCTAGATAAATGATTAGCAACAACATTTTCAAACCCCTTTTTATCACGTATTTCTAAGCCAAATTCTTGTAAAAGCAGGAACCAACAGATCAAACAAGACTTAGCATCTTTTTTCAACAAGAGATATTTTAATGTAGCATGATAAGAATAGACAATAATTTTTTACCCTAACAAATAAGATCGAAATTTCTCCAATGCAAAAACAACAGCAAGCAATTCCTTCTCGGTTGTGGAATAATTTAATTGAGCATCATTTAAAGTTTTGCTAGCATAGTAAATTACATGAGGTATTTTTTCAAGTCTTTATCCAAGAGAACACCTATAGCATAATCAAAAGCATCACACATTATTTCAAAATGTATTTTCCAATCAGGACGTCGAATAATGGGTGTAGTAGTCAAAAGATTTTTTAATTTATCAAAGGTAAAACGACAATCATTATCAAAGACAAAAACATTTTCTTTTCCAAGTAAATGACATAAAGGCTGTGAAATTTTGCTAAAGTCTTTTATAAATATTCTATAGAAACTGGCATGGCATAAGAATGATCTAAGGTCTTTCACAGATTAAGGTGGGGGAAGTTTTGAAATAAAATCGACTTTAGCTTTATCAACTTCTATTCCCTCAGAAGAAATCACATGTCCTAAAAATATTCCTTTTTTAACAATAAAATGACATTTTTCCCAATTAAGCACAAGGTTTTTCTCTTTACAATGAATCAAGACAAGAGAAAGATGGTGCAAGCATTCATCAAAGGAAGATCCAAACACAGAAAAATCATCCATAAATAGTTCAAGGAATCTTTCAACCATGTTAGAAAAAATTGAAATCATACACCTTTGAAAATTCGTAGGTGCGTTGCATAATTCAAAAGGCATGCGACGATAGGAAAAAGTCCCGAAAGGGCATGTAAATGTAGTCTTTTCTTGATCTTCTGGGGCAATGGGGATTTGGTTATATCCCGAATACCCATCAAGAAAGCAATAATATTCATGGCCAACTAAACGTTCAAGCATTTGATCAATAAAAGGTAACAGAAAGTGGTCTTTTCTAGTGACATTGTTTAGCTTTCTATAGTCTATGCACAATCTCCACCTCGTTTGTACTCAAGTAGGGATTAATTCATTTATCTCATTTTCAACAACATTGAACCCTGACTTTTTAGGCACAACTTTATCTGGACTAACCTATTGACTATCAGAAATAGGGTAAATGATACATACATATAATAGTTTCATGACCTCTTCTCTCACTACTTCTTTCATATTTGGATTTAACTTTCTTTGACATTCCCGTGAAGTTTTGGCATCATCTTCTAGATGGATTCTATGCATACATATGGAATCGTTATGTGTAGGGCCCTAAACCACAACAACAAAGTGTTGGCACTGGCCTAACTGCCAGCACAAATGCCCCGAATGACGGATCAAGTCATCACATTCTTCAAGGACGATGCTCGGAGGGTGCATTTTCCCCACCACAATCCTTTAGTGGTCAAAAGCCAGATCTCCAACATGATGGTGGCTCGGATCTTGGTGGACAATGAGAGTTCTATGAACATCATGTTTAAGTTAGACTTTGAGAAGATTGGGCTAACTGCTAGTGACATGTCCCCTTGCACTCCACCCTTTATGGGTTCTCGGGGGAAGGTCTCATTCCAATGGGGCAGGTCAAGCTGCTAGTGACACTTGGAGAAGTGCCATGCCAATCCTTCAAGTATTACATGTTTGTGGTCGTAGATTGCTCCTCCTCTTATAACGCCATTCTAGGACGTCCAACCTTGGTGGAGTTTGGAGTCGTCACCTCAAAATGCCACTTATGCATGAAGTTCCCCACCGAGGCGAAAATAGGTACAGTCCGCGGAGACCAAAAGGAGGCATGCCAGTGCTACAATGTGTCCCTCAGTGTCCCTCAAGTATCCAATGATGGTGAATGAGGTGGCAGCAACCCCTGAGCAGCCTCTTCCCGAGGAGAGGTAGGTCCAGACTGTTTTTGAGAAAAGGGAGTCCAATGAGTTGGACCTCAGAGTTCATAAAGAAAGCACTATCGAGCCCATGGAGGAGGTCGAGGAGGCTACCCTTAACGCATCTAGTCTTGACAGGAAAACCAATGTTGGAAAATATCTCAAGGCGGAAGTTCGAGAAGCCCTGGTGGGTTTCCTCAAGGAGAACCAGGATGTCTTCGCCTGGTCACACTCCGACATGATGGTCATTAACCCAAACATCATATGCCATGCCTTGAATATTGATCCTAATGTTTCCCTAATACAGTTTAAGCGGAGGACAATGCACCCGACTTGGGCAGAGGCCTTAAAGGCAGAAGTCAACAAGCTTCTCACCAACAATTTCATCCAAGAAGCCCAATACTCGAAATGGTTATCAGACTCGGTCTTGCTGCCTAAGACAAATGGCACCTAGAGGACGTGTATATACTTCTCCGACCTTAACAAGGTCTTCCCAAAGGATTGCTTTCTGTTTCCCAAGATCGATCAAATGGTCGACGCCACATCCAGGTTCGAGCTCTTGTCCTTTATGGATGCGTACTTGGGGTACAACCTGTTATATTATTTCATATAATATAATGTTAGATTAAATAATATGACACAATCTGATTTGCCATCCAAATGTGATTTGTCATCCAAATGTGATTTGTCACACCTTGTAACATATTATTGAGAGTCACAAAATTGGACACATGTGTGTGCCCAAATGTGACATATTTTGGAGTTACAAAATTAGTTACAAATTTGTAACTCCCAAATATTACCCAATAATGTGTATATTTTATGTCACACATTTGAGAATGGATTTCACAAAGCCATTATGAAATATGGCTCTTGGAGACATGTTTTTAACTCCCATTAGGTGCTTGGAGGTTACAAAATCATGTGGGAAATGATTGGGGACGGTTTGGAACATTTTGGAAAAATGACATTTTGTGCTGAAAATGGCCTCTGCCACTGACTTTCCCTGGCCGCGACTTGGGGGACAGAGGCCAGTGGCTACGACCAGTGAGGCTGACAGCCAACTTGTTTTTTTTTTCAGTTTTTTCCAATTTGAACGGTTCTAACATCCCCAATCTCCATCTTAATTCCATAAACATCCAATTAAACATTGGTAACAGCCATGGGGGTTGGTGGAATTTAAAATTCAAAGGGGTATCTCAAACTCTATAAATAGGAGCCTAATGCTCACTTGTATGACACACCATTTTCCATCCACAAAGCACTTGGCTAGAAAATACACCATAGAGGCTTGATAATTCCATAGAGATATGTCCTAGAGAGATCCCTTAGTGCTTAGAGAATAGGGGGAAATAAGCTTTTGGACAAAGGTTTCAAACCTTGTTCAAGTTGGTGATCCTCACTACTCTACACTTTGATTGTGTGAGAGTTTGTTCTTTTTATTAGTTTTATTTTCATTCGTTTGATCTTGTTGATCTTATTGACTTGCATTATTATTGTTTTGAGTTTGTAATCTTCTTCTTCTACATCTTTCTATGTACTTGTATTTTGAGCAATTGAGTTGTAATATTTCTTTAATCAATATTATCTTGTCTATTGTATTTTTGCATAGAGTTGTATTTTGGTTTTACCATTTCCATTGAGCAATAAAATATATTATCTAACACTACCAGATTTTGATGCATATCGCTGACCAAGAGCACACCAGTTTCCGAACAGACAAAGGTGTCTACTGCTATAAAGTGATGCCCTTTGGTCTCAAAATGTTGGTGCCACGTATCATAGACTAGTGAATCAGATGTTCAAAAACTAGCTCGGTAGGAAAATGGAAGTATACGTGCACGACATGTTGATGAAGTCTAGGACAGCTTCCGACCATGCGAAAAATCTAGCAGAAGTATTCTCGATCCTCCACCGATTTGGGATGAAGTTGAATCCCCATAAATGTACCTTTGGAGTTTCCTCTGGGAAATTCCTGGGCTTCATAGTCAGCACCTGGGGAATAGAGGCAAACCCCAAGAAGATTTGAGCCCTAACAGAAATGTCGTCCCCCAGAAAGCATAAGGATGTGCAAAGCCTTATGAGAATGATAGTCGCCTTGAGCCGTTTTGTCTTGAGGGCGACTGATAAGTGCATCCCTTTCTTTAGCACACTACGAGGAGGCCAACGGTTCGAGTGGTCTTTGAGAACGCCATTAGTGCTACCCTAGTCTACGAAAAAGGCCAAGTCCAACATCCCGTCTACTACGAAAAAGACTCCTCGAAGCAGAGTCCAGATATCCACTTATGGAGATGCTAACATTCTTCATGATGGTAGCTTCTTGGAAGCTGTGACCCTACGTCCAGGCTCATCCCATCAAGGTCCTCACCAACCAACACTTTCGACAAGTGCTCCAGATGCCAGAGTCCTCTAGGAGACTCCTTAAGTGGGCGGTCAAACTGAGCCAATTCAACATCACTTACCACCTGACGACTACCATCAAACAGCATGCACTGGAAAATTTTATTACCGAGTGCACTATAGTGCAAGAGCGACCCTCGGAAGCCCTAGTAGCCTGGCCCACGTGGAAGTTATATGTGGATGGGTTTTCCAACGAGAATGGGGATGGAACAGACCTTATTTAGTGTCTTCTGAAGAGCACAGGGTTCACAGTGATTTGAGGTTTGGATTCGATGCCTCAAATAATGAAGATGGGTATGGTGCACTCATTGTCGGAATTCTAGTGGCCCTGGAACTTAGAGCTGAGGGCCTCGAGATTTTCAATGATTCTCAGCTTGTGGTGAATCAAGTATTGAGAGAGTATTAGGTCCAGGGACAAAAATGGTCGCCTATCTGGCTAAGGTCCAGGAAATGCTACACAGCTTCAAGAGATTTACCATCTGATAGGTACCAAGGGAAAAAAATTCAAACATTAATGCCTTAGCCAAGCCTGCTACCAATAAGGATGTTGAGTTGATCAATGTGGTCCTACAAGATTATTTGGGCGCTCCAAGCATCTTAGCTCCTTAGGAGATAGAAGTGGTCCAGCCCCATGACAAGAAAGCTACTCAGAAGCTGCTCTACCAAGTACCTCGGTACGTGGTCATGGACCATAAGTTGTATAGGAGAGGATATCTGTTGCCCCTTCTCTGATGTGTGTCCAAGCAAGAGGCCAACCTCATCCTCCGAGATGGGCAAGAGGGCTTTTGTTGGGACCAAGTCGGGGGGTAGAGCCTCGCCAAGAAAATTCTTAGACAAGGATACTTCTGGCCCACAGTGAATTATGATGCAATGGACTATGTCAAGATATGTGACAAGTGCCAATGCTTTGCCAACATCCCACGTGCTCCTCCAAATGAGCTCACGTAAATGACAAGTCCTTGGCCCTTCACAGTCTAGGGCATTGACCTGATCGGTTCCTTGCCCACGGGAAAGGGAGGAGTAAAGTACGCTATTGTGGTAGTCGACTACTTCACAAAGTGGGTCAAAGCTGAACCTCTCACTACAATGACCTCCAAGAAGGTGCTGGACTTTTTCATCAAAAACGTAGTTTGCCGCTAAGGGGCTCCCAAGGAATATTGTCTCTGACAACGATCTATAGTTCAACACTGAGTTGTTCATGGATTTATGTCAAAGGCATGGTGTTGTGAAGAGTTTTTTCTTTGTGGCTCACCCACAGGCAAATGGACAAGTGGAAGCAACCAACAAGATGCTTAAGGCCAATTTAAAGAAAAGGCTGGAACAGGCGAAAGGCACTTGGCTCGAGAAGCTGCCTAAAGGATTGTGGAGCTACCGCACCACTGCTAGGACCTCTATTGACCATTCGCCATTCTCCATGGCCTACGGGTATAAAGCCATGCTCCTAGTTAAGGCAACAATCTACACACACCGACGAGACACATATGATTCGACCACAAATCGTGCTTTACTCCGAGAATCTCTAGACCTTGTGGAGGAGCTACGAGAAGCTTCACAGCTACATGTAGCATCCTACCAGCAAAAGGTGGCTAGATATTTCAACTCTAAAGTAAAGGACAGGAAATTTGGGGTCGGAGATTTGGTGTTGCAAAGAGTTTTCTTAGCTACCCGAGATCCTGGTGCTGGAGTATTGGGCCCTAAATGGGAAGGCTCATACTAAGTCAAGAGCAGGGAGTTAGTGCCCCACACCTGTAGTGTCGAGCATCTCCGCCAATATTACCTATAATATAAGCAATGTATTTTATAAATTTTGTAGTCATTTTGTAGCCTCCAGGCACTGTTAATAAAAATTGTGTATGCAAAACACGATAGAAGAAATTCATAAAAGCTTCTTGTATCTTAAATTTTAAATTAGTAATTTCGCTTCCCAAGGTGTACTTGCTTGCTGGTCTTGACAAGTGAATGTAGACTAGTCTCCAATCACTTGGGGGGAAAAGTTGGGTCTCCTTGCAAGATAGGCGCTCGTGGAGCGTGACCTAAGAAGCTAAGCTTGTCACGAGCGGAGGAAGCCTAGTGTCAAAGGTGTCGCGAACAAACTAAAAGCTAAGTAACCTACGGGTGGAGAACTTGAGTTATGTCTCAAGGACTATGCGCCTGAGGACTAGCAACAAGTCTTGACTTCCAGTAGGCGAACAGATCCCCGAGTCACCTATGCTCGGGGGTAACCCTCAAGTCATTGGTACTCAAAGGATAACTGTAACGACCCAAAATCACTAATATGGCTTAAGGGCCTTAATTAGTGTGCCAGGAGGGTGTAATTGGCTTATGTGTGAATTTATTGATTTAATGCAAGATTACATGATAAGCATGCTTGTATGATTATATGAATGTAAATGTGATTAAATGTTGTATCTGTGAGAACCACATTATTATGTGGGTGGATTTATAGCGTGCGACTTGAGACGATCCAAGGGAGCTAGATTGCAGGAAAAGTCACAACGGGGCTTAATATTTGACTTTGGATAAGTCAGGGGTATTTTAGGTATCAGGTAGTTATTTGACTATCGGGTTATGGAAATAAATATATGGAGATATATTTGAGGTTAGGAAGTCTAGGCCGGAATATTGGGGAAATTTATCATTTTGCCCTCGGGGACGTTTCTGGTACCCCGAGCCTCGGGATTGATTTAATTAGTTAGGATTAGACTAAATTGATGGAAAGAAGTAGAACAAAAATATAAACCGACCTATTCAGCTGTTCTCTTCCTTCTCTCTTCTCTTTCAAGGAAACACAACAAATTCAAGGAAAACCAGCTAGGAATTTAGTGATTTGGACTGGAAACCTGTAGGTTGAATCTAGTACTTAGCTAAGGGACACCCAACCAGGATCAAGGTAAGAATTGAGTTTGTTTTTGGGAGTTAAAATTATGAGTTTTGGCTGAATATTGAGGTGTTTATGGTTTTAATGTTTAAGGATTGAATTAAGATGAGAAGCTTGGATTTTAGCTCAGGAATTCGTCAAGAAGGTGGTTCAGCAAAAGAGGTAAGCTTCAATTTGTATTCAGAGGTTAAGGTTTGAGTTTTTCATGAGTGGTTTTGGTGTTTAGAGTTGCTGGGTTTCAGATAATCAAAATGGGGTTTTAGTAGGTTTTTGGGTTGAATTCCTGTTGGATTATGTTGTTAGAGTCATGATAAAAGTTATGTGATTAATGGATTTTGAGTTAGGGTGCTTTGGAATGGTTTTGGATGGGGTTAGGATGCTAGAAATGGTGGTTTTTCTGTGCACAAAGGAAAGGGTAGCGACTCTGTTCTAGAGCGTTGCGGCTCTACGAAGCAAGAGAAACAAGGAGGCTCGGCTAGGGGAGAGCGCCGCGGCGCCCTTGGGCAGGGCCGCAGCGCATGTCTACTTGCTGGGGGCCTTGGGCTCTTTTTTAGAGGCGGGCCGCGGCTAGGCTTCAAGGGTCGCAGCCCTTGGGTGCATTCTTGAACATTTGGGGATTTTAGGCACGGGAGTCTAGCCTAGGGTGCTCGGGATCGATTTCCCCACCGTGCTTGGTGGAATTCGATGTCCCCGAAGCTATTATTGTACCCGAAAACCTTTACTTGAATATTAATGGAACCCAATACCTTGGTTGTGACTAGGTGTTAAAGCTAGGGCTCAGGAACGGATCGTGCTTAAGGAGCGTCGCTCATAATCAGTGAATGTAAAAACTAAAGGTAAGAAAACTGCACCTGGTTGTGTATTTGTAATGGGACTAAGGGTTCCCTAATGTGTATGCATGAAAGGATGGTATTACGCCATGTAAACAAAGTACCAACGGCCTAAGAGTGCCAAGGGTTACACTAGCTGATACGAACCACACCACCAAGTGTGACGAAACCCGAACCAAATCTGGACAAACAACCCAAGAACACTCGAAATTGGAATGGTAAACCGCGACCCTATGCTTAGCAAAGCACGAACCTTGGTATATTGAAAGACGCCACAAACGGGGATGGAATATCCGTTTGATAAGTCAGGTTGAACGCCACAAGGAAACCCCTTGATAAGTTCGAAAAGTCTCTTCAAGAACTCAAGAAGAAAACCTCACAATATTTTCATTAACCAAAATAATCTGAATTCCAAGTTTTCCACAAGGCCTAATATAGCCGAAAATACAAAGGAGGGTTTTTTTAGACAAATAAAAACCCTAAAATAACCATAATGAAAAGGCCCAAAACAAAAGCCCAAAATGACATGTCTTTTGACTCCAAAAAACAAAAGCCCAAAATATTAAAAGGAATCAAGCCCCTAAACTTAATCAACTTTGATGAGCAACACAAGCTTTTGTTCACCCTCAGTAGTGAACTCGACCTCTTCCTGTTGTAGAATTCTCTGAACTAAGTGGTTAAGTTCTTCTTTGAATCTCCTAACTCGCGCCCTCGTCACCGGACCAACTGGAACTTGAATTGGCTCGTTAGTCTTGATGTCCTCATCACTAGCGCACAGGGCGCGGCTTGGCCATTGGTAGCCAAGGATAGCTTATGCACTGAGCTCGGTTTAAGCGGGCCGGAGTCAGTGGGGTAAACAGAGGGTGCGGCCTAAGTTGTCGGCGCTACTATTATGTGACCTGATTATTATGAGTCTTGAATGCTATCTGTGATTTTTTGCATCTTTGATTCTGAGTATATGCTGAATGGTTAATGTGGATTATTTAATGGTTGATCACGCTTAAAGAATTGACTTTCTGTTGTTGTTGTTTGTGTTGCACGTTATGTTTTCTTGCTGGGCCTTGGCTCATGAGTGCTACGTGGTGCAGGTAAAGGCAAGGGCAAGCTTGATCAGCCCTGACTTTGAGAGCTCTGCAAGCTGAATGTACATGACCAGTTGCTCAGCTGCCACGGTTGAGGTTTAGGCAGGGGCGCAAGAACCAGAAAAGTCTATTTTGCCTTAGTATGGCTGATGGTTGTCTGCATTTTGGGGATTCTGTAAACCAACTTTTAAACTCTATTTCTTGTTAGGATCCCATATATAAAACTGTTTAATTATATAAAATGAAACTTTTGAGACAAAACCTTTTTAACCCGAGCTCATACATGTTTAGTGACACGTTTTTAAATTAATGACTTGATTAGCAAGTCCTGGACCTTTATAAGTAGACAGTGTAGCGGTCTTGGCTATCCAGGGTGTTACAACTTGGTATCAGAGCATCCTAGGTTTAAGGGTTCCAGAAGACCGGCTAGACATGTACATTCGCTGCTAGAGACAAGCTCGGTTCAGGGTTTGGTAATGTGTATATGTATTTATATGCCTGAAATGAATTATAAATGTTTTTGTCTATTGGATTACTAGGAAGCATGAGATACTGATAGGGCCTGGCCCTTGACTGTTGTTTGAGAATATTGAGGCATGATTATTAGCATCGTCGTGCATGTAAATGAATATTTGGATGATTAATTGTATATCGTGTATGGATGAATGTTTGTTTCATAACTATTGTGTGATAAGATTGGGGCATGCTTATTAGCAGCCGGTGCATGTGGATAAATGCCTATATGTTGATTGTTTGTGATTAGTTATGTTTCATTGATGGATTTTGGAGAAATTTTTACCTTGTGATCATGGTCTGACTGTCGAGTCGTTGATTGCAGATTGACTTGGATAGCTATGCGTCCAAGGAAATCTATGCGACTAGCCGGCACTAGGTCTGGGACTGGGGGTGATGACCAGGGCCAGATTCCTCCGCCAGTCCTTGAGAACTGGCAGCAACTCATGGCAGATATGCAGGTTCGATTACAGAGCCAGGATCAACAGATCCGTCTTCTGCGACAACAGGCTCCATCAGGGAGTGCTACCCCTGTTGTACCACCTGCAGTGGTACCGATTGTACAGTTTGGGGAGGTTGGGAACAGGTGGGAGCCGTTATATGAGCAGTTCAGGAAGCAGCAACCTCCAATCTTTGAAGGTGGGCCAGACCCACTGAAGGCTGAGCAGTGGCTAACTATGATTACGACTATACTGGATTTTATGAGGATAGAGGGGAATGACAGAGTGGCATGTGCCACGTATATGTTGAGAGAAGATGACCGCATCTGGTGGGAGGTGGCTTCACAGACCAGGGATGTCACTACTCTGAGTTGGGAAGGCTTCAGAGACTTGTTCATTCAGAAATACTATAATGTTGCTGTTAGGGCAGCACAATTTAATGAGTTTGTGGGTTTGGTGTAGGGTAATATGACTGTTACAGAGTATGCCCTAAAATTTGACAGGCTTGCAAAGTTTGCACCAGATCTTGTGCCTAGTGATGTTGCTAGGCAAGATAGATTTATCAGGGGGATTAATGCTATGACAGCCCGGGATGTCAGGATTACAACGGTATCTAGAGGAACAACTTATGCCCAGGCCGTTGAGAAGGCTCTTACCGCTGAGGAAGCAGAGAACAAGATTTGGAGGGAAACTGCAGTGAGGCGCGAGGGCCGCAGAGTGGTGCCTCCTTATTCAGGGACAGGTAGGGGCGGAGGCCTCCAATGACTTCAAGAGAAAGGCTCCTGACACTTCGACCGCTTCTAGTTCTGATAGGAGGGGTCGGGGTGGCCGTCAGGGTGGCGGCAAGGCATGGCAGACCTATCCAGAGTGCCTGAGGTGTAGAAGGTGTCACTTGGGCGAATGTCGGTCCAAAGCTTGTTTTGTGTGCGGAATAGCGGGGCATCTCAGGAAGGACTGCCCAACGGTGAAGAAAGGTGAAGTAGGGAAGGTGGATAGCTTGACTCCAGCTCAAGTATTCACTTTGATGCAGGCAGAGGCTGAGGCTAGTCCCTCGGTAGTGACAAGTCAGCTTTCTATCCCTGGCTCTCCTTTTACTGTATTGATTGACTCTGGTGCTACACATTCCTTTGTTGCCAGTAGAGTGATTGATAGATTGTGTAGACCTAGTGAATATCAGACTGCGGGGTTTGGGACTTTATTGCCTACAGGGGAACTGGTAATTTCTTGGAGATGGATTAGAGCACTGCCAGTGATGGTTGATAGTAGGGAACTTTCGATGGATTTGTTACTTTAATGGATGTTCTTACCTATCGAGAGGTATCATATTTTATTATTTTATTTGGTAGCTCTCATGTTTTCTGGTCCCACTATCTGATTCTATGAGCACATTCTATAATTTCCTATATAAAATATCAAGTAATAAACCATAGATCAATTTTTTTGAACATTTTAATTGAATGTGACATTGGAATTAAACCTCCTTACTGATGCAGAACCAAGAAAGAGAAAAGAATGAGCAATAGAAGAGGATAATTTAGGGAGAGAAATAGACATGGACAGAAATGACAAAGAACTAGAGAGAGATAACAGTTTTATTGAGAGACAATCTTATTTTTTTTATTCTATCCTTTTACAAATAATTCACATGGCCAAGAGCCTATTTTATAGATAAACAAAATAGCAAGTTCTGACTTAATTAGGAAACTATTCTAGAAAATTAAAACTTTATAATTTTTTTGCGAAGAGAAACCATGGCTACTGCATTTGGTTCGTTTCACTTCCCTTTCTCATCTTAATTTAAAATTTCTATTCTCACAGTTGTTCAATTTTTCATACTCAGAAATTGATTTGGGAATCGACACAATGTTTGAGGTTTTCTTTAGGCTTAGATTTGTGCATTGTGAATTTGAGTAAAGGCCTTTATTTTGGGTATGCCTTTTGTTTTCGTTCTTCGATTTCCTTCTTCGCTTGCTATTCTACTCATGTTTGAGTTTTTGTTCTTCGGTTTGAATTGTAATGGGAAAGAATGCTCGAGAAAATTCAACCCCTTTTAATCGTTTTTTTATTCTTTCGTGGATTTTCTTTTTTTCTTTCTTTTTTTGGCTGTTTAAATTTCTTTCCTTAATTGCAAGAAATAAACTAAAGCTTCGAATGTGTTTTTGGTCCCCTGTCTAAAATTGTTTGGTTTTAGTTGTTTACTCTTTCTTTGGAAAGATTATTTGATATGCGATTGCATATCATTTTGTCCAATGAGCGAAATTTAGATTGTGGTTTTGTAACCTATGAGATTGTTTTTAATTGTATTAATGTGCTGCTAGTTGGTAAGATTATAGGTTTTCAATCCCCTACTCTTAAATTTCCAAAAAAAATTAGGGTGGTTTCCTTTTTGATTTGTATGTTTTGGAAGACGAATTCTGGGTTTGTTCTACAATTGAAATCATATTCATTTTGTTCTTTGGTGGAAAACAGGATTACGTGCCAACTGTTTTCGAAAATTTTAGTGCAAATTACTCTGCTGCCTCATGCACGAAAGTTAGGGGAATGAATGTTGCTGGTCCGATTTTGGTTGCCACAATGCAGGAAAGTTAGGGGAATGAATGTTGCTGGTCCGATTTTGGTCGCCACAATGCAGGAAAGTTAGGGGAATGAATGTTGCTGGTCCGATTCCAGAAGAGCTATGGACTCTGACCTTCTTAAAATATCTGTATGTGTTTATTTTGGACCTTTCATGGTTTTCGTGTCCTCTTCACAACTTTAAGAATAACATGGTGCATCATATATACTTGGTTTATTTCATCTGTTGTAGTAATTTGGGCTACAATTTCTTGACAGGCTCTCTTACACCCCCTGCTTCACATCATACCATGGGTCGTCCTCAACTTGGATATGGAATGCCTAGCAATGCTTCAAGAAGGCTTGATGAAACTATGGCTAGAGAAATTAAGAGTTTGAGGTGACAATTTTAATGCAGTTCATGATCTAGATATTAGGTTTTGAAAATTTTTTGTCTTCTGATTTTTTTTTTTCATAAAGCTTGTCAAGCATGGAGGCTATGCAGAATGTTCTGGAACTCCTAAGTGATATGCTACAGGCAGTAAATCCTGGTGATTCTGCGGTATGAGCAATGAATTTTTTTCATCTCTATGATCTTTGATATGAGCTACTTGTCCCCTTTTTTTAATCTCTATGAGCTACTTATCCCTAAAACTTAATGTGGTTCTTTTGCCATTCTGTTCAGGTTGTAAAAGATGAAGTGATAGTTGAGCTTGACTTTCTGTTCAGGCTGATGCACGTTTAAGAGAAGAGCTAAAAAAAGGAAAGTGGCTATGGTAAATCATAAACTGATTGATTTGGCAATATCAAGTTTCCTTTTTTGTAATTGTTATTACTTTTTATAAAGAAAATGCAGAACAGAGGTTGTATGTATAATGTGTTAAATCAACTTCCTTCATGTTGATGCAGGGGGATTCCCGAGACATTTTGCATCTTAGAAAAGGCCTCCTGAAAGCAGTTTTGGGTCATCTTGAGTGGCAGGTCTGTTTCTTGTTTTGTTATGCCCGGGATGGTTTTGAAGGGGTTGAGACACACACACAATAATTTTTTTTTTATACATAACTAGAGAAATATATGACAAGCAGTCCTTTCCAAAGAAAATAAAAATACTATTATAAGTCTCTTAAATCCAGCAATGTAAAGATTAGATGAAACAATGTGAGTTCCATTAATAAAGAAATTGTAGTTTGGAGTTTTTATTGTTTAATGGTAGTTTATGCTGGTCATTCTGATTTACATATTGGTTAATGTAGAGGACGAGCTGGAAAAACTTCTTTGCTTATCTGGGTCCTAGATTTCTTGTCTCTATTGCATATAATCTAGTAAAGCATGCCACCCTGTATGCACCATTTTTTTCTGGCTGCATACTTGATATTTCTTTCTGTATGTAATGAATTGGATGCTACTATGAATGACATTGATCCAATGCTTTGGTATTTGTATGAGGTCCGAGTTTATTTTTTCATAGTCTTAAGAGATAAAAAAATATTTAATTTTTTTTAATTAATGGCATATTTGTGAAGACTTGACATGTGTTCATGTTTTGAGGTTTTCTATCAAGTTTTTGCATTTTTAGTTACTGTTTGGATAGCCTCATTTAAAAACTTATCAAATTACAAAATGTTTGAATTTTTAATTTGTACAATTTAAAAGTTCCTATTGTTAGAATATGCCAAAGTAATGGAGGAATGGACATAGATTTCATCTTTCATTAAATATTTCGTACTTGTATTGATGGTGTACTCATTGCTTGCTGTGTAGGAATGGGCATCTGACCATTGTTCAGCACCTTTTCGAGCTCCTGAGTTGTGGGATTGTCCAAGTAATGCAGATATCGATGAGAGAGCTGATATTTGGTCATTAAGATGCACTTTATATGCGATAATTTGATAATGTTTTTTACCATGTGATTTAAGATTTATTGGTTTAAGTTTTCGGGTCTGTCTCCTGAGAGCTATAATATAATTTGATGACAGTGTCGAATATTTTAAACTAATTTGTGAATTGTTAATAAAATGTTGAATGCTTTTTACTTTTTATTATTTGAAAATCAAGTTCATTTGATGATGCTAGTATATATTAGAAAGCTAATTTTAATTATATAAATAAAAAATAAAAATATTATAGAATAAATTAGTGTTATATAAATGAATATATAATGATAATTTAAACTTATCTATATATTAAAATAATACGAAAAATGTGTTATAATATCTATTACAATAACACTTTTTATAAGTAAAGAATTTTGTTATGCAAACTTCATTATATAACACAAAAAATGTGTTATACTAAAGTGTAGTATAACACAAAAAATGTGTTATGCTAAAGTGTAGTATAACACAAATTTATAAGTATTGAAATGTGTTATATAATCGACTATAAATAATATAATTAAACACTTATCTAGTTATTAAAATAATAAAGAAAGTGTGTTATCGTTGACAGTATAATAACACATCTGTATAACCATGATAAAGTGTTATGTAAAGTACCCTGACGTACGATAACATAGTCGGTCTTAACACATCAGAAAGTGTTATGGTATGTTTTGATAACACATTTTTGGTGTTATTAAAAGCATTTTTTTCTTGTAGTGACAAGCCCACATGCATATTTAATACACATAAACCTGCATATATATTCATATTACCATATAAATCATGTATGTCACATAGTCACACATTTAATCAATCAATTTCACACATATATATCCAACTATGCCCTCTCAGCACACTAATCAAGGCACTAAGCCTTATTAGCAATTTTTGGATATTACAACTATCCCCTCCTACTGAAAATTTCATCCTAGAAATATACTTGAATAACTCGGGATGTAGATCCCGCAAGCGACTCTAGCTCACAAGTCGCTTCCTTAACCTTGTTATTCCTCCATAAGACTTTAACTAGAGGAATCGTCTTATTCCTTAGAACCTTGTCCTTTCTGTCTAGGATCTGAACTGGTCGCTCCTCATAAGACAAATTTGTTTGTAACTCCAGATCCTCCTATCCAAATACATGGGTCGTATCTGACACATACTTCTAAAGCATTGAGATGTGAAACACATCATGAACTCCTGATAATGATGGGGGTAGAGCCAATCTGTAGGCTACCTGCCCGATCCTCTCCAGGATCTCGAAAGGTCTTATGAATCTAGGTTTCAGCTTGCCCTTCTTCCCAAATCTCCTTACTCCTCGCAATGGCGAAACTCGTAGAAGTACGTGGTCCCCTTCCTGGAACTCCATGTCCCTACGCTTAGCGTCTGTGTAGCTTTTCAGTCTGCTAGGCGAAGCGTGTTAGAAATACTTTATACATGATCTTTATTTATTTTCATGTAGATCTATTATTAAAAACATTAATATGAGATAGCCTCGAACATGTTTCTAAAATTGAATTCAAAGAGAAACAAAGATAAGATTACTTATAGTATACACAGCAGAATGAAAGAGTCATTCCTTCAGTTTCTCTAACTCTTGTATCCTTTCTGTCGCAGAGTATTATCAAGAAACTGAACTGTGCTTCTAATTTCTTCAGAGTCTTCCAATGTATCCTTAGAATCACCTAGACCGGTGTGGACAATTCTCAACACATGAGATAGATACAGAGAGAAGAAGAGATAGTAGCAAAGAGTCTTAGAAAAGGACTTGTGTTTAGAGAGAATATAAAACTATCAGAAAACCAGTGATTAAACTTATGTTTTGACTTCTCTAAGCACTCCTTTTATAGATTCAATTAGACAATTTAATTTAATTAAAAAATCAATAAAATAATAGCCAATTTGAAGCTCTAGGTTGAAATTATCATGGGCTTTAGGCTTGTGAAATTTCCCATTTGATTATAAGTTCATTGGACTTAAAATCAAGATTTGTATTATTTTCTATTGATTTAATTATTTAAATCCTTTATCAAATTAATTATTTATAATTTGAACCTTGATTTAAACTTATTTATTGATACATAATTTTTCTACCGCAAGCGTACGGTGTATTGCAATATAGTTTTAAATTAAAAGATGTCGAACCCACATGGATTAAATATTAAATTCACTAATTACTATTACTATTAAGTCTATAATTTTAATTAGAAAAGTCAATAAATAAATCAAACAATAAAATAAAGAATATGAAATAACAAGATAACCAAATCTTATGCTCTTGAAAAGTGATTAAATAGAAGACAAATGTACTAGAGTAATGATTTCACTATTCAATTATGAACATAGTTTCTTTATTATTCTAATCAATTCTCCTCATTTGTAATTTCTAGAATTATAATATAATGCATTTATCTTTCTCAAGCATATATGCAATTAATCTCAATTAATCAATATGATATCTCTATTCGCTATTAATTAATCAAGACGTCATTAAGCAATAGTTATTCTAAACCAAATTCATAGAGTTCAAGGAATCTCTCAATCTCACAATCACTCTATGTCAAATCTTCCTATGTCCAATCTATGTTTATCTTTCTCAAGCATAAACCCTAGATTTCAATTCACAATAATGATGGCCAAACATTAATATGATAAAATTAAATCAAGAAGATATGAACAAACGAGAAGAATTTCATAGAAATAATAATAGAAACCACAATTCAATAATCACAATAGATTCATCTAATACTCTAGCACAAAAAGAGTTTAGTTCTCCATTATAAACATAAACATAATAACAATGTACTTGTTCATAATTAAAAAACTAAAAATGAAAGGAAGAAGGAATAAACTAGATGTAATGGTGATGATCTTGATGATGTTTAGCCTCCTCTTCTTCTCCGAGCCTCTAATCTCTGTCTAATCTCTTCCAAAAACCGTCCTTAGACCCTAATTAAACTTTTCCTTATATATCCCTTGCTAAAAGCCCTCTTTTGCCCTTCAAAAATCTCAATTTACGATTTCCGTACGGCTCCCGGCGCTGCAGCCCCATAAACAGGCGCTGCTGCGCTTCAAATGTGCCAAAAACGAGTCTCTGTTTCAGTCAGGCGCTGCAACCCTTAAGGATGGCGCTGCAGCCCTAATTCAGCCCAGAAATAGCGATGCAGCCCCTGAATATGGGGCTGCAGCCCTAATTCACGAATTTTGCATTTTTCTTCGTTTCACTTCCGTTTTGTACCAATTTCGCGCCACTTTTCCTTGGACCCTACACAAACACAACACAAGCATAAAACCAAACAAAAACACCCTAAACACCTACAAATTAGATATAAAATGACACTAATAAGTGAATCTAAAATTCACTTATCAAACTCCCCCAAACTTTGAAAATTACTCGCCCTCGAGTAATACTCAAAACAAAAACTAAATAAGAAAAACTAAACACACTCACACAATGCGAATCAAACCAACAATAACAGTCAAGCTTCAATTTCTTTAATACCATGCTCACATAAAGCTTCAGAAATATCCCAACAACACAATCCAGAATTTCAACCTCAACTATTGCCATAATCAACTAACTATCATTCACATCCTTTAACTATTCACCATAATGATTAAAACTCAAGTAATTGACATAGTTATGCACATCAAATTCTCATCGTCATACCACAATCCATATTATTCCATAAGTTTGCATTACTCATTATTCTCCACTAATGTAAACAACGCATGCTTAAGAATCAATAGGACTTTAATGGCTTACAATGTACGGCTTAGGTAAGGTAGATAAGAAAGTCATTTAGGCACTAATACCATAAGCATACCAACCTTTCAAACAACCATGTACACATAAATCCCAAACACTCATATTGAACAACCTTGACATGAATGAGAGCTATATATATTTTTCTTTCTTCCTCGTTTCTTCTTTAGTTAATATATATATATATTTCTTTTTCAGCTCTTTTTTTTTTTTCAACACTCACTCCCCAAAACTTTGTGTATACAATATATTTCCTTAAGGGAGTGAGTCTCCATGATAAAAATTTTCATTTTCATTTATTATTATTTTTTTTTTTCAAGAAGAAACTTTCTCTCATTCATCTTTTCCTCTCTTGAAAACCCAAAATACTTTCCATTACAAAACCCCTTCCCACATTATCTTTGTATGCTCATGATATTAATATGGTTAGGATATTTGATAAAATTTTCGTTAGGTTTCAACAATTTTGGGGTTTCAACAAAAATAGGCCTAGGCTCAATTAGGGTGACTAAGGATACAATTTTGTCTCGGGTTGGCTAGAAAGGCTCAAACAGACCAAACAAAATTGCCTACATCTTCTTCTTAAGCACACATTATCTAGGATTTCGTCTCAAATAACAAGTAACACAAACTCTAGAGTAATCAACCAAATCTTTCCACAAATCCCATTTAACATGCATAACACAGTCAATTAGCACGAATTTAACAATCATGGCAAAAAGTTCAATCTTTCCTCATATATTAGTCAATTATGGCAACAGACAAAATCAAGCCCACGGATGCAAAGTGGTTTTATTTCCTAACTTTATGTTCATAGCATTCATTACGTGACCTTGACTTTTATTATTGACTTGATTCGAACACGACTCACACCACCCCGACTCTAAACACATATTTACAAAACAAAAGAAAACTTTCGAAAGAAATCCCTCCCCCAAACTTTGAAACAAACATTGTCCCCAATGTATAACTACAAAGAAAAGAAAAGAAACTTACAAAAAGTCCATGCTTACGGATAAGGAGAAGGTGGTGGCGGTGGTGGTGGATCTTGCATCCCTTGAAACGGAGGGGGATAAGCGAAATAGTTATTCTGTCCTCTGTTTAACGTCCACTGAGCCACCAACAAATTTAGTTGATCCACTTGATTATGCTCATATGCCTCCTGAGCAGCCAAATAGTTATGAGTGATCGTGTTTTGTTGAACAATGTAGCGCAGCATGTCATGCGAGTATTGCATATTACGATCAATTGGACCACCAAGAGCCAAAGGAACATCCACATTCATTGGCTCCTCTACATTCTCTGGAACACTATCATCCTCTTGATTGTCAAGGTCCTCGTCATCACTCTCCCGCCTTCGTCGTTGGCCTTGTCGTCGTGGAGGTGCGGCTGGTGCTACTAAAGATGCATTAGGATAACGCGCAATTCTTGCTTTAGTAAGTTTCCCTTTGACTGGCACCACTATATCAGTTTTTTCCCTTGGTACTTCATACACTACACACACATCGGTGATAAATGACCCAAACGGAAATCCCCCAGTAGTGGTGCCACGAAGAACAAACCTCATACCCTGACGAATAATTCGTCCAACATCGATGGTCATCCCCTTCATGATAGCAAAAACCAACCTCATCCGGTCATTCGTCATATGGCTAACATGACTAGTTGGGATCAATTTGGCTGCCACAAAATAAAACCATGCACGAGCTTCTTGATTAAGTTGCCATAAAAACATCCCATTAGGCTCATCATGAGCATATGCAATTCTAGCTCCTGGGCAACCCAATGTTTCCGCTATAAGAACATGATCATGCTGATCTTGTAGAAACAATTGATACTCATCATGCTGGTTATCAAAGCTCTTAGTGTTGAAAAAATCATCAATGGCCTTATAACTCCCCACTGGTAGCCATTTTCCTCTCACAAAACATTTCCCATTCTCATTCAACTCCGGAAAATTCGCATAAAATTCATACACCCAAGAGATATTCATTTTAATTTCCGGTTGTTTCACAACAGATTCCCACTGCCTACCTTCTATGTTGACTCTAATTGGCTCAAAGATAGTACACGAACTAGGTTGAGGATCATATTCAATACCTCTTTCCTTGAGCACCGATTTCCCCATAAAAGAAGTATATCGATCTTCCGCCTCCTTACTTACAAATTTGGTGGTATCAAATGGTGGTGCCCTAGAGGATGAGGGTCTTGAAGATGATGGTCTCGAGCTATTTCTCTTAGGTCCCATGGTTACTCGGAACAACCCGCCAAACACCCAAACAATACCTCACTTCCTAATTAATCACAGATTAACCCCCTTAACAACTAAACAATCCCACCAAACTTAATTCACAACTTTTTCCTCACTACAATTAAGCAAAAATCACCAAGAACAGTCACTTAAGCAATTTCTCAAACACTTGGTGGGCATGAACGATTCTCACTCTTCTCTTCCACTTTTCTCTCAATCTTAATTCCCCAAATCACAATAAAACTTCAAAAACTATCCAACAATCATCAATTCCAACACATCAATTCACAACATTCATCAAAGTCAAAATTGCTTCTTACATCACATATCCATTCAAGAACTTAAGTGCTCCAAAGAGAGGATTAAATGGCTTACTTGATGAATGTGAGTGTCTTGTGATCTTCAATGAACTACTCCTTTCATAGAATTCGGCCCCCCCTTGAGAAGAGTAAGTGAGAACTTGAACAAAATGGAAGTTTGATGTGGTATTGATGATTAGGGTATGGAAAAATGAAGAAAAGGGATGAGAAATTAGGAATGGGAATGAGAAGAGTGGGATTTGATGGTTTAAAATTGAGGACTAAGGGAAAAAAGTAGAGTGATGGGTATGGGATATGGAATTTCGGGGTAGAAAGAAGAAGAAGAAGAAGAAAAATTGGTGGTTAGAGAAAAAGAGGGAAGAAAAAGAATTTAAAAACCTAAATTTTTTTTTTCTGTTCGAAGTGGCGGTGCGACGCTACATATGGGCGCTGCTGCGCCTAAAGGCCTGATGCTCCCAGATTTTTGTTCGCGAATTGGCACTGCAGCGCCTAGTGATGGTGCTGCTGCGCTTGGGGCCCCCGAAAGACACCCTCTCTGTTTGGGTGTGGCGCCGCAGCTCTTAAGGGAGGCGCTGCGGCCCTAATGCGTGCCATAATTGCGCTGCAGCGCTATGGAAGTGGCGCTGCAGCCCCTGGAACCTATTTTTCCATTTTTTTTTTCACGATTTTCACGGCTCATAATAAACTTAATATTTTTCAAAATAAATAAAATAAAGTCTACTAAAATAAAAAAATTAAAAATAAGAAAATAACAATTCTAAACAATGGGTTGCCTCCCATTAAGCGCTTAATTTATCGTCTTTAGCTAGACATTGATGACGCTTCAGTTGCTGTCTTGGAGATACATCGTCTCCACCTTCTTGTGAATTTCACCAAAATAATGTTTCAACCTTTGTCCATTCACTTGAAAAAGTGAACCGTCATTATTTCTTAATTCCACAGAACCAAAAGGAGAAACTTTGGTGATAACAAACGGACCAGACCATCTTGACTTTAGCTTACCGGGAAATAACCTCAAACGAGAATTGAAAAGTAAAACTTGCTGTCCCGGCATAAATTCTCGCTTTAATATCATTTGATCATGATATTTCTTTGTCCTCTCCTTGTAAATACGAGCATTTTCATATGCATCATTCTGGAACTCCTCCATTTCATTCAGCTGCAATAACCTCTTCTCACCCGCTGCTTGGTAATCAAAATTAAGCTTCTTGATCGCCCAATAAGCCTTGTGCTCCAATTCTACTGGTAAGTGACAAGCTTTGCCAAATACTAGTCGATAAGGAGACATACCGAGAGGAGTCTTGGACGCTGTCCTGCAGGCCCATAATGAGTCATCAAGCTTTTGAGACCAATCTTTTCTATTCAAATTCACTGTTTTCTCCAAGATAGACTTGATCTCTCGGTTTGATACCTCAGCTTGGCCATTAGACTGGGGGTGATAGGCCAAAGCCACCTTATGTCGAACTCCATACTTCATCAAGAGTGGTTTAATAACTTTGTTGCAGAAATGTGTTCCTTCATCACTTATTATCGCTCTTGGAGTTCCAAAACGATTAAATATAAACTTCTGCAGAAAATAAGAAACCACCTTGGAATCATTTGTAGTAGTGGCTATCGCTTCAACCCAGTTTGAAACATAATCAACAGCGAGTAAGATAAACAAGTTCCCGAAAGATGGTGGAAAGGGCCCCATGAAGTCAATGCCCCACACATCGAATAATTCCACCTCTAAAATAACATTCATAGGCATTTCATTTCTTTGCGAGATATTTCCCACTCTTTGACATCTATCACAGGTCTTGACAAAAGTGTAACAATCTTTAAAAATTGAAGGCCAATAAAAACCCGATTGCAAAACTTTCGCTGCTGTACGCGATGGCCCGAAGTGCCCACCGTAAGGCGCCGAATGACACTGCTCTACTATTGATTGAGTCTCTTCCATTGGTACACAACGACGAATTATTCGATCCGTACTCATTTTGAACAGGTATGGATCATCAAAGAAGTAGTATTTACAATCATGAATCAATTTCCTCTTTTGATGTGCATTAAAATCAGGAGGTAACTTACCACTAACCAGATAATTCACGATATCGGCATACCATGGAAGTTCTGTTGATACAGCCAGCAGTAACTCATCCGGAAATAATTCTTTGATCGAGTCTTTACATTCAACATCTTTATTCTCTAATCGTGATAAATGATCTGCCACAAAGTTCTCTTGCCCCTTCTTATCCACAATCTCGATGTCAAACTCTTGAAGTAACAATACCCAACGTATCAGTCTTGGCTTAGCCTCCTTCTTTGCAAACAAATAACGCAGTGCTGCATGGTCTGTGTATATAATAACTTTGGAACACAAGAGATATGGTCTGAATTTATCGCATGCGAACACCACCGCTAATAGTTCTTTTTCAGTGGTTGAGTAATTTCGTTGAGCATCATCAAGAGTCTTGCTCGCATAATAAATTGCTCGAAAAATCTTCTCTCTTCGCTGCCCCAACACAGCCCCTACCGCATAATCACTAGCATCGCACATAATCTCGAATGCTTGACTCCAATTCGGGACACTCATAATAGGGGCTGACACCAACTTCTCTTTTATCGACTCAAATTCCTTCCTACACTCTTCATCAAAAACAAAATCAGCATCTTTTTCTAGGAGATTGCATAGTGGCTTGCTGATTTTCGAGAAGTCCTTGATAAACCTTCTGTAAAAACCCGCGTGCCCCAGAAAACTTCTTATCCCCTTGACGTTCACCGATGGAGGAAGCTTCTCAATGATGGCTATCTTGGCTCGATCTACTTCAAGACCTTCCTTTGAAACTCGATGCCCCAACACAATCCCCTCTTGAACCATGAAGTGACATTTCTCCCAATTCAGCACAAGGTTCTTCTCTTCACACCTACAAAGGACCAATGCCAAGTTGTGCAAGCACTGGTCAAATGACGGCCCAAAAACAGAAAAGTCGTCCATAAATACCTCCATGATCTCTTCTACCATATCTGAGAAGATGGCCATCATACACCGCTGAAAAGTGGCAGGTGCATTACAAAGTCCGAAAGGCATCCTCCTGTAAGCAAAAGTGCCGTAAGGACATGTGAAAGTTGTCTTTTCCTGATCTTCAGGAGCGATTGCTATTTGATTATAGCCTGGATAGCCGTCTAAGAAACAGTAAT
Source organism: Humulus lupulus (assembly GCF_963169125.1). Taxonomy (NCBI): domain Eukaryota; kingdom Viridiplantae; phylum Streptophyta; class Magnoliopsida; order Rosales; family Cannabaceae; genus Humulus; species Humulus lupulus. The sequence continues at coordinate 149,957,974 of NC_084799.1, forward strand.
GTGTATAGCCAGCCAAACGATCGAGCATCTGATCGATAAATGGAAGTGGGAAATGATCCTTTCTAGTCGCCTTGTTCAACTTCCGGTAATCAATACAAACTCTCCACCCCGTCACTGTTCTTGTCGGAATCAATTCATTGGCTTCATTCTTGATCACTGTCATTCCCCCTTTCTTTGGTACAACTTGCACAGGACTAACCCAACTACTATCCGAAATAGCATAAATGATCCCAGCATTCAATAGCTTCAATACTTCTGTCCTCACTACTTCTTTCATGGCTGGGTTCAATCGCCTTTGATGCTCAATCGAAGGCTTATAATTTTCTTCAAAAAGAATCTTGTGCATACAAACAGTTGGACTTATTCCCTTCAGATCTGAAATTTCCCAACCTATGGCAGATTTATATTTCCTCAAAACTCTTAGCAATTTTTCAGTTTCACATTCTGAGAGTTTTGATGAAATGATCACTGGGCAAGTGAAATTCTCCCCTAGATACTCATAACGCAAATGCTCTGGGAGTTGTTTCAAATCTTTCTTTTCCACCACTTCCTTCTCGACTTCTCCTTCCTTGGCTTGACAAAGAGTTTCTTCCACTTTAATACTACTAGCACAAGGAATAGCACTGAGAGCCATCACACATTCACCCACTTCGTCACCCACAAACTCACCATTCACCTTTTTCAAATCAGCCTGAGTAATACTAGAATTAAGGCAGTGTTGTAAAGGATCAGCACATAATTCTTTTCTCATCGTCTCTTCTACTACTACCTCAATAGAATCCACACGGTGACATGTGCTCGTGTTGTCATGCTGCTGGAGTGCTTGATAAATGTTGAATTTAACCTCTTCATTGTTAACCCTCAGCGTCAAATGACCACCTTGTACATCAATAAGAGCTCTTCCAGTAGCCAAGAATGGACGACCAAGAATAATGGGGATTTCATGGTCCTCCTCCATATCCAAAACCACGAAATCAGCGGGAAAAATAAATTTGTCCACCTTAACCAACACGTCTTCAATCACTCCCCTAGGATAAGTAAGTGACCGATCAGCTAATTGAAGAGTGATGGTTGTGGGCTTCACCTCTCCTACCCCCAATTTCTTGAAAACTGAAAGTGGCATCAGATTTATACTCGCTCCAAGATCACACAAAGCCTTATCAAAGGACGACCCTCCAATAGTGCATGGTATAGTAAAGCTACCCGGATCTTTCACCTTTTGAGGCAACTTCTTCTGTAGGATGGCGCTGCATTCTTCTGTTAACTTCACAGTTTCAAAGTCTTCTAATCTTCTTTTCTTAGACATAACTTCTTTCATGAATTTCACATAATTAGGCATTTGCTCAAGAGCATCTGCAAAGGGAATGTTTATGTGAATTCGTTTGAAGATTTCTAGAAACTTTGCAAACTGTTCATCTAATTTCTTCTTCTGAAATCGTTGAGGGTATGGAATGGGAGGTTGATACACTGGAAGGCTATCTTTCTTCATGTCATTCTGGTCACTTCCACTCTGCTTCTTGGCTTGCTCTTCTTTGTCTACCTCTCGTACCACTGGCTCAACTTTCTCCTTTGAACTAGCTTGAACATCACCCTCTTTAAGCACCTTACCACTTCTCAAAGAAACTGCTTGGCAGGATTCCTTTGGATTTACCACAGTGTCACTAGGAAACCTTCCCTTCTGATTCGAATTCACCGCATTAGCTAATTGGCCCACTTGAGTCTCAATTTTCTTCATTGAAGCACCCATGTTAGTCATATGGGTTTCTATATTGTCGAGTCTTGCTTCATTTTTTCCGAACCTCTTGTTAGACTCCAAAATAAAAGTGCCCAAAATGTCTTCCAACGACTGCTTTTTCTCTTGTTGCGGTTGAGAATTGAATCCCGGAGGTGGTTGCAACACATTTTTATTATTAGCATAAGAGAAATTTTCATGGTTGCGCAATCCTGGATGATAATAATTAGGCATGTTGTTGCTTCTGTAATTATTGGGGAAGGAGCGGTTTGCCATAAACTGGGCTTGTTCTGGACTCATTTCTTGCCCCTGCATTGCAGCAGCCGCTGCTACACTCTCCATAACCGTTGGATTATTATGCGCTGATAGAGCAGCCATTTGGGTTTGTAGAGCAGCAATTTGGGCATTCAAGGCTGTCATTTGATCAACTTCATACAACCCAGCAACTTTCCTTGGGCCTGACCTCTCATTAGGCCACTGATAACTGTTGGTGGCCATTTCCTCCATCAAAGTGAAGGCTTCATCCGCTGTCTTGGCTAATAGAGCACCCCCTGCAGCAGCATCAACTATTGTTCGTGTTGGAGCGTTCAACCCTTGATAAAAAATCTGAACTTGCATCCAATTTTGATAACCATGTTGTGGGCAACGTCGTAATAATTCCTTAAACCTCTCCCAAGCCTCATAGAATGGTTCTTGATCTAACTGTCAAAATTGTCCAATATCGCTACGTAACTGGGCTGACTTGGAAGGAGAAAAAAACTTAATCAGAAACTTTCTTGCCATCTCATCCCATGTTGTAATTGTTCCAGGCTGCAAAGATTGCAACCAACTCCTGGCTCTTTCCCTCAAGGAGAAAGGGAAGAGACGCAATCTGATGGCATCATCAGTAACGCCATTCATCTTCACTGTGGCACATACCTCCAGAAATATGGCCAAGTGAATGTTAGGGTCTTCAGTAGCTAGACCCCCAAACTGATTTTGCTGCACCATGTTAATTAGTGCAGGTTTCAGTTCGAAGTTGTTGGCAGCAATGGCTGGATTTGCTATTCCAGTGAGATTCTCATTCACAATAGGCATGCAAAAATCACGCACTGCCCGCTGCGCTGGATTAAGAGGAGCCCCAGCAGCAGTTGGTTGATTGTTATTATTGCCATTGCCACCATTGTTGTTCACCCCGTTGTTGTCCATATTAAGCTCTTTAGTCCTTTTCTTAGATCTCAATTGACGGAGTGTGTGCTCAATTTCAGGATTCAGAGGCTCAACAGGTGTAGAACTCCTAGTCGTTCGCATATACTGAGAACACAAGAACAATCTATAACGTTAGTAACAAAATAAATAAAAATCTAATTTAAAATCAAGACTTAAAGTTTCAATATTAGTAAAATTAATTTTAATCCCCGGCAACGGTGCCAAAAACTTGATACAGAATTTTTCTACCGCAAGCGTACGGTGTATTGCAATATAGTTTTAAATTAAAAGATGTCGAACCCACAGGGATTAAATATTAAATTCACTAATTACTATTACTATTAAGTCTATAATTTTAATTAGAAAAGTCAATAAATAAATCAAACAATAAAATAAAGAATATGAAATAACAAGATAACCAAATCTTATGCTCTTGAAAAGTGATTAAATAGAAGACAAATGTACTAGAGTAATGCTTTCACTATTCAATTATGAACATAGTTTCTTTATTATTCTAATCAATTCTCCTCATTTGTAATTTCTAGAATTATAATATAATGCATTTATCTTTCTCAAGCATATATGCAATTAATCTCAATTAATCAATATGATATCTCTATTCGCTATTAATTAATCAAGACGTCATTAAGCAATAGTTATTCTAAACCAAATTCATAGAGTTCAAGGAATCTCACAATCACTCTATGTCAAATCTATGTTTATCTTTCTCAAGCATAAACCCTAGATTTCAATTCACAATAATGATGACCAAACATTAATATGATAAAATTAAATCAAGAAGATATGAACAAACGAGAAGAATTTCATAGAAATAATAATAGAAACCACAATTCAATAATCACAATAGATTCATCTAATACTCTAGCACAAAAAGAGTTTAGTTCTCCATTATAAACATAAACATAATAACAATGTACTTGTTCATAATTAAAAAACTAAAAATGAAAGGAAGAAGGAATAAACTAGATGTAATGGTGATGATCTTGATGATGTTTAGCCTCCTCTTATTCTCCGAGCCTCTAATCTCTGTCTAATCTCTTCCAAAAACCGTCCTTAGACCCTAATTAAACTTTTCCTTATATATTCCTTGCAAAAAGCCCTCTTTTACCCTTCAAAAATCTCAATTTACGATTTCCGTACGGCTCCCGGCGCTGCAGCCCCATAAACAGGCGCTGCTGCGCTTCAAATGTGCCAAAAACGAGTCTCTGTTTCAGTCAGGCGCTGCAGCCCTTAAGGATGGCGCTGCAGCCCTAATTCAGCCCAAAAATAGCGATGCAGCCCCTGAATATGGGGCTGCAGCCCTAATTCATGAATTTTGCATTTTTCTTCGTTTCACTTCCGTTTTGTACCAATTTCGCGCCACTTTTCCTTGGACCCTACACAAACACAACACAAGCATAAAACCAAACAAAAACACCCTAAACACCTACAAATTAGATATAAAATGACACTAATAAGTGAATCTAAAATTCACTTATCATTTATTAATTTAGATACCAATTTATTTTAATTAATAAATCTGCCATAATTTCTCTTTTCTTCTCAAAATTACATAACTCTGTGAAACTATCCAAAATTGACTTGCCAACTTTGATAATTCTAATTGATAATTAAATCAATTAATTGAGACTATCTATATGATTTTATCCAAGGTACATTTGGGACCATGGGCCTATGAAATCAAGCTCCAATAAGTTATCATAAATCTATCAAATAAATTTACTAACTTATTAATTCCTCGTGACTCCACTATAGACTCGGAATTGCACTCTTGAATTCATAGAATGCTCTATAACAAATATAGATACGCTATTAATTATCCATCGTTAGAACCATAATTGTCACTCAATCCTCTATAGACGGTCTACAATGAGATAGGACTAAATTACCATTTTACCCTCATTGTATTTTATCCTTAAAACACTTAGCTCCTTGTAAATGATATTTCAGTAAACTAATTTAATTACTGAAATGAGATCTCTATCATTTAACACCTTGAACCAAACTAATAGGAAACAATCGTTTCACTTCTTCATCAGAAGTTATAGATGTTCATATCTATGATTAACACTCCCACTCAATCATACTACCGAGTTCCCAAGATGTAAGTATGGGCTAGTCCGTAGGGTAAGCTGGTAACGAACAAGTCAAAGAACTCAAATAATACAATCAGTTAGAATACTAACCACTCAGAATTGAGATTGAATTGACCTATGGTCAACTATATGATATGACTAGAATAGATAATAACGGTATGTTTACTTATCTTATCAACTGTCAATAACGGTCCTGTCCGATGTAACAAATACATCCGATCTTTTCTACTTTGCTAATGTTCTGGAAAGAACAAAACACTGTGATATGTAAGTAGATCATATCGTAGATTATCAAGTCAGTGTAAATATTGTGCACTGACTAATCTTAGGACTAACTTATTTTGAACATATAATCATATTTATATTCCACTATGATTACATCACTATAAATACGATTAGCTATATGCTCGGGATTTAATAGAAGTTTATATTAAACAAATAATCATGAAAATAAAACATGTGAGCAAAGTTATTGACCAAGTCAAAAAATGATTTCTATTCTTTTATTGATAATAAAATGAGATTACAAAGAATTTGGGTTTTAATTAGGGCATAAAAACCCAACAAAGCGAGCATTCGAGCTTCGATCTTCTCAATAGCTTCATTAGTCTTCTGAACCATCTCAAGTCCCAAATACTTCCTTTCTCCCATCTCATCCCAAATAAGGGGCGATCTACACTTCCTTCCATATAGCATCTCGTATGGAGCTACTCCAATCGTTGACTGATAACTATTATTGTACGAGAATTCAATCAACGAGAGGTACTTACTCCAAGACCCCCCGAAGTCTAACACACAAGCTCTAAGCATGTCCTCCAATATCTAAATTTTCCTCTTAGACTGCCCGTATGTCTGAGGATGAAAGGTTGTACTGAACTTCAACTGAGTCCCTACAGCCTTCTACAAACCACCCCAAAACATGGAAGTAAATATGGGGTCCCGATCTAATACTATAGACTTTAGAACCCCGTGGAGACATACAATCTACCTCACATATAACTCCGCATACTAGTCCACAGTATAGGTTGTCCTCCCTGGCACGAAGTGAGCTAACTTGGTATATTTGTCTACTATCACCCATACCGAGTCATGTTGCCCCACCAAACTGGGTAAGCCTCCTAAAAAGTCCATGGTAATGTCTTCCCATTTCCATTCAGGAATACCTAAAGGCTATAAAAACCCTGGTGCTCACTGGTGTTCAGCCTTCACCTGCTGATAGGTTAAACACTTTGCTACGTAATTGACCACGTCCTTCTTCATCCCAGACAACCAGTATAACGACCGTAGATCCTGATACATCTTTGTGGTGCCTAGAGGTAATGATTATGGTGTAATATGAGATTCATCGAGAACCTCTTGTCTGATACCCATATCCATCAGAACACAGATCCGATCCTCATACCTCAGCAAACCCGTCTCCAAAATGGAATAATCCTCAGCTACTCCAGCTAGGAAATCCCCTCCAATCTCCTGCAACCGTGTATCACCCATCTGGCCCTCTTTTATCCTCTCCAATAGGGTAGAATGCAAAGTAATATTGGCCAACTAGCCCACTACCAATTCTTTCCTTGCTTTGGTCATATCTTCTCCCAATTCCTTCGATATCTGCTTTGAGCTAAACAACTATCTTGGGCCCCTTCGGCTCAAAGTGTCTACCACTACATTGGCTTTCCCTGGGTGATAAAGGATGTGATAGTCATAATCCTTTACCAACTCTAGCCAACGCCTCTCTCTCATATTTACGTCCTTTTGGATAAAGAAATACTTTAATCTTTTGTGATCGGTGTATATCTTGCACTTCTCTCTATTCAAATAATGCTGCCACACTTTCAGTGCGAATACCATCGCTGTGTTGGTTTTTGATCATGTGATTAATAGTGCAGAGGAAGCATGGGATAATATTTTGATGTGATAATAACAATTATTAAAGCATAAGAACGAATCACTCTAGGAACCATAACTAGAATGGGATCTTTCTCATGCGCATGAATTTGAATAAAATAGAAACTTACAAATACCTTTTCTAGATGTAGAACACGTGTACATCAAATAGCATCTTCGCCTCCTAACCCACCATCTTCCATACTATTGCTCGCACAAAGAGAAGGAGACTAGTGGATGTCTATGCTATTTGGTAGGATACACAAGAACACACTTTTGAATCCCTACACGTGATATAGTGCTCTTCTCACAATTTTTTCTCTCTTGGAAAATAATGTTATTTGCATCTGATGTATCTTTCTCATGATGTTATGTTATATTAATATAACAATCCAAAGAAGATCTAGCCCTAATCACATTGGGCCTCTACGTGGGTCATAGTCCATTTGGAATGTGGTTGGCGCCAACTACATGGCTTTAGGCCCTGTGGTATTTTATCTCTATAAAATGCTATTTGTTGGGCCTTTATCATATTATTTTATGTTGTATACAATTATATCACAAAATTAAATATGATTAAATTAATTTCCATAAAAATTAATTTCACAAAATTATTAATATAATTTTATTTTCCATTAAATATTATTTCATAAGTAATATTTTAAACATAATTTCACAAATAATATTAATTTTTGAGATTAAAAATAATACTTTATTATTTTTAATTATTTCATTTTAATACAAAAATCTTACCTCTGTGCTATCGAGCTAATATGTGGACAGTATGGACCCGTAGTTCTAAGCTCCAATAATTTAATTAATTTCACTAACTTTTAGTTCCATTAATTAATTTATTAGTTATGAATTATTCCACTAGAAATTCATAGTTGAACTCACAAAACTACAGTGTTATATTATTAGAAGCTATAACTATAAAGTCGTCCATTGATTTATTCATTGCATGAGTTATGACTCACTGCTAGTTGTTCATAATTAAATCTAGGTCTTAATGTCTGTTAACCTCTCTAATTACGACTTTATCAATTAGTTCCATTGATCCTCTAATGAACATTATTCTATAAATTTAATTATAGAATGAAATTCCTGTTCTCTAACAGAAATTGAGCGCTCTATGTTCAAGTCAGGAAACACTAAAAGGAACAACTATTCTGCATTCATTTAAGTAAGGAGAAGATTCCATTCAAGATATCATGAACTCGGTCGTAGGAATATTGAACCTTACCCGGTAAGTCAAAAGTCATAAAACCACAAATAGGAGTTCATTACTCATTTTAGGATTAAGGTTAAGTCTCAAACGACCATCGATTGATGAATGTTGAACTTCTATATTTTATCAGAGATTACAAAAGTTATTTCTTTCATCTTGTCTCAGTCCAATACAATCTATATTGTATATGGTACCTCTATCTCTTTGTGTCGCTACACTTAATAGTCTGGATAAACTGTTCTGTCTTAAACAGAAGATAGACGGTACTCATAATCTTTATTAACTAAAGCACCCACTTTATTTAGTGATTACAGACAATTTTTATATTATTATCTTGAATTAAATCATCTTGTATATATATCATTATACATATACTTAATTCAAGACCACATCAATAATATTGGATCTTCATGATAAATGGCATGTATAATTAAATACAAATACGAGTGCAAAATATTAACTTTATTTAATTAACAGTAATTCTTCATACAGAAATACGCTTTAAGGGCACAAATCCAAACAATCTCCCACTTGCCCTAAAGTAGATGAGACATGTCGTGTAATCCTAAATCTAAGAAATGATTATCAAAACTCATAGCAGGCAGCGTCTTCATAAAAGGAACAGCATGGTTGTTTGCCGATTCTATATTCTGAACGATTGCATCCCCTCTGTGTACTATCTCTCTTATAAGGTGGTACTTACGCTCTATTTTCTTGGCTCTCATATGGCTTCTTTGTTCTTTTGAGTTGGCAACCGCTTGGTTGTTGTCATAGTAGAGTATGATTGTAACGCCCTCGATAACCAAGACCGTTACACTGTGTACTTATAAAGGTGCAGGACTCGATAATCAAGTCATTAATTTGATAACGTGTCACTAAACATGTAAGATCTATGGTTAAAAAGGTTTTGGTCTCAAAAGACTCATTTCATATATTTAAACTGTAGTAAACAAGGGATCCCATACAAAACAAAGTTAAAATAAGTTTACAGACTCCCAAAAGTACATGAGTATCCACTAGCCATACTAAGGCAAAACAGACAGTCTTTAGGTTCCATGTCCTTGCCTAGACCTCAACCGTGGCGGCCGAGCACCTGGCTATGTACATTCTGCTCGCCGAGCTCTCCAGTCAGGGCTGATCTAACTTGCCCTTGCCTTTACCTGCACCATGTAGCACCCGTGAGCCAAGGCCCAGCAAGAAAACATCACAGATAACTCAAACAATAATAACAAACGAATAGCTCAGTAAGCATGTATACCCATCAGACAATCCACAACAGATAATCAGCATGTACAATCCAATGCAAGATATATTCAATCACACATACTGTTCATATCACATAATATCCAGGGCTAACGACTTAGGCCGCACCCTCTGTTTAACCCATTGACTCTGGCCCGCTTAAACCAAGCTCAGTGCATAATAAGCTGTCCTCGGCTACCAGTGGCCGAGCCGCGCCCTGTGCGCTATTGAGACCCTTGGCACCCTTAGGCCGTTGGTTCACTAAATGGCTCGCATGGCATAATACCATCTTTTCAAGCTTTTACAATAGGGAGCCCTTAGTCCCGTCACATATATTCAACCAGGTGCAGTTTTCTTACCTTTAGCTTTCAGATGAATTAGTTACGGGCGATACTCCTTGAGCGCGATCCGATCCTCGAGCCCTAGCTAAACACCTAGTCACAACCATGAGGAAAGACACCATTAACAACCTTAAATGAGTTTCCAAGCCAAGTTCTAGTACTCAGAACATTGAACTTCACCAAATATGGTAAAAGACTCAACCCCGAGCACCCTAGGCTAAATTCCCAAGCCTAAAATCTTAAAATCCCAAAATCCCTTAATCGTCGCGGCATAGGCCACCCATGCCGCAGCATGGCCCCCAAACAGAGCCATCCCAGGCACAAAAACAGGTAAGGGCCGGGGCATTGCTTGGACCATGCCGCGGCCCGCCCTCCTTCCTCAGCATGCAACAACCTCGAAGGGCCGCGGCTCACCAAGAACCATGCCGCGGCCCGACCCTTCAAACCCAGAAAAAACCACCATTTTCAATCTCTAAACTTCACCTTAAGCTATCCCAAAGCCCCCAACTCAAAACCAATTAATAATAACAACATTAGAATGATTAAAACAACGCAATCCAACCAGAAATCCAGCCTAAGACTCACTAAAATCCCAATTCTAATTTCTAAAATTTCCAACCCACAGAACTCAAAACCAGCCATGAAAACTCTCAAATTCAACCATCAAACTTTAAATTAAACCTTACCTCAGCTGTAGAATCGTTTCTCCAAGAGTCCCCTGACCTATCTTCAAAGTCCCAAGCCTTAATTTCCACCTTGAATGTCAAAACCATAACCACTTAAAACTCATCCATTTCTTTAAGTTCCTAACCCCAAAAACAAAAATTCAAAACTTACCTTAGCACTAGCTCAGACCTTGATCAGTTCCTGAGCTAATCCTCCAGATTATTCCCTTCAATTCCCAAAGACACAGCTCAATTCCAGCAGTTCCCTCTCAAATTTCAGTAGTTTTTCCTTTGCTAAGAGAGAAAAGAGAGAGAAGGAGAGATAGGGTCAGTTTATACTTTTCTGTCTAGTATTTTCTAAGTCTTCCAAGTATATCCTTAGATTATTAGACTAATCCCAAAGCTCGGGGTGCCGGAAACGTCCCCGAGGCCAAAACGGTAAAATCCCCCAATAATCCCGCCTAGACATCCTAACCTCAAATATATCTCCAATTATTTATTTTTATCACCTGATAGTCTAAATCACTACTTGATACCTAAAATCCCCCTGACTTGTCCAAAGTCAATTATAATACCCCGTTGTGACTTTTCCCACTATCTAGCCCTAGGATCGCCTCGAGTCGTCGGCTGCAGAATTATCCACATCATAATGTGGTTCTCGCATATATCTCAAACATTTATATCACATCATCATATAATATCATCAATTATCATAAACACACAATTAATCATATATTTACGCATTTAAATCAATAACATTCATTCTAATCCCAGTTATGCCCTCCCGACACACTAATCAAGGCCCTTAAGCCTTATTAGCGAATTTGGGTCGTTACAATGATTGATTTATCCATATTTGGAACAATTTCCAGATCACCCAAATACTTCCTAAACCATACAGCCTCCTTAGTTGCTTCGCTTGCAGCAATGTATTCTGCTTCCATGGTAGAGTCAGCAATGCAAGCTTGCTTTATACTCCTCCATGTAATTGCTCCACCTCCAAGTATGAAAACAGATCTAGACATAGATGTCCCAGAATCTTTGTCAGATTGGAAGTTAGAATCTGTATATCCGATTGGAATCAATTCTCTCTGGAATATACTAGCATATAGTCTCTTGTTCTCCTAAGATACTTGAGAATGTGTTTGATTGTTGTCCAGTGATCGAATCCTGGATTTGACTGGTACCAACTGACCATACCCACAACATAGCAAATGTCAGGTCTGATACATAACATTGCATACATTAATCTTCCTACTGCGGAGGCATAGGGTATCTGTCTCGTTTCCTTTTCCTCTTGGGGTGTCTTAGGACATTGGTTCTTGGAGAGGTGAACACCATGAAGAGATGGGAGGTTTCCCTTCTTGGAGTTCTGCATCACATACTTCACAAGTATTTTATCTATATAAGATGCTTGAGACAGTTCCAACAGCTTCTTCTTGCGGTCACGAATTAATCGTATCACAAGACCGTGGCTTGCATCTCCCAAATCTTTCATTTGGAATTGGTTGGATAGCTAGACTTTTACGTCAAATAATTTATTCACATCATTCCCAATGAGTAATATATCATCTACGTATAAAACTAGAAATATCACTTTGTCCTTATCAATTTGCTTGTATACACAAGGCTCATTGACATTTTGATCAAAACCAAAAGATTTAATCGCTTGGTCAAATCTTATTTTCCATGATCTGGACGCTTGCTTAAGTCCATAAATGGACCTTTGCAGTTTGGAAACCTTTTGCTCTATGCCTTATTCTATGAAACCCTCTAGTTGTACCATAAAGATATTTTCATCAAGGTGGCCATTCAGAAATGTTGTTTTGACGTCCATTTGCATCTCTTAGTCAAAAGGATTGGCAATGGATAAGAGGATCCTGATGGATTTTAGCATGGCCATAGGAGAAAATGTTTCTTCATAATCCAAACCTTCTTTCTATGTGTAGCCTGAGTTGGAGTACATTGACTCCATCTCGAGCTTCATAGCTTCAAGCTATTGTTCCTTATCAAGATCATTCATCCCTTGACGGAATTTCAATGGGTCATCAACATTGTCAACAGATATTGCAACTTATGCTTCTCCAAACCCTGTGTAATGAACAAGTTGTCTAACAACTCTCCCACTACGACGGACTACTGTAGTGTCCTAGTTTTTTATTGTGATCTGTTATGTTCCAACTTCTAAAGTCAGTTTTGGTGTGATTTTATCACCAAGTAATTCCTCAAGTACAACCTTACTTTGAGGTTTGAAGTCCCTCATACAGTCTTCTTCCATAAAAGTAGCATTTGTCGATACAAATATTTTCTTTTCTGTCGGACTATAGAAGTAACCTCCTCTAGTGCCTTTTGGATATCCAACACATAAACATACTTCAGATCTAGCTTCCAACTTCCCGGTCTTACCCCTTTTAGCACATGTGTTGTACATCCCCATATACACACATGCCTACTACCTCGAGCTTGTACATTCATTGGACTACAAACGTCTGAGTGAATTAACTCGAGAGGTTCTTTGGCTCTAACATCTTTAAAGAAGAAAGGTCTTTTGGTCATTTTTCCTTCTAAACAAGATTCACAAACTGGTAGAGTTCTGACCTTTAACTCACTTAGAGGCCCGTCCTTAACTAGTCTTTGAATCCTATCTAAGTTAATATGACCTAGTCTTAAATGCCAAAGATACACATCGTCTTAAGGTACTTTTTGTCCTTTTGGATTTGGTTGTTCAGATTTTAACATTTTAGTATTGAGTAGTGAAGACATTCAGATCTTATCACATATAGACCTTCCTCTAGGTTTCCGTTACAAACATGTGAACAATTTTTTGAAATAATAACAAATTTCTTATTAAAAGAAATAGAATAGCATTGTTCTAAACATTTTGAAACAGAAATTAAATTCCTTTTAAAATCAAGAATAAAATAGATGTCCTTTAGAGATAAAATTTTATTTTCAGTAAAATAAAAATTTTCTTCTCCCACTGCTCTTGCAGAAACAAAAGCCCCTGTCCCCATTCTCAGTGTGAACTCCCCTTCTTGGAGATCTCTCCAAGAGCTAAGCATTTGCAAATCAGAACAAACATGATTAGTGGCTCCTGAATCAACTATCCAGGTATAAAAATTATTTTCCACTAAACAAGCCTCAATGTCCAACAAATAAGATTTACTTTCCTTTTTGTTCTTTAACTCCTCGAGGTTCCTTTTATAGTTCATCTTACAATACCCATCTGTATGATAGTATGAACAATTCCCATTGTAGTTGGAGTGGGCAACTTCTTTGCCCTTGCCTTTGTTAATGCTAGGCTTCTGAGTTGTGTGCTCAGTTATTGACAATAGATTCTTGTTACTTTTCCACTTTTTAATATTACTTGTTAATTTGTCATTAGCAAGAATTGACATATTAGAGTTTCCTCCAGTCATTGTATTACTGTAATTAAACAAAAGAAAAAAATAATAATAAATACAACCATACACTCATACACCATAAATCATAGTATTCGCACAAGGAAATAAAAAAAATAAACATGATGCATGCTTACAAAAACCTATTCATATAGGTACAACGATGAGATAACCAACACAAGTAAGTGTCGTAGATAGGATAGGTAAAATACTTGCTAGTTAAAATAAGATGCTCTCAATTGTTATTATATCAAAATATTTGATATCTTTATAATAAACAATTACCATTATTTTGGTAAAAAATATATCCAGCTAGGGTGGATATATTTTTCGTGGGTATAACCTACTATTTCAGATTTCTTGACTTATCCCATGAGTGTCGTCGATAGGATAGGTCAAACATGGAATACATCTTAAAACCCTATTGTAAAGAGTTCTACCTGTTAAAATCCTAGCAAAAACACCTTCCGAAAGGGAGGACAAAAGCAATGCCGTCTGGAGGCCCTGACTAGAACCAACATTTTTCAACCAATAGTAGAGATCGTAGGTTATAGTGCTTTATAACCTTCTCCCACTCACTATTTTGGAAATAAAAGGTTTTCTATTAAAATATCTCATATTTTAATTACTAAGTGATTATTACCAAAGTTTAACTATTAAATCTAAATCGCTTATGTAAATCCAAATTTTAACTCTTAAAATTCTAAGATTATCAAATTTAGAACAATTACTAATTAATTCTAAACTATGTTTTTCATAGGTATTAAACTCATAAATAACAATAAAAAAAATATAAAGGTAATATAGACATGTTATTAATGTGACATTATCCAATTTAACTACTTAAATCTAATTCACATCATTTGTATCCATTTATTGTATAAAAGAACTATACTACTTTTCTATCCTAGGAGACATGTTAATAATAAAATTAACATTCATACATAGCATGTCATTTTAATGATGCAATGAGTGGGCGGTTCCTATTCTATATGGAATGTGAAGAAATAATATAAAACTATTATAAATAATAAAATATAATTAAAAATTAGGTTATTGACCGAGTTCCCTTTGTTAAACGAAATTACAAAAATACACCGAGACATTCCTTGGGCTTCAAAGCTTCTTGTAATCTCAATGGGCTTCGTTCTTTGTTGTGGGCCTGGACAATTGCACACTCAAACCCTAATGAGATGACCTAATTTTCAAAATTAGCATTTTATCAAAAGTTTGTAAACTTTTGTTATTAAAATAATAATTTCATAAATTATTAATTAATAACTAATAGCTTCCAAAACTATTATCGAATTTTGGGAAAATAATTCATAATCATATTTATTTATAATAAATAGTTTCTTATACTATTATTATAATTATAATTATTGGGGTTATAATTATGAAAATTATATTTAACTAATAATTAATTAGTTTCTATAAACTAAATTTTGACTCCAATTAAGGTGTTCAAAAATTTCTATTTTTCTAAATGAAAATAAATTATTAATCTTATTAGTGATTTCTTAAACCAATATTTGATTTCAATAAATAAAATATTTTTCATTTAATAATGTATACTAATAATCTTGTTTCATAAACAATGTATTTGTCAAATGTTCCCAATAACAAAATTAAGAAAACGAACAATTTAATTTCTTAATTTTGAATTAGGATATAAATGTCTTATTTCCCAAAATTATCAATTAACAATTTCATTGGCAATTAAACAATTAAATTAATATAGTTAAATTTTCTAAATTTAAAATTAATTAATCAATTTATATTTGAATTTGGCAACCATCATCAACTTCCCACATTTTAAGGAGGAGAATATTCTCTTCTTCTTTCATAAACAAAAAAAAATCGATTCATTATACTAACAGCTCAATTATTCTCATAAATATCGTAATTAAATATTAAAATATACCATCTATGACACAATTCATGCATAGGGAGCTCTTAGTCCCATCATCAACACATAAACGGGTGCAGTTTCTTACCTTTAGATTCCAATAGCTTTGTTTAATTCAATCCTCAAGCACGATCCTGTCCGAGCCCTTGCGTACACCTAGTCACAGCTATAGATCAGAATCATCACCAAACCTCAAATCCAAAACCTAGCCTCGGGACCAATCCCGAGCCCTCGGGATGCGCTAATTCCACCAAACGGGGTGGTGGAATCGAACCTCAAGCCCCTGGGCAAAAACCCCAAGAAATAACCCAAAAACCCATTTCTGGGAATAGGGTATCGCTGCAGCGCCTTAAAGTGGGCGCTACAGCACTACAAACAGAGCCATCAGGCTCCCAGACACCCAAGCCTAGTGCTATAGCGCCCTAAAGCTAGGGCTACAACACTAGTCACAGCCAGACAACACATAGGTTTTTCCCCTTCGAACCTCCTTGAGCCAAAACCCTCCAAAACTCAACCAAACCTCTACCATACCCCAAAACAAGCCTACCAACATCTCCAACTCACCCCAAACAACCTAACCACAAATATTTCAATCACATGCACCCCAAACACAAGGAAATCACCATGGCTGAATTTGAAGCTCAAGAACTCAACTGAACAACAGAAATCACAGAACTTAAAACTAGAGTTTCTTACCTTTGATGGATGAACTCAACCTAGGTTATCTTCCACACTTCCTTAGCCTTCATCTCCTCAAATCCTTAGGCTTAATTCCCTAGAATTCCCACAGAAAATCAGCTTAGATAACCAATTCAATTCCAAAACCAAGAACTGAATAACAACCTCAAAACCTTACCTCAAATGATGAATAACCTCTGCTAATTCCCTAAGCCAAACCAAGGATCCTTGTGTTGAATCTCAGCCTAAGCCTTCTCTGGATTTTAGCTCCAAATTTTCCAGAAGAATTGGTGAAGAGAAGCCTAAACCGTGAGAGAGAAAACCCCTGGTTTTCCCTTCTTTCTTTTCTCCTTCTTTTCTTTTCTTCAGACCTCTACTGCCTTCTACACATTCCACTAAGGCATAAAGCGTTATAATCCTTATCCCTGATTTTAACACAAATGACCAGTTTGCCCTCCCATTTGTAACTAAGCTTTTAAACATCTTAAGGGCATTTTAGTCATTATACACAATTCCCGCTAATTCCTCGAATGTCTCTAATATTTACCTCTTACTTCCCGACACCTAACTAATCACCAATTATATTTCTCAATATCAAAATAGACTCCAATATATATTTCCTAAATTCCCCGAAATACCCCCAGGCTCGCCCCGAGCTGGGTATGAATCCCCGCCGTGACTTTTTCGCTAAACCGCTCACCAGGACCACCTCGAGTCACAAGTTACAAATATATCCACATAATAATGTGGTCTCAACAATTTATCACAGATATATACAGTTATGCCCTCAACGGGCCAAAATTACGAATATGCTCTTCTAACCTAATCAGGGCCTACATACATACTAATACACATAGTCATGCATCACAGATATCCAAGTAATCACATAACATTCTTTTATTTATTAAATCAAATATAATCCAGTTATGCCCTCCCAACACGCTAATCAAGACCCTTAAGCCTTATTAGTAAATTTGGGTCGTTACAGTGTATCTTTTAGCTATTATGTTAATTGGCCTTGCTTTTGTTTAGCGTTGTATAAGAGTATCAGGGTTGGTAGGCCAGGTTGTTGGCTGTAGATAGATTTGGAGGTTGTGTATCTGAGGCAGGCGGTGTGAATGATGGTGGTTGAGGCTAGAATCATCCACTGGCCCTGGGATCGGCGGCAGGTGGTAGCTGACATACAGACAGGATCGTAAAGGCAAAAGGAAGAGATTAGATGATTGAGATAGTGGGGTTCCATCAGGGAACACTGCCTTGTGAGGGTTGGCACTAAGGGCACCAGTTATGACTTAACTTAATGGTGGAAATATATGGGAATTACTATATGAAAGACTCTAGAAGTGTTAACTCCAATCTCTGAGGGAGGTTTGGACCCATTTAGAACTGAGCAGTAGACGTGCATGGTTAGCCTCGTCTTTGGATATATATAAGAATGAAAGGCAATGATGGAGTAGCTTGTGGCACGTAAGTTTTGTGGGAAGATGCTCGAATGTGGTGGGAGGCCGGTGGGAGGATGCCACATAATTTTTGTGACCCTATACCATCCCATAACTCATTTATACTATACATGACTTGATATTACGATAGGAAGCTGTCATCCCTATGTAGTATATTATTTACCCCCGACCAAGTCTTAAAGTTATGATCAGGGTTATTGAAAGATATAAAAATATTGTGTTCTCATGCAAGAAGTGTGGGAGACCATCCTGATTGAGTCAAAATTACTTTACCTCCTTCAGTTGAGCTCAGAGATGCTTCGTCTTGAGCTTCATTCCCTGAGTCGGACGACTCATTTGGGGAGGAGGTGATGGAAAAGGTTAACCTCGAACCTACTATTTACTTCTTCCTAGTAGGTTCGAAAGAGTCTGGAATGGGGACTTCCTCCTGGGTGGCGAATGTTTTTATCCCATCATCATCGGTGGTCTCACCTTCACCGAGTAGACCACAAAGGTGAAGCTTATCCTCGTGAAGTAGATAACTCTTGCCTTAAGGGAGCTTAACCATCTCAGCTTGCCTGTCTACCATGTCCGAGGTAGGGTCAGGACGTTCAAATTTTGTTGCAAGTAAGTGAAAGAAAATAAATTGTTGATCTAAAGATTGAGAAAAAAATTCCAAAAACTATAACGACTACTTACGTATTCTCTGGAAAGTATAGAACTTGGACGGGTCGAGGCCAGTGGTCCAAAAGAATTGTTTTTTGAAATTCGGGGGGTGGTTGGGGATATCTTCGAAGAGCTTCCTTTCCCTGGGATAGCCTAAAAAATAGTAAAACCCATCTCCACCATGCTTCTGAGCTGGGTTACTGTTTAGACAAAAGAGATACAAGATCCCATAAGGGGACGACTCCTGCCAGTTCATCTAGAAATATAGCAACTTCAATGCCGCCAAAACTCAGTACAAGTTGGTTTGGAGCTGGAATGGAGAAATACCAACCCAGTCGGTAAACTTCTTAAAATAATTTTTTCAGGGACAACAATGCCCATCCTTCATATGCTCACGACTCCATGTCGCGAGCTTGTATGCACGGTCAGGCTTGTGCTCACCTGTCGCATAACTACTCTTCTCTTCATTATATGGAGCTCGACACACATTTTGTAAAATATTTGGAGGCCATGGGATGATAGGATATCAAAAACCTACCTCGTGGTTTTAACCAAGCTTTTGTAAAAGTCGGCCTAGAAGAATTCTAATTTTGTAGTCAGGAGAGAGGATACTTTGGGAGGAGCAGGCTCAGAGTGAGACTGAGAGTGTCGACTCGAAGAACTTTCCATTAGTTTGAAGGAAAGCTTGTTGGGGCAAAAAGCTAAAGAAACCGATAAGGATCGGTCTAAGGGTAAGGCTCGGGGAATAGGGTTGTGCTCGAGATAAACCGCAAACCGAAGCCTTTTCTTTTTTCCCTCTTGGAAATCGGTAATTTGATGTCAGTAAAAAGAGCTCAAATATCGACGTTCACTGGAATCTTCATCCCCTCGAATGTGTCTCTAGTTAAAAGTGAATGAGGATTCAGCTCGAGGGGATGGATCTTGGTAAGGTATGGCGTGATCAGAGGAATCCCACGAATTCTTCTTAGAAGAGTACTGCAACATTTAACAATAAAGAAATAGGTGAGGGCGCTTCACTAAAAAGTAGAAATAAAAATAATTGGAACGTTCAATCTCAAAATTCGAGCCGAGAGAGGCTCGAAATAACAAAACATTCTGTCTCGAAAAATTCAAGCCAAGATAGGCTCGAAATAACGAGGTGCACCTACCGATAATAGGTGGTTAGTTTCCTTTTTGGGCTATCCGAATTTTCTAGGGGAAAATGAGGTTTTTATATGTTTGTGTAAGAAAAAGAAAAGGAAAACCCTAATACTAATACCCTATTTCTTGAAGTACACGACACCTATAATCTATTGCCTAATATAAAAAAAGAACCATTTTTATGGGTGATTCTTTATGTAAATCAGAACAAAATGCATTTTTCATTAGCATTCTCAAGAACACCTCAAGAATAATAACATCAGAGAAAAAAAATGACAATAGCAGACGCTAGTTTTTTGACCAAAACGGAGAGAAGACTGTAGAAACTTACACGAAGGGAGTTGGTGATAAAATCACAATGAAAATTGCATCAACTTGTACAACGAAATGCATGGGAATTCTTCATTGAAAAGGGGATAATCGAAGAATGAAACAAGGTCTAGTTTTTCCTTTTTTGGATGAGAAAACATGCAAATTTTGAGAGTGAATGATGAAGGAGAAAAACCCTTGATGAATCACAGCCCTCAGATTATATTTGCCTTTGATCCAATGGATCAAATTTAGTCTAAAAAAATGGTGGTAATGAGGCAAGTGAAAGGATGTGAGCAGTAAGGACAATACTCGAGTACTATGATTACCCTTTCACAAGGTGACACATATACTCACTCAAGTGTGGTAGGTGGGCACGTTTCTCGAATGGAGAAGTTCAAAAGTTTCTTTCTCAGTGATTCAAGAATACAATTTTGATGGGGCAAAATGTTATACCCCAAATTTTGAGACGGATAAAATATCTCAAAATGTAGGCTCGAGAAATAATAAATTAAGTTCGATTGTATGTATTAATATTTCTGATGTCACTTAATCATTTTGGATCGAAATGAAGGATTAGCTCAAAAGGTCCAGGCTGTAGCAAGAGGCTGACCTCAAAAGGCTGATAGCTATTGGCTCGGCCAACATTTCATGTGTCAGCTCGAAGATCATGGTGGTAGGATTGAAAGCGTGTCTTTAAGATGTTAGGCCACATTTGAGTAATTAAAGCCTATATTTATTGAATTGGTTTATATATTAGCTTGATCAAAATAATTCCTTAGGGATTCAATATATTTCAAATTTAAATATGTGTATTGTTATGTAACTTCCCTAAAATTATGGGAAGAGAATCTGAACCCAATCTATAAATACCTAGGATTGATCACTTGTATTTTTTACAAACAAAATAGGTAATAAAACTCTATGAAATTGCCTTTAGACTTTGACGGAGATCATCTTAATAAGAGTGACTGATGGGCTAGGTAGATTTAACTACTGAACCACGTAAAAATTCAATGTACTTCTTTTATGCTCTAAATTATTTATTTTATGGTAAATTGAGGCTAAAATACCCAATCATTTTAGTTTGTTACTGTTAAATACCCATTTTTTTATGGCTAACTACCTAAATGTTGGGGTTAGGCTATATAAACAACCCACGTTTTGTGATACAACTCAAGACAAAATATACAAGTAATCGACCTTTAATGATAGTAGAATAAAAGTTACATAAAAACAATGAGATAAAAGTTTAGAGTAGACCTTTTCTTGAAGAACAACCCTTAGAACATAAAATCGCAAAGCTATGATTTTATGTGAAACACAAAAGTTGCAAGGCTTGACACAAATGTAGATTTGTTGTCCAAAAATCTCTATTCCTACCCTTCTCTATGGAAATGCTTGAAGCTAAAACAATGGAATGAGTTTGGGACACACAAGCCTTGATCCTTCATACAAGCCAAACTTTCTTGGTGAAGATCTTGGATAAAACTAGTAATCTTAGAGCTAGAGAGGGAGAGAGAAAGAGGTGAGTTGTAAAGTCACCAATTAACTCATATAAACTTCTTAAATAGTATAGGACCCTCATTAGACTCAACCAATGAAATTAGAGCATTTAAATTTAGATTTTGGAGCTAAATTATGTAATCGTACGGACATGCAATAACGGCCCAGGCAATGCATCTCCTAACACCAGGCTAAATTATGTGTTCCTGACTTTGCACTCCAAAATATGTCTCAAAACACCCCCAAATGCTCCCAAACATCTTGGGTACTCTTATATACTCCAAATAAATATTTTGGACCCAAAAAGATAATTTATAAATGCCTATATCAAAAGTCAACTTTCACATGTTGACTTTTGTAAAATCATTATTGTTTTAGCACCTCTTCGTGCCTAAACAATTCCACTATGTATTTAACCATTCTCAACAGTCCCCCACTTGGTTAAATACATCCTCACTTCTCTAGCCAATGATATTAGTGCATAAAGTAAAGTACCTTTGGGTTTGAACTTTACCTTAGTGAAAACACTACAAAGCTTAAATTGAAATGCTAAGGTATTCTTAAAAGAATGAACCCAACATTCCTAGTGATAAAAAACGGTAATGTCTCACAGACCTCTATATGATTACTTATGTATTTCCCACTGTTCGCGTTTAGCACTATTAATGGCCGTTTGCTAGATCCATTCATGAACTATCTTAAGAGAAAACTCCTACTCTCTTGAGAGGCGACCCACCTCTAGGTTCACATAGGTGAAATTCTTACAACATATTTGCTACCTTTAGAGATGCTTGTTGCTCTTTAACTCGATTTCATTAAAAGCCCTAGGCTTAACCTTCACATCGGTAGCAACAAACATTAACTCACCCTTGATGAGACCTTTAAGTTATTAACGTTGAAACTATTCCCTTATCAAATGACTTGTTCTTACCCATTGAACTCTACGCTCGATGTAAACAAGTTTTAAGTTCGGTTTCTATAATTGGGAAATCTATTTGTCAAGGAGTTTTAGTCCCATCCTTTTATTTGTAGAAATAACCAAAACTCTCCCAAGAGGTATGGTAAACGGATCCGCTAAGTTCTCACATGATTTCACATATTAAATTTATATGATACTCTTATCAATAAATTCTCTCACATAGTCATGTCTTAGACTTATATGTCTAGAATTCCCATTATAAATTTTGTTGTAAGCTCTAATCAAAGTGGCTTAATGATCTCAATGTATCAAAATCATTGATTAACAACTGCAGTTTTTGGTATCTTCAACATGAGATTTTTAGCCACTCGGCCTCTTTCCCAATTGCCGCTAGAGCTACAAACTCAGACTCCATGGTTGAGTGACATATACATGAAACCCAAGAAACCACACCCCCACCAAGGGTGAACACCCAACCAGTTGTAGAGAGATTATCTCATACACCGGATATCCAACTTGCGCCGGTAATAGAGCAAATGCAATACACCCAACCTTAGGAAACTTATAATATTGGAGGCATAATTCTTTGGTCATTTTAAGGTGTCTAAATACTCTTTCAAAGACCTTCTAATGTATGATACTTGGGTTGCTAGTAAACATACTTAGTTTACTAACCGCAAATGCAATGTCCGCTCTAGTACAACGATCGACATGCATTAAACTACCAATTCCACTTGCATACTCTAGTTGAGCCACCGCTCTCCCTTCATTCTTTTCAAGCTTTACACTTGAATCAAAGGGTGTGTTTCCCTCTTTGATATCAAGATGAACAAACTTGTCAAGCATTTTCTCAATATAATGAGCTTGAACTAGGGCATATTGTAATAACCCGGAATTTTTTTATTTGTTTATTGTGTTTTATGTAAACATTATTCTGTGAATTAATTTTTTTTAAGAGTATGAATAATAATTAAAATAATATTTGGTGAATATTATTTTAATTAAAGAAATGTGAGTTGATCGCTTGAGACCATAGTGTGCGGATTTAGATGTGAAATAAATCTAAGATGGACATCTTACTCAAAGAGTTTAAGTATATGATTTTACGTGTTTGGAATCCACGTAAAATCTTAGAATTATTTTAGATTATGATTTTGTGACTTATTCACCAAGAGTCTATGAATAATTCAAGAAGAATTTTATGGGATTAAAGTTATGATTTTATGTTGAAAGGATTCACATAAAATCATAAACATAAATTTAAGCTAAAGTGAGACATTATGGTATTTAGACTATAGTTTTTATTTAATTATTTTTAGCTATAGTTTAATGTATTTTTGAACAAATGCATGAGTTCGACTTAGTGGAATTTTTGAATATCCATGGCAGTTATTAGAGGGTTCAAGGGAGGGAATTAGAACCGTTGTCTTTCTTCATTAGTGTTAGCCATTTTTGAACGTGAGAGGATAACTGTGAAAGATTAGAGACAGAGAACACATTGTGTTCTTGTTTCGTATGTTCACTTCGGGTCCAAGAAGGAGGAATCAAAGGTGAGTTTTCTTTGGTTTTTCTTTGGGTTACAGTCCTTAGACACGTCCTTAGAGCCTATGTTTTGATTGTAGAAGAAAGCAAGAGGAAGAAGGAAGAGTTATTGGGAATTCGGTACATGAATAGTCAGAAGAAAAACGTAAGTCCGAACATACATTTGCGTTGATTTTTCTCTTAGATTATGAGTACCAAATTCATGTCAAATGGTTTTGTTGTGTTCATAGTGTTGTGTACTAAGTAGAGGAAAAGAAAGAACACACCAAGAACCGGCCACAGTAAGAGGTATATATTCATAAATTTCCTTCGTAGTTTTACGTTTCCGATTTTTCATTTTTGTTTCTTAGGATGGTGATGAATTTGTGGACTGTTATGTATGGTTTTAATCATTGTTTTGGGATTAGAAACACTCATCAAGAAATTGGGGATAGTTTAATATGAGTGATCTTGAGGTTTGGGATGTTTTGATGATGGTTAGAGATTGTAGTGGGGCTGGCCGTGCGTGGGAAATACCACTTTGGGTGGTCACGCGTGGAGGCCGGTGGTGGTGATGGTGGTGCTATCGGTGGCCGAAGTGATGAGCATGGTGGTCTAGGGAGTGAGGTCATGGCTGCCATGGTGAGAAAACTTGGTTCGGGTGGCCATGGCTGAATAGGTGATGAGAGGTTGAAGAGAATGGGATCACGTGCATGCTTGTTGTGGGCATGACCCAGCTGGTTACAAATAGTTACAAATTGGTAACCAAAGGGGACCAAGATGGTAGTTGGTCCCAAAACTTTGGAATTTTGTCGCGAGGCTCAGGATTAGGGAACCCAAAGTCTAAGACCTGATTTTTGAGGGTCGGGGTTAGAAAATTTATTTAAGCAATATACAAGTTTAATAATTTATGAGCAAGACTCGGAAATTATTACCTAAGCTTCACGAAAATTCTAGGCTCGGGGTCTAGTTCCAAAATTTAGATTTGATGGCTTAGAATCTGCGAAATATTTTCAAGGACTTAGAAAATATTTTAGGAAGTACAATATTACTGATTTTAAGTCTCAAGGCCAAGAGGTGGGCTCGGGGCTTGTGAATTGGACTCGAGCATCGAAAAACAGAATTTTAAGAAATAATTGGAGTTTTGACTTGCAATTTCGAACATGGCCTAGGATAAAATTATTATTGGAAATAATAATTTTCTAATTTGAGTTTGGGATTCTGAGAGGGGTATTATGGTCATTTTACCCCAAGGGCTCGGGTTTGGGCCAAGGTCGGGAATTTCAGTTTTGTTTTTTTTAAATTCCCTTATATATTTTAGAATCTTAGTAAGAATAAACTAAGACATATTGTCCCAATATGATTATAGGGTCTAAACGCGATCGGAAATACTCACAAAGACATAATTCACGAAAGCTAAGGACAAGAGGTAAGGAAGTATACATCAAGAGTAACTTTGCTTGTTGTGATTCTAGTGAATTGTTTGCATGTTTGTATACCGCTGGTTAAATTCTAGATGCTATATATGTGTGTGATTATATGGTTGGATGCACATGATAGTACCCATATATCGGGTTTGAATGCGCTTAGTGCAGTAAAGTTATCATGAATGCATGTGTAATGTTTGTGACTGTCAAGGGAAACCTTGTGAGGGTGGACCCCATGCAGCCGTGTAGTGGGGTTCGCCGTCCAGTCAGTAAAGTCATCGAGTTTTAGCGGAGTTTACCCCTTTGGCACGGGAGGTGAGTATTCTTTGGGCCGCGGAGGCCACCCAGGGATCATGACCCCACAGATAGCTCGATGGCTCAGTACAAGGCCTTGTGAGGGCGGATTCCCCATGCAGCCGTATAGTGGGGTTATCCGCCAAGTCAGTAAAGTCATCGTGTTTTAGCGGAGTATACCCTTTGGTACGGGAGGTGAGTATTCTCTGGGCCATGGAGGCCACACTGGGATTAAAACCCCACAGATAACACGATGGCTCAGTTATATGTTTTCAGTATGTTACGCAACACTTTGACATATGTGAATATGCTACACGTGTTGCTTAGTTTGCAGTTTCTAGATATGAATTTCTGTTATGCAAAGTTTTGTTTTGGATAGTAGAGTCATAAGTTGTAGCTAGCTTCCTTACTGAGCGTTATAGCTCATCAGTTACTCTGTGTGTGTAGGTAAGGGCAAAGCTTAAGGAGTAGTGCAATGAGCTGGAAGGGATTCTGTCTGAAGTATGCAAATTGTGAAACAACCGATCTGCAGGGTTGTCAGGGTTCTCTTAAGTTTTCCGCTGAGTCCAATAACAGTTTCACCAGTTTCATGTTTACTAGATTATCTAAAGAAAGCCATGTGGCTACAGACTATTTCTTAAGTTACGTTTAACTACATTTTGTTTTTAAAACTATGGGATCCCATCCAAATACTATTTTATTTCAAAGTTCTCCCATGTAAAATTTTCTAAAGTTTACTCTAAAGTTTATTTAGTATTTAACGTCCGATTTTTACCAAAGTTGACCGTAAGGGTCTAGTTGACCCCTGATAGTCATAGTCGTGTTCGGTGGGTCAAGTTAAGAAAAGTCGGGTCGTTACACATACCCATCAAAATTCCTTCTAACTCTAATACCTAATATGGTATCAAACTCTCCAAGGTCCTTCATTTTGAAGTTAGAAGATAGAAACCTCTTTGTTTCTATTATGCATTTCATGTTATTACTCAATATTAACATATAGACACACTAAGATGACATAGTCATCACAAATCTTAGAGTATAAGCACTTGTATGCACTATTGTGTCTAAACCCATAAAAAATAATGGCCTCATGGAACTTCTCATGCCATTGTTTTGGTGCTTGCTTCAAAACATATAATGATTTTACAATCTTACACTCGTTATCTTCATTTCCCTTTAGAACAAACCCTTCCAGTTTTCCATGTACACCTCCTCATCGAAGTTACCATTTAGGAACGCCATTTTGACATCCATTTGAAGAACATATAGGTTGTGTATTGATGATAAGGCAAACAACAATCATATAGATGCTGTCCTTTCTACCAGTGCATAAATATCAAAATAATATACCCTCCTTTTGTCTAAACCCTCTAGCCACCAATCTTGCCTTATAGGCTTGAATGGTCCCATTAGTGTTGTATTTCTTTCAAAATACCCACGTGCAACCTATTGGATTTGATCCTTGTGGTAAATCAACATTCTCCCAAGTGTGGTTGGACATAATTGAATCCATCTCATCATTTATTGCCTCTTTCCAAAAATTAGAGTCCCTTGAGGACATAACTTATTGGAAAGTTTTAGGGTCATTCTCCACTTGAAGTACCATAGGATACTTCCTAGTAATTCCCTTGTGGTTTCCCTCTACTAGGTAAAGAGGCTCCACTTGAGAGGTTTAATTTTTTAATCCAATCTCTTTGAGCCTTTGGCTTCTTCTAGGCAATGTCGGTTTCTCTACAACCCTTAAAGGTAACTCATCTTGAGTCCCTTCTAATTAGATCAGTTCTTGAGGCTTATTTTCACTATACAAAAAACTCTCAAAGAACTCTAATTATGTAATGACCCAACTATTCTAGACTCTTGGACCATTAATGAAACTATACATACAAATTCTTACTAAAACTTACATTTGCGAAAATACCATAATTTTATTAGAAAACTTATAGAAATAAGAGTTACTTACATAAATACCAAGAAGGATATGGGATCCCATTGTTTAAAAAAACAAAACATAACATGATTTATAAAATAAAGGGATTACATAGTAAGTGCGGAAAATACATATAAAGACCATAAACAAATGACTACATCCTCGAAATCGAACTCTCGACTCCTTGAATCCGTTCATCACCGATACACAATCTCCAAGCATCCACGAATCTTACCGCCACTACATCTATTTTCCTGCACATATAAACAAAAGGAATGAGCCTAATGCCCAGCAAGGAAAAATCTAACATATAGTTCATAAACATAAATTTCATAATAAACATAAAGACATATCATAACACTTATTACATACACATACTATAATGGCCATTATTACTTGGGGTCCCATAGACTAAACAAGTCATATGCCCATGAGATTAGTGGGGTCCTACTAGCTAAGTAGGTCATATGCCCATAATCTATTTGGGGTCTTGTTAGTCATATGGGTCATATGCCCAAGCCTACAAACATACATATTCGTAACATATTTTATAACATATTTTATAACATATTTCATAACATAAAACATAAGATAACACAAGCATATAACATATAGATTCTATCCTATTTTCCTTACCAAAGTTACCGGGATATGTGGACAGCGTTGGGACTTTGGAACACTCCTAATAACCATCATGAAAAGAGTGAGTCTAATGAAGAAAAAGAGATGAAAAGGAATGGGAAGACTAAACCATTGAGAAACATACTTACCGAAACTTATGTGCTCAAGAACTTAGATTTCCTAACCAAAATAAGATTGAGGTTAGAAGACTGAGTAGAAGGCTATGAGAAAGAAAATAACATAAAACCAATGAACTAGAGTTTTGGGTTACCTTAAAGACTTGTAAGACCAATCTACACCACAAACCGAAATACTATAGAACCTTACTTCCCAAAGTGTTTGATAAGCTTATGAGGATCAAGCTTATGATTTCCCCAAACCAAGGTGTTTACACTCTCACACTCGCTTAGCACTTGCAGCCTCTGAACTTAGAGCAAAAGATGAATAATGGCTGGGTACTAGGTCCTATTTATAGAGTTTAGGAATGAAAGGATCTTGATTTTACTTGAATAAAAATAATAGCTTTTTAGGTGAAAATAATTTGAATAATCGTTCAGCAGAGGCTGAAGACTCGTTCAAAAAGATGTTGGACTTATCAAGAGGTTGAATGGCTGAATGGAAAAAGAATTCAAAAACTTTCAAAACATACTGAAGGAGGCGATATATCGCCCCCTGTAGGCGATATATCGCCTGGGCCAGTATGCCCGAGGCAGTCGTGCATCGTCTCGTGTTTTCCGTATCTACGTACTGCGATATATCGACACACACTGATTAATTAAACACGAAATTACACATTTTTAGCTAAGTTTGAATGGAGTAAACAACCTTGACTAAGCCCTCAACGTATTCAAAGCTGCTGACTGATCTTATAGCATTCAAACTTTACTCCTTATTAAATTTAATCCTCAAAATACTTAATCCTTAATCACCCATTCATAACATGTGCTTAAAATCCTATTGGTCCTCATCTAAACCTTATAGTATAATAAATAGTATCCTTAATATCAGTCATATAATCAAACCTTAGGTTAAAATTAATATTCTTAAACTATAGGTTAAACTTAGAAAATCTATAAGTACTACTATGAGTGTCCAAATAATTCCCGGTCTGAACCAAAAATCCACAGTTACAAAGATAATACTATACATACTATAATACTACTAAATAATTAGCTAAGTAAAGTTCTTGGACTCTACAAATTATCTTTATTAAATTATCACATTAGACTCCAAGTCTAATAACGCCTATAGGCCTTGCTTTCTGAGGTATAGCCTACAAACACACATTTGATGACCATTGGACCCAGCTTGCTCCCTTTAGGCTCTGTGCTCTTACAATAAACAAGGCACCCCCACAATTGGAGATACCATAGGTTGGACCTCTTTATTTTCTATATCTCATATGGTGAAATTTGATTATTATTTAGAGGAATTTGGTTTAGAATACGACAAGCGGTAAGCAAAGCTTCTCCCCATAATGCAAAACTCAAATTTGCATGTAATAGCATAGCATTAATCATTTCAACATATGTTCTATTCTAACGTTACACTGTTCCATGGAATCACATTATGTCATAAATTTCTTGAAAATGTACGGTAATTATGCCAATGATTTTTCATAGTTTTTTTTCTTCAAAAAATATACACTACAATCAATGAAGAAATATATATATTATAAAAATACTAATGGAATAATAAGATTGCTTTGAATAAAAACTATGACTGAATATATATATATTTTAATAGAATCACAAAATTTGTTCGATTTTCATTCAGGATCAATTTTCAAATTCTTACAAGCATAATATGTACTAAAAGTAATACATCTTTAAAGACATTGAATTCCAAGTCTTTGGGATCTTCTTCTCCCCATGTGTTTCTTTTAGTACATAAGATCCCTTTCCTACGACTTCTGCAATTTGGAAAGGACCTTCCCAATTTGAATCGAGCTTCTTTACATTCCCAATTACTCTTCTAAGGACCCAATATTTTTTCTTGAAACTTCTCAAATTCACCTTCTTTGTATATTGGCATTATGCTAAACTCTGGTACTTGGTAGTTCTGATATGTACCACTTTTCTGAAATCTTCTATCAAATCCAGGTTATGAGCAATCTGTGTAATATTTATAGTCTATTCAGAGGTTGTTGTCTGTGATTTCATCGGTGGACACGTGGTGGTTGTTGAAGAAGTAATTAAGCCTCTCTGGGGCTAATGATGTCCTATGGGGCTCGCCCAGAGTTCCTTGGAGTGTGAGCTCCTCGAAGTGTAAGCTCCTCCATATGCGGCTTGCTCCTTCATCTAGTGAGAATGTCTACAAGTTAGGCCACGTCCCGAAGACCTACGTCAGGGTCCTCCAATCTAATGGGTCAGTTAGTCCCTAAGGTTTATAACCTGAACCATGTAAAAATCTTGTGTTCTTTATTGCATTTCTTTAAAGCTCAATTTATTAAGTTGATAGCGAAAAAGGTAGTCAACTTTTTGGTGCTTTCATTGAGAGTTGTGAAGAAATCTTTGAAGATTATGTCATGGTGACCACCAGAAGAAATGCTCCAAATGATGTCACCCGTCCCACCAGAACTGGGGGAGGGGAACCTAGCCAACCACCTTCGACAATGTTTCTGAAGGTGGCCCTAGAGGATTATGACGAAAATGCCCACTACGATGGCGAAGACTATGAGTTTTATGTGGTTGATTATCCTCAGCCCATGGACACAGAGGAACTGCCGAAGGTGGTGGCTTTTAGAGACCAAGTCGCCACCCAATGGTAGAAAAATCGATGCCCAGGAAGACAATATCGCTGCCCTACAGGAGACGGTTAACGCCATGAGGGCTACTCTGGCAGCCCAAAGGCTGCTAGTGGACCTCCATGGTGAGATACCACTTAGGTAGCCAACTGGAGTACCACCTGAGCACCTAGTTAGAATGCCACCCGATAGGTTAGTGGGTAAGCCTCCTAAGCACCCCAGTGATAGGGCGTAAGATCCACCAGCCGGCGTGCCACCTATGTGTTGGGAATAGTGTCCTTAAAGCAATTGTAGTTGACAAATTTTTTAAATGAAATAAATAATTGAATTGAATTATTACATATATATAGATTATGTCTGATATTATATGATAATATTAAGTGAATATCATAAAATTCCAAAGTTTATCTATGTGGTCTTAATCTCATATTGGTATGGGATGTCGAGATTAAGATAATAAACTTAAATAGTTTGCAGTAAAATAAAGTTATGGAATTTTTAGATTAATTACTGTTAGTACGGTCCACTAGTATTATGAATACATGTGACCTAGATTTGGGTTACTAGTGTAGTAGGACACTTTAGTGGAGGTACTTTGCATGTTGAGAGTATGTAGAACTAGACCATATGTGATTTGTTTATACTTGTTTAAACACCATTTCATAGTATTAACCAAACACATCAAACGATGATCCTAATCCTGAGGTTACTATGAACTCCTATATATGTCATCTGATCCTTTGATTTATGCGTTATGGTTTGTCAGAATGATCAGGCTAAGAACAATTGTTTTGGGGACTCAACGATGTATATGGCTGGCGACGTAGTTTAACAGATATTAAATCTA
This sequence comes from Humulus lupulus, assembly GCF_963169125.1. Taxonomy (NCBI): domain Eukaryota; kingdom Viridiplantae; phylum Streptophyta; class Magnoliopsida; order Rosales; family Cannabaceae; genus Humulus; species Humulus lupulus. The sequence continues at coordinate 149,989,718 of NC_084799.1, forward strand.
TACGTTCTTATAGATTAAATAATGGTTCTCTATTGGATTGACTTTTGGAACTGAGAAGGTTATGAACGCTCACGTCGCAAACTTGTTGTGACACAACCTTCACTAGTAAAGTCAATGTTACTCTAGGAACAAGATATAGCTAAAAGGGTAAATCATTAATTTTATTCCCATTTAGTTATGAAACATTAATAGAGGATTAACACTGTATGTAATGATTATATCAATGGATACTTTATTCTTTAATAAAGTACTCAGTAATTATATGTCTATAATTATCAAGAGTTCATTCTCATATTTTAGTGGAGTAATCATGAGATTAATAAATATGATTATTTAATCAAAGAGCTTTGATTAATAATGTAATATTTATTAGAGCTTGATATTATAAGTCCACAGGTCCCCAGGGTGGCTCTATCAACACCATATCAAGGTAAGAATTGATACAAGGGTATAACTGTAATTTGGGAATTTGAGAAGAATTTTATTCTTCGGGTCAAGTATGCAATTATATGATAATTGAGGTAGAATAATTAATTAAAAAATAATTATTAAAATTTGAAAATATATGTATTAATTTAAATATGTAAATTTCAAATTTCATATATATATATATATAAATAAATAAAATTTTAAAATAAATTATTTTATTTGAGTGGGAGAGAATAAAATTTATAAGTCAAAAATAGTTTTTGATTTATTTAATTTTAAAAGATGATGATAATGATGATCACCAATTTGAATTTTGAATTTAAAATTTCAATTTTGAAATATGGTTGTCATCTTTTCTTGAAAAAGATAAATACCTTATTTTGTAGGAGAATGATTTACTTAAATAATTAAATAAATAAAAATGAAAAATCCCTAAAAATGGAATAGTAATACACGCCTGACACAGTCCAAGGACTTTGTCATGTGTGTACTACTTGTACTGATATTAAATCAGTGTACTTTATTTATTTAATTGTTTAATAATTTGAAAATAGTTTTTCCAAAGATGATAAGTTAGATATTTACTTAAATTAAATCCTATCATCATTATTATATTATTAGTATATTAATATTATTATTAGGAATAATAAGGTAATATAAATCTCTATATACATATGATATAGAAGAAGAAGAAGAAGAAAAGAAATATATATAGATACACATACACACACAAGAAAAGATATTAGACACAACACAATTCACAATTCAGAATAGTACTCAGAGTTTTTTGTTAGAGAAAAACTCTCTCTTTCTTCTTCTTTATTCAAGTCATTCTCACACCATAATCCAAGTTCTCATGTGTTGAAAAATACTTGTGATTCCTAAAATACAAACTCATGTTCTCTATGTGCCTACACACATCATGAGGTGTAGAGAACACCCCAGAAGATCGTGGTTTGAGTGCTCAAAGCTTTGGATAGGAAGATCATTAATAATACAAAAAGTCTCAATGACACTTGATAGGCTTCAAGTTGTAAAAGTTTATGTTCTTGATTTTTTGTGTTTATATGTTGTATATAAATATATTGTATATTTATATACATATTTGTTGCATGATTAATATTATTGTATGATAATGTTTCTGGATTGTTTTCTTGTTCATACAAATTATTTATATGTTTAATGAAAAATTTTCATTGTTGTTGTTCTGTTATTTTCATTATAATAGAAATGGGTCCACCACGCATGAATTTTTACTACGTGCTCTAAACGTTTTCCAACACTATGCACCCAACTGGAGCTGGAGCCCCACCTGCACCACAAGATTGTGGTAAAGGCAAAGTCGATGAAGATCCCGCGCAAGGACAGAAGAGAACTCGTCAGGTTTCTGGACCCATTTAGGACTCGAGACGGGCCAGTGATAGCCAAGGGCGTGGAGCCCAAGGGCATCACCAGGCTACTAGCGTGTGCGGAGCCCAAGGCGTTCCACGTGGGTGCGCTACGACAGATCGCGTTAAGCCTGGAGATGGTGTCCTGCCGACACCTTACCAGCCTCACAGAAACCCTGGCCAAAGGGACAGCAAAAGAAATGTCTATGCGAACTGGGGACAAAGAATCAGTGTCTTGGTCAATAACGAATATGATGACTCCTAGGGGGAAACAGAATTAGGATACCCCGAAGATGGTGGTCGCCACCAAGCACAACCTGACATGCGAGATGACTTGAATGCATGCAAGGGCAGGGCAGCTCCAGAGGATAATCATAGGAGATAACAACAACTAGACCTCCGAGATGACCTTAATGCTCGGAGAAGAGAACACCCGACAAAGAGTGTTAATCTAAATTGCGACCCTCTCCGCACAGAATTGGAGAGTTTGAAAAGGATAATGCTAAAGATGGCTCAGAGACAAGGTCATGACTCAGACTGAGAGGCGAGGATGGGAATCCCAAGGCTCCCCACATTGTGGAAGCCCCACTGCCTCGAGGCTTCAAAATGCCAAACATCGATTTGTACAGTGGAGAAATGGAGCCCACCGACCATCTCTCAAAGTTTGATGTCGGTCCACCACGTCTTCGAGGATGCCAATTGCCACATCTTCCCATACACCTTTATGGGATGAGTATATGAATGGTTTGAGAAGCACAAACCAAGACCCATTCACTCATGGTAGCAACTCTCCTCCTCCTTCCGAAGACAATTTGTAGCTTTATGAAAGGTGAATTTTGAGGTCAAAGATTTGGCCAACATAAATCAGGGACCACTTGAAACCCTTAAAGCCTACATCAAATGCTTTAAGGAAGAAGCGACTAGAGCTAAGAGGCTCGATGATGGTCAACAGCTGATGGCCCTACAAGCTGGCATCCGAGTAGGTTCCTCACTATGGGATGACCTCCAGTGAAGAGGACGTCAGAGGCTCGAGGACTTAATATATCGAGGCTAAGAGTACATCAATTGGGAGGATGCCTGAATTGGAGAATTCAGAGGACTAGTCCCTTTCCCCGCTTCGTTGTCCCAAATCCCGTGGCTCCAGGAACCCAGTACATGCCATACACTCAAACCCAAAAGAATGTTATGAGCGCTCCACAGTTTAGCCCTCCTTTTCTACTAGCTAGATTCAACACCATGCCAAACGCTGGTTTTAGTGCCACCCCGACAGGCTATGGAGTAACTCCCACTAGATATAGTGCTTTTTAGCCTACATTTAGTACTGTAACTACGGCTTCGGCCCAATCCATGGCACCCAACGAGACCCCCAGTGGGAGGAAAAGGCAAGGGCAAGAAGCCCAAGTGATGGACCAAAAACTGGGTATGTTTTAAATATGTAAATCGCAAGCGCATGAATAGGATATAAAGTATAGAGTTCGTGTAAGCAAGGATGTCGAACCCAAAGGGGTTGTCTAAAATAAAAAAAAAAGTTATTTTAAACCCAAAATTAAATAAATTCTAACCTACATCCAAAGATTGATAAGATTTAATGTCAAGAAAATAAAATAAAAGATAGAAGATAAATATATTTAATTCAAGAAAACTAAACAAATTATGATTCATAAACAAGTTGTAAAAGAAAGATTATTAAGGTATTAGAATTCACAAAATGCAAGTTTAATAATATTTATAAGTATATTGATTCCTAATTTTTATTGATAGTAGAAATTAATCAAACTATCACTTTTTTCAAATTAGATTTTCTATTTAAGAATAAGTTATTATAGAAATATATGATTTATCTTCAATTTTAAAATTACAATTTCAATGTATTTAGTGTGAATCAATCTAATGAAAAAAAAATCAAAGAACATTACTTATAAGGCAAAACATAATATTTTTGTTCTAAGCTTGGATGTGCTCAATCTGATGGCACACCATAATCAAATAATATTATGATTTTTCACAAATGAATAACAACGTGTAAATATGTTCCAACATTAAAAAATACAAGATATTAAATATGAAAGAACATATTTGAAGAAGAAAATCCATAGACTTTATTGCACAAAATGGGAAATCAACATACAAAATAAACATTATCTAGTTACATACTGTTTCAGCATCACCTTAATAATCTTAAAACAATTAGAAACTCATAACTAGAGTAGAAATTACAATACAAAAGAGATATATACTTGAAAATGCTCTTGAAAAATATTAACATGGAGAAGAGAATGGCAGAGAGAAAGTGTAGAAAAGATGATAGTCACTAAAAATTAAGCACACCTTAAATGCTCTTGAAACTACCTATTTATAGCCAAAATAAAGTGTTTAAAATAATCAATTTAAATAAATTAAATTTTAAATGAAGAGTAATATGGCATGTAAAGGTAAATTTCAGGGTGTAATGATGAATTTTATGGTAAAATATGTTAAAATGTTGGGTGAAAAAATGACATTTGTGTGGGGACTATGAGACATTTGCGGGCTCAAGAGGAGAGAAGGCAGGCAGGGTTTTAGGTGTAGGTCGGCAAACTTGAAATGGGCTCTACTATGGAGAAGAGAGAAGTTGGGCCGAGTGGAGTGCTTGAGGCCCAAGCGTGGGCTAGAAGAAGGGGGCAGCTGGGTGCAGGTGATGGGCCTGGGAGCAGCTGTAGGCGTCGGGCCCAGGTGGAGGAAAAAGAGGCAGGCCAGACTGGTGAGGGCAGGCCAGCCCAGGCGTTGGGCCTGGGAAGCTGGCTTCGAGCTGGGCTCTCCAAATCATTTTCTTTCTTTCTTTCGTTCTTTTTTTTTTTCAGATTTAACACATTTCTTTTCTTAAGTTTTCATATTTCTTTTGATTATCATGCAGCAAATCAATTATTTCCCAACAAAGATAAACTAAATTAAAATCAAATATTTTCAATAATAAAATATCATACATAAAGTGCATGAAAATATTAATTAGAATTTAATTTACTTTGACATTTAAGTTCAATAAAATCATCTTTTTAACTTTTAATTTAACAACACTGATTTCAGATGATTAAACTAAAACATATTACAATAAAATCACTATGTAAAACACACCAAAATCTATAAAATTAAAATAAACCGAATAAATTCAAAATAACTTAAAAGCTATTAAATTATTTTATAATCTTCAGAACTAACCAACAATTAGCATATGAAATGTGGTAAAATAACTCTATTTTGTAGAGTTATCGCACCCCAAACTTAAATTTTTGCAGCCCTCAAGCAAAAGGAATTTAAAACACACATTTTTTATTGGTGATATAAAAAATATTTTCTCAAAAATTGCACAATGAAGGTAATTTTCAAAAATAAATTATGAATAAAGGTTAAGTTTATGTAATTAATTAGATAGTTATTTTTTTTAAATATATTTTTCACTTAAACTTATAAGAAATAAAAGTGTTCTTGTAATTAAAAACAAAGCTTAAAAAAATTATTCATATTTTTAAAAGAACTAAACTCAAACACAATCAAGATTTTTATCACTGAAAATGAAAAATATCACCAAAATTTTATTTTTTTTCAAAGAAAACAAACAATAAAACAACAAAATAACATAAATATAATTTTTTTTAATTTTTTTTAAATTAGCAAAACGACACAAAACAAAACATAAACATAATAGAAAAAAAATACTCTACTACGAATAATAACCATAACTCACTACCCCCAAACTTAAATTAAACATTGTCCTCAATGTGTTAAAACACAAATATAGATTGAAATGTAAAAGAGTTTAGAGTTTAGAATGGTCGTACCTTGATGTGGTGCATCATCAAGAGAGTAATAGATACAAGTGACATAAATTAAATCACACATAAAAACAAACAAACATTAAAACAAATAGAACACAAGTTACCAAGATTAATGAAAGAAATCAAAGAACTTGGTAAACGGGATCCTCAAGAAGGATCTCATCCACTTCATCAGTTTTTAATTATAAAAATGGTTTTAATTTTTGTCCATTAACTTTGAAAATATCACCATTGTTAGGTTTTTTAATTTTGATAGCCCCGTGTGGAAAAATGACTCGGACAATATAATGCCCGGTCAACCTAGAACATAACTTTCCTAGAAATAAATGCAACCAAGAGTTGTATAAAAGGACTTTCTGGCCTGGAGAAAAATATTTTCTCAAAATATTTTTGTCATGATAAAATTTCATACGATCCTTATACTTTTTGGAATAGTCATACGCATCATTCCCAATTTCTTCTACCTCATTCAATTGAAGATTTCTTTTCTCACATGCTTTGCCTAAAGAAAAATTTAACTACTTAATTGCCCAATAGGCTCTATGTTCTAATTCAACAGGTAAGTGACATGTCTTCCTATACACATTTCTGTAGGGTGACATGCCAAAGGGCATTTTGTACACGGTACGATATGCCCATAATGCATCAATGAGTCTTAAGGACCAATCTTTCCTAGTTGGATTCACAGTTTTTTCTAAAATGTGCTTAACTTCCCTATTAGACACTTCATCTTGACCACTAGTTTGTGGGTGATATGGTGTTGAGACTTTAGTCACACTTCCTAACTTTTGACAACGGTCACAAGCTTTAAAATAAATATATGTATCACAAAAGATAGTAGGCCAATAAATACCACATTGTAAAAGTTTAGCAATTGTTTTCTTACCACTAAAATGTCCTTCACATACATGATCATGACAAAAAGATATGATTTTAGATTGGTCATAATTTGGAATGCATATTCTAATTATTTAATCAAGGCAGTATTTAAACAAGTAAGGATCATCCCAAATATTTTTTTTTACCTCTGAATAAAATTTAGGTTTATTATGCTTAGACCAATGAGGTGGTATTTCTTTGGTGACCAAATAATTAACAATATCAACATACCAAGACAAGGAAGAAACTTGCATCAATTGTTCATCATGAAATATTTCAGTGATAGGAGTGCATTCATTAGTATTTTCAACAACCAGCCTAGACAAATGATTAGCAACAACATTTTCAAACCCCTTTTTATCACGTATTTCTAAGTCAAATTCTTGTAAAAGCAGGAACCAACAGATCAAACAAGACTTAGCATCTTTTTTCAACAAGAGATATTTTAATGTAGCATGATCAGAATAGACAATAATTTTTTACCCTAACAAATAAGATCGAAATTTCTCCAATGCAAAAACAACAGCAAGCAATTCCTTCTCGGTTGTGGAATAATTTAATTGAGCATCATTTTAAAGTTTTGCTAGCATAGTAAATTACATGTGGTGTTTTTTCAAGTCTTTATCCTAAGAGAACACCTATAGCATAATCAAAAGCATCACACATTATTTCAAAAGGTATTTTTCAATCAGGAGGTCGAATAATGGGTGCAGTAGTCAAAAGATTTTTTAATTTATCAAAGGCAAAACGACAATCATTATCAAAGACAAAAACATTTTCTTTTCCAAGTAAATGACATAAAGGCCGATAAATTTTGCTAAAGTCTTTTATAAATATTTTATAGAAACTGACATGGCATAAGAATGATCTAAGGTCTTTCACAGGTTTAGGTGGGGGAAGTTTTGAAATAAAATCAACTTTAGCTTTATCAACTTATATTCCCTCAGACGAAATCACATGTCCTAAAACAATTCTTTTTTAACCATAAAATGGCATTTTTGCCAATTAAGCACAAGGTTTTTCTCTTTACAATGAATCAAGACAAGAGAAAGATGGTGCAAATATTCATCAAAGGAAGATCCATACATAGAAAAATCATCCATAAATAGTTCAAGGAATATTTCAACCATGTTAGAAAAAATTGAAATCATACACCTTTGAAAAGTCGTAGGTGCATTGCATAATTCAAAAGGCATGCGACGATAGGCAAAAGTCCCGAAAGGGCATGTAAATGTAGTCTTTTCTTGATCTTCTGGGGCAATGGGGATTTGGTTATATCCTGAATACCCATCAAGAAAGCAATAATATTCATGGCCAACTAAACGTTCAAGCATTTGATCAATAAAAGGTAACAGAAAGTGGTCTTTTCTAGTGACATTGTCTAGCCTTCTATAGTCTATGCACAATCTCCACCTCGTTTGTACTCAAGTAAGGATTAATTTATTTTTCTCATTTTCAACAACATTGAACCCTAACTTTTTAGGCACAACTTTAACTGGACTAACCTATTGACTATCAGAAATAGGGTAAATGATACATACATATAATAGTTTGATGACCTTTTCTCTCACTACTTCTTTCATATTTGGATTTAACTTTCTTTGACATTCCCGAGAAGTTTTGGCATCATCTACTAGATGGATTGTATGCATACATATGGAATCGTTATGTGCAGGGCCCTAAACCACGACAACAAAGTGTTACCAACTGCCAGCACAAATGCCCTGAATGACGGATCAAGTCATCACTTTCTTCGAGGATGATGCTCGAAGGGTGCATTTTCCCCACCACAATCCTTTGGTGGTCGAAAGCCAGTTCTCCAACATGATGGTGGCTCGGATCCTGGTGGACAATGAGAGTTCTATGAACATCATGTTCAAGCCAGACTTTGAGAAGATTTGGTTGATTGTTAGTGACATGTAACGCCCTGGCTACCCCAGAACAGTTACGGTGAACGATGGACTGGAAATTTGACTCATTACCTGAGTCCTTTGGTCAAAAACGTGCTCTAAGTGTAATTAACAGGTTAAGGTATAAAACCAATAAAAAGGAAATAGAGATTTTATTACAACTGCTCTGTAGAGCTAAACAAAACGTTTACAAGCTGTTCTCAGTACAAATGGTCACTACTGTTGTAAAGTTACAAACCCGCCGACCTAAGCGGCAAAAATAGGGTAAACCCCCTAGTACCTCTGAGAACACCTTGACCGTGGTGGTCAAGCGGCTGCATATGTACACACCACCACATCAGCTCTCCACTCAAGGCTAGGTGAGTTTTTCTTTCCCTTTACCTGCACCACATAGCACCCATGAGCCAAAGCCCAGCAAGAAAACATAATACTTTTCATAAACATTATCAAATGATTATCATTATAATCACACTGAGCATAAAGCTTTCAAACAAATGAATAACACATGACTTTAGCGGGAGAGTGGCTGCTAGGTAAGCCACTAGCCTCCAAGCTCTCTTTTCTAGCGGGAGTGTGGCTGCTAGGTAAGCCACCAGCCTCCAAGCTCTGCTTCGTAGCGGGAGAGTGGCTGATAGGTAAGCCACCAGCCTCCAAGCTCTGCTTTGTAGCGGGAGAGTGGCTGATAGGTAAGCCACTAGCCTCCAAGCTCTGTTTGTTCATCGACCCTCAGGGTCGGTCAGGCATTAATACTCCTTGAGTCAGTCAATGCTAGTAATCAATTAGATCTAATCTCTGTTGGCTTGCGTGATTCACGCTAAGGCCGCTCTGACAAATAAATCAGCGCTTCCTGACCTGTGTCCAGTAACACTGCCGAGCCTGACAAATAAGCCACAGCCTCACAGCTGATACTAACACTTTTGTCGATTCTGTATTCAATCCATGTCCATATTTATACAATCAACATGCTTCACAAATATCCATGCATGTCACACTTTGGGTGCAGTTTTCTTACCTCTGGTCCGAGCTAGAACAAATAAAAGAGTGACCCTGAGAACGATCGACCTTTTGGTCCTTTAGCAGTTACCTGGTCATAACCAAATTATGGGATTCCATCAATAAAATGAATAATAAAAGGGTTCCTAAACCAAAACCTAACCTCCGGGACCTCAAACACTACTCAACCGGGTAGTAGGTTCAATCCCGAGGCCTAAGGTATGAATCCCCATGCTAAAAACACCTTTTTGGCAAAATTGACCCTAAGGGCCGCGGCCCTCCCTGCTGCGCCGCGCCGCGCCCTTCAGAAAGAAGGGGCCTCCCCTGCCAGACGCCAAGGGCTGCGGCGCTCCCCTGCTGCGCCGCGGCGCTCAGCCCAGAATGGCTAAGTCGGCCACACGAACCAGTTTTCTCCCCTGAGATCTTTCCTCTCATACCAGCCCTTCAAACCCTCTCTAAACCTCTTCCAAACACACAATTAAACCCCCAAATAACACCCATGGTTCACCCTCATCAAACCCCAATCAAAAACAACATGAAAACTCCCTTTAATCCTCACTTTCCACATCAAATTCTAAAGCTGAAATCCTAAAACGAAAACAGAGCAAACATGGAAACTAAGGGCTAAAAACTTACCTCAAGTTCAGGTTATGGTGCTCTTCCACAATGGAACACTCTCCCAAAGTATCAAGGTTTAGCTCCTAAGCTCAAACCTTCAACAAATTCACAAAACTCACAAGGAAGGAGAAGCAAGATGAAGGTACGGGAAGAGAAGAAGCTTACACTCTGTTTTTACTCTGTTTATCCACAGCCTTCCAAGCTTAACATATATCCAAGCCAAAAGATTAAAATACCCCTAGGTCTTTAAAAGTCTCTAAAGCCAACCCAAGGGAAATTTTGGTACTTTCCACCTATACCGTCAATCATAATTAACGCTTCCCTTTTCCCGCTAATCTCAATATTCTCAAACTCCAATATTTCACATCCCGTTACCCTTTAATGCCCGGTAACACTCTAATCATTAAAAACACCCCGAGACTCACCCTGAGCCCCGAGCTTAAGCCCATTATGACCAAACCGATATCTAACATTCCTTGATCGTCTCATGCCAAATAGCTCGGACAAACCCACATCATAATGTGGTCTCAAATTATATCACCAACATGCGAATTAAATAATCAATTTACCCTCAACGGGCCAAATTACCATCACACCCCTGTAATAACAAATATGGACTCACATGCATGCATTTCACATCATATCATAATATAATCAACATATACATGCATTTTATCAATTAATAACATAATTAAGCAAGTACGGCCCTCCCGGCCTACTGTTCACACCGTTAAACACAACGGAGAATTCGGGGCATTACAAATATCCCCTCCTTACTGAAATTTCGTCCCCGAAATTTACCTGAACAGCTCGGGATACTGACTCTGCATATCTGATTCCAGTTCCCAGGTTGCCTCCTCGACCTTGCTGTTCCTCCACAATACCTTAACCAAAGGTATTGTCTTATTCCTGAGGACCTTGTCCTTTCTGTCAAGTATCTGAACTGGCTGTTCCTCAAAGGAGAGATCTGGTTCAAACTCCAGATCTTCATAACTCAGAATATGGCCCACATCAGATACATACCTCCGAAGAGCTGATACATGGAATACATTATGCACGGCAGACAACGCCGGAGGCAAAGCCAATCTGTAAGCCACCTGACCTATCCTCTCCAGGATCTCAAATGGACCTACAAATCTAGGACTCAGCTTGCCTTTCTTCCCAAACCTTCTCACCCCTTTCCATGGCGAGACTCTGAGGAAAACATAGTCCCCTACCTGGAACTCCACGTTCCTGTGCTTGGGATCTGCATAGCTCTTCTGTCTACTCTAAGAAGCAAGCATTCTAGCTCTAATTTTCTCTATAGCCTCACTGGTCCTCTGAACTGCATCAGGACCTAAGTATCTCCTTTCTCCTGTCTCATCCCAATGAATAGGAGATCTGCACTTCCTACCATATAGCATCTCATAAGGTGCTACCCCAATGGTAGACTGGTAACTGTTATTATAGGAAAACTCTATCAAAGGCAGATACTTACTCCAAGAACCACCGAAATCCAGTACACATGCTCTCAACATGTCCTCCAAAATCTGGATCGTCCTCTCAGATTGCCCATCTGTCTGAGGATGATAAGCTGTACTGAACTTCAACTTTGTCCCCATGACTTTCTGCAAACTCCCCCAAAATTTGGAAGTAAAAGTGGGGTCCCGATCTGACACGATCGACCTAGGTGCACCATGGAGCCGCACGACCTCTCTCACATAGAGATCCGCATACTGATCAATCGTATATGTAGTCCTCACTGGCAAAAAGTGAGCTGTTTTGGTGTAGCGATCCACTATCGCCCAAATGGAATCATACTGACCAGTAGTCCTAGGTAAGCCCACCACAAAGTCCATTGTGATGTCTTCCCACTTCCACTCTGGAACGTCCAGAGGCTGCAGTGACCCTGCCGGCCTCTGATGCTCAGCCTTGACCTGTTGACATGTCAAGCACTTAGCTACATACTCCACTACTTTTCTCTTCATCCCCGGCCACCAATATAACGATCTCACATCCTGATACATCTTCGTGGTGCCTGGAAGCAAAGAGTAAGGTGTAGTATGAGATTCATCCAGAATCTCTCGCCTCAATGCAGTGTCTAACGGAACACATATCCGCCCTTTGTATCTCAACAAGCCTACCTCTGACACTGTATAATCTCTGGATGCTCCAGCCAGAACATCCTCTCTGATCTTGATCAGCTGAGGATCACTCAACTGACCCTCTTTAATTCTCTCTAACAGTGTAGACTGTAGCGTAATGTTAGCCAACTGGCCCACCAGCAACTCTATACCAGCCCTGGTCATATCATCTGCTAACTCTCTGGCTATCAGTCTCATACCATGAATCTGCCCCGGACCCTTCCGGCTCAAGGCATCAGCTACCACGTTGGCTTTTCCTGGGTGATACAAAATCTCACAATCATAGTCCTTTACTAACTCCAGCCAACGCATTTGCCTCATATTCAGGTCTTTCTGGGTGAAGAAGTATTTCAGGCTCTTGTGGTCTGTATAGATCTCACACTTCTCTCCATAGAGATAATGCCTCCATATCTTTAAGGCAAAAACCACAGCTGCCAACTCCAGATCATGAGTAGGATACCTCTTCTCATACTCCTTCAACTAACGAGAAGCATAGGCAATAACCCTCTCCGATTGCATCAAAACACAGCCCAAACCCTGATGAGAAGCGTCACAGTAAATCACAAACTTCTCCTGATCTGTCGGAAGACTCAGAATCGGAGCTGTAATCAATCTCTGCTTCATTTCCTGGAAGCTGTTCTCACACTTATCTGACCACACAAATTTCTGGCTCTTGCGTGTCAGCTCAGTCAAAGCACTAGCAATCTTCGAGAACCCTTCCACGAACCGCCTATAATAACCTGCCAACCCAAGGAAACTTCTAACCTCAGAAGCATTCTTTGGCCATGGCCAATCTCTGACCGCTTCGATCTTTGCTGGATCTACCTTGATCCCCTCCTTACTGACAATGTGTCCAAGAAAGGATACATGAGACAACCAGAACTCACACTTCTTGAACTTAGCAAACAACCTGTGTTCTCTCAGTCTCTGTAGAACCAACCTCAGATGCTGCTCATGTTCTAACTCAGTCTGAGAATATACCAGAATATCATCGATGAAGACGATCACAAACTGGTCTAAGTAATCCCTGAACACTCTATTCATCATATCCATGAAAGCGGCAGGAGCATTAGTCAACCCAAATGACATAACTAAAAACTCATAATGCCCTTACCTGGTACGAAAAGCAGTCTTCGGTATATCTCCCTCCTTGACCCTCAACTGATGATAACCAGAACGAAGGTCGATCTTAGAGAATACCTTCATACCCTGCAACTGATCGAACAGATCATCTATCCTTGGCAAAGGATACTTATTCTTAATTGTCAGCTTATTCAGTTCCCTGTAATCTATACACATTCTCAATGAACCATCTTTCTTCTTTACAAACAGAACTGGCGCACCCCAGGGTGAGAAACTAGGTCTAATGAAACCCATATCCAGTAGCTCTTGCAGCTGCACTTTCAATTCTTTCAACTCAACTGGGGCCATTCTGTACGGTGCTCTAAACACTGGCTCCGTCCCTGGTGCCAATTCTATAACAAACTCAATCTCCCTGTGTGGTGGCAATCCTGGCAGATCTTCTGGAAACACATCCAGAAACTCACATACAAGTATGGTATCCTCTGGTCTCACTGGCACGACCTGAGTGGTGTCAACCACACTGGCTAAGAATCCAATGCATCCTCTCTGCAAAAGATCCCTGGCCCTCAACACAGAAATCATAGGAACACGGGGTCCATGCACAGTACCAACAAACACAAAAGGATCCTCACCCTCAGGCTCAAAGGTGACCATCTTCCTTCTGCAGTCAATAGTTGCCCCATACTTTGCCAACCAATCCATACCCAGTATCATATCAAAGTCAGTCATAACTAACTCTATCAAATCCACTGACAACTCTCTGCCCTCTACTGTCACTGGCAAAGATCTGACCCATCTTCTGGATACCACTATCTCCCCAGTGGGTAACAAAGTACCAAACCCCACAGCATAGAAGTCACAAGGTCTACAAAACCTATCAATAATGCTACTAGCAACAAAGGAATGTGTAGCACCAGAATCAATTAACACACGATAAGGGGTTCCTGCACTAAGAATCTGACCTGTAACAACTGAGGGGGAAGCCTCAGCTTCTGCTTGAGTCAACGTGAACACTCGAGCTGGGGTCGAGCTGTCCACCTTTCTGGGTTCTTCTTTCCCTATCTGAGGGCAATCTTTCTTAAGCTGACCCACTACTCCACACAAATAGCAGGCCTTTGCCCTACACTCTCCCAAATGACGCTTCTTTCACTTAGGGCATTCAGGACGAATCTTCCAGGCTTCACTGCTCCCAGGACAACCTATTGTAATACCACGAGGTCTCCTGTCAGAACCTGGAACTGGGAAGGTATCAGGAACCTTCCTCTTCTGGTCACTGGGGCCAACACCCCTACCAGAACCAACAAATGGAGGACCTGACCTCCTGAAATCTCTTCTGGCTGCATTGTCACGCCAGATCTTAATCTCTGCACTCTCAGCTGTGAGTGCCTTCTCCACCGCCTGTGCATAAGTAGTGACTCCTGCCACAGTGGTGATGCGAACGTCACGGGCTAACCTGGGCTGTAGCCCCTGGAGGAATCTCTCTCTCCTGGTCCCATCAGTGGGCACCAGCTCTTTGGCAAACTTTGCCAAACGGTCAAACCTTAAGGCATATTCAGTAACTGATAAGCTTCCCTGAAGTAGCCTCATAAACTCATCGGTCTTCGCCGCTCTTATAGCATCGTTATAGTACTTCTCATTAAACAAGGTCTGAAACTCCTCCCAGCTCAGGAGATTAACATCTTTGGTCTGACCAACCACTTCCCACCATATCCGGGCATCTTCCCGAAACATATAGGCAGCACAGGCCACCCTCTCACTACCCACTACCTTCATAAAGTCAAGCATAGTGGTAAGCATGCTCATCCATTGTTCAGCTTTGATAGGATCAGCGCTGCCTTCAAAAACTGGAGGTGGCTGTTTCCTGAACCGCTCATAAAGAGGTTCCAATCTATTTTCAACCCCAGGCTACTGCCCAATAACTAGCACTGACACAGAAGGTGCCTCTGGTACATTAACCACTGCAGGCACTTGCTGCTGCCTCAGGAGACAAAGCTCCTCCCCTTGTTTCAACACTATAGCCTGCAAATCACTAAACAACTGCTGCCAGTTTGCAGGTGCTGGCTGTGGAATCTGGGAATGGTCATTCTCTTGACCCTGACTATTGTCATTATTCTGACCCTGACCACTCTGGCCAGCTGTAGTGTCTATCTATTCTGGGTTCATTCTGTCACTGATACCTTACTGAAACAATGATCAATACGGCCAGTCAGGTAGTAATAACTAAACCTCTTGTCGCCTCACGGTCCAAGAACAAGCAGACATTTATCATATTCCACAGTCATTCAATATGCTCAAACAGATACATGTTTATGGCACTCAGCATGTATCACATAACAGTTCATAATATCACATGCATACAGGTAAAGCATTTGCACCACATTTAGGCAGTTATGCACATAACTACATAAAGAGTTACCAAACCAAGAGTCGAGCTTGACTTCAGTGATGTGTGTACATGCCCAGCCAGTCTACAGGAACCTTAACCTTGGCATTGCTCTGATACCAAGTTGTAACGCCCTGGCTACCCCAGAACAGTTATGGTGAACGATGGACCGGAAATTTGACTCATTACCTGAGTCCTTTGGTCAAAAACGTGCTCTAAGTGTAATTAACAGGTTAAGGTATAAAACCAATAAAAAGGAAATGGAGATTTTATTACAACTGCTCTGCAGAGCTAAACAAAACGTTTACAAGCTGTTCTCAGTACAAATGGTCACTACTGTTGTAAAGTTACAAACCCGCCGACCTAAGCGGCAAAAATAGGGTAAACCCCCTAGTACCTCTGAGAACACCTTGACCGTGGTGGTCAAGCGACTGCATATGTACACACCACCACATCAGCTCTCCACTCAAGGCTAGGTGAGCTTTTCTTTCCCTTTACCTGCACCACATAGCACCCATGAGCCAAAGCCCAGCAAGAAAACATAATACTTTTCATAAACATTATCAAATGATTATCATTATTATCACACTGAGCATAAAGCTTTCAAAAAAATGAATAACACATGACTTTAGCGGGAGAGTGGCTGCTAGGTAAGCCACTAGCCTCCAAGCTCTCTTTTCTAGCGGGAGTGTGGCTGCTAGGTAAGCCACCAGCCTCCAAGCTCTGCTTCGTAGCGGGAGAGTGGCTGATAGGTAAGCCACCAGCCTCCAAGCTCTGCTTTGTAGCGGGAGAGTGGCTGATAGGTAAGCCACTAGCCTCCAAGCTCTGTTTGTTCATCGACCCTCAGGGTCGGTCAGGCATTAATGCTCCTTGAGTCATTCAATGCTAATAATCGATTAGATCTAATCTCTGTTGGCTTGCGTGATTCACGCTAAGGCCGCTCTGACAAATAAATCAGCGCTTCCTGACCTGTGTCCAGTAACACTGCCGAGCCTGACAAATAAGCCACAGCCTCACAGCTGATACTAACACTTTTGTCGATTCTGTATTCAATCCATGTCCAAATTTATACAATCAACATGCTTCACAAATATCCATGCATGTCACACTTTGGGTGCAGTTTTCTTACCTCTGGTCCGAGCTAGAACAAATAAAAGAGTGACCCTGAGAACGATCGACCTTTTGGTCCTTTAGCAGTTACTTGGTCATAACCAAATTATGGGATTCCATCAATAAAATGAATAATAAAAGGGTTCCTAAACCAAAACCTAACCTCCGGGACCTCAAACACTACTCAACCGGGTAGCAGGTTCAATCCCGAGGCCTAAGGTATGAATCCCCATGCTAAAAACACCTTTTTGGCAAAATTGACACTAAGGGCCGCGGCCCTCCCTGCTGCGCCGCGGCGCTCAGCCCAGAATGGCTAAGTCGGTCACACGAACCAGTTTTCTCCCCTGAGCTCTTTCCTCTCATACCAGCCCTTCAAACCCTCTCTAAACCTCTTCCAAACACACAATTAAGCCCCCAAATAACACCCATGGCTCACCCTCATCAAACCCCAATCAAAAACAACATGAAAACTCCCTTTAATCCTCACTTTCCACATCAAATTCTAAAGCTGAAATCCTAAAACGAAAACAGAGCAAACATGGAAACTAAGGGCTAAAAGCTTACCGTAAGTTCAGGTTATGGTGCTCTTCCACAATGGAACACTCTCCCAAAGTATCAAGGCTTAGCTCCTAAGCTCAAACCTTCAACAAATTCACAAAACTCACAAGGAAGGAGAAGCAAGATGAAGGTACGGGAAGAGAAGAAGCTTACACTCTGTTTTTACTCTGTTTATCCACAGCCTTCCAAGCTTAACATATATCCAAGCCAAAAGACTAAAATACCCCTAGGTCTTTAAAATTCTCTAAAGCCAACCCAAGGGCAATTTTGGTACTTTCCACCTATACCGTTAATCATAATTAACACTTCCCTTTTCCCGCTAATCTCAATATTCTCAAACTCCAATATTTCACATCACGTTACCCTTTAATGCCCGGTAACACTCTAATCATTAAAAACACCCCGAGACTCACCCCGAGCCCCGAGCTTAAGCCCGTTATGACCAAACTGATATCTAACATTCCTTGATCGTCTCATGCCAAATAGCTTGGACAAACCCACATCATAATGTGGTCTCAAATTATATCACCAACATGTGAATTAAATAATCAATTTACCCTCAACGGGCCAAATTACCATCACACCCCTGTAATAACAAATATGGACTCACATGCATGCATTTCACATCATATCATAATATAATCAACATATACATGCATTTTATCAATTAATAACATAATTAAGCAAGTTCGGCCCTCCCGGCCTACTGTTCACACCGTTAAACACAACAGAGAATTCGGGGCATTACATGACATGTCCCCTTGCACTCCACCCTTTATGGGTTCTCGAGGGAAGATCTCATTCCAATGGGGCAGGTCAAGCTGCTAGTGACACTTGGATAAGTTCCACGCCAATCCTTCAAGTATTACATGTTTGTGGTCGTAGACTGCTCCTCCTCTTATAACACTATTCTAGGACATCCAACCTTGGTAGAGTTTGGAGTTGTCACCTCAATATGCCACTTGTGCATGAAGTTCCCCACCTAGGCGGGAATAGGTACAGTCTGCGGAGACCAAAAGGAGGCGCACCAGTGCTACAATGTGTCCCTCAAGCATCCACTGATGGTGAATGAGGTGGCAGCAACCCCCGAGCAGCCTCTTCCCGAGGAAAGGTAGGTCCAGAATGTTTTTGAGAAAAGGGAGTCCAATGAGTTGGACCTCATAGTTCAAAAAGAAAGCACTATCAAGCCCATTGAGGAGGTCATCCTTAACACATCTAGTCTAGACAGGAAAACCAATGTTGGAAAATATCTCAAGGCGGAAGTCCGAGAAGCCCTGGTGGGTTTCCTCAAGGAGAACCAGGATGTCTTCACCTATTCACACTCCAAAATGATGGGCATTGACCCAAACATCATATGCCATTCCTTGAATATTGATCCTAATATTTCCCTAATACAGTTTAAGCAGAGGAAAATTCACCCGACTTAGGCAGAGGCCTTAAAGGCAAAAGTCGACAAGCTTCTCACCAACGATTTCATCCATGAAGCCCAATACCCGAAATGGTTATCAGACTCGGTCTTGGTGCCTAAGCCAACCTGGAGGACGTGTATAGACTTCTCTGACCCTAACAAGGTCTTCCCAAAGGATTGCTTTATGTTTCCCAAGATCGATTAAATGGTCGACGCCACCTCCAGGTTCGAGCTCTTGGCCTTTATGGATGCGTACTTGGGGTACAACTTGTTATATTATTTCATATAATATAATTTTATATTAAATAATATGACACAATCTGATTTGCCACCCTAATGTGATTTGTCACACCTTGTAACATATTATTGAGAGTCACAAAATTGGACACATTTTGTGTGCCCAAATGTGACATATTTTGGAGTTACAAAATTAGATACAAATTTGTAACTCCCAAATATTACCCAATAATTTGTATATTGTATGTCACACATTTTAGATTGGATTTCACAAAGCCATTATGAAATATGGCCCTTGGAGACATGTTTTTAACTCCCATTAGGTGTTTGGAGGTTACAAAATTATGTGGGAAAGGATTTGGGACATTTTGGAACGTTTTGGAAAAATGAAATTTTGTACTGAGATTCATGTGGGCTAGAATCGGCTCCACATTCCTTAGCCATTCTTCTGCTTCAAAGGGGTCCGTAATCCCTTCGAAGTTCGGAGCATGTTGCTTGCGGAACCTCTCGTACACTGGCTCCATGTGCTGTACAGGATACGGCGCGTAATTCGTCATAGGCCATCCCCCATACGGACCAACTTGCTGGGGTGCTGGGGCCATTTGCTGTGGCTGCTGTTGTGGCTGTGGCGGAGGCTGAGGCTGAGATTGAGCCTGTTGGCGTTGTTGCTGCAGAAGTTCCTCGACTTGCTGTCACAGTCTGGCAATCTCTGCAGTGTTGTCAGCTGGCTGTGTCAGCGCATTGCGGCGAGCAGTAGCACGCACTCCCCTTCGGTGAACTGTTGGAACCGTATTGGTTGCTGGAACATCGTTAGCGGTGTTTCCGTTGGTGCGTGCGGATCTTCGGAGAGACATCGGAGCAGAGTTCTAACAGTTGAAAGAAACATGTTAGAACTTTACCTAATAGGCTCTAAGGCAAAAACTTATTCTAAAACAAACATATCTCGGACCTATTTATTATGACTTCTTATGAAAAATTATATAGGTCTTTATTTATTATTAGAGTGGGTTTCTATACTTAGAAAAACAAGTCATCTTTATTTTCTAAGTGTGTTTCTAATCATCCTATATGACTTAATTCTCAGGCTCGAAACTTATCTTTGTTCCAAAGTTAACCATATTGAGGGAGGGCTGGGATCAGTAAAATCGTTCCCACTACTATGGCCCCCTAACTCTAAATAAGGAAACTCGGTTCATTGATTTGTATCCACCCTCACCGAACTTAGTCATTATTCATTTTTATTTAGTATTGATTGCGAAAATAAAATCAAACTCACACATGATATTCAAGTAGCATGTTTATTTATTTGGAAAAAAAATTTCACTTATTACAATCAAAAGTAAATAAAACAAACACAAAAAACTTCTAATCTAAAAATCGGGATCTTCTACATCCGATCCGTCATCTAACATATCATCATCTATTGCCTCATAGTCATCATTATCATGAGCATCAAAATGCCCTCTAGGAAGGTTGGTGAGAATCCTATGTTTTTGCTCATTTGTGAATTGAAACTCGAATTTGGCGGTGAACCTAACTAAGAGGAAATAGTATCTCATCGCTAATGGTAGTGTATCCTCATCATTCATGCCTTCCCATATTTCTTCTAAGGCTGCTATTACAGGATGGAAATCTTTAAACAACCTAATTACTAATACATATTGTTCCGTTGATCTTAACATTATTTGTTTAGCCTCTTGAAGGCCACCTATCTCTTGATGAAACAAAAGCAACCTTCGAGTGATCCTTTCTAGGGCTCCTACGGTGTTTCTTGGCTCCCTTATTCTTTTTAAGGCCTTAATGGCTCGGATATCTTGGTAGGTTAAAGCTCCGTTCATTCTTAACTGAAACATAAACACTAAATTTGTTAGCTATATACATAAGTAAAGTAACTTGTAACTTAAATACTTACTTGGCGGTCAGATTCGGAGCTTCGAGCGTGTGTATCGAGGAGAACTTCATGCAAAGGAACCGTTGCTCTGATACCAACTGTAATGACCCACTAATCTAGACTCTTGGACCATTATCGAACTATACATACAAATTCTTACTAAAACATACATTTGCGAAAATACCATAATTAATTATAAACTTGTAGAAACAAAGGTTACTTTCATAAAATTAAGTAGGATATGGGTACCCATTGTCTTTAAAGCAAAAATAACTTAAAATGAAAAGAGTTACATAGAAAATGCGGAAAATACATGTAAAACCATAAAAAGGTAAAATGAGACTACATCCTCGAATCGAATAACGCTCGGCCCCTTGACTCCATTCACCATCGATACACATCCTCTAAGCGTCACGAATCTTATCGCCTCTAAAGCTTATTTTCCTGCACATAAAACAGAAAGGAGTGAGCCTAATGCCCAGCAAGGAAAATCTAACACATAGTCATAAACATAAATTTCATAATAAACGTAAAGACATATCATAACACTTAATACATACACTTATTATAATGGCCATTATTACTTGGGGTCCCATAGACTAAACAAGCTTATGCCCATGAGATTAGTGGGGTCCTACTACCTAAGTAGGCATATGCCCATAATCTTTTTGGGGTCTTGGTAGTCAAATAGGGCATAAGCCCAAGCCTACAAACATACACATTCATAACATATTCATAACATATCATATTTCATAACATAACACATAAGATAACATAAGCAATACACATATAGATTCTATCCTATTTTCCTTACCAAAGTTACCGGGATATGATGGACTGAGTTGGGACTTTTGGAACACTCCTAAAACCATATGAGAAAGAGTGAGTCTTAAGAAGAAGAAATGAAAATGAATAGGAAGACTAAACCATTGAGAAATATGCTTACCACAACTTATGTGCTTAAGAACTTGGATTCCCTAACCAAAATAAGAATGAGGTTAGGGGACTGAGTAGAAGGCTTTGAGAAAGAAAATAACATGAAACAAATGAAATAGAGTTTCGGGTTTACCTCAAAGACTTGCAAGACCAATCTAACCACAACCGAAATACTAACGAACCTCACTTCCCAAAGTGTTTGATAAGCTTATGATGTTTAAGCTTATGATTTTCCCAAACCAGGTGTTTACACTCTCACACTCACTTAGCACTAGCAGCTTCTGAACTTAGAGTAAAAGGTGAATAATGGTTGGGTACTAGGTCCTATTTATAGAGTTTGGGAATGAAAGTATCTTGATTTTACTTGAATAAAAATAATGGCTTTTTAGGTGAAAATCATTTGAATAATCGTTCAACAGAGGCTGAAGACTCGTTCAAAAGATGCTGGACTTATGGAGGAGTTTGAATGGCTGAAAGGAAAAGAATTCAAAAGTGTTTGAATTTATGCTGGAGGAGGCGATATATCGCCCCCTATAGGCGATATATCGCCTGGACCATTGTTCCCGAGGCGACCGTGCATCGATTCGTGTTTTCCGTATCTACGTGCTGCGATATATCGCCCCCTATAGCTGCGATATATCGGCACACGCTGAATATTTAAACACGAAATTACACATTTTTAGCTAAGTTTGAATGGAGTAAACAGCCTTGACTAAGCCCTCAACGTATTCAAAGCTGCTGACTGACCCTATAACATTCAAACTTTACTCCTTATTAAATTTAATCCTAAAAAATACTTAATCCTTAATCACCATTCATAACATGTGCTTAAAATCCTATTGGTTGATATCTAAACCTTATAGTATAATAAATATAATCCTTAATATCAGTCACATTAATCAAACCTTAGGCTATACTTAATATTCTTAAACTATAGATTAAACTTAGAAAATCTATAAGTACTACTATGAGTGTCCAAATAATTCCCAGTCTGAACCAAAAATCCACAGTTACAAAGATAATACTAAACATACTATAATACTACTAAACAATTAGCTAAGTAAAGTTCTTGGACTCTACAGGTAGTCGACTACTTCACAATGTGGGTCAAAGCTGAACCTTTCACTACAATAACCTCCAAGAAGGTGCTGGACTTTTTCATCAAAAACATAGTTTTCCGCTACAAGGCTCCCGAGGAATATTGTCTCTGACAACGATCTATAGTTCAACACTGAGTTATTCACAGATTTATGTCGAAGGCATGGTGTTGTGAAGATTTTTTCCTCTGTGGCTCACCCACAGGCAAATGGACAAGTGGAAGCGATCAACAAGACACTTAAGGCCAATTTAAAGAAAAGGCTAGAATAAGCGAAAGGTGCCTGGCCCGAGAAGCTGCCTAAAGGATTGTGGAGCTACCGCCCACAGTTAGGACCTCTATTGACCATTCACCATTCTCCATGGTCTATGGGTATAAAGCCATGCTCCTAGTTAAGGAAACAATCTCCACGCATCGATGAGACACATATGATTCGACCACAAATCATGCTATACTCCGAGAATCTCTAGACTTTGTGGAGGAGCTCCGAGAAGCTTCACAACTACATGTAGCATCCTACCAGCAAAAGGTGGCTAGATATTTCAACTCTAAAGTGAAGGACAGGAAATTTGGGGTCAGAGATTTGGTGTTGGAAAGAGTTTTCTTAGCTACCTGAGATCCTAGTGCTGGAGTATTGGGCCCTAAATGGGAAGGCTCATACCAAGTCAAGAGCAGGGAGTTAGTGCCCCACACCTGTAGTGTCGAGCATCTTCGCCGGTATTACCTATAATATAAGCAATGTTTTTTCTAAATTTTGTAGTCATTTTGTAGCCTTCGGGCACCGTTAATAAAAATTGTGTATGCAAAACACGATAGAAGAAATTCAGAAAAGCTTCTTTTATCTTAAATTTTAAATTAGTAATTTCATTTCCCAAGGTGTACTTGCTTGCTGGTCTGGACAAGTGAATGCAGACTAGTCTCCAATCGCTTGGGGGGAAAAGTTGGGTCTCCTCACAGGATAGTTGCTCGAGGAGCGTGACCTAAGAAGCTAAGCTTGTCACGAGCGGAGCAAGCCTAGTGTCAAAGGTGTCGCAAACAAACTAAAAGCTAAGTAACCTACGGGCAGAGACTTGAGTTATGTCTCAAGGACTATGCGCCTAAGGACCAGCAACAAGTCTTGACTTCCAGAAGGCGAACAGACCCTTGAGTCACCTGTGCTCGGGAGCAACCCTCAAGTCATTGGTACTCAAAGGATAACTTTGCTCAATATAGCCTTCTAAGGACCGTGTGCCCATGGAGTAACCTGAGCATGACCTAGGAACCTAAGCTTATCATTAGTAGGGCAAGCCTAGTGTCAAGCTTATCGGAGAACTTGATTTATGTCCCAAGGACTATGCGCCCGAGGACCAGCAACAAGTTCTTAACTTCCAATAGGCAAGCGAACCCTCGAGTTCTATACTCGAGGGGCAAACCTATTCTCATTACTATTTAGTGTAATCTCTCGAGGAACACATGCCCCAGGAGTAACACTGAAAGCAACCTAGGAAATTGAGCATGGTGTCGTGAACTGCAATAGCAGAACAACCAGTTCTTTGGCCCCAAGTCACTCGTACTCAGGCGCAAACCTCAAGTTACCAAAAACGTGATCACAAGGCCTAGCCTATAGGTAGAGAACTCAACCCACATCCTGGGGAATTAGACCTCGAGTACCAGCAATAGGGCTCTGATTTCCAAAAAACTGAGTAATCTTTACTCGAAGGCAAAGCCATAAGAATGACCTAGTGTAACCTCCTGAGGACTAGGCGCCTCAGGAATAAAAATTTGTCTTCAAACCCTAAGTAAAATTGATCTCCTAAGACCTAATTTTTTGGAACTCATAGGTGTAAGGACGTGTTGAGTGCTCCCACTTGACAACGCACTAAAGCTACTTCTGAGAACTGCGAGCCCGTGAAGCAACAATAAGTGCTTAAATTGGTCAAAATACTAGGTAAGTCGAAAAGACTCAAGTCATCAACACTCAAGCACAAGTCCCTAGTTGAGCTAACTAGGGCAGGCAAGACCAAAGTCTCAATGACTGGGGCCCACTTATGGTGAAAGAGATATGGTTTAAAATCCGTGTGACACAGAAGACTTTGAGTTAGAGTTAGAACCTTACCAAATTTAAGACCAAATTGCACAATTACTAAATGCTAAAAATTTGTTGAGTGATAAAGCAATGAAGGTAGAAAAATAGTGCAGGAAAAGGCCATCCACCAAAATTAAATCATTTACAATTGCGCTCTGGGGCTCGAGCATTAACTTGTTTGTACCCCTGAAAGAGCAATGGCACTCAGGCCAATTTAAAGAAAAAGCAAAGGTAAGAGGCCAAAAATTGCGATCTACGTCTCACTTGGAGGAACCTCCATTGTGATCTTGTAATGCCCTAGATAGCCAAGACCATTACATTGTATATTTTAAATAGTGCAGGACTTTCTAATCGAGTCATTTGGCCATAAACGTGTTATTAAGGTCAATTAACAGGTTGGAGTTAAAAGATTTTGATCATAAAATTATTGTTTTTCATTAAAAGAAAGAGTTTGTACACAGGATCCCAACAAGGTGTTTACAAGCAACTACAACCCTTAAAATAGTTACAACAGAAGTCAGTCTAAATGGAAAAATACAATTTTGGTTCTTGTTCCTGTCAATCCCTTGGTCATGGCGGTCGATCAGCTTTTGGTGTACACACTACCCTTAAAGCTCTCCAACTCACAACTAGTCCAGCTTTCCCTTTCCCTTACCTACACCACGTAGCACTTGTGAGCCAAGGCTCAGTAAGAAAACTTAATTCAACAAGCAGAAATAAACAACAGTATATGCACATTAAATTTAGATCAATAAGTTCAATCAATAGCAGAATATAAGCAATAAGCTTAATACTAATGTTCAACTCAAACAAAAACATAAACCATTCACATCAATCAATAAATTAGTTAAATGCAAACATCACTTCTTTTTATTGTATAATATTCAAGCCCGACGCCCTTAGGCCGAGTCCTCTAGTCTTATAGCTGACCCTGTCACACTTAGGTTGGGCTGCATTCCACATGCTTGCTATCAGCCCCCAACACCCTTAGGCTGACCTTCAAAATAGATATAATCACAAATATGCATTGCACATCGAACAATCAAAGGCAACCTATACAAGCATCCCTATCCAGATATTCTCAGATACCGATATATTCACAATCATAACATACTCTTTATCAGGGGTCTAAGACCCTTTCACAACCCGGGTGCAATTTTCTTACCTCGAGTCCCGAGCTAAAAATGTAAGATGGTCTCGAGCACGATTCTCAATCCCGAGCCTTAACGGTAACCCTAGTCACAAAGCGATAATGGATAACCATTAAAAATTAAACACAATTAAAACTTTAGAATGACATAATAGCCTTCAGACCTCAAAATTCTACTAAACCGGGTAGTAAAATTATTCTTTAGCACTTAGGTTTGAGTTCCCGAGCCCAAAAACCTAATTTGGTTATTTCTCTCAATTAGAGTCGCGGCCCACTCCCCAGGGCCGCGACGTGCTAAAGTCAGAGAGCCTCACGGCTCTTTCCAAGGGGACACAGGCTGCGACGCGCCCTGCCTATGCCGCGGCGCCTGGGCCAAATTTCAGAGGCCCCCAGCCTCCTCGCACACACGGAGCACAGCGCCTGAAGAACAGGGTCGCAGCTCGAGCCCAAAATCCAGAAACTCCTTACATTTTCAATCCAAAAATCTTCAGAATTTCCCTACCAAAAATCTCATTTTTCCCAAAATTAATCCCCGAACATGTTCCCTGCAACATATCCAACACTTATGACCTATAAACTAGCTCAAAGCTACCTTAAATCTCAAAATCATCACTAGAGTCTTAAACCTATAAAAACACTTAAGCCATGGCTGGAATTCATCAAGAAACAGAGATAAGGTTACCTCAATTGAGATTTCGAACCCTTTGAATTGCTCTACATATTCCCAACTTCAATCCCCAGTCCTCAAGCTTCAAATCCACAACTGTTGAATCAATTCTCCAAGAATTTACTCAACTTCCACTTCACCCCAAAGGAGAGAGTGAACCGTAGAGAGAGAGAGAGTGAGAATTGCTGAGAGAATGTCTTGGTGTTTTCTGGTCACTTCCTTAGCCTCTTATTGCCCTTAAAGGCAAACCCGTCATTTACCACAATTATTGCTAATCCTCAAATGGTTCCATGAGTTCCCAATTAATCTTGACGTGCCCAATTAACCACCAAATAATTGCTTGTTAACCAATAAATTCCAAATACACACTAAGTCCCCCAAATACTCCTAGGCTCACCCCGAGCCGGGTATTAGCCCCCGTTGAGACTATTCCGCTAATCCGCTCACTAGGATCGCCTCGAGCTGAATACTACAAATATATCCAATAATAATGTGGTCTCAATCATTTAACACTTATAATCACATTTATAACCTCAACAGGTCAAAATTGCAAATATGCCTTTATTAACAAGAACGGGCCCACATGCATATTTAATACACAAAAACCTGCATATATATTCATATTACCATATAAATCATGTATGCCACATAGTCACACATTTAATCAATTAATTTCACACATATATATCTAACTATGCCCTCCCAGCATACTAATCAAGGCACTAAGCCTTATTAGCATTTTTGGGACGTTACAACTATCCCCTCATATTGAAAATTTCTTCCTAGAAATTTACCTGAATAACTCGGGAAGTAGATCCCGCAGGCGACTCTAGCTCACAAGTCGCTTCCTTTACCTTGCTATTCCTCCATAAGACTTTAACTAGAGGAATCGTCTTATTCTTTAGAACCTTGTCCTTTCTGTCTAGGATCTGAACTGGTCGCTCCTCATAAGAAAAATTTGTTTGTAGCTCCAGATCCTCCTATCCAAATACATGGGTCGTATCTAACACATACTTCTGAAGCATTGAGATGTGAAACACATCATGAACTCCTGATAATGACGGGGGTAGAGCCAATCTGTAGGCTACCTGCCCGATCCTCTCCAGGATCTTGAAAGGTCTTACAAATCTAGGTTTCAGCTTGCCCTTCTTCCCAAATCTCCTTACTCCTCGCAATGGTGAAACTTGCAGAAGTACGTGGTCCCCTACCTGGAACTCCATATCCCTACGCTTAGCGTCAGTGTAGCTTTTCAGCCTGCTTTGCGAAGATTGTTAGAAATATTTTATACATGATCTTTATTTATTTTCATGTAGATCTAATATTAAACAAATTAATATGAGATAACCTAGAGCATGTTTCTTGTAACGACCCAAATTTACTAATAAGGCTTAAGGGCCTTGATTATTGTGTCGGGAGGGCATAACTGGATTATATGGGGTTTAATGATTAAACACATGTTATATGATTATTTGAATATCTGTGATGCATGACTATGTGAATTAGTATGCATGTAGGCCCTAATTAGGTTAGAAGGGCATAATCGTAATTTTGGCCCGTTGAGGGCATAATTGTATATATATGTGATAAATTGACAAGACCACATTATTATGTGGATATATTTGTAATTTGTGACTCGAGACGATCCTGGTGAGCGATATAGCGAAAAAGTCACGGCGGGGATTTATACCCGGCTCGGGGCGAGCCTGGGTGTATTTCTGGGAATTTAGAGAATATATATTGGGGTCAATATTGACATTGAGGAATATGGTTGGTGATTAGTTAGGTGTCGGGAAGTAAGTGGTAAATATTAGAGACACTCGAGGAATTAGCGGGAATTGGGTGAAATGACCAAAATGCCCTAGGTGGATTAGAAGGCTTAAGAACTATGGGAGTGTATTGTGGTCATTTGGCTTATAAAGGATAAATGTTATTAGGCTTTATACTTAGTGGATTGTGTAGAAAGGGCTGGAATTCTGAAGGAAAGAACGGAAAGAAAAGAAAGAAGAGAAGGAAAAAGGGAAATTGGAAGTCTATTTTTCTCTCTCTCGGTTTAAGCTCTTCTTCACCATTTCTTGAGGTCTTTTGGGGCAGAAACTCATGAAGATTTTGGGCAAGAGCTTGAGGCTAGGATACTTGTTCTGGTTTGAGGAATTGGCAGAGCAATCCATCCATTTGAGGTAAGGTTCAGGGTAGTTATCAATTTCTAGTTCTTAGTATTGTTGTGGATTTTAAGCTGAGTTTTGCTGGGGCTATGGTGAATTCTTTGTTTAGGGGTGCATGTGATTGAGTCATGTGTGGTTGGGATGTTTGGGATGAGCAGAGGATGTTGGTAGGCTTGTTTTTATGCTTGGTTGAAGTTTGGAAGAGTTTTGGAAAGGTTTGGCTCGGGGAAAATCGAAGGAGGAAAATGCAGGGTTTGCTGTGCTGTGACTAGTGCTACAGCGCTAGCCATTGGGCACTGTAGCGCTAGGCTAAGTGGTCTAGGGAACTTTAGTCTCTGTTTGTAGCGCTGTAGTGCTCTCCTTAGAGCGCTGTAGCGCTACCCTGTTTTCATAAAGGAGCTTTTGGGTTATTTTCAAGGGTTTTTGCTCGGGGGTTCGGGGTTTGATTCCACCATCCTGTTTGGTGGAATTAGGGCTTCCCGAGGGCTCAGGATTGGTCTCAGGGCTAGGTTTTGGACTTGAGGTTTGGTGATGATTATGATTTATGGTTGTGACTAGGTGTGCGCTAGGGTTCAAGAGGGATCGTGCTTGAGGATCAAATCGAACAAAGCTAGCAAATCTAAAGGTAAGAAAACTGCACCTGGTTATGTGTTTGTGATGGGACTAAGAGCTCCATATATCTGTATGATGTCATAGATGGTATTATGCCATGGGACATGTGATAAATGGCCTAAGGGTGTCGTAAATTATACTTGCGCACAGGGCGCGGCTTGACCTCTAGTAGCCGAGGACAGCTTAATATTCACTTAGCTCGGTTTAAGCGGGCCGGAGTCAGTGGGATAAATAGAGGGTGCGGCCTAAGGGCGTTAACCGTAGTTATCATATGTGAATTGATTATTGATATGAAATGATATACTTGGTATGCTGAATACTTGATTAACATGAACGCTTAAACTGTTGAGTACATGCTTATGCGGTATGAGTTATCTGATTGTTTATTGAATGATTATGCTCTATTATTGTGTTTTCTTGCTAGGCCTTGGCTGACGGGTGCTACGTGGTGCAGGTAAGGACAAAGGCAGGTTGGACCAATCCTAAGATGGAGAGTTGCGGGGCTGAATGTACATAGTCAGCTGTTCGGCCGCCACGGTCGAGGAGTGAAACAGGACAGAATATGCTTAACTGTCTGTTTTGCCTTAGAATGGCTAATCACTGTATTTAAATCTTGAATCTTTTGTAAACAGTCTTTAACTTATTACTTTTGGGATCCCATGTAAAAAGAAAATTGTTTATTTAGAAGAAATACAACTTTTGAGACCAAAATCTTTTAACTCTAGTTCAACTGTAGTTACAGTAACACGTTTTGAATTAAATGACTTGATTAGCGAGTCTTGCACCTTTATAATCACACAGTGTATCAGTTATGGTTATCCAAGGTGTTACAACTTGGTATCAGTTCGTCCTAGGTTTAAGGGTTCCTGAAGACTGGCTGGACATGTACATTCGCCGCGAAAGCCAAGCTCGACTCAGGGTTTGGTAAATTATGTATTCATGACTATGTGCTTAAATGATTTGAATGAGATATGATTGTTGATATGTGCTTGATTAATAGGGAGCATGAGATACTGATAGGGCCTGGACCTTGACTATTGCGTGATGATATTGAGGCACTGCTATGTATGTGAATGAATATATGGATGAATATTTGGATAAACTGTTATAATTTGATTGCTTGTGAATGATTGGAGTTCCAGTGATGGATCATGAAAGGATTATTACCCTGCGTCATAGTCTGATTGCCGAGTCATTGATTGCAGATTAACTTGGATAATTAAGCGTCCAAGAAAATCTACACGACTAGTCGGCAGGTTTGAGACTAAAGATGATGATCAGGGCCAGACCCCTCCGCCAATCCTTGAGAATTGGCAGCAGCTTATGGTAGACATGCAGGCTCGGCTACAAAGCCAAGATGAACAGATCTGAATTCTGCGGAAGCAGGTCCATCAGGGAGTGTTGCCCCCATTGTGCCACCGGCAGTGGTACCTGTTGTGAAGCCAATAGAGGTTGGGAATAGATGGGAACTGTTGTATGAGCAGTTCAGGAAGCAGCAGCCCCTGATCTTTGAGGGGGGACCTGATCCACTGAAGGTTGAACAGTGGATGACCATGATTACAACCATTATGGACTTTATGAGGGTAGAGGGACATGACAGAGTGGCCTGTGCCACATATATGCTGAGAGAGGATGCCCAAATCTGGTGGGAGGTGGCATCACAGACCAGGGATGTTAATGCTTTAACTTGGGAAGGATTTAAGGACCTATTTAGTCAGAAGTACTATAATGTTTCCATCAAGCCAGCAAAGGTAAATGAGTTCGTGGGGCTGGTTCAGGGCAGCATGATAGTTACAGAATATGCCCTAAAATTTGATAGACATGTGAAATTCGCACCAAATCTTGTGCCTACTGATGCAGCTAGGCAGGACAGATTTATCAGAGGGCTTAATGCTATGATAGCCCGAGATGTGAGAATTACAACAGTACCTGGAGGGACAACTTATGCCCAGGCTGTGGAGAAGGCTCTTACCACTGAGGACGCGTAAAATAAGATACGGAGGGAGAGTGCAGCGAGACGGGAGGGCTGCAGGGTGGTGCCTCCATATTCTGGTTCTGGTAGGGGCGAAGGCCCCAGTGATTTGAAGAGGAAGACCCCTAATGCTTCGACCATTCCTGGTCCTGATAGGAGAGGTCGGGGTACTCAGGGTGGCTGCCAGGGAGGCGGTGATCCATGGAGGACTTACCCTGAGTGCACGAGATGCAGAAGACGCCATCCGGGCGAATGTCGGGCTAATGCCTGTTATGTGTGCGAGGTGGTGGGACACCTCAAGAAAGACTATCCGACAATGAAGAAGGGAGATGCGGGAAGGTGGACAGCTTGACTCCAGCTCGAGTGTTCACCCTGACGCAGGCAGAGGCCAAGGCTAGCCCCTCAATAGTGACAGGTCAGCTTTCTTGTGCTGGCTCTCCTTTAACTATATTGATTGACTCTAGTGCTACACATTCGTTTGTTTCTAGTAAGGTGATTGATAAACTGTCTAGACCTAGTGAGTATTGTACTTCAGGGTTTAGGACTATTTTGCCTACAAGGGAACTGGTAGTATCTAGGAGGTGGATTAGAGCACTGCCAGTGATAGTTGATGGTAGGGAGTTGTCAGTAGACTTTATTGAGTTGCGTATGGAGGACTTTGACATGATTTTGGGTAGGGATTGGTTGGTTAGATATGGAGCTACTATTGACTGCAGGGAGAAGATGGTGACCTTTGAGCCAAAGGGCGAGGATCCCTTTGTTTTTGTGGGAGCGGTGCATGGACCCCGCGTACCCAAGATATCGGCGTTGAGAGCCAGAGATCTGTTAGAAGGAGGGTGTATAGGTTTTTTGGCTAGTGTGGTGGATACCACCAGGGTTTCGTGAACAGGACCAGAAAAGACCAGATTGGTTTGCGAGTTCTTGGATGTGTTCCCTGAGGACTTGTCGAGGTTTCCGCCATGTAGAGAGATTCAGTTTGTCATTGAATTAGTGCCGGAGACAAAGCCAATGTCGAGGGCACCATATAGGATGGCACCAGCAGAACTGAAAGAATTGAAGATACAGTAGCAGGAGCTTCTGGATTTGGGGTTCATCAGGCCTAGCTACTCGCCATGGGGTGCTCCAGTTTCGTTTGTGAAGAAGAAGGACGGGACTTTGAGAATGTGCATAGACTACAGGGAATTGAACAAGTTGACTATCAAGAATAAGTACCCCTACCAAGGATTGACGACTTGTTCGACCAGCTGCAGGGTAAGACGGTGTTCTCGAAGATTGATCTTCGATCTGGTTATCACCAGCTGAGGATCAAGGACGAGGACATACTGAAGATGGCCTTCCGAACGAGGTACGGGCACTATGAGTTTCTAGTCATGTCGTTTAGTTTGACCAATGCCCCAGCAGATTTCATGGACCTAATGAACAGGGTGTTCAAGGACTTTCTGGATCAGTTCGTTATTATCTTTATCGACGACATTTTAGTGTACTCCAGTTCAGAAGCAGAGCACGAGAATCATCTTCGACAGGTTCTTCAGAGGTTGAGGGGGCATCAGTTGTACGCCAAGTTTAAGAAATGTGAATTTTGGTTACCAGAAGTGACATTCCTTGGACATATTGTGGGCGCATATGGGATTAAGGTGGATCCGTCTAAGGTGGAGGCACTTAGGGATTGGCTGAGGCTAAGGAACGCCTCGGAGGTGCGGAGTTTTCTTGGTCTAGCGAGTTACTACAGACGGTTTATGGAAGGCTTCTCGAAGATAGCGGCACCGATGACAGAATTGACACAGAAGAATTTGAAGTTTATCTGGTCAGACAAGTGTGAGGACAGTTTCCAAGAGCTGAAGCGATGACATATTTCTGCGCCTGTGTTGAGTCTTCCTTCGGGGGAAGGGAAGTTTATGGTCTATTGCGATGCATCGAGATTGGGTTTAGGCTGTGTGTTGATGCAGAATGAGAAGGTCATAGCTTATGCATCACGACAACTGAAGGACTATGAACAGCGGTATCCTACCCATGATTTGGAGCTAGCAGCGGTGGTATTCGCATTGAAGATTTGGCGACATTATTTGTATGGGGAGAAGTGCGTGGTATACACTGACCACAAGAGTCTGAAGTATTTCTTTACATAGAAGGACCTGAACATGAGACAGAGGCGTTGGCTAGAGTTAGTGAAAGACTATGATTTTGATATTCTGTACCATCCGGGGAAAGCCAACGTAGTGGCGGATGCATTGAGCCGGAGGGGCCCAGGTCAGTTATATAGTTCCACCCAGATCTCAAGAGAGTTAGCTGATGAGATGGTAAGAGCAGGGATAGAATTGATGGTAGGCCGGTTGGCCAATATTACTCTGCAGTCGACCCTGCTAGAGCGGATCAAAGAGGGACAGTTGGTAGACACTCAGTTACAGGAGATTAGAGAGAATGTCTTAGCGGGAGTAGCTAAGGACTATTCTATTTCTGAGTTTGGTTTGCTTCAGTATCAGGGACGGATTTGTGTTCCAGCTGATGAGGGGATCAGACGAGAGATAATTTGAACCTTGATTTAAACTTATTTATTAATTTAGATACCAATTTATCTTAATTAATAAATCTGCCATAATTTCTCTTTTCTTCTCAAAATTACATAACTCTGTGAAACTATCCAAAATTGACCTGGTCAACTTTGATAATTCTAATTGATAATTAAATCAATTAATTGAGACTATCTAGATGATTTTATCCAAGGTACAATGGGGACCATGGGCCTATGAAATCAAGCTCCAATAAGTTATCATAAATCTAACAAATAAATCTACTAACTTATTAATTCCTCGTGACTCCACTATAGACTCGGAATTGCACTCTTGAATTCATAGAACGCTCTATAACAAATATAGATACGCTATTAATTATCCATTGTTACAACCATAATTGTCACTCAATCCTCTATAGACGGTCTACAATGAGATAGGACTAAAATACCATTTTACCCCTCATTGTATTTTATCCTTAAAACACTTAGTTCCTTGTAAATGATATTTCAGTAAACTAATTTAATTATTGAAATGAGATCTCTATCATTTAACACCTTGAACAAAACTAAAAGGAAACCATCGTTTCACTTCTTCATCAGAAGCTATAGAAGTTCATATCTATGATTAACACTCCCACTCAATTATACTACCGAGTTCCCAAGATGTAAGTATGGGCTAGTTTGTAGGGTAAGCTGGTAACGAACAAGTCAAAGAACTCAAATAATACAATCAGTTAGAATACTAACCACTCAGAATTGAGATTGAATTGACCTATGGTCAACTATATGATATGATTAGAATAGATAATAACAGTATGTTTACTTATCTTATCAACTATCAATATCGGTCCTGTCCGATGTAACAAATACATCCGGTCTTATCTACTTTGCTAATGTTCTGGAAAGAACATAACACTATGACGAGTAAGTAGATCATATCGTAGATTAGGAAGTCAGTGTAAATCCTGTGCACTGACTAATCTTAGGACTAACTTATTTTGAACATATAATCATATTTATATTCCACTGTGATTACGTCACTATAAATACGATTAACTATATGCTCGAGATTTAATAGAAGTATATATTAAACAAATAATCACGAAAATAAAACATGTGAGAAAAGTGATTGACTAAGTCAAAAAATGATTTCTATTCTTTTATTGATAATAAAATGAGATTAAAAAGAATTTGGGTTTTAATAAGGGCATATAAGCCCAACAAAGCGAGCATTTGAGCTTGGATCTTCTCAATAGCTTCATTAGTCTTTGAACCATCTCAGGTCCCAAATACTTCCTTTCTCCCATCTCATCCTAAATAATGGGCGATCTACACTTCCTTCCATACAGCATCTCGTATGGAGCTACTCCAATCGTTGACTGATAACTATTATTGTACGAGAATTCAATCAACGGGAGGTACTCCAAGACCCCTCGAAGTCTAACACACAAGCTCTAAGCATATCCTCCAATATCTGAATTGTCCACTTAGACTGCCCGTATGTCTGAGGATGAAAGGGTGTACTGAACTTCAACTGAGTCCCCATAGCCTTCTACAAACCACCCCAAAACTTGGAGGTAAATATGTGGTCCCGATCTAATACTATAGGCTTTAGAACCCTGTGGAGACATACAATCTACCTCACATATAACTCCGCATACTAGTCCACAGTATAGGTTGTCCTCCCTGGCAGGAAGTGAGCTAACTTGGTATATTTGTCTACTATCACCCATACCGAGTCATGTTGCCCCACCAAACTGGGCAGGCCTCCTACAAAGTCCATGGTAATGTCTTCCCATTTCCATTCGGGAATACCTAAAGGCTATAAAAACCCTGGTGGTCAGTGGTGTTCAGCCTTCACCTGCTGACAGGTTAAACACTTTGCTACGTAATTGACCACGTCCTTCTTCATCCCAGACCACCAGTACAACGACCATAGATCCTGATACATCTTTGTGGTGCCTGGAGGTAATGAGTATGGTGTAGTATGAGATTCATCGACAATCTCTTGTCTGATACCCATATCCATCATAACACAGATCCGATCCTCATACCTCAGCAAACCCATCTCCGAAATGGAATAATCCTCAGCTACTCCAGCTAGGAAATCCCCTCCAATCTCTTGCAACCATGTATCACCCATCTGGCCCTCTTTTATCCTCTCCAATAGGATAGACTGCAAAGTAATATTGGCCAACTAGCCCACTACCAATTCTTTCATCGCTTTGGTCATATCTTCTGCCAATTCCTTCGATATCTGCTTCGAGCTAAACAACTATCCTGGGCCCCTCTGGCTCAAAGCGTCTGCCACTACATTGGCTATCCCTGGGTGATAAAGGATGTGATAGTCATAATCCTTTACCAACTCTAGCCAACGCCTCTCTCTCATATTTACGTCCTTCTGGATAAAGAAATACTTTAATCTTTTGTGATCGGTGTATATCTTGCACTTCTCTCCATTCAAATATTGTCGCCACACTTTCAGTGTGAATACGACCGCTATGTTGGTTTTTGATCATGTGATTGACAGTGTAGAGGAAGCATGGGATAATATTTTAATGCGATAATAACAATTATTAAATCATAAGAACGAATCACTCTAGGAACCATAACTAGAATGGGATCTTTCTCATGCACATGAATTTGAATAAAATAGAAACTTACAAATACATTTTCTAGATGTAGAACACGTGTAGATCAAATAGCATCTTCGCCTCCAACCCACCATCTTCCATACTATTGCTCGCACAAAGAGAAGGAGATTGGTGGATGTCTACGCTATTTGGTAGGATACACAAGAACACACTTTTGAATCCTAACACATGAGAGAGTGTTCTTCTCACAATTTTTTCTCTCTTGGCAAATAATGTTAATTGCATCTGATGTGTCTTTCTCATGATGTTATGTTATATTAATATAACAATCAAAAGAAGACCTAGCCCTAATCACATTAGGCCTCTACGTGGGCCATAGTCCATTTGGACTGTGGTTGGTGTCAACAACATGGCTTTGGGCCCTGTGGTATTTTATCTCTATAAAATGTTATTTGTTAGGCCTTTATCATATTATTTTATATTGTATACAATTATACCACAAAATTAAATATGATTAAATTAATTTCAATAAAAATTAATTTCACAAAATTATTAATATAATTTTATTTTCCATTACATATTATTTCATAAGTAATATTTTAAATATTATTTCAAAAATAATATTAATTTTTGAGATTAAAAATAATACTTTATTATTTTTAATTATTTCATTTTAATACAAAAATCTTACCTCTGTGTTATCGAGCAAGTACGTGGATAGTATGGACCCGTAGTTCTAAGCTCCAATAATTTAATTAATTTCACTAACTCTTAGTTCCATTAATTAATTTATTAGTTATGAATTATTCCACTAGAAATTCATAGTTGAACTCACAAAACTACAGTCTTATATTATTAGAAGCTATAACTATAAAGTCGTCCATTGATTTATTCATTGCATGAGTTATGACTCACTGCTAGTTGTTCATAATTAAATCTAGGTCTTAATGTCTGTTAACCTCTCTAATTACGACTTTATCAATTAGTTCCATTGATCCTCTAATGAACATTATTCTATAAATTTAATTATAGAATGAAATTCCTGTTCTCTAACAGAAATTGAGCGCTCTATGTTCAAGTCAGGAAACACTAAAAGGAACAACTATTCTGCATTCATTTAAGTAAGGAGAATATTCCATTCAAGATATCAGGAACTCGGTCGTAGGAATATTGAACCTTACCCGGTAAGTCAAAAGTCATAAAAGCACAAATAGGAGTTCATTACTCATTTTAGGATTAAGGTTAAGTCTCAAACGACCATCGATTGATGAATGTTGAACTTCTATATTTTATCAGAGATTACAAAAGTTATTTCTTTCACCTTGTCTCAGTCCAATACAATCTATATTGTATATGGTACCTCTATCTCTTTGTGTCGCTACACTTAATAGTCTGGATAAACTGTTCTGTCTTAAACAGAAGATAGACGGTACTCATAATCTTTATTAACTAAAGCTCCCACTTTATTTAGCGATTACAGACAATTTTTATATTATTATCTTGAATTAAATCATCTTGTATATATATCATTATACATATACTTAATTCAAGACCACATCAATAATATTGGATCTTCATGATAAATGTCATGTATAATTAAATACAAATACGAGTGCAAAATATTAACTTTATTTAATTAACAGTAATTCTTCATATAGAAATACGCTTTAAGGGCACAAATCCCAACAATCTCCCACTTTCCCTAAAGCAGATGAGACATGTCGTGTAATCCTAAATCTAAGAAATGACTATCAAAACTCATAGCAGGCAGCGTCTTCATAAAAGGATCAGCATGGTTGTTTGCTGATTCAATATTCTGAACGATTACATCCCCTCTATGTACTATCGCTCTTATAAGGTGGTACTTATGCTCTATATGCTTGGCTGTCTTATGGATTCTTTGTTCTTTTGAGTTGGCAACCACTTGGTTGTTGTCATAGTAGAGTATGATTGGTTTATCCATATTTAGAACATTTTCCAGATCCCAAAAACTTCCTAAGCCATACAGCCTCCTTAGCTGCTTCGCTTGCAGCAACGTATTCTGCTTCCATGGTAGAGTCAGCAATGCAAGCTTGCTTTATACTCCTCCATATAATTGCTCCACCTCCAAGTATGAAAACAGATCTAGACTAAGATTTCCTAGAATCTTTGTCAGATTGGAAGTCAGAATCTGTATATCCGATTGGAATCAATTCTCTTCGGAATATACTAGCATATAGTCTCTCGTTCTCCTAAGATACTTGAGAATGTGTTTGACTGTTGTCCAGTGATTGAATCCTGGATTTGACTGGTACCAACTAAATATACCCACAACATAGCAAATGTCGGGTCTGGTACATAACATTGCATACACTAAGCATCCTACTGCGGAGGCATAGGGTATCCGTCTCATTTCCTTTTCCTCTTGGGGTGTCTTAGGACATTGTTTCTTGAAGAGGTGAACACCATGACAACATGGGAGGTTTCCCTTCTTGGAGTTCTGCATCGCATACTTCACAAGTATTTTACCTATATAAGATGCTTGAGACAGTGCCAACAGCTTCTTCTTACGATCACGAATTAATTGTATCACAAAAACGTAGCTTGCCTCTCCCAAATCTTTCATTTGGAATTGGTTGGCTAGCCAGACTTTTACGTCAAATAATTTATTCACATCATTCTCAATGAGTAATATATCATCTACGTATAAAACTATAAATAGCACAATGTCCTTATCAATTTGTTTGTATACACAAGGCTCATTGACATTTTTATCAAAACCATAAGATTTAACAACTTGGTAAAATCTTATTTTCCATGATCTAGACGCTTGCTTAAGTCCATAAATGGACCTTTGTAGTTTGCAAACCTTTTGATCTATGCCTTATTCTATGAAACCCTCTAGTTGTACCATAAAGATAATTTCATCAAGGTGGCCATTTAGAAATGTCATTTTGACGTCCATTTGCAAATCTCATAGTCAAAATGATTGGCAATGGATAAGAGGATCCGGATGGATTTTAGCATGGCCATAGGAGAAAATGTTTCTTCATAATCCACACCTTCTTTCTGTGTGTAGCCTGAGTTGGAGTACATTGACTCCATCTCGAGCTTCATTGCTTCAAGCCATTGTTCCTTATCAGGATCATTCATCCCTTGACGGAAAGTCAATGGGTCATCAACATTGTCATCAGATTTTGCAACTTATGCTTCTCCGAATCTTGTATAACGAACAAGTTGTCTAATAACTCTCCCACTACGACAGACTACTGTAGTATCCTGGTTTTTTATTGTGATCTGTTATGTTCCAACTTCTAAAGTCGGTTTTGGTGTGATTTTATCACCAAGTAATTCCTCGAGTACAACCTTACTTCGAGGTTTGAAGTCCCTCATATAGTCTTCTTCCAGAAAAGTAGCATTTGTCGATACAAATATTTTCTTTTCTGTTGGACTATAGAAGTAACATCCTCTAGTGCCTTTTGGATATCCAACACATAAACATACTTCAGATCTAGGCTCCAACTTCCCGGCCTTACCTTTTAGAACATGTGTTGTACATCCCCATATACACACATGCCTCAGACTAGGTTTGTGACCTGTCCATTATTCTGAGGGTGTCTTAGCTACAGACTTATATTGAACTAGGTTTAAGATGTATGCAACTGTTTGTAAAGGATATCCCCAAAATGATAGGGGCAACGATGAGTAACTGAACATTGATCTCATCATGTCCAGCAAAGTCCTATTGCTCTTTTTTGCGACACCACTTTGTTGCGGAGTACCTTGTGTAGTGAGCTGTGAAATAGTTCCATGCTCTATGAAGAAATCTTCGAATTCCTTGTCAAGGTATTCCTCGCCTCAATCTGATCGTAGCATTTTAAGGGTTTTGCCTAACTGATTTTCAACTTCGCCTTGGAACTCTTTGAACTTTTCAAAAGTTTTTTATTTCCTTTGCATCAGGTATACATAATCGTATCTTAAGTAGTCATCAATCAAGGTGACATAATACTCATAACCACCTCGAGCTTGTACATTCATTGGACTACAAACATCTGAGTGAATTAACTCGAGAGGTTCTTTGGCTCTAACATCTTCAGAGAAGAAAGGTCTTTTGGTAATTTTTCCTTCTAAACAAGATTCACAAACTTGAAGAGTTCTGACCTTTAAATCACTTAGAGGCCCGTCCTTAACTAGACTTTGAATCCTATCTAAGTTAACATGACCTAGTCTTAAGTGCCAAAGATACGCATCATCTTGAGGTACTTTTTGTCCTTTTGGCTTTGGTTGTTCAGATTTGAACATTTTAGTATTGAGTAGTGAAGACATTTAGATCTTATCACATATAGACCTTCCTCTAGGTTTCCGTTACAAACATGTGAACAATTTTTTGAAATAATAACAAATTTATTATTAAAAGAAATAGAATAGCATTGTTCTAAACATTTTGAAACAGAAATTAAATTCTTTTTAAAATCAGGAATAAAATAGATATCCTTTAGAGATAAAATTTTATTTTCAGTAAAATAAAAATTTTCTTCTCCCACTGCTCTTGCTAAAACAAAAGTCCCTGTCCCCATTCTTAGTGTGAACTCCCCTTCTTGGAGATCTCTCCAAGAGCTAAGCATTTTCAAATCAGAACAAACATGATTAGTGGCTCCTGAATCAACTATCCAGGTATAACAATTATTTTCCACTAAACAATCCTTAGTGTCCAACAATCATATTTACTTTCCTTTTTGTTATTTAACTCCTCGAGGTTCCTTTTATAATTCATCTTACAATACCCATCTGTATGATAGTTTGAACAATTCTCATTGTAGTTGGAGTGGGAAACTTCTTTGCCCTTGCCTTTGTTAATGCCAGGCTTCTGAGTTGTGTGCTCAGTTATTGACAATAGATTCTTGTTACTTTTCCACTTTTTAATATTACCTGTTAGCAAGAATTGACATATTAGAGTTTCCTTCTGGGATTGTATTACTGTAATTAAACAAAAGAAAAAAAATAATAAATACAACCATACACTCATACACCATAAAATCATAGTATTCGCACAAGGAAATAAAAAAAAAAACATGATGCATGCTTACAAAAACCTATTCATATAAGTACAACGATGAGATAACCAACACAAGTAAGTGTCGTAGATAGGATAGGTAAAATACTTGCTAGTTAAAACGAGACGCTCTCAATTGTTATTATATCAGAATATATGATATCTTTATAATAAACAATTGCCATTATTTTGGTCAAAAATATATCCAGCTAGGGTGGATATATTTTTCGTGGGTATATCCTACTATTTCAGATTTCTTGACTTAACCCGTGAGTGTCGTCGATAGGACAGGTCAAACATGGAATACATCTTAAAACCATATCGTAACGAGGTCTACCTGTTAAAATCCTAGCAAAAAAACCTTCCGATAGGGAGGATGAAAGCAAATCCGTCTCGAGGCCCTGACTAGAATCAACGTTTTTCAACCAATAGTAGAGATCATAGGTTATAGTGCTTTATAACCTTCTCCCACTCACTATTTTAGAAATAAAAGGTTTTCTATTAAAATATCTGATATTTTAATAACTAAGTGATTATTACCAAAATTTAACTATTAAATCTAAATCACTTATTGTACGCCCTGATTTTCCAACGGGCTATTAGCGAACTGGGATATGGCCTAATTATATCAGCCACGTGGATACCCCATGACCGGAGCTGCTGTCATCAGGTCCTACCTCTTTAGCTCAAGGTAGCCAAAGGTTCGCCAAGATTACTCAAGGGCCGAGTCAGGACTATGAAGGCCGCAGGTCGAGAAGGCATCCGGCTGGGGATACGAACTGGATTTGGAAGCTATGACCTTTTATTAAGTCAATCACGTAATGTAAACGTGGATATATCAGACATCACGTGTCTGATATATCCTGAATTCTCGGACACACAGCATGAACATGCGTATTCAGGCACCCACGACTGGGTTGGGCCGTGCGGCCCATTATCCCCCTTACCTGTTGATTAGACCACACTTCATTTGTCAGGTTTTAGGAATTAATCATGAATGTCATAGAAGTGACATGATGGGTAAGAAGGTCACGGGATGACCCCCCTTACCAACTCCCAGGTGCCCTCTCCTATAAATATGGAAACCCTAGGAGTTGCAAAGGGTTGGATTCTATTATGTAACAAAGAATACCAGAAATATAGCAATAATATTGGCTGGTGGAGTAGAAGGATTTTAACCTTTGAACCACCTAAAAACGTAGTCGTGTCATCAGTCCATTTAAAGATCATTAATTTATTTCGGTTCATTATTAAGCACTAATCTCTTTCTCTTATTTTCTTAATTACTTGTTGGCGAAGAACCGCGTCAACAGTTTGGTGCTTTCATTGAGAGCTTGTTAGATTGGTGCTATCGCGAATATCCAACTATGGTGACCACTCGATCAAGACACAGTAACGAGGCGGAACAACATGATGGGCAGGAGGCTCATCATGCCGCCATCTCCGGTGAGCAAAATCTTGAAGTCCAGCAGTGGCCGGGCAAGCAGCCGATAGGTCAGGATGACACTGGAAGTTCGGCACCCCGGCCACCTAATCCAAACCCGGATTTTTACACGGCGGTAGAGATGGAGAATGCTCAGCTAAGGAGTCAACTGGCGAAAGCTAGTCAGCAGATGAAGGAGGTGTTGGCCCGGCTACCCCCTCTTATAACCGACGCTAACGTCGGAAAGAGGCAAGGCAACACTTGTAAGTCCCACCGGGGTAATCGGTCCAGGCCTAGCCGCTCGGTCAGACCTCCGACGTCCAACTCTGCTCCCTCATCGCACCGTCAAGAGGCAAACTTTGAAGAAATACCTAGAGTCGAACAACAGTATAGCCGCTCGGTCCGAACTTCAACTCCCAGCTCATTACCAGCCTCGAGCGCGCCCAGGAGGGCTCGAGGGAATTCTAGAAGGAGATCCAGGCAGGGCTCACAGCACCAGCCCATCCTCGCCAGACGTCCTGCGCCTTGTCCAGATCGCCAGGCACAAGGCCCGCAGGTTGGCAGGGCCGAAAGGCCCCCACCTGACTTGATCCGCCCAGACGGAACCAGGATCGCATCCCCAGTCAGACATCCTCCGTCACCAATAAGATATCAGTCTCCTCCTCGGCCTATCCGAGATATTCCAGGTTATGGAAGCAGCAGGAGAAACCCGCCATCCGCAGGACCTTCCTGTAATGACCCACTAATCTAGACTCTTGGACCATTATCAAACTATACATACAAATTCTTACTAAAACATACATTCGCGAAAATACCATAATTTATTATACACTTGTAGAAACAAAG
Organism: Humulus lupulus; assembly: GCF_963169125.1. NCBI lineage: Eukaryota > Viridiplantae > Streptophyta > Magnoliopsida > Rosales > Cannabaceae > Humulus > Humulus lupulus. Next base: position 150,033,604 of record NC_084799.1, read on the forward strand.
GTTACTTTCATAAAATTAAGTAGGATATGGGTACCCATTGTCTTTAAAACAAAAATAACTTAAAGTGAAAAGAGTTACATAGAAAATGCGGAAAATACATGTAAAACCATAAAAAAGGTAAAATGAGACTACATCCTCGAATCGAATAACGCTCAGCCTCTTGACTCCATTCACCATCGATACACATCCTCTAAGCGTCACGAATCTTACCGCCTCTAAAGCTATTTTCCTGCACATAAAACAGAAAGGAATGAGCCTAATGCCCAGCAAGGAAAATCTAACACATAATCATAAACATAAATTTCATAATAAACGTAAAGACATATCACAACACTTAATACATACACTTATTATAATGGCCATTATTACTTGGGGTCCCATAGACTAAACAAGCTTATGCCCATGAGATTAGTGGGGTCCTACTAGCTAAGTAGGCATATGCCCATAATCTTTTTGGGGTCTTGTTAGTCAAATAGGGCATAAGCCCAAGCCTACAAACATACACATACATAACATATTCATAACATATCATATTTCATAACATAACACATAAGATAACATAAGCAATACACATATAGATTCTATCCTATTTTCCTTACCAAAGTTACCGGGATATGACGGACTGAGTTGGGACTTTTGGAACACTCCTAAAACCATAATGAACAAGAGTGAGTCTAAAGAAGGAAAAGAGATGAAAAGGAATGGGAAGACTAAACCATTGAAAGTCACACTTACCAAACTTATGTGCTAAAGAACTTAGATTCCCTAACCAAAATGAAGATTAAGGTTAGAGATTGAGTAGAAGACTATGAGAAAGAAAATAACATAATACAGAAATGAACTAGAGTTTTGGTTACCTCAAAGACTTGTAAGATCAATCTACACCACAACCGAAATACTATAGAACCTCACTTCCCAAAGTGTTTGATAAGCTTATGATGTTTAAGCTTATGATTTTTCCCAAACCAGGTGTTTACACTCTCACACTCACTTAACACTAGCAGCTTCTGAACTTAGAGCAAAAGGTGAATAATGGCTGGGTACTAGGTCCTATTTATAGAGTTTGGGAATGAAAGTATCTTGATTTTACTTGAATAAAAATAATGGCTTTTTAGGTGAAAAATATTTGAATAATCGTTCAGCAGAGGCTGAAGACTCGTTCAAAAGATGCTGGACTTATGAAGGAGTTTGAATGGCTGAAAGGAAAAGAATTCAAAAGTGTTTGAATTTATGCTGGAGGAGGCGATATATCGCCCCCTGTAGGCGATATATCGCCTGGGCCAGTATGCCCGAGGCGACCGTGCATCGTCTCGTGTTTTCCGTATCTACGTGCTGCGATATATCGCCCCCTATAGCTGTGATATATCGGCACACGCTGAATATTTAAACACGAAATTACACATTTTTAGCTAAGTTTGAATGGAGTAAACAGCCTTGACTAAGCCTTCAACGTATTCAAAGCTGCTGACTGACCCTATAACATTCAAACTTTACCCTTATTTAATTTAATCCTAAAAAATACTTAATCCTTAATTACCCATTCATAACATGTGCTTAAAATCCTATTGGTTGATATCTAAACCTTATAATATAACAACTATTATCCTTAATATCAGTCATATAATCAAACCTTAGGTTATACTTAATATTCTTAAACTATAGGTTAAACTTAGAAAATCTATAAGTACTACTATGAGTGTCCAAATAATTCCCGGTCTGAACCAAAAATCCACAGTAACAAAGATAATACTAAACATACTATAATACTACTAAATAATTAGCTAAGTAAAGTTCTTGGACTCTACACTTCCCGTCGTAGCAAGGCGCCCAGAGGGAGCCCCGATCCTCACCCCCAGAGGCGGACTCTGAGCTTCTCTAATGGGAGCTACTGGACCAGCAGTCGCCGGAGTGACCTTTTTGGTGGAGACCTGCGTCAACGCTTAAGCTCGGCGCAAAGTCCTCAAGCCACCCCAAGGGGCGACCTACGAGATCGCCTTAACTCTCATAGGGGGGACCCGGTAGGAGGTGGCAGCCATGCTCGCTCAGGGGGGGACCTGTCCGAGGTACGTAACAATGGGAATGTCCCAAATAACCTATCTCAAGATAGGAGGGGCAATAACCCACCAAACGTATACAATGGATCCGGAGCTGTTGAACAGCCCTGGAAAAACCAAGGAAATTAGGACAAAACCCTTGAGCGCCTGGCTCAGATGGAGGAGCTAATGAGGAAGCTCCTGTCGGAGAAAGAGAAAGACGAATATGATTCGGGGGACGACCTTGAGCTCTTCGCCCCCAGCATAGCAGCAACGACATAACCACCCGGTTTCCGTATGCCGCACCTGTCCAAATTCAACGGAGATGGAGATCTGTCGGATCATCTGGGGATGTTCAATACCCTGATGATGGCCCACAACATTGGCCCTGAGCTGAGGTGTTTGATATTTCCCTCCACACTGACCGAGCCAGCCAGACAGTGGTTCAAACAAAGCAAGAAACAATCAATCAGCTCCTGGAAAACTTTCTCTGCTGACTTCAAAAGGGTATTCCGAGCCTCCCAGGCTGCCCGCATCAAGGCCGACTCACTGGCTAACGTGAGGCAACAACCCGACGAGCCTTTGAAGGCTTACCTGAGCAGGTTCGCGAACGTCGCTGCTCGGGCCAGAAACGCAGATGACAGCTCCAATCTCATGGCTTTGAGAACTAGAATCCTCGTCGGAGGGGGACTCTGGAATGAAATACAAAGGAAGGGAGTGAGCTCAATAAACAAATTCCTAAATAGGGCCCAAGGGTGGATCAACTTGGAGGAGGCCCAAGCCTCAGCTGCAAGAAACAGCCAGGTCCCTGAGTGTCACGGGCCGGTTATTTGGGTGCTCCAACTAGATGGAACGTGTGGCACTTGCAGACTCTTCAAGCTAGCAAGTCAGCCTACAACACACACCTACAGGCAAACAAACTCAGCGGTTAGCCACATACACATCTCGGACATGCAACGGGCAATAATGAAGTATGAGCAAGCACAAAGCAAGTCATTCCTAGGAACGTCCACACAACACAAAGCACACAACAAGGCAAATGGCACGCAGTGGCCCAACGAAGCTAACAAACAAGCAACACATAAGCAACAAGGAAGCACACAGGGGCAAGTATGGATAAATGTTATTTCATTAATATATAGCCCCTGCAAGTATGACCTGAAGGCACATCTGGCTGAGCCACCATGTGGCCTAAGAACTTGATGCTCTCATGTGCAAACGAGCATTTCTCTCGCTTCACATATAGTTGGTTCTCTCTCAACTTCTGAAACACTTGGGCCAAGTGTTCTTGATGCTCTTCAATGGTTGCGCTATAAACCACGATATCATCCAAGTACACCACCGCGAACTTATCTAGATACTCGTGGAATACTTGGTTCATTAGTGTACAAAAGGTAGCAGGTGCATTTGTCAACCCAAACGGAATTACCCGAACCTCAAATGCTACGTATCGAGTGACACACGTAGTCTTTGGTTCATCCCCATCTGCAATCCTCACCTGATTGTAGCCTGATCTCAAGTCCAACTTTGTGAAGTATTTGGCTCCACTTAGCTGGTCGAACAGATCAGTAATCAGAGGGATGGGGTAGGTATTGCGAACTGTCACCTTATTGAGAGCCCTATAGTCGATGCACAGTCTCAAGCTCCCATCGTGCTTCTTCTGGAATAGCACTGGTGCGCCAAACGACGCCTTCGACGGTCTGATGAAGCCTGCCTCCAATAACTCTTTTAATTGCTTCCTCAATTCTTCTAGCTCAGGGGGTGCCATTCTGTATGGCGATTTTGTTGGAGGTTTCGCTCCGGGCACCAACTCTATCAGGTGATCAATCCCCGTCTTTGGTGGCAAGGCTTTAGGGAGTTTATCTGGCATCACGTCCCCATACATCTTTAAGACCCTCGTAATTTCTAGTGGAACGATTTCTTCCACTACCTCTTCGAACACGGTGGGTACAGCTACATAAGTGGGCTCCTGCTTCTTCACACCCTTCTTGAACTGTAAAGCTGATAGAAGCTTCACACCAGGGGGTGGTTTCACCTTTGCAGGCACCATTGACGGAGTCTCTCCCATTATGAGTAAGCTTCCAGTGGCAGGAATTGGAATGGCACCTTTCTCGGTCAGAAAGTCCATTCCCAAAACTACATCGAAGTCGTCCATATGGACGACCACCAAGTCAATCTGCCCCTCCCACGTGTCGATTCCCACTTTTACCCCTTTAGCCACGCCAGATGTGGCCAAGGCTTTGGAGTTGACCACTTTCATGCGGCCTGCATCTTTCTCTAGCTTCAGTCCTAGTCGCTTTGCTTCAAGTTTAGAGATGAAGTTGTGGGTGGTGCCAGTATCAACCATCACGCTTTTGGCAGGCTTGCCATTGATAGTGGCATCCACGAACATTACCCCTTTCCCCAAGGTCTTCTTCCCTTTCTCGCCATGCTTCTTGAGAGCATTCAACAGGTGGACAGCGCCCATGTGCGCGTACTCTTCGTCTTCCTCTTCTCCTTCGCCCTACTATTCTTGGCTAATGAGGGCATTCAGCTGGCCCCTGTAAGGGCAAACTGCCGACTTATGTGGGCCTTTGCAAAGCCAACAAGCTAGCGGCTTCTTCCCTACAGGAGCATCTGTCCCACTTGAAGAATTGGACTCAACTGTCCTCTTCTCTCCCCCACTCTTACTTGGCCAGGACTTCCCAAACTTCTTACTGCCAGTGCTACTTGAGCTGGTTGGAGGAGTAGCCCTTTTCGACAGGTTGCTCTCCGGAGTATAATCTGTTAAGCGTTCGGCAGCAGCTTGAGTGGTGGCCAGATCAGACACACGCTGCCTTTGAAGTTCTTGTTTGGCCCACGGTTTCAGTCCCTCGAGGAAGCAGAAGAGCCTGTCCACTTTGGACATGTCCTTTATATCGAGCATCAGTCCCGAAAATCTCTTTACATATTCTCGGACTGTCCCGACTTGTTTGAGTTCTCTTAACTGGCGATGAGCTATGTAAGCGACATTTTCTGGCAGAAATTGCGTCTTTAATTCCCTCTTCAGGTCTGCCCAAGATGTGATGGTGCACCTGCCATTCTCTATGTCATCATACTTTGTCCTTCACCACACCTTCGCATCCCTTGACAAATACATGGTAGCCATGGCGACCTTTCCGTCTTTCGAATCGGCCCGCACGACTCTAAAGTAATGTTCCATGTCAAAGAGGAAATTCTCCAAATCCTTTGCGTCTCTGGCCCCGTTGTAGGGCCTCGGCTCGGGTACTTTGGCTCGGCCATACTCCATACCTATCGGCCTTGTTGCAGGGGCATTCCCAACTGCTCGCATGGTCAGGTTTACCTTGGTAGATAGCTCAGCCATTTCTTCTCTGAGCACACCGACTGCCTCCCTACAATCTTCTGTCGTGTCATTTATGGAAACTTCTTGTTCCTTCAGCATGCGCTCCACTGCCGTGATGCGCTCTTCCCACCGAGGGGAAACAAAACTACTTGTTTGAGTGTTTCTTTTCTCCAACGCGATAATTCTGGATAGAAGAACATCATTCTCCTTTTCCAACGCAGCTATGTGATTCTTTGCATCAGACGATCCCGAGTCCTGACTTGCAGAGGAAAGATCCCTAACCCTCTCGTCCAGGCCATCTAGTTCCCCTAGCTGCTTCTCAAGTGCTTCAATCCTCTGAGTGTTGCTCACCATAGTGTGTTTTGCCAAGCTCTTTCTAACCTGGCTCGGATACCAACTGTCACGGGCCGGCTATTTGGGTGCTCCAACTAGATGGAACGTGCGGCACTTGCAGACTCTTCAAGCTAGCAAGTCAGCCTACAACACACACCTACAGGCAAACAAACTCAGCGGTTAGCCACATACACATCTCGGACATGCAACGGGCAATAACGAAGTATGAGCAAGCACAAAGCAAGTCATTCCTAGGAACGTCCACACAACACAAAGCACACAACAAGGAAAATGGCACGCAGTGGCCCAACGAAGCTAACAAACAAGCAACACATAAGCAACAAGGAAGCACACAAGGGCAAGTATGGATAAATGTTATTTCATTAATATATAGCCTTGATAGGCCAAGGGAGTACACAGCTTTGGCCCCTATCTGCTGATGGCCATGGTGCTTCCCTGAGTCACCAGGTCACCTCCCCCTAAGGAGCCTTCTAGGGAAATAAAGTCTTCCCAGGAACATATATGATTTTTGTCTAGGAGACATATGCAATATTACAAAACTGCCACTACCCTATCCCCTAAGGTTGCTTGGTGCAAGACTTGACTAATGATCAAGCACCAAGGCATGCTCATTAAAAAATGGCTCCATGTGGGTGTGCCAAAGGGGCAGCACGCCACTCTAAGCAGCCCACTGGAGTGGAATCGGAGGTCGTGGCAGCGACCCAGAATGTTACGCAGAATAACTAGTTCGGTGGAGGCAAAAGAAAGGGGAACGGCGAGGGCAACCACCACGGCCCAACCCGGCGAACTTGGAGCACACCAGCTTCATGAGCCCAACTAACGTCTATTGTTACAAGGTCATGCCATTCGGGCTGAAGAACGCTGGTGCTACATACCAGAGATTAGTGAATAGAATGTTCGCCAACCAGATCGGGAAGAACATGGAAGTGTACGTTGATGACATGTTGGTCAAATCAAAGACTGCCAATAACCATGTTTCCAACCTGGAAGAATGCTTCAAGAAACTAAGAGAGTACGGCATGAGGCTTAACCCTCAGAAGTGCACTTTCGGGGTCGCGTCTGGAAAATTCCTGGGTTTCGTTGTCAACACTAGAGGAATCGAGGCGAACCCCGATAAGATCAGGTCATTGCTCAAGCTTCCCTCACCCAGGTCGCGTAAGGACGTTCAAGGCCTGACAGGAAGGGTGGCAGCCCTTAATCGGTTTATTTCAAAATCCACCGACAAGTGCCTGCCGTTCTACAACCTGCTCCGAGGAAATAAGAAATTCGAATGGACAGAGGAGTGCGAGAATGCTTTCCTTGACCTGAAGGCACATCTGGCTGAGCCACCCGTATTGTCCAAACCAAAGGCAGGATAGCCCCTTTTCCTCTACCTAGCTGTCACAGAGGATGCAGCTAGTGCCGTATTGGTCCGAGAAGAAGACCGGGTTCAGAAACCGGTCTACTACATCAGCAAGAGACTTCTCGGGGCTGAATCCCGATACCCGTTGATGGAAAAATTGGCGTTCTGTCTTATCACGGCCTCCCGAAAGCTTATGCCGTATTTCCAATCCCACTCAATGCACGTCATGACCGAACAACCTTTAAGGCAGGTTTTGCAAAAACCTGAAGCATCGGGATGCCTGTTAAAGTGGGCTATCGAACTCAGTCAGTTCGAGATTTTGTACACCCCACGAACTGCTATAAAAAGTCAGGCCCTGGCTGATTTTGTGGCAGAGTGCACAGGATTCAGGGAGGATCCTATGGAAGTCCCACCCCAGGTTACCTCGGCCCAGACGTCTTGGAAGATCTTCGTGGATGGCTCATCCAATGAGAACGACTCCGGGGCTGGAATCATTTTGATATCCCCTGAAGGGCATAGATTCCACTCAGCTTTGAGATTCGGATTCAAGGCCTCCAACAACGAGGCCGAATACGAAGCTTTGCTGGCCAGACTGAGGGTAGCCCAGGAGCTGAAGGCTAGTTCCGTTCAATGCTTCAGCGATTCCCAGCTCGTGGTAAACCAAGTGCTAGGTGAGTATCAAGCACGAGGAGCTAGGATGGCTGCTTACCTGGCCAAGGTAAAAGCCAAGCTGTCCACATTTAAACGAGGCACAATCGAACAGATACCTCGAGAGCATAACGCTAATGCAGACGCCCTCGCGAAGCTCGCTACCTCCAGGGAGACGGAGACGCTGGGGTTAGTACCAGTGGAATTCCTGGAAAAACCAAGTATAGAAGAGGTCAGGGCAGAGGTCGAGATGATTGACGCCAGATCGACCTGGATGACTCCCATCCTCGAGTACCTCACCGAAGGAAAGTTACCCGAAGGACGTAATGACGCACAGCGGGTACTGTACCAGGCCCTAATGTATACAGTGATAGATGGGATGTTGTACCGATGTGGGCATTCCCTACCTCTCCTATGATGTGTTCTACCAGGCGAAGCAAAGGCCATCTTGCAGGAAGTGCACGAAGGTTTTTGCGGGGATCACACTGGGGGGCAAAGCCTTAAGGCAAGGGTATTACTGGCCCACTCTGTCAAAGGACTCGATCTCGTATGTCAAGAAGTGCGACAAGTGCCAGCGATTCGCCACAGTTGCCTGAGCTCCCCCAGTCAAGCTGAAGATGATCTCCTCCCCAAGGCCATTTGCAGTCTGGGGAATCGACTTGGTTGGCGCCCTCCCTACTGGAAAGGGCAGGGTCTGCTACGCTGTGGTGGCCATCGACTACTTCACGAAGTGGGCTGAGGCAGAACCTTTGGCAACAATCACTTCCAAGAAAGTCCTCCACTTCGTGGTCAAGAGCATTATCTACCGGTTCGGGCTACTGAAGAAAATCATATCCGATAACGAGACTCAGTTCGACAGCGACCTCTTCATCGAATTTTGTGAAAGCTACGGAATTGTGAAAAGCTTCTCATCCGTAGCCTATCCCTAGGAAAATGGCCAGGTCGAGGCTGTTAATAAGACGCTAAAGGCAAGCCTTAAGAAAAGACTAGACGAAGCCAAGGGGGTCTGGCCAGAACAGCTCCCCCAGGTTCTGTGAGCATACCGGACCTCACATCGGACTCCTACGGGTCATACTCCTTTCTCTCTAACTTTTGGGAGTAAGGCAGTCCTCCCTGTCGAGGTTAAGGTATCTTCGCATCGAGTCCAGGCATATGACCAGGACCGCAACCACGAACTACTTCGCGCCTCCCTCGACATGATTAATGAAAGACGAGAAGATTCGCAGCTTCAGCTCGCACATTACCAACAAAAAATCACTCGTTATTTCAACTCAAAGGTCAAAAAATGCGCCTTTAGCATTGGCGACCTGGTCCTCAGAAGAGTCTTTTTAGCCGGTAAGGATCCCAAAGATGGAGTATTGGGACCGAACTAGGAAGGGCCATATCAAATCACCGAGGTCATTAAGAAAGGAACTTATAAAATAGCTCGGCTCAATGGAGGGGCAGTCCCACGAACTTGGAACGCCATCCATTTGAAGAAATATTATCAGTAGCACCCTTGTAAGGCTTAAAGGCCACCTTTTTGTAAGCAATGAGAATTAAATCTTTGTTTATTATTGTGTATATTTGTGGGTGTAATCTCAAGTAACCACGAAAGACCCTTTACTAGTTACTTGGGGGGCATGTGGTGCCTGGATATAACCAGGTTGCCTTAAAGGCTTAGAAGTTGATTCAAATTGATTGATCGTTGTTTTTCTTAAAAAACACGAGATATTGATAAAGGATTAACGCGAACTAAGTCCTATCCTGGATATAACCAGGTCGCCTTAAAGGCTTAGAAGTTGATTCAAATTGATTGATCGTTGTTTTTCTTAAAAAACACGAGATATTGATAAAAGATTAACGCGAACTAAGTCCTACCTTGGATATAACCAGGTCGGCTCAAAACTTAGAAGTTGATTCAAATTGATTAATCGGTGTTTTTCTTAAAATGCACAAGATATTAGTTAAGAATTAACACGAACTAAGTTTTCAAACTAACGTCCTAGACATAACCAGGTCATAAAACTTAGAAGTTAATTCAAATTGATTGATCGTTGTTTTTCTTAAAAAGCACGAGATATTGATAAAAATTAACGCGAACTAAGTTTTCAAACTAACGTCCTGGACATAACCAGGTCAAAAAACTTAGAAGTTAATTCAAATTGATTAATCGTTGTTTTTCTTAAAAAGCACGAGATACCAGTATGAGGTTAACGCGAACTAAGTTTTTAATGCAATGTCCGGAGTGCAACTGGGACTTATCTTAGAAGTTGGATCAAGATTGGTTAACGTGTTCTCTAAGAAAAGCATAAAAGCATCAATCATAGCACCAACAAAAAGAAAAGTGTATAGAAGCAAAAATTGATAAAGCCAATTGTCTCGAGGTGGAAAAACCTCATACAAAAGTTACAAAAAATAATAATAATAAAAGTGTTCGACAAAGAAATGCCCTAGGCCCCACTAGGCTGCTCCATTGAGGTCGTCGTCTCGCCCTCCTGCTCGGCCGCTGTGGAGGTCTCCCCGGTCTCAGAGGGCGCCTCTTGCTGAAGACGAGCTTTAAACCCCTCCAGGAAGGGCTCCCAGACTTCCGCTCCTAGGAAGGAAAAGTCGCCATCCGGGTTGAAGACCCAGCAGTGGTATAGCATGTCCTCCATGGTGGAGCTGGAAGCCACCTTCTCCTTTTCCAAGGCGGCCTTAGCCTCCTCGACCTCAGTTTTTGCGGAGTCCAGCGTGGCCCGGGCAGTCCTGGCCTCCTCGAGTTCGGCCGTTACAGCGGCTAGGGCGGCCTTGTTAGCCTCGGCCTCTTCCAGCTTGGGGCGGGACGCGTCCAGCTCAGCTCGCGCAGCCGCCAAGGCATCCTTGGCCTTCTGTTGCTGCTTTTGGGCAGTCTTCAGGGTGGCCAAAGCAGTCTGCTGGGCGGCCAAAATAGCCTGATGCTCACCCCTCATGTCCTCGAGGCAAGCCTTGGACCTGGATATGCTCCAGTGAAGAGCCAAGGCACCCTACAAAGCAAAGAGGCAACTACCTTAGAAAAGAAAAAAGAAAGAACGTACGATGCATGGTAACCGAAGGGTAAAAAATGTAAAGCCAGCTTACCATTAGAGCCATTCCCAGTGAAGACTCCATCACACTCTTCGACTCCTTGTTTCGATCGCCCACAGGTCCCTTTCAGTGGCGCCGTAGTAGTGGTCGACGGTGTAGGTCGTCGTCTCATACACCATCCCTCAAAACACGTCAGGAATTTTCTCCAGGGCCTGGGGGTCTACCAGAATGCGCACCTTGGGGGCTGCGGTTGCCAAAATCCCGGGCTCCGCCCCTATATCCCAGACAAAGGCGGGAGCTCGTGGAGGGGGCAGGAGCATCTTCTCCACTGCGGCAGGAGGTGGAGGTACCTATTATATTATTTCATATAATATAATATTAGATTAAATAATGTGACAAAATGTGATTTGTCACACCTTGTAACATATTATTGAGAGTCACAGAATTGGACACATGTGTGTGCCTAAATGTGACATATTTTGGAGTTACAAAAACAGTTACAAATTTGTAACTCCCAAATATTACTCAATAATGTGTATATTATATGTTACACATTTGAGATTGGATTTCATAAAGCCATATGAGAAATGACTAATAGAGATGTGATTTTAACTCCCATATTGTGTATGGAAGTTACAAAATCAAGTGGGAATAAATTGGAACGTTTTGGAAAAAACTAAAAAAATTGGTTGCTGAAAATGACCAAGGGCCGCGGCGCTTGAAACAAGCGCCGCGGCGCTAGTGGTTGACAGCTTCATACAAATTCGGTTTTTGTCCAATTTTGAACGTTTCCAACAGCCAAGTAACTCCCAAATCTCTATTTTAATTCCATAAAACATCCAATTAATCATTGGTAACAGCCATGGGGGTTGGTGGAATTTGAAATTCAAAGGGGTATCTCAAACTCTATAAATAGGAGTCTAATGCTCACTTGTAAGACACACCATTTTTTTTTTCATCCACAAAGCACTTGGCTGAAAAATACACCTTGAGGTTTGATTATTCCAGAGAGCTATTTCCTTGATAGATCCCTTAGTGCTTAGAGAATAGGGGGAAATAAGCTTTTAGACAAAGGTCTTGAACCTTGTTCAAGTTGGTGATCCCCACTACTCTACACTTTGGTTGTGTGAGAGTTTGTTTGTGTTTTCATTCTTTTGATCTTGTTGATCTTATTTACTTGTATTATTATTGTTTTGAGTTTGTAATCTTCTTCTTCTACCTCTTTATATTTACTTGTATTTTGAGCAATTGAGCTGTAATGTTTATTTAATCAATTACCTTGTCTGTTGATTTTTTGGATAGAGTTGTATTTTGGTTTTTCCATGTTTCCATTGAGTATAAAAATATATTCTCTAACAATCAAAAGCTTAATTTCCTTTTCAATGGAAGGAGAAACCATGGAGATCTTGTGAGAATCCAACCTTTGAAAAAATGGTAAGATAAGGTAATGTTCTTCTTTGGTTTTCTTAGAAGATCTAATGGTTATCATATAGTGATAGAAATGAGAATAAGAAAAGTTTACAAATAAGGTTCATTATTTTCTAATCTTCTTTGTATATAGTGGTTAGATTAGAAGATAATATAATATCTTGAGTTTTTGTTATATGTGATCAATGTGTAAACAATCTAGTAGATTATTGGGTAATATGCTAGCATGTTATAGAATTGTCTTATTATGAGATAATGATAAATTATTAAGATGACAATTTTATGAGTTTTATATGACATGCCTATATATATATATTGATTTTGTGAATCAATAGAATATATCAATATGTGGATATGTGAATTATTGTATGCTATTTGTGATGTATTTACAATATTATTATGAGATTAACAATGCATGCTAATATGATGGATATATGTTGACAAATTGTGTGAAATTTCTTTGAGACATAATTCTGTTAATATATAAATGTATATTGATTTATACATGAGAATTATCATGATTATTATGATATGCCATATAATATGATTGTTAAGATGATAATAATGTAAATATGTTTATCATATATTATTGAAATGTGATGAGTTACCATTTATTTGGTAAATAAAGAGAATTATTTGAGAAATTAAATTTCTTATTTAAGTGTTGACCATCTCATTTTATGAGATAAGAAAAGATGAAACTAAGGGGGGTTACATCTTTTAATGGTTGTGCCTTGCCATTGCAAGAAAATTGAATCAAAGTGGATTAAAAAAAAAAATGGGATGACATATTGACTCAATAGACGTATAGTCTAAAGAGTGGTCAAAAGAGAAAATATTTGAGAATTATTTAGTAACAATAATTCTTAAATATTGAATATCTCAATGAGGAGACATTTTCAAAATTGGAGAAGCAATTTTGAATCTTTACATCAATGGTGAATAAAAGATAACTTTATTCATTTTGGTTAAAGATGGTGATATGTTTAAATTAATCTCAATGAGGAGATAATTTTAAACAAAACATAAGAAATCAAAGTGTTTAAATAATTCAATGAGGGTTTATTTTCTTTGATTTAAAGTGTTTAAAAAATCGACATTTTCATTTTGATTTTGATGAGAAAATCAATGGATGTCAAATTGATGTTTTTAAAAGAATCTCAAAGAGACTCTTAGAAAATACACAAAAGTTGTTTAAGTGATTTTGAGATTATTTAGACAACTAAAAGTAAAAGTTGCTTTGAAAGAAATGTGCCTTGCTTTAACAAGTAAATAAATCAAGATAAACATTGAGGTTTTATCTTGAGAGTTTATCATGTGGCATAGAAGACTCATGATGAACTTTGAGAATCATAGGTCTAGATTTATCTTGGAGGATAAATGACTTATTAGAAATGAAGAGATTTCTATTTTAAAGTGATATTTTATTATCATTATGTGAGAAATGTGGGGGTGATGCTCCAAAGTTAATCAATTTATTTTGTTGTTAATCAATTGATTAATTGGTCATCCTATCAAATAGGTGATTTGGAATTCCACATTTTAAATCACATTGGCTATATGTGTATAGAATGGATAAATCTAGACATGCTTGGTGTCTAAAGTTACTGTTTGTAATATTTTGATTCAAGAAGGAATCAATTTAAAACATAAAGGAGAATTTTAGAAACAAAGAGGTTTCTAGAATTAATAATCAAGGAAAATGTTTATCTTGGATATAAAACTATAAGATAGTGGGGGTGTTGACTATGGTCAAAATCACTATTTTAAAGGGGTAACTATTTTAATAAAACTATGGCTAGCAACAAAGTTTGAAAAAAATAATGAGAGTGTCTAAGTATGCATACATGAGAAAAGAAATGATTCAAATGGAATCATTTCTACATCTCAAGGGGTGGGACTTAGACTCCCTAAAGAGATTCACGGTTGATGGTAACCTATCTTAATACTAGTAACCAAACTAGTATTAGGTTCAATAGGTAATAACAAGTCAATCAAGTGAATAGATAGTAGTACTCAAATTTTGTCCCATCTAAGATATGAGTACTAGTGTGTTACCAAAATGAGGGTTAAAACCGAAAGGTTTTTTTAATAGAACTCATTCTTGAAAAGACAAGTATTTTAGGGTAACAAAATACTATAAGAGTTCTACCTATATAGACCTAGGGGTGGTGCCGCCCCTCATGAGAATTGGGAGTCATTCTCAAGAAAAGTCTATGAATGGAATGTGCACATGGCCATTAACGGTGCAAAAGCGAGACATTGAGGTCTCAAGTGAACACAGCAAAGGTGTGTGTGTTATCACCGGTTTGTTATCAAGGGATAGTGGTTCAATGCTTCGGCAACCAAAATTTCAACAAACTTTGTGATAATCACACTAAGGTAAAATTCAAGTCGAAAGACATTTTACTTTATGCACCAATGCAAATGTTTCTATAGAGAGTGATTATTTAATCAAGTGGGGGAATATTATATTTTAATATAATGTTTGATTGATTAAAATAAGTGTTACAAAAAGTGATTATTTAATCTAGTGGGGGAATGTTATATAATTTCATATAATATAATATTAGATTAAATAATGTGACAAAATGTGATTTGTCACACCTTGTAACATATTATTGAGAGTCACAAAATTGGACACATGTGTGTGCCTAAATGTGACATATTTTGGAGTTACAAAAACAGTTACAAATTTGTAACTCCCAAATATTACCCAATAATGTGTATATTATATGTTACACATTTGAGATTGGATTTCATAAAGCCATATGAGAAATGGCTGATAGAGATGTGATTTTAACTCCCATATTGTGTATGGAAGTTACAAAATAAAGTGGGAATAAATTGGAACGTTTTGGAAAAAACTAAAAAAATTGGTTGCTGAAAATGACCAAGGGCCGCGGCGCTAGTGGCTGACAGCTTCATTCAAATTTGGTTTTTGTCCAATTTTGAACGTTTCCAACAGCCAAGTAACTCCCAAATCTTTATTTTAATTCCATAAAACATCCAATTAATCATTGGTAACAGCCATGGGGGTTGGTGGAATTTGAAATTCAAAGGGGTATCTCAAACTCTATAAATAGGAGTCTAATGCTCACTTGTAAGACACACCATTTTTTTTTCATCCACAAAGCACTTGGCTGAAAAATACACCTTGAGGCTTGATTATTCCAGAGAGCTATTTCCTTGAGAGATCCCTTAGTGCTTAGAGAATAGGGGGAAATAAGCTTTTGGACAAAGGTCTTGAACCTTGTTCAAGTTGGTGATCCCCACTACTCTACACTTTGGTTGTGTGAGAGCTTGTTTGTGTTTTCATTCTTTTGATCTTGTTGATCTTATTTACTTGTATTATTATTGTTTTGAGTTTGTAATCTTCTTCTTCTACCTCTTTATATTTACTTGTATTTTGAGCAATTGAGTTGTAATGTTTATTTAATCAATTACCTTGTCTGTTGATTTTTTGCATAGAGTTGTATTTTGGTTTTTCCATGTTTCCATTGAGTATAAAAATATATTCTCCAATAGTACCTTGGTCTGGGCAGCTGGGGTCTGGTATTTCCCCTTTGCAGGGGACTTGGTTGGGGTCCCAGCGGCTTTCTTCGCCACCCGGAGCTTCTTCATTTTGGGCCCAGAGGCTCCAGCAGAAGAGTTCCCTCCGGTGAACATAGCTCGCAGGTCTTTGTTCCTGGGCTGAGACATTTCCTCTGGTAAAACAAAGACAACATTAGTATACAAGTAAGCACTTATGCAAGAACAAAAATAAGGGGGAAAAAGCAAAACTCAAGTATATATATTGAAAGGGATCCTACCCCCCGAGCTAGAAGAGGAATCTATGGTCACGACCATAGGCTCCGGAGCTCCTGCGGGGGAATCTAAGACAATGACTTCACGAGCTGGAACAGGTTCTGGCTCCGAATCTGGTTCAGGACTAGACTCTTCTACATACTACCTAAGACCCAGAGCTACAGTACCCTCCCGAAGAGAGGGCCACGACCGGAGATTAGTCCCATACTCCTCAAAGAGGGCCGACCTAAAGGCTAAGGTGTTGTCTACGACTACAGTACCCCTAGGGCGGCTACTCTCGTAATCCAGCACGAGCCGATCGACACGTTGGAGTAGGGTTACGTCGAGGTCGGGTTGTTTCGATGGCGTTGAACGGGCTGGTTGGGATTAAACCTAGCTAACCGAGGATCGGCGGTGGCCCTATCTAAGCCCCTGAACATGTAAGGATTACCTTCCCCAGAGGGACCTGCGCTTGCTTCGAACCAGATCCTCTCCTCGTCCGTTCTTTGGGCGACCTCCATCGCCCGCTTCCTCCTCATCCTTATGAGGGGCACCTCGTCCTCCTCGTCCTCATCCTCTCCTTCCCCCGCGGCCTCCTCCTCGGGGATGGGCCTCAACTCGCGAGCAGGGGGAAGCCCTCGGGGTCTCCTTAGGGCCAAAGTCTGGCCCGGAGAGATCAATTTGCACGTCAACATCGTCTCATCTGTCACGAGCTGGCGATAGCCCTTTTCACTGGGGGGGCAAACCCGCCAGTGTCTCGTACTGACTCTCGAGGATCACAGACTTGTCTGTCCTTGCGAAAATGGCTGCAGAATTGTTCTAAGTCAGAAATGGATAAAGGGGGGAGCTAACCAATACTTAACTTACGAGCTAAAAGTAAAAGGTACTTACGAGGACGGTTGAAGTAGTGCAGTTCGCCCCCTTAGACATAAAGAACTGGTCTTTGAAGTCGTTGGGGTGGCTGGACAGCTCGATGACCGCAGCCGTATTTGGAAATCGGGTCAAGTAATAGGACCCGTCGCCTCACCCCCGCTGCTCCGGGCTGGCCTTGAGGCAGAAAAAGTACAAGATATCCGCTAGAGTGGGGACCTCCCATTCCTGTTTCAGGAACAGGTATCTCAACCCCGCCAACAAACGGTAGGAGTTGGGGGGGGAGCTGGAAAGGAGCCAACTTCACGTAATTGAGGAAGTCGGCGAAGTATTGGTCCAACGGGAGGAAGGCCCCAGCCTTGAAGTGCTCGTCACTCTAGGCCGCATACTCCTCGTCGAGCGGCGCGCAGCTCCACTCACCTTCTGCGGGAGGTCGGGCGATCAGGGCGCCCCTCCCCAGCTTGATGTTGTGGGAAAGGAATATTTTATTCACTTTCCCCTGGTCAGTGATCTTCGAGACGATTCTCTCAGCCTCGAAGAAAGCATCGGGCGCCACCTCGAGCTCCTGCTCCACGGCCGGCCCGAAGACGGGGATTAGGGAGTCTATCATCACCTCCTTTCCTTTGGATTGTTGGGAGGATGAGCTGCCTGCGATCCTCTTAGGAGCGTTCTTCTTGGGTCCCATCTGGTCGCCTAGCGAACAAAAGAAGTAATTTTAAAAAGGGCGACCTAAACATAGGGGAGAATCTAAAGAGAAGTGTTTCCTTTGCACGGGCTGAGGTAATCTCAGCCCGTGGAGAGTGAGACCACGCGGTTCTATGAACACGTGCCTGTGCTCCCAACAGATCCCCGATTACTCGGAATTCGTGTGTCAGGAGGGTCAGGGTAAAAGTTTGCCTTGGAAGGAAAGTTTCAGTAGGCAAGAGGCAAAACCGTCTGTGAAGCGTGTCCCCTAATCTACCCGGTTTTGCACCCAAAGTGCTGGATATTTTGAACAAGCATACCCAAAAATCTACCCAGAAGATTTCCCCAGAAAACGCACCCTACTGAACCATGCTCCTAAATGGTTTTCTTCTACAATCGATGCCCTAAAATAAAAACCTACACCCTTCGTACCCACAAAAAAAACCAACAGAATATTGCATGCAGCTACAGGAACTATTTACCTAAGCTACAGTGAAAAGAAAATTTAAAGCGTGCACAGTCAGAGAACTTACGAAGTGTTTTGCTGTGGGGGAGATGAAGGGGTTGTCTGAGTTGGGTCCTCGCTGGAATGACTGGTTCCAAGACCTCAAAGGAGTCCTTGCACCTGATCTTTCTGGGGTGCTGGGAGCGGTGACCGGGAGAAAAATAGGGTTTTTTGAGGGTGAGAAGAGAGAAGAAGATGGGAAATTTAGAAAATTTTCGAATAAACGGGTGGCCCATGCATAAGGTGGCCACCCCTTTTATATACGTGAAGGGCCACGTGAGGAGGGCCGTTGGATTGCCCTGATGTAGGATCCGAGGCTCTCCACTCAAAAGGCAAAATGACGGCTGAGTATAGGCTAGGCCATTTAATGCGGTTCTCGGAAGACGTACCGTCACCAACCACGATGTTCCACGTATTCGGCGCCTGCGTAAAAGGTGAAATATGGAGAGTCCATGGAGAAGCCTAAAAGCCCCCACTGTGGCCCTACGCTGTAACGACCCGACTTTTCTTAACTAGACCCACCGAACACGACTATGACTATCCGGGGTCAACTGGACCCTTACGGTCAACTTTGGTAAAAATCGGACGTTAAAAACTAAATAAACTTTAGAGTAAACTTTAGAAAATTTTACATGGGAGTACTTTGAAATAAAATAGTATTTGGATGGGATCCCATAGTTTTAAAAACAAAATGTAGTTAAACGTAACTTAAGAAATAGTCTGTAGCCACATGGCTTTCTTTAGATAAACTAGTAAACATGAAACTGATGAAACTGTTACTGGACTCAGCGGAAAACTTAAGAGAACCCTGACAACCCTGCAGGTCGGTTGTTTCACAGTATGCATACTTCAGACAGAATCCCCTCCAGCTCATTGCACTGCTCCTTAAGCTTTGCCCTTACCTACACACACAGAGTAACTGATGAGCTATAACGCTCAGTAAGGAAGCTAGCTACAACTTATGACTCTACTATCCAAAACAAACTTTGCATAACATAAATTCATGTCTAGAAACTGCAAACTGAGCAACACGTCTAGCATATTCACATAAGTCAAAGTGTTGCGTAACATACTGAAAACATATAGTTGAGCCATCGTGTTATCTGTGGGGTTTTAATCCCAGTGTGGCCTCCATGGCCCAGAGAATACTCACCTCCCGTACCAAAGGGTACACTCCGCTAAAACACAATGACTTAACTGAGTTGGCGGATAACCCCATTGTACGGCTGCATGGGGAATCCGCCTTCACAAGGCCTTGTACTGAGCCATCGAGTTATATGTGGGGTCATGATCCCCGGGTGGCCTCCGCGGCCCAGAGAATACTCACCTCCCGTGCCAAAGGGGTAAACTCTGCTAAAACCCGATGACTTTACTGACTGGACGGCTAACCCCACTACACAGCTGCATGGGGTCCACCCTCACAAGGTTTCCCTTGACAGTCACAAACATTGCACATGCATTCATGATACACTAAGCACCATCAAACCCGATAGATGGGTACTATCATGCGCATCCAGCCATATAATCACACACACATATATATAGCAACTAGAATTTAACCAGCAGTAAACAAACATGCAAACAATTCACTAGAATCACAACAAGCTAAGTTACTCTTGGTGTATACTTCTTTACCTCTTATCCTTAGCTTTCGTGAATTATGTCTTTGTGAGTATTTCTGATCGCGTTTAGACCCTATAATCATATTGGGACAATATGTCTTAGTTTATGCTTTACTAAGATTTTAAATATAAATAAGGGAATTTAAAATCAAAAACTGAAATTCCCGACATTGGCTCAAACCCGAGCCCTTGGGGTAAAATGACCATAATGCCCCTCTCAAAATCCTGAACTCAACTTAGAAAAATTATTATTTCCGATAATAATTTTCCAAAATTTCAAGTCAAAACTCCAATTATTTCTTAAAATTCCATTTTCTGATGCTCAAGTCCAATTCACGAGCCCGAGCCCACTTCTTGATCTTGAGACTTAAAATTGGCAATATTGTACTTCCTAAAATATTTTCTAAGTCCTTCAAAATATTTCATAAGTTCTAAGTCATCAAATCTAAACTTTGAAACTAATTCCCGAACCTATAACTTTTCATGAAGCTTAAATAATAATTCCCGAGCCTAGTTCGTAAATTATTAATCTTAGATATTAATTAGATAAATTTTCTAAACCTCGATCCTCAAATATCAGTTTGTAGACTTTGGGGTACCTAATCCCGAGCTTCACGACAAAATTCCAAAGTTTTGGGACCAACTACCATTTTTGGACCCTGTGGTTACTAATCAGTAACCATTAGTAACTAGTTGCTGAATGGATGAACATGCACGTGAACATCAAAAGACCATCACCCTCACGCACAGCCAACTTCCAAGACCAACCCGAGCCTTGCTTGAACCCAAAATCCCCCACCATGGCAGCCAAGATATCACCCTCATCACCACCATGACCATCACTTCGCCCACAACCACCACCATCACCCGCCTCCACCATTAACGCCGGCAACAATGGTGCTGTATTTTTCATGGCAGCCACCTATCAAGCACTAACCACCACCAAATCATCCCAAAACTCAAGATCTATAATAATGAATCATTCCCAACACCTTAATAAGTGTTTCTAGACACAAAGTGATGATTTAAACCATGTATAACAACCCAGATTTTTCAATAAACTCTTAAAAAAACTGAAACGAAAACGGAACCGTAACAACTACGAAGGAAAACTACGGGCTTGTACCTCTTTCTGTGGCGGGTTCCTGGTAGTTTCTTCTTCTCCCCAATTTAGTAAAAAACGCTATGAACACAACCAAACCATTTCTCATGAGTTTAACACTTAAAATCTAAGAGAACAATCACGGTAAAATAGGTTCGTACTTACGTTTTTCCTTCGAACTGTTCTTGTACCGAAACCTTCAAGAATACTCTCCTTTCCTTTGCTTTCTTCTACAATGGATTAAGAGGTTCTATGAATGTGTTGAGGGTCTGTAACTTCAATGAAAAACCCAAAGAACAACCAAAGAAAACTCACCTTCGATTCCTCCTTCTTGGACCCGAAGTGAAAGTACACCAACAATAGAACTATAAGTGTTCTTCTTCTTAATATCTCAAACTCTCTTTGTTTTCTCTAATAATTCCAACATTGACTGAAGAAAATGAGGGGAAAATGGCACCGGTTCCCTCCCTTGTAACCTCCAAAACTGCCAAGACCATTTTAAAAAAAAATGGTTTCCCTCCACTCCACAGGGTGGCCTAGACACCCACGTGAGAAGCACAATAATATGTGTGCTGAAAGGTTACATGCATTTTATCAAGATAATGCATTAAACCATGGCTTAAAAATAATTAACATCAACTATGTTCTAAGCACTAAATAATGCAACTTTGGTATAAACTTATGTCTATGATTTTATGTGAGTGCTTTCGACATAAAATCATAATTTTAATCCCATAAAATTCCTCTTGAATTATTCATAGACTCTTAGTGAATAAGTCACAAGATCATAGTCTAAAATAATTCTAAGATTTTATGTGGATTCCAAACACATAAAATCATATACTTAAACTCTTTGAACAAGATGTCCATCTTAGATTTATTTCACATCTAAGTTCTCATATTATGGTCTAAAGCGATCAACTCACACTTCTTTAATTGAAATAATAGTCACCAAATACTATTTTAATTATTACTCATACTTTTGATAAAAACAAGATTCACAGAATAATGTTTACATAAAACAAAATAAAAATAAATAAAAAAATTCGGGTTATTACATACGCGACGTCGTGTACCACGAGCAGTGGCTTGGGGGGCAAATGTACGCCCTGATTTTCCAACGGGCTATTAGCGAGCTGGGATATGGCCTAATTATATCAGCCACGTGGATACCCCATGACCGGAGCTGCTGTCGTCAGGTCCTACCTCTTTAGCTCAAGGTAGCCAAAGGTTCGCCAAGATTACTCAAGGGCCGAGTCTGGACTATGAAGGCCGCAAGTCGAGAAGGCATCCAGCTCGGGATACGAGCTGGAGTTGGAAGCTATGACCTTTTATAAAGTCAACCACGCAATGTAAACGTGGATATATCAGACATCACGTGCCTGATATATTCCTGAATTCTCGGACACACAGCATGAACGTGCGTATGCAGGCACCCACGACTGGATTGGGCCGTGCGGCCCATTATCCCCCTACCTGTTGATTAGACCACACTTCATTTGTTAGGTTTTATGAATTAATCATGAATGTCACAAAAGTGACATGATGGGTAAGAAGGTCACGGGACGACCCCCCTTACCAACTCCCAGGTGCCCTCTCCTATAAATATGGAAATCCTGGGAGTTACAAAGGGTTGGATTCTATTATGTAACAAAGTATCCTATAAAGAATACCAGAAATATAGTAATAATATTGGCTGGTGGAGTAGAAGGATTTTAACCTTTGAACCACATAAAAACGTAATCGTGTCATCAGTCCATTTAAAGATCATTCATCTATTTCGGTTCATTATTAAGCACTAATCTCTTTATCTTATTTTCTTAATTACCTGTTGGCGAAGAATCGCGTCAACACTTATGTAAATCCAAATTTTAACTCTTAAAATTCTAAGATTATCAAATTTAGAACAATTACTAATTAATTCTAAACTATGTTTTTCATAGGTATTAAACTAATAAATAGCAATAAAAAATATATAAAGGTAATATAGACATGCTATTAATGTGACATTACCCAATTTAACTACTTAAATCTAATTCACATTATTTGTATCCATTTATGGTAAAAAATATCTATACTACTTTTCTATCCTAGGAGACATGTTAATTATAAAATTAACATTCATACATAGCATGTCATTTCAATGATGCAATGAGTAAGCGGTTCTTATTCTATATGGCATATGAAGAAATAATATAAAAATATTATAAATAATAAAATATAATTAAAAATTAGGTTATTGACCGAGTTCTCTTTGTTAAATGAAATTACAAAAATACACCAAGGCATTCCTTGGGCTTCAAAGCTTCTTGTAATCTCAATGGGCTTCGTCCATTGTTGTGGGCCTTGGCAATTGCACACTCAAACCCCAATGAGATGACCTAATTTCCAAAATTAGCATTTTATCAAAAGTTTGTAAACTTTTGTTATTAAAATAATAATTTCATAAATTATTAATTAATAACTAATAACTTCCAAAACTATTATCAAATTTTGAAAAAATAATTCATAATCATATTTATTTATAATAAATAGTTTCTTAAACTATTATTATAATTATAATTATTGGGATGATAATTACTAAAATTATATTTAATTAATAATTAATTAGTTTCTATAAGCTAAATTTTGACTCCAATTAAGGTGTTCAAAAATTTCTATTTTTCTAAATGAAAATAAATTATTAATCTTATTAGTGATTTCTTAAACCAATATTTGATTTCAATAAATAAAATATTTTTCATTTAATAATGAATACTAATAATCTTGTTTCATAAACAATGTATTTGACTAATTTAATAGTCAAATATTTCCAATAATAAAATTAAGAAAATGAACAATTTAATTTCTTAATTTTGAATTAAGACATAAATGTCATGTTTCCCAAAATTATCAATTAACAATTTAATTGGCAATTAAACAATTTAATTAATATAGTTAAATTTTTTAAATTTAAAATTAATTAATTAATAAATCAATTTCAATTTGAATTTGGCAACCATCATCAACTTCCCACATTTTAAGGAAGAGAATATTATCTTCTTTCATAAACAAAAAAAAAAATGGATTCATTAGACTAACAACTCAATTATTCTCATAAATATCGTAATTAAATATTAAAATATATATATGTTTATTTAAATTAAGTAACCAATCACATTAATTAAATAATATAAATAAAACAAAATTCCTTAACTGTTGCTCACGGCAACAACCTTTTTTCAAAAATAAATGAATAATTGATCAATACGATTAAACATTAATATTCATGGCATCACGGCAACAACTTAAAATTGATGCTTTTAATCAATATTGATCACTTGCACCATATGTGCATTCACGCAAGTCATGGTCAACTGTTTTGATCATTTGAATTGATGAATGATCAATTATCAATTGATGCATCAACTTTTGTGCTCTTAATAGCACCCACGGCTAGCATAAAAATAATGAAGAATTGATCAATATCAACTATGATGGTTACAATAACATTTCAAAGTAAATCAAAACAAGTTTGATAACTTTACAATATTCAATCTTATTGAATAAGATCTCATTTAAGAACATAATTCAAATTCTAAAAATTATAAATTTAAAGAATTCATAGGACCTATACCCAACAAAACAATATGAGTGTACATTGATCTAATTCAAAAAATTAAGAACAAAACCAAACACAAAGAGATTAAGAACAAAACTAAAAACAAAGAGAACCATATAGTTAACGATCAATATTATTCATCGCATCCATAAAACATATTCAAAATATATATAATAGATAAGAACAACTCTTAAGCTCACTCATATAACATGTGCTCTACGTGTTCATACATTCAAAATAAACACGAATTAGATTCATGACACATGATTTCAACCGTTGCTCTGATACCAATTGTTGGTTTTTGATCATGTGATTGACAGTGCAGCAGTAGTATGAGATAATATTTCAATGCAATAATAACAATTATAAAAGCATAAGAACGAATCCATCTAGGAACCATAACTAGAATGGGATCTTTCTCATGCGCATGAATCTAAATAAAATAGAAACTTACAAATAAATTTTCTAGATGTAGAACACGTGTAGATAAAATAGTGTCTCCTAACCCACCACCTTCCATATATGGCTCGCACAAATAGAAGGAGATAGGTGGGTGTCTATGCTATTTGGTAGGATACAAAAGAACACAACACATGAGAGAGTGTTCTTCTCACAATTCAGAGAGAACAAAGTTCTCTATTTTTCTCTCTTGGAACATAACGTTAATTGCATCTAATGTATCTTTCTCATGATGTTATGTTATATTATTATAACAATCAAAAGAAGATCTAGCCCTAACCACATTGGGCCTCTGCGTGGGTGACAGTCCATTTGGACTGTGGTTGGCGCCAACTACAGGGCTTTGGGCCCTATGGTATTTTATCTCTATAAAATGCTATTTGTTGGGCCTTTATCATATTATTTTTTGTTGTATACAATTATACCACAAAATTAAATATGATTAAATTAATTTCAATAAAAATTAATTTCACAAAATTATTAATATAATTTTATTTTCCATTAAATATTATTTCATAAATAATATTTTAAATATCATTTCACAAATAATATTTATTTGTGAGATTAAAAATAATAATTTTTTATTTTTAATTATTTCCTTTTAATACAAAAATCCTACCTCTTTGTTATCGGGCTAATACATGGACAATATGGACCCGTAGTTCTAAGCTCCAATAATTTAATTAATTTCACTAACTCATAGTTCCATTAATTAATTTATTAACTATGAATTATTCTACTAGAAAGTCATAGTTGAACTCACAAAACTACAATCTTATATTATTAGAAGCTATAACTATAAATTAGTACATTGATTTAGTCATTGCATGAGTTATGACCCTCGCCTAGTTGTTCATAACTAAAGCTAGGTCTTAATGTCTATTGACCCTCGTTTTGGTCAACGACACGGAGTCTAGAAAATGACAGAAAAATAATACAGAGCTTGAGAAAACAATCTAACGGGAAATAAAGAACACAATGAATTATAGTGGTTCGGCCCCAATGATTGGTAATGACCTACGCCCACTTGATACTTTTATTAATATTGAGCTCCAAAGGTGTGATCAAAGAACTAGGGTTCTTGAGTTTCACAGACCTTAGAAGGAGAAAACAATACAAATGATGGATAATAGTAATGTAATTTGGAAAAAGAAAAAGATCCCCCTCCTTGAGCTATTTCTTGTGTATTTATAGGCTCAAGAAGGGTTACATGAGTCAAGTAATAATATCTTCCCTTAATAAACGGATCTTCAGGTCATAATGAAGAGATATTCTCTGATATCATTACAACTATACAGATTTATTCATAAATAAACAAAGTACACGACCAGGTTGATCGTATATAAAACTTGAACTTCTCATGTGGAAATATCTCTGGTCGATAGGTGAGCAGTATCTCTGCCACGTTTCGAAAATTATCGCCACGTCATCAACAGCTGTTTATTGGGTAAACATTTGCCCCCCAAGTTTATTTATTGCGACCAGCAATAAGTAAACTTAGGAAACTTAACTTTCGTATGCCCCACGAAATCTATCAGAGCCTCTCGTGCGTTCTCAAAAACTATGACCCAATCATGTCCAATCATGCCTTTTCGGTTTCCAAGTAACCTTTCTGATGGCTATTACACTCCCCTATGCCTTGAAAAAGGTAACTCATGATTACCCATTTTCAATATATCTCAGCCTTTATAAATAATCCTCACATTTACCTTTTTCAACTTTTTACTCGCCATTTCCTTGCCAAGAACTCTCAAGAACTTCCATCTCAGAGCTCAAAGCTTCGAAGGTCTTCCGTCACTGTTCTAAGGATCCTTTGTTCACACGCCCAAAATCGTTCCATTTCAAAACCTCCAACCTTCATCCAGGTAAATTTTTTCTACTTTTAAACCCTTTGAGATGCCATGCATACTTCTTTTGAGTTCTGAAACTTTTTGTGTTCTTGGGTAAAAATTCGAGAGGATTTTATGTATACCATTTGATGCTTGATAGGGTAGTGTAGTTTTGCTCTGTAGGAGTTAGGAACCAGTTTGATAATCAGGATCATAGGTATAGGGTGTAAAATTGAAGTAAAAATTTGATTTTTAGGCTAGCTGAAAAATTGGGGTTTTCCCGCCCCTTTGGAGTTGAAAAAGCTTTTTCCAGAAAAACTTTTTACTTTCACTTTTTGATCCGTTTTTCAAACTGTTCGCATAAAACTTAGTGTTTCGGTTAGAATGTTGTTGGTCGTAGACGCGAGCAACGTTATTCCAACTTTCAACATAAGCTCCCAGGCTATGCGTCTGATCTCCTTCTTTCTCTATTCGCAGTTTACATGCAAGACCCGTGAGGAGGAGAAAGACCTATCAACGATGACCTGCTAGCTCAACTGCTCGAGGACGAAGAACAACCCTTGTCATTGATACCCGAAATCCCATTTTCTCGTGCCAATCCAAACACTTCCCCTGTCTTGACTCGAAATATGGCTCGCACCAAAACCAAAGCCCAATCCGATCCTTGTCATCAACCTGCTCCTTTGGCTAATGCTCCCTCGACCAGTGGTCAAGATGAATATGCTCCTGACTTTAACATCCAAAGACGCGCTCGACCCCGTCATGCCATTCAGCCAGTTGTTGAGTGGCACTTAGTTCTTGAGAGTAGAGTGACGATCAGAATGATCGCCAATTATATAAGAAAGTACGGTCTCACGGGGGTGACCTTAGTCAGACCAAACCAAGACCAAAGGGCGAACCTACCCAGAGGCGTCTTCAGCGCCTGGTCGAGGTTTCACATTGAGGCAGGGGCTACCTTGCCTCTTCACTCATTCTTCCAGGGGGTGGCCAACTATTTCGGAGTTGCCCCCTTTCAAATAACCCCAAATGGATATAGGATGTTCGCTGCACTCTATATCCTGTATAGCCACAAGAAATGGCCCGTGCCAACGCCTCATGAGGTTAACTACCTGTTCGACCTCAAATCCAACCCTAACCAAGAAGGCACGGGGTTCTTCCACTTCTGTCATCAAGAAACCGGGTGCACCTTCTTGACTGACACCACCCACATCTCAAATGTGGGGAGGTACTATCAAGAGTACATCCTCACAACTGACATGATTGCAGACAATGTGGCCTTCGCAAAAAGAGGTAAAACTTTCGTATCACTGGCTGTTACTTCTTCACTTAGTGTTCCCCTCCACATTTTCTTAAACTGTTAATGTCTTCCAGGCCCATGGCTGCGACCAGACCCAACTCCGGACATGGAGTTGAGATCGGTGCTCTTAGCCAGCATGAATGATGTAGAAAAGAGCGTCAAGCATCTGGCCACTGAGGCTAACCTTAGGTTGGTTGGCCTCTTGACCCCTCAGTCGTACACGAGGGTGCCTTCAGCAGGGAGTGCCTTTGTCGAGGAGGAACCCGAGCAGCAACCTCCAGCGTCACCTCCACGAAGGAGACCGACAGGGGTCACAATCAGGGAACCTGCTGACACTCCTCCAGCAGAGAGGCCCTCGGCCCCCCTAGGGAAAGGAAAAAAGAAGGCCACCGAGCCTGTCGAACTCTCTGACGATTCATCGGATGATAATGGTACAATTATTTCGCTTTTAGACAATTTTTCAATTCCCTGTCATCTATTCGACGGGGACGGCAATTTTAAATATGCTCCACATTTAGGTCCAGACTTCTTCATGTCAAAGAGTGAGTATAAGACTAGTAGAGTCTATAGGATAGCGACCAGTAATAATAGCTTGGGTATTTGACTTTGCAATCTCACTGTTCAACTTTTCTCTTCTTTTTCAGACATGGAATCTGTCAATGTGTTCGACATCTATAGCACTCCTGAGGCTACTGCGGCTCCCCCGAGCAAGAAGAAAAGCTATAAGAGACACCACGGGGAGAGCAGTAAAGCGCCTCAGGCGAAGAAGGCTCAAAATGCAGGCCCTTTGGAGGATAGGCCGTCCGCCACCACAACTCCATCTGTTCCCCACGAGCAGCAGACTCCTTTTGCTCCGGCCGGATCGACTCCTCCTCCCGCGGCTCCGATCGACCAAACTCAGCAGGCTGATCCTGCTCCAACCCAGGGTGAGATGGTTGGTCACGCCTTTAAACTAGTCAAGGAGAGGATCGCTAAGATTGAGAAGCACGACTGCTGCCGAGAGACAATGGCTGCTACAGAGACAATGGAAGTTGACCCGATCCTGAACCGCGCCTTGAACGAGTTCACCAGTGTAAGTCATCTTTTTCTGCAGAAATAGGTCTTCTTTATTTTATTGTTTTTCTAACTTCTATTCTGATTGCAGGACATGCTGACCCTCACCGCCAGCCGAATCCTCTTGGGTGCCATCACCGAGTAGGCCAGAACTTCAGAGCAACGGCACGAGGATGAACTTAAAGCTGTCGAGGCCAAACATGCTGAACAGCTTGCAGTGGTGGTTGAGGAAAAGGCCCAACTGGCTAAGGAGTTGGAGGAGAAGCAGAGGTCTTTGGAGAAAGTTGGCGAGCAGAGGTAACAATTTAAGGAGTCCAACCGCTTTAACTTCCGCGCGGCCCAACAACTCGAGGTGGACTTGGTCGCGAGCAGGCAGGAGACCACAACTCTGGAGGGCCGGATTGAGGATTTGGAGAAGGCCAGCGCTGGAAATTTTGAAAGGTACAAAAGTGCCACTCTTTGATGCTTCTATGATTTCAGGAAGCATAATCAGGGTGCCAACTTCGACTACCTTCCTGACAACGTGAGAAATGCCGAGCTTGCTCGTTGCGCTGCTCAACTGGCTGAGGAAGAAAGATCAAGGGTTCCTACTTCCCTAGAAATCTTGCTGGCCGCTGGGATGGACGGGGCAGACAACGAGGCTGCAGGCGTTGTTGACCAGAACCTTCTCCAAGATCCTCCGGCTCCTCAAAATCCTTGAGCTTCTTAGTCTTTTCTGTTTATGTTTCTTCTTTTTAACTACACAACCTATGGGTCGTGATGTAAAAACAATATAATTTTCGTTTGCTGCATGGGCAGCTTTTACTTTTTCTTGAATAATTACATCTGAGCAGTTACTGCTCACGGTGTAAAAGGATTCGTTTTGATATTATAATATATTTGCATATTATTATAACATCAGTTCGCATGACTGAACTGAGCATAGCACTTTGGTTTGATTTAACAAAATAAATTTTTTTTGAAAAATACTCTAAGTGCCCTAGCATGCTTTCACTTATTTTGCTCATGTGTTTACATACCTTTTAATGATATGCTTTGCTTACTTGTACCTTATATGCCCCCAAAGTGATCGGGGAGCTTTAGGTCCTTGGTCACTTGCCTTGACTAGAACCTTCTCGAACATTACTGCTCGTAGCAATATGATTCGCATTATAATACAGCAAAACAACACACGTAATGAGCAAATACTTATAATAAATACAATAGTTGGCAAGAAATGACTGGCTGAGCACAGTCCCTTTTATTTCTCGTAATAAATGGACTAAACATGTTTGTACGAGTGATCAAAAAGATCTTACACTTTTCCGAAACTTGTAAAAAGTAATATTTATACAAGCCAATTCTTTAAGAAGAATTGTTCATTGGTAATACTTGCACAGGTGTTCTCCATTCCAATAGCGAGGAACGAGATCTCCGTTTAAGCGGGCAAGTTTATAAGTGCATGGGTGAAGGACTTCATCAATCTGGTAAGACCCTTCCCAATTAGGCCCGAGTACTCCAGCAGCTTGGTCGCGGGTGTTAAGGAAAACTCTTCGAGAGTACAAGGTCTCCAACATTGAATTTTCTTTCTCACACTTTAGAGTTGAAATACCGGGCGACCTTCTGCTGGTATGCCTCTACTCGGAGCTGGGCTTGTTCACGCCTTTCATCAATTGAGTCCAAGGATTCCATCAGTAGCTGGCTGTTAGAATCTTGGTCGTATGTTAATCTGCGGTGCGAGGGTGGATCTAACTCGGCAGGCAACATAGCTTCATACCCATATGCCAAGGAAAACGACGTATGGCTTGTTGCTGTTCGATGGGAAGTTCTGTACGACCAAAGGACCTCAAGCAACTGTTTTGGCCACACTCCCTTAGCTTCTTCGAGCCTTTTCTTCAGGGTATCTTTCAGTGTTTTGTTAACTGCTTCGACTTGCCCATTCTTTTGGGGATGAGCGACTGAAGAAAAGCTTTTGATAATATCATGTCGTTTGCAGAAGTTCGTGAATAGATCACTGTCGAACTGGGTGCCATTGTCTGAGACGATCTTTCTTGGTAATCCATAGCAACAAATGATGTTTTTGACTATGAAGTCAAGCACTTTCTTGGTTGTTATGGTTGCGAGTGGCTCAGCCTTGGCCCATTTGGTGAAGTAGTCGACGACAACCACTACGTACTTTACACCAACTTTTCCTGTAGGCAAGGATCCGATTAGATCTATTCCCCAAACTACGAATGGACATGGACTCTGCATCTGCTATAACTCGTTGGGAGCTGCTCATGGGATTTTAGAAAATCTTTGACACTTGTCACATCTTCGCACAAACTCCAATGAGTCTTCATTCATGGTTGGTCAGAAATATCCCTGCCTCAGGATCTTTTTTGACATGCTTTGCTCCCCAGCGTGGTCACCACAAAATCCTCCGTGCACCTCTTTCATCAACTCTTTGGCTTTCTCTTTTGTAACACATCTGAGAAGTGGTAGTGAGTGTCCCCTTCTGTACAGGATCCCATCGACCAGGATATACCTAGCAGCTTGTCACTGAAGGCACCTAGCTTTGTTTCTGTCCACTGGCAGGACGTGGCTTGACAGATACTCTACATATGGTGCCATCCATGTATCCGCCATCTGGATGACCAGAGTGGTTTCTGCTACTTGGATGCTTGGTACTGATAGTCGCTCAACTGGCACTATGTTCAGAGTATCAACATCTTTTGCACTTGCCAACTTCGCCAAAGCGTCCGCGTTGGAATTCTGATTGCGAGGTACTTGCTGGAGACTGTATCTGTCGAACTGGGCTAACAGATCCTTTGCTTTGTTTAGATAGGCGACCATCTTCAAACCACGCGCCTAATACTCTCCCAAGACTTGGTTCACCACCAGCTGGGAATCACTATAGATGTCAAGTGCTTTTATGTTCATATCCTTGGCTAACCGCAGTCCAGTGAGTAATGCTTCATATTCAGCCTCATTGTTAGAAGCAGCGAAGTCAAATCTAATTGCACAGTGAAATCGATGCCCTTCCAGCGTTATCAATATTACTCCTGCTCGTGCGTGGGATTCGTTAGATGAACCGTCTGTGAACAATTTCCATGAGGGTGCTTGGATTTGACATTCAGGCTCTCTGGATTCCTTAATCTGCTCGCCACTCGCGGGCTCTGTGAATTCAGCGATGAAGTCAGCTAAGGCTTGTCCTTTTATCACTGCTCATGGCAGGTAAGATATGTCAAATTTCCCAAGTTCGACTACCCACTTTAGTAATCTTCCGGCAGCCTCTGGCTTTTGCAGGACTTGCCGAAGAGGCTGGTCGGTCAATACCGTAATCGGATGAGCTTGGAAGTAAGGTCGCAGCTTCCTAGAGGCCAAAACTAAGCAATAGGCTAACTTTTCGATGGGGGAATACCTCAATTCTGCTCCGATCATTCTTTTGCTTACGTAATAGACAACCTTCTACACACCTTCTTCTTCTCTTACAAGAACAGCACTAGCAGCATAATCTGTGATTGCCAGGTAGATGAACAAAGTTTCTTTATCGACTGGCTTTGACAGGATGGGTGGTTGCACCATATGCTTTTTTAGTGCTTGAAAGGCCTGTTCGCACTCATCTGTCCATTCAAATTTCTTATTGCCTCTGAGTAGATTGAAAAATGGGACGCACTTGTTTGTTGATTTTGAAATAAATCTACTTAGAGCAGCAATCCTCCCGGTCAGGCTTTGGACATCCTTAATCTTTACTGGCGACTTCATCTCGATCAGGGCTTTTATTTTCTCAGGATTATCTTCAATTCCTCTTGAGTTAACTGTAAATCCCAAGAACTTCCCTGATCCTACTCCGAAGGAGCATTTAAGGGGATTTAGCTTCATCCTATATTTATTCAGGACATTGAAGCATTCCTGCAAATCCCTTACATGCTCTTCTACTTTCTTCAACTTAACCAACATGTCATCGACGTAAACCTCCATGTTTGTACCGATTAGCTCCTTAAACATGTGCTTGACGAGTCTCCGGTAAGTCGCACCAGAGTTTTTCAAACTAAAGGGCATCACCTTATAACAGTAGAGCCCTGTATCAGTTCGAAAGCTAGTGTGATCCTCATTAGGGGGATGCATACTAATTTGATTATACCAAGAGTATGCATCCATGAATGAAAGGATCTCATGTCCTGCAGTGGCATCGACCAGCTGGTCGATCCTCGAGAGTGGGAAACAGTCTTTGGGGCAGGCTTTATTTAGGTCTGTAAAATCCACGCACGTACGCCACTTGCCATTCGTCTTGGGCATGAGTACGGGATTAGAGACCCGCGATGGATAAAATGCCACCCTGATGAACCCATTCTCCTTTATCTTCTCGACTTCCTCTTTCAAGGCGTTTGATCTATTCTTGTCGAGCAGCCTTCTTTTTTGTTGCACTAGTGGAAAGCTTTTGTCGATGTTAAGGACATGGCTGATGACTGCAGGATCTATCTCGACCATGTCTTTATGCGACCAGGCAAAGACATCCTGGTTCCTCCTTAAGAACTCCACCAGTGCTAGTTTTGTTGTTGTCTCTAAGTTTTTATTGACTTTCACAACTTTGGTCGGATTTTCCTCATCGAGTTGGACCTCTTCAAGGTCCTCGATGGGGCCCACTTCTTCTTCAAAATCCCCAAAGCGAGGATCTAATTCTCTATCCTCACTTTGGGCAATGCCCTATTTGGTGAGATTATCACCTGTGCGGGCTTATGTTAAGAGTGTGTCCTAAAAGCATGTAAAGACATTTGTTTTTTCTGTGAATAAATAAATACAATGGTTTATTATTATTGTCATATTTAGATTGTTAAATTATTGTTTGAATAATTTTGTAAATATCAGAAAAATTCCATATTCATTATTGAGGGTGTGATCTTGTATTAGTACGAGAAAATTAAGATCACATGAATGAATAAAAATAGTCAACAATAACAAATTAAAGTTATGGTATTCTTTAATTGGAGTTGTAAGTACGGTTTATTGAGTATCATAATGATACAAATAATCTAGATTCGGATTATTGATGTGGTAAGACATCTCGGTAAATGTGCTTTATATAATATGATTATATATGACATGGAGCGATATGAATTAAAGTCTTTATCCAAAAACCATTTAACAATAAAGACTTGTAATTCATATCATAACTGATGATCATTTATAGATCAACCTAAATCCTGAGTGTTCATGAACTCATGTTCATGTTTATTAAATCTTTTGATTCATTCATTAAGGTATCTTCAAAGAATGAGGCTAATGACTTTTGTTTTGGAGATTTAATATCATGGATGGCTGGGAACATGTATCAACAATACGAAATCTAATATTTCCTAACGGATCGTTTATTAGTTCCCTTAAGGGTTAATTATGGAACTGAATAATTTTGAGCTCAAATCTATAATTAGATTATAGATTAATTATTCATTAGTGAATTAATGGTACTTAAGGAATAAGAAGTAAATTAGAAAGGTTAAATGGTAATTCTCCCATTCTAATTTATGAACTAATTAATTAGAGGGTTGAACTATTGTAAGATGGTTATATCAATGGACGACTTAAGAAAAAGATTTCTGTAAAAGTATATCTATAACATAAAGAGTGCAATTCTGAATTTATAGTGGAGTAATATCAGAATTAATAAATTAACTATTATAATTAAAGAGTTTAATTATTTAGTTTCAATTTATTGGAGCTTAATGTTATAGGTCCATGGTCCCCGAAATGGCTCAAACAATCACTGTCAAAGGCAAATACAAAAAATGGGCAAAAAGGACTTATGTGATAAGTAAAATATTTTTCTATGTATCAAACATAATTATTGTTTAATTATGTGTAATTAATTAATTAAGAATTAATTAATTATTTGATTTAACAAAAATATAATTAAGTTTGAATTAATTTATTTTTGGGATTTTTGGTATTTAAATAATAATAAAAATTGGGAAAAATCACATGTCTGCACAGGCATGTGGTACACGTGTGGCACAGTGCACAAGCACTGTGCTACACGCATAAGAGATGGACTTAGTCTCTTGATTCCACAATTTTAGTTATTTAAATATTAAATAAATAATGAGATATTTTAATATGATTAAAATATTATTATTTAAACAAAAATCTGATACCTGATTAGTTATTTTGAATTTGTTTAAAATAACAAATATTTTAATATATTGGATATTATTAAATATTGGATATCAGTTTTCACAGAACGTAATTTTTCAGGGATAGAAAAATATCTAGGATTCTCTCAGAGAAAAGAGAACCGTGACAAAAACAAAGGTCATTGTTCTTCACAAAACCTAGGTCCAAACTTTATCAGATCTCATGTGTTGAAAACATCTGATAAATAGTTATTGCCTATTATTTGTATAGCGAGCCCACAC
Source organism: Humulus lupulus (assembly GCF_963169125.1). Classification (NCBI taxonomy): domain Eukaryota; kingdom Viridiplantae; phylum Streptophyta; class Magnoliopsida; order Rosales; family Cannabaceae; genus Humulus; species Humulus lupulus. The sequence continues at coordinate 150,068,937 of NC_084799.1, forward strand.
TCGTTCTTTGTGTGCGTGAGAACATTTTGGAAGATCTTGGTGTGAGATCTCAAGGATTCAGCCATACGAAAAGATAGCAGCAAGGAAGGACCTGAGGTAATTTTTCTATTCTTGTCCTTGATTCAATATATATATATGAGTGTGAAGAAGTAGATCTATAAATCTTATGGGATTAATCTGACAATTTGATTGTTGTTCCGCTGCGCATAATCTCTGATTTGATCAATAAAAACCAACAGCTTGAACATCAGTTGCCATTTGCAACTCCTTCCCGGTGGCATCCCTCGATACACCCTTCTTTGCCTTGGTGATCGAGGCGTTGTAGCACTCCCTCACTTCCCTTTGGTTTCCCAACACGCATCCTACCCCTGCGTCCGTTGGGAATTTCATGGTGAGGTGCCATATAGAAGTGACGGCTCACAGGTCGACCAAAATTGGTCTCCCTATCACAGCGTTGTACGCTGAAGGACAATCAACTACTATAAAAGTAGTGAGTAATGTCCTGTTAGCAGGCGCAGTGCCTGCTGTGAGTAAGAGTCTAATCGACCCTACTGGGGCGAGCCCTTCTTCGAAAAAACCATAAATGGTTTGGTTGCATGGCTCCAGGTCCTTGATGGACAATTTCATCCTTTCCAGTGAGGACTTATACAAGATGTTGACCGAACTTCCTGTATCGACCAACACCCTTTTCACCATCATGTTCGCGATCTGTACGTCCACGACCAGCGGATCGGAGTGTGGGAATCACACGTGCTTGGCATCGTCGTTAGAGAAGGTGATCACTTCCTCCTCTGTTCGAGCCTTTTTTGGTGCGCGATCCTTGACACTCATCATCTCGATGTCCTGGTCGTGGCGTAGGGTTCGAGCATATCGTTCCCTTGCTTTCCCACTATCTCCTGCGAGATGTGGGCCTACGCAGATGGTGAGTAGAGTACCTGCCACAGGAGCTGGCTTTAAAGGTAGCGAGCATTGGCATGCAGGTGCTGACTCGCTGCAACCATGAGCCTTTCGTTGAGAACCTCCCGCGGCTCATACATATCTTCTTAAATGTCCCTGTCTGATCAGGAACTCAATTTCGTCCTTCAGCTGGTTACATTCAATTGTGTCGTGCCCGTAGTCGTTATGAAAATGACAGAACTTTGATGAATCTCTCTTGGAGATATCTTTCCTTATTGGTGTGGGTTGTTTGTAGGGCACGCTCGAGCTGGTCACCTGGTAAACCTCGGCTCGGCTTTCAACAAGGGCAGTGTAATTGGTGCATTTCGGTTCATACCGATTACCTTTGGGGCGCTTACTCTCGGAGGTTGAGGGTTCGCTGTTCGCTCGCTTTCCACCATTCTTACCATTGCCATTCCCGTTGCCATTGGGCTTAGACCCGTTGGCGGCTTTGGCGGGCTCTTCCTTCGGCCCCTTATCTTTTGCTGGCGATTTCCCTTCATTGGCAATCGCGTCCTCGAGCTTGATGTACCGATTAGCTCGTTCTAAAAACTCCTGGGTACTTTTAACCCTATGCGTTCTGAGGCTACTCCAGAGGAGAGAATGGCGCCTAACCCCAGCAGTTAGGGCCATCATCTTGCCTTCATCACCCACAGTCTTAGCTCCTGCTGCGGCTCGCATGAAGCGCTTAACGTATTCCTTCAATGGCTCCCCTTCTTTTTGGTGTATCTCGACCAGTTTGTTCGCCTCGGTGGGGTGCACACGACCCGCGTAGAACTGTCCGTAAAACTCCTTCACGAACATCTCCCAGGATACTATACTTGCAGGAGGGAATTTAAAGAACCACTCCTTGGCGACATCAGAAAGTGTCGCTGGGAAGATCCTGCAGCGAGCATCTTCAGAGACTTTCTGAATGTCCATTTGTATCTCAAACTTGTTGACATGAGATACTGGGTCTCCATACTCGTCAAAATTTGGCAGAGTCGGCAACTTGAACTTGCTGGGGGTTTCTGCCACAACAATCCTATGTACGAAAGGGGTGCCTCTCCTTCGATCGTACTCAATGTGCGATGTCCGCCCCCCGACCAGCTGCTGCACAGCCTGGTTCAAGGCATGGATTTGAGCCTGAACGACTTCTGGGATTTCTGGGGCCTCTGGTGCCGGGGGAATGTACTCATCATGCCTTTCTCGGTGGTCGTTGAGTACATTCCTCAAATCATCGTCTCTTCGCCACTGCTCACTGGCTCCAAGTCGGCTAAAGACATTATTTTGCCTGGGTTTCCCCCAGCGTTATGACCTGCTTGTCGGTCTTCTCTAGGTGGGGGGCTCCTGCCTCCAATTCTCTCTTCGTTCCTCCGACCAGCATTTCCTCTGCCTGAGTTGGCCTCATTGTAGCCATGGCCATCTCTGAACCATGACTGGCTATGGTGCGACCAACTATTTCCTCTGTTGCCACCTTGGGCTGGCGTTTCCAGAGCATTAGGGGGAGGCCTGCGTTGGTCGGTGGGTCCTCGTGCATTGTCATGCCGTGGGGGGGCCCTGACCGCAGAGCCTGTCTCTGAGTTCCTTCTGTTGGCAGAAGGACGCTGCCCCTTGCTCGGTGGATGCAGCTCTTCACCCCCTGGGCGTCTAGGGCTGCGGGGCTGTTGCCCGGGCCTATTCTGCCTCGGGCGCGGGGGATTGCCTCGACCAACCTGAGACGGAGGTTGTGTCTCAGGATCCCTAGGTGGGATATCTTCCTGAGGCATAGGTGGCTGCTCTGGCCTCTAAGGGCTTGTTGGCTGGAGCGGAGGACTAGGATTGGGGCCCCTTTGAGGTGGACCGCTTGAGGGTTGATCAGGCGGGAGGCTAGCGCAGCCTGATTCCTAGCCAGCTGGATGGCTGCTTCAAGGGCTGCCATGGCATCCCTCTACCGATGGTCCATCTCCGCCTGCCTCTCGCTCAGATATGACGCTGGCGCTCTATCTCCCTTTGCTGCGATGCCATTATTTCGGCAGCATTCTCCTGATTGGCCCTCAGAGTGGCCAACTCGTCTTGCAACACCCCCAGTGTTGTCTTCAGGGTCTTAGAATCCAACTCCTCCTCGTCAAACTCCAAATGAGGTTCATCTTTAGCCACATTTGGGGGAGGAGCTGGGATGGTGCAGCGGCATCCTATCCAGTCTTCTTGGTAGTTTTCGCCATTAGATCTTCTTGAGTTAAGCTCTCAATGAAAGCACCAGAATGTTGACCTTCATTTTGGTCAACCACACGGAGTCTAGAAAACGACAGAAAAATAATACAGAGCTTGAGAAAACAATCTAACGGGAAATAAAGAACACAATGAATTATAGTGGTTCGGCCCCAGTGATTGGTAATGACCTACGTCCACTTGATACTATTATTAATATTGAGCTCCAAAGGTGTGATATAAGAACTAGGGTTCCTGAGTTTCACAGACCTTAGAAGGAGAAAACAATACAAACGATGGATAATAGTAATGTAATTTGGAGAAAGAAAAAGATCCCCCTCCTTGAGCTATTTCTTGTGTATTTATAGGCTCAATAAGGGTTACATAAGTCAAGTAATAATATCTTCCCTTAATAAACGGATCTTCAGGTCATAATGAAGAGATATTCTTGGATATCATTACAACTGTACAAATTTATTCATAAATAAATAGAGTACACAACCAGGTTGGTCGTATATAAAACTTGAACTTCGTGTGGAAATATCTCTGGTCGATAGGCGAGTAGTATCTCAGCCACGTGTCAGCCACGTGTCGAAAATTATTGCCACGTCATCAACAGCTGTTTATAGGGTAAACAATGTCCATTAACCTCTCTAATTATGTATTTATCAATTAGTTCCATTGATCCTCTAATGAACATTATTCTATAAATTTAATTATAGACTAAAATTTGTGTTCTCTAACAGAAATTGGGTGCTCTATGTTCAAGTCAGGAATCAACACTAAAGGAACAACTAATCTGCTTTCATTTAAGTAAGGAGTAGATTCCATATCTGTTAAGTATGCTCCCAACAACTTGTAGTTCTATGACTCCAAGATATTAGGAATTCGGTCGCAGGAATATTGAACCTTACCCGATAAGTCAAAAGTCATAAAAGCACAAATAGGAGTTCATTACTCACTTCAGGATTGAGGTCAAGTCTCAAACGATGATCGATTGATGAATGTTGAACTTCTATATTTTAACGAAGATTATCAGAAGTTCTTTCTTTCATCGTGTCCCAGTCCAATACAATCTATATTGTATACGGTACCTCTAACTCTTTGTGCCGCTACACTAAACAGTCTGGATAAATTTTTCTATCTTAAACAAAAGATATACCTGCTCATAATCTTTATTAAATAAATCTCCCACTTTATTTAGTGATTACGGACAATTTTTATATTATTATCTTGAATTAAATCCTCTTGTATATGTATCATTATACATATACTTAATTCAAGACCACATCAATAATATTGGATCTTCATGATAAATGGCATGTATAATTAAATACAAATATAAGTGCAAAATATTAACTTTATTTAATTAAAAGTATTTCTTCATACAGAAATACGCTTTAAAGGAACAAATATCAACACAATGCTAGTTCCAAATCATGGGTAGGGTACCGTTGCTCATATTCCTTCAACTGTCACGATGCGTAGGCAATAACCTTCCTACTATGCATCAACACACATCTTAACCTCATTCTTGATGTGTCACAGTACACCACGAATTTTTCCCCATCTGAAGGAAGACTCAGTACTGGAGCAGTAATCAACCATCGCTTCAGTTCCTGGATACTACCCTCACATTTTTCTGACCATGCAAACTTCAAATTCTTCTGTGTTAACTCACTCAATGGTGTGGAAATCTTCAAAAACCCTTCCACAAACCGTCTGTAATAGCCTGTTAACCCAAGGAAGCTCCTAACCTCTGAGGCGTTCATTGGCCTCGGCCAATCTCTAATTGCTTCTACCTTGGCCAAATCTACCTTAATCTTGTCTCCACTAACAATATGTCCAAGGAATGTCACCTCTGGTAGCCAGAACAGACACTTCTTAAATTTAGCATACAATTGATTCTCCCTTAACCTCCGCAATACCGATCGGAGATGCTGCTCATGCTCTGCCTCTGAACAAGAGTAAACCAGGATGTCATCAATGAAGACAATCACGAACTAATCTAAGTAATCCTTGAACACCCTATTCATCAAATCCATAAATATTGCTAGGGCATTGGTCAATCCAAATGACATGACCAAGAACTCGTAAAGCCCGTACCTCGTGCGGAAAGCCGTCTTCGAGATATCCTTGTCCTTGATCCTCAGCTAGTGATAACCAGATCGAAGATCAATCTTCGAGAATACTGTCTTACCCTACAACTAATTGAATAGGTTGTTTATCCTCGGTAGTGGGTACTTGTTCTTGATAGTCAACTTGTTCTACTCCCTGTAGTCTATGCACATCCTCAGGATCCCATCATCCTTCTTCACAAACAAAATCGTAGCACCCCATGGCGAAAAGCTAGGTTTGATAAATCTCAGGTCTAATAGCTCTTGTAACTATACCTTCAACTCCTTCAACTCTGTCGGAGCCATTCTATATGGTTCCCTCAACACCAGTTCTATACCTGGTGCTAACTCGATCTCTCGGTGCAGTGGCACTCCCGGTAAATCCTCAGGGAACACATCTAAGAACTCACATATCAGTCTAGTCTCCCTTTGTCCAACCGGCATAACCCTAGTGGTATCCACCACACTGGCTAGAAAACCTATACAACCTCCTTATAATATGTCTCTATCCCTCAATGCTAATATCATGGGAATGCGAGGTCCATGCATAGTACCAAAAAAAAATGATGGGGTCCTCACCCTCAAGCTCAAATGTCACCATCTTCCTCTTGAAATCTATAGTCGCCACATACCTGACTAACCAATCCATCCCTGAAATCATGTCGAAGTCATCCATACTCAACTCAATCAAGTCTATTGATAGTTCTCTATTGTCCACCATCATTGGCAGCACTCTAATCCATCTCATGGAAACTACCAGTTCCCCTATAGGCAGTATAGTCCCAAACCTTGCAGTATAATACTCACTAGGCCTACATAATCTATCAATCACTTTGCTAGAAATAAATGAATGTGTAGCACCAGAGTCAACCAATACAGTATATGAAGTGCTAGTGTAGAAAGTTGGCCTGTCACCACCGAGGGACTAGCCTCAGCCTCTGCCTGAGTCAAGGCGAACACTTGAGCTGGAGTCAAGCTATCTGCCTTCCTTATTTCTTCTTTCTTCAAAGTCGGGCAATCTTTCTTGAGATGCCCAATCACTCCGTACAAGTAATAGGTTTTCGCCTGGCATTCGCTTAGATGGAACTTCCTGCATCTAGCACACTCTGGGTAGCTTCTCCATATCTCACTGCTGCCTTGGCGACTGCCCAGGACACCCCGGACCCTCCTATCAAGACCAGCAATGGTCGAGGTGTCAGGGGTCTTCCTTTTCTGATCACTAGGGCCTCCGCCCCTACCAGATCCTATGAGTGGAGGCAAAAGTAGCGATCTACGTCTCGCCTGGAGAAACCTCCATTGTGATCTTGTAATGCCCTAGATAGCCAAGACCATTACACTGTATATTTTAAATAGTGCAGGACGTGCTAATCTAGTCGTTTGGACATAAACGTGTTATTAAGGTCAATTAATGGATTAGGGTTAAAATACTTTGATAATAAAATAGTTGTTTTTCATTAAAATAGAGTTTGTACACGGGGTCCCAAAAAGGTGTTTACAAGCCAAATACAACCCTCAAAATAGTTACAAAAGAATTCAGTCTAAATGGAAAAATACAATTTTGGTTATAGTTCATGTCAATCCCTTGGTCATGGCGATTGAGCAGCTGTTGACATACACACCGCCCCTAAAGCTCTCCAACTCATGGTTTTTCCAACTTTCCCTTTCCCTTACCTACACCACGTAGCACCCATGAGCCAAGGCTCGGCAAGAAAACTTAATTCAATAAGCACAAATAAAAAACAGTATATGCATAGTAAGCTTAGATCAATAAGTTCAATCAACAGCAAAATATAAGCAATAAGCTTAACAGTAATGTTCAGCTCAAACAAACACATAAACCATTCACATCAATCAATAAATTAGTTAAGTGTAAACATCACTTCTGTTTATTGTATAATATTCAGGCCCGGCGCCCTTAGGCCGAGTCTTCTAGTCTTATAGCCGAACATGGCACACTTAGGTCGGGCTACATTCTGCACGTTTGCTATTGGCCCCTGGCACCCTTAGGTTAGCTTTCAAAATAGATATAATCACAAATATGCATTTCACATTGAGCAATCAAAGGCAACCTATACAAGCATGCCTATCTAGATATTCTCAAATACATATATATTCACAATCATAACATACCGTCAACAGGGGTCTAAGCCCCTTTCACAACCCGAATGCAGTTTTCTTGCCTCGAGTCTCGAGCGGAAAATGTAAGACAGTCCCGAGCACGATCCTCAATCCCGAGCCTTAACGGTAACCCTAGTTACAAAGCGGTAATTGATAACCATTAAAACTTAAACCAATTAAAATCTTTACAATAACATACTAGCCTCTGGACCTCAAATTATACTAAATCGGGTAGTGGAATCCTTTCCGAGCACTTAGGTTTGAGTTCCCGAGCCCAAAAATAAAATTTGGTTGTTTCTCTCAATTAGAGTTGTTGCCCACTACAAGTCAGAGAGCCTCAGGACTCTGTCCTGGGGGACACAGGAAGTGACGCACCCTGCCTGGGCCGTGGTGCCTCGGCAAAATTTTAGAGGACCTTAATGTAACACCCTGGGTAATCAAGACTATTACACTGTGTATTTAAAATAGTGCAAGACTTGCTAACCAAGAAGTTTGAAGATAAATGTGTTTCTAAGGTCAACTGATAGGTTAGGGTTATAAGATTTTGATCGTAAAATGGTTGACTTTCATTAAAATAAGAGTTTGATGCATGGGATCCCAAAAATAATGTGTATATGGTGATTACAACCATCAAAAGCTAATACAAATGCAGCCAGCCTAAATGGAAAAATACAAATTTTGGCTCTAGTTCCTGTAATTCCCTCGGACATGGTGGTTGAGCAGCTGCCGATGTACACCGTGCCCCCAAAGCTCTCCAACTCATGGCTGGTCCAGCTTTCCTTTGCCTTTACCTGGACCAAGTAGCACACGTGAGCCAAGGCTCAGCAAGAAAACCATAATCAACAAGCATAGATGACAACAGAGTATATATAGTAAACTTTAGATCAACAAGTTCAACTAACAGCAGAATACAAGTGCTAAACTAGGCAACAATAATAGTTTAATCCAAACGTATAAATCAATCTTAATATAGTTAAATAGGTGTCGACCCCCTTAGGCTAAGTCCTCTAGTTATTTAGCTGATCCTGACTAGCTTAGGCCGAGCTGCGTTTAGTACGCTCAACATCAGCCCCAGCTCCCTTAGGTCATACTTTCACATCACACATAACATATATACAGGTTACAGAACACATATGTTCATTTACAGGGGATCTTAATCCCATTAACAATTTGGGTGCAATTTTCTTACCTTGAGTCCTGAGCGAAGGATGTGGAGCGGTCCCGAGCACGATCCTTAATCCTAAGCCTTAACAGTAGCCATAGTCACTAGAGACAATGGATAACTATCAAAATCTAATCCAATTATATGCTTTGGAATCAAATAATAACCTCCGAGACCTCGAATTCTACTAAACCAGGTAGTAGAATTCGTCTCGAGCACTTAGGTTTAAGTCCCCAAGCCTCCCCGAGCTTAAAAACCAATCTTGGCTATGGCTGCTGTAGCTTCCCAAATTTGTTAATAAGGCTTAAGGCCTTGATTAGTGTGCTGGGAGGGCAATAATTGATTTAATTGTGATATATATGAATTATGTGGTAATGTGACTAGACATGCATGAATGTGTATATTAAATATGCATGTGGGTCCATTTCTGTGGATAGGAGCGAGTTTGTAATTTTGGCCAGTTGGGGGGCATAAATGTAAATATTCATGTGTTGTGAGTATGACCCCAGTGTTATGGGGATATATTTGAGATGTGTGATCCAAGACGATTCAAGGGAGCAGATTAGCGGAATAGTCGCAGCAGGGTCAAATACCCGGCTCAGTAGGAGCCCAGGGGTATTTTGGGTATGTAATATGTGTTTGAGGATGACCAAGTAATGGGTAGTAGTTTAGTAATGGTTTGGACATGTCAGGATTAAATGAGAATTTATTAAGGACACTCGATGAATTAGTGGGATGTGGCAAATGACGGGATAGCCCTTGGTGGCATTAAGACATTAGGGATGGATTTGGGGGTATGTTGGTCTTTTGGCCAAGGGATAAACTTGACCATAGAATGACTCAGCTATTCTGGATAGTTGTAGAACTTAACGGAAACACTTAGAAGGAAAAGAAAGACAGAACTCCTCAGCTGTGTGTCTCCCTCTCTCTCGGCTCTTCCTTCCTCTCTTGGTGGCTTGGATAGTTTTGGAGAAATTCTTGTGGTGAAGCTCTGAATTGAAGATGTGGAAGCTTGGAGACTGAGGAATCAAGCTAGGATCAGTTGAGGATGGGTTTAGGGTCGTCATTTGCAGAAGGGGTAAGTGAATTCTTGTGCTTTGTCTATTGAATTATGAGTATGATACTGATATTCTTGAGTTTCAAACTCAAGGTTTGAAGTTAGGGCTATGATGGAATTTTGGTTTAGCTATTACTGTGATGGTGTTGTTTAAGGTGCTTGGGAATACTTGAGAGACTTAGTTGTGGCTGTAGTTCATGTCTAGGGTGGAATTTTGGTGATTTAAGTTCAGGAAAAATGTAAAAATGGTGGGATATCTGGGTTTCAAGCTTGAGCTGCGGCCCTGTTCTTCAGGCGTCACGGCCCGTGTGTTCAAAGAGGCTGGAAAGCCTCTGGCAGCTAGGCGCACCGCGACTCAAGGAAGGGAATGTCACAGCCCGTGTCCCTCAACCAGTGAGGCTTTTGCCTCTAACTTGAGTGCGCTGCGACCCTTAAGGGGTTGGGTCGTGGCTCAAGTGTCAGATGTTCGCCATTTGAGGGTTTTAGGTTTAGGAAGTCAAATGTTAAGGCTCGGGAAGGATTTTACCACCCGAATTGGTAGAATCCAAGGTACCAGAGACTAGAATTGTAACCCACAATTATTTAATGGATTAGAACTTGATAGATGGAAATTGTTGATGCATTGTGACTAGGTCTTACCGCTCAGGCTCAGGTTTAGGATCGTGCTCGGGATCGCTTTGGATTGTCAGCTTGGGACACCAGGGAAGATAACTATTTGTACCCATAGATTTATGTAGTGTATTGTACTGTATGTATTGTTTATGTATGTTTTGTCATATATGTGAATATGACTATTCGGCTAGAGCCGAGAGCGGCAAAAGCTGGGAGAGGTAAAAGCCGGGATCGGCAAGAGCCGGGAATGGCAAAAGTCGGGAGAGGCAAGGACCGGGATCGGCAAGAGCCGGGAGCGGCAAAAGTCGGGAGAGGCAAGAGCTGGGATCGGCAAGAGTCGGGAGCGGCAAGGGGTCGAGAATGGTGTTAAGCATGCGGAGTGCAAGTCGTTAGGGCGAGACCCACTTAGGATGCTGGAGTCATCCTTTTGGTGCAGACCGCGAACCCAGGGCTTGGTAAAGCACTTGGGACGACATGGCCGCTATGTGTTTATCCTGTTCGCCACTTTATTATATGTTGTGGTAGTATTGAACTACTATGTGAATGTACCGTTGTACTATTATATTGTCTAGTTATAGTGCTAACGTGTTATTGCACTTCTGTATTATTAGGCTAATACCCTATTGTTCTTTTGAGCTGGTCTAGATGCTGTGTCTTTGAGCATGCTAGCAGGATCTGGTATCTGTTTTTTGCTCTGATTGAGTATGGTTTGTTGATATATATTTTTATTGCATGATATGCTTGAAGTTCTCTTGCTAGCCCTTGGCTCATGGGTGCTCTGTGGTGTAGGTAAGAGCAAAGAAGCTGGATCTTACAACCATGAGTTGAGGGCATGGAGTGGTGTGTACATGTTTGGCCTACCTGGCCACCACGGCCGGGGTATTTTAAGGAACACGTGATAAATGTTCGGTTTTGTCGCTTAGGTCGACTGTACTGTATTTATGGTTTGTAACTATATTTCAAAAAAGTGTTTTGGGATCCCAATGTAATATTTTTACGAATTTTAATAAAAGACCAATTTTTTTTATACCTAATGATTTACTAAATGAGTCTTTATTTTTATCTGAGCACACTTTCTAGTCTTAAACCTCGATTACCGAGCTAATGGCACATTTATAAATCACTTGGTAATGACTCTAAGGAAGTAGGGCGTTACAGCTACCTAGGTTGGTCGAGACCTGGCCCTAAGGGTCGTGGCGCGCCCCAAGTCAGAGGCACTAGCCTCTTATCTCAGAGGGGAGGCGGGCCGCAACTTGCCCCCCAGGGCCGCGACGCGCCCACGAATCAGAAAGCCCCGGGGCCTTTTGGGGGCACGCGGGCCATGTCGCCCATGAAATGGGTCATGGCGCTCCCCCGTGAACCTAGAAATCCCTAGCTTTTCTGGATTTTTCCCCAACTCACAGCCTTAGAATTCAACCCTAAATATATACCCAAGCCAAAACTAGGTCCAGAATTCCCAGTATCACCTCAAAAACAACACATATAGCCTAGAATACTAGTTCAATCCTCCTTAAATGCCCAAATTCAGAATCCCCTCAAGTACCCCTTAACATGATCACAATCAACTAGAAATTCAACAACTTAAATCCTCAGTTTTTCCTTGCCTACTCCTAGCTTCAATTCTTCAATCCCCAAGCTTCAATTCCCAGGCTTCTCCTTCAACACTTCAAAGCTTTCAAGCACAAGAGAGGGAGAGAGAGAACATGTAAGAGAGAGGGAGAGTTTGAGAAGTGTTCCTAGTGGTTTTGATTGTTTCCTAGAGTTTCATCTGAGTATATCTTTTAACCAAAAGACCAAAATACCCCTCAAGACAACTCATCCCCTTTGTTTCCCTTAAGGGCAAAACAATCATTTGCCCAGTTTCCCGCTAATTCCTCGAGTCGCCCTACAAATTCCCAATTGATCCCGACATGCCCAAATAATTATCAAATACTTACCCATTACTTAATAAATCCCAAATATACGTTAAATTTCCCAAAATACCCCTAGGCTCACCCCTGAGTCGGGTATTAAACCTTGCTCTATTCCACTAATCCACTCACTAGGATCGCCTCGAGCCATATACTACAAATATATCCACATAATAATGTGGTCTCAACCATTTAACACATATAATCGCATTTATGTCCTCAACAGGCCCAAATCACAAATATGCCCTTATAAACAAGAACGGGCCCACATGCATATTTAATACTCACAAACATGCATATAAATATATTCATATTATCATATAAGTCATGCATGCCACATAGTCATGCATTTAATCAATTAATCACACATATATATGATTATTCTCTCCTGGCATGCTAATAAAAGCATTCAACCTTATAAGCATTTTTGGGACGTTACACCCAGCCTCCTCGCACACACGGGCCGCGGCACCTGAAGAACAGGGTCGCAGCTCGAGCCCAAAACCCAGAAACTCCTTACGTTTTCAATCCAAAAATCTTCAGAATTTCTCTACCAAAAACCTCAAATTTCCCAAAGTTAATCCCCAAACACGTTCCCTGCAACATATCCAACACTTATGACTAATAAACTAGCTCAAAGCTACCTTAAATCTCAAAATTAGCACTAGAGTCTTAAACCTAGAAAAACACTTAAACCATGGCTGAAATTCATCAAGAAACAGAGATAAGCTTACCTCAATTGAGATTTTGATCCCCCTTGAATTGCTCTACTTATTCCCAACTTCAATCCCCAGTCCTCAAGCTTCAAATCCACAGTTGGTGAAACAATTCTCCAAGAATTCACTCAACTTCCATTACACCCCAAATGAGCGAGAGAGAAAGTGAACCGTAGAGAGAGAGTGAGAACTGCTAAGAGAATGTCTTGGTGTTTTCTAGTCACTTCCTAAAGTTTCCCTAAGCTTATCCCTCACACAAAATACCAAAATACCCTCTAACTTATCCTTAGCCTCCTATTGCCCTTAAGGGCAAACACATCATTTATCGCAATTCTCACTAATCCTCAAATGGTCCCATGAGTTCCTAATTAATCTCGTCGTGCCGAATTAACCACGAAATAATTCCCCGTTAACCAATAAATTCCAAATACAAACTAAGTCCCCCAAATACCCCTAGGCTCACCCCGAGCCAGGTATTAGACCCCGTTGTGACTATTCCACTAATCCGCTCACTTGGATCGCCTCGAGCCGAATACTGCAAATATATCCACATAATAATGTAGTCTCAATCATTTAACACATATAATCACATTTATACCCTCAATAGGTCAAAGTTATAAATATGCCCTTATTAACAAGAATGGACTCACATGCATATTATATACACATAAACGTGCATATATATATATTCATAATACAATATAAATCATGTATGCCATGTCGTCACACATTTAATCAATCAATTTCACAAATATATTGTAACGACCCAAAATTACTAATAAGGCTTAAGGGCCTTGATTAGTGTGTCGAGATGGCATAATTGGAAGTTATGTGAATTGCTGGTGAAAATGTATGATTATGTGATATGCATGATCCTATGATTATATGGATATATGGAATGCATGTTTTATGAGTATTAGATAAGTATGCGGGCCCTGTTTAGCTTGTAAGGGCATAATTGTAATTTTGGCCCGTTAGGGCATAAATGTGATTATTTTTGGTAAACTGTTGAGGCCACATTAATATGTGGATATATATATATTTGTAGCATACGACACGAGGCGATCCTAGGGAGCAAGTTTGCGGGAAAGTCACAACGGGACCCGGTACCCGACTCGGGGCGAGTCAAGGGGTATTTCGGGTAATATACATTTATCTGGGATATTAAGTTATGAAAATAAATAATTGGATATATATTTGAGGTTAGGAATCTTAGGAGGGAATACAGGGGAAAATTACCATTTTGCCCTCAGGGACGTTTTGGTACCCTGAGCCTTGGGATTAACTTAAGAGGCTTAAGTTGGATAAGACAAAGATAAGAAATATTTAGAAGCCTGCCTAAAACTGACTCTCTCTCTCTCTCTTTCCTCTCAAGGAGTTTCTCAAGGAAGGCATTGGAAATCATAGGAGGACTTAGCTAGAGATTCAAGAATTTGAGCTAGGACTTTGGAGATTAGCTCAGGGTTGGCTAGAGGATCTAATCAAGGATTGAGGTAAGTTCTGAGTTACATCTTTGGTTATTAAATTATGTAGTTTTTGTTGGGTTCTAAGTGTTTATCGGTTTTTGACATTAAAGGTTGAATTAAGGCAGAAGACTTGGGAGTTAGCTCAGCAATTATTAATGGACTTGTTCTTCAGTAAAGGTAAGCTTGTAATGATAGTTTAGCATCTGAATTCTGTGTTTTCTTGGATGGTTTTTGGTGTTTATAAGCTTATGCATTTTAAGGATTAAAGTGGGAATTTGATGAGTTTCTAGGCTAGGTTTTTGTTGGGTTTTGCTGCTGGAAACATGTTAGGATGGCTGTGATAGTTGAATTAGATCATTGGGATGATTTTGGGTTAGTTTGGTTGAGATTTGGTGGATGAAAATGGAGTTTTTCTTGGTTCGAAGGGGTCGGGTCGCGGCTCAGTTCTTGGTGTGCCACGACCCTCTAGAACAAATGGTAGCTGAGGTAGAAGGGCGGGCCGCGGCATGGGGAATGCTGGGTTGCGGCCCGTGTCTGTTCTTGGGCGAGGCTGGGCCTCTGGAAGGAGGTGGACCACAGAATAGAAGGCTTGGGCTGCGAATCTTAAGGGTATTTTTGGCTTTAAGGAGGTTTTAGGTGTGGGAACCTAACCTAGGGTGCTCAGGATCGATTCCACTACCGTGTTTGGTCGAATTCGGTGCCCCGAAGGCTAGAACTTGGTCCGAAAACCTCTAATCATTTATTATTGATGGAATCCTTTATCATGGTTGTGACGAAGTGTACGTTAAGGCTCGGGACAGGATAGTGCTCGAGGGTCGTCTTGCTTAATTAAAGCACTCGGAATTAAAGGTAAGAAAACTGCACCTGGTTGTGAGTATATAACGAGACTAAGGGCTCCCTATTCTTGTATGTGTTATGTAAGATGGTATTATTCCATGTGAATGTAAAACAAATGGCCTATGAGTGCCAGAGTTTATATCGATGCACAAGGCTCAGCTCAGCCACTGGTAGCTGAGGACAGCTTATTAATCACTTAGCTCAGTTAAGTTGGCCAGAGTCTGTGGATATAACACTGGAGGCGGCCTAAGTGAGCCGAAGACAGTGGGTTAAATAGAGGGTGCGGCCTATGGTCGCCAACCCTGAATATTGTTTAATGGTTGCGATAAATTGTTGATTATAAATGTGATTATTGTTGTTAATCTGATGAATATGATAATATTGACTATCTAGATGACAAATTGTTAATTTGTCAATTGTTATTACTGAATAGGTGAATGTTATGAATTGTTGAATACTTGGTTATGCTTTATGGAATAATTGGTTATTGATATTGATCATGCTATGATATTATTTTTTCTTGCTGGGCCTCGGCTCACAGGTGCTACGTGGTGCAGGTAAAGGCAAGGGTAAGATGAATCGACCATGGGTTGGAGAGCTCTGGGGGTGAGGTGTACATTGTCAGATGCTCGACCGCCATAGTTGAGGGATTGTATAGGGATGGAAACCTATATGTATTTTTCCATTAGAGTGGCTTTGGTTATTTATAACATTTGGAAATCTTGTAAATATGTCATTTAAACCTTGATTTGGAATCCCATGTACCAAAAATTTATTTTAATGGAAATTACTTGTTTATAACCAAAATCTTTTAAACCTAACCTGCTCATGTCTTTAGGTTCACGTTTTTATTTAAATGACTTGGTTAGCAAGTCTCGCACTATTTTAAACACACAGTATAACGGTCTTGGTTATCCAGGGCGTTACATATATATCCAACTATGCCCTCTCGGCACACTAATCAAGGAACTAAGCCTTATTAGCATTTTTGGGATGTTACAAATCTCAATCACAAGATTAGTCTCGGGGACTCGACCCACTTCCACGATCGCTCGAGCTTGAGCTGCCTTGGCATTGTTTGCCTGAAGGTGCTCCTCAAAGAGAATCCTTATGTTGGGCTTGTCAGTGAAGGCCAAGTCCCTTTCTTTGTTGCTTTTCCATGCAACATAGAGGGTGTCCTCCACCAGATGATCGACCTCTTTGTTGAGAGCGGCAACCGTATCCCTCAACTTCTGGGCATGGCACTTTGAGTCCTCCGCCTTGTAACAACCCGGATTTTCAAGACTCGATAATGTAGAAATATAAACGTTTTCATTTAACAAAATGTCTCAAAAACCCGTATTAAAAAAATTAAAAGTCATATGGCCATACTTAACATTTAATACAAACATAATTTATAAAGAGTAAAGTGGCCTAGTATATTAAAATAACTCAACATTTCCAAAAACAAAACGGCTTCCCAAAAGGTCGGTCCACAAGTACATTCGCAAGGTAGACTCCAGCGCTCACTGCTCTGCCATGCCCTTGTTCTTACCTACAAGAGGAAACAACTAGGTAGGCGAAAGCACTTAGTAAGTTCAACTTTAAAACAAAAGCATACATAGAATTAGGGTTTTGGATCCATCCGAACCCTACACAATCAATTTCAAGAACAAAAAAGTATCCTGGAAAACTTATGGTCATGCCTGATAACCAATGACAAATTATTTCATATAAACAGATAAATTCCAGCACTCAGAAAATCCTAGAACAAGCAAATATATAATATCACAACTATTCCTTATCAACAAATAAGTACCTACACCCAGAAAATCCCAGATCAAGCACATATAATATATCACAATATAATCTGAGACCAATGCTTGACAACTTCCAACAATTTGGGCATAACACGCCCTCCAGCATAAATGCTAATCTGTAAGAGAGAACCGAGTCTCAACACTAAAATTTAGCCAATAAATATCCCCATCAAGGGTAACTATCGCGTTACCTAGGGCATCACTACTTATCCAAGAGTAAATCCCTCACAAGGGTAACCATCAAGTTACCTAGGGCATCACTACTTATCCAAGAGTGTAATCGAAATTACACGGGTTTACAGAGACTTCTATGTTAATCAATGGTGTTGGTGAGCAGTTGCCCCTAGGGTGTTCAACCTCACTCAAACTTGGCAACCCCTAGTATCTCTAAGCACTCTCACTGAATGGCCAATATTCACGGCAGCTATCCGGGGATAACTTATCAGAGCACTTGCTCGAGTTCTAACCGTTCACTGATTAAGTAAGCCTGAGGGCCTCTAGGTTTGACCAGCAATCCTCACCTCTTGGCCACTCGTCGCGGTAATGAACCAGACATAATAAAATCAAGTAGTGTGACGGGGATCAGCTGTTTAGGATATTACGGATATCTACCGATCATATTTTCTAAATCCGCACTCACTAGACTAACGTCTCTAAGCAACTTTCTATGACAGTGTATATATATGCATGTGTCCCTATACTAACATACAATACAATAGTCATTTAACGTTGTAGACACACAATATAAGTTGACTTACTTGGAGTCCTTAGCTCTCCGCAAGATATCACCCTCCAACGTTCACTCCAGTTACGCTAGCCAATACTGTAGTTATCCATATAGTATACGCAGATTAATTATGGCGCTTCATAATTCATTATTATTATTTTGGGCAGTTTGGTCATTTTAATAAAAATCATTTGTAAGGATAAAAGATCCTTAATGGGTTTTAAACCCATTAAGGAAATTCATACAAAAATATTTGAGACTAAACCCTAAGTCTCGGGGAGACCTACCCTATGGTCTCGATACCTAGGCTCGGGTATCACAATAGTATTTTCCCACAATCTGCTAAAAATATTTTTCTTTAAAAGTTCCGCTATCAACCCGTACTTTCAATAGTCAGTAAAATATATAAAATATTTTAGCCGGTATTATATCCTGAAAATACTAATTAAATTCCTTATTTACTTTTTAAAGAAAATAAACTCTTAATTTTCCTTTTATTTTTCTTAAGGTCTTAATCTCTAAAAACTGTTTTAAGAAAATTGCCTAATTTATATTAATTAAGAAAACCGTTAAAAATTGCCCATCTTGACTAGTTAATTTTTTCCAAAATCAATTAATCAAGTTTACTTACTAGAAGAATAATTCACTTAATTATTTTCTCAAAATATATGGTTTTAAACCCTTTTTTTAATTTATTAACTTATTAATAAATTAAATCTTTTATTTTTAAAAAGAATAAAAGTTCTTTAATAAAAATAATTCACACTAAACTCAAAGTGGTATTTTAGGTCAAAATATGTTTTCAAGACTTACCAAGATTTTATCTTGCAATAAGCAAACTTTCACTTTTTACCTTAAGTTCCAAAATCACATTTTTATACTAAGTGTGAAAACCCTATTTTTCACATTTTTAACTACATACTTTGTTAGTTCATAACTTGAAATTTACTTACCCAATTGTTACCAAAATTTCCCAATTCCATTTTTGGTATGCGATTTAGGCTTTTGTAAAATCTTAGGTCAAAAGGAGCATTTTTTATTGGTGAAATTATTTTCCAACAATGAGGTAAAAATGACCTTATTTTTAAGTCCTTATTTTTTTCCAAACTTTGACACTTAATAACTTTCAAACCATTCAGTATTTTCTTGCCAAATTTTATAGTAGAATGCTAGGTTATTCCAAGAATATGTCCACCAAATTTTAGAAAAAACTGGGTTCATTTGCCGTATACAGTCCCTATTTTCAAAAAAAATCAACACACAAGCATCATAAAAATTATTAAACAACTAACATAACCTTATTATATCACCAATAAGAAACTTTAAGCATTAACTATACAAAAAAAAAATGCTTAAAACTAAAAACCATACAATAACAACCATAAAAAGTAAACTTTTTACCTCTTTGTTGTTCTTGCTTAAGGTTTGGATCTTCCTATTAGCTTTGGCTCCTTCAGAAACCTTTCAAAACCTTAACCAACTCCCCCCAACAACATAGATTATTAGCTATTTGTAAATCTATGGTTAAAACTTTACAAAAGTCTAGTTTATTGAAACTTTACCTTGGGGAAAACACTTCCTAGACCAAAGCTTAAATGCTTCCAAGCCTCCTTAGTGTTCTTGAGGTTGAAGATGGAGAGAAAACTTGAGAGAGTTTTCAAAAAGATGATAGTGAAAGTGAGAAAGGGCGTGGTCAGTTTTGGGGATTAGAAGAGCTTACACAACTCTAAAAAATATCATAAAAACACTCAAGTGTTTTACTATCCACTTGGTTCCTTTAACCCTTATAGTTAAAATGTGATTGAACTTAAAACCATTTGGTCCATCCAAATAATTTCCCACATGGCCGGCCACCCCTTTAATTATATATGTGATCATATTTTTTTTTTTATAAAGGTTAATAAATATTTCCCAAGAAGAAAAATCCAATTTAACTTCCTATAACCTTTTTCACTCTTATTAAGTTTTAAACACAAAACTTAATACTAATTAATTAAATTAAATGTCTCCCACATTTAATTTAATTAATCACACAATAAAATTTAACCTAAGGTCCATTCATGGAATAAAATTCCTCAATTCAATAAAATTAAGCATTTAACACAAAATGCCCTAAAATTTCTATTTTCTCTTTAATTTATTATTTTTGACCAAACTTTAATTTTTATGAATGTATTTTATGCCCAAAATATATTTTCCATAGTTTTTCATTTTATTTTCCGAGAGTTTTACCCGATCACGGTTTTCGTGTCGATCCAAGACCGAAAGTCTTATCTTGACTTTTAAATCACAAAATTCATAATTTGGCTAGAAATAACTCATGGAATAATTTCCAAAAAAATATAATATTATTTAAAATAATATTCTTAACTCGGGGAATAAATCCCGACCCGAGTCGTTTAAAGGTACCCGAAAACACAGGACGTTACAATACCTACAATTTATAGAGGTTTCTTCCTCGAAACTTAAAACAAATGAGGATATAGCTTCCTCATCTTGTCTTCTGTTTCCCAGGTTGCCTCTTCAATGCCATGGTTACACCATTGCACCTTTACCAACAGCACCGTCTTGTTCCTCAACAATTTTTCCTTTCGGTCTAGAATCATCATCTGCTTCTCCTCATAGACGAGTTGAGGATCAATACTCAGTTGCTCATAGTTGAGTACATGCGAGGGATCGCACATGTATTTTCTCAACAAGGATACATGAAACACATCATGCACCTTAGACAAGGCGGGCGGAAGAGCTAAATGATAAGATACTTCCCCGATCCTTTCTATGATTTCGAAAGGTCCAATGTACCGTGGACTAAGCTTTCCTTTCTTCCCGAACCGCATAGCCCCTCATAGCAGAGCTACCTTAAGCAGCACATTATCGCCAACCTCAAACACCAGGGGTCTCCTGCGTCGATCGACATATTTGCATTGTCGATCAACCGAAGTTTGCAAGCATTGCCTTATCTGTCGGATGTCCTCAGTAATCTGATCAACCTCATCTGATCCGAGAAACTTTCTTTCACCGATCTCATGCCAATGAATCAGTGATCGGCATTTCCTTCTGTACAAAGCCTCATATGGAGCCATCTTGATGGAATCATGATAGCTATTATTGTAAGTTAACTCTATCAGTGGAAGCCTCTCATTCCATGACCCTTGAAAGTCAAGCACGCAGGCTCTTAGCATATCTTCTAGGGTCTGATTTTTTGTTCACTTTGACCGTCTATTTGCAGGTCGAAAGAAGTGCTGAACTTCAGTTTAGTACCCAACCTCGTTTGGATTCTATTCCAGAATGTCAAGGTAAAACGTCTGTTGCGATATGATACGATGGAGTTGGGTACACCATGCAGTCTCATTATTTCTGCAATGTAAATATCTGCTAACTTATGTGCCCCATAAGTTACCTTAATCGGCAAGAAATGAGCAGACTTAGTCAGCCTATCTACGATAACCCAAATGGCATCATGCCCCTTGGGAGTGGTTGGTAGACCTGTGACAAAGTCCATAGTGACCATTTCCCACTTCCACTCCGGAATTTCTAAGGGTTGTAACAATCTGGCTGGCCGTGGATGCTCAGCCTTTGTCTATTGACAAGTCAAGCAGTGTGCCACATATTCTGTCGTCTCCTTTTTCATCCCCGGCCACCAAAAGTACTTCTTCAAGTCTTGGTACATTTTTTTGGTACCCGGATGCATGGTATAAGGAGCATTATGTCCTTCGACAAAGATCTGCTTCTTGATCTCGTCATCATCCGGAACACATATTCTACCCTTAAACCCCTCCATCTTCAGAGATATGGAATCCTGGTCGCCCCTCGTTCCTCACTTTGTACATCAATCCATGAACCCAAGGATTGACTAAGTGCCTGCCTTTTATAGCTTCCATAATGGTAGGCTCGATAGAGAGGTTAGCCAATTGACCAACTACTATCTCTAAATCCAAGGTAGCAAGGTCATCGTGTAACTACGGCAAAATCTCTATCACTATAATCATGTAAGCACTTGGTTGTCGACTCAATGCATCTGCCACCTTGTTTGCTTTTCCCGGGTGGTACAGAATGTCGCAGCCATAGTCGTTGAACAGTTCCAACCATCGACGCTATCTCATATTCAATTCCTTCTGAGTGAAGAAATACTTCAAGCTTTTGTGATCAGTGTAGATGTCGCAGTGTATCCCGTACAGGTAGTGCCTCCATATTTTTAGTGCAAAAACCACTGATGCAAGCTCCAAGTCATGAGTGGGATAGTTCTTCTCGTAATTCTTTAGTTGTCGAGAAGCATATGAAATTACTTTTCTATGCTGCATCAGCACTGTACCCAACCTTCGGCCAAAGGCATCGCTATAAATAGTATATCCCTTTTTTCCATTAGGGATTGTCAGCATTGGGGCAGTCGTTAATCTTGTTTTCAGCTCTTCAAAAACTATTCTCACACTTGTCAGTCCATTCATATTTGATGTTTTTGCGGGTGAGGGCAGTCATTGGTGCGGCTATTTTGGAAAATCCTTCCACAAATCCCCGGTAATATCCCGTTAACCCTAGAAAAATTCTAACCTCATGAGCATTTTTCAGAGGTTTCCACTGCTTAACAGCTTCTATTTTGGCAGGATCTACTGAAATTCCTTCTCCCGACACTATGTGCCCCAGAAAACTAACTTTCTCTAGCCAGAATTCGCACTTAGAAATCTTAGCGTAAAGCTTTTCATCTCGCAAACGCTGAAGGACCAGTTCCAAATGCGTTGCATGCTCTTCTTGGATTTTTGAGTATATTAGAATATCGTCAATGAACACGACGATGAACTTATCCGAATACTCATGAAATACACGATTCATGAGATCCATGAATGTTGCATGCATATTGGTTAGTCCAAAGGACATCACTAAGAACTCGTAGTGACCGTAGCGAGTTCTGGAGGCCGTCTTTGGTATATCTGTCTCCTGAACCTTGAGCTGATGATAGCCCAATCGCAGGTCTATTTTAGAAAATACTGACACTCCTTGTAGTTGATCAAAAAGATTGTCAGTCCTTGGTAATGGATATCGGTTCTTGATTGTCACTTTGTTCAGCTCCCGATAGTCAATGTACATTCTCATTGAGTCGTCTTTCTTCTTCATGAATAAGATCGGGGCTCCCCACGGAGAATGGCTTGGCCTTATGAACTTCTTGTCCAGTAACTCTTGAAGTTGCAACGGCAACTCCTTGAGTTCAGATGGCGCCATTCTGTAAGGAGTCTTTGAGATCGGTGCAGTTCTCGGAATTAACTCTATCTAAAACACGATCTCTCGGTCTGGTGGAATCCCTGGGAGATCTTTAGGACATATGTTGAGAAACTTGCACACAACTGGTACATTAGGTGGTTGTTGACTCGTCTCTTTATCCTTATCCACTATGTTTGCTAGAAAATTGATGCATCCATCACTCAACATTTTTCTCGCCTTCATCGCAGAAATCAGGGGACAGTTCTTTTCTCTTGACGTACCCTTGAACTCGAATGGTTCTTATCTTGCTGGGGTGAAGACCACTTTTCTGCGCTTGCAATTGATAACGGCTCCATATCTGGTTAACCAATCCATCCCAAATATGACGTCGTATTCATGTAGGTCCAAGACTAACAAATCCACCGTCAACTCACGACCTTCAACCCAAACTTGTACGGCTCTAAACCATGTCCGCACCAACATATCCTCTCTCGAAGGCAAGGATACCCCACAAATAACAGGCATAGGTTCAGGCATTCTGTTTAATTTTTCCACAAAGGATGCAGATACAAAAGAATGCAATTCACCAGTATCCATTAATACATATGCTGAGGTTTGGGCGATAGAGATCTGACCTGACACCATATCAGATGGTCCAACTCTTTTTTCGCTTTGCGTAAGTGCATAAACTTGAGGCGGAGCTCCAATTTGTTTCTGTTGGTCATCTCCATTTCCCTTGGCTGGCATTCAACAATATTTAGCAAAGTGCCCTAGCTTTCCACAATTAAAACATACCCCACCTCGCCCCGATGGCGTCGGTTACACTTGTTGCACAGTGGCCATTCTTCGAACTCACGCCTTGGCTATTTGTTGGGACTAGCCATTGCCTGATTGGGATATCCCCCTTTTCTTTTGTTATTTCCCCCAAAAATAGTTCTTGTGCCTCTTGGATTGTTTGTTCGCCCCGAGTTCTGGCCGAACCTCAGGTTGAACTTTCCCCTTGCGCCATTCTAATTGGCCTGAAAATGTCCGGGGTTGTTGGGAGTGTACTTCCTGTCTTCGTTCTTCTGTGGTTCTGGCTTGTCTGACATGGCCCAAGACTCTTGGCGAAGAGCCCATTCCACAGCTTCAGCATATGTCTTCGGGCTAGTTCTAACAGTGTCTGTGCGTAGTCCCTTCATAAAACTCCAAGTCTTATTCTCTTCAGTGCTCACCTGGTTCTTTGCGAACCTAGACAGTTGGTCAAATTTCCGAACATAGTCCTGCACACTCGACATTCCCTTCTTCAGATTAGTGAATTCATTCACTTTAGGCTCGATCACTACCTTACTAAAGTACTTGCCATTGAACAAGGTCAAGAACTCTAGCCATTCCATCTCAGCAACGTTATACCCTTTCTTAGCTATGTCCCACCAGATGCGGACATCTTTTCTCAGCATATAGGTCGCACAAACTACCTTTTCTCTCTCGATAGTTCCAATGAAGTCGAAGATTCTTTCCAAAATACTGATCCATTCCTCTGACATTGATGGGTCACTGCTCCCCTCGAATATAGGTGGATTTTGGTTGCCAAACCTTTTTGATATAGGTTTTGCTCGAGCAGCTCTTGGTTCTTCTACTGGTAGTACTGGTTGCTCAATGACAACCTGTGGGCCAGGGTTCTGTTCTTCATTGTTTCCAGGTGGTGTTTCATTGTTCTGAGCATTATTTGGTGGCATGGGGAGTCATCCCAAAAGCGTGTTAAACCTTTCAGCTTTGAGGGCATCAGAGTCCTCCTGTCTCTTTTTCCCTCTTTCAATTTGGGATCCCTACGTCTCCACTAGCCTTTATAGATTATTTATCTGCTCGGCTGTCTCGCG
Organism: Humulus lupulus; assembly: GCF_963169125.1. NCBI lineage: Eukaryota > Viridiplantae > Streptophyta > Magnoliopsida > Rosales > Cannabaceae > Humulus > Humulus lupulus. The sequence goes on from NC_084799.1 coordinate 150,093,615, forward strand.
AACTCTAGCAGCTTGGTTTGGAGCTCTAGCGGTAGGCGCGTTCTAAGCTCTATCAGCAGGCGCGGCCTGGCCTCGACCAGCAACACGCCTTCCTCTTTGAGCTCTTGTCCTAGCTATTTGTTTGATTTAAAATAAAAAATTCCTAAGCGCATAAGGCTGAGAAGTTAATATCAACACAGATAGTTAATTAACCTAGCAATAAATGAGAATACCAGCTTTGCTCATAAACAAGAAAGAAGACCCATAATGATTCGACTCAAAATAGGTAGTCATAACATTCAGAGATATAACCTAGCAATACAAAATGTTCATGAAAGATCAGGCCATAGGATTTTAGTTAGCAGAACGATAAATCCAAAAAGAGAACCCTAACTACACGTTGGGTTTCTACATATGCCTGCTACAACTACAACAAAGTCCTACAACCTAGTAGGTTTGCAAGGTCTTTACAAAAAGTATCAATAAGACCCTCACAGCATAACCTAATCTAAGCTATCCATCAACATATCTAGCTCTATGTCGGTATCCTCGTCCGACTGCTCGAGATCCTCCTCTGGCTCTACTGCCTTGCCTCGAGGTATGCTATCAACCATGGAGATAGGCCAATCCATGGCCCAAATTCTAGCTCGATCTGCATAAAGAAGTCACCCCATGTGTTGCGAACCAGCTGCCAACGTCTGTGACGAAACCATGTCTATGCCGAGCCTCTCAGACAAGTGCTGGCATATCGCACTCTCCGTCGATCGGTTGTGTTGGCCTTATCTGAGACTTCTGTCATGTAATGCTTCCATTGCCAAATGACACGCCGATGTCATTGATCGTACTTGAATCATCGAGGATTCTCATCCTTAAGGAGTTTACAGTAATCGATCCTAGGCGTAGGGATTATGGGTAGGTTACCTATCACTACGTCTCCTATCTCAAGTATATCGGCCATAACCTACAATTTATAGAATTAAGGTAAATAAAAGAAAGCAAAGGAAACATATATGAAAAGACAGTACTTACAGTGAGTGCCGGTCTATCTTTGCAAAATGTACATGTGGGTTGTCTATAGAACTGGCTCAACTCGAGCTCTGATACCAACTGTAACGACCCGGATTTTCAAACTCGATAATGCAGAAATATAAACATTTTCATTTAACAAAATGTCTCCAAAACCCGTATAAAAAAAAAACTTTTTAAAAGTCGTATGACCATACTTAACATTTATTACAAACATAATTTATAAAGAGTAAAGTGAGCCTAGTTTATGAAAATAACACAACATTTCCAAAAACAAAACGGCTTCCCAAAAGGTCGATCCACATGTACATTCGCAAGGTAGACTCCAGCGCTCACTACTCTGCCTTGCCCTTGTTCTTACCTACAAGAGGAACAACTAGGTAGGTGAAAACACTTAGTAAGTTCAACTTTAAAACAAAAACATATAGAGAATTAGGGTTCCATATCCATCTGAACCCTACACAATCAATTTCAAGAATGTAAAACTGTCCTGGAAAACTTATGGTCATGCCTGATAACCAATGACAAATTATTTCATATAAATGGATAAATTCCTTCACTCAGAAAATCCGAGAACAAGCAGATATATAATATCACAACTATTCCTTATCAACAATGAATACCTACACCCAGAAAATCCCAGAGCAAGCACATATAATATATCACAATATAATCCAAGACCAACGCTCGACAACTTCCAACAATTCGGGCATAACACGCCCTCCAGCATAAATGCTAATCTGTAAGAGAGAACCGAGTCTCAACACTAAGATCTAGCCAAAAATATCCCCATCAAGGGTAACTATCGCGTTACTTAGGGCATCACTACTTATCCAAGAGTAAATCCCTCACAAGGGTAACCATCAAGTTACTTAGGGCATCACTACTTATCCAAGAGTGTAATCGAAATTACACGGGTTTACAGAGACTTCTATGTTAATCAGTGGTGCTGGTGAGCAGTTGCCCCTAGGGTGTTCAGCCTCACTCAATCTTGGAAAACCCTAGTATCTCTAAGCACTCTCACTGAATGGCCAATATTCATGGTTGCTATCCGGGAATAACTTATCAGAGCACTTGCTCGAGTTCTAACCGTTCGCTTCTTAAGTAAGCATGAGGTCCCCTAGGTCCCATTCATTTTGGCACCACTAGGTTTAACCAACAATCCTCACCTCTTAGCCACTCGTCGCGGTAATGAACCGGACATAATAAAATCAAGCAGTGTGACGGGGATCAGCCGTCTAGGATATGACAGATATTTACTGATCATATTTTCTAAATCAACACTCACTAGACTAACGTTTCTAAGAAACTTTCTATGATAGTGCATGTGACCCTATACTAACATACAATACAATAGTCATTTCATGTTGCAGTCACAAAACATAAGTTGACTTACTTGGAGTCCTTAGCACTCAGCAGGATTTCACCCTCCAATGTTCATTCCAGTTACGCTAGCCAGTACTGTAGTTATCCATACAATATACTCGAATTAATTATTGTGCTTCATAATTCATTATTATTATTATTTTGGGCAGTATGGTCATTTTAATAAAAATCATTTGTAAGGATAAAAGATCCTTATTTGGTTTTAAACCCATTAAGTGTAATGCCCTGAATTTCATAATAAGGGTTAGGACCTTGATTAGGAGGCCAGGAGGGCCATAATTGATTTATTATGTTATTTAGTGATCATATGCATGTTTATGTGAATTATATTATTATATAATGTTAAATGCATGCATATGGGTGTATTTATAATTATAAGGGCATTTTGGTAATACCGGGCGACTTTTTGCTGGTAAGCAGCTACTTGGAGTTGGGCTTGCTCTCGCCTTTCATCGACCAAATCAAGGGATTCCATCAATAGTTGGGTATTAGAGCCTTGATCGTACGTTATTTTGTGATACGACGGCAGATCTAACTCAACAGGCAACAAAGCCTCAGATCCATAAGCTAAGGAAAATGGAGTATGACCTGTCGCTGTTCGATGAGAAGTTCTGTACGACCAAAGGACTTCAGGCAATTGTTCTGGCCATGCTCCATTTGCTTCCTCGAGTCTTTTCTTCAGAGTATGCTTTAGCATTTTATTGACTTCTTCAACTTGTCCATTTGCTTGAGGATGAGAGACTGAAGAAAAGCTCTTGATAATTCCATGCCGTTCGCAAAAATCCATGAAAAGATCACTATCAAACTGCTTGTCGTTGTCTGATACAATTTTTCTTGGCAATCCATAGCACCACACAATGTTTTTAACCACAAAATCCAACACTTTCTTGGTCGTTATGGTTGCGAGTGGCTCAGCTTCGACCCATTTAGTGAAGTAATCAACAACAACCACAGCGTACTTGACGCCGTCTTTTCCTGTAGGGAGAGATCCGATTAAATCTATACCCCAGACTGCGAACGGCCACAGACTTTGCATCTGTTTCAGCTCATTAGGGGCTGCTCGTGGAATTTTGGAAAACCTCTGGCACTTGTTGCACCTCCGCAAAAATTCCATTGAGGCTTCATTCATTGTTGGCCAGAAGTATCCTTGCCTTAGGATCTTTCTTGATAAGCTTTGCCCCCCAACATGGTCCCCACAAAAGCCTTCGTGTACCTCTTTCATCAATTCCTTGGCCTTCTGTTTTGAAATACATCTGAGGAGTGGCATTGAGTATCCCCTTCGGTACAAAATTCCATCGACCAGGATATACCTAGCAGCCTGCCGTTGAAGGGTCCTAGCTTTATTTCTATCCGCCGGTAAGACGCCCTACATAAGGTACTCTATGCATGGTGCCATCCATGTATCGGCCGCCTGGATCACCAAAGAGGGCTCCTCTGCTTGGATGCTTGGCACAGATAGTCGTTCAACTAGCACTATGTTCAGAGTATCAGCATCCTTTGCACTTGCTAATTTGGCCAAAGCATCAGCGTTTGAATTCTGATCACGAGGTACTTGCTGAAGGGTGTACTTGTCAAACTGTGCTAATAGATCCTTCATTTTGTTTAAGTAAGCAACCATTTTTAAACCTCGAGCCTGTTATTCTCCCATGATCTGATTTACTACCAGCAAAGAGTCACTGTAGATGTCAAGTGCCTTTATGTTCATGTCCCTGGCCAATCGTAACCCAGCGAGCAGTGCTTCATACTCAGCCTCGTTGTTAGAAGCAATGAAGTCAAACCTAATTACGCAGTGAAATCGATGCCCTTCAGGCGTTATCAAAATCACACATGCTCCTGCGTGATGTTCATTAGAGAAGACGCCCGTGAACAACTTCCATGAGGGAGTTTGGCTTTGAGGCTCAGGTTCTTCAGGTGCTTCTGGCTGCTCGCTATCTGAAAGCTTAGTGAAATCTGTGATGAAGTCAGCCAGGGCTTGCCCTTTTATCGCTGCTCGTGGCAAGTAAGAGATATTGAACTGTCCAAGTTTGACCACCAATTTCAATAATCTGCCTGCGGCTTCTGGCTTTTGCAGAACTTTCCGTAGAGGCTGGTCGGTCAAAACCGTGATTGAGTAAGCCTGAAAGTAAGGCTGCAGCTTTCTGGAGGCTAAAATTAAGCAATAGACTAACTTTTCAATAGGTGGATACCGCAGCTCCGCTCCAATTAGCCTCTTGCTTACATAATAAACAGCCTTCTATATGCCCTCTTCTTCTCTTACTAAGACAGCACTAACAGCGTATTCTATGATTGCCAAGTAGATGAACAAAGTTTCTTTATCAATCGGCTTTGATAGGATCGGTGGTTGTGACATGTGCATCTTCAATGCTTGAAAAGCCTGCTCGCACTCCTCCGTCCATTCGAATTTCTTGTTGCCTCTAAGTAGATTAAAAAATGGGACGCATTTGTTCATCGATTTGGAAATAAATCTACTCAGAGCAGTAATTCTTCCGCTCAAGTTTTGAACATCCTTGATCTTTGCTGGCAATTTCATATCGACCAGATCTTTGATCTTCTCGGGATTGGCCTCAATTCCTTTCGAGTTTACTATAAATCCCAAGAACTTCCCTGATCCTACTCCAAAGGAGCACTTGAGGGGATTCAGCTTCATTTGATATTTGTTCAAGACATTGAAGCATTCTTGCAAATCCCCTATATGCCCTTCTGCCTTCTTCGACTTAACCAGCATGTCATCGACATATACCTCCATGTTTGTGCCAATCAGCTCCTTAAACATGTGGTTGACCAGTCGTTGGTAAGTCACACCAGCATTTTTCAAACCGAAGGGCATTACTTTGTAACAGTAAAGCCCTGTGTCAGTCCGAAAGCTATTGTGATCCTCATCTAGAGGATGCATACTAATCTGATTATACCCGAAGTACACATCCATGAATGAGAGAATCTCGTGCCCTGCAGTGGCATCGACCAGTTGGTCGATCCTAGGGAGTGGAAAACAATCTTTTAGGCAGGCTTTATTAAGGTCTGTGAAATCCATGCATGTTCGCCATTTTCCATTCAGCTTGGGAACTAGTACGGGATTAGAGACCCATGATGGATAAAATGCTACCCAGATGAATCCATTCTCCTTCAGCTTCTCGACTTCTTCTTTTAAGGCCTTTGATCTATCTTTGTCAAGCAACCTCCTTTTCTGTTGTACCGGTGGAAAACTTTTGTCTATGTTTAGGACATGTTTAATGACTGCAGGGTCTATTCCGACCATGTCTTTGTGCAACCAGGCAAAGACTTCCTGGTTTTCCTTCAAAAAATCCACCAATGCTTGTTTTGTTGTTGTCCCTAAGTTATTACCGACTTTCACAACTGTGGTCGGATTTTCTTCATCGAGTTGGACATCTTCAAGGTCCTCGATGGGTCTTATCTCTTCATCAAAATCCCTAAAGCGAGGATCTAAATCTCTGTCCTCACTTTGGGCAATGCCCTATTTGGTGACATCATCACCTGATTGGGCTTGTACATCAACCGCCATTCGCAACTCTTTTCAAGCAACTTCCCTCGATATACCTTTCTTCGCCTTTGTTATCGAGGCATTGTAGCACTCCCTCGCTTCCTACTGATTTCCCAACACGCATCCTATCCCTGCGTCGATCGGGAATTTCATGGCCAGGTGCCATACCGAGGTAACAACTCGTAGGTCGACCAAAATTGGCCTCCTTATTATAGCATTATATGCCAAAGGAAAATCAGCTACTATGAAAGTAGTGAGTAATGTCTTGTTAGTAGGTACAGTACCTGCTATAACTGGGAGCCTAATCGACCCAGTTGGGGCGAGCCCTTTGCTAGAAAAACCATAGATGGTTTGGTTGCATGGCTTCAGGTCCTTGACGGACAGCTTCATTCTTTCCAGTGAAGACTTGTATAGGATGTTGACTGAGCTTCCTGTGTCAACCAACACCCTCTTTACCATCATGTTGGCAATTTGAACGTCAATGACCAGCGGATTAGAGTGTGGGAATCGTACGTGCTGGGCATCGTCATCAGAGAAGGTTATTAACTCCTCCTCTGTTCGAGCCTTCTTTGGTGCTCGATCCCCCACACTCATCATCTTGATGTCCTGGTCGTGGCGTAGGGTTTGAGCATATCGTTCCCTTGCCTTCCCACTATCCCCTACAATGTGTGGGCCACCACAGATGGTGAGTAACGTGCCTGCCACAGGAGCTGGCTGTAAAGGTGGTGAGCATTGGCGTGCAGGCGCCTGCTCGTTGCCACCTTGAGCCTCTCACTGAGATCCTCCTGTGGCTCACACATATCTCCTTAGATGTCCCTGTCTGATAAGGAACTCAATTTTTTCCTTCAACTAGTTGCACTCATTGGTGTCATGTCCGTAGTCGTTGTGAAAATGTCAGAATTTTGTGGTATCTCTCTTGGAGATATCCTTCCTTATAGGTGTGGGTCTTTTATAAGGAACATTAGAGCTGGTCGCCAGGTAGACCTCTGCACGACTTTCGACAAGGGTCGTGTAGTTGGTGAATCAGTATCTATTGCCTTTGGGGCGCTTATTCTCAGATGCTGGTGGCTCATTGCTCACCCGCTTTCCACCATTTCTGCCATTTCTGTTCCCGTTGCCCTTGCCATTGCCATTGGGTTTCTCTGACTCGTTGGAAGCCTGGGCGAGTTCTTCCTTTGGCCCCTTGTCTTTCGTGGGTGATTTCCCTTCATTGGCAATCGCGTCCTCGAGCTTGATATATCGATCAGCTCGATCCAAAAACTCCTGGGTACTCTTTACCCCATTCTTTCTTCGACTACTCCAGAGAGGAGAATGGCGTCTAACCCCAACAGTTAACCCCAACAGTTAGGGCCATCATTTTTCCTTCGTCGCCCACGATCTTGGCTCCAGCCGTTGCTCGCATAAAGCGCTGGACATACTCCTTCAAGGGCTCTCCCTCCTTCTGGCGTATCTCGACCAGTTGGTTGGCCTCTGTAGGGTGTACGCGACCCGCATAGAATTGTCCGTAGAATTCCTTCACGAACATCTCCCAAGATACTATACTACCAAGAGGGAACTTAAAGAACCACTTCTGGGCAGTATCAGACAGTGTTGCGGGGAAGATCCTGCAACGGGCATCGTCCGACACCTTCTAAATGTCCATTTGTATCTCAAATTTGTTGACATGAGATACTGGGTCTCCGTACCCATCAAAGTTTGGCAATACTGGCATTTTGAATTTGCTAGGGGTTTTTTCCATAGCAATCCTTTGCACAAACAGAGTGCCTCTCCTCCGATCATACTCTATGTGGGATGTTCGACCTCCGACCAGTTGTTGTACTGCTAGGTTCAGAGCATCAATCTGTGCCTGAAACACTTCTAGGATCGCTGGGGTGATTGGTGCCGGAGGAGCGTACTCATCCTGTCTCTCACGATGGTCATTGAGCATGTCTCTCAAATCTTCATCCTTGCGCCTCTGCTTGCTAACTCCTAGCCGATCAAAGACGTTGTTTTGTCTGGGTTGCCCCCCAGCGTTATGGCTTGCTGGCCTATCTTCTCTAGGTGGGGGGCCTCTGTCTCCACCTCTTTCCTTATTCCTCCGACCAACATTCCTTCTGCCAGAATCGGCTTCATTATATTCGTGGCCATCTCTAAACTATGGTCGACTACGGCGTGATTGGCTATTCACATTGTTTCCTCCTCGGGCTGGTATTTCCCGAGCGTTAGGGGGAGCCATGTGCTGCTCATTGGGTCCCCATGCATTATTATGCCGTGGGGGGCCTCTAACCGCAGAGCCTGACTCGTTCCTTCTGTTGGCAGAAGGATGTTGCCCCTTGCTCGGTGGATTTGGCTCTTCGTCCCCTGGGTGTCTAGGGTTGCGGGGCGGCTGCTAGGCCCTATTCTACCTCTGGCACTGGGGATTGCCTCGACCAACTTGAGATTGATGTTGCTGCTCAGGATCCCGAACTGGGACATCATCCTGAGCCACAGGTGGCTGCTCCAGCCTTTGGGGGTTTACTGGCTAGAGTGGAGGACTTGGATTGGGAGCCCGCTGTGGTGGTGCGCTTGATGGCTAATCCGACTGAGAGGACGGCATTGCCTGTCCTCGAGCCAATTGAATGGCTGCTTCAAGAGTGGCCATGGCATCCCTCTGTCGACGTTCCATGTCCGCCTGCCGCTCACTCAGCTCCTGGCGCTGACGTTCAATTTCTCTCTGCTGTAGCGCCATTGTCTCTACTGCGTTCTCCTGATTGGCCCTCAAATTGGCCAACTCATCCTGCAACACCCCCAGTGTTGCCCATAGTGTTTCCGTATCCAACTCCTCCTCTTCAAACTCTAAATGTGGTTCATTCTCCACAACATTTGGAGGAGGAGGTTGAGATGGTGCAGCGCCAGCGGCCGGTCCAGCTTTCTTAGATGTCTTTTCCATTCGATTTTCTTACAGCTTCTTGAGTAAAGCTCTCAATGAAAGCACCAGAATGTTGACCAGCAATTTGGCCAACAACACGGAGTCAAAAATACAACAAGAAATGAGATGATAATCAAGAATAGAATCTAATGGTAAAGAACAGACACAAACGATTTATAGTGGTTTGGCCCCAATGAATGGTAATGACCTACGTCCACTTAGTGCTATTATTAATATTGAATCCCAATGTCGTGATCAAAGAACTAGGGTTCTTGAGTTTCACAAGCCTTAGGGGAAATACAACTATTTGGAGGATAATCACACTGTATGCTCTTTCTCTCAGTATTCAGAAGAAAGATTCAAAAGTCAAAAGTCCCCTTCTTGAGCTCTCTCATGCATATTTTCAAGGGGGGTTACATGGGCCAATGGGCCTTAACTATCCTTAATATCTGTGTATCAAGGCAATAAAGAGGAAATAATAAACGTAGTTATTATAAGATTGCAATCTTTTTTAAGGAAATAAACTAAAGCATACGACCAGCCTGGTTGCATCTAATCATGAGGTTTGACGAAACAACGGGTAGCTGGTCGATAATCGAACAACACCTCGTTATTTCGACTTTGCCATGTGTCAACCACGTGTGAGAAATCCTTTCCACGTCATCAGTAGCTGTTTTTGGGTAAACACAGGGTTTTCGTGTCGGTCAAAGATCGAAAGTCTTATCTTGACTTTTAAATCACAAAAGTCATAATTTGGCTAGCAATAACTCATGGAATAATTTCCAAACAAATATAATATTATTTAAAATAATATTCTTAACTCGGGGAAAAAATTCTGACCTGAGTCATTTAAAGGTACTCGAAAACACAGTACATTACACGCCTCTGCCTCAGCTGCCTGAGCCCTCGAAGTCACCTGGAAGGTTTCCTCTCGAGCTTTGGCGGCCTCCTCACAGGCATTTTGGTCAACCTCCTCTGCAGCCTTGGAACATCTCGTGGCATCTTCCAATAGCTTCGTGGAAATGAATCCAAGAGCCTGAAACATGGACTGCTCTATTGCCAAAATAGTCTCAAGCGCGGAGGCACGAGACTTCTCATCCTCTAGAGCCTTCTGGAGCTTGGAGTTCTCCTCGAGGGGGATTGACGCATCCCTGAGTTCCTTTACCTCAAAGGATCTCGCGGTTACAACATCCCCAAGTAGTTGGCACAAGGCAGCAGTCTGCACAAGAAAATAAAGTTAGCACATGAACACGAAAGCATTAGGCTATAAATTCAAGTTATGGTCCAAGGCTTACCCGTGCGGAGGTGAGCGACATGCTATTGCAAGGAGGGATATCTCATTATACCCTCCTACATGACATAACTATGGAAAGGAATCTTGCAGAGGGTCCCACTCAATCCCTGCTAAATCTCCACGGCCAACAAAGTTGTTCTACTTCCAAGTCTCCCGGCAAAGAGAGACTCCAGGTCCTCATGGTCGAGGGGTGGCATTGGGGTTCCACTCCGAGGCCTGTCTTCGCGAAGGTATTCTACCAAGATCTTGAAGTCTTCATCCCCTTCTTCTAGATGGGCATTAAATTAATCTATGACCTGTCTATGCCTCTTGTGCTCTTCCTCTTCGTAGTGCTCAGGGAAGATCACTAATCAAGGCATCCTGACAAAAGGACTATTGGATGCCTTGAGGGACGAGAGTTATTTTCCCGTGCCTGAGGTCCTCTCGACAAGGGCTGGAGACCCACCAAGGAGGTCAATCACCTCCTCCATAGGAGCATCCGCTGAAGCATCGAGTGGAGCAGGTGGTGGAGCCAGGGGTTGGATATCAGAGGGCTCCTCGAACCTTTGGCGTTTGGTCCTGATGTAGTCGGCCAACCCCATGTGATCTGCAAAGGAAAATAACAAAGATGTTATTCCTCGACAAAAGAATAAAAAAAAAATAAGTAAAATGCATGGTGAATCTAAATCCAGATCACCTGAACTCCTCAGGTGGCCCACCACAACATGACTCCTCCAGGTGAAGGGTTGAGCAGGTGAATTCTCTGATAATCCTTCCCTTCTCCTGGTTGGTATTTGTTTCATATTGACAGAACCACATCGCGTGAATGGACGTCACCTTGTCAAATTGCACGAACCCCGGAGGGTGTAGTTTTCTCTTCGGGTGGTGGAGAAACACGTCGATTAAGTCTTGATAGTCTTGGAACTCCTTCGCAGTCCAATGACGCCCTGAGGCCTGTCGAATCCGAAGGAGCCAGGGCGAGACCCACACATGCTCAGGACTTACCCCTTCTCCTATGTGCTTAACATGGTACATGACATTAGGAGTTTTACCTAGATCAAAGGACAAGGAGTCCACCCCTGCTTGGAGCTCTTCCTCGAGCTCTTGGTCCTCTCAAGCCTCCATGGCAGCTCAGATGGCTAGAACATTTTTACGTGTTCTTCTCGCATTCGTCGTGTGAATTAGGCAAGTGACAGTCTATCCATGTACTTTGCATGGGGGGAAGCTTCATGTCGGGACTTCTTCAAGTTCCGATAGGAGGAGAGGTCCACAAGGCCAATGTGTTGGCTCTCCTGGAGGAGGCCAAACTGGCGCAAGTGAGCCTCCGTGACAAGAAAGTTGAGCTCCATCTTTAAGTTCGAAAGACTCTTCATCTTCTGGAGCCTGTCATCATAGGCTACGACGAAGGGAGTGCAGTAGAAGGGACCTATCAATAGAAGAATGTCTAAGTAGGGAAGGACAAACAAAGAAGGACTAACCCAAGGTAAAGGTTAAAGTACTTACCAACCATAGTGAAGTCCAGGAGAAGAGTAGGGTTTGTCTACGTTGGAAAACCACCTGTGAAAAAGATGTGATCTTCATGGTCCCTCGTGTGGCTCTCATTGTTGGAGGGAGCCTTGTACACTAACCCTAGATAGGTGTGCTTCATGAGGGTGTAGGACCCATCAAATTTTGTTTTTCGAGGAGAAGCCCGAAAGCTGTATACATACAAGATTTCAGCTGGAGAAGGCACATGCCAATTTTGTATCAGGTACAAGATGTATAGTTCAGCCAGCACCCTGTACCCATTCAGGGTCAGCTGGAAGGGAGCTATGCCAAAAAATTTGAGGAAGTCGACATAGTACTGGTGTAAGGGCAGGGCTCCCCTTACTTGCAGAAGTGAAGCGCTCCAGGCTGCGAGGCCATTCACGCTCCAGTGCGCCCCTTTCAACTCTCTAGGTAGGTGCATTAGAATGTCCTCACCAATCCCATAGTGGGAGATGATCTTGTCTAGTGCCCCCCCCCCCCCCCCCCAATGCCTCAATTTGTTGGGGATGTTCTCAACTTCGAAGCTGTCAGCTGTGTAAGGTGGAGTCCTAACTAGGGGCCCTATGTTTACCTCCTCCTCTAAGGCGCCACCTCGGAAGGGTTGTTGCGCTGGATGAGGGGGCAAGTATGTCCTTTCTTCTGGTACTCATCGTGATTCTTGGGCCATGTCAATAATTTCTTAATCGAAGTGATAAAAACCCTGCTAGTGGAGGTAACAGACAAAATCAAGAAATTAACATCCTAACCAGAAGAAAAATAGGCCAAAACGAGTATTTCTAAGACAACTGCTCGAATGGGTGGAGGGAAAATAAAGCCTAAGGAATTGGGGTGTCCTCGCAAGCAAAATTGGATGCCGAAAAGAACCACTAGAATTTGTGATGCAGAATCTGGAAATTTTCAAGATTCCAGTCGAATGGCTAAAAACCCAGAAAAAATGTAGATAGGCCCAAGTGACCCATTTTTGTCCTTTTTAACATCAAAATGGGCTTAAAAGGCCAGAAAAAAGTCCAAGAGGAGCAAAAACTCCCAGAGAAAAACACAACCTTAGCATGCATACAAATCTCCCAAAAACTCACAATAAGAGAATAGGTAGAGACTTACTCGAGATGAATCTTCGATAAGTGTTTTAGTGCGTCCGGCCAAGGAAGTGTTTTATGTCGTTGATCTAGAGATATTCTGATTCTCTCCAGTCATCCATGTCATCCATGAAAGGATGAAGATTGTGTTTTCCTTTTCTAGTTTGGGAGGGAAAGGGAGAGAGTGAAAGGCTCTGGTTGCTAAGGAGATTTCAAATGCCAAAAATGTTGAGGCGAGGGGTAATTTCAAGTTTTGTACTCGAAAAATTAGAGAGGAAGTAATCTCCCCTAGCCATTGATCACCTATGGGGTAGGTACTTAAGTGTGATTCAACGATCACGATTGCCAAGGTGTGGATCCCGATCATTAGCATTGGAAAATAGAGCCTCTGGTACGGGGTGAAGGGACACTTCAGTACGAATTAGACATTTTGGGCGTGGAGTGGACTCCTCATTAATTTCACCTATTGATGGGTCTAGCAATAGCACATGGTGTTACCTTTCCAGGGTGTGATGACATGGGAAGCCAAAGTGTCATCCCCCGAGATCCTTCGAGACAACTCCCCAGTCCAAGTCTCCACTGTCCGAGGACAAGTGAAGACTTGGGGGGCAATGTTGTCTGTGATTTCATCAGTGGATACATGGTGGTTTTTTTAGAAGTAATTAAGCCTCTCGAGGGCTAATGACGTCCTGTGGGGCTCACCTAGAGCTCATTTACATGTAAGCTCCTCCGAATGCAGTTTGCTCCTTCATCTAGCGAGAATGTCTTCAAGTTAGGCCACGTTAGGAAGATCTACATCAGGGTCCTCCCATCTGATGGGTCGGTTAGTCTTCCAGGCCTAAGGATTTTCTCCTTGGGACATGGAGGGAGTTCCAGATGTCAGTCCCAGTGACTTGGACCACAAGCGGCCACCTGACAGCTTTTCGTGCCTCGAGTAGTGGTGTCGAGGTCGTACACTCGATAATTGTTATGTCCCAAGGTGCTATCTGACATGGGAGACGTGTGACTGCATTCCGACCATGTTAGGGCATGTTCCCCATAAAAGAGATGGTTGCAACCTACGAACTGGGCCCTGTGCGATCTGCATGGGCCCACTTCCACCTTTATCTCATATATGTATTTTAATTTGGCATTTAATCCCAATTATATGAAAATATTCTTGTATTAACTCCTCATTAAGAGAGTTAATTTCTCTCATCCTCTATAAATAGGTCTAGGTCTGTAACGACCCAAATTCACTAATAAGGCTTAAGGGCCTTGATTAGTGTGCCGGGAGGGCATGATGAGAATTATGTGTGATGATTATGATTTTAAGCATGTTATATGACTATGTGAATTATGTTATGTGATAATTATGATGTGTGAATCGTACCACGTGGGTGCTGTGATACTAGTGTGATGCACGTGCCGGGACGGTCCTAGAAAGCTAGATAATGGTAACTGGTGATTTGGTAACCCGTGTAACTGTTAGTAACCATAGAGAGTAACAGGTTTTATGTGGAAAGTGGTAGAATCGCAAAGCTGGTGAAAAGACAAGTATGGCCTTGAGGTTTAGTTAGGAAGGGGTATGAGTGGAAGGGTAGAACAGTCATTTGGTAGGATAAATGATTATTAGCTGAAGGGAAAATATGATATACGTATAACATTTGGAGAAAGGGGCTTTATGCTGAATGTTGGAGACCTAGAGGAGCAAAACTAAGATGGAAGGGAGAAGCTGAATTTAGCTCTTGGAAGGAGAATTAAGGAGTGATTGAAGATGTCAAGAAAGCTTAGACCAAGAATATTCAGAGGTAAGATCTTGATTATGATATATCCAAGTTTTAGGTCTGAAGTTTAGATAATGAATGTGAATTGAGGCAAGTTGGTGGCTGGTTTTATGGAATTTCATAATTGGGAAATCAAGGGGGAAGGAGGTTTAGAGCTGGAGGTTGGACTCATCACTCAAGGTAAGGTCTCTGTATGTTTATTAGGCTTGTTTATGTTAAGGTATAGGGAGTTTGGAGTGTGGTTTGAGTTTGGGTTCAAGCTGTTCTTAATTTTCTGGTTTGAGTTGTTAAGTGTGAAATTCAAGAGTGGATTTTAGGATTGAAGGTGTGAGTGAGCTTGGGCATGATGTCTCTGACTGGTGGGTGCCGCGGCACAAGGAAGTGGTGCCGCGGCACAAGGCTAATTTCAGGGTGTCACATTTGGCAATTTTCGGCCTTTGCTCCGGGGGTTCGGGAGATGTCTCCGGGGTGTTGTTCTAAGGTTTTGGGGGTTCCGAGAGTGTTGATTGGGTTCCGGGAAGGTAGTCTTGGATTGGTTAATGACAAAGAATATTGTATTTGTGTTGTGATTAGGACTTTGGAGAGGCTCGAGGTAGAGGACCGTGCTCGCGGCTTCGTGGCATCGGAAACCAGTGAATTGAAAGGTAAGAAAGCTGCACCTGAGTATGTGGTTAGGTTGGGACTAAGTGTTCCCTATGTTGGTATGTATTGTTATGTAAATGTGATTAACCATGTGGTCACGATGGGACTAAGTGTTCCCAATATTTGTATATCATGTCGTGAGATGGTGTTATTACGCCATGGGACATGCGATTACCGGCCTAAGGGTGTCGGAATCATTATTTGCGCACTGGGGCGCGGCTCAGCCACTGGGAGCTGAGGCAGCTTGTTTATCACTGAGCTTGGTTAAGCTGGCCAGAGTCAGTGAGTATTACACTGGGGGCGGCCCTATTGAGCCGAAGACAGTGTGCCAAATAGAGGGTGCGACTAAGGGCGCCAACCCTGAATGTTATTTGATGGGTATGACAATCTATTGGTTATGAACGTGAATGTTGTGCTATGAACATAGTTGATTGACTGTCTGGACGACAACTGTTATTACGGATTGGATAAATGCATGAAATGTTGAATTCTTGGTTGAGCATTGTGAAATATTTGTTAAGTGTTGCTGATCTTATTATGTTATCATGCTTTCTTGCTGGGCCTTGGCTCACGGGTGCTACGTGGTGCAGGTTAAGGCAAGGGCAGGCTGGACCAAGCCCGAGGTGGAGAGCTCCAAGGTGAAATGTACATAGCTAGCTGTTCGATCACCACGATCGAGGAGTGGACCAGGACAGGGACTACCTAACTGCTCGTTTTTTCCTTAGTATGGCCAGTCAGTGTATTTAAACTTTGTAACTTTTGTAAATGGCTTTTAAACTGTCATTTTTGGGATCCCATGTAAATAAACAATGCTTAGTAATGAAAATATAACTTTTGAGACCAAAACACTTTTAACCCTAGTTCCTCTACTGTTTCAGTAACACGATTTTACGTAAATAACTTGATTAGCAAGTCTGGCACCTTATAAACACACAGTGTAACGGTCTTGGCTATCCAGGACGTTACAAGGTCACCATTGGAAAGCGTTCACAATTTTTGTTTTCACAGCATAGTGTAAACACTGCCTGAACTCCATTGAAGCTTGCCGAACCAAGCTTCACAAATCCTAATACTAAAAGCCCTGTGGACTAGGGTTGTTCTATAACCTGAACCACATAAAAATCTTGTGTTCTTTATTGCATTTCATTAGAGCTATATTTATTAAGTTGATAGCAAAAAAGGCAGTCAACAGAGGTGAATTTTGTTCTTAATGGTGGCAACCCCACTTCTATAGAAATCACAACCTTGGTTGTGTATACCATTGAGTATGGGGACTCTCTTGTTGAAGTTCTCCTAGTTGTTCTATAGTCCCAAAGCACTTTTGGCAAACCTTCTAACCATGCTCCCTTCTTTTTTTTATGTTAGCAAATATATTCTAGTTGTGGCCTCTACTTGGCTATTTCCCTGAGGGTAGCTAACAGAGGAAAAGCTCAACTTGACTTTGAGTTTGTTACGGAGCTCTTAAACACTTGCATTCTGAAAAGGTGTGTTGTTATCTACAACAATCTCTTGTGGAATGCCAAACTGAAAAATTATGTGCTTCAAAATGAAGCTCATCGTGTATGTTTTTATTACTGTGACATAGGCCTCTGGAACCACCTATTTTGTAAATTAATCAGTGGCTGACTATTGAGGTAGGTTATATATAATTGTTAAGATGTTTACACAAAGAGGTGCAAAAAACTTAACGGTTTTCACTTAAGTTGAAGTGGAAACATGAGATTGTGTAGTAGGCATCTAAAATTGACTTTTATGGGTATAAAGTGATACAATGAGGTATCTAAAAATTCCCAAAAAGTTTGGAGGTATTTGGAGACATTTTGGGGTCATCCTCGGGGCGTTAAAACAAAGGCATATGTGTTGCGTCGCCTTTGGGAGGCGATGCATCACCTAAAACTTCTTAGGAGGGAAAACACCCAGCAAGCGATGCATCGCCTACTTGGTGGCGACGCATCACCTGGGCTGTCCATACGGGACCGTACATATGAGTGACTTAGCTCCAAATGATGTTTTTAAGAGCTCTAATCCTATTGGTTAGACTTAATTACAGTGCCTACACTATAAATAAGGGTTATTGGAGTTGAAAAGCTTTTATCACACTTTTCAATTGTCTCTCTAACCTCTCTCTTTGTGTCTCTCTCTAGCTCTCAAGGAACAGGCATTTTCTCCAAGATACTCATCAAGCATTACTTAACTTGTATAGAGACTTTGGAAACCACTTCTCATTCCACTATGTTGAAGCTTCAAGCAATAAGGGAAGGCTTGGAATAGAGACTTTCGAAACCAATATACTTATTATGTATAAGCCTTATATGCTCTCCAAGTTTGAAGATTTAAGTTGCTCAAAACAAAAGGTTGTATCTCTCTAAACTCTAACTTTGTATTTATGTCATTCTATTGTGTTTATGTTGTTAGTATTGATGAATAAATGTTTCTCAATTCATCTTATAATCATTTAATCACTTATTCTTTTATTATCAAGATTTGCATTCATATTATGAATATGGTTATTTGATTATCAAGATTTTCATTCATACTTTGAATAAGGTTCTTGACTAGCATCTAGGGTTTGTAATATTGAACTATTCCTATTATGTATTGTTGATTAAGAAAGAGTAAAGCCATAAATTCCCAACAATCAAAATCTCTACTTTCTAATTACTTTCTTTTTGTATTTTGCATTAATCTACAATGAGAAAAATGTGTTCATCTTCTTTAAGCTTCAAATCCTTGCTTCAAGAATTGGTTTGTGTTGAACACACAACAATGGGAGATCAAAGAAAACTCTATTTGGATATGTGCTACATGAATGTGGATATGGATTCAAAGTATTCATCAAGAAAGGATGAGACAAATCAATGGGATTACATACTTAAGGAGATTGGTATCATCAAATTTCTTATTTCTAAATGTGTAGATTTCAAGAATTTGAATGAAATGTGTTTGCTGCCATATTTTTGTGAGTTTGAGTTTATTGTTTATGTTAAGAGTACAATGGTGAATATGAATGAACGATTCAAGGGCTATTGTTATACGTGCCTTGTTTGTAAAATTATTGATCATCATGTGAGATATGGTGATTTTAAAATTAACCATAATGAGATTAGGGTTAAGGTAATTGATGATGAGATCATTGCATTTCTAAATGAATTTAATTGGGTTACTTTAATTGATGATGAGATATTTGTAACCTTAATTAAATCTAATGTATTCGGTGAGGAATGCATTGTAATCCTAATAGAGAATAATGAATTCAATGAGGAATGCATGATAAATCTAAAGAAAATTGACATAGTTTATGCATATAGTCACGAGACTAATGAAACCTTAAGAGAAGGTAAACACGTCAATACAATTGATGTTGAGATCATTGCAACCTTAAGTGAAGTTAATGCAACCCAAGGGAAGGTACAAGGATGGTGGTATGATACTTGTGCCACCATTCATGCAACCTATGATAAAACTCTTTCCAAAGCCTTTAAAATTTCAAAGGAAGGACTTGAAGTCCAAATGGGAAATGAAAAGAGATCCAAGGTACTTGGAATGGGCTTCATTGATGTGTGTTGTGAAATTAATGAGCAATATACATGTGCAAGTACACAGTTGTCAAACAAGTAATAAAGTCATAAGTGAGTATCGTCTCCACAGGGATTGTGTTAGCAATAAATTGTGTAAAATAAACACTTAACAAATTGCAATAAAGCAAATGATAATGTTTTGATCAAACCTAAAAACTAAACAATAAAGTAAGTAAAATAAACAAATGAACGGGAGAGCAAGACAATGATGATGAGCTAGAATAATTAATACCTCCTAAGATGTAAATCTGATGCTAATGTTGCAGTAATGTTGTGGCAACTAGGAATAATTAATCTAAAATTCTAATTTAGTTCATAGGCTTCCGTCGAAATAACTATGGTATCAACTCTCTAATTAAACTAACATATGTATGCTGATCTAATTACAAGAATACATTCACAAGCACCAATTCCAAAAGATCATGCAAGGTAACAATATATGTCTATATCTTTACAAAATTAAATTCAAAGACATTAATCTTGCACCATTCAAGTTTTGTGTCCATTAACTCTAACCCTTTCGGTATTAAAAATTAACTCAATTACTCAAAAAAATTGGCCAAACAAAAGAAAATAAAAACATTAAAACGACTTGAATGAATAAAATCCAATTTCACATTAACACCATTAACAAAGTTCCAAAATCACACATTAGATTTCATTAACAATTTAACTATGAAAGTTTACCTCATAATTAAAATATCCAAAATACTAATAATAAATGCAAACATTGTCAAGAAAAGTAGAAGAAAGAAATTAAATACTAAGAGAAGGATGAGAAAACCAAGCCCCAATAGGTGTCCCCAAGTGGTTCTCTTCTTGTCCTTCTCCTTGAATCTTCTCCCTTTTCTTTCTTTTTCTTTTCTTCTTCATTCCTCTCTTTCTTTCAATGGTGGCTGCCTCCTTTTCTCTCCTCTCTAGTATGTATGTGCATATTCCCAATTGGGGAAAGATGATTAATGCAGCTAGGTTATTCCCCTCCTCAACCCACATGGGCCTCCTCTTGTTTCTTTTATTTTTCTTCTCTTTGTAAACTAATGGACCCAAAGAAAGCAAAGGCCCAATACCCATTAATAGCACTCAGCCCAAATTAAAGCCAATCCAAAAAGGCTGAGTTCAATAAGACAAAATCAAAGATTCCCACGTGGGCCTTCCAAGTAGATATCTGGAACAACGTGATGCTGCTACGATGTTGTGGCCTCCCAAAATCCTAATTCCTCTTCTAGCTTCAAATCATTCTCAAAATGTTCACAGCTCTACGAACCATCTGTCAAGACAAAATTCAAAATTTTAAGATATATTTATCAAGCATTAATCAAATATTTCATATTATCTAATTATAATTAATATGTGACAAAACCATAATAAAAATACTACACAACACCCTAAACAACTATTTTCTTTATAAAAATATAAGTGCAAAAGCATTAAAATAAGTCTAATTCCTAGAGTTATCACACCCCCAAACTTATCTCATTGCTCGTCCTGAGTGATGAGTCTAAAGATAAAAGAAAATAAACAAGGAAATCAAACTCAAAACAAGACAAACATACAAAACGACTAAACACTACAAAAGACACACAAATGACAGGAAATGCTTAACTTAGTATTATGCTTAACAATGGAAATGTTCTTCGAAATTTATTAAAACGATGATGAATGATGATGATGCTTCTTGCAAATGCTTTCAACCAAATTCCTCAAATGTTAATGATGTTATCAAACTAAGAATCACGTGTTTCTCTCTAAAGTGTGTACATAGCTCTTCCCAAATTATTCTCAAATATCCCCAAAGCAAACTAGCTCTTGACCCTAAAGCCTAATAATTATCTCCATAGGTTGTCTTACTGATACCCTCTCCACTAATGTTGACAAACACAAAACCAAAGATCAAAGGACTTATTCAAGCTTGTAATGCAAGGCTTAGATGAAGGTGGTTAAAAGAGAAGTCATTTTTGGCTCAATTCACTCTAAGAGAACCTCAATCTTCGTAGGACCAAAGTACGAGCTCACAATCAATCCCCAAAGGATACCCCATACAATTTGAATATCACTTTTGCTATTATTCATTATTAAAAACAAAGAAAGAAAGAAACACAATACCAAAACTATACTTTACTCTTTTTTTTAGATAAGATGCTACACCCCAAAACTTAATTGCAAACTTTATTTGTACAATTTTTTTTATGGGAGTGCACATTTTTTTTTTTTGCACATATACTTCCTTTTTTCAATTTTTTTAATATAAAAATGGCAAGAGACACAAGATAAGGTACACTCTCCCCCAAACTTAAATATCAACATTTTCCCCAATATTGAATACAAAAAAAAAAAGAAACAATGGAAGCACTCACCTAGATGCCACTCAACAAGAATTATGTTCATCTCACCCTCTCTTATTTTGCAACAATCAAATTATAATCTAGAAAGACTAAGGTGCTCAAGGGTATGGTGAAATGGTGTGTATATTGTTAGGATAATATGTGGCAAAGAAAGAAAATGATCAAATAAGCTCAAAGGGGTGACTATGGATAAAATGTATAGCATGGTGGCTCGAAAGGCTCAAACAGTCCAAAGATGGCCTAAATCATGTCCTCGATTTAGTGATGTCTAGGATTTCGCCTCAAAGGAACCACTAAGAAATTATAGAAACTTAGGCTCTCCAAAAAATCTAGCTAGCCTTAAGGGTTCAAGAAAAATTTTGTCAAGCCATGCACACAAAATAGGGATAGACACTATCATCATGATTTTTCAAACTCTATTAACACTCAAGTACTAGTAGTCAATCACACAACAAGAGGCAAAGCAATGGATTTTATTCAATTATATATATATGGTTCATCATCGAGCCCCAAGTTAAGCACCAGCTAAAGAAACACAAATCCTATCAAGAAAATGACAACAAAATACAAACTAAGACAAACCAGTAACTACACTAAAACACAAAACAACTATCTGACTAGCAACACAAACAAGATGCAAATAACTGAAATCTTGGTTCTCACTCCACAAAATCACCAAAGAAACACTAACAAAAACTACTTATTCACAAAAGAAAACATAAAATATAGCAAGAAACAACTTGAGCTACTAATAGACAAAAATTTCATCTAGAACAAAACATAATATATTCATCAACAAACAGAAAACAAATTGATCACAACAAAATCACAATAAAGAGTACAGTTAAGAAATTCTAATTGGATGCTGCATTGAATCCTCAGATAAATGATTGAACTACTTTGACCAAAATTTCACACCATGTGGAGCTGCCCGAGCTATGAATGAATTCCCTCAACACAAATGGAACACAACCAAGCGTCATATGTGAATTGTGGTGTTGCCAGTATTGAGCTAAAAATATGGTAGACCAAGTAATGAAGTAACTTGGATCTCAGGCTTAGGCAGAGAAGATGAGAGTAATGGGGAACTTGTGGGATTGCTCAGACCAAGTCGTAACAGGTTAGGGATAGGCGGTGTGTGCGGCAGAGCTCTTGTGGCTGGTGGATATCGCGAGGGGGGTTGGTGGAATTGTGTGCTTGGGTCATGCTCGGTTAGGCATAGAGAAGAGATGGTGTTAGTGGCCTCGTGGTGGGTCAATTCGAGGTTTGCTTAGGCTCGCTCTTAGGGGCTTGGGCTGATGGGAGCCCACGGATGGGTTGGGTTCTCTCTGATCGAAAGAACGAAGGTGCATGCCATTGGGGCTTGGGTGTATTTTGCATGACTGGGAGGCTCGGAGATGCGGCTGGGTTCGACAAGGTTGTGGTCAGAGGTGGTAGTGGTGATGGTGCAGGCCAGAGGTGATGGTGGGTGAACTGAAGGCGGCGCTAGGTGCCTGGGGAAATGGTGAACGACGGCTCGGGAAAGGGCGAAGGAGAAGAGTGAGAGTATTGGGCTTTCACTTTGATTTTTTTTATGAATAATCAGGCGATGTGTCGCATAGTAGGTGGCGACACATTGCATGTCTCTCTGCCCAAAAATCACCCAAAACCCTGATTGTTGCAGCATTTTTTCGCATCATTGCAACTCAAAATTTCATATTTTCTTTCTTTATCCCCACTTTTTTTTCACCTACCACACCTCCAAAATAGTCAAAAACTTGAATTATTCACTCCAAATCACTATCTTTATGAACCTAACATCTACACCATTAAATGCATCAGCAAAGACCAAGTGAAAGAATATGTAGAAAACAAGGAAAATCTATTTTTTTAACACACATAAAAAAATATTCAATAAAGGAAATACAATGAACTTAACTAAATTACTAAAACAAAATTAGAAATAAATTTTAGAAAATTGGGTTGACTCCCAAGAAGCTCTTGATTTAAAGTTGTCAGCTTGACTTTGTTGAAAAGTGCTCATCAAAGAGTGGCTTCCGCCCATAAAGAGTGGCATATAACCTCACACATGGGTCTTCATTGTGGATGCCCTCAAGCTTGGCGAGATGTGATATTGATGAGTTCATGTGCTCAAATCAACGTGCTTTTGATGAATGAGTGTGGTGAACACAAAGATACGATGCTATTGATGGTGGAGGAGTGGTGGCCACATAAGATCTTCATACGTGTATGCTTCCATGACTGGTGGCTCCCAAAGTTGAGAATCAAACACTTGTTGTTCTTAGAAGTGTTGCATATGAGGTGGTCGCGGGTTTGCATCTAACTTTTTTGTACTATTTTGCTCAAAAGATTTATCAACATCTTGGGTAGAGATTGAATTCAACAAAATTGAATTTACTATTGCCTCTCCCTTTGTTTCATCACTTTGGATTGAAGATGGATCCATTTCATGCTCAACTTCTTCCTTTGGTAGCTCCATCTCTTTTCCACTCCCCAATGGCATGACATTGCAATGATTTTCCCCTCCTGAATTTTCTATGTAGCTAGGCAAAGTCTCTAGGGGTGCATTATGCAACTCCTTGAGCATTTCCCCAACTTGATTTTCTAAATTCATTAAAGATGCACCATTTTCCTGAATCAAAACATCACTTTTAGCCATAAATTCTTTCATCAACTCCTCCAATGAATTTGATTGATCCACTTGTTGAGGTTCTTCTATGATAAAGTCTTGAAAATCCTCCAATGTCTCCCCCCATGGTCATTGAGTGAAATCTTCAAAAGTAGGTTCCATATGGCTCAAATTATTCTCCCAAACTTGGTTGGTTATTGGAGAATTCAAACAATATCATTCACCGTATTCCACCATGTCTTCCAACATCCAATAGGCCTCATCAATTGATATTTGATAGAAATTGGTTGTACCATCTCCTCCTTCTACCCATTCTCTTGTGGTGGCATGCAACCCATTGAAAAAGACTTCAAATAAACACTCTCTAGACAAACCATGGTAAGGGAACCTCACGAAAAAAAAATTTGTATGTCCACCATGCTCTATGTAAAGGCTCCGAGTCATGTTGAACAAAGTTGATGAGGACTTGCCGATGAGGAATCTCAAGTACCTCGCAAAAGGACCAAACAAACAAAAGCATGAAATAGAACAAGGAAAAAAAATAAACAAATGAAAAGTAAGTAACCAAATTGAAAAGCAATTGATTTTAACAAACAAAATTTCACTAAATCAATTCTCGGAAACGACGCCAAAAACTTGTTGCAAAATTAATGAGCAATATACATGTGCAAGTGTACACAGTTGGCAAACAAGTAATAAAGTAATATGCGAGTATCGTCTCCACATGGATTGTGTTGTTAGCAATAAATTGTGTGAAATCAACACTTAAAAAATTAGAATAAAGCAAATGATAATGTTTTGATTAAACCTAAAAGCTAAACAAGAAAGTAAATAAAATAAATAAATGAACGAGAGAGCAAGACAATGATGATGGGCTAGAATAATTAATTCCTCCTAAAATGTAAATATGATGCTAATGTTGCAGTAATGTTATGGCAACTAGGAATAATTAATCTAGAATTTTAATTTAGTTCATAGGCATCCGTTGAAATCACTATGGTACAAATTCTCTAATTAACCTAACATATGTCTATGCTAATATAATTAAAAGAATACATTCCCAAGCACCAATTCCAAAAGATCATGCAAGGCAACAATATATGTCTATATTGTAACAAAATTACTTTCAAAGACATTAATCTTGCACCATTCTAGTTTTGTGTTCATTAACTCTAACCATTTCGGTATTAAAAATTAACTCAATTACTCACAATTTTTGGCCAAACAAAAGCAAGTAAATAACATTAAAACGACTTGAATGAATAAAATCCAATTTCACATTAACACCATTAACAAAGTTCCAAAATCACACATTAGATTTCATTAACAATTTAACTATGAAAGTTTACCTCATAATTAAAATATCCAAAATACTAATAATAAATGCAAACATTGTCAAGAAAAGTAAAAGAAAGAAATTAAATACTAAGAGAAGGATGAGAAAACCAAGCCCCAATAGGTGTCCCCAAGTGGTTCTCTTCTTGTCCTTCTCCTTGAGTCTTCTCCCTTTTCTTTCTTTTTCTTTTTCTTCTTCATTCCTCTCTTTCTTTCAATGGTGGCTGCCTCCTTTTCTCTCCTCTCTAGTATGTATGTGTATATTCCCAATTGGGGAAAGATGATTAATGCAGCTAGGTTATTCCCCTCCTCAACCCACGTGGGCCTCCTCTTGTTTCTTTTATTTTTCTTCTCTTTGTAAGCTAATGAACCCAAAGAAAGCAAAGGTCCAATACCCATTAATAGCACTATGCCCAAATTAAAGCTATTCCAAAGAGGTTGAGTTGGATAAGGTAAAATCAAAGATTCCCACATGGGTCTTCCAAGTAGATATTTGGAACAACGTGATGCTGCTACGATGCTGCGGCATCCAAAAATCCTGATTCCACTTCAAACTTTTAATCATTCTCAAAATGTCTACAGCTCTACCAACTATTTATCAAGACAAAATTCAACATTTTAAGATATATTTTTCAAGCATTAATATAATATTTAATATTATCTAATTATAATTAATATTTGACAAACCTATAATAAAAATACTACACAACACCCTAAATCACTCTTTTTTTTATAAAAAAATATATGTTCAAAAGCATTAGAATAACTCTAATTCCTAGAATTATAAACGTGTTCTTAACTATTGGAAATAAAGTGATATTAACTAATGTTTTCTATGTTCCTGACATGACTAGAAACATTATAAGTGGAAGTCTATTGAGTAAACTCGATATAAAAATAGAGTTTGAATCCAGTAATTCTACTTTTACTAAATTGGACACTTTTGTTGGATAGGGTTATTCATGTAATAGGATGGTCAAATTTTGTACTCTTGATAATGACAATAATTATATGGCATCTAATTCTTGTAATGTGATTAATTCTAATTCTATTACTTTGTGGCATAATAGACTTGCTCATATAGGTTATAGCACAATTAAAAGAATTGTGAAATGTGGATTGATTAATTGTAATGTGAATGAGCATGATAAATGTGAATTATGTGTTAAATCTAACATGGTAAAGAAACATTTTCCAAGTGTTAATAGATGTTCAAACTTGCTAGATTTAATGCATAGTGATTTATGTGAATTAAATGGCATGTTGAATAGAGGAGGAAATAGATACGTCATAACTTATATAGATGATTTCTCTAGGTATACTTATGTGTATTTACTTAAGAGTAAGGATGAGGTATTTAATTCATTTAAAATCTATAAAGTTGAAGTAAAAAATCAATTGGAAAGGAAAATAAAGACTCTTAGAAGTGATAGAAAGGGTGAATACTTTTCAAATGATTTCAATATATTTTGTGGACAACATGGCATTATATATGAATGCACTGCACCATACACTCCACAACAAAATGTGATAGTTGAATGAAAGAATATGTAGAGTCCAAAGAACTTTACTTAGCTAGTTAGATAGTAGTATAATAGTAATAGTAGTATTATTTTTGTGACTGTGGATTTTTGGTTAAGACCGGGATTTATTTGGACACTCATAGTAACACTTGTAGATTTTCTAAGTTTAACCTATAGTCTAGGAATATTAATTTTAACCTAAGGTTTGATTAATATAACTGATATTGAGGGTAATATTTATTATATTATAAGGTTTAGATAAGACCCAATAAGATAATAGCACATGTCATGTGTATGTTTAATAATTATTAAGTATTTTGAGGATTAAATTTATTAAGGTTAAAATTTGAATATCCTAGGGTCAGTCAGCAGCTTTGAAAATGTTAGAGGGCTTAGTCAAGGCTATTTACTCAATTCAAATTATGCTAAAAATGTGTAATTTCGTGTTTAAATATTCAGCGTATGCCGATATATCGCAGCTATAGGGGCGATATATCGCAGCACGGAAAAGAAAAAAAAACGTCACACGATTGCCTCGAGCATACTGGCCCAGGCGATATATCGCCTAAAGGGGGAGATATATCGCCTCCTTCAGGGCATTTTGAAACATTTTGTAAATGTTCTCCATTCAAATCTTCAACCTCTTGATAAGTCCATCATCTTTTTGAACGAGTCTTCAGCCTCTGCTGAACGATAATTCAAATGTTTTTCACTTAAAAAGCCATTATTTTTATTCAAGTTAAATGAAGATCTTTTCATTCCTAAACTCTATAAATAGGACCTAGTGCCCAGCCATTTATTCATTCTTCAAGCTAAGTTCAGAGGCTGCAAGTTGCTAGGTTATTGTGAGAGTGTAAACACTTGGGTTAGGGATCATAAGCTTAATCACTATAAGCTTACCAAACACTTGGGAAGTAAGGTTTATTCACATTTCGGTTCAAGGTTTAGATTGGTCATATAAGTCTTCAAGGTATTTCCAAACTCTAGTTCAATTGGTATTATTTTCTTTAAGTTCTCATAATCTTCTACTCAGCATTCTAACCTTATTCTTTATTCTTGGTTAGGAAATCTAAGTTCTTGAGCATAAGATTCTTGGTAAGTGTATTTTGATGGTATAGTTCCTTCATCACTTCCATCCCTTTTCTTCCATATACTCACTCTGTTATAAATGGTTTTTAGGAGTGTTCCAAGGTCCCAAACCTGTTCTCATATCCCGGTAATTTTGGTAAGGAAAATAGGATAGGATTTTTGTGTTATA
This sequence comes from Humulus lupulus, assembly GCF_963169125.1. Classification (NCBI taxonomy): domain Eukaryota; kingdom Viridiplantae; phylum Streptophyta; class Magnoliopsida; order Rosales; family Cannabaceae; genus Humulus; species Humulus lupulus. The sequence continues at coordinate 150,121,341 of NC_084799.1, forward strand.
TGATTTTATATGTTATCTTATGATTTTATGTTATGTAATATGCTATGTTAAGTATGTTTGTAGACTTGGGCATATGACCTATACAACTAACAAGCCCCAAATGGATTATGGGCATATGACTTGCTTAGCTAGCAAGCCCCACCAATCTAATGGGCATATGACTTGTTTAGTTTATGGGACCCCAAGTAATAATGGTCATTATAGTATGTATGTGACATAAGTGTTATGATATGTTTTTTGTTTCTTTATGAAATTTATGTATATGGTTTATGTGTTAGATTTTCCTTGCTGGGCATTAGGCCCACTCCTTTATGTTTATATGTGCAGGAAAATAGCTTTAGTGGCGGGAAAGGTTCTTGGAAGCTTGGGGAATGTGTATTGAGGCGGAATGGATTCAAAGAGTCGAGAGTTTCGATTCGAGGATGAAGTCTTTACTTATGTTTTATGTGTATTTTTCCGCACTTATTTATGTAATCTCTTTTAATTACAATTATGTTATGTTTTGATTTTAAAACAATGGGATCCCATATCCTAACTTAAATTTTATGTAAGTTTAACCTTTATTTTTACAAGTTTTTAATAAAGTTATGATCTTTTCACTTGTAAGTTCTATTAAGGATTAGGGTCTATGTGTAGTTTTCATCAATGGTCCAAAGTCTAGAGTAGTTGGGTCATTACAGAATAGGACTTATCTTGAGATGATTAACTCTATGCTTTTACATGCTAAATTGTGTTATAATTTGTAGGGTGAAGCTTTGCTTGCTGCATGTCATATATTGAATCAAATTCCTATGAAAAAGAACAATGTGTCTCCATATGATTTATGGAGAGGAAAGAAGCCTAACCTTGGCTATCTTAAAGTGTAGGGTGTGGCTTTCCTATTGCAACAACACGGAGCCTTAAAAGGACCAAATTGAGTCCAAGGGTCATTAAGTGTGCGGTTGTAAGCTATGCCTTAAATAGATACGCCTATAGGCTATTAGACTTAGAGTCTAATGTGATAATTGAATCAATAGAAGTGGAGTTCTTTGATAATATGTTATATTGTGATAGAAACTCTCAAGAACCCACAAGTATTGGACATTCTTGTGAAGAGAAAGATCCAAAGTTTGATGAGCAACCTGTATTGCCTCGGAGAAGCCAAAGGCTTAAAGATTTGGGATCAAATGAGAAATGTTCTTAAGTGGAGATACTCTACAGTAGACTTGAATAAGTCACATGGAAATCTCCAATGATTCTATAAGTTGAGGATGATCCCAAAACATACCAAGAAGCAATGTCTTCGAGAGACTCCGCTTTTTGGAAGGAGGTAATAAATGATGATATGCATTCAATTATGTCAAACCACACACGGTAATTGGTAGGCCTTCCACAAGGTTCAAAACCAATTGGGTGCAAGAGAGTCTTTTGAAGGAAATATCACGTCGATGGCACATACAAACCTTCAAAGTTAGATGAGTAGATAAATGGTTTAAACAAAAGGACGGAATAGATTTGTTGACATGTATGCACCAGTTGCTGGGAAAACCACAATAAGAGTTTTATTTGCCTTATCATCAATATATAACATTTATGTTCATCAAATGGATGTCAAAACGACATTCCTAAATGGAGATCTCGATGATTAGATCTATGTGGAACAATCAGAAGGTTTTGTTCTAAGGGGAAATGAACATAAAGTGTGTAAGCTTGTTAAATCATTGTATGGTTTAAAGCAAGCACGGAAAAAATGGCATGAGAAGTTTGATAAATCCATAATTTCGGATGGGTTTAGATACAATAATGTGGACAAGTACTTATACTCTAAGACTTGTGATGGCTATTGCATCTTGGTGTGTCTATATGTTGATTTTGAGTAATGAGATGAAAGACATAATAGAAATGAAGTGGTTTTTATCTTCCACTTTCAAGTTGAAGGACCTTGGAGAGTTTGATACCATCTTGGGTATAAAAGTGAGAAGAAATAGTGAGGGTTATGCCTTAAGTCAAGAACACTATGATGAGAAAGTGCTTGACAAGTTTAGTCATCTCAAAATCAAAAAGGAAAATATACCATTTGATTCAAGCATAAAGCTTGAAAAGAATAATGGTCGAGCGGTTGCTCAACTTGAGTATGAAAGTGCATTAGGGAGTCTAATGTATGCAGCTCCTTGTACAAGAGCAGATATTGCATATGTGATTAGTAAACTAAGTACGTTTACTAGCAATCCAAGTATGGAACATTGGAAACAATTGAGAGAGTTCAAGGGTACCTTAAGAGGACCAAGAAGCTAGGCCTCCAATATTCAAAGTTCTCGAAGATACATGAAGGATATTCCATGTCAAGTTGGATATCAAGTGTAGGAGATAATCTCTCCACAACTAGTTGGGTGCTTATGCTTGGACGAGGAGCATTTTCTTGGGGATCCAAGAAAGAAACATGTATTTCACACTCAATCATGAAGGTCAAGTTTATAGCTTTAGCATAAACCAACAAAGAGGTCGAGTGGCTTAGAGATCTTATGTTGGATATCTCAATTTCTGTGGATAAGGTATCGATGATCTTGATATATTGTGATAGTCAAGCCACACTAGCTAGAGCTTATAATGGCATATATAATGGGATGTCTACACATATAAGTCTAAAACATGAGTATGTGAGATAATTGACTCGAGGAGGAATCGTATCAATCTCATATGTTAAGACAAGTGAGAACTTAGCGGATCCATTTATAAAACCTCTTGTGAAGAGGTTATTAAGTTCCAATTCAAAAGAGATGAGACTGAAACTCCTAGAATAATATGTTCACCAATGATGGCAACCCAACTCCAAACTTGTGAACATCAAGGGAAAGAGTTCAATGGGTAAGAACAAGTCATTGGGTGAATAGTTTTAACACTAGCATAGTCATGAGTTCTATCCAAGACTGGTTAGTGTTGTTTGCTACTGATGAGGGTTAAGCCTAGGGCTTTTAATGAAGTTCGGTTGTGTGCAACAAGCATCTCTAAATGTTGAAAAGATGTTGTAAGAACTTCATATGTGAACTTAGAGGTGGTACCGCCTCTTATGGGAGTTGGAGTTTCTCCCTATAAAGTTCATGAAATGGATGAGCGCAAGGCCATGAAAAGTGCTAAGCACACAAAGTGGGAAATTGAATGGTCAAGTAGGGGTGTGTGAGGTGTTACCTATCTTATCACTAAGAAATACTTTGTTCAATCTTTAAAACACCAATTACTTCGATAAGGCTTTGTAATAATTTCACTAATGTAAAGTTCAAATCGAAAGATACTTTATTTTATGGATCAATCTTATATGACCTAAGAAGAGAGGATTATATTTAACAAAATGCGGGAATCTTGAGATTGGTTAAATATAATATTTAAGATGATTACACGATGAGGTGCAAAACACTTAACGGTTTTCACTTAAGTTGAAGTGAAAACATGAGATATTGTAGTAGGCATCTAAAAGTGACTTTTATGGGTCTAAAGTAATACAATGAGGAATCCAAAAAAAATTTAAAACTTTGGAGGCATTTGGAGACATTTTGGGGTCATGCTCGAGGCGTTAAAACATAGGCATCTGCGCTGCGTCGCCTTGGAGGAAAAACCCCTAACAAGCGATGCTTAGTCTGGGCTGTCTGTACAAGACCGTATAGATGCGTGACTTATCTCGAAATGATGTGTTCAAAAGCTCTAATCCTATTGGTTAGATTTAATGATAGCCCATGTAATATAAATAAGGGTTATTAGAGTTAAAAAGCTTTGATCACACTTTTTCAACTGTCTGTCTAACCTCTCGCTCTCTCTCTCTCTCGCTCTCAAAGAACATTCATTTTCTCCAAGAAACTCATCAAGCATTGCTTAACTTGTATGAGTTTCAAGGGTTGTTTAATCCCACTTTTCATTCCACTTTGTTGGAGCTTCAAGCAATAAGGGAAGGCTTGGAATAGAGATTTTGGAAATGAATATACTTATTGTGTATAAGCCTTATGTTCCCTAAGTTTGAAGACTCAAGTTGCTCAAAAGAAAAGGTTGTATCTCTATAAACTCTAACTTTGTATTTGTGTCAATCTATTGTGTTTATGTTGTTAGTATTGATTATTAAATGTTTCTAAGTTCATCTTATAATAAGTTAATCACTTAATCCTTTATTATCAAGATTTGCATTCATATTATGAATATGGTTATTTGATTATCAAGATTTACATTTATACTTTGAATAAGGTTCTTGACTAGGAACAATTCCAATTATGCATTGTTGGTTAAGAAAGTTTATAGCCATAAATTCCCAACACTGACAACACATATCTTTTCCACCCCACCACTCTAGGGAGCTCGCCTACTACATCCATTCCCGATTTTTCAAATGACCATGGGGCTATTACTGAATGCAACTACTGAGCTGGTTGATGTATGAATGGAGAGTGTCTCTAAAATTCATTGCATTTCTTTTCATAAGCTCCTGCCATTGTCATCATGTATGGCCGATAATATCCTATCATGAGTGCCATTTTAAGTGAGGCTTCTCCCTCCCATGTGATTTCCACATAATCCCTCATGTATTTCTTCTAACAACTATTGTGCCTCCATGGTTCACAAACACCTTAGATACGGGCCATGAAATGATTTCTGATACCGTTGATTGTTTATCATTGAGTACCAAGCAACCTTAACCCATAAGTTTTGAGCCTCATCCCTATCTTCTTGTTCTATCCCTTCATATAAATATTGATTGATTGGATTCATCCAACATTCTCACTCTATGTCTATCGATGCTATCAATCCACCTTCCTATTCATAGCTTACTACGATACTTGATTCCTTTATGCACTCTCTCATTGAGGCCCTTTTTATGATCTCATCTACCCTCTGATTCAATTCTTATGGAATCTATGTGAGCTCGAATAGGCTAAAATGTTGCCTCAACTCCACAAAATCCTTCATCTTGACTCATTTCGCGTAGAAATTTCCTTTTATCTACTTTGTAACCAGCTAAGAGTCTACTCTGATTTGAATCCTTTTAATCCCTATATTCTGTGCTAATTCCAATCCATATATCAAAGACTCATATTTTGCTTCATTGTTGATCATTCACTTTTCTAGTCTCAATGCTTCTTCTATCCATAATCCTGAGGGTGCCTCCAATACTACCCCAATTCCAAAACCTAAAGCATTTGACGATCCATCAGTGCTCATTATCCAAATCCATTCCTCTTCCAACACCTGCATCTCTTCTAACTTCTCTGGCTCAAATGAATTTATCTCTACAATGAAGTCCGCTAATACTTAGCATTTTTGTGCTTTTTTTGGGAAATTACTTAATATCATAAATGCCCAACTCAATTTCCCATTTCACCATTCTCCATGACAAGTCAGGTTTTGACAAGATATTCTTCAATGGAGAATCTGTGAGAACTGTCATGGAATGGCTCTCAAATTATTGCTTTAGGCATTTTTTTATGTTACTAAATCCAGAACAAAATTTTCCATCATGATATACCATGTTCCAACGTCTAGTAGCATCTTGCTCATATAGAAAACTGGCTTCTACTTTCCTTTCTTTTCTATAAACAATATCGATCTAACCACTACCTTAGATACAACTAGATACATATAAAGCACCTCCTCAAGAAAAGGGGCACTCAATATAGGTGGTGAGCTCAGGTACTCTTTCAAGCGGGCAAATGTTGCATTCTACTCCGCTCCCCACAACGTTTTCAGTTTCTTCTTTATACATTGAAAGAACGGTTGAAATTGTCTAACATCCTCGAAATGAAGTGACTTAGAGCTGCTATTTTCCCTATTATTTTTCACACATCCCGCATATTCTTAGGTTCAAACACCTCTATTGTAATATCTGTTTTTTTATATCATGGGTATTTTTGTAATTTGGCATGTGAGGGCAATTTAGTAATTTTACCCTTGAGTGGTATTTTCATAATTTTGAGAATGAATGAATTCTTTGGTGAATGATCATGATAATTGTTGTATGTGAAAATTTTATGAAATTATGTTTATGAAGTATGAAATAAATATACCAATGGAATTTGGTAATTATTAAGCGGCAACTCAAGGCTTCCTTCAAGTATAGGGGCATCTAAGTAAAAATATGTGAAGACAGGGTTAAATTATGAAGTCTAATTATTTTTAGGAAATAATTAGTAAATATAGAAAATGGAAGGTAAATTATTATTAAGGGCATAAGGGTTAGCTTAACCTAAGGATACATTAAGGGCATGGTGGTAATTAGGAATATTAAGGTTACTATATATAAGATGTGATAGAGAGAGGCTAGGGTTTCACTTCCTTTAAATCATAGAAAGAGAGGGACGCACACATGAAGAAGAGAAGAAGGGAGGAGAAGAGATGGAGCCTCATGATCTTCATCCTAGGAGTGTTTGAGACATTTGGAAGAGGTGATTTTTGTGGTCTAGGGCTTTGCTACCTCATTGGGTAAGTTTTCTTTTAGATCTTGAGGTTTCTATGAATGTTCTTGAAGCTTGAAACATGATAATTGTGAAATAGAATATCAAGCATGATAGGTCAATGTTAATTTGATAGGTATGCATGTTAGGATCTGTATTAATGTTGTATGATAGTTAGAAACATGCTAGGGTCGAATTTATAAAATTATGATTGTTGATTTTTTTAATTGGAAAGATGGCTTGGGGAAGAAGATGAAGTTAGGGTTCTTGAACCCTAACCATGCATGAACATGGAATGATTGCATGTATAGGTTTTAAAGTTATGTCTGGATGTTAAATCATGTTAGGAAAGTTGTAGTGTGCATCTAGGATCGATTATATGTCTGCATATGCTGTTGAAACATTTTGGAGTCGATTATGCAAGGAAATCTCCACAAAAATCACGACTGGAATTTGGGAACGCTGTTGGGCGCGACTACGCCGGTTGTCTAGAAACAAGATTCTATTATGTTTCATTTGATTTGTTCGAGTCATTAAGGCTTTGATTTTAGTTTTTGTTTGGGGTCTTTAGAACTATCTTAAGAATGTTTTAGAGGTATTTCGATCACTAAAAGAAGTAGAATTTATCATGTGACATTGGATTGAGTTATGTATCTCTAAATGTACATGGTTGTATAATTTTGGCTTAGGGCTTGGTAAGGCTATTTGAAAGAGCGTGATCGTGGTTGTTGTTGGATATCGAGGTAAGAAGAGTGGACACTTGCACAAAGGGTGTACGCTCGATGTACTTACGTATGATAATGAAAGTTTGATTGTATCATTTATGCGATACTATGTTAAGTGTTATGAATGTTTTGCATGGCTATGATATGTGTGAAAATATTGTATGTTTGCTTGGCAAGCTTATGATATGAAAATACATGCTTACGTTATGATAAATTCCATGCATATGTTATGATAAAATGCATGCTTACGTTAATTAGACAGATCAACACTGGTTTACGGCCAGAACGACACCAATAATACGTGTTATGGTTGGATTATGCTATGTTAAGATATGTTATGATATATTATATTATGCTATGATTATGTTATGATACGATATGGTTTGTTTTGGAACTTTATATATTATGGTATTTATTATGAATAGTATATGATTTAGGTTGTGATAATTTGAACTTGTATATGTTTTGTGTTTTATGTTCTATGTTGGGTTTTGGGAATTGTGTCATATATTACTCTTCTTGCTAGGCATTAGCTCATGGGTGCTCTGTGTTGCAGGTGCTATATGGCGACAAGTGAAGTCTAATCCATAAAGGAAATGTATAAATATACCTCCATCTACACTGCCTATACATATTTAATGGATACATGAGAACATATTTATTTAGCTAACTCTACTCGCCTTCCATGGAAAAAGCCTGGGCCCATGAAGCATCAAAAAGCGAAGATGTAGAGTCGAAGAACTTTACTTAGCTAGTTAGATAGTAGTAGTAATAGTAATAGCTAGTAGTAGTTGTAGAATGTTTATTACTGTGTGTTATACCCAAAAATTGGAGATCAAGGACGTGGCAATAAATGTGACAAGTGGCAGTGCATGGTCAGTAAAAGACACGTTACTAGTCAATAAATACATTGACTCCTCAGAGTTGTGATAAAGTGACCCGGTAGACTGACGAAGAATTTGGACTGCTTGAAAGATGTCATAACCAAGCCAAGTGCACCTTGGTCCTAGGAGGCTAAGGAGAATGCATCCTAGGAGGCTAAGGAGAGTGCATCCTAGGAGAGCTAAGGGGAGTGCATCCTAGGAGAGCTAAGGATGAGGTCCGAGGAGGATGTGGTCCTAGGAGACCCCAAGAGGGTGGTCCTAGGAGACCCCAAGGATGAGGTCCGAGGAGATGTAACGACCCAAATTCACTAATAAGGCTTAAGGGCCTTGATTAGTGTGCCGGGAGGGCATGATGAGAATTATGTGTGATGATTATGATTTTAAGCATGTTATATGACTATGTGAATTATGTTATGTGATAATTATGATGTGTGAATCGTACCACGTGGGTGCTGTGATACTAGTGTGATGCACGTGCCGGGACGGTCCTAGAAAGCTAGATAATGGTAACTGGTGATTTGGTAACCCGTGTAACTGTTAGTAACCATAGACAGTAACAGGTTTTATGTGGAAAGTGGTAGAATCGCAAAGCTGGTGAAAAGACAAGTATGGCCTTGAGGTTTAGTTAGGAAGGGGTATGAGTGGAAGGGTAGAACAGTCATTTGGTAGGATAAATGATTATTAGCTGAAGGGAAAATATGATATACGTATAACATTTGGAGAAAGGGGCTTTATGCTGAATGTTGGAGACCTAGAGGAGCAAAACTAAGATGGAAGGGAGAAGCTGAATTTAGCTCTTGGAAGGAGAATTAAGGAGTGATTGAAGATGTCAAGAAAGCTTAGACCAAGAATATTCAGAGGTAAGATCTTGATTATGATATATCCACGTTTTAGGTCTGAAGTTTAGATAATGAATGTGAATTGAGGCAAGTTGGTGGCTGGTTTTATGTAATTTCAGAATTGGGAAATCAAGGGGGAAGGAGGTTTAGAGCTGGAGGTTGGACTCATCACTCAAGGTAAGGTCTCTGTATGTTTATTAGGCTTGTTTCTGTTAAGGTATAGGGAGTTTGGAGTGTGGTTTGAGTTTGGGTTCAAGCTGTTCTTAATTTTCTGGTTTGAGTTGTTAAGTGTGAAATTCAAGAGTGGATTTTAGGATTGAAGGTGTGAGTGAGCTTGGGCATGATGTTTTTGGGTTGTTGTGAGGTTTATTAAAGGTTTAGAGTTGGTTTTGGGACTTAGGATGGAGTTTGGGGTGATTTGGAGAGGTTGGAGCTCGGGAAAATGTGAGGGAAGAACCCAGAATTCTGGGCTGCGAAGGCGTGCCGCGGCACGGGTTTTGTGTGCCGCGGCTTGGAGTCTCTGACTGGTGGGTGCCGCGGCACAAGGAAGTGGTGCCGCGGCACAAGGCTAATTTCAGGGTGTCACATTTGGCAATTTTTGGCCTCTGCTCCGGGGGTTCGGGAGATGTCTCCGGGGTGTTGTTCTAAGGTTTTGGGGGTTCCGAGAGTGTGGATTGGGTTCCGGGAAGGTAGTCTTGGATTGGTTAATGACAAAGAATATTGTATTTGTGTTGTGATTAGGACTTTGGAGAGGCTCGAGGTAGAGGACCGTGCTCGCGGCTTCGTGGCATCGGAAACCAGTGAATTGAAAGGTAAGAAAGCTGCACCTGAGTATGTGGTTAGGTTGGGACTAAGTGTTCCCTATGTTGGTATGTATTGTTATGTAAATGTGATTAACCATGTGGTCACGATGGGACTAAGTGTTCCCAATATTTGTATATCATGTCGTGAGATGGTGTTATTACGCCATGGGACATGCGATTACCGGCCTAAGGGTGTCAGAATCATTATTTGCGCACTGGGGCGCGGCTCAGCCACTGGGAGCTGAGGCAGCTTGTTTATCACTGAGCTTGGTTAAGCTGGCCAGAGTCAGTGAGTATTACACTGGGGGCGGCCCTATTGAGCCGAAGACAGTGTGCCAAATAGAGGGTGCGACTAAGGGCGCCAACCCTGAATGTTATTTGATGGGTATGACAATCTATTGGTTATGAACGTGAATGTTGTGCTATGAACATAGTTGATTGACTGTCTGGACGACAACTGTTATTACGGATTGGATAAATGTATGAAATGTTGAATTCTTGGTTGAGCATTGTGAAATATTTGTTAAGTGTTGCTGATCTTATTATGTTATCATGCTTTCTTGTTGGGCCTTGGCTCACGGGTGCTACGTGGTGCAGGTTAAGGCAAGGGCAGGCTGGACCAAGCCCGAGGTGGAGAGCTCCAAGGTGAAATGTACATAGATAGCTGTTCGATCACCACGATCGAGGAGTGGACCAGGACAGGGACTACCTAACTGCTCGTTTTTGCCTTAGTATGGCCAGTCAGTGTATTTAAACTTTGTAACTTTTGTAAATGACTTTTAAACTGTCATTTTTGGGATCCCATGTAAATAAACAATGCTTAGTAATGAAAATATAACTTTTGAGACCAAAACACTTTTAACCCTAGTTCCTCTACTGTTTCAGTAACACGATTTTACGTAAATAACTTGATTAGCAAGTTTGACACCTTATAAACACACAGTGTAACGGTCTTGGCTATCCAGGACATTACAGGAGAACTCAAGAAAGTGGTCTTAGGAGACCCCAAGGAGAAAGTGGTCTTAGGAGACCCCAAGGAGGATGTAGTCCTAGGAGACCCCAAGGGTGTGTCCGAGGTAAGCCTCCCAAGGTTTCCGAAGTGTTGGCTCGAACGTGTCCAAGGTAAGTAGCTAAGGAGGAGGAGTCCCATGCAAGTCAAGAATGGAGACTTAGATTTTGACAAGGAGAGCCTACACAATGTCCGATCGGACATAGTTGGGAGATACTAAAGGAGAGTGCCTCGCACTTGTCCAAGGTGAGATTCCAATGAGGTTGGCTCGGACCACCTTGGTCCGAGGAGAAGGCCACATGGTCTGATCGGACCTTGATTGGAAGAGGTAAGCTCGAACTTACCCGAGGTGAGGTGCCAAGGGAGTTGGCTTGGACCACCTTGATCCAAGGAGAGCCAAGCTTGCATGACCTTTGGTCCAAGGAAAGCTTGAAGGAGTAATCAACATGCATGTGAGACTACGTCAAAATCCCCGGAACGACTTCAGCAAGAATTGGTCTAAGCACCCGGGAATCTCTCATTCCTCAAGGAATCAGTTGTATTTTAAATATTTCTTGTAATATAAATATAAAATGAATAATAAAATATCCCTATCTAAAGGGGATATCAGTTGAGGATCCCAGGCCTATAAATAGAGAGCTTATGGGATTAGAGAGGGGCTTTTTCTGCTTCTTCTTTCTAGAGAGAGAAAATTGGGTCTGAGTATTCTAGAGAGAGAAAGTGCTGATATTTGAGAGAACTCTTGTATTTTCACAATCTGTACTGAAGAAACTCAGTTGGCTCGGTCCATCTGATCTTGAGTATAGGTCTATAAATCACAACTCTAAGTGGATTAGGCTATTACCGACAATCAGGGCTGAACCACTATAAAAATATCTTGTGTGTTCTTTATTTTCTTTATTATACCGTCTGTGTCGTTTACATTCTCTTAAAGGCTTGTCGTTATTGACGTTCTCACGTCGTTGGCTAAAAACACAGTCAACACTGTGGATTTTGGTTCAAGTCGGGACTTAGTTGGACACACGTAGTAACACTTGTAGAATTTATAAGTTTAACCTATAGTTTAAGAATATTAATTATAACCTAAGGTTTTATTAATATGACTGATTATGAAGATTATATTTGTTATGCTATAAGGTTTAGATAAACCCAATAAGATAATGACACTTGTCATGTGTATGTTTAATGAATAATTAAGCATTTTTGAGGAATAATTTATTAAGAGCAATATTTGAAAATCCCAGAGTCTGCCAGCAGCTTTGAAATCGTTAAAGTACTTAGTCAAGGTTGTTTACTCAATTCAAATTAGGCTGAAAATGTGTAATTACGTGTATAATATTTCAGCGTATGTCGATATATTGCAGCTCTAGGGGGTGATATATCGCCATACGGGGATACGAAAAAACACGTAGCTTCGTACGACCACCTCGACGAGCCTCGGGAGCATCAGTACAGGCAATATATCGGTTGTGGTGCATGGTTTTCAAATGATTTTGAAACCGAGCTCATTTTAATCCTTAACCTCTTGATAAGTCCAGAATCTTTCTGACCGAGTCTTCAGCCTCTACTGAATGATTATTCAAATGTTTTTCAATTAAAAAGCCATTATTTTATTCAACCTAAATAAAGATCTTTTCATTCTTGAACTCTATAAATAGGACCTAGTACCCAGCCATTTCTTCATTCATCAAGCTGAGTTCAGAGCCTATAAGCTGCTAGGATTACTTTAGAGTGTTAAACACTTGGGTTGGGGTTATAAGCTTGATCATTATAAGCTTATCAAACACTTGGGAAGTAAGGATAATAGTGTATTTCAGTTTCAAGGTATAGTTCGGTCATAATACATTAAAGGTATTCCTATGCTTAAGTTCCTTTCTTTATTGTTTCATTAGTTTTTATAGTTTATCTCTGCTCAAATCCTAACTTAGTACTCTTTATTTTTGGTTAGGCGTCTAAGTTCTTTGAACTTGAGGTTCTTGTTCGTAAGTATCTTTCTCAAATTGTTTAGTTCATTCTCTTCTTCTTATTCTTTTAGAAATACTCACCTTCTCATTATGGTATTTAGGAGTGTTCCAAAATTCCGACTTTGTTCTCATCATCCCGGTATATTGGTAAGGTAAATAGGATAGTTTTATATGCTTATATGTTATGTTGATAAGTTATGTTATAATATGTTATGTTATGTTTTCTTATGTTTCATGGTTATGATTTACCCTACCTCAAATATTAGAAAGGGGACGTAGATGGTTTATCACTTGTTTTAATGGCCATTAATAGCATAGTCTTATATGATGTACGTCTTTATTGATATATGTTTATAATTTATAGTTTATGTGTATGATTATGTTTCATGTTTGTAGTAGATTTTCCTTGATGGGCATTAGGCTCATTCCTATATATTTTATATGTGCAGGCAAATAGCTCTGACGGCGGGAAGATTCTTGGCAGCTTGGGAATGTGTATTGAGGGAGAATGACATCGGTGGACTGCGTGAACGATTCAAGGATGAATTTGCTTTTTAGTCTTTTAATTATGATTTCTTTGTATTTCCGCATCTAATTTTGTAACCCATTTATTTAAGTTATGTTATGTTTTTTTTTTTCAAAACAATGGGATCCCATATCCTACTTTGAATTTTATGTAGTTTAACATTTGTTTTACAAGTTTTAATGAAGTAATGTTTATTTCATATGTACGTTTTCTTAAAGATTAGTGTCTATGTATATTAGTCATTAATGGTCCAAATTCTAGAGTAGTTGGGTTGTTATAGTTGGTATCAGAGAAACGGTTAATCTGCATGAAGTTCTCCTCGATACACACACTCAAAGCTCTGAATCTGACCGCCAAGTAAGTTTTTAAGTTATAGTTATTATGTTTATATGTATAGCTAACAATTTTAGCATTTATGTTTTCAGTTAAGAATGAACGGAGCATTAACATATGAGGATATCCAAGCCATTAAGGCTTTAAAGAGAATTAGAGAACCAAGAAACACCGTAGGAGTGCTAGAAAGAATCACTCGGAGACTGCTTTTGTTCCACAGAGAAATAGGTCACCTCCAAGAATCTAAGCAAATCATGATGAGAGAAACGGAGCAATACATTTTATTAATTAGACTATTTAGAGATTATCATACTGTAATTGCAGCCTTAGAGGAAATATGGGAAACAATGGATGATGAAGATGAACTGCCAGTAGCAATAAGATATTATTTTCTCTTAATTAGGTTCACTTCAAAATCATAATTTCAGTTTACAAATGAGCAAAAGCATAGAATTTTTACGAACCTTCCTCGAGGGCATTTTGAGGCACATGATAATGAGGACTATGAGGAGTTAAATGATGATATGCTAGATGAAGGATCAAATATAGAAGATCCCGATTTTTAGATTAGTTTCATTGTTTGTTTTAATTTATTATTTGTTTTCTATGGTTGTAAATAGTGAAAACTTTATTTTCCAAATTAATATCATGGTAATGGTTATCATGTATGAGTTTGATTTTCTTTGCAATCATAATAAATTATAAATAAAATAAATAATGACTAAGTTCAGTGAGGGTGGGTACAAATCAATGAACCAAGTTTCTATATTGAGAGTTAGGGGGCCATAGTAGTGGGAACAATTTTACTGTTCCTAGCCCTCCCTCAATATGGTTAACTTTGGAACAAAGATGAGTTTCGAGCCTGAGAATTAAGTCATATAGGATGATTAGAAACAGACTTAGAAAATAATAAAGATGGCTTGTTTTTCTAAGTATAGAAACCCACTCTAATAATAAAGAAGACTTATATCATTTTCATAAGAAGTCATAATCAATAGGTCCAAGTTATGCTTGTTTAGATTAAGTTTTTGTAGAGTCCAAGAACTTCACTTAGCTAATTATTTAGTAGTATTATAGTATGTATAGTATTATCTTTGTAACTGTGGATTTTTGGTTCAGACCGGGAATTATTTGGACACTCATAGTAGTACTTATAGATTTTCTAAGTTTAACCTATAGTTTAAGAATATTAATGTTAACCTAAGGTTTGATTATATGACTGATATTAAGGATAATATTTATTATACTATAAGGTTTAGATAACAACCAATAGGATTTTAAGCACATGTTATGTATGGGTGATTAAGGATTAAGTATTTTGAGGATTTAATTTAATAAGGAGTAAAGTTTGAATGCTATAAGGTCAGTCAGCAGCTTTGAATACGTTCAGGGCTTAGTCAAGGCTATTTACTCCATTCAAACTTAGCTAAAAATGTGTAATTTCGTGTTTAATTAATCAGCGTGTGCCGATATATCGCAGCACGTAGATACGGAAAACACGAGACGATGCACGACAGCCTCGGGCATACTGGCCCAGGCGATATATCGCCTACAGGGGGCGATATATCGCCTCCTTCAGTGTATTTTGAAACGTTTTGAAATCATTTTCCATTCAGCCATTCAACCTCTTGATAAGTCCAGCATCTTTTTGAACGAGTCTTCAGCCTCTGCTGAACGATTATTCAAATATTTTTCACCTAAAAAGCTATTATTTTTATTCAAGTAAAATTAAGGTCCTTTCATTCCTAAACTCTATAAATAGGACCTAGTACCCAGCCATTATTCATCTTTTGCTCTAAGTTCAGAGGCTGCAAGTGCTAAGTGAGTGTGAGAGTATAAACACCTGGGTATGGGAATCATAAGCTTGATCATCATAAGCTTATCAAACACTTTGGGAAGTAAGGTTTTAGAGTATTTCGGTTTGAGGAGTATATTGGTCTTACAAGTCTTCAAGGTAACCCAAAACTCTAGTTCAATTCTGTATTTGTTCTTTTAAGTTCTCATAATCTTCTGCTCAGCCTCTAACTTTAATCTTTATTTTGGTTAGGAAATCTAAGTTCTTGAGCACATAAGTTTTGGTAAGTGTGTTTTTCAATGGTTTAGTCTTCCCATTCCTTTTCATCTCTTTTTCTTCATTAGACTCACTCTTTTTCATAATGATTATTAGGAGTGTTCCAAAGTCCCAACACTGTCCACATATCCCGGTAACTTTGGTAAGGAAAATAGGATAGAATCTAAATGTTATATGCTTATGTCATCTTATGTTCTATGCTATGAAATATGTTATAAAATATGTTATGAAATGTGTATGTTTGTAGGCTTGGGCATATGACCCATATGACTAGCAAGACCCCAAATAGATTATGGGCATATGACCTACTTAGCTAGTAGGACCCCCTGATCTCATGGGCATATGACTTGTTTAGTCTATGGGACCTCAAGTAATAATGGCCATTATAGTATGTGTATGAAATAAGTGTAATGTTATGTTATGTTTTTTTTTTATGTTTCATATGAAATTTATGTATATGAACTATGTGGTAGATTTTCCTTGCTGGGCATTAGGCTCATTCCTTTTTGTTTATATGTGCAGGAAAATAGCTATAGTGGCGGTAAGATTCGTGGATGCTTGGGGAATGTGTATCGGTGATGAATGGATTCAAGGAGTCGAGAGTTCGATATTCGAGGATGTAGTATTGTTTTTTTATGGTTTTACATGTATTTTTCCGCACTTGCTATGTAACTCCTTTTTATTTTAAATTATGTTTTGTTTTTAAAACAATGGGATCCCATATCCTACTTGACAATTTATGTAAGTAACTCTTATTTTTACAAGTTTCCTAATAAAGTTATGGTATTTTCACAATGCAAGTTTTATTAAGGATTAGTATGTTTAGTTTTCGTTAATGGTCCAAAAGTCTAGAGTAGTTGGATCATTACAGTTGGTATCAGAGCCCATGGTTCCTTCGCATGAAGTTCTCCTTGATACACACGCTCAAAGCTCTGAATCTGACCGCCAAGTAAGTATTTAAGTTATAAGTTATTTCGCTTATGTGTATAGCTAACAATTTTAGTGTTTATGTTTTCAGTTAAGTATGAACTGAGCATTAAGCAATGAGGATATCCGAGCCATTAAGGCTTTAAAGAGAATAAGGGAACCAAGGAACACTGTAGGAACACTAGAGAAAATTACTCGAAGATTGCTCTTGTTCCACCAAGAGATAGGTCACCTTCAAGAGTCTAAGCAAATAATGTTAAGATCAACAGAACAATATGTACTAATAATTAGGCTATTTAAAGATTTCCATCCTGTAATAGCAGCCTTAGAAGAAATATGGGAAACAATGAATGATGAGGATGAACTACCATTAGCGATGAGATATTATTTCCTCTTAGTTAGGTTCACCGCAAAATTCGAGTTTCAGTTCACAAATGAGCAAAAACATAGGATTCTCACAAACCTTCCTAGAGGGCATTTTGATGCTCATGACAATGATGATTATGAGGAAATAGATGATGATGTGCTAGATGATGGATCAGATGTAGAAGATCCCGATTTTTAGATTAATAGTTTTTATTGTTTGTTTTATTTACTTTTTATTTTATGATTGTAATAAGTGAAAATCTTTTTCCAAATGAATAACATGCTCTTTTATTACCATGTATGAGTTTGATTTTATTTTCGCAATCATAATAAGTAATAAATAAAATGAATAATGACTAAGTTCGGTGAGGGTGGATACAAATCAATGAACCAAGTTTCCTTATTGAGAGTTAGGGGGCCATAGTAGTGGGAACGATTTTTACTGATCCCAGCCCTCCCTCAATATGGTTAACTTTGGAACAAAGATAAGTTTCGAGCCTGAGAATTAAGTCATATAGGATGATTAGAAACACACTTAGAATATAAAGATGACTTGTTTTTCTAAGTATAGAAACCCACCCTAATAATAAATAAAGACCTATATAACTTTTCATAAGAAGTCATAATAAATAGGTCCGAGATATGTTTGTTTTAGAATAAGTTTTTGCCTTAGAGCCTATTAGGTAAAGTTCTAACATGTTTCTTTCAACTGTTAGAACTCTGCTACGATGTTGCTCCGAAGATCTGCACGCACCAACGGAAACGCCTCCAACGATGTTCCAGCGACCAATGAAGTCCCTCCAGTTCGCTGAAGGGGAGTGCGTGCTACTGCTCGCCGCAACGCGCCGGCACCGCCAGCTGACAACACTGCGGAGATTGCCAGACTGCGACAGCAAGTCAAGGAACTTCTGCAACAACAACACCAACAGGCTCAATCTCAGCCTCAGCCTTCACCACAGCCACAGCCGCAGCCACAACAAATGGCCCCAGCACCCCAACAAGTTGGTCCATATGGGGGATGGCCAATGACGAATTACGCGCCGTATCCAGTACAGCACATGGAGCCAGTGTACGAAAGGTTCCGCAAGCAGCACGATCCAAACTTCGAAGGGACTACAGACCCCTTTGAGGCAGAAGAGTGGCTAAGGAATGTGGAGCCGATTCTGGCCCACATGAATCTCAGTAATGCGGACCGCATATCCTGCGTCTCATCTTTGCTCAAGAAAGATGCCAGGATATGGTGGGACTTGGTCCAGCAATCTCATGATGCTGCCACCATGACATGGACCCAATTTGTGGAGCTGTTCCACAAAAAGTACTACAATTCGGATGTACTCGCTACGAGGGTTGAGGAGTTCACCAACTTGAAGCAGGGTACTTTAACAGTGGCGGAATATGCTCGTCAGTTCGACCGCTTAGCAAAGTTCGCGGCAGAGATGGTTCCAACCGATTATCTGAGGGTGAACAAGTTTGTTAGAGGACTTCGCCCGAAGATCGAGATGGGGGTTAAACTAGCAAACCCGGGAAACACTACATATGCCGACGTTCTTGAGACAGCAATCGAAGTAGAAAGGTTGTAGGCCAATGTAAGCAAAGAAGAAGCCAGTAAGCCTGAACCTAGATAGCAGAGCCAACCTCAGGCCAGTCGAAGCAACAACCATAATGGCAACAATCAGTCTAGCAATAGTGGCAACAATCAGTCCAACAACAATTGTAACGGACAGAAAAGACGGCATCCTGATAACAAGAAGTTCGACAGCGATAAAAGGGCACGTACGAATAATGGGGGAAATAGGCCGGGCTACGTGGAATACCCGCCATGTTCTAAGTGTCAGAAGAAGCATCCCGGAGAATGCCGCTCCAACACCAAGGAGTGTTTCAACTGTGGTCAAGAAGGGCATCGTAAAAGAGATTGTCCTCAACAAAAGCCAGAAGGGAAGAAGGAGGAAAAGATGGTTCCTGCTAGGGTTTTCGCTTTAACCCAAGGAGAGGCCGATGCTAGAAACAAGGTGGTCACAGGTCAGGTTTCTATCCTCAATAACTTATGCCATGTATTATTTGATTCGGGAGCCACTCACTCGTATATCTCGTTAGGAATGATAGAAAAACTAGACAAGCCTAGTGAAAGATTTAGAACTAGATTTGTAACCGAGTTTCCTTCGGGCAAAGTAGTTCTATCATCACGAATAGTACGCAGCGTACCGATCAAGATTGAGGACATAGAACTAGAAGGACATAGAATTCTCCTACAACAATAGCTACCAGTCAACGATCGGGATGACACCTTATGAGTTGCTATATGGAAGAAGGTGTCGATCACCGTTGCACTAGGACGAGGTAGGAGAAAAGTAGCTTCTCGGTCCCGAAGCAGTTCGAAAAGCTCAAGAAGCAGTAGTACTAATTAGACAGCGTATGCTCGCTGCCCAAAGCCATCAGAAAAGCTATGCGGATGCCAAGTGATGCGATGTGGAATTCAAGGTCGGAGATCAAGACTTCCTGAAGATATCTCCTATGAAAGGTGTAAAGCGGTTTGGGAAGAAAGGAAAACTTAGTCCCCGATTTATAGGTCCTTTTGAGATATTGGACAAAGTGGGAGCAGTTGCGTATAGATTAGCCCTCAAGCTACCCCAATTTATAGTTTATCTCTACTCAAATCCTAACTCAGTACTCTTTATTTTTAGTTAGGCATGTAAGTTCTTTGAACTTGAGGTTCTTGTTGGTAAGTATCTTTCTCAAATTGTTTAGTTCATTCTCTTCTTCTTCTTCTTTTAGAAATACTCACCTTCTCATTATGGTATTTAGGAGTGTTCCGAAATCCCGACTTTGTTCTCATCATCCCGGTATATTGGTAAGGAAAATAGGATAGTTTTATATGATTATATGTAATGTTGATATGTTATGATAAGTTATGCTATAATATGTTATGTTATGTTTTCTTATGTTTCATGGTTATGATTTAACCTACCTCAAATATTAGAAAGGGGACGTAGATGGGTTATCATAAACCGACCATGTGATCTAACCTGCCTCAGATATTAGAAAGGGGACATAGATGGTTTATCACATGTTTTAATGGCCATTAATAGCATAGTCTTATATGATGTACGTCTTTATAGATATATGTTTATAGTTTATAGTTTATGTGTACGATTATGTTTCATGCTTGTAGTAGATTTTCCTTGTTGGGCATTAGGCTCATTGCTTTATGTTTTATATGTGCTGGAAAATAGCTTTGGCGACGAGAAGGTTCTTGGCAGCTTGGGAATGTGTATTGAGGGAGAATGACATCGGTGGACTGCGTGAACGATTTGAGGGTGAAGTTGCTTTTTAGTCTTTTAATGATGATTTCTATGTATTTTCCGCATCTAATTTTGTAACCCATTTATTTAAGTTATGTTATGTTTTTTTTTTATTTTCAAAACAATGGGATTATTGTAACATTTGTTTTACAAGTTTTAATGAAGTAATGTTTATTTCATATGTATGTTTTCTTAAAGATTAGTGTCTATGTATATTAGTCATTAATGGTCCAAAGTCTAGAGTAGTTGGGTCGTTACAGTTGGTATCAGAGCAACGATTCATCCGCATGAAGTTCTCCTCGATACACACACTCAAAGCTCTGAATCTGACCGCCAAGTAAGTGTTTAAGTTATAGTTATTATGTTTATATGTATAGCTAACAATTTTAGCATTTATGTTTTCAGTTAAGAATGAACGGAGCATTAACATATGAGGATATCCGAGTCATTAAGGCTTTAAAGAGAATTAGAGAATCGAGAAACATCGTAGGAGTGCTAGAAAGAATCACTCGGAGACTGCTTTTGTTCCACAGAGAAATAGGTCACCTCCAAGAATCTAAGCAGATCATGATGAGTGCAACGGAGCAATATGTTTTAGTAATTAGACTATTTAGAGATTATCATACCGTAATTGCATCCTTACAGGAAATATGGGAAACAATGGATGATGAAGATGAACTGCCAGTAGCAATGAGATATTATTTTCTCTTAATTAGGTTCACTTCAAAATTAGAATTTCAGTTTACAAATGAGCAAAAGCATAGAATTTTTACGAACCTTCTTCGAGGGCATTTTGAGGCACATGATAATGAGGACTATGAGGAGTTAAATGATGATATGCTAGATGGAGGATCGGATATAGAAGATCCCGATTTTTAGATTAGTTTCATTGTTTGTTTTAATTTATTATTTGTTTTATTTTATGGTTGTAAATAGTGAAAACTTTATTTTCCAAATTAATATCATGGTTATTTTGGTTATCATGTATGAGTTTGATTTTCTTTGCAATCATAAAAAATAATAAATAAAATAAATAATGACTAAGTTCAGTGAGGGTGGGTACAAATCAATGGACCAAGTTTCTATATTGAGAGTTAGGGGGCCATAGTAGTGGGAACGATTTTACTAATCCCAGCCCTCCCTCAATATGGTTAACTTTGGAACAAAGATGAGTTTTGAGCCTGAGAATTAAGTCATAAAGGATGATTAGAAACAGAATTAGAAAATAATAAAGATGGCTTGTTTTTCTAAGTATTGAAAGCCACTCTAATAATAAAGAAGACTTATATAATTTTCATAAGAAGTCATAATCTATAGGTCCGAGTTATGCTTGTTTAGATTAAGTTTTTGCCTTAGAGCCAATTAGGGTAAAGTTCTGACATTTTCTCTCAACTATTAGAACTCTTCAGCAATGTCTCTATGAAGTTCTGCTCGCACCAACGAAAATGCCTCAAACGCTGCTCCGGTGAACAATGAAGCCCCTCCAGTTCGCAGAAAGGGAGTGCGTGCTATTGCTAGCCGCAACGCGCCGCCGCCACCAGTTGACAACACTGTGGAGATCGCCAGACTGCAACAACAAGTTGAGGAGCTATTACAGCAATAGAGGCAACAGGCTCAGCCCCAGACTCAGCCTCCGCCTCTACCACAGCCACAGCCACAGCAAATGGCCTCAACACCCCAACAAGTTGGTCCTTATGGGGGATGGCCAGTGGCGAATTATGCGCTGTATCCAATACAACACATGGAGCCAGTTTATTAACGATTCCATAAGCAGCACGCTCCAAACTTTGAAGGGACTACAGACCCCTTTGAGGCAGAAGAGTGGCTAAGAAACGTGGAGCCAATCCTGACGCACATGTACCTCAGCAACGCGGATCGCATATCCTGCGTTTCGTCCTTGCTCAAGAAAGATGCCATGATATGGT
This sequence comes from Humulus lupulus, assembly GCF_963169125.1. Taxonomy (NCBI): domain Eukaryota; kingdom Viridiplantae; phylum Streptophyta; class Magnoliopsida; order Rosales; family Cannabaceae; genus Humulus; species Humulus lupulus. The sequence goes on from NC_084799.1 coordinate 150,143,419, forward strand.
GGGACTTGGTCCAACAAACGCATGATGTTGCCACTATGACTTAGAGTCTATTTAAGCCATCTTCAACTGTGTAGTCCCATACCTACACAGTCTTAGAATCATCACACTCGACCTTCCCCAGGCGGTTTGGGATTGCACAGCTTTTACCCGGTCTTTCCCCTTGTGGATCACGGGATTCTGACTGTCACAATATTCAGCTTGCCAATAGAAGAGTTCAAAGGATATTGATCGACAATGGGATCTCCGTAAACGTGTTATTCAGGTCCACCCTCGAAAAATGGGGCTATCTATAGCCAATCTTAATGCAACCTCAATGACCCTTTATGGATTTTTTAGGAGAGGGAATGGCATCCATAGGGACAACCGAGCTCATAGTTACATTGGGCGAGGCTACACGAGTTGTCGCCAAGATGCTTGAGTTCGTAGTAATTGATTGTTTGAACACTTACAATGCAATTTCAGAAAGACCAACGTTGATAGCATTTGAAGCTATAACTTTGGTTCGCCATCTGGCCATGAAATTTCCATCATCCTCAGATATGCACATTAGGGGGAGATCAGCTCGCTGCCAGGGAATGCTGCCATGAGGGGAAAATCACAACTAGGGCAGCAGGCCATGGTAATATCCTAAGAGAATGAGGAACCTCAGGCAATGATAGTTGCCAAAGAGGTGGAAGAACCTCAAGAAGTCAGAAATAAGGTCACCCAGCCCAAAGAAATTGATCAGAGGTTAGGCGAAGAGAGATCTGAGCTCCAGGCTTTAGAGGAGCTAGAGGAATTCATCCTTGACCTAGAAGTACCCTCAAAGGTGGCCAAGGTTAGGAAAAACATCAGATCTGAAAGAAAGAAGGAGATGGTTGAGTTTTTTAGAAGAAATCTTTATGTCTTTTCCTGGTTGATCAGTCTGAGTGTGATGATGCACACATTAAATTTGGACAAAAACGTACCTGAGAAAGTGCAGAAACATAGGATGTTAGGAAAAGAGCGAGGAGAAACCCTAGAGGAAGAGGTAGCTAGCTTATTAAAATGAGGGTTCATCAGGGAGGCGAAATATCTAACTTGGATAGCCAACCCCATTTTGGTCCCAATGCCTAATGGAAAGTGGAGAACCTGCATCGATTTCTCCAACCTCAATAAGGCATGTCCAAAGGATTGTTTCCCACTGCCTAGGATTAATCAACTAGTAGACACAACGGCTGGTCACAAGCTCATGTCCTTCATGGACGAGTATACTGGATATAAATAGATTGTGATAAACCTTGCGGATCAAGAGCACACTAGCTTCATGACTGATCACAACGTATATTGTTACAAAGAAATGCAATTTGGGCTGAAGAATTATGGTGCACCTTACCAAAGGTTGGTCAACAAGATGTTCATTAATCAGCATGCTTCAATCTCATCACGCAATAATCAAGGGCCAGGCCCTATCAGTATCTCATGCTTCCTATTAATCACACAGATATCAGCATGCATATCCATTTCCAATCATTTAAGCATATAATCATGTATACACAATTACCAAACCCTGAGTTGAGCTTTTCTTTCACAGCGAATGTACATGTCTAGCCAGTCTTCAGGAACCCTTAAACCTAGGACACTCTGATACCAAGTTGTAATGCCCTGGTTAGCCAAGACCGTTACACTGAGTGTTTATGAAGGTGCAAGACTTGCTAATCAAGTCATTTAATTAAAAACGTGCTACTGAAACTATAATTGAGCTAGGGTTAAAAGATTTTGGTCACAAAAGTTGCTTTTCATATATTTGAACATTTTGGTACACGGGATCCCATTAAAAGACAGTTTACAAAAATTCAAAACAAAAGTACAACTACTAGCCTCTCTAAGGGCAAAACAGACATTTAAGCTTTTCCCGTCCTGTATCACTCCTCGGCCGTGGCTACCAAACAGCTAACTATGTACATTCAAACCCAAAGCTTCCAACTCAGGACTGGTCCACCTTGCCCTTGCCTTTACCTGCACCATGTAGCACCCATGAGTCAAGGCCCAGCAAGAAACCAAATAACAGAGCATAACCATTAAGCAGCCAATTTACAAATCAACAATCAAATAACTCATAAGCATAGCCACATGCTCAACAATCCACAAAAATTATATAATCAGGCATTCAGCATACCAAGTTCATCAATTAACATTAATAATCAAATCACATATTATTCAAAGTCGACACCCTTACGTCGCACCCCCTATTTATCCCACTCACTCCGGCCCGCTTAAACCAAGCACAGTGAATATTAAGCTGTCCTCAACTACCAGTGGCCGAGTTGCGCCCTGTGCACAAATATTGATTCCGGCACTCTTAGGTTGATTATCACATGTCCCATGGCATAATACCATCTATGACATTATACAGATATAGGGAGCTCTTAGGCCCATCATTAACACATAACCGGGTGCAGTTTCTTACCTTTGATTCCGCTAGCTTTGTTCAATGAAATCAACCCTCAAGCACGATCCCTTCCAAGCCCTAGCGTACACCTAGTCACAGCCACAAATTAGAATCATCACCAAATTTCAATTCCAAAACCTAACCTCGGGACCAACCCCAAGCCCTCGGGAAGCCCTAATTCCACCAAACGGGGTGGTGAAATCAAACCCCGAGCCCCCGGGCAAAAACCCTAAGAAATAACCCAAAACCCCTCTTCTGAAAACAGGGTAGTGCTACAGCGCTTCAAAGAGGGCGCTATAGCGCTACAGGCAGAGCCATAAGACCAGGAAACCCAAGCCTAGCGTTGTAGACCAGCAACACCCTGTTTTTCCTTCCTTCGATTTTCCTCGAATTAAAACCCCTTGGAACCCTTCCAAACCTCAACTACACACCAAATTGAGTCTACCATCACCTATATCTCACCCCACACAACCCAACAACACAAGACTTAACCCCATGCATCATCAAACTAAGAAAACAAACATTGAACTCAAGAGCTCAAGAATTCAACCAGAAACTCAGAAACTTAGAACCTCAAAGCAAGAATTTGTTACCTTCCATGGAGAATTTCGACCCTAGGTTATCTCTAGTATCCTTCCAGCCTCAAGCCCTTCAACTCCTCAAGCTTATTTCCCTTAATTTCATCCAAAACTCAAGCTTAGAAATCACCTCAATAAAAACTCAGAAAAACTCATCAGAAATCTTGAAACTTACCTCAATTGAGTAGCTAATCCCTGTTAACTCCTTTAGCTTCACCAAGGTCTTTCGCCCTAAGTTCCAGCCTGAGCCTACTCTGAAATTCCAGCCCAAAAACTCACAAAGAATGGTGAAGAATAGAGCAAACCGAACAGAGAAGAAAGAGTCCCTGTTTTTCTTCTTTCTTTCCTTCTCTTTTCTTTCCTTCAGCTTCTGAAACTTTCTATAGCCTCCACTAAAACTAAAAAGATAATATAACACTTATCTCTTTCCATTCAAAGGACCATTTTGTCCTCCCATTAATTCCTAAGCCTTAAAGCACACCAAGGGCATTTTAGTCACTAACTCCCAATTCCCGCTAATTCCTCGAGTGTCCCTAATAATTACCGCTTACATCCCGACACTTAACCAATCACCAATTATTTTCCTCAGTCTCATATAACCCCAATATACTTCTCAAATTCCCAGAAATACCCCTGAACTCCCACGAGCCGGTTATAAATCCCCGCGGGTGACTTTCCTGCTAAACCGCTCACTAGGATCGCCTCGAGTCACAAGCTACAAATATATCCACATAATAATGTGGTCTCAACATTTTATCACAAATATTTACATTTATGCCCTCAACAGGCCAAAATTACAAATATACCCTTATACCCTAATCAGGGCCTACATGCATACTAATACACATATTCATGCGTCACATTTATCCAAATAATCATATAAGCATGCTTTTCACCATTAATTCAAATAACTTCCAATTGTGCCCTCCCGGCACACTAATGAAGGCACTTAAGCCTTATTAGTAATTTTGGGTCGTTACAACTATCCCCTTCTTATAATAATTTTGTCCTCGAAATTTATTTAAACAAATCAGATAGTAAACCTCGTACCTCTGACCATAAATCCCAAGGTCCAACGCCTTTACTTTTATTCCTCGATAATATTCTTACGAGAGTAACAATCTTGCTCCACAAGATCTTCTCTATTAGTCATACTTTCGTTAACCCCCACTTGAACCACAAACCTGTTGAAACTACAGGGTCTGTTTAGTTCACAACGATCATTTCATTGTCTTATTCTTGATACCAGAAATACCTATGAGTCATCACCCCTACCAGGGTGAGATTAGTTTATAGGCCCCCGGCCTAACCCTTGGTACAACTTCAGAATTTCTGTCGAGTCAGGAGTCAAAACTCCCCCCTTTCTTTCTCTGAATATCATAGTTTTCCTTTTCTATACCTACTTAGAGAGATGCAAGTCTCTCATCCTAGAACTTTGTATTCCAAAATTAACAGTTTACAAGTTCTTATGTCCTTTCAGAGAGGCAGACACTCCTGCCTTAAGAATTCCAACAACCTCTTTGGTTTCCCCCTGAACCAATACTAAATCGTAGTATCCACTATCCTTCACTTCTTTACTTTGCATAGTACTCCTTGCTTTTTATCTTACCATGTCCTATATCGCGTCACCTTAGTTGTACTCCAGTTTTCATCATCGTGACTAACTCATCAAGGACTACACTTTCCTTAATATCTCAAGTATTCGCATACTCAACGCTTAACTCCTTAAAATAACTATTAACCTTTCAAATTGCCATTCCATCTGCACTCAACCAATAATTCTAGGTTCCCACCTTGTTCTCTTCGTTCTCTAGTTCCTTTCCAAAACTTGGAAAACTATAGGGTCTCAACTCAGCACCTTCAATGTTCTGCCCCATTACCAGTTCACTTGAACCAATTACATTAACTTATTCAGCTGAGCTATAACTTTCCCTGTCCAAACATCTCACTTATAGTCTAATGTGGTCCATTTCTATGATCCACCACCATATCACTTTACCTTCCAATATCCAAATATACTAGACTCTGTCACCCGCTCAAACTTTCCAATACAACATACCCTAGGGTGGTGGAATGATATCCATTTAGAATTCCCACTTCCATGCCAAGTTTCCATCGGACCTCTTATCCGTTCTCGGTGCCCTAATTTGTGTTACCTTAATAGGGTTCTTCCCTGTCTCCACCAATACCAACACTTTGGATTCCATTGTCCAAAGAATACATACCAGTTCATCACCACACACTAACGCTATACCAATCCCAGTTGTTACCTTGTCCATTCCATTGTAATCTATGGTGTTCTTTTAATTGACACACACATCTCAAAGATCTGCCTTCGTTTAGATCTTTTCCTTGCACAGTCGAGGATTCCTAACACCAACCATCCATCCGTTCACTACATTTCACCAAATCTTGGTCTCAAGGTTACCTTTCTTACAAATGATCAAATGCTCAAATGCATTACACTATGCATACACTGCCAACTCAGCGTACTATGTGCATCGACCATGTTCCCATTCTTCCACCTCTTGCGAGGATTGAACCATTCTCTTGTCAGTTTGTGCTTGGGCATGCCCCAACCTGTGATGCAACCTTCACAATTTCATGTCTTTATCAAAAGTTAGGTCCTTTATGCCACCCTTCTATATTCAACCATACACGCATATTCCTACCTCACCAAGCGCTAATCAATTCTTACTCTGTCTTCTGAACTTCCGATCTGACACTATCCATTCGGTCTAACTTCAAATTTTACTGTCCTTTTAATCCCCGGTGTAGCCGCCTGCAAAGATACTTATGTAGTACATGACGTTTTACCGGTCTTGTTGTGCTTCCTATCTATTAGATTTTCTTCAATAGCTTCTCTGTGACTTCAGATCAAACCTCTTTATACGTGTTCCCTATTCTTCTTGTAGCATTATTTTGAATACCCCTGGCGAGACCAAACTAATACTTCATGGAGCTTTACCTGTGACCCTGCTTCTTTAGTACTAATATCATCAGCATTGTAGTTGTTCGCATTCCACTTTTAACTAGAGAGTAGCCCAATTTACCACCAATAAACCATGAAGGAGACTTGTTCATACTGTTCCTATATCTTCTGTTTGTAGAACTTACCTGAGTTGCTGTAACGCCCTACTACCTTAGAGCCGTTACTAAGTGAGTTTAAAACCGAAATTGTGCATTTAATTGACTCAAAGTGGTTTCTAAAACCAAAAGTGTAATTAAACCAGAGTTTAAGGCTGTATTCTTTTAAAATGTTTAACTTCATTGAAAGCGTTAAATATAAAACATCTGGGATCCCAAAATAATGTTTACAAAATATTTACAACTCAAAATAGGTTTACACTTGATCAGCTATCAAAAGAATGGTTAAATACAGCCATATACAAAATGCCCCCAACCAAAGCAGTCGGGCAGGCCGAACATGTACGCGTCGCCCCCACGCTCTCCATACTCATGGCCGGTTGACTGACTCCTTGCTTTTACCTGCCACACGGAGCACCCGTGAGCCGAAGCCCAGCAAGAAAACCCAAACAGTACATAACATATGCAAATCAAATAGCTGGCATAATATACTGATAAATAGGAAAACCATCATAATAAACAAGTACGGCCATGCCGCCCCCGAGGCCTTACCAAAGCCTGGGGTTTCGGTTCTCACCGCGAGGATAGCTCATGTATCCCTTGGGTCCCACCCTGAATATAAGCATCCCATGTGCTGTGTGTTACTTTCGGCCCCACGGCCGTACCCGGCCTACGCCGCACTCGGCCCTTGCCGTTCATTTCATCATAATCACACATATAGTACATTCGAAATAATCATTCACACACATCATAATTCATTTAGGATTAAACATTTGCACATAATACAATCTGGGGCCATGCCCTACAATCACACAGTGGGGCCATGCCCTATTCTCGGGTGTTACGGTTTTTCTTACCTTTAGATTCAGTAGCCTTGATCAACCTGACTCCTTGAGCACGATCTTACCCGAGCCCTAGCGCTTACCTAAGCAAAATCCACAAGTGAAAGTCATCACCAATCCTCAAGTCCAAAACCTAGCCTCAGGACTAATCCCGAGCCCCCGGGAAGTCCTAGATCCCCAAAACAAAGTGGCGGAATCGAGCCCCGAACCCTAGGTCAAAATCCCTTCACAAAAGCCCAAAAATCCCCTCTGTGAACAGTGCAGCGCTACAGCGCTCAAAAGGTAGCGCTACAAGCAGAACCACCCTCACCAGACAGGGGCTAGCGCTACAGCGCCCCCTGCCTAGCGCTGTAGCGCTAGCTGTAGCAGACCAAAACCAAAAATCGCATCTTGCGATTTTCCTCCCCCATTTCGAACCCAAACTTGTCCAACTCTTTCCCAAGCCCAAAAACAAACTTATATACACCACACACTCATCCCAAGCACCCCATGAACTCAATCCCAAGCTCAAGCAACCCACAATTCAAAATATAACCCAATGAACCCAAAAACCAGAAAATCACTCAAACAACAAGGATAGGGTCTTAGAAATCATACCGTGGGTGGAATTTCGACCTTGAACTGAACCCTAGACCTCCTTGGCTTGCACCTTCACAACCTTGACCTATTTTCCCCAAAAACCCCATCCATTTAGCTCAAAAACACAGTTCAAAACCAGCAAAACCCTAAAACCGAAAACCTCAAGAACTTACCTCAAATCTCTGATTTGATCTTGCTAATCCCTTGCCAATCCTCAAGCCTAGCTTAGGATCCTTGATGCTCAGCTAACCCTAGCTTTCCACTGAGCTTAACCTCAAGAAAAATCAAGTGAAATGGTTGGGAGAGCCACAAACCGAATCTTCAAAGCCAAACCCTTCAGTTTTCCTCTCTTCCTTCTCTTCCTTCTTTCTTTCTTTTCAGCCTATGGTTTTCTCTATAAAATCCACTAAGTATAAAGGCCTTCTTTATTTTATCTCTTACAAGCCTAATGACCAAAATGCCCTCCCTTACCAATTCTAAACCTTTATGTCCATAAAGGGGCATTTTAGTCATATTACCCAAATTCCCACTAATTCCTCAAGTGTTCCTAATAATTCCCGCTCGCTACCCAATACCGGATTAATCATCAAATATATTCCCAGATTCTCAATTAAACTCCCCAGGCTTAATTCAAGCCTGGCACAGGTTCCCGCTTTGACTTTCCACTAACCCGCTCATTCTAAGATCGTCTCAAGTCATAGATCACAGGTATCAACATAGTCATGCCCAACATGGCCAAATTACAAATATGCTCAATCAGGTCTACATGCATACTAATTCACGTAGTCATGCATCACAATTAATCACATAGTCATATAGCGTGCATTAAATCATAATCATGCATAAAACTCATTAAAGACACACACAGAATTCCTTTATGCCCTCCAGGCACACTATCCCAGGCCCCAAGCCTTAATACCGAATTTGGGGTCGTTACAGTTGCTAACGCTTGAATCAATTAAGAACTTTTGTTACCAATTTATCACACCCTACTCGGTACAAGTTGTGATTCCTGAAATGTCTCTTTCCTTGATCCTCAGCTGGTAATAACCAGATCGTAGATCAATTCCTGAAAACATTGTCATGTCTTGTAACCAGGCATTTAAACTCTTTATTCTTAACAGGCGATGTTAACAATTTTCGCAATACGATGCTCTATCTGATCCACCCCGAGTTCAAACTTATTCGACAGCTCTAGTAATTCTTCTTGTCAAACCATTATCATCTTCCATAATGCCCCTGATACCGAACCTATCTGTAGCCAAGTTCTGAAGCGTACCCAATCCTTCCTTGTATACCTATCTAAATCCCTACTGGTCAACTTAGTTTCCATTCAGTCCAACTAAAGTACTCCAAATGATATTCCCTACTATCCATGGTTGTTTCTTAACAAATTAACTCTCACTCTGACTCGTGTCAAGGCTTCCATATGACAAGCTCTATTGTTCTCACCACAAACCTCTCTATTACTTGTGTCCCAATTCCTCTCCCAAAAGTTTCTAATTCCTCTTAATATCTCCATCCCCTCGCAAAGTACCTTGAGGCATACTCTCTATGTCTGAATCTTTGTTGGGACATTCTCAACACCGAACTCTTCCAGCTTGTTATATAACCCCAAACGTGAACTATCCAGTTTGCTGATCAGCTCCAGGGAACTAGCCCCGACTTCAAATGTAACAAGGCATTCCAGTCTTCCATTCCTTATCCATGGGAATCCATTGTAACATATTGAATCATTCCATGTAGAAGTCGTGCCCTCACCTGACATCCTCCCAGGTGGCATCTCCTGCCTCTGGTGCATTATAAATAACCTCAGTGGTTCTCATCAAAAATCCCAACAACTATCTTGCAAATCAGATTTCCCCTTCCTGGAAAAACTAGAAGCCATAGAACTGTCTGGGGTTCTTCTGCTTTGATTACCAAGAATCTGTTCTTACTAAACTACACCAATGAAAACACTGCCATTTGCATCTCTGGCACTCATGTTCTATACCCCATTTCACAGATCTCAATTAGCATGGCCCTCTCTGCTACCTAAATACAAATGATGATTTCTTACATCGGAGCGGCCCAAATGCTCTGGACTATTCCAGAGTTTAATCCTTAAATGGGTTATCATTTCCAACCACATCCACCTGTATCAATTTCCCAAAATGAATTACCCAACTCACAAAACTCATTGACATACACTGTTGTTACCTTATCATTCCAAATCATGCTTATAAGCCTACCAGTCCCCCCAGCTCAAACCATGTCTTTATAACCTCTTTTATCAATTCACCATCTGAGTTCTTTCGAACCCATCATGCCAATGTCTCGGCCCGGGTACCATTTCCAGGCATCCTTCTGTCACAAATACTTAACACAACCCCTTAGTCATGACCTTTCATCTTCATATAACCAAGGATGGAACTAACTTTGCCCATCCACCGACCAAATTTTTAGGCAATCCAAGATTTCCTCAAAACCAAAGGATAATGCCTTCTGGGCCTTCCATATAATACCCTTATCTATCTATACCCTTACCTTAATCCAACACTGGTACCCTTACTGATAAAGCATGCAAGTAGCTATTTCCCCAGAGAAGTCCGTTGTTTCCCCATCCAGTCTCAACTATTAAATCCCACAGCTTACTCATATACTAGCGAACATCTGTTGTGGCTTTCAAGGGTAGATGGAGGTCTCCAACTCCAACTATTATCTGCAATCCCCCTATAAAACAACGCCAATTCCACTTAACCATTCTAAGCGCAAACCATTTGAGCTCATCCGCCACTACTGACTAAACTCCTCAGCCCTGAGGTTCACACTCCGAACCACTCCACAGCAAGGTCCAAATAACCACAATTATCATGCACACATAAAGCATATTAAGCACAAATCCACAATACTATACATTTAGCTACCGAATTTTATCACAACAGAGTATATTCACAATTCATCATGCTTCCTATAATCCAATAAATAAATATGACATATGAATTCAATTCAAGCAGTTACCCACATACACTCAGTGTGCAAACCATTATCCAAATATTCATTCACATGCAATAGCAATGCTAATCAGCACGTTTCAATCTCATCACGCAATAATCAAGGGCCAGGCCCTATCAGTATCTCATGCTTCTTATTAATCACATAGATATCAACATTCATATCTTTTCCAATCATTTAAGCATATAATCATGTATACAAAATTACCAAAACCTGAGTCGAGCTTGTCTTTCACAGGGTATGTACATGTCCAGCCAGTCTTTAGGAACCCTTAAACCTAGGACACTCTGATACCAAGTTGTAACGCCCTGGTTAGCCAAGACCGTTACACTGAGTGTTTATGAAGGTGCAAGACTTGCTAATCAAGTCATTTAATTAAAAACGTGTTACTGAAACTATAATTGAGCTAGGGTTAAAAGATTTTGGTCACAAAAGTTACTTTTCATATATTTGAACATTTTAGTACACAGGATCCCAAAAGTAATAACGTTTAAAAGATAGTTTACAAAAATTCAAAACAAAAGTACAACTACTAGCCTCTCTAAGGGAAAAATAGATATTTAGGCTTTTCTCATCCTGTATCACTCCTCGGTCGTGGCGGCCAAACAGCTGACTATGTACATTCAACCCCAAAGCTCTCTAACTCAAGACTGGTCCACCTTGTCCTTACCTTTACCTACACCACATCGCACCCGTGAGCCGAGGCCCAACAAGAAACCAAATAACAAAGCATAACCATTAAGCAGCCAATTTACAAATCAACAATCAAACATCTCATAAGCATAGCTACATGCTTAAGAATCCATAACAGTTATATAATCAGGCATTCAGCATACCAAGTTCATCAATTAACATTAATAATCAAATCACATATTAGTCAAGGTCGACACCCTTAGGTCGCACCCCCTATTTATCCCACTGACTCCGACCCACTTAAACCGAGTTTAGTGAATATTAAGCTGTCCTCATCTACCAGTGGCTGAGTCGCGCCCTGTGCGTAAATATTGATTCCAGCACTCTTCGGTCGATTATCACATGTCCCATGACATAATACCATCATCTATGACACTATACAGATATAGGGAGCTCTTAGTCCCATCATTAACACATAACTGAGTGCAGTTTCTTACCTTTGATTTGGCTAGCTTTGTTCAATGAAATCAACCCTCAAGCACGATCCCTTCCGAGCCTTAGCGTACACCTAGTCACAGCCACAAATTAGAATCATAACCAAATTTCAATTTCAAAACCTAACCTCGGGACCAACCCCAAGCCCTCGGGACGCCCTAATTCCACCAAACAAGGTGGTGAATCAAACCCCGAGCCCCCGGGCAAAAACCCTAAGAAATAACCCAAAAACCCTCTTCTCAAAATAGGGTAGCGCTACAGTACTTCAAAGAGGGCACTATAGCACTACAAGCAGAGCCATAAGCACCAAGAAACCCAAGCCTAGTGCTGTAGCGCCCAAAGGCTAGCGTTACAATGCTAGCACAGACCAGCAACACCCTGTTTTTCCTTCCTTCGATTTTCCTCGAACCAAAACCCCTTGGAACCCTTCCAAACCTCAACTACACACCAAATTGAGTCTACCATCACCTATATCTCACCCTACACAACCCAACAATACAAGACTTAACCACATGCATCATCAAACTAAGAAAACAAACATTGAACTCAAGAGCTCAAGAATTCAACCAGAAACTCATAAACTTAGAACCTCAAAGCCAGAATTTGTTACCTTCCATGGAGAATTTCGACCCTAGGTTATCTCTAGTATCCTTCCAGCCTCAAGCCCTTCAACACCTCAAGCTTATTTCCCTTAATTCTATCCAAAACTCAAGCTTAGAAATCACCTCAATAAAAACTCAGAAAAACTCATCAGAAATCTTGAAACTTACCTCAATTGAGTAGCTAATCCCTGTTAACTCCTTTAGCTTCACCAAGGTCTTTAGCCCTAAGTTCCAGCCTGAGCCTACTCTGAAATTCCAGCCCAAAAACTCACATAGATTGGTGAAGAATAGAGCAAACCGAACAGAGAAGAAAGAGTCCCTGTTTTTCTTCTTTCTTTCCTTCTCTTTTCTTTCCTTCAGCTTCTAAAACTTTTTATAGCCTCGACTAACACTAAAAAGACAATATAACACTTATCTCTTTCCAGTCAAATGACCATTTTGTCCTCCCATTAATTCCTAAGCCTTAAAGCACACCAAGGGCATTTTAGTCACTAACTCCCAATTCCCGCTAATTCCTCGAGTGTCCCTAATAATTATCGTTTACATCCCGACACTTAACCAATCACCAATTATTTTCCTCAGTCTCATATAATCCCCAATATACTTCTCAAATTCCTAGAAATACCCTAGAACTCCCACGAGCTGGTTATAAATCCCCGTCGTGACTTTCCCGCTAAACCGCTCGCTAGGATCGCCTCGAGTCACAAGCTACAAATATATCCACATAACAATGTGGTCTCAACATTTTATCACAAATATTTACATTTATGCCCTCAACAAGCCAAAATTACAAATATACCCTTATACCCTAATCAGGGCCTACATGAATACTAATACACATAGTCATGCGCACATTTATCCAAATAATCATATAAGCATGCTTTTCACCATTAATTCACATAACTTCCAATTGTGCCCTCCCGACACACTAATCAAGGCCCTTAAGCCTTATTATTAATTTTGGGTCATTACAAAAATACTAATGCTGACACTCTAGCTCAACTTGCCACCACCAAGGAAGCAGACACATTAAATGTGGTACCCATAGAGTTCTTGGAACAACCAATTATCGAGAAGGATTCAATGGGAGTCGGAGTAATTTACACATAACTGACCTGGATGACTCCTATTGTCGAGTACCTCACGACCAGTAAACTACCTGAAGATCGAAAAAATGGAAGAAAATTATTGTATCAAGTCTCGTGGTATGTTATGGTCGAAGGAATTCTCTACATGTGAGGCCATTCATTGCTCCTCCTGCGATGTGTTCTGCCTAAGGAACCTCAAACCATCCTTCGAGAAGTACACGAAGGGTTTTGAGGTGACCATGGTGGGGGGGCAAAACTTGGCTCTGGAAGTATTAAGGCAGGGCTACTTCTGGCCTACACTCCAAAAGGACTCAACCTTGTATGTCCTAAAGTGCGATAAGTGTCAGCATTTTGCCACTATTGCTCGAGCAGCACCCATGGAGATGGCCATGATTATGTCACCTTGGTCATAATTTTTATGGGGGATCGACTTAATCGACTCATTTCCAACTAGAAAAGGAGGAGTTTGCTATGTGTTTGTCACCATCGACTACTTTACTAAGTGGGTTGAGGCCGAGCCCCTAATTACTATAACCTCAAAGAGAGTCTTAGATATTTTCATGAAGAACATCATATGCCGTTTTGGACTCCCAAAAAGGATTGTGTCTGACAACGGGACTTAGTTTGACAGCGACCTATTCACAACCTTTTGCGAGAAATATGACATAATGAAGAGTTTCTCCTCAGTAGCATACCCTCAAGCTAATGGGTAGTTTAAGGTAGTAAACAAAAAATTGAAGGATTGCTTAAAGAAGCGACTAGAAGATGCTAAAGGACTATGGCCAGACTAGCTCCCGCAAGTACTCTGGGCCTACAGGACCTCACATCGCATGTCAATTGGGCACACACCCTTCTCTCTGACCCTTGGAAGTGAGGCTATGCTCCCAGTGGAGGCTCTAGTGACATCACATAGGCAATGAACCTACAACTAGGATCGGAATCATAACCTGCTTAATGAATCCCTGAATTTTGTCGAAGATCAGCAAGAGGAGTCTCAACTACAGCTCGCTCATTACTAGCAAAGGGTTACTTGCTATTTTAACTCAAAAGTCAAAGGACAAAGACTCAAACTTGGTGACGTAGTGCTCTTAAGGGTATTTTTGGCAAACAAAGTTCCTAAAGATGGTGTATTGGGATCGAACTGGGAAGGACCATATTAGATCCTAGAAGTCTTACATGAAGGAACCTTCAAACTAGTTCGGTTAAGTGGAGAATTGGTCCCACAGACCTGTTATGCTCTACAACTCAAAAAATACTATCAGTAATAGGACGACTTTGTTAGTTTTTAATGTTTTTAGTATTTTTCTGTGTAAGGCTTATTTATAAAAGTCGTTCTATTTTAATAATAGGATTGCTACGCAATTTAAACGTAGAATCAACATTTTATCTTATTCTTGTGATGTATCACGTGCGCATTTTGTAAAAGCGACCTAGAATATTCATAAATTCTTATCGCTTGGGGGCATCCAACCCTCGAAGAGTCTTTGAAGTATTTAACAAATTTAGATAAAATTTGCACAACTTAGAATTTGGTAAATTGATTATTATACAACTTTTTAAAGCTCGAATTTTCAAAGAAATTCCAAATACGAACTAAGTTAAGAAAATTCAACTAGGAAATCTTGGATATTACCAGGTTTGAGGCCTGATTCCTAACAGGTATAACGCTATTAGATGAACAAACTCTTGGATATAACCAGGTTATCAACCAGAATTAACTAATCGAGCCATCAAGCACTCATCTCAATCTAAAGTTAACCCCTCTGTGTATGCAAATGTACAAGGACTTTAAAAAAAGTTCATAAACATGGCAAGATAATAGGATAAGGGGAACAAAAAATAGATCAGAGATTAATGAACATGTACCAACGCAAGTATGTGAATAACACAAGTATATGAACTAAGCCTAAAGGCGATTGTCTTAGCTTTTGAAAGCTTAATTACAAAGGGTTCAAAGAACCCAAAATAAAACATAAAAATAATTTAGGAAGAGGACGTACTAAACATCACTGATCTCTAGCATCTTGCCCATGTGATGTCACCTCATCATCACCCCCTTCAGCACCCCCATAAGCCTCCACAATCTCAAAAGGCTCTTGCAAGAATCGACTCTGGAACTTGGTGAGGTAATGCCCCCAAAGATCCAGGTCCAGAAATGAGAAGTCTCATTCCTGGTTGTACGCCCAGCACCGATACAACATCTCCTCCAGGGAGTTTGTTGCCTCGACAACATCCTGCTGCACCTTCTTAGCATCCTGCTTAGCTTTCTCTTCGATCTCGGACAGCCTCACCTCAACCTCAGACAACTTATTTTTGAGTCTGTCTACTTCCTCAAGTTTCTTGTTGAGGTTGTCGACCTCGACCTGCAGCTGGTCTCGACACTGGCTCACCTCAATGACATGTCCCTTGGCAATTTTCTTGTTGTCTTGGGATGCCGCCAAAGCGACCCTGGCCTCATCTCTTTGAGCTCAGATCTAAGTGATGCCGCATATTTGAGCTAAAAAAGACTACAAAGGATTAATATGTAACAAGATTAGCTTGCGAAAAGAAAAGAGAGAGAGAGAGATGTAACGAGAAAGAGGATAACTTACAGTCAGATTCATTCCCATGGCCGACTCAAGGAAATTTTCGAGGAATGCTCTTCTATGGCCCTTAGGTCATTGACATTCACTTGGTTGGCATGACCCACCAGATGATTGACCATCTCATGGAGGGACCCACGGAGTGCCTCCGGAAACCTTGCAACCTCAAGAAGCATGACTGGGAGCTGCGTATCTGAGAGTTGTGCAGATGGGGCCTCGCCTTGAATAACTTGAGGAATCAGGATAGGTTCGCAAGGATGAGGAGGAGGAACTTCATGGATGGTAACTGTAGTTACCTAAGTTGGTGGTTTCTTTTGCTGATGCTATTTTTAGGTGGAACTGACACATTTATCCTTGTAGGGGATCCAGTGGCAACTCCAGCTCTTGAGACATTTTTCTTTGATATTCTTGCCTTCTTGATGATGGATCCAATTCCGGCCCCACCAATTTTGAAGGCACTCTTTAGGTCCATATCTTCGTCTGCAAAAGGACGAGTAGAAGTGTCAGACCTAAGAAATTATTAGTTAGGATAACACAAAGTAAAGAATAGAACGAGAACCCTACCCTCCAAGCTAGAGGAGGAAACTACTATGATCGGCTCTGGATTATGAACCAACCTGGGTAAAACCCCTAACTCTTGGATTATTGGAGGGGGGGAGACTTTAGTATTATTACATTTCGAGATCTACAGGGTTCAGGCTCCTCGTTTAGACTAGACTCGTGCTCGACCTACCTAATACCCGGGGTAAAGACACCACGACATAGGGAAGGCCATGACAAAAGGTTTGTACCGTATTCTTCAAAAATAGCAGACCTAAAGTGTAAGGTATTATCTACCACTATTTTACATTTGGGGTAGCTATGATGATGGCATACGACCAATTGGTCAACACATTGAAAAAGGGTCACATTTAGGTCTGGATCTACCAGATGTCGGCTCACGAGCTACCTCGGGTTGAATTGGACTAGCCTAAAACTGGCAGCAACTCGGTTCATTTCTCTGTATGGATTACCTTGGCCGGAGGTGCCAACTGCTACCCCTGATTCAGCTCGGCCTTGGCCAAGATCTTGTCTATGCCCGAGAATCTTTCTTTTGCACACAATGACGCGACCTCCTCTTCTTCATCAACCTCCTCTACGACTGGGAGGAGCTCCTGGGGAGGAGGAAGCTCCGGGAGGGGGTCTCGTGAACTGATGACCAGGGTCTGATCCTTGTGGATTAGCTTGCAAGCACCATGGTGGCATCATTCACCACCACCTGAAACTCTTTCTATTTTGCAGGAGCACGGGCCAAAGTCTCATAAGAAAGAATTCAAGCACAAAATTCAAGAAGCTAAGAAACTTATGAGGACAGTTGAAATATCTATGGTTGCAGTTCTTGAACCCATTTGACATAAAGAATTGATCCTTGTAGTCATTTGGGTGGCTGGGGAGGTTGATGATGGAGGTTGTGTTGGGGAATCTGGTGAGGTAGTAAAAGTCATCACCTCGTCCCTTTGACTCAGGATTGGCCTTGAGGCAAAAGAAATACATAATATTGGCAGGGGTGGGGACATCCCACTCATTCTTCAAAAATAAATACTTCAATCCCTCCAAGAGTCGATACGAGTTCGGGGGAGCTAGAACAGTGTCAATTCCACGTAGTTTAAAAAATCTATGAAATGTTGGTCCAAGGGAAGAAAGGCACCTGCCTTCAAGTTTTCATCACTCCAAGCCCCAAATTTGTCCTAGAGTGGGGTGCAACTCTGCTCTCTCTTCAATGGAGGGCGGGCAACAAGTACTTTGGAGCCTGTCTAGATCCCATGACTCAGTAAGATTTTGTTCACCTTACCTTGAGTCTTTATCCAAGATTCGATATGCTCGGCTCGAAGAAGGCGTTGGGGTCAACCACGACCTGCCTATCCACTAATAGGCCGAAGTGGGGAATAGGAGTCTCGAAAGCGTCCTGCTTACCTTTATTCTTATTTTGAGAAGAAGAGCTCGCCACTGACTTTTTCTAGGTTGCCATAATTTAGTTCGCCTGGCGATAAAGCGGCTTGTTAGAGGCGACCTAAGATATAACCACACTATGATGATAAAAGTAAGGCATCCCAAAGTTTTGTATTCGATCTATTCGACCTAAGATATCTATGAGCTAGATTCTTACCTAATGCTAATACGTGAGTTCACGCACGGTCAGAAACCACGCGCTATAACCTTGAGAAACCCCTAATACTTCGAGATTCGCGTGTCAGACCTAGTACCTCTTTGGAAAGCGGTTTAATGCAAAACCACTCAAGAAATAGTGACCTTAAGCTGCGTAAAACTGAACCTAAACAAATCCTCAAATCTTCAAGTTCATGTATTAAGACATTCCTCTTTCAAACCTAGAGAACCCAGAAATTGGCCTATGTTTTTGGTGCGTTGTCCCTTGCCATTCCTAATGCTACTAGTCTCGGTCACACATAAAACCTAAACTTAAATCGTACCAAACCAAAATAGGTAAAATATACTGGAAAATTTCATAAAACTTATAGGAAATAAGAAAATGAAATTTAAACTGGATATAAAGATACTTACAGATTGGTTTCTCAATCGAGGAAGTGATAGGAGGGTCGGAAGTAATGGCATGAAAGCTTCTGGGAAATGAGGAAATGCAAAGAGCTCTGAGTATCTTGAGAAGAAAGAAAATAGGAAATATTTCAAATGCAAAGGTGGTAAGGCTCAGGTTTGGTTCTCCTATTTATACGTAAACTTTGGGAACTGTTCTAGGCCACACTATTAGATCAGTTTGAGATCCAAGGGCTTGAATTAAATAAATCAAGCGACGGCAAAAAGTTGACAAGACAATTGTCACAGTATTCAAAACCCGAACAGGCGCCTATGATAGATCGACGTGTGTCATGAGCAAGGGCTTGGGGGGCAAATGTTGTACCCCAAAAATACAAGCTGAATTACTCAACACGAGGTACAGCTGGCAAAGGTGTATGAAAGGGAGACACTGACTTTGAAGTGAGCAGCTCGAGTTAAGCTTGACAGCTTACGACAACCAGATAGTCTCCAGATCACTTCTTATGCCAACAACTTAGTTCGAGATGTACGTCACCCAGATCACCTTCATGAAGCTCAGAACATGACCCGAGCCAGTTCAGATTAGTTCTACAACATCCAGCTAGAAGGAAGGGTTCAACTCACGGAAGTTAGGTCATGACGCACAATGAAGGATCACAAAAGACTCGGAGATTATTTATACGCCTCGTAAACGCCCATATTTTATTATGCATTTATTACCCGATATAATGGGTATAAATTTAATAGACAATCATATATTTATGTAAATGGGAAGTTACCCAAAGTGGTCAATTACCATATTAATGTATGATTACCCAAAAAAAAATCAAAAAAATCTTTTATAAATACAGGAGGAATGGACAGTTAAAAGAATCAACTTTTTGTATGCATAGGTTTTTGCAAACATTCAACCATCCAAGATCTCTATAGCATGGATATATTTGTTATTTATTTTTCATTTTTTTATATGACTCCATAGGCTTGATTTTCAATCATCTATCCACTAATGTAAGCATAGGCAATAATAAAGATCAAAAGGTCCTTTAAAGGTTGTAACGTTAGAATCGGGTTTTGGCTTATGAAAGAAATGATAAAATATGACAACAAAACAAGAGATTATCATGAAATTCTATAAAATTCAAGTCATCAACTTAATTAAAAGGAAAGAAATTTCTCTTCAAAATTTGGTAATCTTTTTTCCCCTACCTTTCTTCTTTTTCTTTGTTCTTTGTATTTCTATATTTTTTCTCTCTAGAACACCCCAAACTTATTTATTAGAATTATTTTCCTTCTATTTTTTTGTTCTTTTTTTTTCAGAGCATTGCGATGCTGAGAGCTCATGTCACGATGATATGCTCTGTAAAATGGAATTCATGTTTCGTACTTGTAGCATTGCGATACTAAATTTTGGTGTCACAATGCTCAACCCAATTTTTTTTTTTTTTTAATGACTAACTAACACCACTCTCTTCCACTAAAATTATTTCTTGGATTTATTACATGTATATAGTTTTTTAAAAGTGAACTAGATTTTAATATTATCTCTCAAAAAAGGGACGGGATAGTGTTTGAGGCTCAAAGGGGTGAAGATAATATGGCTCAATCAAAGAAAAAGTCTAACATAATGTTAAGGCTCAAAGGGCTAACTAGGGATACAATTATCAAAGGTAGGCTTGAAAGACTCAAACGATTCAAAAACATTGCCTAAATCATCTCTTTAATATTGCCTTGCCTAGGATTTCGCCTCAAGAATCAATCATTCAAGTTCTAGAATCATTGAGATCACAACACTTATAGAATATCCACACAAAAATTTCTTCAAGCATGCAAAAGATACAAACAAGGCATTATATGCATAAGAGATTTCAGGAAACAACATGATCTATAGTTCAGCTCAATCAACAACAATCTTACCCGGCAACATTCATCATCTCAATCACCATATTAAATTTTCAACCAAATTCTTATCATCGGCCTTTGTTGACAAAGAAGAAACTACTAAACAAGAAAAGAAAACTAAAACAACTAGACTAAAAAATAAAAGACAAACAACTGAACAAAACAAAATCAAAAGACTTTCTAAACTTGAATAGTGCATTACCCTTAATGTAGAAAAATCAAAGATAAGGATAGAGAAAACAACGTTAGGTTAATTACACAAAGGTGGAGGCTTCTTGATGATTTATTCTTAATTTGTGAATGGATATGTATCCCTCTTTTTCTTTCCAGCTTGTTTCTTTATTTTATATGTTTTTTTTGGGGCTGAGATATGTGTTTCTTGTTAGATAATATTAATTTATTTTAGGAAATTTACTCACTTGGTATACTGTGTTTTTACAAAGTATCGATTTGATACTCTCTTTTTTCAATAATGCTCATATAGTACCATGTATTTGATAATTATAAATATTTGGTACCATAGACTTAGATTTGATAAATAAAATTTTATTAATATTACCAAACTATCATAAGTTATATGTAATTAAGTAATTAAATTTAATTTTATAAATTATATAAATGATAATAGTTTGATTAAATTGGTAAAATTTCATTAATTAAATTTGAGTTTAGGGTACCAAATATGTACGATTTCAAAATACAGGGTACCAAATATATACGATTTCGAAGTACAGGGTACCAAATAAGCATTATTTTAAACATAGGTACCAAAACGATACTTTACAAAAACATAGGGTACCAAATGATTACCTGTCCTTTATTTTATAGTTTATAGTATAACAACATAATGTATATGGATCTTTACAATCATATACATATAACATAAAATAATTACAAAAAATTCATCTACAAATTTTTATTTACAAAAATGTCTTGCCACGTCATCAAAATATATCGGATTCTAAAATTAATATACTTGAATTGGAAAAATTCACGAAATCCCGAATTTCCCATTTTTTTCAAGTTTTCAAAAGTAACATTTTGGTTACTTACAATAGTGATAAGATACCTATTGGTTACTTTTCCATAAAAAATATATATATAATTTTAGAACATATTATTTCATATACATTTTGGTTACTTCCAAAACTTAATTGATGAAACTTTTTTATCTTAAGATACCGATTAATTATTTTTATGTTATATTATGATGTCTTATTATTTAAGATACTTTTATATTACCTTCAAGCCTATTTTAAAAACTAATGAGTTACAATAAAGTATAACAAATTAGTATATAGCTTATCTTTTAGTATATCATATATTTTGTTTTATATAGCTATATATCATATAAATTATAACAAATTCATGTATAGCTTATCATCAAAAGTTACTTTTAGTATAATATATAGTATTTTTTTTAATGAAAAGTTTTTTAATGGATACTATTGATTTGCACTCTGATTTGTATATCATAATTGTTGGTTGTCCAGGTGACAAGAATTGCATTTTGTTAAGAGAGCCATGGCACTTTAGCAATCTCTGTTTCATTCTCCACGCACCAATGGTCTGCAAAATGTTTCAATGGATTCTATGAGTAATTATAAGCCTTTGACAATTAACGTTGGTAATTGGGTTAGTGATTATTTGGATGTTGATAATGCTTCTTTTCATGAGCGTTTAAGCCTTTTTATGTGTGTCTATGCATTCTTTAATGTCACTAAACCTCCACTGCACGGAAAATTGATTCATTTGCATCGGACGAAATGGCTGCAACCACCATCAGGATGTCTGAGGCTTTACATAGATGTAGCAGTAAATATATTTTGCCATAAAACTGGTATCGGTGCTATCTTTCGAAATCCAACTGTCAAGGTCGTGGTTGTTTTGTCTAAGCCATTTGTAGGTTGCTTTAAGCCTGAGACAATGGAAGTCTTGCCTATTGTCTTATCTCCGCAATGGCTGCATGATTTACATATTCCAAATCACTATATGGAAACAGATTCATTGCTGGACAAATGGTGGAATGATTTCTGGTCTCTTGCACTATCATCTAAAGGGATAAATTTTGCTTGGAGGGTTATACATAAAATGCTATCCCCGAGGCTACCTCTTTGTATTACACGAAAATTTTGACTGTTGCCACTTGTTCCTTATATTCTAATGCTTGGGAATCAATTGGACAAGTTTTGTTGCTTTGCAAGCATGCTAAAGCAATTTGGAATTTCTCTCCATTTCATTTGGACTTATGTACTCATGTTGCCATGCCTGGTTGGAATTTTCTTTATCACTTGCCCACTTTATTTTCCAATACTGAGTTTCAACTTATTATTTGTACCATATGGAGTATATGGTCTGCAAGGTATCAAGAGATTCATGGCCGAACCCCAAAGCCTATTGCTGCAATAATTGATTTTAATGTTTTTGATGAGGTCACCAAAACAATTGGTGTAGAAGTTGTTCTTAGATTTTCCCCGGTCATGTTGTTGCTGCGTTTTCCAAGCTTTTTGCTTAGAAAACCATTAAATGGTAATAGAAAAGCATTAAAACTCATAAACGAATGAAGGATTCCAACTTCCTTGGTCCTATACTCCTATTAAGAGAATACACGTGAATGTTGCTATTGTAGCATAAATGAGTCTTGAGAGAGATAACTATGGGTGCTTGTGTTGCTTGGATGAAGAGAAGATGAATTGCCATGCTGATGTTGGTGTTAGAGTTGCCGAAAATTAACAAAGGGTAGAATGAGAATTATAATTAAAAAACTGGTTATAAATTGAAATGTTTAAAAGTAAGGTAAAAACCAACAAGTAATGGTACATACATACTAAAATTGTACACATTTTTTACACACTATGATGTGTATTCAATTTTAGCCATATATATTTTGAGTAATGATAAGTGCACCCAAAATATGTACTTAAACATTACACACGGTGACATAACAGATTTTGTCAACCAATCACATTTATCTAAACTAGTTACCACACTGTGACGTAACCGTTTTTGTTAACCAATCACATTTATTTAAACTAGAACCCATTGTTTTTTAAAAGTAGTGTCATGTAATATTTGAGTGCATATTTTGAGTGTAGATATAAGTGAGGATTACGTCACTTTTGTTGTGTAGTTGAGATTAAATACACATCATTATGTGTAAAAATTGTGTACAATTTAAGTGCGATACAATCATTACTCAAAACCAAATACCAAAGGGAAATTTTACACTATATGCCCTATAACATAGCTAATTTTTTTAAAATGTCAACATAACTTACTATCCCAAACATATGACATTTCCAACTTTGTGGACAAAAACACCCCTAACATTAAACACTCCCAGCCGAACTCTCTCATTTCACTCTCAGTCGACTTTCCTCTCAATCTCTCAAACCCCTCACATTCTCTCTCTCTCTCTCTCTCTCTCTCTCTCTCTCTCTCAGGTGAAACTCTCTCTATCTCTCCTCGTCACAGCCGTCGTCGCCACCATCTTCTTCTTCGTCGACAACGGTAAGGTCGTTTTTTATTTTATTTAAAAAAAAAATTGAATCACAATGTATAAAATCGATGAAATGAGTTTTATTTTAATCATAATATAGGATTTTAATCTCTATTTTGCAAAAATATAGCTTGAAATGGGTTTGATTCTATGTGCATTATTTTGGAAGATTGGGTTTAAGTTCTGCAAATTTTTGTCGGTCGATGTTCATTCTATGTTATTTTGATGGTAATTCGATGACATTCAGTGCATGTGTATATCTTTAAATAATCGAAATGTTGTGTCATCGATGGTATTTCGATGGATCGTTAGAAAAAGGCGATAGTCAATCGATGCCATTTCGATGCTTACATAGTTTTCAGCTTTCTTTTTTGTATAAAATCGATGATATTTCGATGCTGATTTTGATTATTTTTTTAGTATTAGTTGTTATTTGTTAAATGTCCATCGATGCAATTTCGATTCCGGTTTGATGGTATTTTGATGCTTTCTTGGTTTTAATTTTCTTTTGATAAATCAATTAATTTTGATGCCATTTCGATGATTTTCGATCACATTAATTTAAATGGTGATGCATCGATGTTAAATCGATGCAATGTCGATGGCTTTTATATGCTATCTGCTTGAAATATATTTGATGCACAATCGATGCTATTTCGATGGCATATCGATACATTGTTTGTTGATTTCATTTTGTATAATCGATGCAATTTCGATGCTGATTCAAGGGTGGCTTAGTTTGGTTGTTATTTGTTAAATGTATATCGATGCAATTTCGATGCCATTTTGATGGCATATCGATAGTTTGTTTGTTGATTTGTAAAACCAGTTTCGATGGTATATTGATAGTATTTTGATATTGTTTCAATGCATACTTGTATATGTTGATTTTTGCTTTTTGCTTCGATGCCAAATTGATGGTAATGCGATGGCATTTCGATCACAACAATAGACTGCAAATACGAGATGATTCTTGATTTGCAAAAGGAATACGCCAAGCCTTGTGGATTCAAGTTCCCTAGGATGCTACAGTGGGATAGCACAGGCCAGCCGAAGCATTTGCATGTGAAGGATGTACTATACTCCAGCAACCAAGAAACCAAAGTTTAAGGACCCAGTTACGATCCATCCTTTAAAGGTGTTGGATCAAGATATGTTGACAACTTTTAACCGATGGGTACTCGGTGAGATTGGCAACAGTAGACCTTGGAAGTTGGAAGGTTGTGATGGCACCCCTGTTTGGTTCATGAAGTTGAAGGTGACAAAAGAATGGTTGGTAGAAACTGTAAGTCTTTTATATTTGCAGTCAACACATTCATCTCATTTTAACAATACTCTATTTTAACGATA
The DNA here is from genome assembly GCF_963169125.1 of Humulus lupulus. Classification (NCBI taxonomy): domain Eukaryota; kingdom Viridiplantae; phylum Streptophyta; class Magnoliopsida; order Rosales; family Cannabaceae; genus Humulus; species Humulus lupulus. The sequence continues at coordinate 150,168,607 of NC_084799.1, forward strand.
CTCTATTTATTAGCATCATCTCGACGTTGCGAATTATCTTATACGGAGACGTCTTTTTGAGTTACCGAATACATACCACGTGAAAGCCATCGTACTTGATTCATCATTTGCACAGTATATTCCTGCTAGATATGATGACTTCAAGAACAAGAGTAGAACTTACCAATGGGATGAGGACATTCTTAATTTCACGAAAGGAGATGCTAAAAAATATAAGAAGCCTTGGGATGATTGCAATGAGATTTACATCCACTGGTGCCTAGAAAATCGTCACTGGGTCCTTTGCGAGATAAATTTGACTGATTGGATGATCACTGTATTTGACTTAGATCATTCCAACTTTTTCCATGGTAAGTTGACTGAGTTGATGGAGCCTTGGACTAGGATGCTTCAATCTTTACTCAATGCTTCTTGTATGTTTAAAGGACACCCCAAGTTGAAAATAGCTAGACCGAAGACCACCGTTCCAAACTTTGATTGGCAGCTCATGTCCACTGATATTGTCCCACAATCTACAACCAAGTATTTAGACGTACTACTTTAGTTTCTCATAACACTCTTCTCCTTTAACTTTCAATAAACTCACAAATTTGATTTCTTGATTTCAGTGGAGATTGCGGCGTATTCACCATCAAGCACTTGGAGTGTACTCTTGGAGACATTTCAATAAGGAGGGGATAGTTGTAACGTCCCGAATTTTCTACTAAGGCCGAGTGCCCTGATTACTGTGCTAGGAGGGCATAATCAGATGTATATGTGGAATTAATTAAATATATGTGTGATTATGCGGTATAAATAATTTATATGGTAATGTGAATAGTTATGCATGTTTATGTGTATTAAATATGCATGCGGGCCCGTTTTTGTAAATTGGGGCATATTTGTAATTTTTGACCCGTTGAGGGTATATTTGTATTATGTATGTGTTATGAGTGAGACCCCAGTGTTATGGGGATACATTTGAGATGTGTGGTCCAAGGCAATCCTAGTGAATGGATTAGTGGAATAGTCACAACGAGGTTAAATACCCGACTCGGTGTGAGCCTAGGGGTATTTCGGGAAACCTAGGGAGTATTCGAGATTTATTGGGTAATGGTTAGTTATTTTGTGATTAATTGGGTATGTCAAGATTAATCAGAGATTTATAGTGAAATTTGAGGATTAACGGGAAATGCGGCTAGTGACCGTTTTACCCTTGGAGGTTGCCTTAAAGGTTAAGAGGGGCTGGGGGCAAATTGTTCATTTGGCCATAAAAATAGAATAAGGGGTGACCTTTTGCTGAAGGTTTAGACACTCTATCATAACACTAGATCTCTCCCTCTCTCCTTCTAAGTTCTCTCTCAAGCTAGGAAGTGTGGATATTCTTGGGGCTCTAAATCTAGTGGTGAACCGAGTTAGAATTGAGGACTGGAGGTAGCTAAGGAGTACCAACAGCTGAAAGGATTCGAATTCTGTTGAGGGATTAAGAGGTATAAGCCCTTTACTTGTAACTTTTTGTAATGTTCATGATGGATTAAGTTTCTAGGACCTTAAGTTGTAATTACTGTGTTTTAGAAGCTATAGGTTGTTATCTATTGTGTATATAAATTGCTGGAATTGTTTGGGTGGTCTATTTGGGATAAAAACTGAGTTTTGAGTGATTTTGGAGAAGATTGAGATTCTGAAATCCCTATTTTTCTGGGTTCACGGGGTCGCGCCATGGCGCTGTTCTTGGAGCTCTGTGGTCCGCATGAACTCAGAGGCCTAAGGGGTTTTGTAAACTGCCTTAGCATCGCAACGCTAAGTGGGTTGCGCTGCGGCGCGTGTCTAGGGAAATGAGGGCTCGGGCCTTCTAACTTGTAGAGGGCTACGACACTTGCTAGGGGTGTAATGCCCCAAAATCCCTAATGAGGTTTAATGGTTGGATTGGTAGGCCAGGAGGGCCATAATTGATTTATTATGCCATTAAATGATTATGTGCATATTTATGTGAATTATATTATAATATGATGTTAAATGCATGCATGTGGGTCCACATTTCATCATAGGGGCATTTTGGGAATTTGGCCCATTAAGGGCGTAATTGTATATTTTCATGCATATTGGTGAACTATTGATGAGGCCACATTATAATGTGGATTTGTTCGAGCTATTCGACATGAGACGATCTTTTGAGTGCAAGTTAGCGGTTTGGTCATAACGGGGTTGAGTTCGGCGCTCGGGGTGAGTCTCGGGGTAATTTGGTAATTAGAACGTTGCCAAGAATTAAAGGGTAATGATGGACCCAAAACGGGTATGTTTTAAAAATTTATACTCGCAAGCGCAAGAATCGTATATGGAATATAGCGTTCGTGTAAGCACGAGATCGAACCCAAAGGAGTTGTCTAAAATCAAAAAGAAAACTATTTTAAATCAAAATTAATAAATTCTAACCTAGCTCCAAAGATTGATGAGTTTTAATGTTATGAACATAAAATAAAAGATTGAAAAATAAAGCTATTTAAGAGAATAAAAATAAACCAATAATGATTTGAAAATAAGTGTTATAAGAAAAGATTATTAAGATACTAGAATCCACAAAATGTAAGTTTAATAATATTTATTAATATATTGATTCCCAAGTTTTAGTGATAGTTAAAATAATTCAAACTATCATTTTTCCAATAGATTTATAATTTTAAGCACAAATTACTTCTAAAAAAGATAGGATTTTTCTTCACTTTTCAAAAATTATAATTTCAAAGTATTTTAATGTGAATCAACCTAATGAAACAACAAAAAATCAAATAACATTATTTATAAGGCAAAACATAATATTTTTGTTCTAAGCATGGATGTATACAATTTAATGACACATCTTACACAAAGAATATTATATTTTTGCAAAATGAAGAACAAAGTGCATATTATCTAACAATCCAAAATATGAGATATTAAAGATGAAAGACATATATGAAGAAGAAAAATCCATAAACTTTGTTGCATTACAAGGGAAATCAACATACAACATAAAACAAGTTGCTTCATCATGATCTTAATAATCTTATGAAAAAGATTAGAAGCACATAACTAGAGTAGAAAATACAAACTAAAAATTACAAACATAAATAGGAAAATTTGGAGGAGAAACCCCCAAATATTTCCTCTAAAAATACATAGAAAATAACCAAAAAGAAGAAGAAGATGAAGAGAATAGAGAGGTTTTGAAATGTGGTAACTGTGTAGTGTGGTAACCTCTTCCCAAAATTGACACCCCAAATCCCTTATTTATAGCCAAAACATGAGGTATTAAAATAATAAATTTAAATTAATTAATTATAATATGGCAAATAGGGGTAAATTATAGGGTGTAATGATGATTTTTGGGTAAAATGTGTAGAAAGTGAGGTAAAAATGTGGCATTTTTAGACAAAGGGGACAAATGAGACAATGTGTAATTTATGGGCTCAAGGAAAATTAAAGCAGCTGGGCAAAGGGGTTGTTGGGCGGCTGTAGGGGGTTGCTGCTGCCTGGCAGGGCTTGTGGGCCGAATGGGCTCAGCTGAAGGCTGGTTTGGGGTAGATTGGGTCGGGCGGAACTGCTGGGCTTCAGCTGGTTGATGAGTGCTTCGGGAGGCAGGCAACTGTTGGAGCTTGGCTAGGCAGGGGCGTTGGGAAGCTGCTGGTGGTCTTGGGGCTGCTTTGTGTTGGCAGCTGGAGGGAAACTTGTGGTATGGTTTAGCTGAAGTGAGTGCACATCTGGCTGGTGATGAAGGAAAGGGAAGCACGGGGTGGCAGGCGTGGGGTGCTGGTTGGGCTGAGGAGATTCATTGGGCCTGGGGCTTGTTGGGCCAGGCGTGTTGGAAGAGAAACGGGCCCAACTGGGCTGAGACACTTTTAGCTCTTCTTTTTCAATTTTGCCATTTTTTATTTCTTTCTTTTCCTTACTTTATTTTTATTTTTCAAAGCCCAAAGAAAAATACAACATAGTCCCTACAAAATAAACATAAATTAAATCAAAATCAAATATTTTCAATTATAAAATAAGTCATATTAATTCTTTGAAAATATTAATTAAAACTTAATTTAATTTAACATTTAGTTTTAATAAAAACACACTTTTTTTTTTTACTTCTAACTAAACACAATAATTTACATAATTGAACTACAACAAAATAACTATAAAAACACACAAAAGTATATAAAATCATGATAAGACTAATAAATTCAAAATTACTTAAAAACTTAATAAATTAATTAAAAACTCAAGAATTAAGCAACAATTAGCACATAAAAAGTGGTAAAATAACTCTATTTTGTAGAGTTATCAGGTAACGGGATATGGTTTATTGGTATTTGAGAATATTGGGAATAACGGGAATTGGAGGGTGTTAATTATGATTAACGAAATAGGTGGGAAAGGACAATTTTTCCCTTGGAGGCTGTTTAGGGTTTTAAATGGCTTAGGGGAAATAAGGTCTTTTTACCCCTAAGATATATATCAGCCATTGAAGGTTGTAGAACCTTGCCAAAACAGAGTTCCGTTTTCTCTTCTCCCGTACATCATTTCCTTCTCTTTTTCCTTTGGATTTTTGAGCTTCTTTTGAGGATTCAAGCTAGGGAAGTGGACCTTGAGGGCTTAGGATTGTGTTCCACCATTGAAGAGGATTCTAAACTGAGCTTGAGGAAAGGTTCTAGCCATTCAAACTCTGGTTTGCTATGTTTTCGTTTTGGATTTTAGCTTGGATTTCTAGGTTGGATAATGGAAACTGATGGGAGTTTTTGGCTAGGGTTACATGGGTTATGATACCTAGGACATATGTAGATGGTTTTAGGGTTCATTTGGGAGTATAAATGAGGATTGGAAGCTGGTTTTTCAGGTTTAAAAAGGTGGTGTCGAAGGATGGGAAAACCAGGGTTGAAAACCCTAGTTGTAGCGCTACAGCGCCCATCACTAGGTGATACAGTGCTAGCCAGGTGCTTTTCTACTCTACCAATAGTGCTGGGGCGCTAGGGGGTAGCGCTCTGCTTTTCTAGATTCTTGTTTTAGGCACTTTTGAGGGTTTTTGGCTCGGAGCTTCAATTCCTAAGGCTCGAGATTGAATCTACTCACCGTTTGGGTACAATTCGGGGTCCTGGGAGTGAGGTTTACGTCAAGACCCTTTTATTATTGATTTTCATTAATGGAGGTTATAATTGGTTATGACTAGGTGACCACTAAGGAATTAAAAGGTCGATCAATCTCAATGGTCGTTCTTTTACTATTTCTCGCTCGAACCAGAGGTAAGAAAACTGCACCCTATATGTGACATGCATGGTTATTCATGAGGCATGTTGAATGTTTAAATGTGGACATTGATTTCATATAAAATGCATAGAAACTCTTGCTTACTTATGAATGGCACTGACTTATTATTCATAATCGGCAATGGTGTCAGAACTGACTATGAAGTTGTGACTTACTAGTCAAGTTCGACAGTAGTACAGAGCACTGGTCGTATGTTATTGACCTATGAGTTAGGAGCGGCATAAGCGTCATGAACGCAGAGCCGAAAAGATTATATCTAATCGACATAAGCATTGAATGAATCATCATGAGCATTAATGCTTGACCAAACCCAAGTTCGATGAAAACTAAAAGCACTTGTCTAGTTCCATGACTAGTCACTCAGAGCCAGGGCCAGAAAGCCCAGGTGACTGCATCGTCACATGGCTAAGGGTACGGAACCCACACTAGTGACTCCATGGTCACTCATTTGGTTTACATTAGTGACTCGCTCATCAGTCACTCATCTGGCTTAAGCTAGTGACTCGGTCACTCATTTGTGAAGGGTGCGGAACCCACATTAGTGACTTACACATTTGTCACTCATCTGTTTAGGGCTATAAGTCATGTATGATTATCATGATCATCATTTGATATTATATACATGTAGTAATGAGTTTTCTTGCTGAGCCTTGGCTCACGGGTGCTATGTGGTTCAGGTAAAGGGAAAGAAAAGCTCACCCAGCCTTGAGTGGAGAGCTTAGGTGGCGATGTGTACATATGTGGGCACTTGGCCACCATGGCCAAGGAGTTTCTCGAAGGAACTAGGGATTAACCCTATTTTTGCCGCTTAGGTCGGCGGGTTGTAATTTTAAATTATAATGACCATTTTAAGTTGTAAATAACTTGTAAATGCTTTTATGGGCCCATGAACAGTTTTATGTTTTAAATAAAATATATCTTTTCCCTTTCGATCGAGTTTTTTCACCTTAGCCTGTTAATAACACCTAAATGCACATTTATAACCAAATGACTCAATTAGCAAGTTAAGCACAGTTCAAAGCTCACAGTAACTGTCTTGGAGTGACTAGGGCGTTACAAGGGGCGTCGCGGCTCAAATAGAGAACATTGGCCAATTAAGGTTTTTAAGCTCGGGAACTCAAACCTAAATGCTCAGGAAGGGTTCTACTACCCGGTTTAGTAGAATTCGAGATCCCGAAGGCTAGAAACATAGCTTGAAACTCATTAATAGTCTATGTGATTGATGGTTATCCATTATGTAGGATCTTAAAATTTAAATCTAGATGCATGCTTCCTATTATTTTTCCAAACACATAATAGAAACATAGAATAACACGACATACATATGAACATTAGATTCGTAAATTAACATAAACACAATGATGTAGAAACTTACGAATACGCAGCGGAACTGGAACAACTCCTTCCTTCAATCTCTCTAACTCTTGATTCCTTTCTGTAGCAGAGTATTATCAAGAGATTGAATTAGATCAGCAACACAGTCTTCCTCACCAAGCCTTTGATCAATCTAGAACTAGCGTGGGCTGGTTCTCAACACATGAGATAGAGATCTAGAAAAGAAGAAGAGAAAGTGGCTAAGAAAGGATTAGAGTGTCTAGGTTTTCACTTACCCAATGAATCAACTGATACTGACCTATGAAAACCCTAGATATCATATTCCTTATATAGACAACTTAATGGGCTTTATTTAAATTTAAATTTTGAATTAATTAAAATAATAAACAAAAAGATAAAAGTCTTGGGCTCCCACAAATGGACTTGGGCCCAATACTTTTATTTTGAATTTAAATCCCAATTGGGCCTAAATTCAAAACCTTTTATTTATTTATTTATTTTAATTAATTAACTAAATCCTCATTCAAATTAACTAATTATAATTTGAAACTTGATTTAATTTTTTTTTTATTTATATTGACACCAATTTATCAATATTAATAAATTTACCCAAAGATTCTCTTTTATTCTCTAAATCTCATATCTCTATAAATTTTCCAAAATTGACCTAGTCAACTTTAAAAAAAAATCCTAATTGATAATTAAACCAATTAATTGAGACATTCTAGATGATTTACTCAAAGGTGATGCGGGGACCATGGATCCATGAAATCAAGCTCCAATAAGTTACCGTGAATTTATTTACGAATAATTTCACTACCTTATTAATTCCTCGTGACTCCACTATAGACTTGGAATTGAACTCTTAAATTCATAGAACGTATTTTCCAAACCATAAATACGTTATCCATTATTATAACCATTACAGTTAGTCAATCCTCTATGATGACTTACTAACAAGCTGGGTGAAAATTACCGTTTTACCCCTCATCAGTATTTTATCCTTAACTCCCACTAAGTTCCTTATAAATGATATTTCCGTGAACTTAATCACATAAATGAGATCTCAATCATTTAACCTTTTGAACAAAGCAATTAAGGAAATCATCTTTTCACTTCTCATACAGAAGTTATAGATTTCATATCTATGAATAATACTCCCACTCAATTTCATTACTAAATCTCCAAGATGTAAGTATGGGTTAGACCGTAGGGTAAGCTGGTAACGAACAATTCAAAAGATTTAAATAATATAATTAGCAGAATATTAACACTCAGAATTAAGATCGACTTAACCTATGGTCAACATTGTGATATTGATTAGATTCGATAACAACGATACTTATTTATCAATCAATAATCAATATCGGTCCTAGTCCGATGTAACCAAATACATCTGATCATATCTACTTGGTCAATGCCTTGGACAAGACATCACACTCCTAATGTGTAAGTAGATCATATCGTAGATTTCCTAATCAGTGAAAATCCAATGCACTGATCTAATCTAGGACTCGTTCTTTTGAACATATAATTACAACTATAATCCACTGTGACCTAGTCACCATAATTGTAACTATCCATATGTTCAGGATCTTATGAATGTTTGTATTAATTGAATAAACATGTAATAAAACAAGCGAACAATGCAATTGAATAAACAAAATGAATTCTACTTCTTTTATTGATAATACTAACGTGTTACATAAGAAATATGGTTTTATTAAGGGCATAAAACCCAACACATTATTGATTTATGACTAGGTTATATCGCTAGGGCTCAAGAATAGGGATCATGCTTGGGATTGTCATACACTATTTGCTTGGGACTCAAGGTAAGAAAACTAAATGTGCATGCAGAGCAGGGCATGGTCCGATTATGTGTGCTTGAATTATGCTTAGTGTTATGTGTAAATACTTATAACTATTATGTCATATATGTGTTTGTGACTGAGGGGCAAGGGTCGGGATTGGCAATAAGCATGATGAATGCAAACCGCTATGGCAGAGCCATCAAAGGGTGTCATACTCACTCACTCGCTCGGTTAGGGCCGTGAACTTGGTGCCTGGTAAATCACCTTGACCGACTTAGGCTGCTGTTGTGAATTTTAATGGAAACTTGTGGATTGTCTGTTGTGTTTGATTAGTTATGCATTTATTGAAATAAATTATTATATGCTGTGCTGGTGAAGTTTTCTTGCTGGGCCTTGGCTCACGGGTGTTCTATGGTGCAGGTAAGGGCAAGAAGAAGGCCGGTTAACCATAAGTTGGAGGGCATGGAATGGTGCGTACATGTTTTGCCTACCTAGCCACCATGGTTAGGGTACTTTTGAGGAGCATAGTATAATGTCTGATTTTGTCGCCTAGCTCGACTGTACACTGATTTTTGAATTGTAAATATGTCTTAAACAATATTTTAGGATCCCAATGTAACTCTTTTACGATCTTAATGAAAGTTCAAATCTCTTATATGAAATTTTTATTAAATGAGTCTTTGTTTTAATTTAATTACACTTTTGGGTCTAACACCTCGATTATCGAGTCAAATACACATTTTAAAACCACATGGTAACGACTCTAGAGTAGTAGGGCGTTACATGCCGCATTATACATCAACACATGACAATGATCAGTCTTGAATTTAGCAACCACATTCATACTAATGTGACCGTGATAGGCATCAGGGAAAATAGTTTCCAAGGCATGTGTAATACTTGCATGCCTGTCAGATACAAACGTTAGGTCCTCAACTTCCCCAATTGCTTCATTTAGCTTTGACATGAAATACTTCCAAGAATCATGATTCTCACTATCCACAATACCAAATGCAACTGGATATAGATGATTATTTGCATCCAGCACAACTGCACATAACATATGTTGGAAAAACATTCAGAGCACGCATCGAAATTGGAGTGGTGAGCCCATTTGGTTATACAATAATAAAAATTTTCATTAATCATATAAATTGTTTATATGACCAAGAAAACAATCCAGAAACATTAACATACACTATTATTAATCATGCAACAATTATGTAAATGTACAATATATTTATATATAGCATATAAACACAAAAAATTCAAGAACATATAGAATTACCTCTTGAAGTCTATCAAGTGTCCTTGAGTCTTTTCGTATATTTTTCGATCTTCCTATCCAAAGTTTTAAGCACTCAAACCACGATCTTCTGAAATGTTCTCTACACCTCAAGATGTGTGTGAGCACATAGAGAATGTGAGTTTGTATTTTTAGGAATCACAAGTATTTCTCAACACATGAGAACTTGGATTATGGTCTAAGAATGGCTAGAATAAATAAGAAGAAAGAAAGAGTTTTTGTCTAACAAAAATTCTAAGAACTTTTCTGAATTGTATCTGATATGTGTAGTGTATTGTCTTCTCTTTTTTTTCTCTTTATTCTATATCATATATATAGAGATATTTCTATTACCTTATTATTCCTAAAAATTATAGTAATATTATAAAATATCATAATGATGATAGGATTTGATTTAGGTAAATATCTAACTTACCAAATTTGAAAAAACTATTTTTAAATTATTAAATAAATAAATAAATAAAATAAAAACTACACTGATACAATATCAGTATATGCGGTACACGCATGGCACAATCTCTAGACTGTGTCATGCGTGACCCACTATTCCCTTTTCATGGATTTTCTATTTTTCTTTTATTTAATTATTTAATTAAAATAAATCTTTCATATAATAAGGTATTAATCTTTTTAAGGAAAAAGATGACAACCATATTTCAAAATTTAAATTTTAAATTTTAAATTCAAAATTCAAATTGATGATCATCATTATCATCATCTTTTAAAATTCAATAAATCAAAAACTATTTTTTGGCTTACCAATTTTATTTTCTCCCACTCAAATAAAATAATTAATTTCAAAATTTTATTTATTTATTTATATATATGAAATTCGAAATTTACATATTTAAATTAATAAATATATTTTTCGATGGACATGGGATATCTTCAGCAATATATGCCGGAGAGGGGCATGGGATATCTTCAACTGTATATGCCAGAGAACTCCATCTATTTTCTATCGTCTTGTGTAGTTGGACAACTGCTCTCTGAGCCAAGAGTCCTGCATCCTAGCTTTCTTGACGTCTTGGCAAGGGTCATACATTTAAATTATCCACTTGCTTCACATGTAGCATCGACAACCGATCCTCAGAGTTATCATCAGAACTATTGCACCGCTCAACTCTTACATCATCATCGCTCAAATGGGCAACTGGATCGTCATTGACATAAGGCTCGTACTCATACCTATCATCATGCGGGAGATTTGTTGTGGGGAAAAATTTTCATTTTGACTAGGACCTCCCATGCATACACTTGGCCCAGGAGCTGTTTATGGAACAACCGTGCAGGATTGATTATGATTTTCCTTATTAACACTCACTCTCGGAGATGGATCAAGAAGATCAATGTTCTTTGCAATCGAACTAATGCATAGAGGAATCCGATGTCTTAAGGACTTCGAATTGTCAAGAATAAGAGCACTAACTCCTTCATCATCCATGATTTCAATGGGGTCTAAGCTAAAATCACAGCATGTAAATAGAACTTCCAACTTTAAGTCAAACAATGACCTATCCACTTTCAACTTTGAATACAACTTCTCTAATAATTATATGTAATCAACATCAATCGTGTATTATAGTGTTCAAAACAACTTTGAAATTCCATTTCTCCCCTTTCCGTCTCAAACACTATTGTAAGAAACAATTATATTAACTCTAGAACCTGCAAATTTACAAACAAAAAAAAAAACATAAGAAAATTATAAAAATAAAGTATAATCGATGATGAATCGATGCAATATCGATGAACAATCGATGCCTATGTAACACTATCCGTATTGTAGTGCAACATCAATGCCACATCGATGACATTTCGATGCATAATCGATGCTGATGGTCGCCATCTGTACACGATTCCATTTCGATGGTATATCGATGCTGAACCACATCAACATATATGGCATCGATTCAGCATCGATATACCATCGATATTATATCGAAAATAACATATAAATTATATGTTTGCCTCAACATTGAAATAGCATCGATGGGACATCGGTAGGGCATCGATGTACCATCCACTACAAGAAATATGGCATTTACCTACCAAATTTTTTACCTACATATATTTGTTGGTAGCTAAAGAATTCTTTTACCTATGATTATTTTTTCCTATCGATTATTGGTAGGTGATTCCTTAGGAAACCTTGTGGGGACATAAAAATTATCATTACCTACCATTAGTATTGGTAGGTATTTGATTTACCTACGATTATGTTTGGAGGGAAATTTTTTAACGATTCCCGCTTATTTTTCCCTTCAATTTTTACATAATTGTTTTTTAAAATGGTGATGTGTCTGCTGACATGTGATGAATATGGTGACATGTCAAGTGAGGAATACATATGGGCATAATACTATGTGACATGTGGCCTTAATAATATATATATATTTTTTTTTATAAAAAAATAAATTATAAATTATGTAATTTAAAATTTAATTAATATTAATTTTAATTTATTATAATTTTTATATAACCCTAACATAATCTAACCCCTAAAATTTATCTAATCCTTAGCTGCCTCCCTCACAAAGCCTCTTCCCCTCTCTCTCTCTCGTTCCAAATCTTCTCCCATTTTCGAACTCCCTCTCATCAGCTCTCCCATTTTGAACTCCCTCTCATTAGCTCTCTTCCATTTTCGGACTCCCTCTTCCATTTTCGGACTCCCTCTCATCAACTCTCTTCCATTTTTGGACCTCTCTCCGTGGTCGACTGCCATTTTTGGACCTCTTCCCATGGTCGATCAATTCTTGGTTTAATTCCTTGGGCTGCAACTTTTGCTTCAAATCCCTGAGCCGCTGCCAGTTTTCTTCAAATCTCTGAGCTGCCACCATCGTCCTTCAAACCTCTGATCCACCACCATCATTGTTCACTTCTCTGAGTCACCACCATCATTTTTCACTTCTCTTAGCCACCTCCATCATTGTTTAGTTCTCTGAGCTGCCTCCATCGTTGTTTAGTTCTCTATGCCGCAACCATTATTGTTCAGTTCTCTAAGTTTTTTCCTGTGATAGTTGTTCTCTGTGGTTTACTCACTCTCCCTTTAATATATGTAGTCGTTGGTATGTTCAATTCTCTAAGTTATCGCCTATGTAAACTTCAGATTTTTAGTGTTATTCGTTGATTGAAGGTAATTTTGGGTAATTTTTCATTTTCAGATTTGTGTAATTTTTCGTGTTTAGTTCTCTGATTTTTTGTTTAAGGTTTGATTTTGGTTTGTTTAGAGGCTTTGATTATTTTGAATTAGTTGGATTGGCCTAGCTCTGAGATTTTCTGGTGGCTTTGATATTTTGAATTCCTTGGATTGGTGGTTGTAAGACTTTTGGAACTTTGGTTTTGTGGCTTTGAGTTTCAGATAGTTTGGCTTGGTTGCTTTGAGGTATATATTTATGATTTTTTTATGTATATATCTGAAGGATTGATGATGATCCATTGTTCTAAAGTCTTGTGATTGTTATTTGCGATGTATATTTAGTATATGATTTAGATTTATGCTTTGAGAAATTTATGTTTTGATGATTACTTTGTTTCCTCTTTGAGTTGTTTCACTATTATTGAGTTGTGATTTTGTTTAGAGTCGTTCAGTTATGTTTCATTGTTGTAATCTGGTTTATGTTTTTTATTGTTATATTCTGGTTTATTTGTTTAATTATCCTTAGGCTTTGAATTGTAATTTGTTGTTTTGAGGTTTTGTTCATGCTTAGAGAGTTTGTCCTTAGTATATGGTTTTGATGAGAAATCAGTGTTACAGTTGGAACTATATAACTCTTGTTTATTGTGTCCGAATGCAATTTTGAACCTTTATTTATATGTGTATAAATTTTAATGGGAAGCTCGGGAGATGTATCTTTGTTTATAGAGTAACTAATATTTTAGGTACTTGTTATTTATTTTGCTTGTTTTTTCATTCTTATAAAAAAGTTTGGACTTAGACTAGTTCAGAAATCTATCTGCCTTGTTTGCCATGTTCAAAATCTGCTCTGTCCTGTTTTATATTCCAAGCATCTGAAGTTGTCCTTATGAATTTTTGAACTTTGGCTTTATTGTCTTTGTTGCATTTTAAATGAATCAGTCTATCTTGTTTTATATTTCTTTTGTCTCTGTCTTGTTTTTCTCTTGACTTTGTCTTGTTTTAGATTTTTTTAGCCTAGGATGTTTAAAAAATGATTATGATTTTTATGTTTGGTGATTATGTGACTTCTTGTACCCATATATTTATATATATATATATATATGTTGCTATATTAAGTCATATAAATGCCCATAATAAGTCATACTATATAAATTTTTGAAATCCTTGTGATGATTAAAGTGGAGATATTTTATTTGTATTAATTGAAGTTATGATGTAATATTGTATTAATTTTGAAGAATGACAAGTATATATATTCAGATTATACAAACTTTTGTATATTATGTTAAATTTATTATTAGATATTTTGTTAAGTTTATGTTTAGTTGTAAAAAGTACATGTTTTAATAAACATGTCCCATGTTCCTCAAGTTTATCGTATCGATGAATAATGTTTGCAAAAGATAAAAAATAAAATACTCTGGTAAAATATTATTTGGAAAGATCAAAAAGTTTACTTATGGATAAACTTTTCCAACAATATTATCTTTTTTTTTTATAGACTAAATGTCATAATATTTTTTTCTATAAAAAAAAAAGCCTTTACGAAAAATTCAAAAAAAAAACCTAGGAATAGGAATCAATTCCTATTTCTGTGATTAATGTAGTTATTCTTTTATATCCTATATATATCTCTAGTCCTAGGTTGTACAAAATATATCAGATAATAGAAATACAGTAAGAAAGGTGTTTTTCCTCACCATTTCCACATTGTATCAGAGATGTAAGGCTCGATTTCGATCACCCTCTGTTTTTCCTCCATTTTTTCCAGAGGTCGTCCCTCCTTCCAGTCGCAAACCAGTCCGACGACACTCCAGGCACTCCGTCGAAGTCATTTGGCACCTGCTCCAGATCGGCAATCCCTTTAGTCACTCCACTCTGGCGCTCAACCTCCAGTCGCTCCACTCCGGCGTCATCTCCGACGTCTCGGCCTGTCTAGTCCAGCGGCACTACACTTGGCCCTTGTAGCCCTCAGAAGCTCTCGGCCAGCTCTCGGCTCTCTCCCTCACAGCCACCAATCTCACTGAGATGTCGAACAGTGATGAAGTTACCTCTCATACTATTGGGCCTCACTCAACCCAGCCCAATGAAGGTAACCCTATGTAACGACCAAACAATACTAATAAGGCTTAAGAGCCTTGATTAGTGTGTCGGGAGGGCACAATTGGAAGTTATGTGAATTAATGGTGAAAATGCATGATTATGTGAAAAGCATTCTTATATGATTATTTGGATAAATGCGATGCATGACTATGCGTATTAGTATGCATGTAGGCCTTGATTAGGTTATAAGGGTATATTCATAATTTTGGCCTGTTGAGAGCATAAATGTAAATATTTGCGATAAATTGTTGAGACCACATTATTATGTGGATATATCTGCAGCTTGTGACTCAAGGCGATCCTAGTGAGCGGTTTAGCGGAAAAGTCACGGCGGGGATTTATAACCGGCTCGTGGGAGTCTAGGGGTATTTCTGGGAATTTGAGAAGTATATTGGAGATTATTTGATACTGAGGAAAACAATTGGTGATTAGTTAGGTGTCAGAATGTAAGCGGTAATTATTAGGGACACTCGAGGAATTAGCGGGAATTGGGAGCAAATGACTAAAATGCCCTTGGTATGCTTTAAGGCTTAGGATTTAATGGGAGGGAAAAATGGTCATTTGACTAAAAAGAGATAAGTGTTATATTGCTTTTTAGTTTTAGTGGAGGCTGTAGAAAGTTTCAGAAGTTAAAGGAAAGAAAAGAGAAGGAAAGAGAGAAGAAAAACAGGGACTCTTTCTTCTCCATTCGGTTTGCTCTATTCCTCACCATTCTTTGTGAGTTTTGGAGCTGGAATCTCAGAGTAAGCTCAGGCTGGAACTTAGGGCTAAAGACCTTGGTGAAGCTAAAAGAGTTAGTAGGGATTTGCTACTCAATTGAGGTAAGTTTCAAGATTTCTAATGAGTTTTTCTGAGTTTTATTGAGGTGATTTCTAAGCTTGAGTTTTGGATGGAATTAAGGGAAACAAGCTTGAGGAGTTAAAGGGCTTGAGGCTGGAAGGATACTAGAGATAACCTAAGGTCAAAGTTCTCCATAGAAGGTAACAAATTCAGGCTTTGAAGTTCTAAGTTTCTGGTTGAATTCTTGAGTTCTTGAGATCAATGTTTGTTTTCTTAGTTTGATGATGCATGTGGTTAAGTCTTGTATTATTGGGTTATGTGGGGTGAGATATAGGTGATGGTAGACTCAATTTGGTGTGTAGTTGAGGTTTGGAAGGGTTCCAAGGGGTTTTGGTTCGAGGAAAATCGAAGGAAGAAAAACAGGGTGTTGCAGGTCTGTGACTAGCGCTGTAGCGCTAGCCTTTGGGCGCTACAGCACTAGGCTTGGGTTTCCTAGCGCTTTTGGCTCTGCTTGTAGTGCTATAGCACCCACTTTGTGGCACTGTAGCGCTACCCTGTTTCCAGAAGTGGGTTTTTGAGTTATTTCATAGGATTTTTGCCCGGGGGCTCGGGGTTTGATTCCACCACCCGTTTGGTGGAATTAGGGCTTCCCGAGGGCTCGGGATTGGTCCCGAGGTTAGGTTTTGGTATTGAAGTTTAGTGATGGTTCTAATTTATGGCTGTGACTAGGTGTATGCTAGGGCTCGGACAGGATCGTTCTTGAGAGTTGACCTCATTGAAAGCTAGCAGAATCAAAGGTAAGAAAATTACACCCGCTTATGTGATTGTATTGGGACTAAGAGCTCCCTATAACTATATGATGTCATAGATGGTATTACGCCATGGGACATGTGATAAACGGCATAAGAGTGCCGAAATCAATATTTGCGCACAGGGCGCGGCTCAACCACTGGTAGCTGAGGATAGCTTGATATTCACTAAGCTCGGTTTTAGCAGGCCGGAGTCAGTGGGATAAATAGGGGGTGCGACCTAAGGGAGTCGACCCTGGTTATTACATGTGAATTGGTTATTATATGTAAATTGGTTATTATATGTGAAATGGTTATTAATGTGAGTTGATGGGCTTAGTATGTTGAATGCATGTTTATATGAATGATTTGGATTGTTGAGTATATGGTTATACTGTACAAGTTATCTGATTGTTTGATTGTTGATTATGCTCTGTTATTGCGTTTTCTTGCTGGGCCTTGGCTCACGAGTACTACGTGGTGCAGGTAAAGGCAAGAGAAAAGTGGACCAGTCTTGAGTTGGAGAGCTTTGGGCCGAATGTACATAGTCAGCTGATCGGCCGCCACGGCCGAGGAGTGGTACAAGACGAGAAAAGCCTAAATGTCTGTTTTGCCCTTAGAGTGGCTAGTATCTGTACTTTAAACCTGAAATTTTGTAAATTGTCTTTTAAACGTTATTACTTTTGGGATCCCATGTAAAAGAATGTTTGAATATATGTAATGTAACTTTTGTGACCGAAATGTTTTAACCCTAATTCAACTATAGTCTCAGTAACACATTTCTAACTAAATGACTTGATTAGCAAGTCTTGCACCTTTATAAACACACAATGTAATGGTATTGGCTATCTAGGGTGTTACACCCTAACCCCAACTCAGCCCACACTCAGCCCAGTGGGTCTATGGGCTCTCTTTATAGCCTTGATAGTGGTTTCACTTAATATTATAGCCCATAAACTTGATGGCAAAAATTATTTACAATGGGCCCAATCTATCAAACTTGTCATTTGTGGTCGTGGTAAACTAGGGTACATTACTGGTGATCTCCCTGCACCTCTTTCCAATGATCCTACATACAAGGTATGGCAAGCTGAAAATTCTATTGTACTTGCATCGTTAATTAATTCAATGGACTCAAAAATCAGCCGCAAATATCTATTCTTTAAGACTGCTAAGGAGGTGTGGGACGCTGCCCAAAAAATGTATTCTGACCTTGGTAACACCTCTCAAATTTTCAAAATTCGTACCAAGCTTAAAGAAATCAAGCAAGGTAATCAAACTGTTACCCAATATTTTTCTGACTTACAAGGCTTGTGGCAGGAGCTCGATTTGTATCTGGATACCACACCACTATGTACTAGCTGCACTACAATCCAGAGGCAGCAGTTAGAGAAAGAACGAGTTTTTGAATTTCTTACGGGGTTAAACATAATCTTGATGAAGTTAGAGGTCGTCTGGTGGGTCGTGCCCCATTTCCTGACACTGAAGAAGCCTTCTCTGAGGTTATACATGAAGAAGCACATCGCCGTGTCATGCTCACTACTCCTGACCTGCAGCCCATTGAAAGCTCAGCTCTTGTATCAAAATCTGGCCCCCCACCACATGGCAGATCCACTCCTGACCCTCGACCTAATCGTAAGGGTGATCGGCCTTGGTGTGATCACTACCAACGTCACGGTCATACTTGATCTGCTTGTTGGGTAATCCATGGTAAACCACCCAATTGGACCCCTCGCCACCAAAATGAAAGAAAGGCCTATCAAACTCAAACTGAGAGTACCAATGATCAGAATAGTGCTGGTACCCCTTCATTCAGTAAGGAACAACTTACCCACCTAGACTGTAACACCCCGGATAGCCAAGACTGTTGCACTGTGTGTTTATAAAGTGACAGACTTGCTATTCAAGACATTAAAGTAAAAACGTGTTCTGAAACAGTAGAGGTACTAGGGTTGAAAGCGTTTTGGCCTCAAAAGTTATGTTCTCATTACTAAACATTGTTTATGTACATGGGATCCCAAAATTGACAGTTTAAAAGCCATTTACAAAAGTTACAAAGTTTAAGTACATTAACAGCCATACTAAGGCAAAATGAGCAGCTAGGTAATCTCTGTTCTGACACACTCCTCGACCATGGTGATCGAACGGTTGGCTATGTACATTTCACCTCTGAGCTCTCCACCTCAGGCCTGGTCCAGCTTGCTCTTGCCCTTACCTGCACCACGAAGCACCCGTGAGCCAAGGCCCAGCAAGAAAACACAGCAATAACAGAGCATGAACAACTAGCAATCAAGTCAATTACTCATATAGCATCTCATAAATTCAAGTATATCATCATTCAAGTATACCACATACTAAGCATCTCAGCTCAAAATACATAAAACACAGATGTTAACCAGGGCTAGCGCTCACAGGCTTCTCCCTCTGTTAACCTATTGTTTCTGGTTTCCAATGGCCAATTCGCGCCCCGTGCGCTAAAATCATGAACGGTACTCTTAGACCGCTTATACGTGTCCCTTGGCATAATACCAACGATGACACAATACAACCCTCGGGAGCACTTAGTCCCATCACAATCATACATTCGGGTGCGATTTTCTTACCTTTCGATTCACTGGTTTCCGATGCCACGTAGCCACAAGCACGGTCCTCTACTCCAAGCCTCTCCAAAGTCCTAATCACAACACAAATATAATATTCTTTGTCATTAACCAATCCAAGACCACCTTCCTGGAACCTAACCCACACTCTCGGAACCCCTAAAACCTTATAACAATACCCCGGAGACATCCCCCCGAACCCCCGGAGCAAAGGCCAAAAATTGCCAAAAGTGGCACTCTGAAATTAGCCTTGTGCCGCGACACCACTTCCTTGTGCCGCAGCACCCATCAGTCAGAGACTCCAAGCCGCGGCACACAAAACCCGTGCCGCGGCACGCCTTCGCAGCCCAGAATTCTGGGTTTTTCCTTCGCATTTTCCCGAGCTCCAACCTCTCCAAATCACCCCAAACTCCATCCTAAGTCCCAAAACCAACTCTAAACCCTTAATAAACCTCACAACAACCCAAAAACATCATGCCCAAGCTCACTCACACCTTCAATCCTAAAATTCACTCTTGAATTTCACACTTAACAACTCAAACCAGAAAATTAAGAACAGCTTGAACTCAAACACAAACCACACTCCAAACTCCCTATACCTTAACAGAAACAAGCCTAATAAACACACAGAGACCTTACCTTGAATGATGAGTCCAACCTCCAGCTCTAAACCTCCTTCCCCCTTGATTTCCCAATTCTGAAATTACATAAAACCAGCCACCAACTTGCCTCAATTCACATTCATTATCTAAAATTCAAGACTTAAAACTTGGATATATCATAATCAAGATCTTACCTCTGAATACCCTTGATCTAAGCTTGCTTGACAACTTCAATCACCCTTAAATTCTTCTTCTAAAAGCTAAATTCAGTTTCTCCCTTCTTCTTCTTAGGTTTGCTCTTCCTCTAGGTCCCCAATTTCAGCATAAACCCATTCTCCAAGTGTTATACGTATATCATATTTTCCCTTCAGCTAATGATCATTTATCCTACCAAATGACTGTTCTACCCTTCCACTAATACCCCTTCCTAACTAAACCTCAAGGCCATACTTGTCTTTTCACCAGCTTTGCAATTCTACCACTTTCCCCATAAAACCTGTTACTCTCTATGGTTACTAACAGTTACGCAGGTTACCCAAATCACCAGTTACCATTATCTAGTTTCCTAGGACCGTCTCGGCACGTGCATCACGTTGGTATCACAGCACCCACGCGGTACAATTCACACATCATAATTATCACATAATATAATTCACATAGTCTTATAACATGCTTAAAATCATATTCATGCATCTTAATCATAATAATCACGCATAATTCCCATCATGCCCTCCCGGCACACTAATCAAGGCCCTTAAGCCTTATTAGTGAATTTGGGTTGTTATAGACACTCTTTTGAGTCAATCATCCATGAACCCCAGTTTCGGTCCTAAGACTCATAGTGCCTCTGTTTCACACTCTGGTAGTTTTCTTCCACCTCCAACACACCATGGATCATCGATTCAGGTGACACTGATTGCATGATAGGTTTACCACATTTGTTTGATACTTATTCTCCATGTTCCACTAAATCTAGTGTCACAATTGCAAACGGCACCCATTCTCCTATTGTTGGAATAGGCACTATTAAATTATCTGCTGACCTCATTCTTATATCAGTACATTATGTTCTTTCTTTGCAATGCAATTTAATCTCTGTCCAAAAATTAACCAGTGATAATCGTTGCTTCACTAAATTCATGTCAATTTCAGGATCTATCATCGGAGAGGATGATTGGTAGTGCTAGGGTTCATAACGAACTTTATTTCTTTGAAAAACAAGCTCTCTTCTCTACTACGTTTGGGTTCAAGTTCTGTTTCTAATTCTTGTTCAAGTTCATCGTTTGTTTCAAACTCTGTTTCAAAAACAATTATGTTATGGCATTTTCGACTTGGGCATCCAAGTTTTTTATATTTAAAACAC
This sequence comes from Humulus lupulus, assembly GCF_963169125.1. Lineage (NCBI taxonomy): Eukaryota > Viridiplantae > Streptophyta > Magnoliopsida > Rosales > Cannabaceae > Humulus > Humulus lupulus. The sequence continues at coordinate 150,189,702 of NC_084799.1, forward strand.
TTATTCCCATCTTTTTTTGTAAATAAGAATATTACTGATTTTCATTGTGATATTTGTCAATTTGCCAAGCACACACGTATTTCATTCCCTCACAAAATATATACACCTTCTAACCCATTCTCTCTGATTCATAGTGACATATGTGGACCTTCCAAGATCAATACTTCTCAGGTAAGCGATGGTTTATCTCTTTTATTGATGATCACACACGTCTCACTTGGGTCTATCTTCTTAAAAGTAAGTCTGAAACATGCCAAATTTTTTAGAACTTTCATCAAATGATCCAAACACAGTACCAAACATCTATAAGAATACTTCGTACTTACAATGGTACTGAATATTTCAATACCACTCTTGGTCCCTATCTTCTCAAAAATGGGATTGTCCATCAAAGCTCGTGTGTTAATACTCCGCAACAGAATGGAGTTGCTGAACGCAAAAATCACCATCTCTTAGAAGTAGCTCGTGCTCTTATGTTCACTATGCATGTCCCTAAACATCTTTGGGGTGACGTTATCCTTACCACTGCTTATCTCATTAATCGCCTCCCTAGTCGACCCCTTCAGTTCAAAACACCATATTCTGTTCTTTAATCTCTATATCCTCACCTCTCTACAAATACTCTACCAGTTAAAGTATTTGGTTGCACTACTTTTGTGCATGTTCACTCCCACCATCAGAGTAAATTTGATCCTAGAGCCATTAAGACTGTGTTTTTGGGTTACTCTCCTACCCAAAAAGGCTATCGGTTTTATTGTCCCATCACCAAAAAAACATTCATCTCATGTGACGTCACCTTTTTCGAGGATACTCCTTACTTCAACCATCACTTCCACATCGCTTCAGGGGGAGTCCAACCATCACCAGCAAGAAGCTCAGTGGTCGTGGGGGTTAGAATTACCCATAACAACTCTTTTTCCATTTACCTCTTCCACTCCACTTTCTTCTGAACCAGATATCCAGACTTTCCCTCTTGAACAAGAAAATTCACCAACCTCTCCTAAAAACACAGAACCAGAAGGACATCCTCAAGAGAAAAATGTACAGAAAGAGATTCGGGTGCATTTCAGGAGAGAAAGAAATAAACAAGTTATGATTCCTCAGCACAGTCAAACGCCCAATCCGGTGATGGAACCATTTCCCTCAAAAGATCTAGGTATTCTCCCATCTAACAAACAGTCAGATCTAGATATTCTTATTGCATTAAGGAAATGAACCAGATCATGTACCCAACACCCCATTTCAAAGTTCATTTCTTACTCAAAATTGTCACCTCCATTTAAAGCTTTCACCTTGAACCTATCAAATGTTGTGATTCCCAGGAATATCGAAGAAGCACTTGATTCTCCCCAGTGGAATGCAGCAGTGCTTGAAGAAATAAGAGCACTTAAACATAATGGAACGTGGAAATTAGTGGAGTTACCACCAGACAAGAAGGTAATAGGGTGCAAATTGGTGTGTAACGACCCAAAATCGCTAATATGGCTTAAGGGCCTTGATTAGTGTGCCGGGAGGGAACAATTGGCTTATGTGTGTATTTATTAAGTTAATGTGTGATTATATTATAAGCATGCTTGTATGGTTATATGAATGTAAATGTGAGTATATGTTACATTTGTGAGAACCACATTATTATGTGGGTAAGTCTGCAGTGTGCGACTCGAGGTGATCCTAGGGAGCTAGTTAGCGGGAAGTCACAACGGGGCTTAATGTTTGACTTGGGGAAAGTCAAGGGGTAATTCGGGTATTAGAAGATTATTTGGGTTATCAAGTTATGGAAATAAATATATGGAGATATATTTGAGGTTAGGAAGCCTAGGCGGGAATATTGGAGAATTTTACCATTTTTCCCTCGGGGACGTTTTCGGTACCCTGAGCCCCGGGATTAACTTGGTTACCTAAGGTTAGACTAAGTAAAAATCTCAGAATTTGGTGGTAATAGAGGAACCGACTCTCCTAACTCTCTCTCTCCTTCTTTCTTCTTCTCTTTCAAGGGAACCACTAGAATCTAAGAAACTCAACTGGAAATTTTGTGTTTTGAGCTGAATTTGTGAGGGATTAGCTAAGTTTTAACTAAGGGACACTCAACCAAGACCAAGGTAAGAATTGAATTTCATTCTTGAGCACTAGAGTTCTGAGTTTTGGCTGAGTGTTGAAAGTGTTTATGGTTTTGATGTTTAAGGACTGGATTGAAGCTGAGAAGCTTGGGTTCTAGCTCAGAAATTGTTAAGGAAGTGGTTCATTAAAGAAGGTAAGCTTCAATTTGTAGTTTAGAGCTTAAATTCTGAGTTTGCATGACTGGTTTTTGAGTTCTTTAGTTGCTGGGTTTCAGAAATCAAAATGGGATTTTAATGAGTTTTTAAGCTGGATTTCTGTTGGATTATGTTGCTAGAATCATGTTAAAAGTCTTGTGATCAATAGGTTTTGGAATTAGGGTGCTTTGGGGTGGTTTTGAATAAGGTTAGGATGTTAGGAATGGTGGATTTTCTAGGCACGAAGGGTTGGGCCGCGGCTCTGTTCTAGAGCGATGCAGCCCTACGAAGCAAGGAAGAGCCAAGAAGGCTCTGCAGTGGGGAAGCGCCACGACGCCTCAGGGCAGGGCCACGGCACGTGTCTATCTTCAGAGAGGCTTAGCCTCTATTTCAGGGGCGGGCCGCGGCTAGGTTTCAAGGGCCGCAGCCCTTGAGGGTAATCTTGGTCTTTTAGAGATTTTAAGAGCGGAAACTTAACCTAGGGTGCTTGGGATCGATTCCACCACCGTGTTTGGTGGAATTCGATGTCCCGGAAGCTAGAACTCTATTTGGAAATATTAATGCGATGGTTAATGGTACTCCCTATCTTGGTTGTGACTAGGTTTTACGCTAGGGCTCGGGAAGCGGATCGTGCTCGAGGGGAGCCGCTCATAATCTGTAAACTTGGAAATTAAAGGTAAGAAAACTGCACCCGGTTGTGGATTTATAATGGGACTAAGGGTTCCTTATTTTGTATGCTTGGTAAAGGATGGTATTATGCCATGTAAACAGTAAACCAACGGCCTAAGAGTGCCGAAGTTTACATTAGCGCATAGGGCGGCTTGGCCACTGGTAGCTGAGGACAACTTATTATGCACTGAGCTCGGTTTAAGCGGGCCGGAGTTAGTAGGGTAAATAGAGGGTGTGACCTAAGGTGTCGACCCTGATTATTATGTGATTTGTTTGTTATTACTGATTGGTGGGTTGATATGATGTATAGCTGGGTGATGATTAGCTGATTCTTTGGTTGAATCTTCATGCTTTGTGATTATTGTGGTATGTCGAGTGTATGAACATGCTTAAATGGTTTTCCAAATGTTATTGTTGCTTGTTCTATAATATGATATGTTTTCTTGTTGGGCCTTGGCTCACGGGTGCTTCGTGGTGCAGGTAAAGGCAAGGGCAAGCTTGATCAGCCCTGATTTGGAGAGCTCTGAGAGCAAAATGTACATGATCAGTTACTGAGCCGCCACGGTTGAGGGGAGACAGGGACAGGAAAACTGTCAACTTCTGTTTTGCCTTTAGAAAGGCTGGTGGTTTTCTGAACTCTAGAAATTTTTTAAACAGACTTTTAAACGCTATTTCTTTTGGGGTCCCATGTGTAAAATGTTTAATTATATGGAAAGTATCTTTTGAGACCAAAACCCTTTTAACCCTAGCACATTAATGACTTTAGAATTCACGTTTTTAACTGTTGGCTTGATTAGCAAGTCCTGCACCTTTACAAATACACAGTGTAGCGGTCTTGGCTATCCAGGGCGTTAGAACTTAGTATCAGAGCATCCTAGGTTTAAGGGTTCCTGAAGACCGGCTGGACATGTACATTCGCTGCTAGAGACAAGCTCGATTCAGGATTTGGTAATGTGTATATGTGCATATATGCTTGTATGTCTAGACTGGATTATGAATGTTGTTATTCATTGGATTAATAGGAAGCATGAGATACTGATAGGGCCTAGCCTTGACTGTTGTATGAAAATATTAAGGCATGCTTATTAGCATCGCTGTGCATGTAAATGAATATTTGGATGATTAACTGCAAATTGTGTATGGGTGAATGCTTTTATCTTAGCTGTTGTGTGGTAATGTTGGGGCATGCTTATTAGCAGCTAGTGCATGTGGATAAATGCCTATATTTTGACTGTTTGAGATTGGTTATGTTCCTTTGATGGATTTTGGAGAAGCTTTTACCCTGTCATCATGGTCTGATTGCCGAGTCATTGATTGCATATTGACTTGGATAACTATGCATCCAAGAAAATCTACACGACTGGCCGGCACTAGGTTCGGGACTGGGGGTGATGACCAGGGCCAGATTCCTCCGCCAGTCCCTGAGAACTGGCAGCAACTTATGGCAGATATGCAAGCGCGATTACAGAGTTAAGATGAACAGATTCGCTTGTTGCGATAGCATGCTCCATCAAGGAGTGTTACCCCTATTGTACCACCTGCAGTGGTACCAGCTGTATAGTCTGGGGAGGTTGGGAATAAGTGGGAGACGTTATATGAGCGGTTCAGGAAGCAGCAGCCCCCAATCTTTGAGGGAGGACCTGATCCTCTGAAGGTCGAGCAATGGCTGACTATGATTACTACTATCTTGGATTTCATGAGGATAAAGGGACATGATAGAGTGGCCTGTGCCACGTATATGTTGAGAGAGGATGCCCGCATTTGGTGGGAAGTGGCCTCACAGACCAGGGATGTCACTACATTGAATTGGGAAGGATTTAAATATTTGTTCAGTTAGAAGTACTATAATGTTGCCATCAGGGCAACAAAGGTTAATGAGTTCGTAGGATTGGTTCAAGGCAGCATGATAGTTACAGAATATGCCCTGAAGTTTGACAGACTTGCGAAGTTCGCACCAGACCTTGTGCCTACAGTGTAGCCAGGCAAGACAGGTTCATTAGGGGGCTTAATGCTATGATAGCCCGGGATGTTAGGATTACAACGGTACCTGGAGGAACAACTTATGCCCAGGCCGTTGAGAAGGCTCTTACCGCTGAGGAAGCGAAGAACAAAATTTGGAAGGAAAGTGCGGTGAGGCACGAGGGTCGCAGGGCGATGCCTCTTTATTCTGGGTCAGGTAAGGGCGGAGTTCCTAGTGATTTCAAGAGAAAGACCCCTGACACTTCGACCGTTGCTGGTCCTGATAGGAGGGGTCGGGGTGGTCAAGGGTTATCCGGAGTGCCCGAGGTGTAGAAGACGCCATCAGGGAGAACGTCGGGCCAAGGCTTGCTATGTATGTGGCACGGTGGGGCACCTCAAGAAGGATTGCTCAACACTGAAGAAAGGGGAAGTAGGAAAGGTGGACAGCTTGACTCCAGCTCGAGTGTTCACCTTGACGCAGGCAGAGGCCGAGGCTAGTCCCTCGATAGTGATAACTCAGCTTTCTATCGCTGGCTCTCCTTTTTCTATATTTATTGATTCTGGTGCTATGCATTCCTTTGTTTCTAGTAAAGTGATTGATAGACTGTGCACACCTAGTGAGTATCGAACTGCGGGGTTTGGGACTTTATTGCCTACTGGGGAACTGGTAGTTTCTAGGAGGTGGATTAGGGCACTGCCAGTGATGGTGGATGGTAGGGAGCTTTCTGTTGATTTGATTGAGCTTGATATGGAGGATTTCGACATGATTCTAAGGATGGATTGGTTGGTCAGATATGGGGCTACTATTGACTGCAAGAAGAAGATGGTGACTTTTGAGCCTGAGAGCGAGGACCCTTTTGTTTTTGTGGGTGCGGCGTGTGAACCTCGTGTACCCATGATATCTGCATTGAGAGCCAGAGACTTGTTACAGGGTGGATGTATAGGTTTTCTGGCTAGTGTGGTGGACACTCCCAAGATGTTGCCAGTAGGGCCGAGTGAGACCAGGGTGGTATGTGAGTTTCTGGACGTATTTCCTAAGGAGCTACCGAGATTTCCACCATGCAGGGAGATTCATATCGTTATTAAGTTAACACCGGGGACAGAACCAGTATCAAGAGCACCATATACGATGGCTCCAGCAGAGTTGAAGGAACTGAAGATACAGCTGCAAGAACTTCTGGATTTGGGATTCATCAGACCTAGTTACTCTCCATGGGGTGCTCCAGTTTTGTTTGTTAAGAAGAAAGACGGGACTTTGAGGATGTGTATAGATTACAGGGAATTGAACAAGTTGACTATTAAGAATAAGTATCCTCTACCAAGGATTGATGACTTGTTTGATCAGCTGCAGGGAAAGACGGTGTTCTCAAAGATTGATCTTCGATCTGGTTATCACCATCTGAGGATCAAGGATGAGGACATACCGAAGACGACCTTCCGAACGCAGTATGGGCACTACGAGTTCTTGGTCATGTCTTTTGATTTGACCAACGCCCCAGCAGCTTTCATGGATCTAATGAACAGAGTGTTTAAGGACTTCTTGGATCAATTCGTCATTGTCTTCATCGATGACATCTTAGTGTACTCTAGTTCAGAGGCAGAGCACGAGCGGCATCTTCGACGGGTTTTACAGAGATTAAGGGAACACTAGTTGTATGCTAAATTTAAGAAATGTGAGTTTTGGTTGCCAGAGGTGACTTTTCTTGGACATATAATTGGCGTAGAGGGGATTAAGGTGGATCCGTCCAAGGTAGAAGCGGTGAGAGACTGGCCGAGGCCGAGGAACGCCTCGGAGGTGCGGAGTTTCCTCGGGCTAGCGGGTTACTACAGATGGTTTGTGGAAGGATTTTCGAAGATTTCTTCACCAATGACAGAGTTGACAAGAAAGAACCAGAAGTTCGTTTGGTCAGAGAAGTGTGAGAACAGTTTCCAAGAGTTGAAGTGACGGCTTATTACTGCCCCTGTACTGAGTCTTCCTTCGGATGAAGGGAAGTTTTTGGTATACTGTGATGCACCGAGGATGGGTTTGGGATGTGTGCAGATGCAGGATGAGAAGGTTATAGCCTATGCATCGCGACAGCTGAAGCAGTATGAACAGCGGTATCCTACCCATGATCTAGAGCTGGCGGCAGTGGTATTCGCACTGAAGGTTTGGCACATTATCTATATGGGGAAAAGTGCGAGATATACACTGATCATAAGAGTTTGAAGTATTTTTGCACTCAGAAGGATCTGAACATGAGGCAAAGGCATTGGTTGGAGTTGGTTAAGGACTATGACTATGACATTCTTTATCACCCAGGAAAAGCCAATGTTGTGGCAGATGCATTGAGCCAGAGGGGCTCGGGGCAGTTATTTAGTTCAGTTCAGATCTCCAGAAAGTTAGCTGATGAGATGACCAGGGCGGAGATAGAGCTGGTGGTGGGCCGGTTGGCCAATATTACCTTGCAGTCGACCCTGCTAGAGCAGATCAAGGAGGGACAGTTGGTAGATGCACAACTTCAAGAAGTTAGGCAGAATGTTTTAGCAGGGATAGCTAAGAATCATTCTGTTTCAAAGGCTGGTATGCTTCGATATCAGGGGCAAATTTGTGTCCCGGCAGATGAGGGGATTAGACGAGAGACACTAGATGAATCTCACACTATGCCATACTCACTTCATTCAAGTACCACGAAGATGTACCAGGATCTACAGACATTATATTGGTGGCTTGGGATGAAGAAGGATGTGGTAGAGTATGTGGCCAGATGTTTGACATGTCAGCAAGTGAAGGCTGAGCATCAGTGACCAGCAGGGTTGCTTCAGCCTTTGGGTATTCCTAAGTGGAAGTGGGAAGACATTACAATGGATTTTGTGGGAGGTCTACTCAGGACGGTGGGACTTTGTGACTCGGTGTGGGTAATAGTAGACAGATACACCAAGTCTGCTCATTTTTTGCCAGTGTAGTCGACTTACACAGTGGAGCAGTATGCTAAGTTGTATGTGAGGGAGATAGTTCGTCTCCATGGGGTTCCGAAGTCTATTGTGTCTGATCGAGACCCTATCTTTACCTCTAAGTTCTGGGGAGCGCTGCAGAGAGCCATGGGGACTCTGTTGAAGTTTAGCCCAGTCTTTCATCCTCAGACTGATGGACAGTCTGAGAGGACGATTTAGGTATTGGAGGACATGCTTAGGGCATGTGTGATTGATTTAGAGGGATCTTGGAGTAAGTATCTTCCGTTAATTGAGTTCTCGTATTACAATAGTTATCAATCCACGATTGGAGTGGCTCCTTATGAGATGTTATACGGAAGGAAGTGTAGGTCACCCATTCATTGGGATGAGATGGGTAAGAAAAAATATTTGGGGCCAGATATGGTTCAGAAGATAAATGAGGCTATTGAGAAGATTCGAGCCAGAATGCTCGCTTCGTAGAGTAGACAGAAAAGCTACACTGATCCTAAGCGCAGAAACGTGGAGTTCCAGGTTGGGGACCACGTGTTTCTGCGAGTTTCACCACTGCGAGGGGTGAAGAGATTCGGAGTAAAGGGCAAGCTGAGCCCTCAGTTTGTTGGACCTTTCGAGATTTTAGAAAGGATTGGACAAGTGGCTTACAAATTGGCCTTGCCACCGTCGTTGTCGGGAGTTCATGATGTTTTCCATGTCTCTATGTTGCGAAAGTATGTCTCAAATCCGACACATATGTTGAAGTATGAGGATTTAGAGTTACAGACAGACTTGTCCTATGAGGAGCGACCGGTTTAGACTTTGGATCAGAAGGATAAAGTTCTATAGAACAAGACGATTCTGTTAGTTAAAGTGTTGTGGAGAAATAGCAAGGTCGAGGAAGCGACCTAGGAGATAGAGACGGTGACGCGGGATCAGTATCCCGAGCTATTCAGGTAAATTTCAAGGACGAAATTCTCAGTAGGAGGGGATAGTTGTAACGACCCAAAATCGCTAATATGGCTTAAGGGCCTTGATTAGTGTACCGGGAGGGAACAATTGGCTTATGTGTGTATTTATTAAGTTAATGTGTGATTATATGATAAGCATGCTTGTATGGTTATATGAATGTAAATGTGAGTATATGTTATATTTGTGAGAACCACATTATTATGTGGGTAAGTCTGCAGCGTGCGACTCGAGACGATCCTAGGGAGCTAGTTAGCGGGAAGGCACAACGGGGCTTAATGTTTAACTTGGGCCAAGTCAAGGGGTAATTCGGGTATTAGATGATTATTTGGGTTATCAGGTTATGGAAATAAATATATGGAGATATATTTGAGGTTAGGAAGCCTAGGCGAGAATATTGGGGAATTTTACCATTTTGCCCTCGAGGACGTTTTTGGTACCCCGAGCCCCGGGATTAACTTAGTTACCTAAGGTTAGACTAAGTAAAAAGCTCAGAATTTAGTGGAAATAGAGGAACTGACTCTCCTAACTCTCTCACTCCTTCTTTCTTCTTCTCTTTCAAGGGAACCACTAGAATCTAAGAAACTCAACTGGAAATTCCGTGTTTTGAGCTAAATTTGTGAGGGATTAGCTAAGTTTTAACTAAGGGACACTCAACCAGGACCAAGGTAAGAACTGAATTTCATTCTTGAGCACTAGAGTTCTGAGTTTTGGCTGAGTGTTGAAAGTGTTTATGGTTTTGATGTTTAAGGACTGGATTGAAGCTGAGAAGCTTGGGTTCTAGCTCAGAAATTGTTAAGGAAGTGGTTCATTAAAGAAGGTAAGCTTCAATTTGTAGTTTAGAGCTTAAATTCTGAGTTTGCATGACTGGTTTTTGAGTTCTTTAGTTGCTGGGTTTTAGAAATCAAAATGGGATTTTAATGAGTTTTTAAGTTGGATTTTTATTGGATTATGTTGCTAGAATCATGTTAAAAGTCTTGTGATCAATAGGTTTTGGAATTAGGGTGCTTTGGGGTGGTTTTGAATAAGGTTAGGATGTAAGGAATGGTGTATTTTCTAGGCACGAAGGGTTGGGCCACGACTCTGTTCTAGAGCGCTGCAGCCCTGCGAAGCAAGGAAGAGCCAAGAAGGCTCTGCAGTGGGGAAGCGCTGCGGTGCCTCAGGGCAGGGCCACGGTGCGTGTCTGTCTTCAGAGAGGCTTAGCCTCTGTTTCAGGGGCGGGCCGCGGCAAGGTTTCAAGGGCCGCAGCCCTTAACCTAGGGTGCTCGGGATCGATTCCACCACCGTGTTTGGTGCAATTCGATGTCCCAAAAGCTAAAACTCTATTCGGAAATATTAATGCAATGGTTAATGGTACTCCCTATCTTGGTTGTGACTAAGCTTTACGCTAGGGCTCGGGAAGCGGATCGTGCTCGAGGGGCGGCACTCATAATCTATAAACTTGGAAATTCAAGGTAAGAAAACTGCCCTCGGTTGTGGATTTATAATGGGACTAAGGGTTCCCTATTTTGTATGCTTGGTAAAGGATGGTATTATGCCATGTAAACAGTAAACCAACGGCCTAAGAGTGCCGAAGTTTACATTAGCACATAGAGCGCGGCTCAGCCACTGGTAGCTGAGGACAACTTATTATGCACTGAGCTCGGTTTAAGCGGGCTAGAGTCAGTGGGGTAAATAGAGGGTACGACCTAAGGTGTCGACCCTGATTATTATGTGATTTGTTTGTTATTACTGATTGGTGGGTTGATATGCTGTATAGCTAGGTGATGATTAGCTGATTCTTTGGTTGAATCTTCATGCTTTGTGATTATTTTGGTATGTCGAGTGTATGAACATGCTTAAATGGTTATCCAAATGTTATTGTTGCTTGTTATATAATATGATATGTTTTCTTGCTGGGCCTTGGCTCACGAGTGCTTCATGGTGCAGGTAAAGGCAAGGGCAAGCTTGATCCGCCTTGATTTGGAGAGCTCTGAGAGCAGAATGTACATGATCAGCTGCTCAGCCGCCATGGTTGCGGGGAGACAGGGACAGGAAAACCGTCAACTTTTGTTTTGCCTTTAGAAAGGCTAGTGGTTATCTGAACTCTAGAAATTTTGTAAACAGACTTTTAAACGCTATTTCTTTTGGGATCTCATGTGTAAAATGTTTAATTATATGGAAAGTATCTTTTGATACCAAAACCCTTTTAACCTTAACACATTAATGACTTTAGAATTCACGTTTTTAACTGTTGGCTTGATTAGCAAGTCCTGCACCTTTACAAATACACAATGTAGCGGTCTTGGTTATCCAGGGCGTTACAGGGTGTTCACCGTCAAATTCAATGCAAATGGATCTATTGAGAGGTACAAAGCTCGGTTAGTTGCCAATGGGTTTACTCAAACCTATGTAATTGACTACACGAAAACATTCACTCCAATCGCCAAACTCAACACTATGAGAGTTATACTCTCACTAGTGGTTAACATGGATTGGGAACTACATCAAATTGATGTAAAGAATGCGTTCTTGAATGGGGAACTTGAAGAAAAAGTGTATATGAGTTAGCCTCCGAGATTTGAAGAATCTCTCAAGACAACCATAGTTTTCAAACTGAACAAATCACTCTATGGCTTGAAACAATCTCCCTGAGCATGGTTCAATCATTTACTGAAAGTTGTCAAAGGGCTTGGATACATACAAGGCCAGACTGATCACACTCTCTTTGTCAAGCACTTAGGAAGTGGAAAAATTGCGGTACTAATCGTATATGTTGATGACATAACTATCACTAGTAATCACTGGAAAAATTGCAGTACTAATCGTATATGTTGATGACATAACTATCACTGGTACACTACAATAATTTTTAGTATATATTACATTAAAAAATAGCATATATTTAGAAGTGCTATTAATGGTGGGTGATTAAAAACACACAGAATATATTATTTTGGCGCCATATGAACAAACCTCAGGCGCCAAATGAAATTTTTTTTTTGAGTCCCAAATTTTAATCCCTAAATCTAAGTTACCCGAAAAATTTCTCTCAGCCTCATGAAGTCTCCATCTCTCACTCTCGTCTCGTCTCTCCACCTCACGAAGTCTTCTCAACTCATCTCTGCCTCACGAAGACACGCTCTAGAGTGGAGCTCTTTCTCCGCCTCACGAAGTCACGCTCCAAAGTGGAGCTTCCTAATCTCCAACTCAGTAACTCTCTCTAATCTCCAACTCATCCCTTACCCTAATCTCTAAGGTTGAATCCTAATAACCCTTTACGCCTCCTCTCTCACACTCAGTAACTCTCTCTTGTTCTATCTTTCTCTTAGCTACTCTCTCGTTCAATCCTTCTTTCCTTCTCTCTGTTTGTTGCAGGTGTGTAACAAGGTGATGGGGGCTGCGACTTGGGTCGTATGACAAGGAGGCTCGACTCGTGGGTCTATGGCGTGGCTCGCTCGTGGGTGCGACAGTGCTTGCGGCGATGGGTCTACGACATGGCTCGACTGGTCTATCTTCCATTAGGTCCCAATCTTCCATCTCTGTATTTCCTTTTGTTTCTCAAGAAAATTCTTGGGGAAATTGGTTGTTTTTCAAGTTTGTACATTATTTTTTAATTATTTACAGGGTGTTACAATATTTTAGTAGTCTAATCCAAATTCTACATCCCAAAATCAGATACGATTTGGGGTTTGTAGATTCAAGTTGTTTCCGTGTCTATCATAAGATGACAAGGTTCTTATGAAGTGAGAAAAGTCCTGTAACGCCCTAGATAACCAAGACCGTTACACTGTGTGTTTGAAATAGTGCAAGACTTGCTAATCAAGTTATTTAGTTTGAACTGTGTATCTATTGATACAAGGGATTAGGTTAAACAGAATTTGATTATAAACGGTTAAACTTTATTGAAAACAGACGTTTATTATATGGGATCCCAAATCAGGGTTTAAAAAAACGTAAATACAAAATTCTTAATTACAAATAATTGACCAAGCCACTCTAATGGCAAAATATACATTTTAGGTTCCCGTTCCTGTACAAATCCTTGACTGTGGCGGCCGAGCAGCTGACAATGTACACCTTGCCCCCAGAGCTCTCCAACCCATGGCCAACTTACCTTACCTGCACCATGTAGCACCCGTGAGCCGAAGCCCAGCAAGAAAACATAATATCATAACATAACAGTTATAGCAGCTAGACAGTTCACAGAGCATAATCCAATAACCACAAGGCATTACTCAGTTCTCTCAAACCATAATATCCATTCAAGACAACATACTGGTCAATAACCAATAATCCAGCTCCAGATACTCATTAAGTCATAGACAATGAACTACAACAGATATTCAGCACACACATTCAGATTCAAGACACAATCAGTGATATAATACACTTATACCACATAATATTCAGGGCCGACGACTTAGGCCACACCCTCTGTTTAACCCACTGACTCCGGCCTGCTTAAACCGAGCTCAGTGCATAATAAGCTATCCTCGGATACCAGTGTCCGAGCCGCACCCTACGCGCAAGTGTGGATTTTGGCACCCTTAGGCCGTTACCACATGTCCTCGTGGCATAATACCACCTTATGACATTCATATCATTATAGGGAACTCTTAGTCCCAACATATTCACATAGTGTATCGCAGTCACATAACAACACATTCAAATATAGGGAACACTTAGTCCCATCCTATCCACATACACAGGTGCAGTTTTCTTACCTTAATGCCAAATGCTTTAATTAGAAAGGACGACCCCCGAGCACGATCCATTCCCGAGCCCTAGCTTATCACCTAGACACAACCAAGATAACGAATTCCATTAATATTCACATATGGGATTTCATGAACAAACTAGCTTCCGGGATTCCAAATTCCACCAAGCACGGTGGTGAAACCAAACCCGAGCACCCTAGACCACTTTCCCATGCCTAAAACCCTCAAAAACTCATGTAAACAGCCAAGGGCTGCGGCCCTTGAAGCATAGTCGCGGCCCTTCTCGAAAACAGAGCCAACACCACACCTGAAGGGGACACGCACCGCGGAGCTTGCCTTTGGCCGAGCCTTCTTGGCTCCTTTGCAAGCTAGGGCCGAAGCGCTCTAGAACAGAGCCGCGACCCTTCCCGTCGAACCCAGAATTTCCACCATTTTCAACCTCCAAACCTTACCCAAAACCACCCCAAAGCTCCCTATTTCCATATCAATCATTCCCAACACTTTTAAGACAACTTTAGCATCTTAATTCAACAGAAAACTAAGCCTAAAACTCATAGAAATCCCATCTTCAATTTCTGAAACCCAAGAACACAAACACTCAAAACCAACCAGTCAAAACCTGAATTTAAACTTTTAAATCATGAATTAGAGTTTACCTCTTCCATTGAGCACCTTCTCTAAGCCAAACCCCAGCTAGTTCCCAAGCTTTCAGCTCAAATTCAACCTTAAATATCAAAGTTACAATTATCTCAACACCCAGCTAGAACTCAGAATTTTCTAACCAAAAGAAAGGAATTCATTGCTTACCTTAGTGCTGATTTAGTTCCTTGGATAACCCTTGAGTTAAACCTCAAAATCCCCTCTTCAATTCCCAGAAATCCTTAGCTCAATCCCCTCAAAATCGCTCTTGATTTTCTCTGTTTATTTCCCTTGTGTTTCCCTTGAGAGAGAGAAGAGAGCTGAGAAAGAAAAGGTCAGTTTATTAAGGTTCTATTGTTTTCTATTCTTAGTAAGTCTAACCTTATCATTTAAGTCAAACCCAAGGCTCGGGGTGCCGGAACCATCCCCGAGGCCAAAATGGTAAAATCTCCCATTATTCCCACCTAGACACCCTGACCTCAAATATATCTCCATATATTTATTTTCATAACCTGATAGTCTAATTAACTACCCGATACCTATAATATCCCTGACTTATCCAAAGTCAGCTATTAAATCCCGTTGTGACTTTCCCGCTACTTGCTCCCTAGGATCGCCTCGTGCTGATAGTTACAAATGCACACACATGTACACGCATATATATTTATCAATCTACCCACATAATAATGTGGTCTCAACAATTTATCGCACACATTCACATTTATGCCCTAACGGGCCAAGATTACCATTATGCCCTTACCAGCCAAACAGGGCCCGCATACTTATTCAATACCCATTTCACGCTTTCTTACCATTAATTCTCTTAACCTCCAATTATGCCTTCCCGACACACTAATCAAGGCTCTTAAGCCTTATTAGTAATTTTGGGTCGTTACTAGTCCACTCATTGTGCACTTGCAAAAGCTTGGCATGAAAATGTTGTTGCTCTCAACTTTGGTTGATATGAATTACTTCATATTATCACTTCTTTTGATTCTTCTATAATTTTTATAAGTTGTAATATTTCTTTTACAGATTCCTTTGTTTGGTGGGATTAGGAAAGATGGGAAAAAGAAATAGATTGGATGGCTCTTCAGGGGATTAATCTGCCTTTAGCATTTACAGGTCAAGAAGTCATTTGGCAAAAAGTTTTCATGGTATGATAAGTGGCTATTAATTTATGTCAAAAAATTTCTGCTGAATCAATTCTTACGCCGGTTCCTCTATATCCTTGGTAATTTCTAGGTAGAACTTGGCTGCCTTATCCCACAGCAGCAGTAATTTATTTGAATCTTGAAGCTTTGTTACTATCTGATACATGAGACATGGATAATTCAAGAAATTTAAAGTCATTTCATATTTCATTGTTTTGTACCTTTTGAAAACAATGCACATTTGTAGAATTCTATAGGTGCAGGGGCTTTGTTGATCACTTGTCTTTCGGCATCATTTGATTGGAAAAGTTTGATTCCAGGATTTTAATATCAGTAAGGAGGATCTCGATGACTTTTTTGGTGGACCTGCCTTCCTTACATGGGCTTGCATGGGAAATTTACATGCGTAAGTATTAGATGCTTGTACTTGTACTTTTAAAGTCAGAGGTTGTCTCTCCACCAATGTGAGAACTGATTGTCCTAAAATTCCATGAATTAGACATTTGTTCATAGCTTATGTGTATTCATAATTTAATTTGTTGTCCACAGCATACACTTTTTTTTTGTGTAAAAACAGAATCTATATGTTGTTACAGGTGGGGTGGACCATTATCACAAAATTGGTTGGATAATCAATTGAAATTGCATAAACAAATACTTTCCCGGATGCTAGAGCTAGGCATGACTCCAGATGATGCTGAGTTCTGTAATGGCTATTATGCTATGTTTATAGAAGTTTTACTTTATATATTTCTATAATATTAAGAAGGTTCCGGTCAAATTTTCACTATGATGACATGGCTTGATTCATTTGATCTCTTCATCTTTTTCAGTTCTACAATCATTCTCTGGAAATGTTCCAGCAACATTACAGAAGATACGTCCTTCAGCTAACATTACTAGACTTGGGGATTGGTATTTTACAGTTCTTTTTCCATAAATAATGAGCAATCATGTCATTGATTCCATATGTTCTCATAATGCTAGCTTGTAACTTCATGCAATGCATTAGATGTCTTATTTGAACCTTTTTCTTTTTTCATGTGTTTTGTGTCAAAGCAAAGCAATGCTAAGAATTTTATCTCTTGTTCTCATTAGGAACACTGTAAATGGTGATAAGCGATGGTGTTGTACTTACCTTCTTGCTCCTTCTGATCCTTTGTTCGTTGAACTTGGAGCAGCTTTTATTAAACGACAAATCGAAGGTGCATTGATTTTTCCATTGTATAAATAAATTGTGAAATAATCTCACTTTGTGTTAACATTGACTAATTTTTTGCTGGTTTACATTTTGTATGGAATGCTGCAGAATATGGAGATGTGACAGATATATACAATTGGTAATACTTTGCATTTGCATTTTATTAATGTTCAAATAACTTCACTACTTTAAACATGATTATTTATTTATATATATATATGTGTGTGTGTATATATATATATATAGAGAGAGAGAGAGATAAACTCAATTATCTTCTCTACTGGCAGAACTTTTCTTTCTTTCATTATTATGTTTTCTGAACGTCATTTTAACTTTAATTCATGGTTTACCTTCATAATGTAACTATTAAAAATAATCTATGTGAAAGTCAGATATGATTTGGGGTTTGGGATTTGAATATTGAGGTTGCTCATGGGTATTTCATTATGCTCATGGGTATTTCATTATGCTTACACTCCCTTGAATTCGTTCTCAATGTAAAGTGGCTAGAAAATCTGTATAAGAAGATATATTGTCATCTGATTATTTTTATTTTTGTATGCACACCCATGTTAACATTATTAATTTATTCGTTAAAAAAAATTGGTGACATACCAAACCAAAAATCTACCAAACCAGAAATCTATCAAGCCAAAAATCTATGTCTCGTTATAGTCAGTTTGTCCCAAACTAGATGATGCCAATTAACTGAGTTCTGTACTGGACATAAATGCTGATATCCTTGTTTAATTTGGTATTTCTCAGATACAAATTTCTGAGTGTCTAAAGTCTGAATCTGTTTTCCAGTACCAGCATGTTTTGCTTATTATTTATTGAAAAGAAGATGCTATCTTATATGAATTTATTTTTTGGCTTTCTTTTTAATAAAATGTTTTACTTGTTAATACTTAATTTCCCTTTCTTCTGATTCTGTTAATGTTCATGTCATATCAGAGAACTCTGTGTTTAAGTTGGAGATATAGGCACCATTATTACTAGAGAAAATTCTTATTGGGAAAGTTTGATCTTAAAGTTGGATTTTACTTTTATTTATTATTATTATTTTTATAATATGTTTAGTTAGATATTAAAGCTTCATGGACTAGGTGATAGCACAAAAGGGCATTTGGTATAGTTTTTCCATTATGTAAATCAAAAGAAAGCTTTTGCTCAAGTTCACTCAATCTTCAAATGTGAGCAAGACTTGGTCTCTGATGTGAACAAATTATCATGCAAGTAATTGTAAAATCTCTTCAAACGTATAAAAATTCCACTCTTTAACCATTGAAGGAGTGGGTTGTTATAAATCTATGGATATAAAATATATATCTCATTTTTATATAGCAAGACATTTCCATATTCATTATCTTCTCTCATTGCTGGGTTTTATTTATGTTTGTTCAAAAAACACTTCTATAGAGCACACTTAACTAAATACAAACTGAGTTTTATTTTGGTATTTTCTCGTTTTTTTTTTATTTGAGTGGAGTGAGATTTTGAACTTGAACTAGGATTTTATGTTTAGATGTTTGTAAAGTCTGATGAGGCCGAAACGGTTTGCATTTTATGGGGGTTTGGGTTGATCTAGTTTTTGTGAAATTATGATTTTAGGGGTTTTATTTGGAGTAAGAAAGAAAGGAAATGTAGTGTTTTTTTTAAAATGTACTTTTGCTGGAAATTGAAATTCATTGGGTTTGATTTGATCTTGGAATTGGCTCTTTTTTGCATAATCTTACTGAACTTTGATACTCAATTAAGCCCAACAGGTGTATGAATTTATGTTTAGTTTTTGGGGATAGAGGAAATAGAGAGAGATTTAGCTATATCCCTTACCCCATGAGGCATGAGCCTTGAAATTTGGATTATTTTAGATTGTGTAGTTTTATAAGAAATGGAGATTGAACTAGTTAGAGTCTATGTTAAATAAGAACTGGGAGTTGGCAATGCTCATGTGTTGGAATCATTTTATGTTGATGAAAAGAAGATTATCTTCTCTTATTGGTTGTTTTTGTGTAGAACGGTGAGGAAGATTGTGAATTTGGATGATCACATTGCATTGGCCTGTGCTGGGCTCAAAGCTGATGCTCGTGCCTTGATAAACAAGGTGAGAATTGAATGTCAAAGCCACCAACTTACGGTTGAGGATCCAGTAATTGTTGAGTATATTACTCGCTACATTGCTGGTCTTCAATAGAAGTATACACAAAGTGGTGGTGTTAGACCGTTTAGGCTTTCAACTTTGATTATTGGCTTTGACCCATACACAGGTGCACCGGCACTATATCAGACAGATCCTTTTGGGACATTTTCAGCCTGGAAAGAAAATGCCACTGGAAGAAACTCTAACTCATTACGTGAGTTTCTTGAGAAAAACTACAAGGAGACAGCTTGGCAAGAAACCGTCAAGCTCGCCATTCGTGCTTTGCTTGAGGTAAGTAATAGCAGACGATGCATATTTAATCTAGTTTCTTAAAATAAATGAATCATTAGAAATGATGATTATGTAACTCACCTTTAAGTTTTAAAAATTACAAGAACTTCATCTTAAAACTAAATCCACCTCTAAGTTAAAATATGTTAAAAAATTAGAGTAAGCTAATCTCAACAGTATGGTTGTCTTCACCTTTCTGTGTCCTCACTGTAAGGTTGCCCAAAGCTTCACTGCAGTTATTTGCTATTTTGGGGGAGCTTTGACCTTTGATATGTATGCAGTGTTTTTTTGTAATTATTTATGTGTGATGTTTAATCACTAGCTTTTGTCATAGTTTTGATTCTGGTCTTTACTTTACATTTAGATTTGTTAAAGCTCTTCTTCCATGGTTGGTTGTATATGTTTGTGGGAAAATTTATTGGTTTATCTTCATAGGTGTTAGTTTTTTGGTGTTCTACCTCTGTAATTGACTTGGCTAATCATTATAGATCATCTTTGTGTAAGATTTGTATCTACTCTTTAGGCATTTCTAACCTCATTTGAACAATTTTTCGTTAAAGCAATTGATGAAGTTTTCATTTTCATCAACAAAAATAATAATTAATTAAGAAAGATGATAACATTTGTTCCTGTTTTGATTAAATTATGCAATTCACCTTGAAGTTTAAAAAATTACAAAAACTTCTTAAATTTATTCTTTAGTGGGCATGATATGTTTTTATCAAGGTAAATAATTTATTTTTATCACATGGCATCTAATGTGAACATATTGCTTTCAGGGGAATCAGCAACGAAGAGAAAGTACATCTAAGGCAAAAACTAGTATCCCATTTAAGAGAAGAAAACTATCAGGTGTTTGTTGCCCTGATTTCTTTTTCTTTTTACAAATGGAACATGGTCTCTTTCTCTCTCTCTAAATATATGTATATAAATATATCTATCTCATCATATATCGTTCAAGATTTATCATCCTATTTTTTATTTTTTATTTGAGAAAGCTGATGACGTTGGTCTTATTATTATTATTATTTTTTTTTGTAAAACTTTTAAGGGTAGGATTTGAGTCTGTTTCTCTTAATCTCTATCCTGCTTTTGTTCGAATTGAGTAGTTTCTTTTCTAATCCCATATATTCTTTTCTTATTTTTAGTAGTCTCTTCTGTGTAGTGAGTCCAGGGTTAAAGAATGTCCGGTCCTTTGCCTCTGCATCGTGGCATATCTTCTGAGACACGAGGCTCTAGAGGGAGCAATGATTTCAGCGACTCTTAAATGAAAGATAAAACAGAAAAGGATGATTTGGATAGAAGAGGTTCATCTGATCAGAGTGCCTTTGGGATGAATGTGAGTGTAATTATCATTCTCCTTTATTTCCTACATAAACCTATCCTCATAAATTTATATTAATGGTATTAGTAAATTAATCTTGATGCAGTTGTTGGTTTAATGGTATTGGTTTGCCACTATTGTTTTGATAAAGCCTTTGACAAGTTCTATGACATGTACAATGCAACTTGGTATGATATGGATATGTTTAGAGCTGTTATTATCTTCATAATTGATCAACATTTTCACTTCATAATTGACATAAATCTAAACTGTATTACAGGAAAGGTTATGGGTTGTAGATATTGATACAATGTGGATTATATATATACATATATGTTATGTAATGCTGTTTATTTAGGTTGTAATTTTTACTTTGAATTAGATATATTAATATGATTTAAGCATTATTCTGATGAGATTTTAGTCGACATTGTTTATGCTATGTTTTGTTACTCCATTGTTTATCCTAATTCCTATAAATATTTACATTTTTGTACAAATATGGCAATCTTTGTTTCTTCCATTACCTTTGGCAAAATAAAAATATCCCTTATATGATGAAATCTCTGATTATCTGAGCATGTAATCTTTAGCAAGAGCTTCTCTTTACCATGAAATCATCTGATCAAGAATATAATGCACTTTTAATGGCTTGAATTCAAACTTTCTTGACTATGTAGTCTAATTGTATCGTATATGATGTATGTGATTATGAAGTGGCTGTATTTACTAGAAATCAAGTATATTCTAGTTCTATATGCATTAAGGATTGTAGTTTTGTTAAATTTATTTTCTTTATTGTTGGAATGCAATTCTCTTTTTCTTTTCTTCCCCTCTTTATAACAATTTCGTTTAATTTAATCATGTGTCCATCTTGCTACTCTTGTATACGCGTCCATCAGGATTTCTATGGAAACATCTGATTGAAATATTTGTATAAGGAGTTTTACTTCTTTTTTCTTGAGAAATGAGTAGTTGAAATGTGATGTTAAAGATCATGGCTTTGGTGACATTGAATATGTAGGTCTACATTCCTGGAGTACTGGCTTGCAGTGCTCATGTTGGAGCATGTTGGGACGAGTTACAGCGGTGCGAGTCATGGTGCTCTGTCTTCCTCACACAAGTCACATCTGTATCTCCTCTGCTGGAAGGAAGAACCCAGGCAAGAACATCTCTGTGAGGTATTTTTTATGGAGATTTCAATTTAGTATCACATAATCAATGTATCATTACTATATCAATATATATATATTTATAAAGTGTTTGCTAGATTTGGCCAAAATCAATGTATTTGATCTAAGTTTCTAATTAAGAATTTGGTATGTTTGGTTTAGTTGATGCGATTTAGTTCTTTTGGACTGTGTTGAGTATTTATGAGATAGGGAAGATTACTAATAGCTATTTAAACTTTATGGCAACTATAGTATAGGTTGTTTGGGGGAGGGTGAGTTTGTTTGTGTTTCAAGATTGTAAATATCTAGGTAAGGAGTATTTTTCACATTGTATGGTTTCTACTGCTTAAATGGAGTATTTCCCTACTTTTGGATCCATGGAGTGCTTGTCTTGCTTCCATGTGTTTCATTTCGTTGTTAACTTTGTGTATGGTTGAGCGTGTTATTACAAGTTCTATTGTTCGTTTGATTTTTAGCTTGTGAATTTTTCTCAGTTTCCATTAGGGGCTTATAGTGTCCTTTTCATTTCTGATCAAACTTTTCAGCAGGCTCCTCACATTTTAGTGATATCTTTAGCTTGGGGGAGTGATAGCTATTTATGCTCACAACAAAGACAAGTGCACAAAGGATGATGAATTGAAGAATGGAGCAAGTTTCATGCATGGTTTACTTTTGTGTGTCTTGTAATGTTTCTGTTTTTCATTTTTGAAGTAAAAAATATTTAAGATTATAAAACTTTATTATGTTATGTTTTCAAACTTAAGTTAGAATTAAGATCTCATGAAGTAGACACATTCATTGTTTGAATTAGTTATTGTTCAATGTAATATTTATAGTTTATCAATCTATTGAGAATTACATTTTATGATTAATTTTGATTTTTTTTTTATCAAAATACAATAATGAAAATCTTTTAATTAAAAAAAAACCTTATAAGTATACTTATCAAAATAAAATTTAAAATATATTATCCACACTTAAGTAACAAAATTTTATTACTATAAGCGTAGCAAATCGTTATGATTTATATAATATAACAAACTAAAAATGCTATCAAAATAATCAAATGCAACAGTTGAAAAGTGTTATGCAAAAAGTATAAGATTAAATGTCAAATTTATAACCAAATACTCTAACTAAATGTTATTATTTGAATAATATAGCAACTAAAAATGTGTTATTGAATAGTTTAAGATAACATCGAACATAACATTCAAATACTGTTATAGAAAAGACAGGACTTTTAATAACAGGGGCTATGTTAGCGTTTTCAGAAGTGTTATCAATACTTCCGATTAGCAGTTTTTAAGTGTTATGAATACTGTTTTTTCTTGTAGTGGTAATCACATTGAGGAGATAAACTCACTCAAAGAAATGTTGGCAAAGGAGTTCGAAGTCAAAGATCTCGGTGCTCTCAAATATTTTCTGGGTATGGAATTTGCTAGAAGTAAAAAAGGTATTTCCGTGTCACAGAGAAAATACACTCTAGGTCTTCTAAAGGAGACAAGAATGCTTGGAAGTAGGCCCAACAAAACTCCAATTGAGCTCGGAGACAAAAGGAAAATGTTTGAAGGACGTCCAGTTGACAAGGGGAAGTACCAATAGCTGGTAGGAAAACTCATCTACCTCTCACATACTAGACCCGAAATTTCTTTTGCAGTGAGTCTAGTCAGTCAATACATGCATGATCCGTGTCAGGGACATCTCAATGCAGTGTATAGAATTCTGAGATATCTCAAGCAAACTCCAGGAAAGGGCCTCTTTTTCAGGAAGACAACTAAGAAAAAGGTTGACGTGTTCACAGATGTAGACTGGGCTGGTTCAGTTGATGATAGAAAGTCTACATCTGGATATTGCACAATGGTATGGGGGAATGTAACCACATGGCGAAGTAAAAAGCAAACTGTGGTTGCAAGAAGCAGTACAGAAGCAGAGTATAGAGCCATAGCTCATGGAGTGTGTGAAGCTATATGGATCAAACGTCCACTAGAAGAATTGAAGATTGAATATGAAGCTCCTATTCAGCTCTACTGTGACAACCAATCTACTATCAGCATTGCACATAACCCTATACATCATGACATAACCAAACACGTGGAAGTTGACCGTCACTTCATCAAAGAAAAAATTGATAGAGAAGTTATCAGCATTAGATATGTGCAAACTAATCAACAACTTGCTGATATTCTCACAAAGGGACTATTTGAACAAGCATTTGATTTTCTTGTAAACAAGTTTGGACTCATCAATATCTATAGTCCAGCTTGAGGGGGAGTGTTAACGGTTAAAAAAAAATAGGGTATTAATGTTTGATGTAACGATCCAAAATAGCTAATAAGGCTTAAGGGCCTTGATTAGCGTGCCAGGAGGGCATGATAGGATTTATGTGTGATTTTATGAGTTAAATGCATGGTTGTGATTTAAAGCATGTTATATGACTATTTGTTTATCTGAGATGCATGACTATGTATATTAGTATGCATGTAGGCCCAGATCGTGTTAGAAGGGCATAATTGTAATTTTGGCCATGTTGGGCATAACTGCATTGATATGTGATGATTGTTGAGACCACAGTGGTATGTGGGTGTATCTGTGATTTGTGACTCGAGACGATCCCAGTGAGCAGGCTAGCGGAAATTCATGACGGGAATTTATACCCGGCTCGGGGCGAGCCTGGGGGTATAAGCAGGAATTCAGAGAATAGATTGAGATTTATTTTGATGATGGGGGATATTTATTTGGTGGTTTATTAGGTGTTGGAAAGCAACGGGAAATATTAGAGACACTTGAGGATTAGCGGGAATTGGATAAAATGACTAAAATGGCCCTATTTGGACAGAAGGGCTTAGAGTTAATAGGGAGGGCATTTTGGTCATTTGACTTTTAAAGATAGATTTTATAAGGCTTTATATAGTGAGTGGGATTGTTAGAGAGTGAGAATGCTGAAGGAAAGAAAGAAAAGAAAAGAAAGAAAAAGGAAAGAAAGAAAAGAGAGAAAACAGGGGGGGGGGGGTTTCTCAAGGAACGGTTTGTGCATTCTTGCACCATTCCTCTCCATTTTTCTTGGGGCAAAGCTTAGTGGAGAGCAATGGTAGGCTGAGCATCAAGGATCTTGGGTTAGACTTGAAGATTTGGCAAGAACACATCAACTTTTGAGGTAAGTTTTAGAGATTTCAGTTTTAAGGGTTTTGATGGTTTGAGCTGTGTTTTGAGCTGAGTTGATGGGAATTTTAGGGAATTTCTGGGCAAGCTTCGATGATGAACAAGCTAAGGAGGTCTAGGGTTGAATCAAGGTAGAAATTTGCATCAATGGTAAGAATTCTAAGCTTTTAACTTTGTTGTTGATTGAATTTCTGGGTTTAGGGTTGTTCATGGTGAATTTTGAGATTTGGGTTGAATGTGCTTGGGTTTTGAGTTCTTGGGAAGCTTGGGATGAGTGAGAGGTGTTTATAAGCTTGATTTTGGTTTTGGAAAAGGTTTGGACAAGTTTGGGGTTGAATTGGTTGAAGGAAATCGCAAGATGCGATTTTCAGGTTCTGCTGGGCTGCAACTAGCGCTACAGCGCTAGTCAGTGGGCGCTGTAGCGCTAGCCCCTGTTCTGGGGGGAGTGTTCTGCTTGTAGCGCTACAACGCCCTCTTTAGAGCGTTGTAGCGCTGCATTGTTCACAAAGGTGAATTTTTGGGTTTTTGATGAGGGATTTTGACCTAGGGTTCGGGGCTCGATTCCGCCACTTTGTTTTGGGGATTTAGGACTTCCCGGGGGCTCGGGATTGGTCCCGAGGCTAGGTATTCGGACTTGGGGTTCGGTGTTGACTTTGACCTATGTTTGTGCCTAGGTGTGCGCTAAGGCTCGAGTGGGATCGTGCTCAAGGAGTCAGGTGATCTAAGCTATTGATTGGAAAGGTAAGAAAACTATAACACCCGTAGGATGGGGCATGGGCCCATAGTGTGATTGCGGGGCACGACCCTATATTGCATGACATGTTAGGATGCAGACTTAAATGAATTATTATTCGTTGGGATGTTGTTGTGTTATACTATATGTGTGATTATAACAAAATGAACGGCAAGGGCCGAGAGCGGCGTAGGCCGAGTGCGGCAGCGGGGTCAGAAGTAACACTTAGCACATGGGATGCTATAGTCAGGGCAAGGCCCGGTGGATACATGTGTTATCCTTACGGTGTGAACCGATACCCCAGGCTTCGGTAAGGCTTCTGGGGCGGCATGGCCGTGTTTGCTTAGTCTAATGGTTGACTTGTTTATCTGTGGACTATCTGATATGATTAACTGTATATTTGCATATGTTATGTTTTGCATGAGTTTTCTTGCTGGGCTTCGGCTCACGGGTGCTCCGTGTTGCAGGTAAGGGCAAAGACTGAGTCAACCAACCATGGGTACGGAGAGCGTGAAGCGGCGCGTACATGTTTGGCCTGCCCGACTGCTTTGGTTGGGGGTTTATTTGAAAATGGCTGTAATAATCTATGATTTTTATAACTGATCAATTGTAAACTTATTTTAAGATGTAAATAGTTTTCAAACCTCATTTTGGGATCCCCAATGTTTAATACTAGAAGTTTTATTGAAACAACGCATTTTTCTAAGATTACAGCCTTAACTTTTAATTAGTCACACTTTTGTTTCAAAACCTCGGTTAGCGAGTTCATTGCACACTGTTTTGTCTTAAAAAATCACTTAGTAACGGCTCTAAGGAAGTAGGGCGTTACATTTGATCTTTGGGATTCCTAGGAATAGGAATCGATTCCTATTTCTGTGATTAATGTAGTTATTCTTGTATATCCTATATATATATATATATCTAATCCTAGGTTGTACAAAATATATCAGATAATAGAAATACAACAAGAAAGGTGTTTTTCCTCACCATTTCCACACTAACATATGAGGAGCTAGCCCAACGCCTTGATGAAGCAAACAATCGGCTTGATTCCACAAATGACCAACTAAGTGTTGTTGTGGAAATACTAAGGAAAAATAATTTGATGGCACTGCCTCCGTCAAATCAATGTTTTGATGCAAATGTCAGAAATTTTCTGTTCCTTCAATGCTAGAGGAACAAGATTATTCGTAGTCTTTTCATGTTTTACTTTATATATTAGTTCAAAACTTTAAAGTTAACTTATTATGGACATTTTATCTTTTATGTTTTTCTTTTATGAACATTTTATAATATATTTTTTTTCACATCTTTTATGTTTTATATGTTTTTCATATTTCATATTATTTTTTTTCATATTAACTAATTTAATCCATCATCTATAAAATAATTAAATTTAAATATTTACCAAAATAATTATTCAACAATACCTAATAAATTGTACCATTGCCTACACTTACATAAGTGTAGGTAAATGTAGGAACCTAAAAGAACGCCACGTGGACAATTAGGCAACTACCATGTGTAAAAATGCTCACCAAGCCACGTGCCACATCATGTGCCACATTGGGTTACATGTCATTTGCCATATCATCCATTAACTGACACTTAATTGGCCACGTGTGCCACGTCATGTGCCACATGACTTTCCACATCACTCGCCACGTATGATGCCACGTTAAACACTAGGTCAATGACACTGACTCATTTCTGTGGGGTCCATGCGAGTTTTACCTACCAATATACTAATCGTAGGTAATAATACATTTCTCGACTAACTATTTCCTACAAATGCAATATTGGTCAAAATATGTAGGTAAAGGGATTTACCTACCAATACGCTATTTTTACCTACAAAAAATATTGGTAGGTAAATGTCGAATTTCTTGTAGTGATCAAAATGCCATCGATTTAGAGTCGATTTACCATTGATTTTGATTGGCAGTCCACCGATTTCCAAATCTTCCATATCCGAAGAACATATAATGAGATGACATTTCATATTCACAAGTAGATAGAATGAGATGAAACTTCCTCATGATTTTTTTCTCTTCAAATACGTCAAGAATGACAATTTCTTCACATGAAATGAAACTTCCAGATTCGAGCAGTTCAAATATTGCAGCTTGGTTTAGTATATTCGATTGTTTCAAGTTAGGTTGCTGTGAAAATGGCCGTGAGTGATGGAGGAGAGAGAGAGAGATAGAGAGAGCAATGTGCGAAGTGTTAAATGTGAGATTTTTAACTGAATGTGTATTTTTGTCCAAAATATGGGAGTGGACACATTAGTGGGAGAATTTTTATGATGGCATGTTAAATTTTTTTACTATATTATGAGCATATAGGGTAAAATTTCCCACCAAATGGGCATTTTAAAGCTAGGTATGAGGTGTTATTAGTGAAAATGTTCCAATTTAGGCCTAATTCCGAAGTAAGCCCAAGACCAAGCCCACTAGGGAATCTTCATGTAAAAGATTTTTTTGGAAAAAGAAATGAAAGAAAACAAATTGCGGAGAAGCAAAACCAAGTGCCGCAGTTCAATACAACATAAGCGGCTTCATAGTGAAAAAAAAACAAAAAAGATGGAAAGAAAGGGAGAAAAGGAAGAAGAAGATATAGTTTGCTTAGATGGATCTTTCTTCATCAATGACAAGTAATTAATTTATTCATTTTTTAAAATTTTGTGTGTGTAGAGTGCTAACAATGTTGTTTCTTCAAATTGTTTTCAGTTACCAGCTAGCTGAATTCACATTCGGTTCTCAAGTGATCAAGCTGCTTTGTCTCCAATCTGCTTCTAGTAAGTTCCTTACTCGAACTTTACAAATGCCCATTTCATTTATTTCTCACATATATTAGATAATTTGAGAACTATGTTAGTATGTTTTTTGTGTTTTATCTCCCCAAACATTGTGAGGGTAATATATAGAAATTGCCTTGTACTAAGTTATTTGAGAAATATGTCACAGAAGCTGTTCTAAGAAAGAAGCTTTATCAACAATTTAAGCCAAATTAAAAAATAATAATAATAACAAATAATGATGTCTAGTTATGATGGCATGATAATTTTGTTGACTGGTCTACAAAAGACCCTTTATGACATATCACATATTGATGAAAGCTTCACTGATATTGCCATGAAATATTACTAACAAAATTGTGGGGTTAAGTTCACTGATCATTTGGATTGGAACTATTCAAGTTTTTATGTTTGTATACAATTGTACTGACCTTTTGACTTCCATTTGAATACTGATGAAAGAAACATAGAGAGTGTTTGAAATTCCGGAGATCTTAGAATATTATGGTACTTCAAACTTATTCTGAAATCATTTCTCTTATCTTGTTTAAGATTTATTTTAATGAGTCATAGCAAAAGGACATCTATTATACATAATTTTCTTATAAGTTTGTAGAAAAAATCTCTTACATCCTTCAGATGAATCTACTATAACATTTATCAGTCATACATATTGAATTTTTCCTAGGAAGGGTATTTTTCCAGTGACTTATCCCCGTACCCTTTGTTTGGATCTTGGGTTTTAAAAGGGAAAAAAATGAATTCCAGAGGTTTTCATTTTTTCATGTTTGGATTCAAACAAAAAATTGAGAATTCTTTTTAAAAATTTAAAACATAAATGTAGTATAATTTTATAAAATTTAGAACAATTATAAATATATTTAAAAATAGAAATAAAAAAAAACAAGCCTCTTATCAAATTTCAGGAAAATATTTCCCAACATTTTTTCTCTAGTCTTATAACTCATAAAACGTTTTCTTAATAAAATTCAAGATCCAAACATAGACTTAGGATATTTGTGTGTTGTTTTAAGTTCGTACAATATGTTTTTCCTTTGGTCTCTAGATTTTATATAATCTCTATACTTATGGGATTATTATTTGTTTAATGCAGCCGATTTTGATCTGACCGGGCAATTGGTATGGCCTGGGGCTATGCTTTTGAATGATTACATTGCAAATAATGTTAAGCTACTCCAGGGATGCTCTGTTATTGAATTAGGTTCTGGTGTTGGTAAGTAGTTACTGTATTAACATTGCAATATAAAAATTATTGCTTGAGATCTTTCTCTGTACTGAATTGTATGTGTTGATTAGGCTCTAACAGAAGGGAACTCGTTAGCTAATTTAATTATATTCAGTGAATTGCAATAATAGAGTTTGCCAATTAGCTCCCTCATGGTGTTTGGAGGAAGATATTTTCTCGGTATGCATAAGATTTTTCTGTATTGTATATCAATCAGAATTTTTTCTTATGCTACAATAATATTTCTTTATACTACGTTTTCGTTCCCGTCTACCTTTAAGGTGCTGTTTTTTTCCTTCTTTTATAGCTATATTGTAAGCTGGAACTTACTGCCACAGATTGACTGTTCGTTTAATTTGTAGGTATTACTGGTATACTAAGTAGCAGATTTTGCCATAAATTTGTGTTAACAGATCATAACGATGAAGTAATTAAGGCAAGGTCGTGAAACTATAATTAATTACTAGGATATCTTTAATCTTCAAGCATTTTGACTGTAGATTGTGTGTCTCAGATCCTGAAGAGAAACGTAGAGTTGCATGCATCTAAAGAGAATCATAACTCTCGTGCTGGTGAGAGAAAGTTTTTATAGCAAGATGCGTATTTACAATATATTACTTCTTACTTTAACATGATTCTGTTTGCAGAATTAATGGTTGAGAAACTAGAATGGGGAAATTCTGAGCAGATTTGTCATATTTTAGAAAACCATGCCAGTGGATTTGATCTTATTCTTGGAGCTGATATCTATATCCTTGAATTTTCTGTATATCTTTGCTCTTGTTAGTTTATAGTATATACAGCAACAAATCCTTGAGGATCTTTGCAAAGGGTGCACATGCCTAGAGATTGATTGGGTTAGTAATGTGTTTTATTTGTTAAAACCTATGCCTAAACTATTTAAATCCATCAACTCCATAACCAATCTATTTGCGACTTTGCATTGTAATTTTTAGTTGTGTTTTCTCACAAGAGGCAGGATCTATAAGGTCTGTCCGTTATTGTTGTCCTTAGAGCATATTTTGACTATCTTAGGTACAATAATACCAATGATTGTGATATTTCTGAAATCAACTTGCAGTGTCATCTCATGGTAAATGTAAGCTAATACTGGAAGGTCCTTTACCATCATTTCCTATATTAGTCATCTCATGCATTCATATATCAAACTAGATCTAGTCCTTCAAGCAAGCAAAAAAATGAAGAATGAAATAATTTAAATAAAACATAGTGTTAATCCTTGTCCTGGTTGGTTTACCTTAAATTCTCTTTTACTGGAAAGTTTAATCAACCTGTTTCTTTTATTTATAAATGAACTCCAGTTATTTATTATTACATTTGGATTTTAACTTATGCTTGTACCTTTAAATGTTTTTGATTTTAACTTATGCTTGGATTTTATAATTCCTTTTTAAATCTATGCATGGACATCGAAAGTAAAGTAATGGGTGGCTAAGCTACTTACCGTGCATATGAAATTTGAACTAAAGTAGAGAATCAAGCATGTACTTTTCATCCTTTTCTAATGTTTTAGCATTGCTTTGACCCTACTGGAGAAGAAAGAGAACCTTGACAATACATAAGCTTTCAACAATCGAGCATACCTTTGCTTTTCAGGACAGTGAAAAAACTCCTTGAAGTTAGAGGCCAAGGACAATGCAAATTCATACTAGCCTACATATCCCGTGCTAAGTGGTAAGAACTAATCTGCATCTTTAATCTTTCTTACCTTTTTATTTAATTATTTTAAATTTCCAAAGAAGTTTGAAGTTTGTTCAATTAGATTTGATTTCTGCAGCGTGTCTTGTTTTATTACTTTCTTTCAATGTTCTTTGATAATTGACATTAAACTTATAAAAATTTAAGTTTAGCCAATTGCAGAATTGGAGATTCTTTTATCCAATTTTAAGGAGAAAAATTAAAGAAAATTATGGCTTCTTTTGCTTATTAATTTGGTCACAACCTTTGTATGAAAAAATAGTGATTAAATTTTTTCCCTTTATGATAACTCATCTTAAGTTTTGTGAACAAAAGAGAGAATTAAGTTTAGTATTTCTTGAAAGAGGCATTTGCCATAATTTCTATTTGGAAAGATGGTTCTAAATCTGTACTTATGAAGTGGAGCTACTTACCTATAAGCTCACATTGATTCTTATATATAATGACATATAATAGAAATCTCTTTACTCCTCAGCATTTAAAGTTTTATTTTGAGATGATCTACATATGATTTGCTGTTATTCCCAATTATTTCTTCCTGTGTAGCATGGATTTAATGGTTCCAAATGAAGCTAAGCAGTGCGGCTTGCAGATAACTGAAGTAGTTGGGACTCGGCGTGCTGTTAGTAATCTGGAAGGAGTTATCTTTGAGGTGACCCTTCAAGAAGGTTTAAGCCATTTTTAAGTCGGTTGAAGGGAAGTAGTTTTAATTTCATGAACTTTTGGTGTTATTTGAGAAGTTGCTGATAATGTCAAAGTTGGTATTGTGAGAAGTGAGATCAACCACCATAGATCAGAAACTATGAAACATTAAAAATAAAGTATAGAATGGGGATATCACGCTAACACAATTGAGCAATTCGAGCCCTTTATCACAATAATGGGGCCTACTTGAGGCTCACTAAGATGGAGGGCTGGGACCCAATGCAATTGTGCTTACCATTTTTTTTTCCACATGAAAATTTCTTCCTTTGGGAGCAATTTTTTTCTTGTTTTACCTTGATTTTATGGATATTCAATTATTATGAAAAGGGGTTTTGTGGAGAATAGTTTCTCTTCTATTAGCAAAATGCAACGAAAATCTCCATCTTTATTTATTTATTTTGAAATAAGAGCTAAAAAACATAAACTGAAAATAAAATAAGGATCCTGATTCCTGACTAGGTTACTGCCCACAGCTCCAAGGTTATCATCCTCTTTTTTCATAGAAAAAATTAATATATATTATATATAAATATATCATATATTAAAGATATTAGGGAACCCTCAATAGATGAAGCAATGCTATTTTGCATAATAATAATAATAGAAATCTCAGGTAACACAATGTTAAACTTGTGCTAAATATTTGACACGATATAAATATTTTCAGAAGTTGATCAATTAAATTACTGTTCTATATTTATTTTACTTATTTGAAACTCAATTTAATAAATTTGTTGTGCATTTATTAAATAGCAGTGACTTTTATATTTTCTACTTTCAAATAACATTTGATATAGTTGCTACATAATAATAATAATAATAATAATAATAACATTTGATATAGTATGTATGAATTAGAGTATTTACAAAGAAAAAAAAAATTCATTATAATTTTGAAAGTTTTATTACTATCTTGCATTAGTTTTTAATATCTAAATCTTTAATTTGATTTTTTATTTAAAATTTAATAATTTCAACAAATATATAATTAAATAATAATAATAATAATAATTCATTTTTCTTTATTATTTAGCATTATGTATTAGAGTGTAATGCTAAATGTTATTCAAAATACAGCATTTATCTATTTTTTGTCTAAAAAATAACATCATATTTGACACATGCACTGAGATAATCTAGAGTATGATGCTAAATATAATGGTAATTTCTGTTTAAGATTTAACTTTAATATCAGCACTTGTATTAGAGAGAGTATACTTTATATGAACAAATGTCAATAGAAAAAAACATATAATAGAAATGAGAAGGGAAAAGAATATATACCAACTATGTCAATTGCATATATCCTGTGAATAAATATATTCCATTGAGCACCAAAAACAAAATATATATAGGGAGAATGTACTATAGAATTTCCATACACATCTAGCACCAAAAACAATAAATATATATATAGGGAGAATGTACTTGCAGTCTTATTTGCTCCTTTTGTTGTCCGTATTTTCACCACCTGACACGTGGCACACGGATCTGTACGACTTACACTCCAAACTGTGTGATTTACGATCATAAAGGATAAATTGCTAGATCAATTAACTCGAAGGTTAATCTAATAACTTATAACAGTAGTTGGCTTCAGATACGATCCATAATGTATACTATCTCTACTTCAGAAATCTCTGAAGGAAGGATTTAGATGAACATTTTTTATAATAAACACTCTGATATTTTATTACTTCGTAATTTTTTGCCTTACACAAAGAGAGATGATGACCTTATATAGGCATGTACTCAAGCATACAAACTTAGTCCACCCTAGTCAAAACCAACCATAGTTGGGACTAGATAAGGGATAAGATTCCCTGACCAAAGCATAAGATAAAGTAGACAAGATAAGGGATAAGATTCACTGACCAAAGCAAAAGACTTAAACGACAAAAGCATAAAGTAAAGCATACAGGATAAGGGATAAGATTCCCTGACCAAAGCAAAAGGCTAAAAGACATAATATTTATTTAAAAATTATTTCATGGCTGGCCCCGTAGTCAGAATCATATGTTGGGTCCTTGTGAAGTGGGTTCCATCCTGTCGGTTCTTCTTCATCCTGATCACTTCCAGCTAGAGGGCAGGCGTCGTAGTCTGTATATGTCATATCCCATTCTTTTCCTGTGTACTGGAAAAGATAAGGATCTTGCATATCTGGAGTGTTGGCATGTGGGTATTGAGAATCTTCAAAGTAATTGCTTTTTTGCAAAATTACCCCTTAAGTGTTGGTCAATTTGTATGGTGACAGAGCTGTAAAGTTTCTTTGAGTTTGGCAGCGTGATTTGTTTCATTTTTTGCAATGTAGAAGGCTTCAAGGGCCCTTGTTATTTTGCAAGTATAGTCAGAAGGGAACGTTTCCCAAGGAGCGTCTTCTTCTGGCTTGGGCCATAACTCAGGAGGTATAGTGTGATTTTTCTCAAATAGACTTTTTTGGATGTCCATGTATTCTTGGCCCCCAAGACCACATAGTGGCTCTTCTTTTGATCCGTGGATTTTGAATGTTGGATTGATAACTATATTTTGTTTTGCATCAAGTTTGGCATTAAGACTAAGAAAGAGAACAACATAACAGTTCATTAGGCTGGCAACATTTGGGCCCCATGGGTAGATAAAAGTGGGTATGTCATTCTGGACCTTTTTCCATTAAGCCAATAGGACCTTTTTCAAGTCCTTTTCGGGAAACTTTAGAAATTCTTGGGATATGTGAGGTTGGGCCTCATATTGGCCTTTAAAAAGCTTCATTCCCAGAAACTCAATTTGGGCTTGTCCAATGCGCATCTTCTTTTCAGATAACATGACCCCATAGGCTTCTATGAGAGAGATGAACTGGGCTAGTAGATTGTGATGGGCTTACTCAAATTGTGAGAAGAACAATATATTATCAATGTAGATCAATGCCTTATCTAGAATGGAGCTGTAGATTCTGGTCATGACCTTTTGGAACAATGATGGGGTTGTTTTGAGACCAAAAGGAAGCACAGTCCACTGATAGTGGTGATTTGGAATGCAGAAGGCCGTTTTGGGCCTATCTTCTTGTTTGATACCCAATTGCCAAAATCCCGCCTTTAGATCGAATTTCGAAAATATTTGAGCCTTTGACAGGCTTGCAAATATGGAATTCTTATTTGGCAGGGGGAATTTATCATTTGCCAAAAATTCGTTCCAGTGCTTGTAATTAATGACCAATCTTTGTTTTCCCCGAGCCTGTTCTTATCTCTTATTGACGTAGAAAGCATGGCATGCCCATGAAGAGGTGAATGGTTCAATCAATCCTTGTTGTTGTAGTTATTTGCATTCTTCGGTTGCCATTTGCTGATGCTCTGGGTTCATGCCTGGGTGACTTGCCTTGGTAGGGTTGATGTCTTCATTGAGCTTGAATGGTAAACTAAGGAAGAACTGCTGATTTTTCCATAGAACACTTTTGGAGGAACTCTGCATGACTTGTGGCACATGAATTTTCTATGAGCCTTTGTTTGACCTTGGAGAAGGGATCAGAAGGCATTAGGAAATACTTTGGTATGAATTCCCATGGAGAAAAATGTTGTTTGTAGCCAAGGCCACCAAGAAGGATTCATAAACCAATAATTAGATCATTCCCTGGTAATTTTGAGCCAATTACTCTATGAATGATAGAGCATCCTGGGAAGAACTGTAATTTAATTGGTTTACTTATGATCTATGTACAAAAGACACTTTCGTTTGCAGCGTGGAAGAATTGTTTTTCTTTTCTCCAATATTCTGGAGGGAGAACATCCGGGTTCATCGTGGTTTATGATGCTCCAATATCAAAGAAGGCTGCTACTTTGATTGGCCGAGCATATTTGCAGAGAGGATCTGCATGGAGATGACTAGTGATGGATGTATTGTATTGATAGCTGCCATGTGGTAGAATTCATCTGAAGTCTCTAGTTGTTTGAATGCACAGAGGGACTATGGATTCATTTTGTCATCAGTAGAGAAGATGGATTCTAGGTCATTTTCTTTGAGAGATATGCCTGTTGTTTGTTGAATGTGGGAGATCAGTTTGACAGTTTTCCCTTCGGGGCATTGTTTGGCATAATGTCCTTCATTTCCACAGATAAAACATCTATCAGACTTCTTCCTGAAAGAGCGCTTCCTCCTTAGGAATTTGAAAGAGCAGCATCCTTTTTCCTTTGAGGATTTAAAGGTCGTAAAGGTTTTAAACCTTTTGTTGTGTTTCTTTTCTTTTGGAAGACAAGAACATGCCGATTCTGATGGAAATTTTTTTGATGGACATTTGATCCGCAGGTCCTTTTGGCTGCAAACCTTTCCGAGTTTCTTTGATTGTTTCACGAATTCTTGGATAAATTTGTGCTAAGAGCACATCTTTTCTAATGCAATTAGAACTAGCTAATAGATTTCTCCAATCATAGCATCAGCTAGGGTTCTTCCTGTTCCTGAGAGAAGTCTGAAGGTTTCTTCTCCTAGTGGTTCTGGTATGGAAGAGAGGAATGCTTGTTTTAGATTTGGATCATCAATTCCATCTATTTGGTAGAACCGTTGAGTCATCTTCTTGTAATGCTTCTCCAAATCTCTCTTATCCATTGAACAACATTTTAGTTTGAAGAATTTTGTGCGTAATCTTTCAGTGACTTGAGCATCTTGTCCGCAGAATTCAATATACAGGTAGGTTAGGGATTTGGTGACAGATGGAAGTTGTAAAAACATCATCTGTCTATAATCACCCAGACTTGTCCACCAGTCTTGTCGGGTACCTGTAAATTGGGAGACAAAGTTGAGGAGAACCGTTCCTATTTATGCTTCTGGTCTTTGTGATTCCAGGTTGAGCCAAGCCTGAAACTCTTGGAACCTTTCACACCATTTTGATGGAGGGAGGTCATCTAAACTTTCAAACTTTTACTCTTTCGCCTTTGGGGAACATGTGGTGTTGTTGATTCATTTCCATTTTGGTTTTCACTTGTGATAGTTGATTCAGTCTGTGAGTTTGATTCAACATGTTGAACCATCAAGTGTGGAAATGTTCCATAGTCATCGATGGATAAGCTTTCGAGATCACTAGGTATAGTATCATTAGAAGTTGAACTCATTTCTTCAGACCAGTCATCTGAAGAATTGTCTGAACTAGCCGAGGAGCTTTGATCGTCTAAGTTCGTTTCTTTTTCTGCAATGTGGAGAGTGCTTGTATGTTGAATCATTCATGAAAGAGAATTTGTGGCTGGGTGAACCATAAGTTGCTTAAGTCGAGATGCCAAATCATTCATCAAGCATGCGTCTTAGTCGAACAACAGAGTCCTCTTGCACAGATCCAGTAATAGGAAAAGGCTGGTAGGTCTTTGGTATTGTAGCAAACTGCCAAGGAACCGGTGTCGTAGTTATCCCGAATGAGGATGAAGTTCCTAAATGGCTAGTAGAAGGAGCCTTCGCTGGTTGTTGTTGGAAAAACTGGTTTTTGAGGGATTCATATTGAGTATTTAGGCTCTTCATCTCGACTTCTTTTGCTAGGAACACTGACATTGGGACTGAGTTTGATTTAATGATGGTCAGAAATTCTTCATGAGTCTACTGGATTTTTGCAGTGAGTTTATCGATAACAGTAGTCTGAGATTGTTTTACTGCTCTCTTTATTCTGGTATTTTGTAACTCAACTTACTTGCTTTATGACCTTGTTTTGGGCAATCATATTTTCTGATTGCCAGTTGAGAACTTCTTCATTTGGAGATACTTTTTTGAGAGACCCATCCGCGTTCCTAGTTGTGGGGTTTTGAACCTTTGGTTGGTGAGAAACCCTACCTTGGTCGTCTTGCCTATCAAATGTTTTGAGAGGAGGAAAATTTGACTCATAATCAGTAGTAGTCATCATACATGTGAATTTGTTGGAACTAATTTTGAGTAGGAAAGGCTTCGTCATGATGTCGCATCCATTTTGCTGCTTTTTTGTAGCATGGAAAAATGTCATGTTGATGAGTTGGAGGTGGAGGCTCCTAGAAGTTTGTTGGAGGAAGCTCAATGTCCCCTCCAGTTGGTTCTAGAGTATAGTCAAGTAAGTCTTTGGGAGCAGAATATTTGACAATATAGTCAAACTTTCCAGAGGGTTGGCTTGACAACCCTATTCCTTTTCCCCCTATTTCTAGCAGCTGCTTAAGCCGTTTTCCTGAGCTAGGACGTTGCTTTGGGAGGTATTTTTATGTTTTTAGGTAGCTTTTATAGTCACAAACATCCAAATACTTATGGCCACCCAAAGATTCAAAATAAATAGGGCTGCCTTGAGAATCAAAGGATTGGATTTCCACATCAGTTGGTGTGATAGAAGTCATCATGTACTGGGTGGTAAAGCAACTGAGATTCTTTGTTTGAATTCTGTCAAAGACTATTTCCACAGAGCCATCTTATTTCTTGTGATAAGATGGTTCAGTAAGATTTTGGACAGCTTCTTGAGGTTGATGGAGCATCTCATAGTTTGTTATCAATGAACTGGGCAGAATCTTCATAAGATCATCTGTAGAGATTTGCCTTGGAATATGAGTGTATGTTAGAACTTGGGTAGAGTCTACTGAGACTAGTAATGCTTCTTCAGCTGTTGGCAAAGAAAGATCCAGAGCGTGTTCTTGGAGTCTGTATGCCATCTAGTAGTGAAGAGTAGCTCCCTCTAATGGAAGTAAGATCTTGGTCAATTCCTGCCAATTGGACTTCAACTTTGAAAGCATCAGTCAAGCGATTGTCTTTGAGAGACGTATTAAAGTTAGGGAATAGTGTAGTTATTAATGTTCCTCCATTTAATGTAGTCTCTATGGTTGTAATGCTTGCATGCTGGTATTTTCGCATTCAGGTGTCTAGCAAACCCATTCGGTAGCAAATCGGAAGGCCTTTTCTGCCATGAAGGGAAATAGCTAAGTGTGTGACACCAAAATTTAGGACAATAGAGACCTTGCGCAATCCACTGGGGAATAAATTTAGGAGGGATTTGTAAAGTAACGAATTGGACCTCAGGAGTAGGTCTCAATTGACACTCACCAAATATAGAAGCTTGGATATATTCTTTTGGGGCTTTGTAAGAAGGTTTGATGATAGCTTTAATGGATCGGGTAAAAGGAGCAATTGATTTTGGGGAAATCTGGTATGGGTTAATCAGAGGAAGGTTGTTATTGGTAATCCTATTTTCTTCTGGAACATATGATAGTTCATAAAGAAAATCAAGTTTGTTGGCTGTGGACTTTCAAAAAGATGGAGAAGGAGTAAGTGACAATGGCGATATTATAGGAGCACTAGAGCTTGTAGATGAGGTTTTGTTTGCCATGATCTGAAGTAGAGATTCGTCGGTAGGATAGGATGAAGCATGGCTCTGATACCATTAAGGGGCTCCTGCTATAAGTTAGTTAGACAAACGATCGAATAAATAAACCCAACAATTTCTCACACATATCTGCATGACTTACACTCTAAACTGCATGACTTATGATCATAAAGGATAGAATGCTAGATTAATTAACTCGAAGTGCATGACTTATGATCATAAAGGATAGAATGCTAGATTAATTAACTCGAAAGTTAATCTAATAACTTATAACAGTAGTTGCCTTTAGATATGATCCATAATGCATAGGTATGATGTTC
This sequence comes from Humulus lupulus, assembly GCF_963169125.1. Lineage (NCBI taxonomy): Eukaryota > Viridiplantae > Streptophyta > Magnoliopsida > Rosales > Cannabaceae > Humulus > Humulus lupulus. The sequence goes on from NC_084799.1 coordinate 150,229,058, forward strand.
TCGGAGTGTGAACTCCTCCAGGTACCCCGAACAAGCCAGATGCGGATGTCTCCAAGTGAGATCCTCACGCCTTCTTTAGTTAGTTGTCCTCCATGTCTAGGTTTTTGTCCTCGAGACCTAGACGAGCTACCAGGTGTCAGTCACTGTGCGTATAAGCCACCAGAAGATTGTCTGACAACCTTTTGGAAAATCCTTGAGTAGTGATGTTGAGTCGTACACTCGGCAATTGACATTTCCCACTAAGCCACCTGACATGGGGAAAACGTGCACCGGCACCCTGACACCGCCATGGGCATGTTTCCCATAAAGTTGGTAGACAACTTTCTGCAATGGGCCCCTTGCAATCTGCCTAGGCCGTAGTCTCTATTTAGTGTACCCCCTTTTGTATTAATTAAGATTAATACACCAACAATGGGGGAATTTGTATTAAATATATATGATTAACATTAATGACCTTAACTTCTATAGATATGGCTGGGGTCTTTCCTTGTAATGGGTCAGATTTTTTGAGAGAGAAACTCTATATCTCAGTTCAATATATACGTTGCCTGAGAACTACCATTGAAGCTTCCTCAAAAAACTTCAAGCTCCCTAAATACCAGAGACTCATGGACTAGGGCTCTTTATAGCTTGAACCACGTCAAAACCTTGTGTTCTTTTCTATTATTTTCTTTAAACTCTCAGATTAGGTTGATAGCGAAAAAAACAGTCAACATTTTGGTGCTTTCATTGAGAGTGTGAAGAAAGCTTGAAGAACACAGCCATGGTGAGCACTTGGAGAAACATACCAGATGATGCATCTCCTCTAGCCAAAGTTGAGGGAGGAGAAAACAGCCGTCCACCACTGCAAGACCTCCCTGAGATGGTGGAAGACTGACGAAAATGCCGAATACAACGACGTAGACGACGGGTATTATGAGGAGGAATATCTTTAGCCCATGGACGTAGAGGAAATTACAGAAGTGGTGGCACTTCGTGATCAGGTGGCCACTCAGCAGCAGAAACTCGACACCCAGGAGGGTAATATCGCCGCCCTACAAGAGATGGTCTACACCATGAGAGCTACTCTAGCAGCCCAAAGGCTGTGAGTGGATCCCCATGGCGAAGTACCAACTAGGCAGCCAGCTGGTGTGCCACCTGTGCATCCAGCTGGTATGCCACTTGTGCATCCAGCTGAAGTGCCACCTGTCGACCCAGCCGGTGTACCTCTCGAGCACCCGACTGATGTGGCACGAGATTCGCCAGCTAGAGTTCGAGCCCCACCTGTGTCGCAAGGTCGTGGCAAGGGTAAGGTTGATGAAAGCCCTGCTCCCAAGCAAAAGAAAGCTCGTCAAAACCAGAAGACAACTAGGCCCCGAGGCTAGCTAATAAGGGTAAAGGCCTAGGTGCCCAAGGATACCACTAGACAGTCAGCGCTCGTGGAGCCCAGGGCGTTCCGTCCAGGCGCACCAATACAGACCGTGTGAGGCCTGGAGGTGGTGTCCCCCCAGCACTTTGCCATCACCATAGGATGTGATACGAACCACACCAACAATTGTGGTGAAACCCGACACCAAATATGGCAGCCACCAAGAACACACGAATCTGGAATGATGAACCGTGACCCAATGCTTAGCCAAGCACGAACCTTGGTATGAGGAAGACACCACAAACAGTGATGGGAATCCATTTGATAAGTCAGATTGAACGCCGCAAGGAATACCCTTGATAAGTTCGAATAGTCTCTTCAAGAACTCAAGAAGAAAACCTCTCAATTTTCATTTCATCAAAATCTGAATTTCCCAAACGTTTACAAGCCCTAATATGGCCGAAATTACATGAAAGAAAAGCCCCTTTGTCTTCCTAATGAAAACCCTAACAATCACAAATAGAAAGACTCTTGGACTCTCACAAGTCAAATGTTTGACTTTCACAAAAAAAACAAAGACTAAATAAAACGTGATTAAGTGACTGATTAAAATAAAAATACAAGATGCCAAAATCCAATAAGACTCATTACAAGAAGCTAAATATTGATCAAGCTCCTAAACTGAGTCTACTTTGATGAGCAGTACAAGTCTTTGTTCTCCTTCAGTGTTGACCACGGTCTCCTCCTGTTTTTAGGACTCTGTTGACTAGGTTGTTAAGTTCTTCTTTGAATCTCTTGGCTCGCGCCCTCGTCACCGAACCAACTGGAACTTGACTTGGATCTTTAGTCTTGGTGTCCTCATCAGGATGGCCAAGGGGCCATCAGGAAAAATATCTCTGTTAACCGAGAACGCGGGATCAACATCCCGGTTAACAATGAAAACATTGAGTCTGACGGGGAAATAGAAGTAGCATACCCTGAGGGGAGTGGTGCATTCCAAGGCCAAACTATCCTACGAGAAGGCTTGAATGCTCATAGGTGTAACAAGGCTTTCAGATGCGAACCCGGGAGGAAGGACCAGTCAGACCTTCGGGACAGCCTCAACGCCTGAAAGAGGGATAACCTGGCACAAAGTTCCAACCAAGACCACGACCCCCTCCGCATGGAGTTAGAGAGCTTGAAGAGGATAGTGCTTAGAATGGGCCAACGACAAGGCCATGACTTTGACTCGGAAGATGAGGACGGGGAGCTATGTGCTCCTCACATTGTACAAGCTCCATTACCAGCTTTAAGATGTCTGCCTTCACATCCTATGATGGCAGTACGGACCCCACTGACCACCTTTTGAAACTAAATAGGTTGATTTCGGTGCATCACATCTCCAAAGATTCCAAGTGTCATGTGTTCCTGATAACCTTGACGAGACCAACAAATGAATGGTTCAAGAAACATAAGACGGGATCTGTAATGCCCCGAATTCTCCGTTATGGTTTAATGGTGGGAATAGTAGGCTGGGAGGGCCATACTTGTTTAATTACGCCATTAAATGATAAAATGCATGTATATGTGGATTATATTATAATATGATGTTAAATGCATGCACGTGTGTCCATAATTGTTATTACAGGGGTGTGATGGTAATTTGGCCCGTTGAGGGTAAATTGCTTATTTGTATGCATGTCGGTGATATATTTTGAGACCACATTATAATGTGGGTTTGTTCGAGCCATTCGGCATGAGACGATCATGGTATGTTAATTATCGGTTTGGTCATAACAGGTTTAAGCTCGGGGCTCGGGGTGAGTCTTGGGGTGTTTTTGATGATTAGAGTGTTACCGGGCATTAAAGGGTAACGAGATGTGAATTATTGGTGTTTGAGAGTATTGAGATTAGCGGGAATTGGGAAGCGTTAATTATGATTAACGGGATAAGTGGAAAGTACCAATTTTACCCTTGAAATGATTTTAGAAGCCTTGAATGACCTAGGGGCATTTAGGTCATTTGGTTTGGATATATGTGAAGCTTTAGATGGCTGTAGAAAACAGAACAAAAACAGAGCAAGAACTTCCCTTCCCGCACATCATTTTCCCTTATTTCTTCTTTGGAGTTTTTGAGCTCAAAGTGAGGTTTCAAGCTAGGAAATCAAGGGGCTGAGTTTGTAGACTTGGTTCAGCCATTGAAGAGGGTTTGATTTCGAATTTGGGGTGAGTTTCAGCCATAACTTTCTGGTTTATCTCTGTTTTAGCTTTGAGTTTTCAGTTTGTAATTCTTTGGTGGATAGTTGGAATTAATGGGAGTTAGGTTGATGTTTTACTTGGGTTTTGATGAGGGTGAGTTATAGATGAAGTTTAGGGGTTGTATTGAGTGTTAGGTTGGTGTTTTGGATTGGTTTGAAGGGCTGGTTTCAAGGGAAAACGCAGGGGAAGTCGAGCTGGTGCGTGTTGGTTTCTGAGCTGATTTGCGTAATGAGCCGCAACATGGCATAGGTGAGCCGCGACCGATGGTGTTTGACAGGGTAAGGACACCTCTGTTTGAGGGGCACGCCGCGGCGCAGTTGGGGAGGGTCGCGGCCCTTAGTGGCTTTTTGGCCAGAAAAGTGTTTTTAGCTTGGGGATTCAAGCCTTAGGCCTCGGGGTCGAACCTACTACCCGGTTTAGCAGTGTTTGATGTCTTGGAGGCTAGGTTTTGGTTTGGGAACCTTTTGTTATTCATTTTATTGATGGAACCCCATAATTGGTTATGACCAGGTAACCGCTAAAGGACCAAAAGGTTGATCGTTCTCAAGGGTCGTTCTTTTATTCATTCTAGCTCGAACCAGAGGTAAGAAAACTGCACCCCAAATGTGACATGCATGGTTATTCATGAGGCATGTTGGTTGTATAAATGTGGACATGAATTGATCATGGAATACTTAGAAAATGTTGCTCACTTGTGCATGGTACTGATTCATTAGTCAGATTTGGCAAAGGTGCTAGTATCAACTGTGAAGCTGTGACTTATTAGTCAGGTTCGGCAGTGGTACTGGGCACTAGTCATGTTGCGCTGACTCATTAGTCAGAATTGCCTTAGCGTGTTAACGCAAGCCAACAGAGATTAGATCTAATTGATTATCTGCATTGAATGACTCAAAGAGCATTAATGCCGGATCGACCTCAAGGTCGATGAACATTATAAGTGCTTGAAGGCTGGTGGCTCAACTAGCAGCCACTCTTCCACTTGATCTAGTGACTCGCTTGTCGATCACTCAGTATGGTTTACCAGAACCTATTGAAGGCTAGTGGCTTACCTAGCAGCCACTCTTCCACTTGAATTAGTGACCTGCTTGTCAGTCACTCAGTATGGTTTATCAGGACCTCAAGTGATATTCACTCATTTGTTTGAAAGCTTTGAGCTCAGTGTGATTATAATGATAATCATTTGATAATGTTTACACCTAATGTTATGTTTTCTTGCTGGGCTTTGGCTCATGGGTGCTATGTGGTGCAGGTAAAGGAAAAGAAAAGCTCACCCAGCCTTGAGTGGAGAGCTTAGGTGGTGATGTGTACATATGCGGCCGCTTGACCACCACGGCCAAGGAGTTCTCAGAGGAACTAAGGGGTTTACCCTATTTTTGCTGCTTAGGTCGGCAGGGTTTATAATTTTGGAACAGTAGTGACCTTTTTGAGTTGTAAATAAATTGTAAATGTTCTTGTGGGCCCATGAACAGTTTTATGTATCAATAAAACATATCCTTTCCTTTTTAATGGTTTTCACCTTAACCTGTTAATAATACCTAGAACACGTTTTTAACCAAAGGACTCAGGCAATGAGTCAAATTTCCGGTTCACCGTAACTATTCTGGGGTAACTAGGGCGTTACAACTTGGTATCAGAGCAATGCCAAGGTTAAGGTTCCTGTAGACTGGCTGGGCATGTACCCACATCACTGAAGTCAAGCTCGACTCATGGTTTGGTAACTATTTATGTAGTTATGTGCATAACTGCCTAAATGTGGTGCATATGCTTTACCTGTGTGCATGAGACACTGTGTTGAACCTGTGCCTTTGAAATATTATGAATTGTTATGTGATACATGCTGAGTGCTGAGTGCCATAAACATGTATCTGTTTGTGAATATTGAATGACTATGGAATATGATAATTGTCTGCTTGTTCCTGGACCGTGAGGTGGCAAGAGGTTTAGTTATTACTACCTGACTGGCCGTATTGATCAATGTTTCAGCAAGGTATCAGATAAGAATGAACCCAGAACAGACAGACACTACTGTTGGCCAGAGTGATCAGGGCCAGAATAATAATAACATCTAGGGTCAGGAAAATGACTAGTCTCAGACTCCACAACCAGCTCTTGCAAACTGGCAGCAGTTGTTTAATGAGTTGCAGGCTACAGTATTGAAACAAGGAGAGGAACTTTGTCTCCTGAGACAGCAACAAGTGCCTGCAGTGGTTAATGTATCAGAGGCACCTTCTGTGTCAGTGCCAGCATCAGGGCAGCTGCCTGAGGTAGGAAACAAATGGGAACCTCTTTATGAAAGGTTCAGAAAGCAACAACCTCCTGTTTTTGAAGGCAGTGCTGATCCTGCCAAGGCAGAACAATGGATGAGCATGATTACCACTATCATTGACTTTATGAGGGTAGCTGGTAGTGAGATGGTGGCCTGTGCTACCTATATGTTTCAGGATGATGCCCGGATTTGGTGGGAAGTGATTGCCCAAACCAAGAATGTGAATACCCTGAGTTGGGAGGAGTTTCAGACTTTGTTTAATGAAAAGTATTACAATGATGCCATCAGGGCAGCTAAAGCTGAGGAATTCATTAGGCTACTTCAGGGAAGCTTATCAGTTACTGAGTATGCCTTAAAATTTGACCGTTTGGAAAAGTTTGCCAAGGAACTGGTGCCCACTGATGGGACCAGGAGAGAGAGATTCCTCCAGGGGCTACAGCCCAGGTTAGCCCGTGACGTTCGTATCACCACTGTGGCAGGAGTTACTACTTATGCACAGGTGGTGGAAAAGGCACTCACAGCTGAGAGTGCAGAGATCAAGATCTGGCGTGACAGTGCAGCCAGAAGGGATTTCAGGAGGACAGTTCCTCCATTTGTGGGTTCTGGTAGGGGTGTTGGCCCCAGTGATCAGAAGAGGAAGGTTCCTGATACCTTCCCAGTTCCAGGTCCTGACAGGAGGCCCCGTGGTGTTACAATGGGTTGTCCTGGGGGCAGTGAAGCCTGGAAGACTCGTCCTGAATGCCCTAGATGCAAGAGGTGCCATTTGGGAGAGTGTAGGGCAAAGGCCTGCTACTTGTGTGGAGTAGTGGGTCATCTTAAGAAAGATTGCCCTCAGATAGGGAAAGCAGAACCCAGAGGTGTCCCAGTTTGATGAGGTTTTTGATCTCATCCTTGAGTTGGCGGCACTCATTGGTGTGGTGCCCCACATCGTTATGAAAACAACAAAAATTATTGGGATCTCGCCTTTCCCCATCTCTCTGAATGGGTTGTGGCTTCCGGTAATGGACGTGTTGTTCCGTGGCCATGAAGATGTTTTCACTAGAGTCCACTAAGTCAGTGGCAACTCCTTTTTCTTTATGCATTGTCCCATTTCCCCTGGGCTTTCTGCTATTGCCCTTGCCCTCGTGTCTACTGCTGTTGGGGGTCCGGCTGGGTATAGCAAACTAGGATGGAGAAGCAACTCCAGCACTAAATGCAGGTTGATAAGCATTGTATCTAGTGGGCGATGCTCCATATCCCGTCGGAGCAGCGCTGAAACCAGCAGGTGGCACGGCATTAAAGCCAGCTGGCGAGACAATTGGACTGGACTGGGCTCCCACTACAATATGATGGACGGGAGTGTAGGGTTGATACTAGGTCCCCGAAGCCACAAGGCTTGGCATCGTCAGAGTGGGAAAAGTGACGAAGCTGCCAAATGCCCCAATCTGGGCATCTTCCCAACTAATATACTATTGGGCCCGACGAATGAAGTCATCAAGCCTTCGACATCCTCTGTTGTCCCATAACAGGGACCCCATGTGGATGCCATCCTGTAAGGCCATCAGCTGCTGGCCATCGTTGACCCTCTTGGTTCTCCTAGCTTCCTCCTTCAAGCGCTTGAGATAAGCCTTGAGAGCCTCGAAGGGTCCCTGCTTTATGTTGGCCAAAGCGTTGACCTCAAAGCTCACCTTTTGAGTAGCTATGAATTGTATTCATAATGAAGACAACAGCTGGTGCCACGAATGAATGGATCCTGTAACGCCTTGGTTACCCCAGAACAGTTACGGTGAACCGGAAATTTGACTCATTGCCTGAGTCCTTTGGTTAAAAATGTGTCTCATGCACACAGGTAAAGCATATGCACCACATTTAGGCAGTTATGCACATAACTACATAAATAGTTACCAAACCATGAGTCGAGCTTGACTTCAGTGATGTGTGTACATGCCCAGCCAGTCTACAGGAACCTTAACCTTGGCATTGCTCTGATACCAAGTTGTAACGCCCTAGTTACCCCAGAATAGTTACGGTGAACCGGAAATTTGACTCATTGCCTGAGTCCTTTGGTTAAAAACGTGTTCTAGGTATTATTAACAGGTTAAGGTGAAAACCATTAAAAAGGAAAGGATATGTTTTATTGATACATAAAACTGTTCATGGGCCCATAAGAACATTTACAATTTATTTACAACTCAAAAAGGTCACTACTGTTCCAAAATTATAAACCCTGCCGACCTAAGCAGCAAAAATAGGGTAAACACCTTAGTTCCTCTGAGAACTCCTTGGCCGTGGTGGTCAAGCGGCCGCATATGTACACATCACCACCTAAGCTCTCCACTCAAGGCTGGGTGAGCTTTTCTTTTCCTTTACCTGCACCACATAGCACCCATGAGCCAAAGCCCAGCAAGAAAACATAACATTAGGTGTAAACATTATCAAATGATTATCATTATAATCACACTGAGCTCAAAGCTTTCAAACAAATGAGTGAATATCACTTGAGGTCCTGATAAACCATACTGAGTGACTGACAAGCAGGTCACTAATTCAAGTGGAAGAGTGGCTGCTAGGTAAGCCACTAGCCTTCAATAGGTTCTGGTAAACCATACTGAGTGATCGACAAGCGAGTCACTAGATCAAGTGGAAGAGTGGCTGCTAGTTGAGCCACCAGCCTTCAAGCGCTTATAATGTTCATCGACCTTGAGGTCGGTCCGACATTAATGCTCTTTGAGTCATTCAATGCAGATAATCGATTAGATCTAATCTCTGTTGGCTTGCGTTAACACGCTAAGGCCATTCTGACTAATGATTCAGTGCAACGTGACTAGTGCCCAGTACCACTGCCGAACCTGACTAATAAGTCACAGCTTCACAGTTGATACTAGCACCTTTGCCAAATCTGACTAATGAATCAGTACCATGCACAAGTGAGCAACATTTGCTAAGTATTCCATAATCAATTCATGTCCACATTCATACAACCAACATGCCTCATGAATAACCATGCATGTCACATTTGGGGTGCAGTTTTCTTACCTCTGGTTCGAGCTAGAATGAATAAAAGAATGACCCTTGAGAACGATCAACCTTTTGGTCCTTTAGCGGTTACCTGGTCATAACCAATTATGGGGTTCCATCAATAAAATGAATAACAAAAGGTTCCCAAACCAAAACCTAGCCTCCAAGACATCAAACACTACTAAACCGGGTAGTAGGTTCGACCCCGAGGCCTAAGGCTTGAATCCCCAAGCTAAAAACACTTTTCTGGCCAAAAAGCCACTAAGGGCCGCGGCCCTCCCCAGCTGCGCCGCGGCGTGCCCCTCAAACAGAGGCGGCCTTACCCTGTCAAACACCATGGGTCGCGGCTCACCTATGCCATGCTGCGGCTCATTACGCAAATCAGCCCAGAAACCAGCACGCACCAGCTCGACTTCCCCTGCGTTTTCCCTTGAAACCAGCCCTTCAAACCAATCCAAAACACCAACCTAACACTCAATACAACCCCTAAACTTCATCTACAACTCACCCTCATCAAAACCCAAGTAAAACATCAACCTAACTCCCATTAATTCCAACTATCCACCAAAGAATTACAAACTGAAAACTCAAAGCTAAAACAGAGATAAACCAGAAAGTTATGGCTGAAACTCACCTCAAATTCGAAATCAAACCCTCTTCAATGGCTGAACCAAGTCTACAAACTCAGCCCCTTGATTTCCTAGCTTGAAACCTCACTTTGAGCTCAAAAACTCCAAAGAAGAAATAAGGGAAAATGATGTGCGGGAAGGGAAGTTCTTGCTCTGTTTTTGTTCTGTTTTCTACAGCCATCTAAAGCTTCACATATATCCAAACCAAATGACCTAAATGCCCCTAGGTCATTCAAGGCTTCTAAAATCATTTCAAGGGTAAAATTGGTACTTTCCACTTATCCCGTTAATCATAATTAACGCTTCCCAATTCCCGCTAATCTCAATACTCTCAAACACCAATAATTCACATCTCGTTACCCTTTAATGCCCGGTAACACTCTAATCATCAAAAACACCCCAAGACTCACCCCGAGCTTAAACCTATTATGACCAAACCGATAATTAACATACCATGATCGTCTCATGCCGAATGGCTCGAACAAACCCACATTATAATGTGGTCTCAAAATATATCACCGACATGCATACAAATAAGCAATTTACCCTAAACGGGCCAAATTACCATCACATCCCTGCAATAACAAATATGGACACACATGCATGCATTTAACATCATATTATAATATAATCCACATATACATGCATTTTATCATTTAATGGCGTAATTGAACAAGTATGACCCTCCCGGCCTACTATTCCCACCATTAAATCATAACGAAGAATTCGGGGCATTACAACTATCCCCTCCTTACTGAAATTTCATCCTCGAAATTTACCTGAACAGCTCGGGATACTGACTCTGCATATCTGACTCCAGCTCCCAGGTCGCCTCTTCGACCTTGCTGTTCCTCCACAATACCTTAACCAAAGGTATTGTCTTATTCCTGAGGACTTTGTATTTCCTATCAAGTATCTGAACTGGCTGCTCCTCAAAGGAGAGATCTGGCTCAAGCCCCAGATCTTCATAACTCAAAATATGGCTCACATCAGATACATACCTCCGAAGAGCTGATACATGGAATACATTATGCACGGCAGACAATGCCGGAGGCAAGGCCAATCTGTAAGCCACCTGACCAATCCTCTCCGGGATCTCAAATGGACCTACAACTCTAGGGCTCAGCTTGCCTTTCTTCCCAAACCTTCTCACCCCTTTCAATGGTGAGACTCTGAGGAAAACATAGTCTCCTACCTGGAACTCCACGTTCCTGCGCTTGGGATCTGCATAGCTCTTCTGTCTACTCTGAGAAGCAAGCATTCTAGCTCTAATATTCTCAATAGCCTTACTGGTCCTCTGAACTGCCTCAGGACCTAAGTATCTCCTTTCACCTGTCTCATCCCAATGAATGGGAGATCTGCACTTCCTACCATACATCATCTCATAAGGTGCTACTCCAATGGTAGACTAATAACTGTTATTATAGGAGAATTCTATCAAAGGCAGATACTTACTCCAAGATCCACCGAAATCCAGCACACATGCTCTCAGCATGTCCTCCAAAATATGGATCGTCCTCTCAGATTGCCCATCTATCTGAGGATGATAAGCTGTACTAAATTTCAACTGTGTCCCCATGGCTTTCTGCAAACTCCCCCAAAACTTGGAAGTAAAAGTGGGGTCCTGATCTGACACGATCGACCTAGGTGCACCATGGAGCCGCACGATCTCTTTCACATAGAGATCTGCATACTGATCAACTGTATAAGTAGTCCTCACTGGTAGAAAGTGAGCTGATTTGGTGTAGCGATCCACTATCACCCAAATAGAATCATGCTGACCAGTAGTCTTGGGTAAGCCCACCACAAAATCCATCGTGATGTCTTCCCACTTCCACTCTGGGATATCCAGAGGCTGCAATGACCATGCCGGCCTCTGATGCTCAGCCTTGACCTGTTGATATGTCAAGCACTTCGCCACATACTCTACTACATCTCTCTTCCCGACCTCGGTCTTCTTGTCAGGGATGGAAGCATCGAGGGCCACTTCCTCGACTTCCTCCATGGGCTTGATAGTCCTCTTTTCTTAATCCTGCGGGTCCAACTCGTTGATTTCATCAGCTTGAACAGCCTACACCTCCACCTCCTCTGGAAGAGGTTGTTCGGGGACTAACGCCTTAACTACCATCACTGGTTGCCTAAGGGACACATTGTAGCATTGTCTCGCCTCTTTTTGATCTCCTTGAACTGTGGAAATGCTCGGGATGGAGCATGCCAGGTTTAGGCCCTGGCCGTGGTAACTCCCGCATAGCCTGCAACTCCCCATGCTCTGGGTTTGGTGCCAGCAGCTTTGTAGCAGCAGATAGTCCATGGACCTCCGCCAGTGAATGGGCGAGTGGGGACCATCTCCAGAGGACCCCACTTGGGGGGCACCTCCTAAGGCTCATAGAATAGGTATGCGTGGGCCTTAAACCATGACGATGAGGTGTTGGCATTAGCTCAATTGTCAGCCTAGATGCCAAGGATGACTGACCATGTCATCATATTCTCCGAGGATGAAGCTCAGAGAATGTACTTTCTGCACCACGATCCTCTAGTGTAAATAGCAAGTTTCTTATAAGATGATGGCTCGGATCTTGGTGGACAATGAGAGTTCAGTGAACATCCTGTTCAAGTCAGCCTACGAGAATATCAGGTTGACCACAAGCTACTTATCCCCATGCACCTTAACTTTATATGGGTTCTTAGGGGAAGGTCTCATACCGATGAGCCAGATCAAGCTACCCGTGATGCTTGGAGAGGTGCCACGCCAAGCTTTTAAGTATTGCACCTTCGTAGTGGTGGATTGCTCCTCGACGTATAACACCATCTTGGGGATCCCTGCCTTAGTAGATTTTGTGAAGACCACCTCCATTCAGAATCTGTGTGTGAAGTTCCCCATGGAGTCGAGGATTTCCACAGTCCAAGGAGATCAAAAAGAGGCGAGAAAATGCTACAATGTGTCCCTTAGGCAACTAGTGATGGTAGTTGAGGTGTTGGTCCCTGAACAACCTCTTCCACATGAGGTGGAGGTGTAGGCTGTTCAAGCTGATGAAATCAACGAGTTGGACCCGCAGGATTAAGAAGAGAGGGCTATCAAGCCCATGGAGGAAGTCGAGGAAGTGGCCCTCGATGCTTCCATCCCTGACAAGAAGACCGAGGTCGGGAAGAATCTGAAGGCAGAAGTCCAAGAAGCACTGGTGATCTTTCTCTGGGAAATCAGGATGTTTTTGCCTAGTCTCACTCCGACATGACTGGCATTGACCCGAAGGTCATTTTTCATGCCTTGAATGTTGATCCCAATGTCGCTCTGATTAAAAAAAAGTGGAGAATGTTTGACCAGACTAGGGTGGAAGCCTTAAATGCAGAGGTGGACAAGCTACTCACAAGCAGATGCATTCGGGACGCCCAATATCACAAGTGGGTATCCAATCCGGTCCTAGTGCCCAAGCCAAATGGAACCTGAAGGACCTACATAGACTTCTCTGACCTTAACAAGGCTTGCCCCAAAGACTGTTTCCCACTGTCGAAAATAGATCAAATGGTTGACACCACCTCTGGGTACAAGCTCTTGTCCTTTATGGATGCGTACTTGGGCTATAATTCGATTTCCATGCATGTTGCGGATCAAGAACACACCACCTTCAAAACTGATAAAGGAGTCTACTTCTATAAAGTGATGCCCTTCAGGCTGAAGAATGTTGGTGCCACCTACCAAAGGCTCATGAACTGTATGTTCAAGGAGCAGTTGGGACAGAACATGGAGCTTTATGTAGATGACATGTTGGTCAAGTCTAGAATAGTCCCCAACCACGTAAAGGACCTGGAAAAAGTGTTTTCAATGCTTTGCAGGTTTGGAAAGAAACTGAATCCCCAAAAGTGCACTTTTGGAGTTGCCTCCGGGAAGTTCCTGGGCTTTATTGTCAGTGCTCGAGGGATAGAGGCAAACCCTGAGAAGATCAAAGCCCTGGTCGATATGCCATCCCCCTAAAAGCATAAGGATGTTCAGAGCCTCACCAGGAGGATAGCTACCCTGAGTCACTTGGTTTCCAAGGCAACTAACAAGTGCATGTCATTCATCAACACACTCTGAGGAGGTCAGAGGTTTGAATGGATGGATGAGTGCGAACAGGCATTCCAACAACTAAAGGCGCACATGGAAAATACACCTATATTGTCGAAGCCTGTAGATGGAGAGCCCCTCCTACTTTACATGTATGTCTCAGAGAATTCCATCAGTGTCGCCTTAGTACGCGAGGAAGCCGCGTCCAATACCCCATGTACTATGTGAGCAAGAGACTCCTTAGAGTGGAGTCCAGATACTCGCTCATGGAGAAGCTGACCTTTTGCATAATGGTAGCTTCTCAGAAGCTAAGGCCCTATTTCAAGACGCATCCCATCAAGGTCCTCACAAACCATCCCTTATGGCAAGTCCTTCAAAAGCCAGAGTCATCTAGGAGACTCCTAAAGTTTTCGGTCAAACTTAGTCAGTTTGACATTACTTATCACTCGAGGAATGCCATAAAGGGACAGGGGCTGGTAGATTTCATCGTCAAGTGCACGAGAAACCATGAGAGACCTAAGGACGCCCCAGTGGTTGGGCCCACGTGGAGGCTATACATAGATGGGTCGTCGAATTAAAATGGTGCCGGAACATGCCTTATTTTTGTATCCCTCAAGGGGCATAGGGTTCACAGCGCCGTAAGATTTGGGTTTGATGCCTCAAACAATGAAGCAGAGTATGAGGCGCTTATTGCTAGGCTCCAAGTAGCACTTGAGCTCAAGGCTAAGAGCCTCAAGATTTTAAGTGACTTGTAGCTTGTAGTTAATCAGGTATTCGGGGAGTACCAGGTCCGGGGGACAAAAATGGCCGCTTACTTGGAGAAGGCCCAAGAAATGCTACACAACCTTAAAAAATTCACCATTCGACAAGTGCCACGGGAACAAAACTCTAACACTGATGCCCTGGCCAAGCTTGCAACCACCAAGGATGCTGAACTAATCAGTGTAGTCCCCATTGACTACTTGGCTGCTCTGAGCATCTTAACTCTCCCAAGAGAGTAGAAGCAATCCAACCCCAGGACAGTTGGATGGAGCCCATAGTGAAATATCTTGTCCCCGGTTAGTTACTGCAAGACAGAAAGCAGCTCGGAAGCTACTTTACCAGGTGCCTCAGTATGTCATCATGGACAGCAGACTATACAAGTGAGGATATTCATTGCCTTTGCTCCAATGTGTGTCCAAGCAAGAAGCCAGTTAAATACTCCAAGAAGTGCATGAAGGCTTTTGCGAGGACCACGCTGTGGGGCAGAGCCTCGCCAAGAAGATTTTGGCCCACCATGAACGGAGACGCGATGGAATATGTCAAGAAGTGTGACAAGTACCAACGTTTTGCCAATTTACCTCAAGCTCCTCCTAATGAACTCACCTAGATGACCAGTCCTTGGCCCTTTGCTGTCTAGGGCATTGACCTTATCGGGTCATCGCCCACGGGAAAATGAGGAGTAAAGTATGCAATAGTGGTGGTCAATTACTTCATGAAGTGGGTCGAGGCCAAGCCACTCGCTACAATCACTTCTAAAAAGGCACTAAACTTTGTCATCAAAAATATCGTTTGCCGCTACGGGCTCCTAAGGAAGATAGTCTCCGACAACAGCCTACAATTTGACAGCGAGGTGTCCACAGACTTTTGTTAGCGACACGGAGCTATGAAGAGCTTTTCCTATGTGGCCCACCCACAGGAAAATAGGAAGGTGGAAGCAGTCAACAAAACGCTCAAAGTCACCTTGAAGAAAAGGCTTGAACAGGCGAAAAGAGCATTGTAACGTCCCAAATTCGCTAATAAGGCTTAGTGCCTTGATTAGAATTCCAGGAGGGAAATATCTGATTTAATTGTGTTAATACGTGGATTAAGTGATTAGAAATGCATGTTTAGGTGAATTAAATATGCATGTGGGCCCATTTTAGTTAATAGGGGAATATTTGTAATTTTGGCCCGTTGAGGGCATAAATGTGAATAATATGAGTGTTATGCTTGATATTATTGTGATGGTCCTAGGGATCAGAATAGCGAAATAGTATCAACAACATCGAATAATCGGCTTAGAGTGAGCCTAGGGGTATTTTGGGAACATAGTATGTGTTTGGGATTTATCGGGTTTTGGGTAGCGATTTAGCGATCATTTGGGCATGTTGGGATTAAATGGGGAATTATAGGAGCACTTGAGGAATTAGCGGGATGTGGAAAATGACGTGATTGCCCTTGGTGGCATTAAGGGATTAAGGTTACACTTAGGGGCATTTTTGGACTTAGGCAGGTGAGGATAAACTCAAGCCCAAAAAAAACTTCTAGAACTAAGGAGAAACATAAAACAGAACCTCTCAGCCTATCTCTCTTTCTCTCTCTCGGCTCTCTCTCCCTCTCTTGGTGACTTAGAGAATTTTTGGAAGAATTGAAGGAAAAACTCAAAATTTGAGGCTAGAAGTTGAGGATTTGCAACTGGAGGTGTTGGAGATCTAGCTTAAGGTCGGAATCATCACTAAGGTAACATTTAGAACAAGTTTTCTTACTGAATTTTCTGGATTACTTTAAGTGGTTTGAGGTTTTGAACTCAAGTATTCAAGCTTAAGTTGTAGTAAGATTTTAGTTAAGCTTTTTGGGTGCTTGTGCTAATTATGTTGCTTGGATATGAATTTTGGACTGAATTCTAGGTTTGAGGTTTGGAATTGGTGAATTTCAGGAAGTTTAGCTCATAAAATGCATGAGGATTTCTGGGTTTCGGGGCTCGTGTCGCGGCCTTGTTCTTCAAGCGTCGTGACTTGCATGAACTCTGAGGCTTGGGAGCCTCGAATATTTTCCCAGGTGCCGCGACACAAGCTGAGGCGCGCTGCGGCCCGTGTCCCCCAGATGAGAGATCTAGAGCTCTATGACTTGCAGCAGGACGTGGCTCAAATTAGGGGAAATGGCCTATGTTGGGTTTTAAGCTCGGGAACCCAAATCTTAAGGCTCGAGAAGGATTCTACTACCTGGTTTAGTAGAATTCGAGGTCCCGAAGGCTAGTATTTTATTCCAAAGTTCTTAATTTGTTAGGGATTGATGGATATCTATTTATTATGGCGGTGTGAATAGGTTTTACGTCAAAGCTTGGGTTGGGGGATCTTGATTAGGATCGCGTTAATCTACCAGCTCGGGACACATGTAAGAAAACTATTTGCGTCGATAGAGCAGGGCATGGCCCTATTATTTTTGTTTCAGGGCACGACCCTATTATTTATGTTTAATGTATGTGTGAATACTTGTAAATTCTATGCTATGATGTGCATGATTATGAATGAATGGCGAAGGCCGAGAGCGACGAAGGCCAGAAATGGCGAAGGCCGGAAACGACAAGAGCTGAGATCGACGTTAAGCATGCTGAGTGTAGGCTGCTAGGGAAAGACCCCCTAAGGGTGTTGTATTCACTTGTCTAGTGAAGACCGTGGACTCAGTGTCTGGTACAGCACCTAGGTCGGCTTAGGCCGCTATATGTTTAATTTGTACATTATTGGATTGATTGTGACATGTTATGCGTTGAGTTTTCTTGCTGGGCTTCGGCCCACAGGTGCTCTATGGTGCAGGTAAGGGAAAGGGAGGGGTCGACCAACCATGAGTTGGAGAGCGTGGAGCGGCGTGTACATGTTCGGCCTACCTGGCTGCCACAGCCGGGGTTGTTTGAGGAATTTACTATAGATGGCTGATTTTGTCTCTTAGGTCGACTGTATTCACATTTTTGAGTTGTAATATATTTTCAAACAGTAATTTGGGATCCCAAATGTACAACTTTTACGATTTTAATGAATTTCCAAATCTTTTATAATTAATGTTATCAAATGAGTTTCATTTCAATTTAATCACACTTTTCAACCTAAAACCTTGATTAGCGATCTAATGGCACATTTATAAATCACATGGTAATGGCTCTAAGGTAGTAAGGCGTTACACGCTTGGGCCGAGGAGCTGCCTAAGGCAATTTGGAGTTACCACACCACTGCCAGTACCTCTAGTGGCCACTCACCATTCTCTATTGCCTATGGGTAGAGGCCATGCTCCCGGTTGAACTAGCAATCTCCATGCACCGACGGGATACGTATGATCTGACCACAAACCGTGCTTTACTCCGAGAGTCCCTGGACCTTGTGGAGGATCTTCGTGAAGCTTCTCAGCTTCAAGTAGCATCCTACCAACATAAAGTAGTATTTCAACTCTAAAGTGAAGGATAGAAAGTTTGGGGTCAGAGATCAGGTGTTGTGAAGAGTCTTCTTAGTCACCCAAGACCCCGGTGTGAGAGTGCTGGGACCTAACTGGGAGGGCCCATGCCAAGTTGAGAGCGTTGTATGTCAGAGGACATACAAGTTAGCCCAAATGAATGGGGAATTGATACCACATACCTTGAATTCCGAGCATCTTCACCGGTATTACCAGTGATATGAGCAGTAAATTAATTAATTTTTCTATTCTCCTTGTAGTCTCCAAGCACAGTTAATGGAAACCGTGTAAACAAAACACGGTAAAATTTGTTGAGATCTTATATTTATTTCCTTTATTATGTATGTACTACTCGTAGAGCACCCACTCATTGGCCTGGACAAGTGAACGTAGACTAGTCTCCGATCACTTGGGGGGCATGGAGTTAGGCAAGCTTGTAGAGTACCATGCCTCGCGGAGAATGACCTAGGAGACTAAGCTTGTCAAAACAGGAGCAGGCTTAGCATCAATACCCCAAGAATAGAAAAACCTTGGAAACTAAGAAGCCTTGAGTCTGCGACCTAAGAAACTAAGAAGCCTTGAGTCTGCGACCTAAGAAACTAAGCTTGTTTAGAGTGGACTAGGCTTAGAGTTAGAGACTAAAGACTAAGAATCCTAGTAGCGCGAGAACTGACCTAGGTCACCTCTTGTGGAAGTTGCGCTCGAGGAGCACTAACCAAGTCCCTAGATCTCGAGATGCGAATGGAAGAGCGAGTCCTCTGTACTCGATCCAAAGGCATGGAATTAGGTCACCTCCCACGGACACTGGGCCTGAGAAGCACTGACCATGTCCTCGGTAAGCCATAAGAAAAAATAGCACCGGGAAGTCGATGACCTGGGAAGCTAGGCTAGTCAAGGAGTGTAGCGTCCCTAATGTATACGACCCCATAGCTAAGTGCCCTGGGAAAAATCCAATGTCAAAGAGATCCAAGTAACGCAAGAGTGGATTTAGCATATTCTCCCAAGGACAGCACGCGCCTGAGGAGTTATAACAAAATCCCAATCCTCGAGATGTGAACGAAAGCCAGAGTCGTCTGTACTCAGGAACGAGCCTAAGTCATCTGACTTAAAAACCCAAGTAGCGCGAGTACGAACTGAGGTTACCTCCTGAGGACACCGTGCCCGGGGAGTATTGGCTTAGTCCTACGATCTCGAGATGTGAATGGAAACCTGAGTCATTGGAACTCAGAGCTAGACCTCGAGTGCTAAAACTTGAGTATTATGAAAAACCTAGTCTCAAGGCGTGAACTCGATGACCTGAGCCTGGGATGATGAGTTCACGACTTCCACATGATTAGATTCGAGTTATGCACTCGGGGGCGAATCAAAAGGCCCGAACTGGTCCACCGGTGACCATGTACTCGGGGGGCAAGTAGCTTAGTGCGAAGGACCTCCTAAGGGCCCGAGTCATTAAGACTCAGGGACACAAGACGACATTGAAGTTACTTTCAAGGACAGCGAGCCTGGAAGACAACACTAAATGTCCTAAGCATCGAGCACTAAGGTAAAAAACCATACAGTGCAATAGATCTCCTGAAAGCCCGAGTCGTTGAAACATGAAGGCGTAGGATAGCCAAGTGCCCTCACTTGAGAGCGCACCAAAGTTACTCTTAGGACCACAAGGCTAAGAAGAAACACTAAATGCACAAGCGTCTAGACACTGGCAGGAAGTTCCTCAAGCTCTAAGTACCACAGGCTAGCTCCGTCCTGAGTTGTTGGAACTCGGGAACGTAGTGCCGTATCAACTGAATTACTTGACCTCGCGTTTAAGTTACTCTCGAGGATCGTGGGCCTACAGAGCAACACTAAATGCCTAAAAATTGTTTAAGGACTAAGAAAAGTCAATAAAGACTTGAGTCTTCGAGACTCGAGCATAAGACCTAAGTCAGCGACTTGGGACTCTCGTGAGTTACGTTATGTTGAGTCGAATGAACAAAGTCCATGTTGCCTATTTACTAAGTGTCAATTAGATGATAATAGTGTAGTCATGGAAATAAAGCAGTGCAAGCTGCGTATGTTTAAATGGAAAATGATTTATAATAGTGCTAGGGGGCTCGAGCTTTGATTGTCTATACCTAAATAAACTATGGCACGCAGGCCTACTTAGCTAAAAATATACATATAAAGAACAAAATTATTTGGGCCCTTGGCTTGGAGGAACCTCTGCCACCAGCTCGAACACTGGATCAGCCTCAGGGATGCGACCCGCCGCCGTACCTTCCCTCTTTTGCGCTGCCTTGGCCTCCTTCGGCTCTAGGCGCGCCTCGAGCATAGTCATCATGTTGGGCTCCTCGGTGAAGGAGAGATCCATTTCTCTTTTGTTCTTCCACACAACAAAGGGTGTATTGTCAGCTATCATGTCGAGGTCCTTTTCTAGTTCTTCCACTCAGAGACGGAGATAAACGCTCGAAGACTTTGTAGCGTCCTAAATTTGCTAATAGGGCTTAGGGCCTTGATTAGCGTGCCTGGAGGTCAATAAGTGATTTATTATTTAGATATGTGAATTTGATGAGTATGTGATTAGAAATGCATGTTTAGGTGAATTAAATATGCATGTGGGCCCCATTTGGTTATTAGGGCATGTTTGTAATTTTAGCCCGTTGAGGGCATAAATGCAATATTTGTGATGCACGATACGAGACAGTCATAGGGAGCGGTTTAGCTAGAAAGTCACAACGGGGTCGAATACCTGACTCGGGGCGAGTCAAGGGGTATTTCGAGCATTAGACATTTTTTGGGTTATCGGGTTATGAAAATAAATATTTGGAGATATATTTGAAGTTAGAACGTTTAGGATGGAATATTAGGGAGATTTACCATTTTTCCCTCGAGGACGTTTTTGGTACCCCGAGCCTTGGAGGTAACTTAAGTGACCTAGGATAAGTAAAACAAAACTTACGAAACACTTAGAACTTGGTAAACCGACCCAAATACCTTTCCCTCTTTCTCTTATTTTCTCTAAACCTTACCAAGGGAAACATTGAAGATTAAGCAAGGAATTTGGACTCTAAACTTGGGGATTAGCTCAGTTTCAACTTGTGGATTCAAGCAGAGGATAAGGTAAGCTTTGAACTGTGATTTTAGCCTTTAGATTCTGTAATTATTGGCTAAGTTTTTTGCTTTCTTAAGTCTTTGAAGATGAAGATTGAATTTGGGGTTTGATGAGATTTTAAGCTAGCTTTTTGTTAGGATGTGTTGCAGGGACTATTCCAGAACTTTTGTGGTGATTAAATTGAGTTGTTAGATTGATTTTGGGGTAAATTGGCTTGGTTTTGGTTGTGAAAATGGGGGATTTTTCTGGTTTCGAAGGGTCAGGCCGTGACATTGTTCTTGGTGAGCCGCAGCCCTCTAGAACGTTTGGGAGGCCAAGAAGAGGGGCGGGCCGCGGCACCCTATAGGTTGGGCCACAGCGTGCATATGCTATAATGGGGGGCTAGGTTTTTGGTTGAGGCGGGCCGCGGAACAAGGCCTTGGGGCTACGATGCTTAGTGGGTTTTTAGACCCCGAGAAGGTTTTAGGCTCGGGAATCTAAAAGTTAAGGCTCGGGATGGATTCTATCACCCGAATTGATAGAATTCTAGGTCCCGAAGATTATAATTATAACCCAAAGTTCTTTAATGGATTAGAACTTGATGGATGGATGTTGTTGATACGTTGTGACTAGGTTTTCAGCGAGGCTCAGATTAGAGGACTGTGCTCGGGATATCGGAGCTCGGGAAGCTTGGGACACAGGTAAGAAAACTGTTGTACCCGTAGAGCAGGGCATGGCCCTATAGTTTGTGTTGCAGGGAATGGCCCTATGTGATTGTGTTGCAGGGCGTAGCCCTATTGTTTATGCTTGTATCAGTTTAAGTATTTGTTAAGTTTATGCTATGTGTTGCATATCTGTAAATGCACGGCAAGGGACGGAAATGGTGAAGGCTGAGAACGGCAAGGCCGGGTACGGCAAAGGGTCGGGAACGACATCAAGGACGTGGAGTACAAGGCTGAGTACGGCAAGGGGCCGGGAGCGGCGTTAAGCACGTGGAGTGCAAGTCGCTAGGGTGAGACCCTTCTTGGATGCCTGGGACATCCTCATGGTGTAGATCGCGAACCCAGGGCCTGGTAAAGCGCCTGGGACGGCATGGTCGTTATGTGTTTAGCCTGTTGGCGGCTTTTTTATATGCTGATTGATAATTATGCATTTTTTGATTGCTTGTGTGGAGTTTTCTAGCTGGGCTTCGGCTCACGAAAGCTCTTTGGTACAGGTGAGGACAAGGGAAAGGTCGATCAACCATGAGTACGGAGAGCGTGAAGCGGCGTGTACACGTTCGCCCTACCTGGCTGCCACAGCCAGGGGTATTTTTAGGAGATGTTTTGTATTAGTCCGAATTTTTTCGTCTAGTCGACTTTAATTATATTTTGAGTTGTAAATATTTCTAAACCGTATTTTGGGATCCCAAATGTATAAGGCTTTATAATTTCAATGAATGGTTACATTTTCAAATTATATGATTTCTATTACAGTTTATACACTTTTAACCTAAAACCTTGATTAACGAGTTAATTGCACGTTTTAAACGCACTTAGTAACGACTCTAAGGAAGTAGGGCGTCACAACTTGGTATCAGAGCGAGCCAAGGTTTATGGCTCCTGGAGATTGACCGAACATGTACGCTCGCTGTCAGTGACAAGCTCGACTCAGGGTTGGGTGGTAATGATTGAATTATATGCTTTATTATGTGTTTAAGTGCCCTGTTTGCCTGATTATTTTATATATAGCATGATGAATGTGTTAACATATGCATGATGCTAGGGCATGGCCCCTTGAGTGTTGTATGTTGTTTGTGTTATGTGGAAGGCTGGTTATGGTTGGTTGGTGTGAATTGGGAGGTGGTTTTGGATGTTGTTATCGTGCATGATGAGTGGCGTCATTGATTGCATGCATATTGTTGAGTTGCCTCGAAAATCATCTAGACTCCACGGAAATAGGGCCAAGGATGACAACCAGGGTCAAGACCCTCCACCTGCCCCACATAATTGGCAACAAATGTTTGCCGAAGTGGAAGCTTGATTGCATCAAACAGAGGAAGAACTTCGACAGCTGAAGCATCAGGCCCCTCCTCAGGCCACTGGGTTGCCAATTCAGCAAGTTGTGGCGCCAGTGCCGGTTCAGCCTGTAATGGAGAATAGGTGGGAACCTTTGTATGAGAGGTTCATGAAGCAGCATCCTCCCACCTTCAAGGGTGGACCAGACCCACTACAGGGAGAGCAGTGGATGAATATGATTTCCTCCATCTTGGATTTTATGAGGGTGGTAGGGAATGAGAGGGTAGCTTGTGCCAGCTAGATGTTCAGAGAGGATGCCCGCATCAGGTGGGATGTAGTGACTCAGAGAATTAATGTTACAGTGATGACCTCGGAAGAGTTCAAAAATATTTTTAATGAGAAGTACTATAGTGTTGCAGTCCGAGCTGCAAAGGTTGATGAGTTTATCAACCTGACTCAGAATCGGTTGACAGTTACTGAGTATGCTTTGAGATTTGACCAGTTGGCGAAGTTTGCACCGGATTTGGTGCCGACTAATGCGAAAAGAAGGGATAGGTTTGTACGGGGGTTGAATGTTATGTTTACCCGTGATGTTAAGATTACTTTGGATCCAGAGACTACTACATATGCTCAGGTAGTGGACAAGGCCCTTACAGCTGAGAGGGCCGAGGATCAGATATGGAGAGAGGGCGCTGCTAAGCGCAATGCCAGAAGGACGGTGCCTCCTTTCAATGGATCCAGTCGGGGTAGTTACCCCAGTGAACAGAAGAGGAAGGCCCCAGATTCTTTTGTTCCTCCTAGTTCGGATAGGAGGGCACAAGGTGCTTTTAGTGGCCGTCAGGGCGGGGGTGACAACTGGAGGAGTTTTCCAGTGTGTCCTCGATGCAGACGATGACATCAGGGAAAATGAAGGATCAGGGCCTGCTTTATCTGTGGGAGTATCAATCATCTGAAGAAGGATTGCCCACAAGCCAAGAAAAAGGAGGCGAAGCAGGGCGACATTCTCGCTCCTACCAGAGTATTTACTTTGACTCAGACTGAGGCAGAGGCTAGCCCCTTGGTTGGGACAAGTCAGATTTCTAGTGCTGGTTCTTCTTATACTGCATTGATTGATTCAGGGGTTACTCATTCATTTGTGTCTGCTAGAGTGATTGACCAGCTGTGTAGACCTAGTGATCTGTATGCTAGGGGTTTTCAGACTTTGTTGCCAACTGGGGAACTGGTAGTCTCTAGGAGATGGATTAGAGCATTGCCCGTAGAGATAGAAAGTAGGGAGTTTTCTGTTGATCTGATTGAGTTAGAGATGGATGACTTCGATATGATCCTAGGGATGGATTGGTTATCGAAGTATGGGGCGGCGGTTGACTGCAAGCGCAGGATGGTGACTTTTGAACCAGAAGGGGAGGTACCCTTTGTATTTGTGGGGACAGTTAGTGGACCGCGAGTACCTATGATTTCAGCACTGAAGGCTAGAGACCTGATGCAGGAAGGTTGCATAGGATTCCTAGCGAGCATTGTGGATACCTCTAGGGTTATGTCGGTTGGACCGAGTGAGACCAGATTGGTATATGAGTTTCCATATTTATTTCCAGCAGATTTGCTAGGGTTGCCGCCACAACAGGAGATCGAGTTTGTTATAGAGTTGGCACCAGGGGCGGAGTCAGTATCTAGGACACCTTACAGAATGGCTTTGGTAGAGTTAAATGAGTTGAAGATTCAGTTGCAAGAGTTATTGGATTTGGGGTTCATCAGATCGAGTTTCTTGCCATGGGGTGCTCCAGTGTTGTTTATTGAGAAGAAGGATGGATCTTTAAGAATGTGTACTGACTATAGGGAGTTGAACAAGTTGACCATTAAGAACAAGTACCCACTACCTAGGATTGATGACTTGTTTGACCAGCTACAAGGAAAGAAGTGCTCTCTACGATTGACCTCCGGTCAGGTTACCATCAGTTAAGGATTAAAGAGGAGGACATACCAAAGACCGCTTTTCGCACAAGATATGGACACTATGAATTCCTAGTTATACCCTTTGGATTAACCAATGCCCCAGCAGCTTTTATGGACATGATGAATAAGGTTTTCAAGGACTATTTTGACAAGTTCGTGATTGTGTTTATTGACGATATATTGGTGTATTCTCAGTCAGAGACAGAGCACGAGCAGCATTTGCGTCTGGTATTGTAGCGGTTGAGAGAACATAGGTTATATGCTAAGTTCAGCAAATGTGAGTTTTGGCTATTGATAGGATAGATTTTTAATACTTTTTAGTCTTAGTTTTATTATTATTATTTTATATTTTTAGTTCTTTTTATGTGTGGTTGTTGTATTTTTCAGGTTGTCATTTGCTAAATAGATATTTGAGAAATATTTCAAAATTTATTTGAAATATTATCTTCAATCAAGAGAAAAACAATAAAAAGATATTTATTTGAATTTATTGGAGAAGTAAAGGAGAATTCAAACTTAAATTGTTGGAAAAATCTGAGATATTTTGAATTTGAGACATTTTCGGTATTTTGACCATATCTCTCGACTCACTTCTCTGATTTACGTGTTCTTGGTCGAGTTGGAAAGCTTATTCAAAGACCTACGAAAACTTGTTTCACAAGAAAAGTCAAATTCGGACGTTTACGTGGTGATATTTGACCTACAAGATTAGGCAAGCTAGAGTTACGGGATTTGAAATTCAAATGAAGATATTTTGGAGCATTCTCAAGTAACAAATGGAAACATCTAGAAAACTCTTTTCGCAATCTTATCACTATAAAATGAGTGATTTAGACTATTTTAGATAGGATCTATTTATGTTAACCTACTATTAGAATAGGAAGAAAGAAATCTATAATTGATTAATAAAATTAGTAGAATGAAAAATTGATGAAATTAACACCCTAGGTCTTTTTCATAGTGATTTAAATATTTATATAGTTGTTTTTGTTTAAAGTTATTTTCAAATTTAAAAATCAAATTCTTAGTTGTCAAATAGAAATTAAAAGAACAATTGTTGGTAATTGGAAAATAGTCTTCGTGGGAACGATACTCTATTTATCATCTATATTACTTGAATCGATTGCGTGCACTTGCGTATCATATTTTCACGATCAGCTACCGCAATTCATGTTTCTGGGCCATATTGTTAGTAAGGAGGGGATTCTGGTTGACCCAAGTAAGATTGAGGCAGTGAGAGATTGGACTAGACCGAGCAGTGTTTCGAAAGTTAGGAGTATTCTGGGATTGGCAGGGTATTATTGGCGGTTCGTTGAGGGGTTCCCCAGGATAGCCACATCGTTGACTGAATTGACGAGGAAGAAGACCAAGTATGTGTGGACAGACAGGTGTGAGAACAGTTTTAAGGAATTGAAGCGGCGACTGATCACCGCCCTAGTGTTGAGTCTGCCGACAGACAATGAGAAGTTTGTGGTTTATTGTGATGCTTCCAGACAGGGTTTAGGGTGTGTGCTGATGCAGGCCGGAAAGGTGATCGAGACAACTAAAGGAATATGAGAAAAGATATCCCATGCATGATCTGGAGTTGGCAGCGGTGGTATTTGCACTCAAGGTTTGGAGACATTATTTATATGGTGAGAAGTGCGAAATATACACCAACTATAAGAGTTTGAAGTACTTCTTTACTCAGAAGGAGCTGAATATGCGCCAGAGACGGTGGCTGGAATTGGTAAAGGATTATGACTGTGATATCCTATACCATCCTAGGAAGGCTAATAGAGTGGTTGATGCATTGAGTCTGAAGGGCCCATGATAATTGTTTAGTTCGAGACAAATATCTGATAGGTTAGCTGAGGAGATGACTAGAGAAGGTATAGAGTTGGTGGTTGGTCAGTTAGCCAACATCACTCTTCAGTATACACTCCTTGAGAGGATCAAGGAAGCGCAGGGGAAGGATCCCCAATTGAGAGGGCTTAGAGAGAGTGTCTTAGTCGGGGTGGCTAAGGACTTCTCTATCTCAGAGATGGGATTACTAAAGTACAAGGGTCGGATCTGCATTCCGATGGATTCTGATATCCGACGAGAGATTTTGGATGAATCTCATACCACTCCCTATTCTCTACATCTAGGTACGACGAAGATGTACCAAGATTTGAGAGCTTTGTATTGGTGGCCGAGAATGAAGAAGGACATGGTGGATTATGTGGCCAAGTGTTTAACTTGTCAGCAGGTAAAGGCTGAACATCAGAGGCCATCATGGTTATTGCAGCCTCTAGGGATTCCAGAGTGGAAGTGGGAGGATATCACCATGGAATTCATAGTTGGTTTGCCGAAGACTGTGTGTGACGGTCAGAATCCCGTGATCCGTAGAGGGAAAGACTGGGTAAAAAGCTGTGCAATCCCACATTGCCTGGGAAAGGTCAAGTGTGATGATTCTAAGATTGTGTAGGTATGAGACTACACAGTTGAAGAGGGCTTAAATGGATTGATGGGTACTACCTATGCCAACAAGATGCATCTTCTTTTTAGTAGTACATCACTTGAGAACTCCAAAGTTAAGCGTGCTTGACCTGAAGCAATCTTATGATGGGTGACCTCTTGGGAATTTTTCCTAGGAAGCGTGCGAGTGAGGAAAAAGCATGCTGGAAAGACTCGTGTTGGTTTGTAGGGTTAGTCGTCATTCCAGGAAGCAACCATAGTGACGTGGGGTGTTACAAATGGTATCAGAGCCTTGACCCAGCTGGAAGTATGGCCGACAGGGATGTCGGGCCTGTAAGGGGGGTGATTGTTACAGTCAGAATCCTGTGATTCGCATAGGGCAAGACTGGGTAAAAATCTATTCAATCCCACATTGCCTGGGGAAGGTCAAGTGTGATGATTCTAAGACTGTGTAGGTATGGGACTACACAGTTGAAGATGGCTTAAATGGATTGATGGGTACTACATATGCCAACAAGATGCATCTTCTTTTCGGTAGTCCATCACTTGAGAACTCCAAAGTTAAGCATGCTTGACCTGGAGCAATCTTATGATGGGTGACCTCCTGGGAAGTTTTCCCAAGAAGAGTGCGAGTGAGGACAAAGCGCACTGGAAAGACTCGTGTTGGTTTGTAGGGTCAGTCGTCATTCCAAGAAGTAACCATAGTGACGCGAGGCGTTACACAGTGGCATGATTCAGTATGGGTGATTGTGGATAGGTATACCAAGTCCGCCCAATTTTTACCTGTCAGGACGACTTATACTGTGGAGCCATATGCCGAGTTGTATGTGAAGGAAATTGTTCGAATTCATGGGGCTCTGAGGTCGATTGTATCCGACAGAGACCCCACCTTCACCTCCAAGTTTTGGCAGAGTCTACAGAAGGCTATGGGCACGCAGTTGCGGTTTAGTACCGCTTATCATCCTCAGATGGATGGGCAGTCTGAGAGGACGATTTAGTTACTTGAAGATATGCTACGAGCCTGTGTGCTAGATTTTGGGGGATCTTGGAGTAAGTATCTCCCTTTGATTGAGTTTTCGTACAACAACAGTTACTAGGCGACTATCGGGGTGGCTTCGTATGAAATGCTATATGGGAGGAAGTGCAGATCACCTATCCATTGGGATGAGACGAGTGAAAGGAGGTACTTAGGTCCTGAGATAGTTCAGAGGACCAATGAGGCGATTGAAAAGATTAGAGCTCGAATGCTCGCCTTCGAGAGTCGCCAGAAGAGTTACTCGGACTTGAAACGCAGGGGCGTAGAGTTTCAAGTCGGTGACCATGTGTTCCTTAGGGTTTCACTTTTGAGAGGAGTGAAACGGTTTGGTGTTCAGGGCAAGCTGAGCCCTAGGTTTGTTGGCCCCTTTGAAATTCTGGAACGGGTTGGAGAGGTAGCTTACAGATTGGCGATGCCTCCAGCTCTATCAGGGGTTCATGATGTCTTTCACATATCCATGCTCCGGAAGTACGTATCAGATTAGACACATGTATTGAGTTATGAGAACTTGGAGCTAGACCAGGATTTATCATATGAGGAAAAGCCGGTTCAGATTCTCGACCGGAAGGATAAAGTCTTGCAGACCAAGACCATCGCTTTGGTGAAAGTGCTGTGGAGGAACAGCAAGGTTGAGGAGGCGACGTGGGAACTTGAATCAGATATGTGGGAGCGGTATCCCGAGTTATTCAAGTAATTTCGAGGACAAAATTTCTGTAAGGAGGGGGATAGTTGTAGCATCCCAAATATGCTAATAGGGCTTAGGGCCTTGATTATCATGCTTGGAGGGCAATAAGTGATTTATTATTTAAATATGTGAATTTGATGAGTATGTGATTAGAAATGCATGTTTAGGTGAATTAAATATACAAGTGGGCCCCATTTGGTTATTAGGGGCATGTTTGTAATTTTAGCCCGTTGAGGGCATAAATGCAATATTTGTGATGCACGATCCGAGACAGTCCTAGGGAGCGGTTTAGCTAGAAAGTCACAACGAGGTCGAATACCTGACTTGGGGCGAGTCAAGGGGTATTTCGAGCATTAGACATTTTCTGGGTTATCGGGTTATGAAAATAAATATTTGGAGATATATTTGAAGTTAGAACGTTTAGGAGGGAATATTGGGGAGATTTACCATTTTGCCTTCGGGGACGTTTTTGGTACCCCGAGCCTTGGAGGTAACTTAAGTGACCTAGGATAAGTAAAAAAAACTTAGGAAATACTCAGAACTTAGTAAACCAACCCAAACACCCTTTCCTCTCTCTTTTATTTTCTCTAAACCTTACCAAGGGAAACATTGAAGATTAATTAAGGAATTTGGGCTCTAAACTTGGGGATTAACTCAATTTCAACTCGTGGATTCAAGCAGAGGATAAGGTAAGCTTTGAACTGTGATTTTAGGCTTTAGATTCTGTAATTATTGGCTGAGTTTTTAGCTTTCTTAAGTCTTTGAAGATGAAGATTGAATTCGGGATTTGATGAGATTTTAAGCTAGCTTTTTGTTAGGTTGTGTTGCTGGGACTATTCTAGAACTTCTGTGGTAATTAAATTGAGTTGTTAGATTGATTTTGGGGTAAATTGGCTTGGTTTTGGTTGTGAAAATGGGGGATTTTTCTGGGTTCGAAGGGTTGGGCCACTGCATTGTTCTTGGTGAGCCGCGGCTCCCTAGAACATTTGGGAGGCCAGGAAGAGGGGCAGGCCGTGACACCCTATAGGTTGGGCCGCGATGCACATATGCTAAAATGGGGGTTGGGTTTCTGGTTGAGGCGGACCGCAACATAAGGCCTTGGGGCCGCGACGCATAGTGGGTTTTTAGACCCCGAGAAGGTTTTAGGCTCAGGAATCTAAAAGTTAAGGCTCAGGATGGATTCTATCACCCGAATTGATAGAATTCAAGGTCCCGGAGATTAGAATTATAACCCAAAGTTATTTAATGGATTATAACTTGATGGATGGATGTTGTCGATACGTTGTGACTAGGTTTTCAGCGAGGCTCGGATTAGAGGACTGTGCTCGGGATATCGGAGCTCGGGAAGCTTGGGACACATGTAAGAAAACTGTTGTACCCGTAGAGCAGGGTGTGGCCCTATAGTTTGTATTGCAGAGCACGGCCCTATGTGATTGTGTTGCAGGGCGTAGCCCTATTGTTTATGCTTGTATCAGTTTAAGTATTTGTTAAGTTTATGCTATGTTTTGCATATCTGTAAATGTACGGCAAGGGACGGAAATGGTGAAGGCTGAGAATGGCAAGGCCGGGTACGGCAAAGGGTCGGGAACGGCATCAAGGACGTGGAGTACAAGGCTGAGTACGGCAAGGGGCCGGGAGCGACGTTAAGCACGTGGAGTGCAAGTCGCTAGGGTGAGACCCTTCTTGGATGCCTGGGACATCCTCATGGTGTAGATCGCGAACCCAGGGCCTGGTAAAGCGCCTGGGACGGCATGGTCGTTATGTGTTTAGCCTGTTGGCGGCTTTTTTATATGCTGATTGATAATTATGTATTTTTTGATTGCTTGTGTGGAGTTTTTTTGCTGGGCTTCAACTCACGAAAGCTCTTTGGTGCAGGTGAGGGCAAGGGAAAGGTCGATCAACCATGAGTACGAAGAGCGTGAAGCGGCGTGTACACGTTCGGCCTGCCTGGCTGCCATGGCCAGGGATATTTTTAGGAGATGTTTTGTATTAGTCCGAATTTTTCGTCTAGTCGACTTTAATCATATTTTGAGTTGTAAATATTTCTAAACCGTATTTTGGGATCCCAAATGTATAACGCTTTATAATTTCAATGAATGGTTATATTTTCAAATTATATGATTTCTATTACAGTTTAGCTACAATTTTAACCTAAAACCTCGATTAGCGAGTTAATTTCACATTTTAAATGTACTTAGTAACGACTCTAAGGAAGTAGGGCGTTATAGACTTACCCTTATGGAGGAGTGGCGGCTGACAGTGATCACTGAAACCTTGTTGTCACTGCCACAGCAAGCGAATCTGGGAGAAGGCATCTCGCACAAGGACCCAACTATCCCTTGGAGGAGCTCCACAGTGAGCAGAGCAGTCTTCCTTCCTACTCTCCCCACGAGGAGAGGTTCCAACTCCTCGCGGCTGGGAGGAGCGACAGAATCCTGCGGCCAGTCCTCATGTAGGAACTCAGCAAGGAGTCTGAAGTCCTTGCTGCACTCATCAATATGGGCATTGTAATACTCAACGACCTATTTGTGCTTCTCGAAGTCTTCCCCGTCATAATGCTCTAGGAAGCCTATCAAGCGAGGTGCTCTGACTGGAGGAGGGTTGGGCACCTTTGAAGGGATTCCTTGCCCTTCCTAGAGAATCCTCTATCTTGAGAGGGGGCGGGGGGCGGGGGGCGGGGGGGAATCTTGAGGTCAATGACCTCACCATGAGCCACTGTCCTCGAGGTGGGGGCCAGTGGAACAGCTTCACAAGCTACTGAGGCCACCAGGGCTGGGAGTGCCATAGCTGAGGGTGTGGACGCCGTGGTTGAAATTTTTGTGAGGTCTATTTGAGAGGGCCCCGACACCCTCTGACGCTTCGACTTGACCAATTTGTACAGGCCCATGCTTTCTGCACAAAGAAAACAAAATGGTTAAGTCCTTGGAATGAAACAAAGCAGTAAGACTACAAAATGCATGCAAGACTGAAAATAAAAATCTCCTTGGGAGCCCCACCACGATCAAGCTCCTCTGGGTGGAGGACAGAATGGGCGAACTCATGGATGTGTCGCCCCATCTCCTGTGTCAAATTGGTCTCGTACTGCCAAAACCAGATGGCGTGCATAGACGCCACCTCGTCCAGAGGCACGAGACCTTGGGGATGTCTTCTCCTTCTCAGGTTGCGAAGGAATACATCGATGAGGTCCTGGTAGTCTTGGTACTTCTCTTTGGACTAGGGATGTCCCAAAACTTGCCCACACTAGAGAAGTGAGGGCGAAAATAAAGAATGGTTGGGACTAGTTCCCTTCCCTACGTGTTTGGCATAATGAAGAACAATTGGGGATTTAACTTGAGGTATGGAGGATGACTCGATCCTTGGTTGGAGCTGTGCCTCAAGATTTTCATCTTCCTTCACCTCCGTGGTAGCCTTGATGGCGAGGACGCTCTCTGCATGCTCCTTGCGAAGACGCTTCATATATTCAAATTGTGCCTTAGCCGCCATGTATACTGTGTGAAGCCTCGCCTCGTGTTGTGATTGCTTCAATTCTTGAAAGTTGGTGAGGACCACCAGACATATACTCTGCCCCTCTCGCAATAGCCTATACTGTCGGAGCTGGGCATTAGTGACAAGGAAGGTGAGATCCAACTCCTCGTCACGAATGAAGTTCATTATCTTAAACCTTTCGTCAAAAGAATCAATGAAAGTTGTGCGGTAGGAGAGACCTAAAATGAGACGTTTCAAGAGTAAGGACCGATTACGAGTGGGACACTATTAGATAAAATGACTAGAGGACAGAAACACTACCAACCCTAATGAAGTCTAGGAGTAGGGTGGGATTGGTCCTTGTCAAGAAACCACCTGCCCAGAAAAAGTGGTCCTTGTAGTCCCGAGCATGGTTCTCGTTGTTTCCGAGAGCTTTGTATCCCCCCTGGGAATGTATGCTTCATCAGGGTGTAATACCCATCTTGGTCTTTCTTCCTCGGACACTGCAAAAGTTGTAGACGTATAATATCTCACTGGGGAAGGTGCGGGCCAGTTCTGTCTCCTGTACATAACATAGAGCCCGACCAACACCCAATATCTATTTGAGGACAGCTGGAAAGGGGCTATGCCGACGAACATGAGGAAGTAGCTGGACACGAAGGAAAAGTTTGCAAGTTGAATAGGTCCATTTATGGACTTAAGCAGGCTTCTCGTTCCTAGAATCTTAGGTTTGATGAAATAATCAAAACCTATGGATTTGAAAAAAATATTGATGAGCCTTGTGTTTACCAACTGAAAGGAAATCAAATAGTGGTATCTCGGTTCTTTATGTAGATGATATCTTACTCATTGGAAACAATGTTATGAAATTATTAGATGTGAAGAATTGGCTAAACACTCAATTCCAAATGAAGGATTTGGGTGAAGCTAGTTATGTTCTAGGTATTCAGATCATTAGGGATAGAAAGAACAAACTCTTAAGCTCTATCTCAAGCAGCTTACATAGATAAAGTACTTAAACGTTTCTCAATGACAAATTCCAAGAAAGGGCATCTACTGTCCCACCATGGAATTCATCTTTCAAAGAAGCAGTCTCCCCAGACTCCTGAAGAGGAAGATGCAATGAGAAAAGTTCATTACGCATCTACAGTTGGAAGTCTGATGTATACTATGTTGTGTACTAGACCAGATATTTGTTATGCAGTGGGAGTAGTGAGCAGGTATCAGTTAAACCCAGGATCCAAACATTGGCTAGCAGTTAAGCATATCCTGAAGTATTTAAGGTGAACTAGGGATTATATGTTAGTCTACAAGGGTGGTGTTCTGAACCCTGTAGGCTACACTGATTTAGATTTTCAGACTGATGTCGATGACGGGAAGTCTACTTCTGAAATGGTGTTTACTCTTGGGGGTGGGGCTATGATATGGAGAAGCGTGAAGCAATCTGCGATCTTAGATTCCACCATGGAGGCTGAATACATAGCTTCATTAGAAGCAGCTAAGGAAATAATCTGGCTAAAGAAGCTCTATTTAGATCTTGGTGTTGTTCCAGAAATGGATAAACTGCTTGTGTTGTTTTGTGACAACACAAGAGCGATGGCCAACTCAAAATAACCTCGAAGTCACAAGAGGAGTAAGCGTATAGAAGGAAGTATCATATTATTCAAGAATATGTGGCTAGGGGAGATGTGAAGGTTAGGAAGATTACATCTAAAGACAATCTTCCAGATCCGTTTACAAAGACACTACCAAAAGCTACATTTGATAAGCATATCAAAGAAATGTGATTAGTAGAATTAAGGCATTAGTTTCAATTAGAGAAAGTGGGAGTTTGTTGGGGTTTTATGCCCTAATTAAAACTCAATTTCTTTGTAATCTCATTTATTATCAATAAAGAATAGAAATCATTTTTTGACTTGGTTAATCACTTTACTTACATGTTTTATTTCCATGATTATTTGTTTAATATAAAATTTTATTAAATCCTGAGCATATAGCTAATCATATTTATAGTGATGTAATCACAATGGAATATAAATATGATTATATGTTCAAAATCAGTTAGTCCTAAGATTAGTCAGTGCACATGATTTACACTGACTTGCCAATCTACGATATGATATACATACACATTGTAGTGTTATGTTCTTTCCAGAACATTAGCAAAGTAGATAAGATCGGATGTATTTGTTACATCAGACTGGACCGATATTGACAGTAGATCGGATAAGTGAACATACTGTTATTATCTATTCTAGTCATATCATATAGTTGACCATAGGTCAATTCATTCTCAATTATGAGTGGTTAGTATTCTAACTTATTGTATTATTTGAGTTCTTTGACTTGTTTGTTACCAGCTTACCCTACAGACTAGCCCATACTTACATCTTGGGAACTCAGTAATATAATTGAGTGGGAGTGTTAATCATAAATATGAACATCTATAGCTTCTGATGAAGAAGTGAAATGATGGTTTCCTTTTAGTTTGGTTCAAGGTGCTAAATGATAGAGATCTCATTTCAGTAATTAATATTAGTTTACTGAAATATCATTTACAAGGAACTAAGTGTTTTAGGGATAAAATACAATGAGGGGTACAAAAGTATTTTAGTCCCATCTCATTGTAGACCGTCTATAGAGGATTGAATGACAATTATGGTTGTAACAATGGATAATTAATAACGTATTTATATTGCTTATAGAGCGTTCTATGAATTCAAGAGTGCAATTCTGAGTCTTTAGTGGAGTCACACGAGGAATTAATAAGTTAGTAAATTTATTTGTTAAATTTATGATAACTTATTGGAGCTTGATTTTGTAGGCCCATGGTTCCCACCGTACCTTAGATAACATCATCTAGATAGTCTCAATTAATTGATTTAATTATCAATTAGAATTATCAAAGTTGACCAAGTCAATTTTGGATAGTTTCACAGAGTTATGTAATTTAGGGAAGAAAAGAGATATTAGGGAAGATTTATTAATTAGATAAATTGGTATCTAAATTAATAAATAAGTTTAAATAAAGGTTGAAATTATAAATAATTAATTAAATCAATGGAAAATAATACATGTCTTGCTTTTAAGTCCAACGGGCTTAATCAAATGGGAAAATTCACAGGCCTAAAGCCCATGATAATTTCTACCTAGGGCTGTTAATTGACTATTATTTTATTGATTTTTTAATTAAATAAGTGACCTAATTGTGTCTATAAAAGGAATGCTAAGTGAGAGTTGAAAACATATGTTTTTGAGAAGATTAGAAGATCTAGTCTTGATGCTCTAGGTTTTAGATTCTCTCTACAGTATAAGTCTTTTCCTAAGCCTCAATATTCTTCTCTCTGTATCTATCTCATGTGTTGAGAATTGCCCACTCTAGTCTAGGTGATTCTAAGGATACTTTGGAAGGCTGTGAAGATAATTGAAGAATAGTTCAGTTTCTTGGTGATACCTTGCGACAGAAAGGATACAAGGGTTAGAGAAACTGAAGGAATGACTCAATCATTCCTCTGCACAACAATGTAAGTGTTCTTATCATTAACTCTGTATGAATTAAATTTTAGAAACATGTTCTAGGTTTTCTTATATTAATTTGTTTAATATAAGATTTACATGAAAATGAACAAGATCCTGTATAAGTTTTCCCAACAACTGTCCGTCTTCTCGAGCCATCTGTAGAGTCTAGTGTCGAAGGTGTAGAACCCTTGTTGGTGTATTTGGTGGAGCTCCTTGGACATCTGAAACAACAAACCAAGCAGTTATCACCTTGACCCGAAGAAATATGGGTCAAAATGAGAATCCCAAAGACTATTGCTCGAGGAGAAGGGAAGAAAGAGTTTCTAAGGATGTGGGGTGTCCTCGGGGCCAAAGAGTCGACACCGGAGAACACCACCGGAAATTATGAACACTGCCGAAATTCAAGATTTTTCCACAATCCGATTGATTGCCTAGAAAGGCAAAAATTGCCTAAGGTGTGCAGTAGGCCATTTTGACACTTTCAAATGGAAAAATGTGTCTAGAAAGACCTATAAAAGGTCAAAATTGCCCCTCAAATGCCACAAAAAAAGACATTCCTAAGCATGCACCAAAACTATCACATGAAACTCGACGCAAACACGAAACCAAACACAAAACTAGTAAATACTCACCCGAGATATAGTGTCGATAGGTGCTGAAGTGAGTCCGAACTCTGAAGAATCGCTTGACGTTCACCTAGAAATAAGACGATTCTCTCCAACCGTCTAGAATTGCAGTGGAACCTCATGAATGGCTGAAGGACTGGGAAGCTTGAGAAATAAGAGAGAGTTTTTGAGATTTTGAATTTCAGATTGTTAAAGTTCATATTGAGAGGCAGTTTTTGAGTTTTTAAACTCGTAGAACTTGGGGTGGAAGCAACCCCACCCCGACCGTTGGATTATCTACAATGTAGGTACTCCAAAACAATCCAACGAAGAGGATCCAAAAGGTGCGGATCGTGATCATTGAAATTGGAAAAGGACGCCTTGGACACGGGGCGAAGGGACGCCTAGGGTACGAATTTGACATTTTAGGCTGTGGAGTTGACCCCTCATTAATTGCACGGATTGATGAGCCGTGCAGTCAACACGTGGTGTGATTTTCCAGAATGATGCCGGGGGAAGACCAAATGTCTCCCCCAGAAGAATTTTTCGAATTACTCATCTCAACCTAAATCTCCACTGTCCGAGGACGAGTGAAGACTTGGGGGTAAATGTTGTCCGTATTTTCACCACCCGCCATGTGGCAATTAGGAGTAATTAATGACAAGACAAGGTATGATGTTTTCGAAGTGTGAACTCCTCCAGGTACCTCGAGCAAGCTAGATACGGATGTCTCCAAGGGAGGCCATCCCCTAAGGTTCGTCCTCGAGGTGTGGATGTCTCCAAGTGAGATCCTCGCGCCTTCTTTAGTCAGCTATCCTCCATGTCTAGATTTTTTTCCTCGAGACCTAGACGAGCTGTCAGGTGTAAGTCACTACGCGTATGAACCACCAGAAGATCGTCTGACAACCTTTTGGAAAATTCTCGAGTAGTGGTGTCGAGTCGTACACTCGACAATCGACATTTCCCACTACGCTGCCTGACATGGGGAAAACGTGCAGCCGCACCCTGACACCGTTAGGGGCGTGTTTCCTATAAAGTTGGTAGACAACTTTTTGCAATGGGACCCGTGTAATTTGCCTGGGCTAGTGTACTCCCTTTTGTATTAATTTAGATTAATACCCCAACAATGGGGGAATTTTTATTTAATATATATTATTAACATTAATGACCCTAACGTCTATAAATATGGCTGGGGTATTTCCTTGTAAGGAGTCAGATTTAGAGAGAGAAACTCTGTAACTCAGTGCAATATATACGCTACCTCAGAAATAACATTCAAGCTTCAAGCTCACTAAATACCAGAGACTCGTGGACTAGGGCTCTTTATAGCCCGAACCACGTCAAACCCATGTGTTCTTTTCTATTATTTTTAAACTCTTTGATTAGGTTGATAGCGAAAAAGGTAGTCAACACCTTTGTTATGAAAATTTGTACAAAACTTTTATTGAATAAATCTTGGGTTTATACTTTTTTGGATCTTGTGTTTTGTCCGATTACTTGTGTTGGACCTTTTGTTTTGACAAATTATATTTTTGACCCCATGTTTTGTAAAATAGTTCAAATAGATCCCTAAACCTGATTTTGATGAAAAAAATTGAATACAACAACACAATTGTTCGGTAGAATTATCATGCTTTTGTTCTGAGTTGTTAGTTTGATGAATTATTTGTGATTTTAGTTCAAAAAACTTTAATCGAAATCAGATTAAGGGTCCATTTTAACATTTTTATAAAATATAGGGTCCAAAAAGTAATTTATCAAAATACATAGTCCAAATAGGTAATTAGACAAAACGCAAAGCCCAAAAATGTATAAATCTATAAGGGCTTGTTTGGATCTTGAATTTTAGTAAGAAAATTTTTTATGAAGAAAAATAGAAGGGAAAAATGGAGGACATGTTTTCAACAAATTTGATGAGAGACTTTTTTTTAATATATATATATATTTTGTAGATATTTATAATTATTGTAAATTTTAAAAAATTATACTATATTTAATTTTGAATTTTTCTAGAAAAATATTTCTTAATTTATTGATTCAATCCAAACATGAGAAAATGGAATCCTTCATATTTCATTTTTTTTATCTCTTAAAATCCAAGTTCCAAATAAGGCTTAAATAGTTGATTCTTAAACATGTTTGGATTGTGTCAATAAAATAATAATTCTTTTTCTAGAAAACTTAAAACTTAAATGTAGTATAATTTTTTAAAACTTACAACTATTATAAATACATAAAATATATATATATATATATTAAAATAAATCTCTTATTAAATTTATGGAAAACATTTTCCTCCATTTTTTCCTAAAAATTTTCCATGCTAAAATCTATAGTCCAAACAAAGCCTAACACTTTTGGAAATTGCTTGAAATTATTTTATAAAGCTTGGAATTTTAAATCTTTCCAAAGAGCCCATAATACATGACTTCCCATCTCATTTTTCTAGTTTTGGCCAAGTTGTATACTAGAATCAGATTTGGAGGAGAATCATATTTATGTAAGTAAAAAAATGCTTTTACAGCCTTAGTTGTGTGCATAAGCAACCTATTTGTTTCTTTATAAATCAATAAGTTGTATAGCTATATACATGTCTCAATGTGTGAAGCTATTGACATCATAATAAACTATTGATTCACTATTAATTTCAGGACATGAATGGTGTTAGAAATTGGTATTAAAAAAAAATGTTGCTTTGTTGCACTTTATGAAAAATCTTGTGTTCTTATTCTTCTAAATACAAAAAACATAAATCGTTAGCTCCGAATGATAAATAAATTGCTTCTCAACTAATGAATGCATTATTAAATTGATGGTAAACTCTCATGTAAATTGACTAAACTTGAGTCGATATGTATGAAATACTACTTTTGCATGCCTAATACATTTTCCAAACAAAAAACTAATTTAGAAGTGTGGAAAAATAAATAGTTGTTATTCTTTTGATCGATTATATATTTGAGAAAGCAAACTAAATGTTAATATATGTTTCTCTAATAAACTATTTTTTGGAGTATAAATTAATAAGAAAAAATATAGCTTATAATAATCTTGCCAAAATAGCCAGAAAGCAGAGAAGATCTCAAAGTCAACATTTGTAATCACTATTAGGAATCAGTTAGGTTGATTCAGTTAGGATAGTCTGTTATAATCTGTTATTATGGTCATTTGTTCTCCATTCAGTTGTAACTAACTAGTCTAATGTAACTCAGCCTATATATAAACGCTCTCCATGTATTATTCCAAGTATGGTTAGTAATGAAATAATCTCTTTGTTTCTCAAACACTAATATGGTATGAAGCCAAATACTATCCGAAAACCCCAATCACGACTACAATCTTCTTATCCCGTCAACCATGGAAAGAACACAAAGCTCCGCACCGGCAAACGACGGGACCGATTCAACTTCTGAACAGCCCACCACCGGTCACAATCAGAGAACCAGAGTTCAATCAACTCCCAGTAATCGCATTTCCGCACAGAACAATCGCACTACTACTATTAATCACACTTTTGCTCACGATGGCACCAATCCGACTGTTTCTGCAAATTGATTCTCTGTCTTCGAAACCCCAAATTGGTCTTCCCATGAAGAGAACAGAGATCCCGATCACTTGAGCTCTAATGAAAATCCAGGAGCACTGATTGTTTCCACCATTCTTACTGGTCCCAATTTTCATTCTTGGAAAAGAGGGATAATCGTTTCTTTAGGAGCCAAGAACAAGCTTCCCTTAATCGATGGATCTCTACCCCAACCTGATGATGGCGACCCCCTTCTTGTGTCTTGGTGCCGATGCAATCACATGATTATAGCTTGGCTCTACAACTCAGTCTCCAAATAAATTTCTGACAACATCATGTATCTAAACAATGACGCTGCTATTTGGAACGAGCTCCATGATCACTTCAATCATGGAAATGGG
Organism: Humulus lupulus; assembly: GCF_963169125.1. Taxonomy (NCBI): domain Eukaryota; kingdom Viridiplantae; phylum Streptophyta; class Magnoliopsida; order Rosales; family Cannabaceae; genus Humulus; species Humulus lupulus. Next base: position 150,269,449 of record NC_084799.1, read on the forward strand.
CCTCGCGTATTTCAACCACGTACCCATCTTCAGTCCCTATGACAAGGAGATCAAATTGTGAGCATCTATTTCACAAAACAGAAAGCTCTTTGGGATCAAATCTGTGATTTTCGACCATGCCTGCTATGCAAATGTGGGGCTATGCAGATATTGCAACATCACTACAATGAAGAATTTGTTTTGCAATTCTTGACTGGCCTTGTGTGCGAAATCCTTCTTATTGAACCATTCCCATCAATTTCAAAGGTGTTTAACATGATTATTCAAGCAGAAAATCAAAGGACCCTTGGCACCATACCACCAATTGCCACTACTCTTACCCAACCAAGTACTTCCAATCCTTCTCAACCACCTAAAAACAAGAAGCCCCGGCCCTACTGCTCTAATTGTCACAAGCTTGGACATTTAGTGGACAAATGCTTCTTCATTCATGGTTTTCTTCCAGGGTACGACTCCAAGAAGAACACAAATCCAACTGTTAATTCCACATCTTTAACCACAGATACATCTACTGCAGACGCTAGTTCCATCAATAAGCTCACCACTCAATGTCAGCATCTTTTTTCTCTACTCAGTCAGCAATTGAAACCCAATGATTCTTATCCCGAAACACAGCCTGTCGTCTCAAACTTCTCTGGTAACATCTCTCAATACTCCTCTAATGTTTGGATAGTAGATAGCGGTGCCTCCCATCATGTTTCTCATGACATTAAGTGTTTTGATTCTTTTAATTCTTCTTCATTTGCAAAAACAGTTACTCTTCCTACTGGTTTAAAGGCACAAATAATTAATACTTGAATTGTTAAACTTAATGCTAATAGTACCTTGCATAACGTGCTACATGTTCCAAATTTTTAATTTAATCTTTTTTAAATTAGTGCTTTCTTACAAACCAACTCATGTTCCTTTCTTTTTACTGCTGATTATTGTAAAATACAGGGACTTTCAATGACTTCGAGCATTGGGATAGCTAAGAAAATTGGCAACCTATACTATGTCGAACAACAATTTTCTCCACACTTTGTTTTAGTTTATGCTATTTTAGATTCTTGTAATGATGGGAATCAGTGGCATACAAGACTTTGTAACGCCCTACTAGCTTAGAGCCGTTACCAAGTGAGTTTAAAATGTGCAATTAACTCGCTAAACGAAGTTTTTAGAATAAAAGTTGACTAAGCAAAAGTCAAGGCTGTAATCTTTGAAAATACTCTATTTCATTGAAAATTTCAAGTGTCTAACATCCCAAAATAAGGTTTACAAAATATTTACAACTCAAAATAGGTTTACAGTTTATTAAAACCAAAGCAGTCGGGCAGGCCAAACATGTATGCGCTGCTTCACGCTCTCCGTACTCATGGCTGGTTGACTTTTTCTTTGCCCTTACTTGCAACACAGAGCACCCGTGAGCCGAAGCCCAGCAAGAAAACTCATACAGCATATAACATATGCATATTATATAATCAACATATCAGATAATCCACAGATAAACAGATAGTCCATCAGACTAAACAAATACGGCCATGCCGTCCCAGAAGCATTACCAAAGCCTGGGGTCTTGGTTCTCACCGTAAGGATATCCCATGTATCCATTGGGGTCTCACCCTAACAATAAGCACTCCATGTGCTAAGTGTTATTCCTGGCCCCACTGCCGTTCTCGGCCCTTCGTCGTTCTCGGCTCCCTGCTGTTCCCAGCTCCTTTGCCGTTCATTCTACTATAATCACATATAGCATAACTCAAACAACATTCAAGCATATAATAATTCAATCAAGGCTACACCCTAACATGTAATACAATCTAGGGCCGTGCCCTGCAACAACATTATGGGCCCATGCCCTGCTCTACGGGTACTACAGTTTTCTTACCTGTATCCTGAGCTCCTCAATCCACCAAAGTCACGAGCACGGTCCTCTATCCCGAGCCTCTCCGAAAACCTAGTCACAACACATATAAAACACCCTTTAATACAACTAATCCAAAAACCACTTCCCGGGACCTATCCCACACTCTCGGGACCTCCAATTTCCCAAAACAATGCAATAGAAACATTCCCCGAGCCCCCGGGGAAAATGCCCAAAATTGCAAAATTTCACTGCCCAGAAAATAGCCTAGCGCCGCGGCACTACCCTTTAAGGGCCGCGGCGCCCAGAAAGTCCCCCAGCTCCTGATGCAGCCTTGCGCCGCGGCGCCCCTTCGCGAACCCAGAATTTTGGGTTTTCCTCTGCATTTTCCCCGAGCCAAAACACCTCCAATCCAACCCAAACACATACCTAAACCCCAAAACCAATTTGAAACATCAAATGAACCATCTAACAACCTATAAACACCAGCAACAAGGTCAAACACACAATCACACCCAAAATCCATACTTTGGTTTCAAACTTCAGAAACTTAAACCAGTAGGCCAAAAACTTAAACCAAAGCTTGAAAAACTTAAACCATGCTTCCAAATTCTTAAACGACATTAGATACGAAAATTTAAAGATGTTTAAAACTCTTACCTCAATCAATAACTCAGCTTGAACTCCCTCCAATCCCAGCTTTAACCCAATTCCTCTTGATTATCAAGTTGAATTCTCATGCAAAACCAGCCATAACTATCTTTCAATTTTCATTCTTACTTTCTAAAATCAAGCTTGAAACTTAGCAAAACAGGGAATAAATTCTTACCTCTGAATAATCCTTGGCCTGAGTTTGATTTTACACCCTTAAGCTCTTCACTAGCCTCAAAGGACTCAGCTCACCTCCTCTTCTACTTTGCCTTCTAGGTTCTTAGTTTTCCTTTTTCTTCTTGATTCCTCTAGCCTTCCAAAACTTAACTTCAATCACACTTAGCATAAAGTATCGTGAATATTCATTCCCCCAACTGAAGGTTTCTATACCCTGCCAAAAGACTACTTTACCCCTCCATATAATTCATTTCCTAACTCAACCTCAAGGGCATTTTTGCCATTTCACCTTTCTTACAAATCTACCATTTTTCTCACTTAAAGTAACTATCTCAGCGGTTACCAATGGTCACTCAAGTTACTCAATTACCATTAACCATTAACTCACAAACTCAAATTATAAAATTCCCAAAATACCCCTAGACTCCTCCCGAGCCGGGTATTTAATCCTGTTGTGACTTTTAAACTAATTAGCTCCCTAGGACCGTCTCGGCACGTGCATCACAATAATATCACCACTCACACGTGGTATTAACCATATAATACAATTATCACATTTATGCCCTCAGCGGGTTAAAATTACCAATTTACCCCTAACAAAAAAATGAGGCCCACATGCATATTTATTCCACCTAAACATGCATTCTAATCACATATTCATTTAAATTCATATATCAACATGTTAATTCACTTATTGCCCTCCAGGCACGCGAATCAAGGTCCTAAACCTTATTAGCAAATTGAGGTGTTACAGACTTGGTCACCCCTCACCAATTCATTAAATAAAAGTCTATCCTTTTCTGCTCATAAAGCACACAATTTACATTGTTCAGTATGTCACTTTGCTTAAAAAAAAAGGCTGTCATTTCCATCAAATAATAACATGTATTTAGCACCTTTTGATTTATTACATTTACACATATGGGGTCCTTTTCATGAATCTTTGAAGGATATATTTTTTTTTACCATTGTTGATGATTATACCTGGAACGACCAAAAATCACTAATAAGGCTTAAGGGCATTGATTAGTGTGCCGGGAGGGCATAATTGGTTTATGCGTGATTTAAATGTTTTAATGCATGATTATGTGATAAGCATGCTTATATGATTATATGGATATATGAGATGCATGATTATGAGTATTGGTATGCGTGTAGGTCTTGTTTAGATTATAGGGGCATATTTGTAATTTTGGCCCGTTGAGGGCATAAATGTGATTATTTTCCATGAATTGTTGAGATCACATTATTATGTGGACATATTTGCAGCATATGGCTCGACACGGTCCTAGTGAGCAGTTTGACGAAATAGTCACGACGGGGATTTATACTCGGCTGGGGGGAGCCTGGGAGTATTCTTGGGAATTTAGGAGATTAGTAGACTTTGGGTAAATGGTTGGTAATTAATTGGACGATGGGATTTAAGTGGTAAATATTAGGAACACTCTAGGAATTATTGGGAATTGGGAGTAAATGACCATTCAACCCCTAGAATAAGTTATATGTTAGTTTTATTTAGGAGGGCATTATGGTCATTTCTAAGTTAAGGATATGATCAGCTCTCTATGGTAGATTAATACAAAAGGATATAGAACAATTAAGGAAAGAAAAGAGGAAAAAGACTTCAGCTTGCTCTCTCTCTCCCTTTCACCTTGGTGTTCATCCTTTTGGCTGTTGAAGAAGCTTGAAGTTTGGGAGAAGTAGACAGAAAATTAAGGAGAATTCAGTTGGTGTTGGAGCTGGAAGTTCAGAGGAGAAGTCAACTAAATTTGAGGTAAGAGCTTCAATTTCATCTTTGAGTTATGCTGAATGGTTTAAGTTGAATGTTAGGTTCTTGAGTATAAACTTAGTGATGAATTGGGCTGATGGTTTGAGTAGAAAATTCAGTGGTTATATTGTGATTCTTATGGATGAATTAAGGTGTTGATGTTTGTTTATGTTGCTGGGAGTTATAGGTTAAAAGTAGGGGTGATTATGGGTTTAAATTCGTGGCTGGTTTAGTGTGAAGTTGAGGGGAAAATTCTAGGTAATTGGGTGAGTTCGTGGCTGGGAAAAGGAGGAAAACCTAGGTTTTCCCTGGGTTCGCAGGGCGCGCCGCGACCCAGCCTGAGGCGCCGCGACGTGTGTGGCCCTTCTGGCCTAGCCTGCTCTCTGACTTGGGGGCGCGCCACGACTTGCTTGGCCAAGTCGCGACTCGCCTATCCTTTGGCGTGAGAGCTTGCTCTTTGACTTGGGGCAAGTCGCGATTGGCTGAACCAAGTTGCGACCTGCCTGGGAGTTTTAAGCTTAGAGGAGTTCTTAGGGTTGTCAGGGCTCGGGCATTCGAACCTAGGGGCTCGGGACAATTTTTACTATCGAGGCTAGGGATCGTGCTTGGAGTCAGTTCACCTTCTTCGCTCGGAATCAAAGGTAAGAAAACTGCACCCTTTTATGTGCATAAGTTGGGACTAAGAGTTCCCTATACTTGTATGTAATGTTGTATGATGGCATTATGTCACGTGAGTATAAAATAAACGGCCTAAGAGTGCCAGAATTAATATTGGCGCACAAGGACGCGGCTCGACCATTGGTAGTTGAGGTTAATTATATAATAACTCAGCTCGGCCTAAGCGAGCCGGATTCAGTGGGATAAACAGAGGGTGCGACCTAAGGGCGTCGACCCTGGATATTGTGTGATATGTTTACTGATATTAATATGATGATTATGGCATGTTTATTACTTGGATGATTGATTATTGGTTTGCAGATTGATATCACTGATTATGTGAACAATGTGGTCTGCTGAGTATCTGCTTGATGATTTGTGAATTATTTGACTATTGATTATGCTCTGTAATATGGTTTTCTTGCTGGGCCTTGGCTCACGGGTACTACGTGGTGTAGGTAAAGGCAAGGCTAAGCTGGACCAACCCTGAATTGGAGAGCTCTGGGGACGGAATGTACATAGTCGACTGCTCGGCCACCACGGCCGAGGGATGATACAGGGACAAGAGAACCTAAAATGCTGATTTTTCCATTAGAGTGGCTTGTGGTTGTATATAACCTTTGAAATTTTGTAAACTATTCTTTAACCCTGTTTATTTTTGGGATCCCGTGTAACAAACACTTATTTAAATGAAAATTTATCTTTTATGACCAAAATATTTTAACCCTAGTTCAATAATGGCTTAGTGACACATTTTCTACTAAATGACTTGATTAGCAAGTCTTGCACCTTTATTAACACACAGTATAACGATCTTGGTTACCCAAGACGTTACAAATACTCGATATACTTGGGTTTACATGCTTAAAGCTAAATCCGATGTTAGCACTATCATTCCCCATTTTTTTTGCTTATGTCAATACTCAATTTAGTTCTACTATTAAAGCCATTAGAAGTGACAATGTTAAATAACTCAATATGATTTCCTTTTTTTTTATTGCCACAAAAGGAACATTACATTATAACTCATGTGTTGAAACTCCTCAACAAAATTCTGTAGTTGAAAGAAAACATCAATACATCTTGAATGTGGCTTGGGCTCTTGAGTTTCAATCCAGTCTTTCACTCAAATATTGGTCTTATATAATTAAAAAGACTGTGTATCTCAGTAATAAAACACCCTCAGCCTTGTTAAAGACCAAAACATCTTACCCAATATAGCCATTTAAGAAACTTTGGTTGTTTAGCATATGCTTCTACACTTGTTAGCCACCGACATAAATTATCTCCTAGATCTAAAGCTTGCATTTTCATAGGTTATCCAGAAAATATGAAAGCCTATTGTTTACTTGACATTCTTACACATCAAGTTTTTTTATTCTAGAGATGTTTATTTCCATGAACATATTTTTCCTTAGCAAAATTTACATAACTCTGTTTCTGATTTTTCACTTGATCTTCTCCCAAAGAAAATATCTCCGCCTACTAACATTTCAGCTTCTCAAGAGGTTCATGCATCTATCAAACCTGCAGACACCACCCCAGTGGTTACTGAACCAAAACGTCACACTACAGAAACCACAACAACAAAGCAAGCTTCTTAAGACGTTGATGCATTTATACAAATTGCAGACACCACACATGTGGTTACTAAATCAAAACGTTACACTGCAGAAGCCAAAACAACAAGGCATGGTAGACCTATTCATCCCCCATCTCATCTCACTGATTATATATGTGATTCTGCTGCCACACATTGTTCTACAGCTCATCCTTTAAATAATACACTTTCTCATAACAAGTTATCTAACTCTTTTTGACCTGTTGCCCATACTATAGCAGAACCTAAATCTTTTCCAAGTGCCCAAAAGATACCAGAATGGAAACAAGCTATGACAACCGAAATTCAAGCTCTTGAAGCAAACAACACCTGGTCTATTGTATCTTTACCTGCTGGTTGCTATACTATTGGTAGAAAATGGGTTTACAAGGTCAAATACAAACCTAATGGAGAGAACGAACGATATAAAGCAAGATTAGTTGCTAAAAGTTATACACAAAAACCAGGTATTGATTTTTCGGACACGTATGCACCTGTTGCTAAATTTAACACTTTCAAAAAATTGTTAGCCATTGCAGCAGTCAAGCATTGGACCCTCCATCAGATGAACATCAACAACGATTTCCTTCATGGAGGCCTCCATGAAAATGTCTACATGACATTACCAAAAGGCTATGCTCCATCTAGATCTCTTCCTCCTAATGTAGTTTGCAAACTCAACAAAAGCTTGTATGGTCTTAAACAAGCTTCCCGACAGTGGTTCTCCAAGCTTAGCACTACTCTTCTCCAAGATGAATTGATCAATCTCCATCCGATCACTCCTTGTTTCTCAAAAGAAATTCAAGTGTATTCTTAGCTTTACACATTTATGTTTACGATATTGTAATAGCTAGCAATTCTGAAGATGCCATAACTCAATTCAAACTCAAATTAGATTCTAAATTCAAATTGAAGGACCTTGGTCATCTAAGATTTTTTCTTGGCCTTGAAATTGGCAGGTTCGCCAAAGGCATTTATGTTTCTCAAAGACCTTTTGCTCTTCAACTTTTGGATGAAACATGGTATCTCAGAGCCAAACCAACATCCACACATATGGAACCAAACAATAAACTAAGCATGGACCATGGAGAACTGCTCACAGATTCAACATCTTACAGATGCCTCATCGGCAAACTTATCTATCTCACCATCACAAGACCTAATATTTCCCATTCTGTCAAGAAACTCAGCCAGTATCTCTCTCAACCGCGGGTTCCACATCTTCAAGCTGCCAATATATTCCTACAATTTCTCAAAGGCACTCCGGGCCAAGGATTGTTCTTTCATTCTAATTTAGATAACAATGTCAAAGCATCTGCGGACGCTAATTGGGGGACCTGCATTGATACAAGAAGATCCATCTCGGGATATTGCATATTCCTTGGCAAAAATTTAGTCTCTTGGAAATCAAAGAAGCAGGCCACCATCTCCAGATCCTCACCTAAAGTTGAGTATCGCACAATGGCTAACATCACTTGCGAAATTACTTGGATACATGCCACACTCAGAGACTTTGGCATTGAACAATCCACCCCTGCCGTGCTCTTTTGTGACAATAATGCAACTATACATATTTCAAAGAACCCCATGTTTCATGAACACTCAAAACATGTGGACATCGATTGCCACATCATTTGAGAGAAGGTACAAGCTAGTCTCATCAAAATGATACATGTTTTATCATCAAACAACCATACTGATGTCCTCACCAAATCTCTTTTTCCAGCTCCTTATACAGAGTTAATATCCAAGATGGGAATTATCAATCTCTATGCTCCATCTTGAGGGGGCCTATTAGGAATCAGTTAGGATAGTCTGTTATGATCTGTTATTAAGTTAATTTTTTCTCTATTCAGTTGTAACTAACTAGATTAATGTAACTCAACCTATATATAAAGGCTCTCCATGTATTATTCTGAGTATGGTTAGTAATGAAATAATCTCTTTATTTCTCACACACTAATAATCTCACAATGACTGTCTTAAGCTCAGAGCAGAAGTATATAGGTAAGATTATGCTAGACTTGAGTTCAAAGAAAAGATTTGTAGGCTATCTATTGAGATAACGGTACAAAATGAATATACATAATACCAAATGCTTCTGAGCAAGTGATGGTAGCCAAAATTTTCTTGGCGAAAATCGTGAAGCGCAAAATTCTAGTTCGAAGTATGAAATTAAAATTAGAAAGTATAAATGCTTCCAAGCAGATACATACAAAATCAAATGACAATGACAAAACGAAACTCAAGATAATTATGAAGTATAAAATGCTTGTATATGTATATATTGTTTTTGGCTAAAGAAATTCTTAGTTTATGTGAATATATCAATGGATAGGCAACAAGTTTTGAATACAAGCAAACTACACCAAGGACAAAATGCAGAATCAAGAATGGATACAAAAAGAATAATCAAACAACACACCTAGGGCCTGAAACCAAGATAGATTAGAAAATGTGCCTACCAAAACAGAGTTGAAACCAAGTGGTCAGAGAAATTCTTCAAATGTGCCTACCAGACGAAGTCTATAGTGGTGCGAAATCATACCTTCATTAAAACTTACAAGAACAAAGTCAACAGAGATGATATTTCAGATGTGTCGATCAAAGAGAAATAAAAATAATGGAAAACATCTCGACAAGCTTCTGTCATTGATCAGATTTGAAGGATACAAGCACATCATTTCGAGGAAAGTATGCAGGGTCGAGTATTGTTGTGAACAGTTGAAAAGTTTCTCAACAAAACACTTTTTTTTAATAAACTGGGGGGCTAATAGTTCAGGGTAAAAACAGTAAAATAGGAAAGGCGTAACAGAAATTTAAAGAATTGATGGGTATATGGCATATTTATTTTCTTTTGGGCCCTATTATGAGTTTCAGCCCAAAGGATAAGTCGAAACAACTTGTAAATCAAATCCAAACATACCTCGACAGAGCAACTGCCATATTGGGGGAGTAAACTATTATCATGGTAGAGCGAAGTGCCATCTAGGCCAAGCAAACTACCAATGTGGCTGAGCAAACTGTCTTGTTATTAAAAGATAAAATCAAAAGTGTAGCGGAAGGATTTTTTAAAAAACATTATTTCGTTAATACCATTCCAATATCATATATATAAATATTATATATATAGGTACCGCTTCGGTTCAACCATTTAACTATTTCGTTAGTTAAATATTTTTTTTCCAATTTTGTTATGACAGTGTACATTGTTGTTATTTAAAACATCCTGCAAATTTTTAAGAAATTTTGAATAGTTTACACTGTCAAAAATAAGGTTGTTGCACACGTGTCTATTATTTTGTATGCGCGTGTAAAATTTAATAGCTTGAACCTTGTTTTCGGCTATGTAAACTATTTATTTCTTGAAAATTTGCAGAATATCTTAAAGGACTACAATATACACTATCATAAAAAAAATTAGAAAACAAATTATTTAAGTGTGGTTGCACCGATCTTTTAGTAATCAATAACAAACATCCAATCCACGTTGTATGAATGTGAAATCCACACTACAATTTTCCAAGCCAATCATCTAACACACTAGGACGTGTGTGGGTACGAAGAATATAAATAACAAACTTCTATCTATAAATGTACTCAATTCATGAGATTTAGAGACTTCGAGAAAAACTTTTTGTGAGAAAAGAGAAAATAGAGAGAAAAAGAACTACTGTATTTTTTTTTTTGAAATTGTGTTATCAATCCAACAACCTAGAATATTATCTATATATAGTCTAAGTCATCTCCCACTTGGGTTAGACTTTCTTTATTTAATTAATATTTTAATCTCATAAAAAAACATTTAAATAAATAATAGGTATCTAAATAATACAACTTGTAACAGTTTACAAGTGAGCCACTGCATTGGATCCCAACCCATACATGCGCCAGCATAGTCACTGGCGTGTGGTTATATGTCATGCCACATGACATTTTCTCATCTATTTAATTTATTCAACAAGATAAGTATTTATGTATTTAAAATAATGTATTATTTCAAATGTGCATAAATATTAGTTAATCCATAATTAATTTTATCTTATAAAACCTGATTAAATTAGAATCTTATAATAAATTAATTTTATTCTATCCTAATATTAATTAATATTATATTTAGTTAATATATAATTTTCAAATAAAACTTATTAGTTAATTTAATTAATTAATCACTTATATTTATCTTATAATCATATCTTTGCCCTGGAAAATTATTTCCTTTGCAAATAAGTCCATTCTATTTGTCATAGACATTGACACCCTAAACTGTGTAGTATAGAGGTGACTTGGTGATCATGAACATATAAATGTAAGCTCCAATAAACCAGATAATTAATTAAACTCTTTAATTAAATAATCTTATTTATTAATTCAATTATTACTCCACTATAAATATGGAATCACGCTCTTAGTAATTATGAAATTATATTTACAAAATTATCTCGTGTAGTCCATTGTTAAAATCACAACATGTAGTTATGTCTTCCAATTATTAATTCGTAAATTAGAGCTGGTCAAAATTACAATTTTACCCTTGTAATTACCACTTGATCCATAAGTACCATTATTCACTAGTGAGCAGTTAATTTACAATCATATTATAAATTTGAGTTTAATAACTATTCAGTTCCAGAATTAACACTTAAGGAAACCAAAATTCAATCCATTAGGAAAACTTGGATTCCAAATCTTGTAAGAATATGTTCTTAGCCATTCATGCGACTGAATCTCCAAAAGAAAAGTTATTAGCATGTTTTCCAAACAAACCTTAATGAGTGAATCAAAAGATCTAATAGACATGAGTACGAGTTCATGACTGCTCAAGATTTAGAGTGATCTACATATGATCATCATATTGATATGAATTAAATCTTCATGGTAAACCACAAGTTTAAAGCAATTAATTCACATTGGTCATGTCATATATAACTCCATTATATAAAGTACAATCATTAAGATGTCTATTCACATTAGCACTCTGGATCTAAATCATGTGCATTCTAAGAAATGATTAGCGAATCGTACTAGAAGTTATTCACCAAAGATTTCACACTTTAATATGTTGCTGAATGTTTTATTCATCATTAATGATCTTAAACCTCTCGACTAATTCAAGATCATATTTTCATTAATGAATATGAATTTTTCTGAAATATATTTATTTAATTTATATACTAATAATTCAAACAATCAATTATAAAAAAATGTACTTTTATTAAATTAAAAAAATATCTTTACACATATTTTTAGGGTGTAAACCCTATAGACTGAACCAAACACTTCATAGATAGCAAGAAAGATGAAAGCCAACAATCCGTCTTGAAATATAAGATTATCAAAGATAGAAGGAAGCCAGACAATTCATCTCAGAAGAGCATAATATCAAGAAAGAGAGAAGTTGAACACTCCATCTTGGAAGAGCAGACTGAACACTCTTTCTTGGAAGAATAGAATAACAAGATAGGAAGAAGCTAAACACTATATCTTGGAAAATTAAAATAACAGAAGTGGATTGCCGAGCAAATAAATATGACCCAACACTTAGATAAATGTAATTATATTCAAACTTGGGCATCACACTTCAAAGAGAAATGGTTTTTAATTAAATTATTATTATATACCAACTTGGGAATCACACTATAAAGAGAAGTAGAGCTCAAGCCTTTGTCCCTTATAAATATAAAAAAAAACACAACCCAAAGAAAGGGAAGGATGGACTATGGGAATTAGATATCCCACATTGTAAAGGGGTTTTGCTATTGATTCATGTCTCTTTCTCTCCACATTCTTATCTCTTTGTCCATCTTATCCTCTAGAAAATCCTCTCTCCTAATCACTTCATCTTCTTCCTCCCTTTAGAAATGGTGGACTATTCTGAGTATAAATTTAAACACTTCATTAATACACTTAAATTCTATTTTACATTAATTAAGCTTCTCCCGATTGGTCTCTTAATACTTTTACTACCCTTATAAATTCAATTGTTGAATTTAGATTTAGCCCCAACACTTACCAACCTCATTCTGTTACTAATTTGTGTTGGTATTAAATAGAAAAAAATATCAAAATAGGCAGCAAAAGGTAGGGGAGGAGATTTTTTAAATTTATTAGTACCAACCAGGATTATACATATACATATACATATATATTAAATTAACATAAACAAGGAAATAGAGATTACCTCTTAGAACCTATCAAGATTCCTTGAGTCTTTTCATAAAATCAACGATCTTCCTATCCAAGCGAAAACTCACACCTAGCATTCCAAGTCGTTCCTCTAACACACAAAGACGTGTATGGGCACGTAGGATTCACTGATTGATTTTAGGCTCTCAAGATATTCTCAGCAAATGAGATATAGAGAGGCTTGAGAAGAGAAGAGGCTTATGGAAACTTCTAGAATTTCAGGCTTAGCGATTTCTATCATTTCTTTTTGAAAGAGTCTAATAACCTAGAAAACAACTTCTTGAAAATAATCACTTCTTTTCAGATTTATAAAGATAATTATTACTATTTGAATATTCGTTAATAAATTAAATAAAAACTCATAAGTAATAACTATTTTAATTATTTAATTTAAATCATATTAAAAAAGAATGATTACATAATTAAATAAACAATTCAATGAAATTCAAAATTCAAATCCCAAGGATGAGGCACACATGTGTGGCACCCCTATTGTAGTTTCTCTGATTTTCTCATTTGTTTGTTTAATTAATTTTAAGACAACATATTTAAAAAAAAATACATATATATATATATAAGTTAGTTCAAAATTAACCTTATCTTAAAAACTATCAGTTTTAAATAACTATCTTATAATAAGATAATAATTAAATCTCCCAAATATTAATTTAAGCAAGATTAATATTTATTTCAACTAATATAAAAATTTTCAACTAAAAACTAATTAGTTAATTAATTAATTAATTCACAATCAATCAACTGCCCATAATTATCACATAATTATATCCTTGCTCTGAAAAATTAATTCCTTTGCAATTTAGTCATTTTTCTATTAATCTTTCTTGTGACATCCTTATACTCGACAATGTAGGAATGAGGCGACCCAGTGACCATGGACCTATTATACGAAACTCCAATAAATCAGATTATTAATTGAAATCTTTAATTCAATAATCTTATTTATTAATTCAATTATTACTCAACTACAAATATGGAATTGCACTCTTGTAGTCCATTGATGTAATCAATAAATGTAATTCTGTCCTTCATTTATTGGTTCACTAATTAGAGTTGGTCAAAATTACCATTTTATGCTTCTAATTACCTCTTGTTTTAAGTACCATTAACTCACTAGTAAATAATTAATCTATAATCAAATTATAGATTTGAGTTCAATAAATATTCTATCCTAGAATTAACCCTTAAGGGAACCAATATTCGATTCGTTAGGAAAGCATGGATTCCATTATTGTAAAATCTTAGCCATTCATGATATTGAATCTCAAAAACAAAAGTCACTAGCCTCATTATTTCAAGAGACCTTAACGAATGAATCAAAAGACCCCATCAACATAAACAAGAGTTCATGATAATTTAGGATTTAGATTGATCTACAAATAATCATCTGTTGTGATAATTTTTTATCAATGATGTGCAAGTGTACATAGTCACAAAGCAAGTATAAAGTGATAAGTTGAGTATCGTCTCCACAAGGATTGCAAATTAAAACTAAATGCACAAATAATTACCAAACAATAGCAAAAGTAACCAAATTAAATTTTTTTGATTTTGTAAACTAACATTACTTGGAATCAATTAAAAATGCTTAAAAATAAACTTCAATGGTAATCTAAAAGTGAGTTAAAATAATTTGGTTGAAATAGACTTGAATTATTAAATTCTTTTATGTCAAATGAGCTGTATCTTTTGCTGCAACAAAATCTCAACAATTTGCCGAGAGTTAACAAAAATTCAAAATAAGTTCATGGAACATTTCCAAGACCCATGGTATTAATTCTTTCACCTAATTTAACATATTCCTATGCCAATCAAGTTTAAGAACCCATAATTAAGAATCAATTCATGATTGTTACACAAGGCAAATAACACATTTCGATGCTATTCACAAACATAATCTAAAAAGATTATTCACTTGTGTCATTCAAATTTATCCATTATATTCAAACATTCCAGCATAAATAGAACTCAATATCTTTCCATTGGTGGCCAAATAACAAAAAGAATTTATCAATAAGCACATTTGAATGAACAATGGGCAAATTGCTAAAATAAAGTGCTAGAAATTTAGAATTAAGACATAGAGTTCATTAATAATCTAAGCCTCAAAAGATCTAGTTCATAGCTAAAACAAGAAACACAAATACAAAATTAAACCTGTCCATGACAGTTCAAATACCAATTACAAAGAAAAATAGGAAAGAAATAAGAAACAAAGTAGAAGAAAAGCCCAAAAATGGTGATGAAATCAATGCTCCTCTTTTCCTCTTCTTCTTTCTTCACCTTCCTTCTTTGTATTGTTGAAACTCTCTGTACGTAGTGGTTCTCTCTCTCTCTCAAAGATGGCTTAATTCGGTAAATGGATGTTGTCCTACCTTTTTTTTTTTCTTAAGCTAGGGTATAAAACCCTTTTTACCAAAGTACAAAATTGCCTTCTAAGCCTTCTACACGCGAGACACCCCAATCTTCCAGAATTTTCTCCTCTAAAATGCAGCCAAAAAACCCTGATTTTTACTACCTCACCACCCTTTGACATGTCAATTAATGACATGCCACATGTTGCTTCCTTATATGCTGAATTCTCCTCCTTGAATCCTGCTGAAAATGCTCCAACAAAACTTCTTTTGCTCCAGCAAAACCTGATATTTCAACACAAAATAAACAATTAAGAACCATTTCACGTTTCATTGTTTTCTTTGGAAAAATTCATGCATAAACTCCTTATTTGCTACTTTCAGCTCTAAAACACCAAAAAGGACACAAGATCACAAAAGGACAGAAAATAATAGAAATACACAAACATCACTCAACCTAAGTCCATATTAATAAGCTTAAAATTTTGAAAAATAAATCTTTATTCAAGAGTTATCACACCCCCAAACTTAAGACATTACTCGTCCTCAAGTGATGAATCTCAAAAGATAACAAAAGACACACAAATTGAACAACTAAAGAAAAAGGAAAACCAACAAGGACAAGACACAACAAGAAAGGATAAACTTTGCTTTGCCAATGCTAAAAAGAGGAAAGGTCTCAGGAATTTTATTTTGAATAAGAGAAGTTGAATTTCAAACCTACACCACCCTTAAACAAAAATCTTCAAGTGTTAATGTTGCTGTCAAAATATGTGTCAAGTGTTGCTCCCATTAGTGCATGCATAGCTTTTCCTAAACATTTTCAATCACCCAAAATCAAACTAGGCCTTGGTCCTAAAGCTGAAATAATGCCTCCATAAGTTACTTCCCTCTCCACTAATGTAGACAAACACCACAACAAAGATCAATAGGACTTTATCAATCTTGTAATGATAGGCTAGAGTGAAGGTAGGATAAGAGAGATTAATTTTGGCTCAAATCACCCTAAACACCTCAATCTCTCTAGGACCTCATCAATGCACACATTAATTTCCCGAAAGAACACCCCACAACAAAATATAACTCTTGCCACTAGCCTTTATAACTAACATACAAAAACAAAAACTAAAATAAACTTTTCTTTTATTTAAAGAGTTGCACCCCAAAACTTGTTTACAAACATACTTGATTACTTTTTTTTTTTTTTTTTTTTCCATTTCTTGACTTTTTTATGAATTTTTTTTCTTTCAAAACTTTTCATTGATGCAAGGGAGTGCACTCTTTAATTTTATTTATTTATTTTTATATATTTTGATCTTTTTTTTTTAATTTCGATTTATATATATATTTTAGAATGAAGATAAACAATTAGATGGCAAGTGAACAAGAGAAATGAGAATACACTCTCCCCCCAAACTTAGAATTCAACATTGTCCCCAATGGTGAAAATAAGAAAAAGAAGAAAATGAAACTCTCACCCAAATGCCTCTCTCACACTTAACTCCTCTCAACCCCCAAAATACAACAACAAATTGAACCGAGAAAGACATGGTGCTAAAGGGTATAGTGAAAAGAGGTTATTATATTTTCTAGGCTAATGAGTGGCTAAGAAAGAAAAGTGTCAATTAAGCTCAATGAGGTGACTAGGGATAAAAATGCATAAAGGGTAGGCTTAAAAGGCTCAAACAGTCCAAGGATGGCTTAAGTCATGTCATTGTTGTGGTGATGCCTAGGATTTCACCTCAAGGAAAACCACTAAGTAATTCTAGAAACGTAAGTGTGGATGCCAAAAATCTGCCAAGGAAAAAAAGTCTGATCCCTTTGTTGCGTTGGTCGAAAATAAGTGATTTATTCGTGCAATCAGGTTCGTGCATGTTGACTGTGTTTTTAGCCAACGACGTGAGAACGTCAAAAACAATGAACCTTCAAGATAATTTAAACGACACAGACAGTTTAATAAAGAAAATAAAGAACACACAAGATTTTATAGTGGTTCAGCCCCGATTGTCGGTAATAGCCTAATCCACTTAGAGTTGTGATTTATAGATCTGTACTCAAGATCAGATGGACTGAGCCAATTGAGTTTCTTCAGTACAGATTGCAAAAATACAAGAATTCTCTCAAATGCCAGCACTTTCTCTCTCTAGAATACTCATACCCAAATTTCTCTCTCTAGAAAGAAGAAGCAGAAGAAGCCTCTCTCATCCCATAAGCCCTCTATTTATAGGCCTGGGATCCTCAACTGATATCCCCTTTAGATAAGGATATTTTATTATTCATTTTATGTTTATATTACAAGAAATATTTAAAATACAACTGATTCCTTGAGGAATGAGAGAGTCCCGGGTGCTTAGACCAATTCTTGCTGAAGTCGTTCCGGGGATTTTGACGTAGTCTCACATGCATGTTGATTACTCCTTCAAGCTTTCCTTGGACCAAGGTGATATATGCATGGCTCTCTTCGGACCAAAGGTCATGCATGCTTGGCTCTCCTCGGACCAAGGTGGTCCGAGCCACCACCCTTGGCCTCTCTCCTCGGGTAAGTCCGGGCCTACCTCCTTCAATCAAGGTCCGATCGGACCTTGTGGCCTTCTCCTCGGACCAAGGTGGTCCGAGCCAACATTCTCTTTCCTTCTCCTCGGACCAAGGTAGTCCGAGCCAACCTTCTCTTGCCTTCTCCTCGGACCAAGGTGGTCCGAGGCATCCTCCTTGGCATCTCACCTTGGACAAGCCCGAGGCACTCTCCTTTAGCATCTCCCAACTATGTCCGATCAGACATTGTGTAGGCTCTCCTTGTCAAAATCTAAGTCTCAATTCTTGGCTTGCATGGGACTCCTTCTCCTTAGCTACTTACCTTGGACACGTTCTCCTTAGCTCTCCTAGGATGCATTCTCCTTAGCCTCCTAGGATGCATTCTCCTTAGCCTCCTAGGATGCATTCTCTTTAGCATCTCACCTCGGACAGGTCCGAGGAAATCTCCTTGCAATCTCCTCTCGGATAGGTCCAAGGCAATCTCCTTGGACTTCTCCTCGGACCAAGGTCCCTTGAGCTCTCTCTGAATCACCTCCTTGGGGTCTCCTAGGATGCATTCTCCTTAGCTCTCCTAGGACCAAGGTGCACTTGGCTTAGTTATGACACCTTTCAAGCAGTCCAAATTCTTCGTCAGTCTATCGGGTCACTTTATCACAATTTTGAGGAGTCAATGTATTTATTGACTATTAATGTGTCTTTTACTGACCATGTACTGCCATTTGTCACCTTTATTGCCACGTTATTGATCTCCAATTTTTGGGTATAACAGTGCGTATGGGCCTCACACGATCCATAGCCTTGGCAAACACTCCTAGCTGCCCTGCGAGGTCCCAACTTCATTGAGGGAAAGGAAAAGGGGCTCACGACACTCCTAGTTGCAATGCAAGACCCCACCTCGCTGGAGGTTTAAGTGCCACGAGCTGAAGCACAACGCCTCTGGAGGTTTGAGCGCCTCATGCAAAAGCACCAAGCACCCACGCGCCTCGCGAGGCCTATCATTTCACGAGCCTAGCACCCACGTCTCGTGCAAGAGCCCCTCTCGAGGCATCATCTTTCGAGCCTGCCTCCTCTTGGCACACTAGCGAGGCCACACCTCGCAAGACCATCATCTCGTGCCTCGCGCATGAAGCAGCGCTCCACGTCTTGTGCAAGAGCCCTTCACGAGGCCATCGTCTTGAGCTTGCCTCTTCTCGGCATACCCAGTGAGGCCACACCTCGCGAGACCATTGTCTCGTGCCTCACACACAAGGCAGCAACCCCACGTCTCGCGCAAGAGCCCCTCACGAGGCCATCGTCTCGTGCCTGCCTCCACTTGGATGGCTTGGGTACACAACCTCCTCCTCAACCACCGACTGCACCACGCTTCGACCACCAGATCCCAGGTCCCTCAAGGCACAGGCTCGACAAGAGTTTGCAGATGCGCTTTGTGAGCTCCAGCTCCATAACTCACTTTTACGAGGATAAGATATGCGAGTTGCACATAAAGAATCAAAGGCTGGAAGCCACACTAGAGAGCATGCATGAGGTTCTGAATGGCCTGCTGCAAGGGAAGTCAAGCATGCCCCTTCCCAATCATAGGAAGAAGGAACTTGTACGAGGGGAAACAACCATACCCATGGACGGTGGCAAAACGCAACTCTCCACAAGTTATACCCGTCGCCCAGGATGCAAGGAAGATTCTACACTAACGACGCAACCTGGCGTGAACCCCATCTACGAGAGGTGCGAACCCAAGACCACCTCCAAAAGAGCTTCACCCGACTTGAGGGAGAAACTTAACCAGAGAGGGACTGAGGTAAAAACCACACCCCTTACAGTTCCCCCAATGGATACAAACAAAGCAAGGGTTCACCCTGAGAACCCACGAGACTCCTTAAACAAAAAGATAAGGGAATTAGACATTGAAATACAAAGCCTTTGAAGCAAAATTGTCACTACACTTAGGGGGTATAGAGGTGATGATGAGTTCGATCATGAGTCACCCTTCACAAGGGAGTTCCAGGTTGAACAACTCCCCCACAAACTTCAAAGAGCCTCACATGACTTTGTACGAGGGCACTACAGACCCAAAGTATCACTTAGACACCTTCAACGACTTGATGAAGTTAAGGGGGGTCAACAGTAGGGCAAGGTGCCACTGTTTCATCATTACACTCAAAGGAGCTGCGTACAAGTGGTTTAAGAGGTTAAGACCTGGAACAATCAAGTCATGGCAACAGTTCTCTGGTGAATTTCTTCAGCAACACCATGCGGTCCCTGATTATGTTATGCCAAGTACCAGCCTCACTAACATAAAACAAGGCGAGAGTGAAAGCCTAAAGAGCTACATCCATAGATTCAATATGGAAGCAACTAAGCTGGGAAGTTCAAATAAAGTAGAGCTCAAGGTGGCTATCACAACCAGAGTTCATCTAGGAAGAAAGTTATGGGATAACATGCTCAAGAGGGAGGTGACAAACTTAGATGACTTCTTCGAAAGAGCACAAAAGTATATACATGTCGAAGAGGGCCATGAGAACTTGCAAGCTGGGGGGAGCAAACCTTCCTCCAATCCCCCTTTTACCAATATTTCTGATGACTCCGCATAGAAGAGATCATTGTGATAGAAAAGTCGCAGATCAAGTTGAAGGTTGGAAGAGGTCTACAAGAAGAGTTCAATAAGAAGCTAGTGGGATTCATTAAGGATAACCTCCGATAAGACTCCCTTTATGTGTGTCACTCAGGAACCAAAGAAGTCACCTTAATTAGCCTCCACA
Organism: Humulus lupulus; assembly: GCF_963169125.1. NCBI lineage: Eukaryota > Viridiplantae > Streptophyta > Magnoliopsida > Rosales > Cannabaceae > Humulus > Humulus lupulus. Next base: position 150,289,988 of record NC_084799.1, read on the forward strand.
AAGTAGTAGTAGTAGTAGTTTTTCTTTATTTGAGTTATGCATTGTAAGAAATAAAGAGTTTCACCATAGTTGTCCTCCCGTAGATGTAATTTATCTTGGTAGGTTCCAAAGAGGTCACCTAGCTGACTCGAGGATGAAATATGACAATGATATTATGTTTACCCTTGCACATTGCCTATTATTACTGATGTCAAGAAGCTATCTTATACTGCCATTCTCAATTGGAATCGTCAAAGCATATCGAAAAGAGCGAAAAACAAAGTGCTTGGCAAGATAGATCCTATCAACCACCTAGGAGGTATTATACCCAGCCTCACTAGGCACCTGGCCATTTGCAAAATAAGTGCCTAGCCTCGTGAGCCTCAACAGGCACCTAGCCATGTGCGAAATTGGTGCCCAGCCTCACAAGCTTCAACAAGTACCTAGCCATGTGCGAAATAGGTACCTAGCCTCACACGCCTCAATAGGCGTATGGCCATGTGCAAAATAGGTGCCTAGCGTCATGAGATTTATATAAAAATAGTTATATATGTATATATATGTATGAGTGGTGAATCTTATAAGACAACCTTTGAATCTATAAGGACTAGCTACCCTTATAGAATCTAAGAAAGTCAAAAGGTCCCTCAAAAGTGACTTCCTCACAAACACATCCACCCTACAAAGGACCACGTCGTAGAAGACTTTTAGCCCGAAGAGATCCCTAAGTCTAGATCGACCAAGTTGCCTTACCAAGGGAAAAAGGGCCTTAAAGGAGGTCTTTGCAAAAAAACTCCCTCGTAATCAATATAAGGGCCTTGAAAATAGGTGCTTGCGAGGCTTCATGAGTACCATCTCCTTATAAGGGTCCCAACCCAAGGGGAGATCACCTTAATGGCCGAAAGGGTTCCTCATAATAATCCTAGGTCAACCAAAGTCACATAGCCCAAAAAAGGTCTCAAAGAAGACGCTTACGAAAAGGGTCTTAAAGAAGATGCTTGTAAAAAGGGTCTCGAAGAAAACACTTGCAAAAATAGTACTATGCATAATGACGAGAAGCAACTCAAAGGGTAAACATATCCTTACAAGTAGTCATGGTGCACCATCAGATGCGAATCATATGCATTAAAGAGGTCTCAAAGGGAACTCTTTCATAATAAAGAGGTGCTAATAAGAAGCACACATGCATGAAAGGACAAGATAATGTTCCAACACAAAATAAGAATAGGACATAGCAGAACTTGTTAAAGTTCCTCATGAAGAAAACAAGAGACCTAGAGAAACATTTCAGGAAAAATAAGTGAAGTAGCATCACAACCAAATCAAAGTAAAAAGAATGAAGCTACCCACACATGGGAGCAAAAGACGGGGCAGGAAAAAACTTCATGGTTTCCCCAGTCGCAAGCACACCATTCGACAACCTTAGCAAAGTGCGGTCACCGAGTAAGGAGAAGTCAAAGCTAGGATTTTGTTTCCACACACCATATAAAGTGTGTTCCACTGAATTGTACTTGGCCTTTGCTAGTTCCGCCTCAAGAGAACTAATCTTCTCATGCAATGCCAGAACTTTAGCTTCCTCCATTTTCTTAGTCTAGACGAAGAGGAAACCTTCGCTATGGCTATTTCTATCTTGTGTGTGGCCTCAGCAAGCTTCTTCTCAAGTCCTTGAATCTTGATAGTAAGCCGATCATTCTCAGTCTCGCCCAAAGATAGGTCTTTCATCGAGCTTCTTAAGCGTTGGGCCACAAGAGAAGTCTGTAAAAAAAAAAAATACATATATATGTAAGACGTCCAATAACACCTCACACGATTTGTAGGCACGATATCACAAAGTATACCAGAGCGCCTAAAGACCCTCTCATAGATTGGAGGGCAAGTATGGATGCCAAAAATCCGCCAAGGAAAAATTTTCTGACCCCTTTACTGCGTTGGTAAAAAAATACATATATATGTAAGACGTCCAATAACACCTCACACGATTTGTAGGCACGATATCACAAAGTATACAAGAGCGCCTAAAGACCCTCTCATAGATTGGGGGGCAAGTATGGATGCCAAAAATCCGCCAAGGAAAAATTTTCTGACCCCTTTACTGCGTTGGTAAAAAATAAGTGATTTATTCGTGCAATCGGGTTTGTGCATATAGGCCTCACATGATCCATAGCCTTGGAAAACACTCCCAAGCGCCCCGCGAGGACCCAAATTTGTTGAGGGAAAGGAAAAGGGGCTCATGAAACTCCTAGTTTCAATGCAAGACCCCACCTCGCTGGAGGTTCGAGTGCCTCGAGCCGAAGCACTGCGTACCTGGAGGTCTAAGCGCCTCATGCAAAAGCATCAAGCACCCATGCGCATCGCAAGACCTATCATCTCGCATGATATGCATCCATGTACCTCGCAAGACCCATCATCTCACACGCCTAGCACAAACTTCTCGCGCAAGAGCCCTTCACGAGGCCATCGTCTCTCGAACCTACCTCCTGTCGGTGCACCCAGGGAGGCCACACCTCATGAGACCATCGTCTCATACCTCGCGCACCAAGCAATGCGCCACGTCTCGCATAAGAGAACCTCGCGAGGTCATCGTCTCGTGCCTGCCTCCTCTTGCCACACCCAACAAGGCCACATCTCGCGAGACCATTGTCTCATGCCTCGCGCACCAAGCAACGCCCCACGTCTTGTGGAAGAGCCCCTCACGAGGCCATCGTCTTGCGCCTGTCTCCTCTCGACGTACCCAGCGAGGCCACGCCTCAGCTGTGTTGGGTTACATAGGGCCCAATATCTCATCATATGTGATTCAGGCCCCGTTGAAGAGGCCTTATCTTCCTCCCTAGGACATGTGCCACAAATGGGGCACATTGTCACTAGTAGGTCTAACATGGGGTGAAGTGGAGGACCTCCTGAGCATTTGTGCGAGGAGAGCTAGAAAAGATCCCATAGTGGAAACAACTAAGCAAGCTGCCCATGATAACAATTAAAGATTTCGATGCTTAGAACTTGTAGGAACAAGGAATATTGGAAGGGTGAGAATGTCCATATGGCCTGAAGACGCTCATATAAGTATGCAAGGCACCTCCAAACTAAGAAGACTCAGAGTACAGGCACACTATCACACCAGACAAGTAGTGGCAGTACAAGGAGGGTACATGGCAGGGCCTCCTCCAACATGAAACTGGCATTTGTACAGGACAAGTGGTGGAGGTATGTCATGATACCATGACATAGTGCTTTTCCAAACCACTGGCAAGTACTAGGGACCGACCACCACTCCTCCAGCATAGTTACCACCTGCTCCATGATCAACCGCGGCCTGCGGATGAGTGCTTCTGTCCCTTCAGGACCACTATGTATTTGGAGTCGATAGCGCTCACCTATAAATAAGACCACCCTTCACTTGAGAAGGGGGTCAGAGAATTCATCTTTGTAAGGTGAGATTTCAAAGTAATACAAATACTTCTCTCCATTTTCACTCTGCAATTTTCCTCCAATATCTTTTAAGTTCCTCCTCTTCTTATATGTTTATAAGTCTTTTGACTCATCTTGGTTGACGAGTTCTCACAGTCAACAGTAAGCTCTCACAAGAATCTAGCTCTTACTAGGGTCTTTAAAATCCTTAATTTTGAAAATTTGAAATTTGAGTTGTTATCTTTTCCTTAAAAAGATGATACTATATTTGAATTTCTAATTATTAATTATTTAAAATAAATATGTATGAAAATTTTAAATCCCCTTATTTTAGGAACTGTTACACGCATAGGGTATCCTAGATTGCCCTATGTGTGTACCACTACTGATGGTGATCACTTATTAATTTTTTATATTATTTAATTAATTAATAAAATATTTTGAAAAATGTTTTAAAATGGAATGTAAGACTTTGTCTTCAATTATCATTTATTTTTATTATTATTAAAATGATTATTATTATTATTATTATTATTATTATTATTATTATTATTATTATTATTATGATAATAGTGCCTATATATTCTATATGATAGAAAATAGGTTAAGAAGTAGTTTTTGAAGTTTCAGTAAAAGTGATCACCATTTTCTCACAAAAGAAAAATCACTCTTTCTCTATAGCCTATAATCACGAGTCTTATGTGTTGAGAATACTTTTGATTCACAAATTTGATTATTGTTCTCTATGTGCTCACCCACATCTTGAGGTGTAGAGAACGTCTTGGAAGATCTCAATGTGAGTACTCTAGTGAGGATAGGAAGATCGAATTATGTACAAAACGATTCAAGGAATCTTGATAGGTTACAAGAGGTAAATCATTTCGTATCAATTTTACGTATAAATATTTTGTTGATTTACATATTGCATATTAAAGGATCCACATATAAAGTTGCTTATATGGATTTTTTTGTTGTAGACAATGCTACCATTACCGCAATTTTCGATGCGCACTAGGAACAGTTCCTTACACAGCCAAAATATTGTTGACAAAGTGAGTACCCTCATCACTAATAAGAGCTCATGCAATACCAAAGTGAGTAAATACATGCTTATGAAAGAATTTCATCACCACCTTATCATCATTGGTGGGACTTGGTATTGCTTCAACCCATTTTGATACATAATCTACAATCACCAAAATGTACAAGTTCTGAAAGGAAGGAGGGAAAGGTCCCATGAAATCAATGCCCCAAACATCACACAACTCCACTTCAAGGATGACTTTCAATGGCATCTCATTTCATGCTGAAATATTACCAACCCATTCGCATCTATCACATCTTTTAGAAAATTCGTGAGCATCCTTGAAAATAGAAGGCCTATGCCCTGATTGGAAAACTTTTGTTGTTGTTCTTTGCCCACCAAAGTGCCCTCCATAAGGAGCTGAATGACAATGCTCAAGAATGCTTTGAACCTCTTCTCTTGGAACACAACACTTCATCACTTGATCCAAACATTGTTTATAAAGAAATGGCTCATCCCAATAATAAAACTTCACTTGATGAAAGAATTTCTTAAGTTGTTGGCCCTTCAAATCTGGTGGAGTCCTCCCACTCACCAAATAATTCACAAAATTAGAAAACCATGCATTGAAACTTGTCTCACCACCAAGAGTTTCTCATTAGGAAATGTCTCTTTAATTGGCTGCTCAAAATTATCCTCATTATCATATTTAAGTCTAGAAAGATGGCCAACCACTTGATTCTCTGTTCCTTTTATATAACAAATTTCCAAATCAAATTCTTGAAGAAGCAACACCCAACGAACGAGTATTGGTTGGCATCCTTCTTTGTAATAAGATACTTGATGGCAGAATGGTCCATGTACACGACAACCTTAGTCCCAACAAGGTATGCTCTCAACTTGTCAAAAGCAAATACCATAGCCAAAATTTCTTTCTCCGTGGTAGTGTAGTTCAATTGAGTATCGGCTAGTGTCTTGCTTGCATAACAAATGGAATGAAACACCTTCCCTTTTCTTTGGCCAAGTAAAACTCCTACAGTAAAATCACTAGCATCACACATAAGCACAAAAGGAAGGGACCAATCAGGAGCTACAACAATAGGAGCGAATACAAGAGCCTTCTTCAAAGTTACAAATGCCTCTTGACACTCATTAGTGAACTCAAAAGCTCGATTTTGGTCAAGTAAAGAACAAAGAGGATTAGAGATTTTTGAGAAATCTTTGATAAACCTCCTATAGAAATCTGCATGCCCCAAGAAACTTCAAATTCCCTTGAAAGTAATAGGTGGTGGTAACTTCTCAATGAATTCAATCTTGGCTCTATCTACTTACCTTTGTTAGAAATCCGATGATGTAATGACCCGACTATTTCTAAGACCCCGGACCATTAAAAAATACTATGACATAACTACTATTTTGAAATACATTCATATGAAATAACATAACTTTATTTAAAACCCAAAATATTGTACGAAATGGTATGAACTATAAAATGTGATATGGGATCCCATTGTTATAAAACATACACATAAACTTTAAATCAATTGTTTAAAATACTAAGTGTGGAAATACATTAAAACATAAATTTAAACACTTTAAACAACGTCATCCTCGATCTTCCAGCAATCCATTCAATCCATTCATCCTCAACACACATGCCAAGCTGCCATGAATCCTTCCCGCCTTCCACGTTCATTTTCCTCCATCATTCTAAAAAAAATGAATGAGCCTAATGCCCAGCAAGGAAAATCTACTAACAACATATATCATAAATCATAAACATAAGACTATATCATAAACATATACTATAAAACATATGACTATAAAAATGTATATCATATAGGACTACAATATTAATGGCCATTAACTCATTAACATGGTATGTGATAAAACCATCTAGGTCCTCTGTCTATTAATCGAGGTAGGTTAGATCACAACTATAGTATATGATAGCCCATCTAGGTCCTTTGTCTACTAATCGAGGTAGGGTAAATCATAACTCTAAACCATGAAAATGATAAACATTCTTGGGGCTTGCTATCTAAGCAAGTCATATGCCCAAGCGACTACAAAACATATTTATACATATACATAACAAAGCATATAAACACATATAATCTAACCTATTATCCTTACCAAAAATCAGGATATGGAGACAAGAAAGAGGTTGGAACACTCCTAAAACAAACAGTAAAAACAATGAGTTTCTAAAGAAAAGGAATGAAAAAGAGAACTAAACCATCAAAGAAGAAATTTACCGAAAAGAACCTTAAGTTTCAAGAAACTTAAACACCTAACCAAGAATAATAAGCAAGAGTTAGGATCTGAAAGAAAATAAAAAAAACTAATGAACTATGAAAAATTGAACTTAAGGATAGGAATACCTTGAATGATCTTATGACTTGATCTATACCTCGATATCAAAATAACTCTATATCTTACTTCCCAAGAGTTTAGAAAAGCTTAGATTGGAAAAGCTTTTATCCCAAAACCCAAGTGTTTCTCTCTATAGTAAACTAAGCAACTTGGAGGCTCTCAAGAATGCTTGAAGAATGAAGAAAATGGCTGAGTACTAGGTCCTATTTATAAAGTTCAAGGGGTGAAACTAACCCCTTTTAATTTGAATAAATAAATGAATATAAAATGAAAAAGATTTGAATTTTCGTTCAGTAGATGCCCAGAACTTGGTCAAAATCGTTTAAGGGCAGGTCCAAGTGTTTAAGGCTATTTCTAAAATCAAATCCTCAAGTTTCAAAAATACACTCCCAAGGGTGATATATCGCCTAGACCTATATCCCGAGCCCCATTCGTTCGTTCATACGAAGTCGACGTGTTTTCCATATCTCCCGTAAGCGATATATCAGCCCCTATAGCTGCGTTATATCGGCATACGTTGATATATCAAACACGTATTTGAACTTTTTCAGCATATTTTGAATTGATTAAACTGCTTTGACTGAGTAAAAACGTGATCCTAATAGCTGCCGGAAGGTTCTAGAGCTAGGACGCTTTGATACCAAGTTGTAACGCCCTGGATAGCCAAGACCGTTACACTGTGTGTTTATAAAGTGCCAGACTTGCTAACCAAGTCATTTAAATAAAATCGTGTTATTGAAACTATTAAGGAACTAGGGTTAAAAGCGTTTTGGTTTCAAAAGCCACATTTACATTAAAAGAAAACATTGTTTATTTACACGGGATCCCAAGAATATCAGTTTAAAGGCCGTTTACAAAAGTTACAAGGTTCAAGTACATTAACCAGCCATACTAAGGCAAAATAAGCTATTAGGTGATCACTGTCCTGATCCACTCCTCGACCGTGGCGGTCGAACCGCTGGCTATGTACATTCCACCTCGGAGCTCTCCACCTCAGGCTTGGTCCAGCTTGCCCTTGCCTTTACCTGCACCACATAGCACCCGTGAGCCAAGGCCCAGCAAGAAAACACAACAACAACAACAGAGCATGAACAATTAACAGACAAGTCAATAATTCACATTGCATCACATAAACCTAGATATATCATCAACCAATATAATCAAGTATTCCACATACTAGGCATTTCAGTTCATAACATTCACAATTCACAAACGATAACCAGGGCTAGCGCCCTCAGGCTGCTCCCTCTGTTATCCCGTTGTTCCTGGCTCCCAGTGGCCAATCCGCGCCCTGTGCGCTTAAGTCATGTACGGTACTCCTAGACCGCCTTTACATGTCCCATGGCGTGATACCAACAATGAGACGATATAACTTTCGGGAGCACTTAGTCCCATCACAATCTTACAACCGGGTGCAGTTTTCTTACCTTTCAATTCACTAGTTTCCGATGCCACGAAGCCACGAGCACGGTCCTCTACCCTGAGCCTTTCCAAAGACCTAGTCACAACACAAATGAAACATTCTTTGTCACTAATCAATCCCAAAACTACTTTCTGGAACCAATCCCACACTCTCGGAATCCCCCAAATCCCTAAAACAATGCCCCGAAGACATCCCCCGAACCCCCGGAGCAAAGGCTCAAAATTGCAAAATCCCGTGTTCTGAAATTGGCCTAGCGCCGCGGCGCCCAGCAAGTTTAAGCCACGACGCCCAACAAGTCAGAGAACTTGCTTTGCCCAGAATCAACCTTGTGCCGTGGCGCACAAGAACAGCGCTGCGGCGCTCCTTCGCGAGCCCAGAAATCTGGGTCTTTCCCCTACGTTTTCCCGAACCCAAATCATTCCAAATCACCCCAAACTCCTACCTAAGCCCCAAAACCAACTCAAAATCCAAAATAGACCGTACCTCAACCTATAAACATCATAGTCTAACTCAATTACACAACTATTCTCAGAATCACGCTTAAGTTTCAGATTCATACACTTAAACCAAAACTTGAGTAAAGTACAAATCAGACTTCTAAATCCTTAAACCATAGCAGCTATGAGATTGCCAACATATTTAATACCCTTACCTCAATCAGAAATTCAACTTGAGCTTCCTCCAATCCAAGCTTTGAGCTGAATTCCACCTTAACAAACCAGCTGAATTCCATGCAAGGCAAGCCATGGCTATCTTTTAATTCTTTCAAAAACCAAATTCAGAACTTAACAAAACAGGGACCAAGTCCTTACCTCAGTATAAACCTTGATATATGCTTGTTTCCACACCCTTAAGCCCTTTACTAGCCTCAAAGATCACAGTTCAACTCCTCCTCCACTTTGCTTTCTAGGTTCTTGATTCTCCCTTTCCTTCTTGATCCTTCTAGCCTTCCAAGTCTTAACTTCAGTTATACTTAGCATAAAAGAATCGTATATATCCTTTTCCCTCAGCCAAAGACATCTATACCACTGCCAAAAGACCATTTTAGCCCTCCTCAAATATCCTTTTCTAACTAAACCTCAAGGGTACACTTGTCTTTTACTTACTTTACAGTTCTACCACTTTTCCAACAAAACCTGTTACTCTCTATGGTTACTAACAGTTACACAAGTTACCAAATCACCAGTTACCATTATCTAGCTTTCTAGGACCGTCTCGGCACGTGCGTCACATTGATACCACCACACCCACGTGGTACGATTCACATATCATAATTATCACATAACGTAATACACATAGTCATATAACATGCTTAAAATCATATTCATGCATCTAAATCATTAAAATCACACATAATTCCCATTATGCCCTCCAGGCACACTAATCAAGGCCCTTAAGCCTTATTAGTGAATTTGGGTCGTTACAACTATCCCCTCCTAATGAGAATTTCGTCCTCGAAATTTACCTGAACAACTCTGGATACTGATCTCGCATAGCTGTATCAAGTTCCCAGGTGGCCTCCTCGACCTTACTGTTTCTCCACAACACTTTAACCAAAGGAATCGTCTTACTCCGCAACACCTTATCTTTTTGGTCCAAGATCTGAATTGGTTGCTCTTCATAAGCCAAATCTGCCTGTGACTCTAGATCCTCATGCCTCAACACATGAGTCACATCTGAGACATACTTCCGAAGCATAGAGACATGAAACACGTCATGAACTCCAGACAACGATGGTGGCAAAGCTAATCTGTAAGCCACCTGACCAATCCTTTCCAGGATCTCAAATGGTCCAATGAATCTAGGGCTTAGCTTGCTCTTCTTACCAAACCTCCTCACCCCTCGCAGAGGTGAAACTCGAAGGAAGACGTGATCCCCAACCTGAAACTCCACGTCCCTACGCTTAGGATCAGCGTAGCTCTTTTGCCTACTTTGAGATGCGAGCATCCTAGCCCGGATCTTCTCTATGGCCTCACTTGTCTTCTGTACCATATCTGGCCCCAAATATTTCCTCTCACCCATCTCATCCCAATGGATGGGTGATCTACACTTCCTCCCATACAACATCTCATAGGGAGCCACTCCAATCGTTGACTGATAACTATTGTTGTACGAGAATTCAATCAACGGAAGGTACTTACTCCATGAACCCTCAAAATCAATCACACAAGCTCTGAGCATATCCTCCAACACCTGGATTGTCCTCTCAGACTGGCCATTAGTCTGAGGATGAAAAGCTGTACTGAACTTCAGCTGAGTTCCCAAAGCTTTCTGCAAACCACCCCAAAACTTGGAAGTGAAAATAGGATCCCGGTCTGACATTATAGACTTAGGAACCCCATGGAGACGTACGATCTCCCTCACATACAGTTCAGCATACTGATCCATAGTATATGTCGACCTCACTGGAAGGAAATGGGCTGACTTGGTGTATCTATCCACTATCACCCACACCGAGTCATGAAATCCTACTGTCCTGGGTAAACCTCCCACAAAATCCATGGTAATGTCCTCCCATTTCCACTCAGGAATACCCAAAGGCTGAAGCAACCCTACTGGTCGCTGATGCTCAGCTTTCACCTGTTGACAGGTTAAGCATTTGGCAACGTACTCTACCACATCCTTCTTCATCCCGGGCCACCAATACAAAGTCCGTAAATCCTGATACATCTTTGTGGTACCCGGATGAAGCGAGTACGGCGTCGTATGAGACTCATCTAATATCTCTCGTCTGATCCCCTCATCAACTGGAACACAAATCCCTCCCTGATACCGAAGTAAACCAACCTCAGAAATAGAATAGTCCTTAGCTACCCCCGCTAAGACATCCTCTCTAACCCTCTGTAACTGAGTGTCTACCAACTGTCCCTCTCTGATCCGCTCTAGCAGGGTTGACTGTAGAGTAATATTAGCCAACCGGCCCACCACAAACTCTATCCCTACTCTAACCATCTCATCAGCTAATTTCCTTGAAATCTGAACAGAATTATACAACTGACCAGGACCTCTGCGGCTCAATGCATCAGCCACCACATTGGCTTTCCCTGGATGGTAGAGAATATCACAAGCATAATCCTTTACTAGCTCCAGCCAACGCCTCTATCTCATATTCAGGTCCTTCTGTGTAAAGAAATACTTCAAGCTCTTATGGTCAGTGTACACCTCGCACTTCTCCCCATAAAGATAATGCTGCCAAATCTTCAAGGCAAATACCACTGCTGCTAATTCTAGGTCATGAGTAGGATACCGTTGCTCATACTCCTTCAGCTGTCGTGATGCATGAGCTATAACCTTTTCATTCTGCATCAACACACAGCCTAAGCCCAACCTCGATGCATCGCAATAAACAACAAACTTCCCTTTCCCTGAAGGCAGACTCAACACTGGTGCTGTAATAAGTCGTCGCTTCAACTCCTGAAAACTGTCTTCACACTTGTCTGACCAGATAAACTTCAAATTCTTTCTTGTCAATTCTGTCATGGGTGCTGCTAACTTTGAGAAACCCTCTACAAACCGCCTGTATTACCCTGCTAATCCTAGAAAACTCCGCACCTCCGAGGCATTCCTTGGCCTCGGCCAATCTCTAACTGCCTCTATCTTAGACGGATCCACCTTAATCCCATATGCACCCACAATGTGTCCAAGGAATGTCACTTCAGGTAACCATAACTCGCACTTCTTAAACTTAGCATACAACTGGTGTTCTCTCAACCTCTGAAGAACCTGCCGGAGATGAAACTCGTGCTCTGTCTCTGAACTGGAATACACCAAGATGTCGTCGATGAAGACTATCACAAACTGATCTAGAAAATCCTTGAACATCCTGTTCATTAAGTCCATAAAGGCTGCTGGGGCATTGGTCAAACCAAAAGACATGACCAAGAACTCATAATGCATGTACCGTGTCCGGAAGGCCGTCTTAGGTATGTCCTCATCCTTGATCCTCAGCTGGTGATAACCAGATCGAAGATCAATCTTTAAGAACACCGTCTTACCCTGCAGCTGATTGAACAAGTCATCAATCCTTGGTAGGGGATACTTATTCTTAATAGTTAACTTGTTCAATTCTCGATAGTCGATACACATCCTCAAAGTCCCGTCCTTCTTCTTAACAAACAAAACTGGAGCACCCCATGGCGAGTAGCTAGGTCTGATGAACCCTATGTCTAGAAGTTCCTGCAGTTGTATCTTTAACTCTTTCAGTTCCGCCGGTGCCATTCTATATGGTGCCCTCGACACTGGCTCTGTCCCTGGTGCCAACTCAATAACAAACTCAATCTCTCTACGTGGCGGCAACCCAGGCAAATCCTCAGGAAACACATCCAAGAACTCACAAACCAATCTGGTCTCCTCCGGTCCAACTGGTGAAACTTTGGTGGTATCCACCACACTAGCCAAGAAGCCTATACATCCACCCTGTAACAAATCTCTGGCTCTCAATGCAGATATCCTGGGTATGCGGGGTCCATGCACCGCTCCCACAAAGACGAAGGGATCCTCGCCCTCTGGCTCAAAAGTCACCATTTTCTTCCTACAATCAATGGTAACCCCATATCTAACCAGCCAATCCATACCTAGAATCATATCAAAGTCCCCCATACTCAACTCAATCAAGTCCACTGATAACTCCCTACCATCAACTAACACTGGTAGTGCTCTAATCCACCTCCTAGATACTACCAACTCTCCTGTAGGCAATATAGTCCCAAACCCTGAAGCACTATACTCACTAGGCCTACACAATCTATCAATCACCCTATCAGATACAAATGAATGCGTAGCACCAGAATCAATCAAAACAGTAAAGGGAGTGCCAGCACTAGAAAGCTGACCTGTCACTACCGAAGGACTAGCCTTGGCCTCTGCCTGCGTCAAAGTGAACACTCGAGCTGGAGTCAAGCTGTCCACCTTTCATGTCTCTCCCTTCTTCACTGTCGGGTAATCTTTCCTGAGGTGTCCCACCACCCCACACACATAGCAGGCCTTAGCCCGACACTCGCCCGGATGGCGTCTCCTGCACCTCGTGCATTCTGGATAAGTCCTCCATGAATCACCGCCTCCCTGACGGCCACCCTGAGTACCCCGACCTCCCCTATCAAACCTAGGAGCGATTGGAGCATCAGGAGTCTTTCTTTTCAAATCACTGGAGCCTCCGCCCCTACCAGAACCAGAGTATGGAGGCACCGCCTTGCGGCCCTCCCTTCTTGCTGCACTATCCCTCCATATCCTATTCTCCGCTTCCTCAGCGGTAAGAGCTCTCTCCACAGCCTGGGCATAAGTAGTCACTCCAGGAACTGTGGTAATTCTTACATCTCGGGCTATCATAACATTCAGCCCTCTAACAAATCTGTCCAGCCTGGCTGCATCAGTAGGCACAAGATCTGGTGCGAACTTCGCAAGTCTATCAAATTTCAAGGCATATTTTGTAACTGTCATACTGCCCTGAACCAGTCCCACGAACTCATTCACTTTTGCTGCCCTGATGGCAACGTTATAATACTTCTGATTGAACAAATCCTTAAACCCTTCCCAAGTCAATGTAGCAACCTCTCTAGTCTGTGATGCCACCTCCCACCAGATTCGGGCATCATCCCTCAACATATAAGTGGCACAGTCCACCCTGTCATGTCCTTCCACTCTCATAAAATCTAGAATGGTAGTGATCAAAGTCATCCACTGCTCAGCCTTTAGTGGATCAGGTCCACCCTCAAAGATCGGGGGTTGTTGCTTCCTGAACCGCTCATACAACGGTTCCACTTTGTTCCCAACATCAACTGGCTGTATCACAGGTACTATTGCCGGTGGCACAACAGGGGCAACACTCCCAGATGGAGCCTGCTGTAGAATTCTGATCTGTTCATCTTGGCTCTGAAGCCTAGCTTGCATATCTACCATTAACTGTTGCCAGTTCTCAGGGACTGGCGGAGGGGTTGGGCCCTGGTCATCCTCTCTAGCCCCAGACCTGCCGGCTTGTCGTGTGGATTTCCTTGAATGCATAACTATTCAAGTCAATCTGCAATCAACGACTCGGCAATTAGGCTATGATGACAGGGTAATAATTCTCTCATAATCCATCTCTAGAACTCCAATCATTCACAAGCAATCAAATATAGCAATTTATCCAAATATTCATTCACATGCACAGCAATGCTAATAAGCACGCCTCAATAGCATCATGAAATAGTCAAGGGCCAGGCCCTATTAGAATCTCATGCTCCCTATTCATCAGACAAATATCAACAATCATATCTCACTCAAATCACTTAAGCACATAATCACGCATACACAATTACCAAACCCTGAGTTGAGCTTGTCTCCCGCGGCGAATGTACATACCCAGCCAGTCTTCAGGACCCATAAACCTAGGACGCTCTGATACCAAGTTGTAACGCCCTGGATATCCAAGACTGTTACACTGTGTGTTTATAAAGTGCCAGACTTGCTAACCAAGTCATTTAAATAAAATCGTGTTATTGAAACTATTAAGGAACTAGGGTTAAAAGCGTTTTGGTTTCAAAAGCCACATTTACATTAAAAGAAAACATTGTTTATTTACCCGGGATCCCAAGAATATCAGTTTAAAGGCCGTTTACAAAAGTTACAAGGTTCAAGTACATTAACCAGCCATACTAAGGCAAAATAAGCTATTAGGTGATCACTGTCCTGATCCACTCCTCGACCGTGGCGGTCGAACCGCTGGCTATGTACATTCCACCTCGGAGCTCTCCACCTCAGGCTTGGTCTAGCTTGCCCTTGCCTTTACCTGCACCACATAGCACCCGTGAGCCAAGGCCCAGCAAGAAAACACAACAACAACAACATAGCATGAACAATTAACAGACAAGTCAATAATTCACATTGCATCACATAAACCCAGATATATCATCAACCAATATAATCAAGTATTCCACATACTAGGCATTTCAGTTCATAACATTCACAATTCACAAACGATAACCAGGGCTAGCGCCCTCAGGCTGCTCCCTTTGTTATCCCGTTGTTCCTGGCTCCCACTGGCCAATCCGCGCCCTTTGCGCTTAAGTCATGTACGGTACTCCTAGACCGCCTTTACATGTCCCATGGCGTGATACCAACAATGAGACGATATAACTTTCGGGAGCACTTAGTCCCATCACAATCTTACAACCGGGTGCAGTTTTCTTACCTTTCAATTAACTTGTTTCCGATGCCACGAAGCCACGAGCACGGTCCTCTACCCCGAGCCTTTCCAAAGACCTAGTCACAACACAAATGAAACATTCTTTGTCACTAATCAATCCCAAAACTACTTTCTGGAACCAATCCCACACTCTCGGAATCCCCCAAATCCCTAAAACAATGCCCCGAAGACATCCCCCGAACCCCTGGAGCAAAGGCTCAAAATTGCAAAATCCCGTGTTCTGAAATTGGCCTAGCGCCGCGGCGCCCAGCAAGTTTAAGCCACGACGCCCAACAAGTCAGAGAACTTGCTCTGCCCAGAATCAACCTTGCGCCGCGGCGCTCCTTCGCGAGCCCGGAAATCTGGGTTTTTCCCCTGCGTTTTCCCGAACCCAAATCATTCCAAATCACCCCAAACTCCTACCTAAGCCCCAAAACCAACTCAAAATCCCAAATAGACCATACCTCAACCTATAAACATCATAGTCTAATTCAATTACACAACTATTCTCAGAATCACACTTAAGTTTCAGATTCATACACTTAAACCAAAACTTGAGTAAAGTACAAATCAGACTTCTAAATCCTTAAACCATAACAGCTATGAGATTGCCAACATATTTAATACCCTTACCTCAATCAGAAATTCAACTTGAGCTTCCTCCAATCCAAGCTTTGAGCTGAATTCCACCTTAACAAACCAGCTGAATTCCATGCAAGGCAAGCCATGGCTATCTTTTAATTCTTTCAAAAACCAAATTCAGAACTTAACAAAACAGGGACCAAGTCCTTACCTCAGTATAAACCTTGATATATGCTTGTTTCCACACCCTTAAGCCCTTTACTAGCCTCAAAGATCACAGTTCAACTCCTCCTCCACTTTGCTTTCTAGGTTCTTGATTCTCCCTTTCCTTCTTGATCCTTCTAGCCTTCCAAGTCTTAACTTCAGTTATACTTAGCATAAAAGAATCGTATATATCCTTTTCCCTCAGCCAAAGACATCTATACCACTGCCAAAAGACCATTTTAGCCCTCCTCAAATATCCTTTTCTAACTAAACCTCAAGGGTACACTTGTCTTTTACTTACTTTACAGTTCTACCACTTTTCCAACAAAACCTGTTACTCTCTATGGTTACTAACAGTTACACAAGTTACCAAATCACCAGTTACCATTATCTAGCTTTCTAGGACCGTCTCGGCACGTGCGTCACATTGATACCACCACACCCACGTGGTACGATTCACATATCATAATTATCACATAACGTAATACACATAGTCATATAACATGCTTAAAATCATATTCATGCATCTAAATCATTAAAATCACACATAATTCCCATTATGCCCTCCAGGCACACTAATCAAGGCCCTTAAGCCTTATTAGTGAATTTGGGTCGTTACATCTGTGGCCTTGCCTTCTCTGATTGCAACTACGTGAGATACTAACGTGTCATCATGCCCTTGACCGATCCATATATCTTCTAATAGACTTGACTTGATGGACGAGTTGGCCAGTTCACCAATAACTACTTCTGTTCTGACATTGATCAACTCTTGCTGAAGCGGCTTTTCTATTTCGGCAAACGCTACTAGATTTCTGTAACTCTTTTTGCTTAGCGCATCAGCAACTACGTTTGCTTTTCCTGGGTGGTATAGGATTTTTCAGTCATAATCCTTTATTAGTTTTAACCACCTGCGCTGTCTCATGTTGAGCTCCTTCTATGTGAAGAAATACTTTAAGCTCTTGTGGTCCATATAAATCTCACACTATTCTCCATAAAGATAATGGCGCCAAATTTTTAATGCGAAGATCACTGCTGCCAACTCCATATCGTGTGTTGGATAGCATTGCTGGTATTCCTTCAGTTACCTTGAGGCCTAGGCTATCACTTTGTCATTCTGCATCAGCACACAACCCAAACCTTACTTCGACGCATCACAGTATACTACAAACTGTCGTTGGGGGCGGTACACAAAGTACAGGTGCTGAGCAAAACTAGAAGCTCTCTTCATATCTATTTTTCCAGTTGAACTTCTGTTGTTTCTGGGTCAGGTTAGTAAGCAGAGTGGCTATCTTAGAAAAGCCTTCTACAAATCTTTGATAATAGCCTGCTAGCCTGAGAAAACTTCTAACCTCTGACGCATTATTAGGTCTTGGAAAATCCTTCACAACCTCTACCTTAGTTGGGTCTACTGCAACTCCATCTTTGGATACTATATGGCCGAGGAACGATACTTGCGAAAGCCAAAATTCGCACTTCTTAAACTTGGTGTAAAGTTGATGCTCCTTTAGTCGCAGCATGGTCATTCTTAAATGTTCCTCATGCTCGACTTTGTCCTTGGAGTACACCAAAATATCATCGATGAATACTACGACAAATTTGTCCATATAATCCTTGACGACCCGATTCATTAAATCCATAAATGCAGCTGGAGTGTTGGTAAGACCAAAAGACATAACTAAAAACTCATAATGTCCATATCGAGTTCTAAAAGATGTCTTAAGAATATCCTCTTCCCGTACCTTGAGTTGGTGATACCCGGACCGTAGATCAATCTTTGAAAACACGGTCGCTCCTTGGAGTTGATCAAACAAGTAGTAAATCCGGGGTAGCGGGTACTACTTCTTAATTGTCACCTTATTTAGCTCGCGGTAATCTATACACATCCGCATGCTTCCATCCTTCTTCTTCACAAATAGAACTGGGGCTCTCCATGGCGAATGGCTTGGTCTAATGAAACCCAAGTCTAAGAGTTCTTGTAGCTATGTCTATAACTCCTTGAGCTCCGTTGGCACCATCCGGTATGGTGCCTTTGAGATAGGCTTGGTTCCCAGTACTAGTTCAATTGTGAAGTTAATTTCTCAAGTCGGCGGCAACCCTGGTAAATCGTCAGGAAATACTTCTAGGAATTCCTTTATAATGCGGATGTCTCCAACCTTTAGTGGTGCTTCCTTTACCACATCCGTGACACTGGCTAAGAATGCGTGACATCCTTTTTCAATCATCCTCTGAGCTTTGAGAGATGAAATAAGTGGTGTCCGTAGTGCTGAAACCTTTCCCATAAATCATAGTCTCTGACCATCAGGAGTCTCGAACGTCGCTTGCTTACTTCTATAGTCGATGGTTGCGCCATGCCTTGCTAGCCAATCCATGCCCAGTATTACGCCGAAGTATTTAATTTCTAGCTCTATCTGGATCTTTCTAGTTTTACGTCCTCGATTTTTATCGGTATGCCTCGTACTATCTGTGATGATAGGACTACTTTGCCCGGAGGCAATTCTGTCACAAACCTAGTTTTGAATCTTTCACAAGGTTTGTCTAATTTCTCAATCATTCTTAACGAGATATATGAGTGTGTTGCTCCCGAATCAAATAATACTGAACATATATTATTGAGGATAGCAATCTGACTGGTGACCACTTTGTTACTAGCTTTGGATTCTCCCTGGGTCAAGGAAAATACTCTGGCTGGAACCATCTTACTGTCCTTTTTCTCTTCTTGCTTGAGTTGTAGACATTCCTTCTTCTGATGACCTTCTTGACCACAATCGTAACATCCTTTAGTGTTTGCACGACACTCCCAGTATGTTTCTTTTGACATTTGGAGCACTGCAGGTATTCTACATAACCTGACCTATTATTTTCATTGCTTATCCGTGCTCTTTTTTCATTGTCGGATTGCTTGTTGTCAGGATGCCTTCTCTTCTGTACATTATTGTTGCTATGTTGATGATTGTTGTTGTGGTTTCGACCATTCTGAGCTTGATTCTGCTGTTTAGGTTCAGGCTTACTGGCCTCCTCCTTACTAACATTTGCCTGAAGCCTTTCCACTTATATTGCCGTTTCTAGAGCTTCGGCATAAGAAGTGGTTCCAAGATTTGCTAGCTTGACTCCTAGCTCAATTTTGGGTCTGAGTTCCATAACGAATTGGTGACCCTCAAGAAGTCAATTGCGACCAACTCTGGTGCAAACTTGGCTAGTCAGTCGAACTGTCGAGCATACTCTGCTACCGTTAAGTTGCCCTGCTTCAGACTAGTGAACTCTTCTACCATCGTAGCGATGACTGCCGAGTTGTAATACTTCTTGTGAAAGAGCTCCACAAATCTAGTCCATGTTATGGTGGTGACGTTGTGAGTCTGTTGTACTAGATCCCACCAGATTCTAGCATCCTTCTTCAGAAGAGAAGAAACACAAGATATGCGGTCTGCGTTACCGAGGTTCATGTGTGCTAGGATCGACTCTACATTCCTGAGCCATTTTTTTGCTTCGAAGGGGTCGGTTTTCCCTTCAAATTTTGGAGCGTGTTGCTTACGAAACTGCTCGTAGATTAGCTCTATGTACTGAGCTGGGTAAGGCGCATAGTTCGCCATTGGCCACCCCCCATAAGGACTTACTTGTTGGGGTTCTTAAGTCGTTTCCTGAGGTTGTAGTTGCTGCTGAGGCTGAGGCTAAGTCTGTGGCTGCGGCTGAGCCTGTTGTCATTGTTGCTGCAGCAATTCTTCTACATGTTGCTGTAGCCGAACAATTTCAGAGGTGTTTTCAACCTGAGGCAGCGGTGCACTTCTGTTAGTAGTAGCATTGGTAGCACGCGTTCCCCTTCTTTGGACTGGAGGGGCTTCATTACTCTCATTGGCAGTGTTGGAGGCATTGCCGGCTGTGCGTGCAGATCTTCTGAGCGGCATCTTCAGGAATGTTCTAATAGTTGAGAAAAACATGTTAGAACTTACCCTAATA
Source organism: Humulus lupulus (assembly GCF_963169125.1). NCBI lineage: Eukaryota > Viridiplantae > Streptophyta > Magnoliopsida > Rosales > Cannabaceae > Humulus > Humulus lupulus. Next base: position 150,310,091 of record NC_084799.1, read on the forward strand.
GGTTCTAAGTCAAAACTTAGTCTAAGCAAACATAACTCAGATCCATTAGTTATGATTTCTTATGAAAAATTATGTAAGCCTTCTTTATAATTAGGATGTGTTTCTATACTTAGAAAATTAGCCATCTTTATTATTTCTAAGTATGTTTCTAATCAGCCTATATGACTTAATTCTTAGGCTCGAAACTCGCCGCTGTTCCAAAGTTAACCATATTGAGGGAGGGCTGGGATTAGTAAAATCGTTCCCACTACTATGGCCCCCTAAACTTTCAATATAGAACCCGGTCCATTGATTTGTATCCACCCTCACTGAACTTGGTCATTATTTATTGAATTTATTATTCATTATGATTGTAAAAAAAAAAATCAAACTCATACATGTCATTCAAAAATAGCAATAATATTCATTTGGAAAAAGATTTTCACTAAGTACAATCATAAATGAAAAAATAATAAATAAATAAACTAAACTAACATAACGAGGATAAATCTAAAAATCAGGATCTTCTACGTCTAACCCTTCATCTAACATGTCATCATCTATTTCTTCATAATCATCATTATCTTGAGCCTCAAAATTACCTCGGGGAAGATTCATGAAGATGCTATGCTTTTGCTCATTAGTGAATTGAAATTCCAACTTAGAGGTGAACCTAATTATGAGAAAATAATATCTCATGGCTACCGGTTAATCATCATCATCATCTATAGTCTCCCATATTTCTTCTAATGTTGAAAGTATTGAAGGAAAATCTTTAAAAAGCCTAATTACTTGGACATATTGCTCCGTAGCTCTCATCATAATTTGCTTCGTAGTATGAAGATGAACTATCTCCTTGTGTAATAAGATTAATCTCTGAGTGATTCTTTCTAACACTCCTACAATATTCCTTGGCTCTCTAATCCTTTTTAATGCCTTAATGGCTCAGATATCCTAATAGGTCAAGGCTCCATCCATTCTTAACTGAAAACATAATGGCTAAAGCGTTAGCTAATAACATAAACATAAACACTTACATTGGCGGTTAGATTCAGAGCTTGTGCGTGTGTATCAAGGAGAACTTCATGCATATGAACTGTTGCTCTAATACCAACTGTAATGACCCGACTATTTCTAAGACCTCAGACCATTAAAAACTACTATGACATAACTACTATTTTGAAATACATTCATATGAAATAACATAACTTTATTTAAAACCCAAAATATTGTACGAAATGGTATGAAATATAAAATGTGATATGGGATCCCATTGTTATAAAACATAAACATATACTTTAAATCAATTGTTTAAAATACTAAGTGCGGAAATACATTAAAACATAAATTTAAACACTTTAAACAACGTCATCCTCGATCTTCCAGCAGTCCATTCAATCCATTCATCCTCAACACACATGCCAAGCTGCCACGAATCCTTCCTGCCTTCCACATTCATTTCCTGCATCATTCTAAAAAAAAATGAATGAGCCTAATGCCCAGCAAGGAAAATCTACTAACAACATATATCATAAATCATAAACATAAGACTATATCATAAACATATACTATAAACACATATGACTATAAAAACGTATATCATATAGGACTACAATATTAATGGCCATTAACTCATTAACATGGTATGTGATAAAACCATCTAGGTCCTCTGTCTACTAATCGAGGTAGGTTAGATCACAACTATAGTATATGATAACCCATCTAGGTCCTCTGTCTACTAATTGAGGTAGGGTAAATCATAACTCTAAACCATGAAAATTATAAAAAGTCTTGGGGCTTGCTATCTAAGAAAGTCATATGCCCAAGCGACTACAACATAAATTCTTGGGACTTGCTATCTAAGCAAGTCATATGCCCAAGCGACTACAAAACATATTTATACATATACATATCATAACATAAAACATATCATAACATAAACATATAGACACATATAATTTAACCTATTTTCCTTACCGAAAACCGGGATATGGAGACAAGAACGGGATTGGAACACTCCTAAAACCAATAGTAAAAACCATGAGTTTCTAAAGAAAAGGGATGAAAAAGAGAACTAAACGATCAAAGAAGAAACTTATCGAAAAGAACCTTAAGTTTCAAGAAACTTAAACACCTAACCAAGAATCATAAACAAGAGGTAGAATCTAAAAGAAAATAAAAGAAAACTAAAGAACCATGAAGAACTGAACTTAAGGATATGAATACCTTGGATAACTATGACTTGATCTATACCTTGATACTGAAATAACGCTATATCTTACTTCCCAAGTGTTTAGAAAAGCTTAGATTGGAAAAGCTTTTATCCCAAAACCCAAGTGTTTCTCTCTATAGTAAACTTAGCAACTTGGAGGCTCTGAAGAATGCTTGAAGAATGAAGAAAATGGCTGAGTACTAGGTCCTATTTATAAAGTTCAAGGGGTGAAACTAACCCCTTTTAATTTGAATAAATAAATGAATATAAAATGAAAAAGATTTGAATTTTTGTTCAGTAGATGCCCAGAACTTGGTCAAAATCGTTTAAGGGCAGGTCCAAGTGTTTAAGGCTATTTCTAAAATCAAATCCTCAAGTTTCAAAAATACACTCCCAAGGGCGATATATCGCCTAGACCTATATCCCGAGCCCCGTTCATTCGTTCATGCGAAGTCGACGTGTTTTCCATAACTCCCGTAAGCGATATATCGACCCCTATAGCTGCGTTATATCGGCATACGTTGATATATCAAACACGTATTTGCACTTTTTCAGCATATTTTGAATTGATTAAACTGCTTTGACTGAGTAAAAACGTGATCCTAATAGCTGCCGGAAGGTTCTAGAGCTTCTAGATCTTTCTTTTATTTAAACTATTCATAAAAAATACTTAAATCCTTAATAAACATGATTATGACAAGTGTCACATTCTTAATAATTCTATCTAAACCTTAGGTTATAATAAATAATATTTCTAGGACCAGCAATATTAATCAAACCTTATGTTATAATTAATATTTCTAAACTATAGGTTAAAATTATAAAATCCATAATTGTTGCTATGAGTTTCCAACTAAGTCCCGGCTTGAACCAAAATCCACGGAAACTAACATACTACAAACTACTACTATAGATAACCCAATACAATGCCTTCTTGCACCATAAAATGACACTTTTCCCAATTAAGCACCAAGTTTGTTTCTTCACATCTCTCCAGCACTTTTTCATGATTAGCCAAGCAAACATTATAATATTCACCAAACACCAAAAAATCATCCATAAACACCTCAAGAGTTTTCTCCACTATATTTGAAAAAATACCATCATACAACGTTGAAACGTAGCAGGTGCATTACATAACCCAAATGGCATCCTCCGAAAAGAAAATGTCCCATATGGGCAAGTAAAAGTTATATTTTCTTGATCTTCTAAAGCAATAGAAATTTGATTGTAGCTCGAATACCCATCAATAAAGCAATAATACTCCTTCCTTGCTAATCTATCAAGCATTTGATCAATAAAAGGCAGCGAAAAGTGATCATTTCTTGTTGCCTTATTTAGCTTTCGATAATCCATAAAGCTTGCCAACTTGTCACCGTTCTTGTGGGAATCAACTCATTGTTATCATTAACTACCACCGTGACTCCACCTTTCTTGGGAACACATTGAACCGAGCTGACCCAAGAACTATATGAAATTGGGTAAATAATACCATCATCAAGCCACTTAATCACCTCCTTTTTTACCACTTCCTTCATAATGGGATTAAGCCTTCGTTGTTGCTCAACAGAGTTGCTACAACAATCTTCCAACAAAATATTATGCATTCAAATTGAGGGACTTATACCCTTTATATCCGCCATGGTCAAACAGATTGCCTTCTTGTATCTCTTTAACACATCAATCTACATATTCTCTTTTTCAACTCCCAACATCGCAAAACAATCACAAGTAAAGGCTCTTCATAACCCAAATAAGCATACTTAAAATGACTAGGCAAGGGCTTCAATTCCAACTTTGGTGGCTCTTGAATAGAAGGCTTAGAAGGCTTGAAATTTCTTTCCGATAGCTCTAAGGACTCAAAATTCCTTCCAAATTTAGAAAAAGGCTACTTGGATTCAACCCATGTAACTTGGGTTTCTTCCTCTTCACTCATTTCTTCAAGCTCTTCAAGTGAAATGACCCCCATTCCACCTTTACAAGTTTCTTTTTGCAATTTTCAGCCACAATAGCATCAATCACACTCAAAGAAGCGCACTCCTCTATCTCATCTAGAAACTTCAGTGCATTAAACACATTGAAAGTTACTTATCGGTCATTCACCCTCATAGTAAACTCTCCTTTCTGAACATCAATCAAAGTCCTTCCGGTAGCAAGAAATGGTCTCCCCAAAATTATAGGAATATCTCTATCGACTTCATAATCAAGAATAATGAAATTCGCCAGAAAAATGAACTTATCAACTTGCACAAGTACATCTTCAATTTTTCCTTCCAGGTGTGCCATAGAGCGATCCACTAATTAGAAAGTGACAGTGGCTGGCCTTTCTTCACCAATTCCCAACTTCTTGAAAATCAACATAGGCATCAAGTTAATACTAGCCCCAAAATCACAAAGTGCTCTACCAACATCTCTACCACCAATAGAACAAGGATTGTAAAACTGCCTTGATCCTTCAACTTGGGAGGAATTTTATTCTTCAAAATAGCACTACAACATTCAGTCAAAGCTATCGTTTCAAATTTACCAAGCCTTTTCTTCTTTGTCAAAATATCCTTCAAGAACTTCACATAGTTGGACATTTGTTCCAAAGCTTCCACCAACGGTATGTTGATGTGGAGTTGCTTCAAAACATCTAAAAATCTCCAGAATTGACCATCTTATTGCTGCTTTTGAAACCGTTGAGGAAATGGTGGAGGTGGCTTGCTAATTAGCTTCTCTGATGCTTTTTGCTGAGGAATTTCTACAATATTTTCTTCAGGATCAACTTTTAACAAATTTGAAATTCCAGCTCTTTCTCTCTTTCCCACACTACTTTGGATTGAAGTGGTCTCATTTTTTCTTTTAGATTTTTCCTCATCCAACTCTACATTTTTACCACTCCTCAAGGTGATCGTCTTGCAATGCTCTTTACCATCTCTAATTGGATTTTTGGTATCACTAGGAAGGGTGCCTTGTGGTCTATTCCTTAATTCATTAGCTAGTTGTCCCATTTGAATCTCTAGGTTCCTCAAAGACGGTGCTTGACTTTAAATTGCTGCATCATTCTTGGCCATATCATTGATCAAATTATCCAAAGAGCTTGTTTGAGAAACTTGTGGAGGAGGGGTTGAGCTCTTGGTTGTTGTTGAAAAAAACCAGGTGGATAAGTAGGCTTGTTTGGCATGCCTGCTGTGAACGCCAAAATTTGCCTACTTCTAAAAGATTATCACTTTGTTTCACCGAAGGCATCAAGTATGTATTGGAGGAAGAAGGCTACTATGTGCCACAAAGAGGCCACACACCCATGAGGCCCCCATGCCTTGTGATGTCATTCCACTCCCCCGCGAGGCCCTTGCAAGATGCCTCCACCTCGCATGCATGCCTCGAAGTTGTGCCCCCTCACGAGATGCCTTCAAGTTGCACCCTTGCGAGATGCATCCGCATCGCGCGCCTGCCTCCAAGTCGCACCCCCTCGTGAGATGCCTCCATCTTACGCGTCTGCCTCCAAGATGCACCCTCGTGAGATGCATCTGCCTCGTGCACATGCCTCCTAGCCTCACCCTTGCGAGACGCATCCGCCTCGCACACATGCCTCCAAGTCGTGCCCCCTCGCGAGAAATATCCACCTTGCGTGCCACCATGGACATCACCTGCGTGAAGGGTTTGTTAGGTCCCCATGAACCTCTTGATGCATGTGGCTCGCTAAAGAGGCCTTATCCCGTTTTAGGGTAGGAGCACCAGCAAAGATGCACCTTACACCTAGGTAAAAATGGAAATCACAAGTACCCATACTTCACCAAATATTGAGAAGCTCAGGACGTAGAGGAACCCAAGAAGAGTGATAGCATATATGGAATTCAAGTACATGTATGGAAGGTACAAACACGATAAAGGGAACCAAGGTACGCGTATGACACTTGGTACCTTACAAGTAGTGGTAGTAGAAGAATGGTACATGGCAAGGACTCCCCCAACACGCTTCTGATGTCCGTACTAGACTAGTGGTGCAGGTACGACATGGTGCAAGACCATGAGCATTTTTGTAGGCCTCTGACCATGTACCAGAGCTGACACCACGACCTTTTGCACCACTACCATCTGTGCCACCACACCAATGGTGTACCCATGTACTATATGGTCCCTTGAGACCACAATGTATCAGGAGCCATTAGAGCTCCACTATAAATAGATCCACACCCCTCAAACAAAGGGGTTGGAAAGTTTATTGTGTACTATGGGTATTGAGTAATATACGAGTATCATTCCTCCATTGTTATTCAAAGCTTTTATCCTTCAAGTTTTCTCTAGGTTCTTTCTATGGTCATCCTTTTCTTAGATATTTCTTTGAGTTTTCTGACATAGTATCGTCGACGTGTTCTCACCGTCAGTAGTTTGGTGCCGTCTAATGGAAGAACAACTAACAAATAGTAGTTCCTCCCTTAATTTCACTAAGGAAACATGCCAAGGCGTTCATCCCTTGCCATTCATCCTACACCCGACTCTGCAGTACATGCCACTGCTCCAACAAAGGGTCATGCAACTCACCCTCTACTACGGTCGCCGGTGGCCCCAAGTCCACGAGTATACTTAGTGAGTTCAAGTTCTCAAACTCGTCACTACAAAGATGAAATATGTGAATTACACTTGAAAAGCCAAAGGTTGCAGACCACATTGAAGAACATGCAGGAGGTACTCAAAAACTTGTTACACAAAAATTTTGATGCACCCCGCTTTAAGCATAAAGAGAGGGAACGTGTACAAGGAGAAACCACCACACCCATGGATGGTGGCAAAAAGTGACTCTCCACTAGTGACACCCCTGGCCTAAGATGCAAGGAAGATTCTATGCCAATGTTTCAACCTAGCGTAAACCCCACCAACGGGAGGTGCGAACCCAAGACTGCCTCTAAAAGAACTCCACCCGACTTAAGGGAAAAGCTTAACCTGAGAGGTTTTGAGGTAGGAATCTCACCCCAGCATCTCTCCCAGAGGATACAACCAAAGCAAGGGTTTTCCCTGAGAACCTAGGAGACTCCTTAAACAAAAGGAGAAGGGAACTAGACACCAAAATCCAAAGCCATTAGAGCAAGATGGTCACTGCATTTGAGGGGCACGGAGGTGATTATGAATTTGACATGAGTCGCCCTTTACAAGGGAAATTCAGGTTGAGCAACTCCCCACCAAATTCAAGGAGCCTCGCATGACTCCTTACGAGGGCACTACAGACCCTAAGTATCAATTAGATGCCTTCAATGACTTGATGAAGTTAAGGGGGGTCAACAAAAGGGCATGGGCCATTATTTCGCCATTATACTCAAAGGAGCTGCGTACAAGTGGTTCTAGAGGCTAAGTCCAGGAGCAATTAGGTCATGGCAGCAGTTCTCTAGAAAATTTCTTCAACAACACCATGCGGTCCGTGATTATGTTATGCCGAGTACCAGCCTCGCTATCATAAAACAAGGCAAAAATGAATGCCTAAAGAGCTATATCCATAGATTAATTATGGAAGAAGCTAGGATGGGAAGTTCAACTAAAGTAGAGCTCAAGATGGGTATCGCAGTTGGAGTTCATCCAGGAAGCAAGTTATGGGATAACATGCTCAAGCGGGAGGTTAAAAACTTAAACGACTTCTTTGACAGAGAACAAAAGTATATAGGTGTGGAAGAGGGTTATGAGAACTTTCATGCTGGGGAAGTCAAACCTTCCTCCAATCCTCCTTCCACCAATACGTCTGAAGATTCTGCGTAGAAGAGATTATTGTGATAAAGAAGTCACTGATCAAGTTGAAGATTGGAAGAGAACTACAAGAAGGCTTCAAGAAGAATCCTTTTATTTGTGTCGCTTGGGAACCAAAGAAGTCACCTCAATTGGCCCCCACAAAGTAGTAGTAGTAGTTTTTCTTTGTTTGAGTTATGCCTCGTAAGGAATAAATAGTTTCACCACAGTTGGCCCCCTGTAGACCAAATTTATCTTGATAGGATCCAACGAGGTCACCAAGATGACTCCAGGATGTAATATGACAATGATATTGTGCTTACCCTTGAACATTGCCTACTATTACTAATGTCAAGAACTTATCTTATATATTACATCTCTCATCTCCAAGGACACTTATATGATGAACATACTGCCATTGTCAATTGGAATTGTCAGAGCATATCAGAAAGAACGAAAAATAAAGTATCGGGCGAGATAGGTCCCATCAACCAATCAGGAGGTATTATACACATCCTCAACAGACACCTAGCTATGTGAAAAATAGGCGCCTAGCATCGAGAGCCTCAACAGGCACCTGACCATGTGCAAAATAGGTGCATGGCCTCGCAAGCCTCAACAGGGCCCTAGCCATGTGAAAAATAGGTGTCTAGCCTCGCTAGCCTCAAGAGGTACCTGGCCTCATGAGATATATATAAAAATACTTATAATATATATATATCGGTGAACCTTATAAGACAAAATTAAGACCTATAAGGACTAGCTACCCTTATAGAGTATAAGAATTCCAAAAGGTCCCTCAAAAGTGAATTCCTCACAAACACATCCACCCTACAAAGGGATCACGTCATAGAAGACAAAAGGGGAGCCCAAAGAGATCCCGAAGTCTAGATCGACCAAGTCGCCTTACCAAGGGAAAAAGGGCATTGAAAATTGGCATTTTCAAGGCTTCACAAGTACCATCTCCCTATAAGGGTCAAAACCCAAGGGGAGATCACATCAGGGACCAAAAAGGCTCCTCATAATAATCATAGGTCGACCAAAGTCACCTAGCCCCAAAAAGGTCTCGAAGAAGATGCTTGCGAAAAAGGTCTCAAATAAGACGCTTACAAAAAAGGGTCTCGAAGAAGACGCTTGCAAAAATTGTACTATGCATAATAATGAGAAGGACGCTTCTCGATCAACAACAACAAGTAAAAAGCACGTGCATGACAAATATAAAACAATAGAGGATGAGAGATACCCAAAGGGTCAACAAATCCTTAAAATAAACCGACGTGCATACATAAGAGGAGCTCAAATACTCCTCCAATGAGCATGGAACACTAACAAGACACCAATTGTGTTTCTCCAATGAGTAAGTACTGGTACAGTTGGAAATCAGGGGCAACCCCCAATCCCTCTAAGGCCTAATGGGCGAGTGAATACCATCTCAGGGGGACCACATTAGGGAGGTCATCAAGATCGACGCATAATAGATATGCCAGAGATTTGAACCATGACAAAGAGGTGTACGCACTCGGATAGACCCCCGCTCAGATGCCGAGGATGAAAAACCAAGCGATCACCTTTGTGGAGGTAGATGATCGGAGTGTACACTACCCCCATCATGATCCATTAGTAATTGAGACACAAATTGCCAATAAGATTGTGGCACGTATTATGGTAGATAATGGTATTTCGGTTAATATTTTGTTCAAATGGGCATTCGACAAGAAATGGATTGTGGTACGAGACTTGCAGCCGTGCACTTCGACCTTGTTCGACTTTTCAGGGGAAGGAATGGTTCCTTCAGGACAAATTGAGCTACTAGTTATGTAGGGAGAGGAACCTAGGCAGGCTTTTCAGTACTACACCTTCATTGTCGTCGGCTACCCCTCAGCAACAATGTGATATTTGGACGACCGACCGTAGTAGAGTTCAGAGATTTAACCTTAATCTGACATTAATGTATGAAATTCCCCACCGAATTGGGAGTTGGGATAGCCTGAGGAGATCAAAAGGAGGCACGACAATGTTACAATGTATCAGCGTGGCTCCCAAACCAACCTAGTCCAATAGTCATGGTGATAATTGAAGAAATACCAGAGGCAGAAATGGCTGGACCTGGCAAGGAAGTTCTCGAGGTCCACCGAGCAGAAGAAGATCTAGATCAACGATTAGGAGAGGAACATCCATCTATAGAGACAAAAAGGAGCTAAAGGAAATACAACTAGACGAAAAAGACCCTTCTGGGGTAGTAAAGATTGGGCGAGGCCTAAGTTGGGACCTTCGTAAGAACCTTGTTGTTTTCCTTTGCAAGAACCAAGATGTTTTCGCATGGTCCAATGCTGACATGGTTGGAATCAGCCCGCATGTCATTAGTCATGCCCTCAGTATCGATGAAAATGCCTCTCCCTTCCAGGAGAAGAGAAGATTAATTAACTCAGACTGATCCCTGGCCTTAAAGGCTGAAATCCAAAAGTAGTTGGCTAATAACTTCATCCGAAAAGTTTTATACCCCGTTTGGGTGCCAAATCCAATTCTAGTTAGAAAGGCTAATGGAACTTGGAGGACCTACATAGACTTCACAGATGTAAACAAGGCTTGTCCTTGTTTCCCCTACTGCACATCGACCAATTAGTCAACACCACTTCAGGGCACAAATTTTTTACCTTCATGGACACCTACTCTAGCTACAATCAAATTTCCATGCATATCTCTAATCAAGAGCACACTAGATTTTTCACAAACAAAGGCGTATACTATTATAAGGTGATGCCTTTTGGGTTGAAGAATGCAGGTGCTACTTACCAGATGTTAGTCAATCGAATGTTTAAGGACCAACTTGCACGTAACATGGAGGTGTATGTCAACGACATGTTGGTAAAGTCAAAGACCTCCGGGGATGACATCTTGAATTTAAAGGAAGCATTCACAGTTTTGCTCCAGTTCAACATGAAGCTCAACCCTTAGAAATGCACGTTCGGTGTTGCATTGGGAAAATTCTTAGGTTTTATTGTGAGTTCGCGTGGTATAGAGGTGAACCTCTAGAATATTGAAGTTGTCCTTGATATGTCGTCCCCCCAGAAAAGGAAAGATGTTCAAAGCTTGACAAGGAGAATAACACCTTTGAGTCGTTTTGTATCTGAGGCGACCGATAAATGTGTATCATTTTTCAATATCCTCAGAGGGTCCCGACAGTTTGAATGGACTGAGGAGTGTGAAAAAGCTTTTGGAGCCCTTATAATAGACATGGCTCAGCCTCAAATCCTCTCAAAGCCTGTAGATGGTGAATTTTTGTTCTTATACTTGGCCATCTTGAAGCACATGATTAGTACAGCTTTACTGTGCGAGGAGGAAAAAAATGCAAAGCCCTATGTACTACATTAGTAAAAGATTACTAGGAGCTGAGGCTAGATATCCTCTGATGGAAAAGATGATGTTTTATCTAGTGGTAGCCTCTTAGAAGCTCCGCCTCTACTTTCAAGCGTATACAATAAGGTTCTTAACCAATCATCCCCTCTGACAAGTTTTGCAGAAGCCGGATGCCTCGAGGAGAATACTGAAATAGGCGGTACAAGTTAGTCAATATGTTATAACCTATTCTCCCAGAACAACAATCAAGGGACAGGTTTTGGTAGACTTCGTTGCCAAGTGCATGGGTATCTGCAACCTGGCAGAGGTGAGCGGAGAGAAAATTCTTGCTTGGAAGTTATTTATGGATGGATTGTTGAATGAGAACGGTTATAGGGCTGGCCTCATTTAGCTATCCCTCGAGGGACACTGAGTTCATAGTGGTTTGAGATTCAGTTTCGAAACTTCAAATAATGAATAAGAGTATGAGGCACTCCTTGCTGAGCTAAGAATGGCTCGGGAGCTGCAGGCCAAGAATCTAGAAACTTTTAGTGACTCACAGCTGGTAGTGAACTAGATAAATAGAAAATATCAAGCCAGGGGTACCAAGATGGCCTCTTACCTGGCTAAGGCGTGAAGTTTTCTACAACTCTTCAATTAATATTTGATCATGCGGGTCCCCCAAGAACATAACTCCAATGAAGAATCTCTAGCAAAGTTGGCAACTACTAGAGATGTTGAGCTCCTGAATGTTGTCCCCATTGACTTCCTAGCACAACCGAGCATTCAAGAAGTTGAAAAGGTATGTGAGATCAAGTACGAAGATACATAGATGGGCTCCATAGTGAAGTATATAACAACCATAAAGCTCCAAGTTGACATGAATGCAGCCTGAAAACTACAATACCAAAGTCCTCATGGACGAAAAACTTTACAGAAGATCATACTCCATGCCCTTGTTGAGGTGTGTTACGGTAAAGGAGGCCACAACTATATTATAGGAAGTCCTTGAAGGATTTCCTGGCAATCATGCTTGGGGCATAGTATGTCAAAGAAAGTCCTAAGTGTTGACCACGATTTTGGCCAACGACGAGTAGACATCAAAACTACAATGAACCTTCAAGAGAATAATACGACATAGAAAATTTTATAGTGGTTCAGCCCCAATTTATTGGTAATAGCCTAATCCACTTGGAGTTATGATATATATCCTACACTTAAGATCAGATGAACTTGAGCCAACTGAGTTTCTTAAGTGTAAGTAGAAAAATACATAGTTTCTCTCTCTAAACTCTCTTAGAAAATGCCCCAAGAATACCCCAAGTAACAGTCCCAAAGTCTCCAAACTAGAGAGTTTTTCTCAGTCTAAAAAGATCAGATCCCCCAAAACGATACCATGAGCCATTTATTTATAGGCTCATGGATCGTACATCCGATATTCCCTTTGACCGGGTCATTTCTATTACTCTCACAATATTTAATTAATAATAACATTTAAAATACAACAATATGCGACTTCTTTGGGATAAACTGAGAGATTCCCGCGTAGGTACGACTAATTCTAGCCGAAGCCGTTACTTGAACTTCGCTTGCATAACGATGATTTGTCTAGTCGGCCAACTTTACTTCTTGATGAAAGATTGGTCGGCCAAAACACTCGACTGGTCGGCCATGCACTCCACCGGTCGGCCAATAACTTCATTGGTCAGCCAAATACTTCACCGGTCGGCCATGCACTCCACCGGTCAGCCAAATACTTTACTGGTCGGCGATGCACTCCACCGATCGGCCAAACACCTAAATGGTTGGCCATGTACTCCACCGGTTGGCCAAATACTTCACTAGTCGGCCATGCACTCCACCAGTCGTCCAAATACTTCACTGGTCGACCATGCACTCCACCGATCGGCCAAACACCTAACTGGTTGTCCATGCACTCCACCGGTCGGCCAAACACCTAACTGGTCGGCCATGCACTCCACCAGTCAGCCAAATACTTCACTCGTCGGCCATGCACTCCACCGGTCGACCAAATACTTCAATGGTCGGCCATGCACTCCACCAGTTGGCCAAACACCTAACTTGTCGGCCATGCACTAGACCGGTCGAGCACTCCACCGGTTAGCCAAATACTTCACCGGTTGACCATGTACTCCACCGGTTGCCCAAACACCTCACTGGTCGACCATGCACTCCACCGGTCTAACATGACACATCTCTGGTCTAACATGGCACATCTCTGGTCTAGCATGACACTTCTCTGGTCTAACATGACACATCTCTGGTCTAACATGACACATCTCTGGTCTAGCATGACACATCTCTGGTCTAGCAAAACACTTGACTGGTCGGCCAAAACAATTGACTGGTCGGCCAAAACAATTGACTGGTCGGCCAAAGCATTTGACTGGTCAGTCAAAACGTTTGACTGGTCAGTCAAAAATCTTTACCGGTCGGACATAAATTCTATCAGATCGGTCAGATCACTTTATCAAAACTTCGAAGAGCCAACACTTTTATTGACTATTAATGTGCCATTTACTGACCATGCATTGCCACTTGTCACTTCTGATCGCCACGTCATCAAATTGAAATTTTGGGGATAACATTTTCCCCCCAAGTTTATTATATGATTTACTCGTATGATAAACTTTTTCTCTAGCAAAATTTTTTTGAGGTCATCCAAAAGCTTCCATCTGGTCAGTAACTTTCACTTTTGTAGTAAACCCATGATCAAACGTTTCCTTTAGCCCATCAAACTTGTTTCTTTTACCATTCATAACTGATCAAATTTCTTTTGTCCCTCGGAAGCCTTGTGCCTCAGAACCTAAACAACTTCTTGGCAATGCTACACCTCAGACATGCTGCTCCTCGGACACACGCCATCTACTCGGATACCACAGCCTAACCGCTCGGATGCATGCCTTTATGTCCTCGGGTTTTCACAAAATCTTTATGGTTCATGCAATTATACTTTACTTTTCTTTGTTAACTTAACATTCTAAGTCTTTTTAGACTTAAAAAGTTATAAGTTTTTTGTGAATAGTAAAGTCACTCTGATGTATGCCTTATATTTTCGCATGAGTACTTAGTTTTCTAACTTAGAAATTCTAGACATTTCATAAGTCCATACTAAGTATACTTTCTCACACTCTTATTGCTCTAACATTTTATGAGCATAACGTTTAATGTCACATGAATATTTGCTTCTAACTTGAAATTTTGAAAAATTCCAAGTTACTTAAGCTTTGTTAAACAAGTTAGCTTAATGGCCTTTTTTGACTTCAAAATTTTACAAGTTAGCCTAAAAAAAATATGTTTACTCATGTTCTTATTGCCTGTGTTAAATTATATACCAGCATACCCCATGTGCCCCCCAATTGATCGAGGGTTGAAAGATCCTGGGTCATTTGCTACTTGACCGAATCTGTTCGAGTAGTTAATTGCTCGTGAAAGACATAGAATATATTGAAAATATTTGAGCAGTTGAACACTGCTTGAACATATCGACCAGTTGAACACTGTCCGATTTTACTGTCCAGTTAAACACTGTTCGAATAATTAACACACATGCACATTTGTAGCAAGAATCGACCACGCTGCGCGCAGTCTCTTTTATTACTCGTAAATTAAAAAGGACAAAACATGTCTAATAACGAGTCTTAAACAACAAAAATTTCTCAAAAATAGATGACTGGTAAGCAAATCACCAGCTCATAAACCAAATTTAAATAACAAGTTAAACAACTTGAAATTAAACTACCACTCTGAAAGCAGTATTTAGTGATAATATATCCTCCGATGCTCGCCACTCCAATGGTTTTTGATCCTAGCACTCCCGCTCAGCATACCTCTCCCTTGCTTCGTTGCTATCCTCAGCCAAGTGTGGACCTCCACATATAGTGTCTAAGGTAAAGTCCACAGGTCCGGGCTGCAAGGGTGGAGATCTTTGTCGTTTGGACCCAGGATTGCTGCTGCCTCCTTCTCCTGGGGTGTCTCTGCCCGGTACTTTCTCAACTTGCCCGACCGGAGAAGAAACTCTATCTCGTCCTTGAGGAGATTGCATTCATTCGTGTTGTGACAATAATCTCCATGGAAATGACAAAACTTATTCATATCTCTCTTCCTCATCTCTTTCCTAATGGGTGGAGGTTTCTTGTAGGGAACCTCTTCATGACTAGCAAGATATATTTCTGCTTGGCTGGTCGAGAGAGTGGTGTAATTAGTGAACTGAGGCTCATACTTGATTGGATTTTCGTTTGAACTCAACTTTGCTTTCTTTTCCTCATGGTGGTCAGACCCATTATTTCCACGTTTCTTTCCACCATCCTTAGGAGGGTCAGTTGATCCGCCCAAATTGTTTATGCCATTCTCCTCTTTCTTGATTGCATCGTCCAATTTCATATACTTGTCTGCTCAGTCAAGAAATTGTTGAAGTGTTGAAATTGGATTTCTATGTATATTGTCCCACAAAGGGCTCCGATAAGTTATCCCAGCAGATATGGCAACCATCTTCCCCTCGTCTCCTACAGCAGTTGCTCTATTGGCTTCTCTCATGAATCTCTGTATATAATTCTTTAAAGACTCATCTTTTCCTTGTTTGATATCTGCCAAGTGGTTGGCATGAACTGGTGGAGTCCGGGAAGTGTTGAATTGTCTACAAAACTCCTTCCTAAATGTTTCCCAAGAGGTAATGGAGTTTGGCTTAAACTTCCAATACCATTCCTGGGCAGTATCCGACAATGTAGTTGGGAAAACTCTACACCGATAATCGTCACTTACTCCGAGCAATTCCATCTAGTCCTCAAATTTCCCAACATGTCTGATGGGATCTGCCTTTTCTATATATACTGGCAGAACCGGTGCTTTATATTTTGCCGGCGGCTGGGCTGCTCTAATTCGGGCACAAAATGGGCTGCCACTCCGGTGGTCTATCGCATCTATCCCGGAAGGTCATTTTGACAAACCTTGCACTGCAGCTGTTAGCACGTCAAGCTGGGCTTGGATGGATGGTGCAATTGACAAAGTTCCAAGGTCTTGACTGCTTGGTCGGGCATTACCATCTGGTGCACTATCGTCAAGTATTTCTACTTGACTGGCAGAGCGGTTCAGATTTTGCCCTTCGACTGGGACGGTCCTCCTCTTGTTGGTGATAACGTCCCTCAGATCCTTCCGGGAAGCATGCTCTCCTGCCTGATCGAACACCGTGCTTTTTGATTTTTCAGAGGGCTTACTACGCGGGACTTGCACTCTCCCACTACGCTGCTGGCCGAGGTGTAGTGGAGGCCTTTAGGTACGCCTCGGGCAGTCTTTTCCTCCTTGTTGGTCGTTGCCCTCCTTTTCCTTTGACTGGTCGGTGTGATGACTATCAACTTCATCACGACCATGCCCATCTTTGAATTGTGAAGTCCTCTTATCTCGAGGAGTCCTGGTCTGATCCTGCCTAGGTGGAGTCTTTTTACTGCCCGAACGGTGACTCCCTGATCTAGAAGTTTCTGATCGGTGGCTCCTGGAAGGGGTTCTAGAGTGCTCCCTTTGCGTCGAGGCAGTTCTAGATTGATCCCCATCATCTTCCCGACCAGGGGGTTACTCCTGCTTCTGTCCGGTCCCCGAGAATTGGCTCTGTTAGTGGTCCTCTGACCAACATTATTATTTCTTGCTCCCTGGGTGGTTGCTTGTGCCGCGGATTGAGCATTGGCTTGGGCCAATTGGGTAGCCGCTTCTAGAGCAAGTGCTGCGTCACGATGTCTTCGGTCGACTTCCTCCTGTCGCTGTCTGAGCTCTTTCCTTCTGGCCTCCATATCGCGCCTTTGCTGCTCTAACACAGCTCTCTGCCTGGCCATCTCTTCAGCGAAAGACTCTTGTCGAGCATTGAATTGCACCATCTCCTCTTGGAAAGCACTTATTGCTTCCTGGAGTTGTTCAACTTCTGGAGTGGTCTCCTCGAGAAAGACCCTGGGCTCAGTCTCTGGTTTCTGCGGTCCAGGACCTTCTGATCTAGGAGGCTCTTTTGACGTGCCTGACTTTTTGGATGCCACACTGGTATTCTTGGGTGCCATCTTGATACGATATTTGTGTGTTTCTTCTCTTCAGGCTCTCAATGAAAGCACCAAAATGTTGACCACGATTTTGGCCAACGACGAGTAGACGTCAAAACTATAATGAAACTTCAAAAGAAAAATACGACACAGATAATTTTATAGTGGTTCAGCCCCAATTTATTGGTAATAGCCTAATCCACTTGGAGTTATGATATATATCCTACACTTAAGATCAGATGAACTTGAGCCAACTGAGTTTATTAAGTGTAAGTAGAAAAATACATAGTTTCTCTCTCTAAACTCTCTTAGAAAATGCCCCAAGAATACCCCAAGTAACAGTCCCAAAGTCTCCAAACTAGAGAGTTTTTCTCAGTCTAAAAAGATCAGATCCCCCAAAATGATGCCATGAGCCATTTATTTATAGGCTCATGGATCGTACATCAGATATTCCCTTTGACCGGGTCATTTATGTTACTCTCACAATATTTAATTAAGGGATATTAGCGGCGAAACTACCCAAGCTTTTATAAATGTAACAGATAAATAACCAAGCTTTATTTTTAATGGCAAAACTACTCAAGGTTTCTAAAACTTATTTCCGTTAGTACCCACTATATAACTGTGTTAACTTTCTCTATGTGGTATTAATAAAGGACATGTGCCATGCCAAGTGGCTTTAGTTTTCTTGCGTGGCAAGAGTTTTTAAATTTATTAATTAATATAATAAAATATATGTAATCTGAATTAAACTAACACAAAATAAAATCAAATTAAAATAAAACTGAAAATAATTTAACAGGAAACAAATCAAAACAAACCTCCAGCCCTAAAACTAAATCCTCTCTCAGCTCTAATCAGACGAAGAACGTGATGTCCACTTGAAGCAAAGGAGAATGGGGGAATAGGAAAAATCATCATCATCATCATTAGAAGAAGAAGAAGAAGAAGAAGAAGAAGAATAATAATAATAATAATAATAATAATAAGAAGAAGAAGAAGAAGAAGAAGGTGAGTCTCCATCAACAAAAATGGTTTCTGCAACTAACCTGTTCACGATGGTGATGGTTGTTGATACGAAGGCTTGAGTTTTTTAAAAGAAGGAGGAGGCATCGCATAGGCAACATTCTAATTGGAACCTGCATAATATTGGTGGGTCGGTATTATTTCCCTTTCTTATTTTTTGTTGCAGATTGATTCAAGTGGTTTTTTTTTCAAGTGGATTGATTCAAGCGATTTTTGTTGTCTATGGCTTTTGGGTTTATCATGTTAGCGTCGTTTAGTGGCACAGCCGCGCAACTAGCTATTTTTGGTTTGGTGTGGTCTCTTTCTATAGAGAGAGAAGTGTTTATTTTCTATGCTATGTGTTGTCATTTTGCTACTGGCTTTTTCCAACCGGTGTTTCTTTTTTTCAATGAACATGTCAAGTCATGTTGTCAAATTATGCACGAGAATTTCAATATAAAGTATAAATATGCTCATAAAACTAAATTAAAGAAATTAAACTAACTCATTGAATTTGACAATACCTTTTCCACATCTAAAGTCCAATGTGATTTCAACATAAATAGTATATATATATGGACCACTTCAAAAAGATAAATAAATTAAAGAAATTAAACCAATTCATTGAATTTGGCAAGACCATTTCACATCCATAGTCCCACGTGATTTCAATATAAATAGTACATATTATGTGGACCAACTTCATAAAGAGAAATTAAAGAAATTAAACCAACTTCAAAAAGCTATTCATGGTCTATACTTCTATCGACTGTCATTAACAATGGCCTATTTCTTTTTTTTCTTTTATCGAGAACAATGGCCCATTTCATTCACAAATAATTTCCAATATGGCCATACATATACAACACCAAAACCAAGTGAATCTCTATATTCAGTCATAATTAATCAACAAAAAAAATGTTGGATCTACTGCATTTGGGCATCTGTTCTTGCTTTCTGTCTCTGTGCCCCCTCCTTCCTTTTCATAGTTTCTTGCTTTGGATTCTTCTTTGGTGGATGACCAAGCTTCTTACAAGGAAAATGCTGAAACAACAGATGAAGTAACAGGGAGGAATAAGCCACCAAGTTCAGATAAGTAGATAAAAAAGAGAGCAGAAAATGAAAATGACCTCTATAATTGTTGCATTCTTACAAGTTCAATAAGTATGACCTGTTTACTTGCAGTTGCTGCATTTGTTCACCTGCGCAAATCTCCTTGATTTGGTAGAGCCAGGTGGTGGTTCATCTACCTCTCTATTCCTTGATTTTTTGGGTCTCCCAGGCATGTTTGTAGGTTCTGGAGGGATTACAGGATTCAACCCAATATTTGGCCATTTGTCAGGACTTGGCATGGGTTCAATCACTCCAGCATATGTAACCTCAAGTGCTGCCCTCTTGTAGAAATCATCAACAAATTCCATAAGTTCTACATTACTGAACCAAATGCATGCTAAGGCATGACCACAAGGTATGCCAGTCAATTGAAAGCCCTACATGTGCAAGCCTTTGTAACCAAGTCCACCACGAAGGTCTCATTGCTCATAAATGTCACTTCAAATTTAGTTTTATCAGACCTCCTTGGGAAAAAATTCCTTGCCACCTTTTTGTTTTTTTTGATTATTTGCAAGATCCTCTTGCCAACAGGGTGCACCATCTTTGATATAGTTTCCCTTTTTGTATAAAATCTACACATCAACCAAAACCTAAGTTTTTCCAAAAGAGTGATAATTGGCTTATCTCTAGCCATTAATATTGCCGAATTGAAGCTCTCACATAAATTATTGAGTACCATATCACACTTGACACTCTCTCTAAAATGTGACTTTGTCCATTCTTCCGGCCATTTCT
This sequence comes from Humulus lupulus, assembly GCF_963169125.1. Lineage (NCBI taxonomy): Eukaryota > Viridiplantae > Streptophyta > Magnoliopsida > Rosales > Cannabaceae > Humulus > Humulus lupulus. The sequence goes on from NC_084799.1 coordinate 150,330,206, forward strand.
TAGACAGCCAATTGAAAGCACCCTCATTCACTGATTTAATATCATTCATTCTCCTTGTCCATTCCTCTTTGGTGGTAGCTCTTGCAGCAACCCATAGCATCTGCTTTAAGAGCAAGCCAGGGAATTCTTTTTTGAAGTTGGCATATAGATGTCTGACACAGAATCTGATCTCAGCATCCTTAAACTCTTCTGCCATGGCTTTCTCAAGTCCTTTATGTCTATCACTAACCATAGTAAAACTCTTGGCACTCTGAAGTTGTAAGTCATCTTTTAGAAATTTCAAAAACCAAGTCCAACTTGATGTGTGTTCCTTCTCAACAATAGCATAAGCTATTGGAAACATAGCATTGGATCCATCAATCCTGACTGCTGCTAAGAGCATTCCCTTACAATATCCTTTAAGGAAGCAACCATCTAAACCAATCAATGATCTACAGCCTTTGTTGAAGCCATCCTTACATACCTTCAAACAAATATACACTCTTTCAAACGTTCTCTGTCCATCGTGTATTGTTGTTTTCAAAATAGCAGTTGAGCCTGGATTAGTTAGCATGATCATCCTACAATAATCTTCAAGAATGGCAAATTGTTCTTGAACTGGCCCTTCTAGAATTTCTCTAGCGTTCTTCTTTGTTCTATAGAAAACTGATCTGGACAATTGAGAAAACTTAGTCTTGGCTGTCAACTCCATGAAAGTTTTGTAATCCATGCTGGGATTCATTCGACAATCCTCTAACAAATGCTTTGCCAACCATGACGAGGTCACAAGTTGGTTGCCAAGAACAAGACCACAGTCATGCTCATCCACTAGAGTGTTAACTCTAAAACTCATGTTGTTTACTTCTTTTTGTAGCCTTGCATATAACACCCACTTACAACCTAGGCTTTGGCACTTAGCTCGAGCTCTAAGTCGATCATTCATCACGTATTTGAACTCTTTGTCCATTTGAATGAATTACTCCTTCAAGGCATCTCTAAGATGTTGAACTGTGGGGAATACCATGCCTAGGCAAAATTTGAAATCAATGAATTCAGTTGTCCTTGGATTGAATTCCTTGTTAGATTTCCTGAGGCCAGACTCATCATTTGAACCTAGTGGGCTTCTCAACTCATCTTTTGACACATATCCATCAGATTCAACATTTTCTTCAACATATTTTCTACACAAACCAGTTATAGATCCCCACCAGCTGGATGGATCTATTGGGGCATCCATCTCATTTTCCTCTTGAACATTTTGTACATATTCCTCTTCTTCAAGATTAAAACCTTGTTCTTCATTTGAGTTGGTGGGGTTCACTACAACATCAGCTATAATTTGGGTGTCATGTGGCTGATATATGCCTGCATATAAAAAAAATTGCACAATTGGGAAATTATTTGGTCTATTTGGTTATTGACTTTTTTTTAATTAAAAATTATTTCAAGCTTTGGCATATGAGTGCCTTTTTTATTATTATTATGCAGCTCATATGTGTGTTGTGTAGAGTGATTTTTGGATTATGACTTTGTACAAAAAAAAAAGGTATGATATTACTGTGTATATGTGTGTGAATTTTAAGTCTTGGGAATTAGGCCAACTTTCATACTTTTTGTTTTGAACCCAACAAAAACTACAAAACCACAAAACCCCAAAAATAGTTTCACTTGTTAAACTAAAGAAATAACTAAAGTAAACAAGCCAAGAAACAATTTGACAAAAATAAATAAATTAAACAAGCCAATAAACAAACAAGATTGTCATGGAACATGACAAAAGATACATTCTCTTTTTCAAAGTTCTGAACCCCACCAAACCACAAAACCCCAAAAATAGTCTAACTCATCAAACTAAAGAAATAACTACAGTAAACATGCCAAGAAATAGCCATATTGAAAAAGCTAAAGAAAAAGTAGAGGATTGAGACTTTACCATTCTCTATCGAATGACCCATCATTATATCTTTAACCACCACCTTCGTGAACATGAACAGAAGGCTACTGCAGAAATTATTTTTGCTGATGGAGAGTCACCTTGTTCTTCCTCTAATTTTAATTATTCCCTCATTTTCCTTTGCTTCAAGTCGATATCACATTATTTAATTGAGAAATCACGATAGGGGATATTTAGGTTTAGGGCTGGAGGTTTATTTTGATTTGTTTCCTATTATATTTTTTTCAGTTTTATTTTATTTTGTATCTTTTTATTATATTAATTAATAAATTTAAAAACTCTTGCCACGCAAGAAAACTAAAGCCACTTGGCATGGCACATGTCCTTTATTAATACCACATAGAGAAAGTTAACACAGTTATATAGTGGGTACTAACGGAAATAAGTTTTAGAAACCTTGAGTAGTTTTGCCATTAAAAATAAAGCTTGGGTATTTATCTGTTACATTTATAAAAGCTTGGGTCGTTTCGCCGCTAATATCCCTTTAATTAATACTAACATTTAAAATACAACAATATGCGACTTCTTTGGGATAAACTGAGAGATTCCCGCGTAGGTACGACTAATTCTAGCCGACGCCGTTACTAGAACTTCGCTTGCATAACGATGATCTGTCTAGTCGGCCAACTTCACTTCTTGAAGAAAGACTAGTCGGCCAAAACACTCGACTGGTCGGCCAAAACACTTGACTGGTTGGCCATGCACTCCACTGGTCGGCCAAATACTTCACCGGTCAGCCATGCACTCCACCAGTCGGCCAAATACTTCACTGGTCAGTGATGCACTCCACCGGTCGGCCAAACACCTAACTGGTCGGCCATGCACTCCACCGGTCGGCCAAATACTTCACTGGTCGGCCATGCACTCCACCAGTCGGCCAAATACTTCACTGGTTGGCCATGCACTCCATCGGTCGGCCAAACACCTAACTGGTTGGCCATGCACTCCACCGGTCAGCCAAATACTTCACTGGTCGGCCATGCACTCCACCGGTCGGCCAAATACTTCACTGGTCGGCCATGCACTCCACCGGTCGGCCAAACACCTAACTGGTCGGCCATGCACTCCACCGGTCGGCCAAATACTTCACTGGTCGGCCATGCACTCCACCGGTCGGCCAAACACCTCATTGGTCGGCCATGCACTCCACCGGTCTAACATGACACATCTCTGGTCTAACATGGCACATCTCTGGTCTAGCATGACACTTCTCTGGTCTAACATGACACATCTCTGGTCTAACATGACACATCTCTGGTCTAACATGGCACATCTCTGGTCTAGCATGACACTTCTTTGGTCTAGCATGACACATCTCTGGTCTAGCAAAAAACTTGACTAGTCGGCCAAAGCAATTGACTGGTCGGCCAAAACAATTGACTGGTCGTCCAAAGCATTTGACTGGTCAGTAAAAAATCTATACCTATCGGACAGAAATTCTATCAGATCGGTCAGATCACTTGATCAAAACTCTGAAGAGCCAACACTTTTATTGACTATTAATGTGCCATTTACTGACCATGCATTGCCACTTGTCACTTCTGATTGCCACGTCATCAAACTGAAATTTTGGGGATAACACTAAGGTAGGGTTATTTTTTATCGACCATGAACAGAGACTTTGTAGAATATGTATAAAATTATGACAAGTGTCAGCAGTACGCCACCATACCCCGAGCGCCCCCTAGCGATTTGACCAAGATGACCAGACAGTGGCCTTTTGTGATGTGGGGGATTGACTTGGTTGGATCTTTGCCTATGAGGAAGGGTGGCATTCGGCATGCCGTTGTAGCTATTGACTAGTTCACCAAGTGGGTAGAGGCTGAGCCGCTTACGACCATTACCTCCAAGAAAATTCTAGAGTTTGTAATAAAATATATTATCTGTCGGTATGGCCTCCCAAGAAAGTCAGTGATACGAACCACACCAACATTGTGATGAAACCCGACACCAAATATGGAACAGCCACCAAGAACATACGAGATTGGGATGGAACGGCGACCCAATGCTTAGCCAAGCACGAACCTTGGTATGAGGAAGATGCCACAAACGGGGATGGAATCCGTTTGATAAGTCAGAATGAACGCCACAAGGAATCTCCTTGATAAGTTCAAAAGTTTCTTCAAGAACTCAAGAAGAAATAAACTCACAATTTCATTCAACATAATCTGCCCTTTCACATTGTTTTGGCAGTCCTTATAAGGACAAAAATTACATGAAAACAAGACCCTTGGTCTTCCTAATGAAAGCACCATAAACAAGACCTTTCGGCTCACACAACTCTTCAGCTCACAAAACAAGACCTTTCGGCTCACACAAGTCAAGTGTTTGACTTTTACAAAATAAAGAAAGACCAAATAACTACAATAACGTAAATAAATTAAAATGACAAATACAATAAGACTCATGAAGCTCCTAAACTCAGTCAACTTTGATGAGTAAGACAAGTCTTTGTTCTCCTTCAATGTTGACCACGGTCTCCTCTTGTTTTAGGACTTTGTGGACTAGGCTGTTAAGTTCTTCCTTGAATCTCTTGGCTCGTGCCCTCGTCACTGGACCAACTGGAACTTGACTTGATACTTGGGTCTTGGTGTCCTCATCAATTAGTATCTGATAACGACTTGCAATTTGACAGCAGCCTCTTCACACATTTCTACAAACATCATGGAATACACAAAAGCTTCTCGGCAGTGGCCCACCCTCAAGCAAATAGCCAAGTAGAGAATGTGAACAAAACGTTGAAAACATCTCTGAAGAAGAGATTGGTACAGGCTAAGGGGCTTGGTCCGAGGAATTACCACAAGTACTTTGGGCCTATATAACTATAACTCGGACTTCAACTGTCCATACACCTTTTCCATGGCTGACAGATGCAAGGCTATGCTCCCAGTAGAGGCAACATTTCCCACTCATCAACGCACCACCTACGACCCGACAACTAACCATGAGTTACTTCAATAGTTGCTGGATATGGTTGAAGATTACCGTGAGCTATCCCAACTCTGGCTCGCTTCTTACCAGCAAAAGGTCGCTTGATATTTAAAATCCAAGGTGAAAGATTGAAATTTCTTGGTGGGAGACTTGATTCTTAGGTGAGTCTTTTTGGCTACCAACGATCTGAGAGTGGGATTGTTTGGCCCAAACTGGGAGACCCCTACCAAATTGAATAGATCATTAGGTCGTTTACATACAAGTTGGCTAGGTTGAATGGTGAAAAGACCCCACATGCCTGGAATGCCGAGCTCCTTTGCCGATATTACCAGTGATAATTGGAGCAGAATAACTGTCTGTTTTATCTTCTGTATTTATTGTTTTATGTTATGTAATGGATAATGAGTAAAAATTAATGAAAATCGTGTAGCCTTATAACACAATACAAGGTATTTTCAGGAAGTTTTTCTTTTGCTCAAATTAATTATCAAAATTTGCATTGTATGTGATTCACCCCGTTACAAGTGATTACAGATCCCAAATCTCCAATCACTTGGGGGGTAAATGAGTAGAGCTCGAATAACTCTGAAGCAACAGTTCTAGCAAATGAAACCTATGCAAAACTTAGTAAAAAAACATACCTAAAAGAGGAACCTTAGAACGTTTTGACCCCTACTGTTGACAATAAGTGGGCTAGATCTTGAACACAGTCTCTGACCACCGTTTTCCCGAGACTACGGGGTGATAAAGCCTGAAGTCAATTCGAGGAGCAACGACCCTAGGCTTTGAATACTTAATTCAACTTTAATAAGAGAAACTAGAAAGGGGTATCTCAAAGTTGAGAAGAGAATGAATTAAAGCTTAGATAATTGAGTAAAGGTACCATAGGACCTAAGCACACCCCGGATCCTTAGAGTCAAACTAATGGATACTTGAATAACTTGAAACATACACAAGGATGTAGGAATAGTTTAAAAAGCGTATTATCGTATGTGTGAAGGATAGCGTAAAGGCATTGGATGCAACTATGCTAAGAAAGTTGCTTGAATGCATGTCAAGGGCTAGGCAAGGAATTGCCTTGAATGCCCCATTTCTAGTCAAACTCCTAAGGTGTATACCTATACTAATAGGCTTGAGAACGTCGTGAAGCCTCAGTGCCCGAACAATGTATAGAAGAAACATTAAAGGGAAGCCGATAAAAATCGAGAAATCATAATAATATATGCAAGTTATTACAAAAAAGGCTCGGGAGTGTGAGCGTTTTCAATCTATACTTCACAAGCCCGGGGACCTATACCTTAAGTATAAACATAAATTACAAAGATGGAAAAAAACATGCAAAATAGGGCAACTGTTGGGCACGTCCCGGATAGTATGAGCCTTCGGGGCCCTAGGGGTAGTTAGAACACTGTTCTCGCAGGCCTCCTTGGCTTACAGGTGCTCCTTGCATAGAACCTGAACATACGCCTCATCATCTCCAAGGTGCTAAGGTCAAAGTTGGGGTTACAGAGCCAAATGTTGAAAATGGAATCCACCGCGAATGAGTCAGACAGTTCTTGATGTCTCTTAACCTTCGTCTGGTTCTCCTCGATGACTTGGGCTATCTGAGCAACCTATGCATTAATTCTTGTGTTTAGCACAATGTCTTGGTGGATGAGAGTGACTTTATCCTTCACCGGGGATATGATCTTAGTCCGGGCCTTTGTGACTTTGTTAGCTCCTCGGGTGCCTCCTTCTGGGCTTTTGTGTGCCATTTTCTTCACCTCCTCGGGGGAAGGGCACCCTCTCCCTTCAGCTTGGCCAAATTTTCCTCGACTTTGTTTAGGAGGGCAGTGTGATTTTAAATCTCTTCGTGGAGACGTTGGGTGTCCCACATCAACCCTTTCACCACCTGACTTTGTTGAATAGTGAGAAGTGATACGAACCACACCAACGATTGTGGTGAAACCCGACACCAAATATGGCAGCCACCAAGAACACACGAATCTGGAATGATGAACCGTGACCCAATGCTTAGCCAAGCACGAACCTTGGTATGAGGAAGACGCCACAAACGGTGATGGGAATCCGTTTGATAAGTCAGATTGAACGCCACAAGGAATACCCAAGATAAGTTCGAATAGTCTCTTCAAGAACTCAAGAAGAAAACCTCTCAATTTTCATTTCATCAAAATCTGCCATGCCAAACGTTTACAAGGCCTAATATAGCCGAAAATTACATCAAAGACAAGCCCCTTTGTCTTCCTAATGAAAACCCTAACAAGCACAAATAGAAAGACTCTTGGACTCTCACAAGTCAAATGTTTGAATTTCACAAAAACAAAGACTAAATAAAAACGTGATTAAGTGACTGATTAAAATAAAAATACAAGATGCCAAAATCCAATAAGACTCATTACAAGAAGCTAAATATTGATCAAGCTCCTAAACTGAGTCTACTTTGATGAGTAGTACAAGTCTTTGTTCTCCTTCAGTGTTGACCACGGTCTCCTCCTGTTTTAGGACTCTGTGGACTAGGTTGTTAAGTTCTTCTTTGAATCTCTTGGCTCGCGCCCTCGTCACCGGACCAACTAGAACTTGACTTGAATCTTTAGTCTTGGTGTCCTCATCATTCCCCCCCTCTTGAGAAGGATTTGACCTCAAATCGTCACCTGCATCAAAAGGACTCAAATCAGAAACATTAAAAGTAGCACGAACAGTATACTCACCAGGTAAATCGAGTCGATAGGCATTGTCATTGATCCTTTCTAGCACTTGAAACGGACCATCCCCTCGAGGTAGCAATTTGGAACGTCTTTGTGCTGGGAATCGCTCTTTCCTCATGTGTAACCATACCCAATCACCGGGCTCAAAAACCTGCTTGTGACGACCCTTGTTAGCTTGCTTAATGTATTGCTTAGTCCTTCTCTCTATGTTGAGTCGTGCCCTCTCATGGATTTGCTTCACAAATTCTGCCTTCTTCTTGCCATCTAAATTCAAATGCTCAAAAACAGGTAAAGGTGATAATTCCAAAGGAGTTAAAGGATTAAAATCATAAACAATTTCAAATGGTGAAAATTTAGTAGCAGAATGCATGGAACGATTATAAGCAAACTCAACATGTGGTAAACAATCTTCCCAAGTCTTAATATTTTTACTTATGATAGCCCTCAACAAGGTGGATAGAGTTCTATTGACTACTTCTGTTTGACCATCGGTTTGAGGATGACAAGTAGTAGAAAATAATAGTTTTATTCCAAGTTTACCCCACAATGTTTTCTAAAAGTACCTTAAGAATTTAGCATCCCTTTCTGATACAATTGTCCTAGGCATACCATGTAATCTCACAATCTCCCTAAAGAATAAATCTGCAACAATAGAAGCATCATCAGTTTTATGACAAGGGATAAAATGAGCCATCTTAGAAAATCGGTCTACCCCCACAAAGATTGAATCCCTCCCACACTAACTTCTAGGTAAACCCAACACAAAATCCATCGAAATATCAACCCATGGTGAACTAGGAATAGGTAGGGGTGTGTAAAGGCCATTTGGCTGAACCCTCGATTTAGCTTGCCTACAAGTGACACACCTACCACAAATTCGCTCAACATCTTGTTTCATGTGGGGCCAAAAGAAGTGCTCTTGTAACATAACTAGGGTCTTAGCAACTCCAAAATGTCCCATCAACCCTCCCCCGTGGGATTCCCGAACTAACAAACCTCTTAAAGAACAATTAGGTACACACAACCTATGCTCCCTAAACAAGAAACCCTCATGCCTATAAAACTTTCCCTCAGCAGGTCTTTCACAAACACCATAAATCTCCCCAAAATCATGGTCAACAGGATAAAGTTCCTTAATGTGTTCAAAACCAAGTAACTTAGCATCAAGAGTAGAGATTAAGGAATACCTGCGTGAAAGGGCATCAACAACCACATTCTCTTTACCTTGTTTATACCGAATGACATAAGGAAATGTCTCAATGTACTCAACCCATCGTGCATGTCTCTTGTTGAGCTTGTGTTGTCCTTTCAAATGTTTCAGGGATTCATGATCTGTGCGAATTACAAACTCTTTCAGCAACAAATAGTGTTGCCATGTTTCTAAAGCTCGCACCAGTGCATACAACTCTTTGTCATAGGTGGGGTAATTAAGGGCAGCCCCATTTAGCTTTTCGCTAAAGTATGCAAGTGGTCTCCCATCCTGCATAAGAACAGCGCCAATACCTATACCAGAAGCATCACATTCAACTTCAAACGTGTTAGAAAAGTTAGGCAAAGCAAGTAAAGGAGCGTGAGTAAGCTTGTGTTTAAGTAGCTGAATTGCCTCCTCTTGTGCTTCACCCCATTTAAATGTTACATTCTTTTTGATAACTTCTGTAAGTGGTGCGGTGATGGTGCTAAAATCCTTCACAAACCTCCTGTAAAAGCTAGCAAGTCCATGAAAACTTCTAACATTACCTATAGTGGAGGGGGTCGGCCACTCTTGGATGGCTTTGATCTTCTCTTCATTAACCTCAATACCTGTAGCACTCACAAAAAAGCCTAGGAAAACAAGCTTATCGGTGCAGAAAGTACACTTACTGAGGTTAGCATATAAATTCTGTTTCTTAAGCACATCCAAAACTGAATGCAAATGTGAAGCATGATCCTGCAAACTCTTACTATAAATCAGAATATCATCAAAATACACAACAACAAATTTTCCAATGAAAGCACGCAATACATGATTCATTAATCGCATGAAAGTGCTAGGTGCATTAGTTAATCCAAAAGGCATGACTAACCACTCATACAATCCATGTTTAGTTTTAAATGCAGTTTTCCACTCATCTCCTTCTTTCATTCGTATTTGATGATACCCACTCTTAAGATCAATCTTGGAAAACACACAAGAACCATGCAACTCATCTAACATATCATCTAAACGAGGGATGGGATGTCGATATTTTACCGTTATGTTGTTGATGGCTCGACAGTCAACACACATCCTCCATGTTCCATCCTTCTTAGGAACGAGAATCACTGGAACAACACAAGGACTCATGCTTTCTCTCACATGCCCTTTCTCCATCAATTCTTCAACTTGCCTTTGTAGTTCCTTAGTTTCGTTAGGATTACTTCTGTATGCTGGTCGGTTTGGGATTGAAGCACCTGGAACAAAATCAATTTGATGTTCAATCCCTCGAATAGGTGGTAAAACATGTGGTACCTCATCGGGAAACACATCCTCGAACTCCTGCAAAATAGAAACAACAACACTAGGCAGCGAAGAATCAAGTTGGTTAGTATTTAAAAGAGCCTCCTTGTACATGAGTAAAGTCATTGGCTGTTTTGTAAGCAATGCTCGCTTAACCTCACTTTTTTTGCATAAAAATTATTTTGTTTTCTCTCTAATTTTCCCTCATTGATTGAACTCTTCTCTTTCTTTTTTCTCTCACTTGATTCCACACTTCTCTCTCTTTGTCTCTCTTTTTTCTCACTCTCATTCATCTTTTCACTCTCCTTCTTTTGCTCACTCAATTTTTGCAACCTCACTTGGTCTTCATATACTTGCTTTGGCGTCAATGGAGCTAGAGTGATTGTTCGTTGACGGAACGTGAATGAGTACTTGTTGGTGAAGCCATCATGCTGCACTCGCCGATCAAATTGCCAAGGCCTTCCTAGAAGGAGGTGTCCAGCTTGCATTGGAACACATCGCAAAATACCTCATCCTCATATTTGCCAATTCGAAATGATACCAGAACCTATTTTGTAACCCTCACTTCACCACTATCATTCAACCACTGCAACTTGTATGGACGAGGATGTTTAAGCATTGGGAGCCCCAGCTTTTCAACCATGGAAGAACTAGCAACGTTAGTGCAACTACCACCATCAATAATAACATTGCATACCTTGTCTTTCACATGACAACGAGTGTGAAAGATGTTCTCCCGCTGCACCACTTCTTCCTCTTCTTTTGCTTGCAAATTTAAGGCTCGTCGTGTGACTAGTGCAAGCATCTCACTAGATTCTGCCCCAAACTCCTCACCACCCATAGAAGCGTCCTCCAATGGTGGCATGTCATCAAGATCATCTTCCTCTTCAGAATCTATCTCTCCATTATCCCGAATTACCATAACTCGCTTGTTTGGACATTGACTAGCTATGTGTCCTCGCCCCTGACATTTGAAACACTTTATCTCACTAGAATGGGACGAAGTAGGGGCTGTTTTACCTTGAGCGGTCGTGGTTGTGGTGGCTGGTTTTGGTGTAAAGGATGAAGTAGGTTGGTCTTCTTTCTTTGGATAGTTCGACCTCCAAGGTGTTGTACTTGGATTGTGTGGGCTCGGTCTTGGCTTTGAACTTGAACTACCCTTCTTGAGCTGCCTCTCAACTTTGATTGCCATATGCACCAAATCTTCTAATTCCACATAATGGTGTAGCTCAATCGGATTAGCAATCTCTCGGTTCAACCCATTCAAAAACCTTGCCATTGTCGCCTCCCGATCCTCTTCCACATTGGCTCTAATCATAGCCATCTCCATCTCCTTGTAATACTCATCAACACTCTTGTAACCTTGACGAAGACCTTGCAACTTAAGGTATAGATCTCGATAATAATGAGGTGGTACAAACCGTCGCCTCATCACCCTCTTCATAGCCTCCCAAGTGTGGTGTGGCATGCCTTAGCGATGCTTCTAGTGTAGGTACTGACTCTTCTGCGATGGCTTTCCCTAGAAAGGCCATCCTCTCAAAAGCCTTCTGGGATGATGGAAGTTTCCTTACGTCAGACAAGAGAGGTTGGGGGACTGTTACACCCTAGTGAGGTCTCGTGATTGGAATTGAACCGGTGGTGGAAAATGGGACCTCGCAGATAGAAATTGAGAGCCCCATGGCTTGAGAAGCAGCGGGCACATTGGTGATGGCTTTCTTTGGGGCCCTTGAGGTCTCGCCAGTGGCTGCTTCCTTTTCCTGGCTTTCGAGGCCACTTTCTTCTTCTCGTTCACTAGGCGAGCAGAATTCATCTAGCCTGAAACACAGTGAAAGAAAGATTTAATGTAAGGAAAGCATAGAGGATAATAAGAAAATATAAAAGTAAATGACTCATGTTGTCATCATCCCACCATCAGGGCCCCTCAACTTCTCGTCACTCTCTGAGGAAGGTAACTCCTCAACTGTCGTCTCCATGGCATCGAGGAGTAGACTCAAGTCTAGATCGGTGTTAGTACTATACTCATCGATTCCTTAGGTGCATACGGATGTGGTTAGGTCAACCACCATGGTGCCTACAACATCACTCGGTTGATAGTGATAAACTTCTTCATTGACCCGATCCAGATAGTTAGTATATTGTTACACAACAAACGACGAACGACGTACCCTATATGGCGTAAATATTGACTAAATGAAGTATGGCCTGGACTGTGATCCTCATCAACAATTCAGGGAACCATGATAGAAATATCCTCACCTTGGTTTTCTGCCTCAAGTTGCCTCTGCGTGCACAGTCGACGGTTCACACATTGGGCACGAACGACTCTGAATGTCTCATTGACCTCATCCTCCAGCTAAATCTAGGGCTTGGGAACATTCCCCTCGGGTCCCTGAGCATCGAGAACTACCATCCCAAGATTAAAGTCCTCTTCCTCGGCTGTCATCAAAGGAAACTACCAGGAGTTCTCGAGAAGCTCATTTATCTCATCCTCTAGAGCCTCCAGGTTTGGATCATTAGTTACCAAGGGCTCCTTGACCACAATCATGGGGCAGCCTCACCTCTCCTTCTGGTGTGGGTTTAGGATCCCCATCATGTCCAAACGGTCAACCCTTTGCCCGACACTGATAAATGCGGCATCCCGCAGCCAAGTAGAGGTGATTAGTAATAGAATGTCCCTTTCTTCATGAGAAATGGCATGGATTGGATGGGCCCAAACCAAATACTCATCTTTCTGGTTGGGCCTAGAATATTGATCTGTCAACGGGAAGCACTAGATGAGTAAAGGCCAACCAAATGCAATAACAAACGGAGACGTGAAGAGATAGATGCTTACAGACTCTATTAAAGGTCAGGCGAAGTCGGTGGTTGTTACGCCTATCGAAGCCCGTGGTGAGGAAGAATTTATTTTTGGACTCACAGGGTTTGTTCTCATTGTGGTGGAGGTTTCAGTAGGGCGAGGCCCATTTGGTCAATTGGTAGAAACCATCCTACTCCCGACCCCCTTTCTTGGGGGATGCCTTCAGTTGAAAGTGATAGTGGAGTTCTTCAGGACTCGAAAGGACCCAAGTCCTCTCTTGCAGAGGACATAGAGCGCTGTCAGGAGTCGGCAGGCATTTGGGATTAGGTTGAAAATGGGGATCCTCATCCACACCAAGAAGTCAATAAAGTATTGGTGGATTGGAAGGGTCACCTCCGCTTCGAGAAGGGACTGGCTCCACGCCGAGAACCCATTATAAGAATAGCAGGCCCTCTCCGTCACATCAACTGTTCTATTGATGAATAGATTTGAGGAGATACTGTAGTGCTCCTCGATATCTCCAAGTACATCTACCGAGTTAGCCGTAGAGACGATGGATTCAAGTTCAAAGTGGGTGGCCATCAGGGGAGATTTGTGAGGGTCTACCACAGGTCCCATGGGCGATGGGGTGCTCGAGGGACCCGATTAGGTAGCAGGTGCCCGACTCATCGGGCCTGGTGTCACAAATGTTACACCAAATGATGATGAAGGAGGTCCAGTGGTTGGAATTGTTTTAGTGTGTTCTAAAAACCCGCGATGCTTGCCTTCACATAGTTCCCTGAACTCGCAAGTCGCAACTTCTCTGGAAAGAGTTAAGTCTTTGCGCTTATGATATTCCTGTTGCAAACAAAGATTCCTGGACAATTGAGACTAATCGGCGATGGGTTCCTCTGATTCGTCCATGAGAAATGAAAGGAAATTGGGGTCAAATGAGTGGTACCCTTGTGAATACAATTCTTCAAGTTCAAGGTCACAGGACATCTAAAATAAAAACGACTAGTTAAGTTCTTGGTCAAAGGAAACAACAACAAAGTACCTAGATTAATCACACGAAGGAATACTACTCGTGAAGAAAGAAAATAGAGAAAAATAAAAACCCGGAAGGGGAAACAAAACCTAAAGGGTTCCTTAACCAAAAATCACTGGCATCTATCCAACGACTATCAAAATCTAATATGCCTCTAAGCCCTAAAAGTTATGTTCAGAGGAAAAATAAAAATTGAGAAAATAAGAAGCTTATGTGATAAAAATTGTCAATAGGTCTTATAAGTGGTCCTCACACGAATAAATTGGCGCCTGTCGACTTCGAAGATCCTTGCGAAATTGTTGGGGCAGCCAATAGGCTCAAGTGCGAAAGGCAGTGAAGGATGGTTTTTTCTTTCTCAAGTGAGGGAAACTTGAAGACTACGCAAGGAAGAAGACATATATAGGATGTCTGATGTGGAAGGAAAATGAGAGAAAAATTGCGACTTTAAATAAATCATTTCAAAATTTGAATCAACGGCCAGATTGTAACTGCACGTACATGACTTAATGGAGAAAGTAACATCTCAAGACGCACATTGAGTTAACAACCTACGACTAGGGACAGACTAGTCGGGGAAGTTGTAGAGTTCCAACGAGTCTGAAGGCAACGTATGTACTTAGCATTTAATGCATTCACAGACTCCTGACTGTTGCTTTTTGATTATGTGATGGACAGTGCAGCGAAAGCATTGAATAATATTTCAATGCGATAATAACAATTATTAAAGCATAAGAACGAATCACTCTAAGAACCATAACTAGAATGAGATCTTTCTCATGCGACTGTGGTTAGCGTCAAACACAAGGCTATTGGCCCTGTGGTATTTTATCTCTATAAAATGCTTTTTGTTGGGCCTTTTTATAATTATTTTATATAGTATACAATTATACCTTAAAATTAAATATGATTAAATCACAAAATTATTAAAATAATTTTATTTGACATTAAATGTTATTCATAAATAATATTTTAAATACTATTTCACAAATAATGTTAATTTGCGAGATTAAAAATAATAATTTAGTATTTTTAATTATTTCCTTTTAATACCAAAATCCTACCTCTGTGTTATCGATCTAGTATGGGAATAGTATGGACCCATAGTTTTAAGCTCCAATAATTGAATTAATTTCACTAACTCTTTGTTATATTAATCAATATATTAACTATGAATTATTCCACTAGAAATTCATAGTTGAACTCTCAAACTGCAGTCTTATATTATTAGAAGCTATAACTATAAATTCGTCCATTGATTTAGTCATTGCATGAGTTATGCCCCTCTGCTAGTTGTTCATAATTAGAGCTTGGTATTAATGTCCATTAACCTCTCTAATTATACTTTTATCAATTAGTTTCATTGATTCCCTAATGAATATTATTCTATAAATTAAATTATTGAATGAAATTTATGTTCTCTAACAGAAATTGAGCGCTCTATGTTCAAGCCCCGAATCAACACTAAAAGGAACAACTAATCTTCTTTCATTTAAGTAAGGAGAAGATTCCATATCTATGAAGTATGTTCCTAACCACTTGTGGTTCTATGACTCCAAGATATCAGGAGTTCGGTCGTAGGAATATTGAACCATACCCGATAAGTGAAAAGTCATAAAAGCACAAATATGAGTTCATTACTCACTTCAGGATTGAGGTCAAGCCTCAAATTACCATCGATTGTTGAGTGTTGAACTTCTATATTTTAATGGAGATTATCAAATGTTCTTTCTTTCATCGTGTCCCAGTCCTATACAATTTATATTGTTTACGGTACATCTATCTCCTTGTGTCGCTGCACTTGGCAGTCTGGATAAACTGTTCTGTCTGAAACAGAAGATAGATCATACTCATAATCTTTATTAAATAAAGCTCCAACTTTATTTAGCGATTACAGACAATTTTTATATTATTATCTTGAATTAAATCATCTTGTACATATATCATTATACATATACTTAATTCAAGACCATATTAATAATATTGGATCTTCATGATAAATGGCATGTATAATTAAATACAAATATGAGTGCAAAATATGAACTTTATTTAATTAACAGTAATCGTTCATTGAAAAATATGCTTTAAGGGCATAAATTTGAAAAATATCCCACTTGCCCTAAAGTAGATGAGACATGTCGCATAATCCTACATCTAAGAAATGACTATCAAAACTCATAGTAGGCAGCGTCTTTGTAAAGGGATCAGCATGGTTATTTGCTGATTCAATCTTTTGAACGATTACATCCCCTCTGTGTACTATCTCTCTTATGAGGTGATACTTACGCTCTATATGCTTGGCTCTCTTATGGCTTCTTTGTTCATTTTAGTTGGAAATGGCTCTGTTGTTGTCACAGTAGAGTATGATTGGTTTATCCATTTGGAAAATTTTCCAAATCACCCAAAAACTTTCTAAGCCATAGCCTCCTTATTTGCTTCGCTTGCAGCAACGTATTCTGCTTCCATGGTGGAGTCAAAAATGAAAGCTTGCTTTATATTCCTCCATATAATATCTCCACCCCCAAGTGTAAAAATAGATCCAGACGTAGATTTCCTAGAATCATTGTTAGATTGGAAGTCAGAATCTGTATATCTGATTGGAATCAAATTCTCTCCGGAATATACTGCCATATAGTCTCTCATTCTCCTAAGATAATTGAGAATGTGTTTGACTACTGTCCAGTGATTGAATCCTGGATATGACTAATACCTACTGACTATACCCACAACATAGCAAATGTCAAGCCTGGTACATAACATTGCATACATTAAGTTTCCTACTATGGAGGCATAGGGTATCCGTCTCATTTCCACTTCCTCTTTGGTTGTCTTAGGACATTGGTTCTTGGAGAGGTGAACACCATGACAAGATGGGAGGTTTCCCTTCTTGGAGTTCTACATCGCATACTTCACAAGTATTTTATCTATATAAGATGCTTGAGACAGTGCCAACAACTTCTTCTTGCAGTCACAAATTAATCGTATCCCAAGAACGTAGCATGCCTCCCCCAAACCATTCATTTGGAATTGGTTGGCTAGCCAGACTTTTATGTCAGATAATTTATTCACATCATTCCCAATGAGTAATATAACATCCACGTATGAAACTAGAATGACCACTTTGTCCTTGTCAATTTGCTTGTATACACAAGGCTCGTCAACATTTTGATAAAAAACTATAAGTCTTAACTACTTGGTCAAATCTTATTTTCGACGATATGGATGCTTGCTTAAGTCCAAAAATTGACCTTTGCAGTTTGAAAACATTTTGCTCTTTTCCTTGTTCTATGAAACTCTCTAGTTGTACCATAAAGATACTTTCATCATGGTGGTCATTCAGAAAAGTTGTTTTAATGTCCATTTGCCAAATCTCATAGTCAAAATGATTGGCAATGGATAAGAGGATCCGGATGGATTTTAGCATGGCCACGGGAGAAAATGTTTTTTTTTAATCCAGCTTCTTTGTGTGTGTAACCCTTGCCTACTAGCCTCGCTTTGAAAGTCTCTACTTTCCCATAAACTCCTCTCTTTCTCTTGTATATCCATTTGCACCCAATGGATTTAATATCTTGAGGTGGATCTACAAGTTCCCATACTGAGTTGGAGTAAATCAAATCCTTCTCGAGTTTCATAGCTTCAAGCCACTGTTCCTTATCAGGATCATTCATTGCTTGATGGAAAGTCAACGGGCTGTCAACAATGTCATTAGATATTGCAACTTGTGCTTCTCTGAATCCAGTGTATCGAATAGGTTGTCAAAAAACTCTCCAACTACGACGGACTAATGTAGTATCCTAGTTTGGAATTGCGGTCTATTCTATTCCAACTTCTAAAGTCGGTTGTGGTGTGATTTTATCACCAAGTAACTCCTCGAGTACAACCTTACTTCGAGGTTTGAAGTCCCTCATATAGTCTTATTCCAGAAAAGTAGCATTTGTCGATACAAATATTTTCTTTTCGGTCGGACTATAGAGTGACATCCTCTAGTGTGGGGGTATTGAACAAATAAACATACTTCAAATCATGGTTCCAACTTCCCGGTCTTAGCTTTTAGTACATGTGTTGTACATCCTCATATACGCACATGCCTTAGACTAGGGTTGCAACCTATCCATAATTTTCAGGGTTTCTTAGCTACAGACATAGATGGAACTAGGTTTAAGATGTATGTAGATGTTTCTAAAGAATATCCCTAAAATGATAGGGGCAACGATGAGACCTGAACATTGATCTTGTCATGTCCAGCAAAGTCCTATTCCTCCTTTCTGCAACACTATTTTGTTGTGGAGTACCTGGTGCTGTGAGCTGTGAAACAATTCCATGCTCTATCAACAAATCTTAGAATTCCTTGTCAAGGTATTCCCTGCCTCGATCTAATCGTAGCATTTTAAGGGTTTTGCCTAACTAATTTTTAGCTTCGGCTCGAAATTATTTGAACTATTCAAAGGTTTCCGATATCCTTTGCATCAGTTATACGTAATTGTATCTTGAGTAGTCATCAATGAAGGTGACATAATACTCATAACCACATCAAGCTTGTACATTCATTGGACCGCAAACATTTGTATGAATTAACTCGAGAGGTTCTTTCACTCTAACTCTTTTAGAGGAGAAAGGTCTTTTGGTCATTTTCCCTTCTAAACAAGAATCACAAACTGGTAGAGTTTCAACCTTTAACTCACTTAGAGGCCCGTCTTTAACTAGTCTTTGACTCCTACCTAGGTTAATATGACCAAGTCTTAGGTGCCGAAGATACATATCATCTTGAGGTACTCTTTGTTGTTTAGGCTTTGATTGTTCAGATTTAAAATATTTGTATTTAGTAGTGAAGACATTTCAAATCTTATCATATATCGACCTTCCTCTAGATTTTCGTGACAAACATGCAAACCATTTCTTTAAATAATATAGAATTTTTATTAAAAGAAATATAATAGAATTGTTCTAAACATTTTTAACAAGAAATTAAATTCCTTTTAAAATTAGGAATAAAATAGACGTCTTTTAGAGATAAAAGTTTATTTTTAGTACAATAAATTTTCACTTCTCCTACTGCTCTGGCTGAAACAAAAGCCTTTCTCCCCACTTTCAGTGTGAACTCCCCTTCTTGGAGATCTCTCCTAGAGCTAAGCATTTACAAATCAGAACAAACATGATTATTGGGTCTTCAATCAACTATCCAGATATAACAATTATTTTCCACTAAACAAGTCTCAGTGTTCAACAAATAAGATTTACTTTCCTTTTTGTTCTTTAACTCCTCGAGGTTCCTTTTACAGTTCCTCTTACAATACTCATTTGTATTATAGTGGAAACAACACCCATTGTAGTTTGAGTGGGAAACTTCTTTGCTCTTGCCTTTGTTAATGTTAGGCTTCTAAGTTGTGTGCTCAGTCATTGGCAATAGATTCTTATTACATTTCTGCCTTTTAATATTAACAGCTAATTTCTCATTAGCAAAAATGGACATATGTGGCATGCATGATTATATGATTATATGACTAAGTGACATGCATGTTTGTGAGTATTAGATATGCATGTGGACCCTTTATAGCTTATAAGGGCATATTTGTAATTTTGGCCCATTGAGGGCATAAATGTGATTATATGTGATAAATTGTTGAGACCACATTATTATGTGGATATATTTGCAGCGTGTGGCTCGAGACGGTCCTAGTGAGCGGATTAGTGAAATAGTCATAGTAGGGACTACTACCTGGCTCGGGAAGGGCCTAGGGGTATTTTTGGGAATTTAGAGAATATCTTGGGAATTATTAGATTCTGAATGAATAAATGGTGATTAATTGGATGATGAGATTGAATGGTAAATATTAGGAACATTTGAGGAATTAGCGGGAACTGGGGGAAAATGACTATTTTACCATTTAATATCCTTAAAAGATTAGAAGGCTTGAGGGGCATAATGATCTTTTGATAGGCAAGGGATATACTCAGTAAACACTTAGAATTAAGACATAAGGAAGTAGAAACTTCATGCTCATTCTTTCTCTCCCCCTCACGGTTTCACTCACTCACACTTTGTCATTTGTGCCTTGAACTAAGGAAGAAAAGGGCAGGGAACTTAGGCCTAATCTGGGAATTCTTTGAAGGAAATTGGTGGTGATTAAGCTAGGAATTAAAGCTAGATCTTGGGAGGATTCAGCCATTGTTGAGGTAAGCTCTAGTCTTTTAATTTGTTGAAGAATTTAATTCAATAGGGTGGAATTAGAGCTGAGTAGTATTGAAGCTTAGAACATGTGTTAATTATGGGTTCTTGGGTATAAGTTAGTTGATCAATAGTTGAAAGTTTGAATATAATTTTTGTGTTCTTATATGCTTAGAATTTTTGGTTTGAGTCTTGGTTTTGCCCTGGTGATTTAGTTGGAAGTGGGAGTATGATGGGTTTGAAACCTTCTAGTTCTTGGTTGGAAAGGGGTTGGAGAAAACCCCAGAATTTCTGGGCCCGAAGGGGGCGCGCCGAGACCCAGGTCTAGGGCGCCGCATGGCTTGTGGACATTTTGTTTGTGAAGAAGAAGGACGAGACTCTGAGGATTTGTATAGACTATAGGGATTTGAACAAGTTGACCATCAAGAATAAGTACCCCTTACCAAGGAGCGATGACTTGTTTGATCAGCTGCAGGGAAAGATGGTGTTCTTGAAGATTAATCTTCAATCTGGTTATCACCAGCTGAGGATTAAGGACGAGGATATACCAAAGACCACCTTTCGAACGAGGGATGGGCATTATGAGTTTCTGGTCATGTCGTTTGGTTTGACCAATGCCCCAGCGACATTTATGGACTTCATGAACATGGTGTTCAAGGACATCTTGGATCATTTTGTGATTGTTTTCATCGACGACATCCTAGTGTACTCCAGTTCAGAGGCAGAGCATGAATAACATCTTCGACAAGTCTTGCAGAGATTGAGAAAACATCGGATGTATGCCAAGTTTAAGAAGTGTGAGTTTTGGCTATCAGAAGTGGCATTCCTTGGACATATTATTGGTGAAGATGGGATTAAGGTGGATCAATATAAGGTGGAGGCAGTGAGAGATTGGCCGAGGCCAAGGAATGCCTCAGAGGTTAGGAGCTTCCTTGGATTAGCGAGATATTATAGGCGGTTTGGGGAAGAGTTCTCAAAGATTGCTGCACCGATGACAAAATTGACACGGGAGAATATGAAGTTCATATGGTCAGACAAGTGTGAGGATAGCTTCCAGGAATTGAAGTGGCGACTGATTACGACACCTGTGTTGAGTCTCCCTTCAAATGGAGGGAAATTTGTGGTATATTGTGACACATCGAGGTTGGGTTTGGGGTGCGTGTTGATGCAAAATGAGAAGGTTATTGCTTATGCATCACAAAAGCTGAAGGAGTATGAGCAGCGGTACCCTACCCATGATCTGGAATTGGCAGCGGTGGTATTCGCACTGAAAGTGTGGCAAAATTAGCTGTATAGAGAGAAGTGCGAGATATACATCGATCACAAGTGTTTGAAGTATTTCTTCACCTAGAAAGATATGAAAATGATCCATAAACGTTGGCTAGAGATGGTAAAGGACTATGATTATGACATCCTTTACCACCCAGGTAAAGCCAATGTAGTGGCAGATGCGTTGAGCCGGAGGGGCCCGGGACAGTTGTTTAGCTTTGCACAGATATCGAGAGAACTGGCTGAAGAGATGTACAGAGCAAGGATAGATTTGGTTGTGGGCCGATTGGCCAATATTACCTTACAGTCAACCCTTCTTGAGATGATAAAAGAGGGTCAGTTGGTGGATGCAGAGTTGTAGGAAGATAGATGGAAGGTCTTAGCTGGAGTAGCTAAGGACTATTCTATCTCAGAGACTAGATTATTGCGATATAAGGGTCGGATTTGTGTCCCTACAGATATGGGGATTAGACGAGAGATACTCGATGAATCCCATACTACACCGTACTCACTCCATCCAGGCACGGCGAAGATGTATCAGGATCTGCAAACATTGTATTGGTGGCCTGGGATGAAGAAGGATGTGGTGGAGTACGTGCAAATATATCTACATAATAATGTGGTCTCATAATAATGCCATACATTGGGATGAGATGGGTGAGAGGAAGTATTTAGGACCGGACATGGTTCAGAAGACTAATGAGGCTATCGAGAAGATTTGAGCTCGAATGCTCGCTTCACTTAGCAGACAGAAAAGCTATATTGGTCCTAAGAGTAGGGACGTGGAGTTCCAGGTAGAGGACCACGTGTTTCTATGAGTCTCACCACTTCGAGGGGTGAGAAGGTTTGGGACGAAGGGCAAGCTGAGCCCTAGATTCATAGGGACTTTTGAGATCCTGGAGAGGATCGGGCAAGTGGCCTATCGATTGGCACTGCCACCGACAGTGTCGGGAGTTCATGACGTATTCCACAATTCTATGCTTTGAAAGTACGTCTCAGATATGACTCATGTGTTGAAGTATGAGGAATTAGAATTGTAGATAGATTTGTCTTACGAGGAGCGACCGGTTCAGGTCTTAGACAGAAAAGACAAGGTTCTACAGAACAAGAAGACTCCTCTAGTTAAAGTATTGTGGAGGAATAGTAGGGTCGAGGAAGCGACCTGGGAGCTTGAGTCAGTGTGCGAGATCAGTATCCCGAGTTATTCAAGTAAATTTGAGGACGAAATTCTCAGTAGGAGGGGAGAGTTGTAACGACCCAAAATCACTAATAAGGCTTAAGGGCCTTGATTAGCGTTCTGGGAGGGAATAATTGGTATATGTATGATTAAATGATTAAATGCATGATTATGTGGCATGCATGATTATATGATTATATGACTATGTGACATGCATGTTTGTGAGTATTAGATATTCATGTGGGCCCTTTATAGCTTACAAAGGCATATTTGTAATTTTTGTCTGTTGATGGCATAAATGTGATTATATGTGATAAAATTTTGAGACCACATTATTATGTAGATATATTTGCAGCGTATGGCTCGAGTCAGTCCTAGTGAGCGGATTAGGGAAATAGTCACTACTGGGACTAATACCCGGCTCTGGAAGGGCCTAGGGGTATTTTTGGGAATTTAGAGAATATCTTGGGAATTATTAGATTCTGAATAAATAAATGGTAATTAATTGGATGACTGAATTGATTGGTAAATATTAGGAACATTTGAGGAATTAGCGGGAACTGGGGGACATGACTATTTTACCCTTTAATATCCTTAAAAGATTAGAAGGCTTGAGGGGCATAATGGTTTTTTGATAGGCAAGGGATATACTCAGTAAACACTTAGAATTAAGACAGAAAGAAGTAGAAACTTCATGCTCATTCTCTCGCTCTCCCTCACGGTTTCACTCACTCTCACTCTCTCATTTGTGCTTTGAAGCTAAGGAAGAAAATGGCAGGGAACTTAGGCCTAATCTGGGAGTTCTTTGAAGGAAATTGGTTGTGATTAAGCTAGGAATTAAAGTTGGAACTTGGGAGGATTCAACCATTGTTGAGGTAAGCTCTAGTCTTTTAATTTATTGAAGAATTTAGTTCAATAGGGTGGAATTAGAGGTGAGTAGTTTTGAAGCTTAGAACATGTGTTAATTATGGGTTCTTGGGTATAAGTTAGTTGATCAATAGTTGAAAGTTTGAATAGAATTTTTGTGTTCTTGTATGCTTAGAATTTTTGGTTTGAGTCTTGGTTTTGCCCTGGTGATTTAGTTGGAAGTGGGAGTGTGATGGGTTTAAAACCTTCTAGTTCTTGGCTGGAAAGGGGTTGGAGAAAACCCCAGAATTTCTGGGCTCGAAGGGGGCGCACTGAGACCCAAGTCTAGGGTGTCGCAGGGCGTGTGGACATTTTGGCCCTGGTATGCTCTCTAAGATGGGGGCGTGCCGCGACCAGGAGAGGCAAGTCGCGGCCCGCCTCCCCTTTGGCTTGGGTCCTTGCTCTCTCACTTGAGGGCAAGTTGCAATCCACTAAGCCAAGTTGCGACCCGCCTAGGGAATTTAGTCTTAGAATGGTTTCTAGAGTTGTTAAGGCTCGAGGGTTTGAACCTAGGCACTCATGAAAATTTTTACTACCCAGTTTAGTAGGAATTGAGGTCCTGGAGGCTAGTTTTTATCTCCTAAGTATTTATTTGGATTGGAAGTTAACAATTACCCATTGGACACTGTGACTAGGTTTATCGCCAAGGCTCGGGACTGAGAATTGTGCTCGAGACCATTCCATTATCTTCGTTCAGAATTAAAGGTAAGAAAACTTCACCCTTGAGTGGTTGTAACGGGATTGAGTTTCCTTATACTTGAACATGTATATTGTATGGCTAAATGAAAATTTTGGCATATGGAAATGAACAACCTAAGAGAGCCGGGGCTGATAATTTGCGCACAGAACGCGGCTCGGCCACTGTGAGCCGGGGTCAGTTAGACAAACATTGGACTCGACCTAAGCAAGGCAAAGTTAGTGGATCAAACAGATGGTGCGGCCTAAGGGCGTTGACCCTAAATATTGCGTATTGATTGAGATAAACTATTGCATATAAATGTTTATTGTTGTTAGCTTGATGCTATGGCTTGTTGAATATTTGGTTAACTGTCTTGTGAATTAATTGTTTTCATCATTGATTATGTATTATTTCTATGGTTTTCTTGATGGGCCTTGGCTCACGAGTGCTACGTGGTGCAGGTAAAGGCAAGGGTAAGTTGGAGCAACCATGAGTTGGAGAGCTTTGGGGGCGAGGTGTACATTGCCAGCTGCTCATCCATCACGGTCGAGGGAATGTACATGGACAGAATCCTAAAACTTGTATTTTTCCATTAGAATGGCCACTATTTGTATATAACTTTTGAGAGTTTGTAAATTGTCTTTTAAACCCTTTTTTTGGGATCCCATGTACTAAACATCTATTTTAATGAAAATTAACCGGTTATGATCAAAATCTTTTAACCCTAACCTAATTATGACTTTAGGATCACATAAAGTCAAATTTCCTACACTATTTCAAATACACAGTGTAACGGTCTTGGTTATCCAGGGCGTTACAAGTCAAAAGTCGTAAAAGAAAAAATAGGAGTTCATTACTCACTTCAGGATTGAGGTCAAGTCTCAAACTGGATTGATGAATGTTAAACTTCTATATTTTAACAGAGATTATCAGAAGTTCTTTCTTTCATTGTGTCCCAGTCATTTACAATCTATATTGTATACGGTACCTCTATCTCTTTGTGTCGCTACACATGACAGTCTAGATAAACTGTTTTGTTGTAAACAGAAGATAGACCGTACTAATAATCATAAAGCACCCACTTTATTTAGTGATTACAGACAATTTTTATATTATTATCTTCAATTAAATCCTCTTGTCTATATATCATTCTACATATACTTAATTCAAGACCATATCAGTAATATTGGATCTTCATGATAAATGACATGTTTAATTAAATACAAATATGAGTGTAAAATAGTGACTTTTTTCATTAAGAGTATTCGTTCATACAGGGATACACTTTAAGGGCACACATCCCAACGCCAACTACTGGGCGAGCGCCATGTGCTCATTCTTCCGAGGTATTCCCCATGGCTGACATGTGAAGCTCATAGAGTGTCAATCAAGCGATTGAACAATCTCTGCCACGTGTCAGGTACCGAGAAGTCTCCATCGTACAGTACACTAGAGACTTCGGGGGAAATGTTTCAAGTCATTTTCAACTTATCATGTTGCGAATATTACCCTTAAAGAAATTGTAGTTGACAAATATTTTAAATGAAATAAATAATTGAATTGAATTATCATATATATATATAGACTATGTGTGATATTATGTTGATAATATTAAGTAAATATCAGAAAATTCCAAAGTTTATCTATGTGGTTTTAATCTCATATTTGTATGAGAGGATCTAGATTAAGATAATATGGTGAATGGATGAGATTGAATCACCTGGCATGTCAATGCATATTATTGACCATGCATGGTGACCTTAAAGAAAGATATATGGTTATAGAAATTGCATACGAGATGTGGGCCATGATAAGGAGTAATGCTATAGCACATGCTCAATTTATGAAATACGGGGTAAATTCGATTTACTCAAAAACTCTTCTTTAATATTTTGAATGGTCGATTCCAAATTATGCCACTAATATTATTTTTCATAGGTTCTTGCCTTCTTCAGGAATGCAGAAATATTTTGACAAAAAGAGTAATTGCATTGAAACCAAAGCGAAGAAGAAATGATGAAGACGATTGAATAATGAAAAGATTAGTTTAGAAATTTATTTTGTTTAGTTTAAAACAATTAAAAATTTTCATTTTCAAATAGTAGATTTTCATTATGAAAGAAATTAACAAGTTCTTTCTGTAAATTAGTTCTAGAATTCTTTCTAGAAACTATGTTTTTAGATTCCTTTATTTGATGAGTGAACAAGTTTAATATTTCTTTTGAATAATAAATTTAGTTATTATTTTTAAAATATATTTGTTCCACCTATTTTATCAATTAGTATAAATGATAATTATATATTATTCATTATTGTGCAAAACATAGATTTAGTAAATAAGACATCTTATTCCAACTACAATTATGTGAAACATATATGTGAATTATTTTTTAAATTGACTTTTAATTAATTAGACACATAATACAAATAAAAGACAGTTTTTTATTGGAACCATTCATTGGTTCTCTCCCTGTTTATATAGTATGTTAATTAAAGTTAGCCAAAAGACCTTTCTCTTATAAAGGCTAAAAAATCACATAATCATTTAGTTAATACATAGAGGTGTATGTTGAACCTTTTAATGTTCAAAGCTAAAAGAAATAATAAATAGTAAGTCAATATTGGTTGACATTTATTTAAGATGTGTTTAACTTTGATGAAATGCAAAGAAAATTTCTAGAAATTTTCATGTAACATTCAAAGTAATGTCACTTAAAGACTTGTTTGATCTGATCAAAAGGATGTCTAAAACTCGAATTCAAAATTCAAGTAATTTGCATGTGAACTTGGAATTCAAACCCAACTCACATAAAACTAGAATGCTAAGCAAAATTAGTATTTTGGAAATGGAATATAATCATATTAGATAAGATTAAACAGATAATGGGTGATCATTATCGTCTTTATTATTTCTATAATTTTAACACTTGTTATACTCTATACCTGTTTGATTATACTCAAGAAGAAGAGGAGAACTGAGGAAAGTATAGACTTTTCAATGTTAGGTTAATAGCCTAAGGATATAAACAGAAAGAAGAATTTTTTACTCGAATAAATATCTTATACTGTAATCAAACTTAAATCTGTTTATATACTATTATCCACTACTTTATGCATAGATTATAAGATTAATTTAAATGCATCAAATGTTATCTTTTTGAATTAACATTTGTTAAACGATTAGAACAGTAAGCAGTTGTCAATCCAATGATGGATTGAGTCATTGAATAACTACAAGGACATAATTTTGATTATCTTGAATATAATAGAGATTATATGTATGTGCATTTAGGCAGTAACCTAAAATCCCAAAGGATGAATTGATTTTAAATCTTCAAAGATTGATATCAGAATCAACTTCCATAATAGTGGAGGAGACACATTAACCTGGAAATGTATTAGTCATTTCAGATTCGTATGTTTTACCACAAAATTCGAAATATAACAGCCATGAGCAGTTAAATAGGCTATATGATTTAGTTGAGTTCTTTGTCATTCTTGAAAGGATTTCAGACTATAATAAACAACTAGTATCTCATTGTGAAATCAATGGAGATACAACTATTCTAGAAGAACTAGAAATCATTAAAGGATAAAGCACATGAAGTGAAGTATCAATTAATTCAAGACAATTTTACATAATTGATGTAATGATCTTGAAGATAATTTCAAAACAATTTCTTACAAAACTGTTAACAAAGACTTTGTTGGACAAATTCGGTAAAGAGAATGTGATTCACATATTGAAAAAGATGCCTCAATTTGCTTTAGGGCAAGTCGGAGATTGTTGGGAATAGTGCCTTTAAAGCAATTGTAGTTGACAATTGTTTTAAATGAAATAAATAATTGAATTGAATTATTATCTATAGACTATGTCCGGCTCTATGTTAATAATATAATGTAAATATTAGAAAATTCCAAAGTTTATCTATGTGGTTTTAATCTCATACTGGTATGAGAGGATCGAGATTGAGATAATAAACTTAAAACAGTTCACAATAAAATAAAGTTATGGAATCTTTAGATTATTTACTGCTAGTACGGTTCACTAGTATTATGAATACAAGTGATCAAAATCCGGGTCACTAGTGTAGTAGGACACTTTAGTGAATGTACTTTCTATATAGTGATATATAGAACTGGACTAGATGTGATTTTTAGCACTTGTTTAAACATCGTTTCATAGTGTTGACGGTAAGAACTCGTCAACGATTGATGGTTAGAAAACTTCAATCTCTATACTCTAGGAAGCTATGAATTAGATAGAAAGAACTCTAAACAACAGGAGAAAAACTCAGGCGAGCATGAGAACCAGAAGCATATATTTCTTAAGTCTCGTTTTTACATTCAATTTTCCAACCCCTTAGCCTGAGGGGTTGGAGCCTATTAATAGGGGGGAGGGGCTCTATTGGCCCAGGATACAAACAGGTCCCAGACCACAGGGACGTACACAGGTATTCTGATAGTGTAGTGGCCCAGGGCGTAGTGGTGTCTACCCTGATGGTGTCAGAGTCGTGGCCCAGGACAAAGTACTGTCGGCTCTGGCGTATGGTCGGGGGTGTCCAAGTGGTACCACTACGCTTCGTACAGGTCCGTACCGCCACTACTCCTCAGACGCAGATCATAGGGTCGTGCCTCTGTTCTTTCCATAATCGTACACACCGTGTCAGCGCACGTGTTCCGTACTCGGTTGTCCTCATCAATTCCCATTCAATGCTCCATGTTCGTTAGACATGTCAACAAGATTCCCCCAAGTGATCTCGTGCCTATGCCAAGGAGGCTTCAACCTATGCATGTCCTGAGAAGTCAAGGTGCCAAGGGTCAGGGCCGGCTTATGCGGGTCACATGGACACGAGACTCGCAGTATGGACGCCGTGGCAAGGCCACACCCTCGCATAGCGAGGGTACCTCGCGTAGCGAGGCTGGTCCATTTCCCCCAGGCGTAGGCATGGCTCAGGACACGGGCATCGTAACAAGGCAGCACCCTCGCATAGCGAGGCTGCCTTTCCTTCCCCCGGGTGCAGCGTCGCGAGGCTAGGGGCATGGATGCCACCATGAAGCCTCACCCTCGCATAACGAGGGTGCCTCGTGTAGCGAGGCTGACCTTCTTCTCCTGAGTGTAGAAGAGGCTTGATGCCTGCTGGAATGGGGCGCACGCGGATGACCAGCTTGGGACCCTCGTATAGCGAGGGTGAAGTTTGGATTGGCAAGTGGCCGAAGTCCCTCGCCTAGTGAGGGTGACTCTCTTACCCCAACTCCCTCACCATCGTGTGATGCCCTTTCAGGATGTCTCGTAGTATAGAGCTTCACTCGTGAATAGAATTCACAAGGAAAAAATTCCACATTTAAACTTCCCCCCGAGTCTATAAGTACACTTTTAAGTGTGTTTGTAGACTCTCTCTATTTTTCTTGCTTGACACGCACGGCCAGCCTTGGGGGACTTAGCCTTGGAAATTTTTCCAACGTCGCTCGAAGAAGCCCGAAGTGTGGCTTGGAGTTGTGTTTCTTCTTAGTGTTTGAAGAAACACAATAGCCACCTAATACTTGGGGGCTCCACGTAAGTTCCTAAGGTTGCGTAAGGACTAATCATCCTCAATCGCAGAACCCAAGTTTCGAAGCCACTTGTCCACACCAAGATCTGCGTAGCCTAGTGGCATGCTCTCCAACTTATTTTCACGAGTTCAAGGGTTCTACCCTCCTCCAAAGCTCTTGAGGTGCTCTTTCCCTTTTTTTCATCTCTTTTTTTTTTTTTTTAAACTTATGGTGCTCTAGTAGATCCCTCTTATTGCTGTTGTTCGTGGATCACATATTTTTCTTTGATCTGATGGCGATAATCTTTCCGGTGCACCTTGATTATACTTGTAAGGACACATTAACCC
The DNA here is from genome assembly GCF_963169125.1 of Humulus lupulus. Classification (NCBI taxonomy): domain Eukaryota; kingdom Viridiplantae; phylum Streptophyta; class Magnoliopsida; order Rosales; family Cannabaceae; genus Humulus; species Humulus lupulus. The sequence continues at coordinate 150,360,148 of NC_084799.1, forward strand.
GTTGGGCTGTTGGGGTCCTTTTATATTCATTGCGCGCGCTTGTTATTTTTTGCGAGAAGCGTCCTTCTCGTCCTTATACATAGTACTATTTTTTCCAAGGGTCACTTGTAAGACCCTTTTTGGCTAGCCGGCTTAATGGCCGATCTAGACTTATTGGGCGATTCCCTCCTTACGGCCTCACCTCTTGGGGTGTCGGCCTTTAGTGAGAGGTCATCCTTTTAGACCGTTCCTTTGATATTCATAAGGGTAGCTAATCCTTTTGAATATAAGAGAGATTTTATTTTTTTTTGCTCATGCCTCCTGTCCTACCCCCCAAGTGCTTGGTGAGATTTAATTCAGCAGGCAGTTCGGTTGATGCTAGCATGAAAAAGAAAAAATCACATGTGAAGTTGTGAACATTTTAATTTATAGTAATCAGATTACAACGACATGCATATAGAGGGCTTACATTTACTTGGGGGTTATGTAGGTAACCTCTTTGATTCTCGTCTACTGAGATAGCCTATCCTGCGACAAACTAAACACAGCTACTGCCTGTGTTGGGAGTGGAAGTCTTACTGGTAGTATTTCCTCAGGTGTTCCGCGTTCCATGCTAGGGGTATGATGGTGTCGTCCATGCACGCCAACTTGTAAGTGTTCGGGGGTATGCACTGAGCCACCTGATAGGGCCCCTCCCAATTCGCCCCCAGCACTCCTGCGCCTGGGTCTCGTGTGTTTGGGAGTACTTTCCTTAGCACTAGGTCGCCCACTCTGAAAGTTCTCTCTCGCACCCTCGAATTGTAGTACCTTGCGGCGCGCTGCTGGTATACCGCCACCCTCATTTGGGCTTTTTCTCTCTTCTCCTCCAGCATGTCTAAGCTTTCGGCCAGGGCTACATGGTTGGCTTCGTCTCCATACGCCTGTACCCTGTGGGACTCGACTCGCATCTCGACTGGGAGCACGGCCTCGCACCCATAGGCCAGGGAGAAAGGGGACTCCCCAGTAGTCGTGCGTGGGGTGGTTCTGTAGGCCCACAGCACACTTGGTAGCTCATCTGCCCAGGCTCCCTTCATCTTTTCCAGCTTTGTCTTTAGGTTCTTCTTAAGGACCCTGTTGATGGCCTCCACTTGCCCATTGGCCTGGGGGTGCACAACCGCGGAGAAGCTCCTCCTTATGCCTCTTTCCTTAAAATATTCATCGAAAGCTCCTCCCTCGAACTGGGTACCATTGTCGGAAATAATCTTGTAGGGTACTCCATATCGACACACAATGAATTTGTTGACGAAAGAGGTGATGTGTTTGGCGGTTATCTTCACAAGGGGTTCCGCTTCTACCCACTTAGTGAAATAATCCACCGCCACTACTGCGCACTTCGCTCCACCCCTCCCTGTAGGAAGAGCGCCGATTAAGTCTATTCCCCAGATAGCGAAGGGCCAGGGGCTGGTCATGCTGGTCAGTTCGCTTGGGGGTTTCCGAGGGTAATTGGCGTGCCTCTGGCATTTGTCGCATTTTGTGGCAAAGTCATGCGCATCTTTCTCCAGGGAAGGCCAGTAGTATCCTTGTCTCATGGCCTTCCTAGCCGTGGAGGGTCCGCTCTCGTGGTTGCCGCACTCTCCCTCATGTATCTCCTGTAACACCTTCAACGCCTCCTCTTCTTCTACACACCGCAGGAGTGGCATTGAGAATCCTCTTTTGTAAAGGACCCCATTTACCAGGGTGTATCTTGCGGCCTTGTACACCAATCTCCGGGATTCGTATTTATCCGCAGGCAAGGTTCCTTCTTCCAGGTACCTCTTGATTGGCTCGGTCCATGATTCCCTTGGGACGCTAATCATGTGCACGTCTACGCCTTCGATGCTGGGTTTTGGTAAGTACTCCACGGGTATTGATTCCAAGGCATCACTATCCTTGGTGGATGCCAGCTTTGCGAGTGCATCGGCATGGGTGTTCTTTTCTCTGGGGATTTGCTCTATAGTATATGCCACCAATCGCCCCAGATAGCCCTTCACCCTCGCCAAGTATGCTGCCATCTTGGGTCCCCTTGCCTGGTACTCTCCCTTTACTTGGCATACCACCAACTGAGAGTCGCTGAAGATTTGAAGGCGCGTCACTCTCAGTTCCTGGGCCAAACGCAGGCCAGCTAAGAGCGCCTCGTACTCTGCCTCATTATTGGAGGCCTCAAACCCAAATCGGATTGCGCAATACATTCTATGTCCCTCGGGCCCAGTCATCATGATGCCCGCTCCTGATCCTCCTTCATTTGACGCCCCATCAACGTGCAAACTCCACTCCTCTACACCTCCTAGTTCTTTCTCCATAACAGACAGCTCCCCTCCTTCACTCCTTCCTTCATTCGGCTGGTGGGTGAGCTCTACTATAAAATCTGCCAGCACCTGTCCATTGATGGAGGCCCTTGGAGTGTATACAATATCAAATTGACTTAGTTCGATCGACCATTTCATTAGTCTCCCCGAAGTCTCAGGCTTATGTAAGACCTGTCTCAACGGACTATCTGTTAGGACTTCAATTGTATGTGCATGGAAGTAAGGCCTCAACTTTCTCGAAGCCACCACTAGCGCATAGGCCAACTTTTCGATCTCTGCATACCGACTCTCTGCGTCCACCAAACGCTTGCTGATATAATATACAGGTTGTTGTTGCTTCTTCTCTCCCTTAACCAAAGCTGCGCTGATGGCATGCTCAGACACTGCTAAGTACAGGTACAGCTTCTCGCCCTTCTCTGGCTTTGCCAACAGGGGTGGCTTCCCCAGGTGCTCTTTCAGCTTGACGAATGCTTCCTCGCATCTTTCATCCCAAGCGAACTTTTTGCTCCCTTTGAGGATGTCAAAGAATGGGAGGCACTTGTCAGTGGACCTGGAGATAAACCTGTTAAGGGCCGCTACCCTTCCCGTTAGGCACTGCACCTCCTTTTTATTCTTCGGCGAGCTCATCTCTATTAGTGCCTTTATCTTGTCAGGATTGGCTTCGATGCCCCTGGAATTGACCATGAAGCCCAAGAATTTTCCTGAGGATACCCCGAAGGTGCACTTGACTGGGTTCAACTTCATCCGGTATTTCCTTAGCGTGTCAAACATCTCACCAAGGTCTTTGTTGAGCTCCGTTGCTTCTTTGGTCTTCACTAACATGTCATCCACATACACCTCCATATTCCTTCCTATCTGATTGGCGAACATTTTATTCACCAGCCTCTGATAGGTGGCCCCTGCGTTTTTGAGCCCGAAGGGCATCACCTTGTAACAGTAGAGCCCTTTGTCTGTAATGAATGACGTGTGCTCTTCATCTGCCGGGTTCATTGGGATTTGGTTGTATCCTGAGTAGGCGTCCATGAAACTTAGTAACTCATGTCCTGCTGTCGCGTCTACTAGCTGATCTATCCTGGGAAGTGGGAAGCTATCCTTAGGACAAGCTTTATTCAAGTTCGTGAAATCGACGTAAGTTCTCCACTTCCCATTTGGCTTCGGCACGAGTACTGGGTTTGATACCCACACAGGGTAGAAAGACTCACGGATGAACCCGTTGGCCTTCAACTTGTCGACCTCTTCCTTTAATGCTGCGTATCTCGTTGGGTCTAGCGCCCGCCTCTTTTGCCTGACGGGCCTTGCTTCTGGGGAGATGTTCAGGTGGTGGCACATCACACTGGGGTCTATGCCCACCATGTCCTCATGACTCCATGCAAACACGTCTAGATTATCTTTCAAAAATTTCATCAATTCCTCCTTCACGTCACCTTGCAGGCTCCTCCCTATCTTCAATTTCCTTAAGGGTTCTTCCGTCACTGTAACCTCCTCTACTTCTTCCACTGGTGCTGCTCTTGACTCATCCACGACCCGAGGGTCCAGCTCCTGTGGACCCCCTGTGGGCGTACATAGCGCCTCATGTATCACCATGGCCATTGGCTCACGCGGCTTTACAGGCGTGCGGAGTGAGGTGTTGTAACACTCCCTCGCCTCCTTCTGTTCTCCCTTCATACTTGCGACCCCTCCTAGAGTCGGGAACTTGACAACCAAGTGATATATTGAAGTTATGGCTTTCAACTCTTTCAGGGAGGGTCTCCCCAATACCGCGTTGAAAGCTGATGCACAATCTACTACAACAAAGTTAGACATGACTGTAGTTTGTCGGGGTTGCTCCCCCATGGTAAATGTCAGTTCGATCATTCCAAGGGGTTGTACTGAGTCCCCTGTGAATCCGTATAGGGACGACTGGCAGGGCTTCAGATGACGAATGCCCAGTCCCATCTTTTCCAAAGCAGGGCGATATAGGATGTCCACTGAGCTCCCGTTGTCCACTAGGACTCGATGCACACGCATGTTCGCCAATTGAACTGTCAACACCAGCGGATCATTGTGGGGAAAGTGTACCCCTCGTGCGTCCTCCTCAGTGAAGGTGATCGAATCGTTTTCTCCCTTGAAGCTTTTCGGGGGTCGTTGTTCCAAACTCATGACACAGGGTGGTGGACTTCGCCTGGCTTCTCTAGCATACCGATCTCGTCCTCTGCGGGAGTCCCCTCCAAACCCCGGACCTCCGAAAATAGTTCCCACTTCTCCCCGGGTCTCTGGAGCATCTCTTTGCGTCTTAGATATCACTGGCTCATTCTCCGACTTCGGCCTTTCTCTCCTAGGGGTGTTACTGGTGGAGTGCCTGGTCCTCCCGTCGCCTACTGGGACAGTGGTTTCCCGACCCTTCTCTTCCCTCTTGGGCAGGGTCACATTCGGCTTTCCTTGCACCAGGCCATTTAGCACCCCCCGCATGTTCTCCAAGGTAGTCTCCAGTCTTTGGTTTTTACGGTGCAGTTCATGAATCTCCTCTTCATAGAAACGAGATTTAGAACTCGAGCTCACGGAATGGACCCGGGGTTGCTTATCATGTCTACCCGTCGAGGGGCCCGGGTCTTGCCGGCCGGAGTTCGGTATCTGTAGCGGTTTAGGGGGAGGGAACTCGTTGGCCTTCCCGAGTGGTACAGTAGTTGTCCTTGGAGGATTCTCACCAGGCGGGGAGGCCGGTGACGAGGCCTCCCTGTCATTATCGTGGACCTAAGGGTCCCTTGGGAGCTCTGCGTCTCGGGGTGGAGGTGGATCCATCATGGAGGCCTTCAGTTGGACTCCGGTAAGGTGGACCTCCACCTCTCGAGGCTCCCTGAGTCGCTCCGAACGTCTTGACATTTCTCCTTGCCGGAAGTAATGGAAGAACAGTAGCTTGGTGCTTACGTTCCCACAGACGGCGCCAAACTGTTGACGGTAAGAACTCGTCAACGATTGATGGTTAGAAAACTTCAATCTCTATACTCTAGGAAGCTATGAATTAGATAGAAAGAACTCTAAACAACAGGAGAAAAACTCAGGCGAGCATGAGAACCAGAAGCATATATTTCTTAAGTCTCGTTTTTACATTCAGTTTTCCAACCCCTTAGACCACAGGGACGTACACAGGTATTCTGATAGTGTAGTGGCCCAGGGCGTAGTGGTGTCTACCCTGATGGTGTCAGAGTCGTGGCCCAGGACAAAGTACTGTCGGCTCTGGCGTATGGTCGGGGGTGTCCAAGTGGTACCACCACGCTTCGTACAGGTCCGTACCGCCACTACTCCTCAGACGCAGATCATAGGGTCGTGCCTCTGTTCTTTCCATAATCGTACACCCCGTGTCAGCGCACGTGTTCCGTACTCGGTTGTCCTCATCAATTCCCGTTCAATGCTCCATGTTCGTTAGACATGTCAACAAGATTCCCCCAAGTGATCTCGTGCCTATGCCAAGGAGGCTTCAACCTATGCATGTCCTGAGAAGTCAAGGTGCCAAGGGTCAGGGCCGGCTTATGCGGGTCACATGGACACGAGACTCGTAGTATGGACGCCGTGGCAAGGCCACACCCTCGCATAGCGAGGGTACCTCGCGTAGCGAGGCTGGTCCTTTTCCCCCAGGCGTAGGCATGGCTCAGGACACGGGCATCGTAACAAGGCAGCACCCTCGCATAGCGAGGCTGCCTTTCCTTCCCCCGGGTGCAGCGTCGCGAGGCTAGGGGCATGGATGCCACCACGAAGCCTCACCTTCGCATAACAAGGGTGCCTCGTGTAGCGAGGCTGACCTTCTTCTCCTGAGTGTAGACGAGGCTTGATGCCTGCTGGAATGGGGCGCACGCGGATGACCAGCTGGGGACCCTCGCATAGCGAGGGTGAAGTTTGGATTGGCAAGTGGCCGAAGTCCCTCGCCTAGTGAGGGTGACTCTCTTACCCCAACTCCCTCACCATCGTGTGATGCCCTTTCAGGATGTCTCGTAGTATAGAGCTTCACTTATGAATAGAATTCTCAAGGAAAAAATTCCACATTTACACATAGTATTAATTAAACACACCAAATGATGATCATATACACGATGATCTTAATCCTGAGGTTGCTATGAACTCCTATACATGTCATCTGATGCTTTGATTCATGTGTTAAGGGTTGTCAAAATGATCAGGCTAAGAACAATTGTTTTGGGGACTCAATGATATATATGTCTTGGGACATAGGTTAACAGATATGGAATCTATTGTTAAGAATTCTGCCCCTAAAGCAATTACAGTAGACAATGGTTTTAAAGAAATAAAAATTGAATTGAATTATTGTATATATGTAGATTATGTACTATACTATTGTTAATAATGTTAAGTAAATATTAGAAAATTCCCAAGTTCATCTAAGTGGTCTCAATCTCATATTGGTATGAGAGGATCGAGTTTGAGGTAATGAACTTAAATAGTTCATAGTAAGTAAAGTTATGGAATCTTTAGATTAATTACTGGTAGTACGATCCACTAGTATTATGAATACATGTGACCTAGATTCGGGTTACTAGTGTGGTAGGACACTTTAGTGGAGGTACTTTACATGCTAAGATTATGTGGAGTTGGACCAGATGTGATTTAATAATACTTATTTAAATATCATTTCATAGTATTATAAAACACATCAACTAATGATCATATACAAACTGATCTTAATCCCGAAGTTACTACGAACTCCAATATATGTCATTTGATCATTTGATTCATGCGTTATGGTTTGTCAGAATGATGAGGCTAAGAACTATTGTTTTGGGGACTCAATGATGTATATGGCTGGGGACATAGCTTAATAGACATGGAATTTATACCTTCTTATAGATTGAATGATGATTCCCTATTGGGTTGGCTTTTGGAATTGAAAATGTTATTGACGTCAAATTCATGATCAGAATATGAATTAACCTTCACTAGTAAAGTCGATGGTACACTAGGAATCAAGATATAATTAGAGGGTAAAACGGCAATTTTATTCCCACTTAATTATGAGTCATCAATAGAATATTGATTTGTATGTAATGATTATATCAATGGACACTTTATAGTTATAATAAAGTACTCATTAAATATATGTCTTTGATTCTCAAGAGTTCAGTCTCATATTTATAGTGGAATAATCATGAGATTAATAAATATGATTATTGAATCAAAGAGTTTGGGTTAATAATCTTTTAATTATTGGAGCTTGAAATTATTGGCCCATAGGTGCCCGGGGCGGCTCTATCAACACTAATCAAGGTAAGAGTTGATACAAGGGTTAAACTATGCATGGGCTATTTGAGAGAATATTTTTTCTTCGGGATAAATGTGCAATTATGTGATAATTGAAGTTGCACAATTTATTATTGCATTTGTGAAATTTTCGAAATTGTGTAGAAATAGAATAATTGATTTTAATCAATTATTTTATTTAAGTGTGAATAGATAAATATGGATAGTCAAAATTGGTTTTGATTATTATATTTATTTAATTAATAATAAGATGATAATGGAAATTCATGTTTTGAATTTTGAAATTTAAGTCGTTATATTTTCCTTAAAAAGATGATACTTTATTTTGATTTCTAATTATTAATTAATTAAAATAAAAACAAATGAAAAAATCAAATCCCATTTTCAGGGATATGCCACACGCATAGGGCTTGGACTGCTCTATGCGTGTGACACTTCTCACGTAATCAGATATTTGTTTTTATTTTTATTTTTGATTAATTCATAAAACATTTTAAAATGAGTTCTAAAATGGAATGTTAGACTTTCTCTTTTATTATTATTATTATAAAAGATGATTGATTTTTTATTATTATTATGGTAATAATGTTTATATATTCTATGTGATAGAAAATAGAAACAACAAGTTTTTTGACAGAGTAGAAAAATTATAATCTTTTTCACTAAACAAAAACTCTTTCTCTCTAGCCTATAATCAATAGTCTCATGAGTTGATATTACTTTTGATTCAAAAAATTGATCCTTGTTCTCCATGTGCCTACCCATATCTTGAGGTGTAGAGAACGTCGTGGAAGATCTATGTTATCCATTTTTTCACCCAAGGACACGTGACCGTCTGAGTAGGACACGTGACAGTCCGAGTAGAACATGTGGCAATGATGTGTACTTCTTTCGATGCAGAGTCTAGGTACCTACTGATGGAGAAGTTAACTTTTTGCTTAATGGTGGCCTCTCGAAAGCTAAGACCCTACTTCCAGGTGCATTCGATTACGGTCCTCATAAACCATCCCCTCAGACAAGTCCTTTAGAAACCAGAGTCGTTGGGAAGACTCTTGAAGTGATCAGTGGAGTTAACTCAGTTTGAAATCACCTACCATCTGAGGACTGCCATAAAAGGTCAGGCATTCGCTAATTTCATCACTGAGTGTACAGGGAATCAGGAGAAGACTGAGGGTACCCTTGTGGTCAGACCATCCTGGAAGTTGTTCGTGGACGAGTCTTCGAATGAAAATGGCACCGAGGCTGGACTTATTTAGGTTTCCCCTGAGAGGCATAGGTTGCACAATGCCCTTTGCTTTGGGTTTATAGCCTCTAACAATGAACCGAAGTACGAAGCCTTAATCGTTGGGCTCCGCGTGGCTCTGGAGCTCAAGACCGAGGACCTCGAGATTTTTAGCGATTCCTAACTCGTTGTGAATGAGGTTCTCAGAGAATACCAGACCCGAGAAACAAAGATGGTCGTGTACTTGGAAAAGGCTCAAGAATTGCTGCATAACTTCCAAAGATTCACTATTCATCAGGTGCCGCGATAGAAGAATTCCAATGTTGACGCCTTGGCTAAGTTGGCAACAACTAAAGATGTTGAGTTGATCAATGTGGTCCCCATTGATTACTTGGCATATCCGAGTATGTTAGCTCCAGACGAGGTGGAGTCTATATACAACCCCAAGATGGGTGGATGGAGCCAATAGTTAAATATCTCATCTCTAGGGAGCTGCCCAAAAATAAGAAGGCAGCTCGGAAGTTGCTTTATGAAATACCGAGGTACATAGTCATGGATAATAGACTTTATCAGCGAGGTTACTGCATGCTTTGCTTCGGGGTGTGTCCAAGAAAGAGGCAAGTCTGATACTCCAAGAGGTATACAAGGGATTTTGTGGAGATCACACTGGGGGGCAGAGCCTTTCCAAGAAAATCTTAAGGCAATGATACTTTCGGGCCACCATGAATGGAGGCACGATGGAATATGTCAAGAAAAGCGACAAGTGCCAACACTTCGCCAACATCCCCCGAGCGCCTCCAAATGAGCTTACACAGATGACTAGCCCATGGCCTTTTGCTGTTTGTGTAACGACCCGGATTTTCAAGACTCGATAATGCAGAAATATAAATGTTTTCATTTAACAAAATGTCTCAAAAACCCGTATAAAAAAAAACTTTTTAAAAAGTCGTATGGCCATACTTAACATTTAGTTACAAACATGTTTTATAAAGAGTAGAGTGAGCCTAGTTTAGGAAAATTACACAACATTTCCAAAAATAAAAAGGCTTCCCAAAAGGTCAGTCCACATGTACATTTGCAAGGAAGACTCCAGCGCTCACTGCTCTGCCTTGCCCTTGCACTTACCTACAACATGAAACAACTAGGTAAGCGAAAACGCTTAGTAAGATCAACTTTCAAACAAAGCATGTAGAGAATTAGGGTTCCGGACCCTACACAATCAATTTCAAGAACGCTAAAGCGTCCTGGCAAACTTATGGTCATGCCTGATAACCAATGATAAATTAATTCGTAACTAGATAAAAAATCCTGCACTCAGAAAAATCCCAGAACAAGCAGATATATTATATCACAACTATATCTTATCAACAATTATATCCCTGCACTCAGAAAATCCCAGAGCAAGCAGATATATTATATCACAACTATATCTTATCAACAATTATATCCCTGCACTCAGAAAATCCCAGAGCAAGCAGATATATTATATCACAACTATATCTTATCAACAAATATATCCCTGCACTCAGAAAATCCTAGAGCAAGCAGATATATTATATCACAACATAATTCGAGACCAACGCTCTACAATTTCTAACAATTCATGCGTAACGCGCCCTCCAACATAATTGCTAATCTGTAAAAGAGAACCGAGTTTCCACACTAAGATCTAGCCAATAAATATTCTCATCAAGGGTAACTATCGTGTTACCTAGGGCATCACTACTTATTCAAGAGTGTAATCCAATTTACACGGTTTTACGAAGACTTCTATGTTAATCAGTGGTGCTGGTGAGCAGCTGCCCCTAGGGTGTTCAACCTCACTCAAACTTGGCAACCCCTAGTATCTCTAGGCACTCTCACGGAATGGCCAATATTCACGGCTGCTATCCGGGAATAACTTATCAGAGCACTTGCTCGGATTCTAACCGTCCAATGATTAAGTAAGCATGAGGGCCCCTAGGTCCCATTTATCTTGGCGCCCCTAGGTTTAACCAGCTTATCCTCATCTCATGGCCACTCGTCGCGGTAGTGAACCGGACATAAATAAAATCAAGCAGTGTGACGGGGATCAACCGTCTAGGATATGACAGACTTCTACCGTTCATATTTTCTAAATCAGCACTCACTAGACTAACGTATCTAAGCAACTTTCTATGACAGCCTATATATATGCATGTATCCCTATACTAACATACAAGACAATAATCATTTCATGTTGCAGCCATACAATATAAGTTGACTTACTTGGAGTCCTTAGCGCTCAGCAGGTTTTCGCCCTCCAACGTTCAGTCCAGTTACGCTTAGCCAATACTGTAGTTATCCATACAGTATACTCGGATTAATTATGGCACTAATAATTCATTATTATTATTTTGGGCAGTTTAGCCATTTTAATAAAAGTCATTTGTAAGGATTTATAATCCTTATTTGGTTTTAAACCTATTAAGGAAAGTTATACAAAATATTCGAGACTAAACCCTAAGTCTCGGGGAGACCTATCCTAAGGTCTCGATACCTAGGCTCGGGTATCACAATGGTATTTCCCACAATCCGCTAAAAATCTTATTCTATCAAGGTATCGCTATTAACCCGCACTTTCGACTAGTCAGTTAAAATATGTAAGATTTTAGCCGGTATTATATCTAGAAAATACAAATAAATTCCTTAATTATTTTTAAAGAAAATAAACTCTTTAAATTTTCCTTTTATTTTTCTTAAGGTTTTAATATCTAAAAACCATTTTAAGAAAATTGCCTAATTTGTCTTAATTAGGAAAACCGTTATAAATTTCTCATCTTGACTAATTAATTTTCCAAAAGCAATTAATCAATTTTACTTACTAGGAAAATAATTTATTTAAGTATTTTCTCAAAATATAGGGTTTTAAACCCTCTTTTAATTTATTAACTATTAATAAATTAAATCTCTTATTTTTAGAAAGAATAAAAACTCTTTAATAAAAATAATTCATTTAAACTCAAAGGGATAATTTTAGTGAAAATATGATTTCAAGACTTACCAATTTATATCTTGAAATAAGCAAAATTTTACTTTTTACCTTATGTTCCAAAATCTCATTTTTACACTAAGTGTGAAAAACCTAATTTTCACATTTTTAACTACATACTTCGTTAGTTCATAACTTGAAATTTACTTACCCAATTGTTACCAAAATTTCCCAATTCCATTTTTATTATGCCATTTAGGTCTTTGAAAAATCTTAGGTCAAAATGAGCATTTTTGATTGGTGAAATCATTTTCCAACAATGAGGTAAAAATGACATTATTTTCAAGCCCTTATTTTTTCCAAATTTTGACAGTTAATAACTTTCAAACCGTTCAATATTTTCTTACCAAATTTTACAGTGGAATAATAGGTTATGCCAGTAATATGTCCACAAAATTTTAGAAAAAACTGGGTTCATTTTCCCTATACAGTGGCTGTCCAAACTTGGTTCCGAAAATAAGAATACGAAAAAAACAGTTTCTTACCTAAACTTTGAAATAGCATAACTTACTCATTTCTAAACATTTTTTTGTGTTTCAAAAGCTCAATTTTATGTACTCAATCTCAACAACATCACAGTACAATTTAATTTTACAAAAACAATATACAGTGGCTGCTTGACCCCTTGGAAGTCACAGCTCAAAACATGTTTTGTTTTAGGGTATCCTACAAAACCCTTGGGGGTTTTGGTTCCCATTTTCAAAAATCAATACACATGCATCATAAAAATTATTAAACAACTACCATAACCTTATTACATCACCAACAAGAAACTTTAAGCATTAGATATACAAAATAATGCTTAAAACTAAAAACCCTACAACAAAATCATCAAAAGTAAACTTTTTACCTCTTTGGTGTTCTTGCTTAAGGTTTGGACCTTCCTATTAGCTTTGGCTCCTCCAAAACCTTTCAAAAACCCTAACCAACTTCCCCCAACAACATAGTTAATTAGCTATTTGAAACTCTAAGCTTAAAACTTTACAAAAGCCTAGATTAGTGAAGCTTTACCTTAGGGAAAATACTTCCTAGACCAAGACTTAGCCTCCAAGTTTTCCTTGGTGTTCTTGAGGTTGAATATTGAGAGAACACTTTGAATGGTCTAAAAAAATTAGATGAGTGAATGAGAGAGGGTGGTGTGGTCGGTTGGGGAGGGATGGAAGAGTTATATACTATCTAATTTATCTCAAAAACACTCAAGTGTTTTCCTCCCACTTGCCCACTTGACTTGACTTAGTTAAAATGAGATTTTATCTTTATTAAGTTGGGTTCACACCACCTAAAATAGCACATGGCCGGCCAACCCTTGCTATATATAATCATTTCATTTTTTTTTTTTTAATAAAGGTTAAAAAAGGTTTCATAAGAAGAAAAGTCCAAATTGGCTTTTGACACCTTTTTCACTCTTATTAAGTTTTAATCACCAAACTTAACATTAATTAATTAAATTAAATGTCTCTCACATTTAATTTAATTAATCACATAATAAAATTTAACCTAAGGTCCATTCATGGAATAAAATTCCCCATTTCGGTAAAATTAGGCATTTAACACAAAATGCCCTAAAATTTCCATTTTCTTTTAGGTTTATTATTTTTGACCAAACTTTAACTTTTATGAATGTATTTTATGCCCAAAATATAATTGCCATGATTTTTCGTTTTATTTTCCGAGATTTTTACCCGATCAGGGTTTTTGTGTTAGTCCAGGACCGAAAGTCTTATCTTGACTTTTAAAATCACAAAATTCATATTTTGGCTAGCAATAACTCATGGAATACTTACAAACAAAATATAATATTATTTAAAATAATATTCTTAACCCGGGGGAAAAATCCCGACTTGAGTCGTTTAAAGGTACCCGAAAACGTAGGACGTTACAGTCTGGGGTATAGACCTTATTGGGTCCCTGCCTACTGGGAAGGGAGAAGTTAAGTATGCCATAGTGCCCGTAGACTACTTCACGAAGTGGGTCGAGGTGAGCCACTTGCTATGATCACATCTAAGAAGGCCTTGGACTTTGTCATCAAGAACATCATTTTCCAGTACGAGCTCTCGAGAAAGACAGTCTCCGACAATGGATTGCAGTTCGACAGTGAAGTTTTCACAGACTTCTGTCAAAGGCATGGAGTTATCAAGAGCTTCTCCTCCGTGGCCCATCTACAGGGCAATGGCCAAGTGGAAGCAGTTAACAAGACACTCAAGTCCACTTTGAATAAAAGGCTAGAGCATGCAAAAGGAGCCTGCCCGAGGAGCTGTTATATTATTTCATATAATATAATATTAGATTAAATAATGTGACAAAATGTGATTTGTCACACCTTGTAACATATTATTGAGAGTCACAAAATTGGACTAATGTGTGTGCCCAAATGTGACATATTTTGGAGTTACAAAATCAGTTACAAATTTGTAACTCCCAAGTATTACCCAATAATGTGTATATTATATGTTACATATTTGAGATTGGATTTCATAAAGTCATGATGATATATGACTGTTGGAGACATGTTTTTAACTCCCAATAGGTGTTTGGAGGTTACAAAATCATGTGGGAAATGATTTGGGATGTTTTGGAAAAATGATTTTTTTGTGCTGAAAATGGCCTGTGGCCGCGGCCTGGGGGACAGAAGCTAGTGGCCACGACCACTGAAAAGTCGTGGCCGCGGCCAGTGAGGCTGACAGCCTATGTGAATTTTCAGTTTTTTCCAAATTGAACGGTTCTAACATCCCAAATAACTCCCAAATCTCCATTTTAATTCCACAAACATCCAATTAAACATTGGTAACAGCCATGAGGGTTGGTGGAATTTGAAATTCAAAGGGGTATCTCAAACTCTATAAATAGTAGCCTAATGCTCACTTGTATGACACACCATTTTTCATCCACAAAGCACTTGGCTGAAAAATACACCTTGAGGCTTGATTATTCCAGAGAGCTATTTCCTTGAGAGATCCCTTAGTGCTTAGAGAATAGGGGGAAATAAGCTTTTGGACAAAGGTCTTGAACCTTGTTCAAGTTGGTGATCCCCACTACTCTACACTTTGGTTGTGTGAGAGTTTGCGTTTTCATTCTTTTGTTCTTCTTATTTAACTGTATTGTTATAATATTGAGTTTGTAATCTTTTTCTTCTACATCCTTTGATTTACTTGTATTTTGAGAAATTGCGTTGTGATACTTATTTAATCAATATTATCTTGTCCATTGTATTTTTGCATAGAGTTGTATTTGGTTTTTCCATAATTCCATTGAGCAATAATATATATTCTCTAACAGGAGCTGCCTAGAGCATTGTGGAGCTACCGCACCACTACCAGGACCTCCACTGCCATTCGCCCTTCTCAATGGCCTACGGGTATGAGGCTATGCTCCTAGTTGAGGTAGAAATCTCCACACACTGACGGGATATGTATGACCCGACCACAAATGATGCTTTACTACGGGAATCCCTGGATCTCGTGGAGGAGTTGCACGAAGCTTCTAAGCTTCGAGTAGCATCCTACCAGTAGAAGGTAGCCAAGTATTTTAACTCCAAAGTGAAGGATAAAAAGTTCGAGGTCAAAGATTTGGTGTTGCGAAGAGTCTCCTTAGCCACATGAGACCCTAGTGCAAGAGTGTTGGGGCCTAACTGAGAAGGCCCATACCAGGCCGAGAGCATTGTATGTTCTGGATCATACAAGTTAGCTCGACTAAGTGGGGAGCTGATTCCTCACGCCTGGAATGCCGAGCATATTCACCGGTATTACCAGTGATATGAGAAGCAAACATTCTTTATTTCTGTAATACCCCTTGTAGCCTTTGGGCATATTTAATGAAAACTATGTATGTAAAACACAGTAAGAAATTTATTTTTTGCTTATATTTATTGGTTTCCTTTATTCTATTAATGTTATTTAAAAGCACCCGCTCGCCTGGACAAATGATCGCAGACTAGTCTTCGATCACTTGGGGGCATGGGGTTAAGGCAGCATCAAACCTCACATGGAACGACCTAGGAAACTAAGCTCATCAAGAGGAGTAAGCCTAGCATCACCACCCCGAGAATAGAAAATCCTAGGAAATAGGTCAAGTCTAGCCTAGAAGACTAAGCTTGTTCAAGGCAGAATAAGACTTGGCACCTAGGAACTAGATAATCTTAGGAGCGCGAGAATAGACTTTTGTCACCTCTCATGGACACCGAGCCCGAGGAGCTCTGACTTAGTCGATTGATCTTGAGAAGTGAAGGAAAGACCAAGTACCCCGTACTTGGCCCCTGGGAAACCCGTGACATGGGGAGCTTGGCTAGTAGACGATCGAAGCACCCCTAGCGTTGCTATATCCCATAACTAGAAAACATGGAGGAAACCCAGTATAATGCAAACTTAGAGATTCAGCTTAACTCCCGAGGACAGCGCGCACCCGAGGAGTAATAACCAAATCCTAGGTTGTGAGATATGGACAGATGCCCGGGCCATTTATTCCTGGGCACCTCGCTAACATCACCTCCCGAGGACATCAAGCTCGAGGAGGTGTGAGATGATTTGGAAGTGATGAGACATGCATTCAAATAGTAGAGTTGAAACCCCTGGTTGACCTCCAGAGTAGTGTTTACTCGGGGGGCAGGTGGTTTCACGTGAAAGGACCCCTGAAAGCCCGAATCTTTTGATTGTGGGGACACAGGACGACGAATTAGGACCAAAGTAAGTTTCACTTTAAAGTGACTTCTAGGACTATGAGCCTACAAGAGATACTAAACACTGGAATCACCTTTTAAACCGTTTGAGTTCTTGTTCTCATTGCAATCATGTTACATTGAATTTATAGAATTAGGTGTTTAAAGTAGTTTGAGTTTTAGTTCTCATAACAATCATGTTGCGATGAATTTATAGAACCATTTTTTAAAAATGGGTTGAGTTCTTGTTCTCGTGGTGGTTGTGTTACGTTGAATTTATAGAATCAGGTGTTTAAAGTGGTTTGGGTTATTGTTCTCATGACAGACATGTTACAATGAATGTATAGAACCATGTGTTTAAAACGGGCTGAGTTCTTGTTCTCGTGGTAGTTGTGTTACGTTGAATTTATAGAACCAGGTGTTTAAAGTGGTTTGAGTTCTTGTTCTGGTGACAGTCATGTTATGATTAATTTATAGAACCATGTGTTCAAAACAGGTGGAGTTCTTGTTCTTGTGGCGGTTGTGTTACGTTGAATCTATAGAACCAGGATTTTAAAGTGGTTTGAGTTCTTGTTCTCATGACAGACATATTACGATGAATTTATAGAACCATGTGCTTAAAACCGGTTGAGTTCTTGTTCTCGTGGCAGTTGTGTAACATTGAATTTATAGAACCAAGTGTTTAAAGTGGTTTGATTTCTTGTTCTCGTGACAGTCATGGTACGATGAATTTATAGAAGCATGTGTTCAAAATGGGCTGAGTTCTTGTTCTCGTGGCAGTTGTGTTACGTTGAATTTATAGAACTGATGGACCCAAAACGGGTATGTTTTAAATATTTATACTCGCAACTTCACGAATCGTATTTATAGAATAGTTTTCGTGTAAGCACGAGATCAAACCCAAAGGAGTTGTCTAAAATCGAAAAGAAAACTATTTTAAACTAAAATTAATAAATTCTAACCTAGTTCCAAAGATTGATGAAATTTTTGTATAATAAAAATAAAATAAAAGATAATAATAAAGATATTAAAGACAATATATATATATAACATAAATTAATAATAGAAATCAAGATGGTAAAATAAAGATTATTAAGATAATAGAATCCACAAAATATAAGTTCAATAATATTTAAAAGTACATTGATTCCCAAGTTTAGTAATAGTAGAAATTAATCAAACCATCACTTATTCAAACTAGATATTCTATTTAAGCACAAGTTTTCATAAAAATATAGGATTTATCTTCACTTTTAAAATTTATAATTTCAAAGCATTTAGTGTAAATCAATCTAATGAAATAAAAAATAAATCAATGAACATTATTTATAAGGCAAAACATAATATTTTTGTTCTAAGCATGGATGTGTACAATTTAATGACACATCTTACACAAAGAATATTATGTTTTTGCACTAATGAAGAGCAAAGTGTAAATATGAGCTAACAATCCAAAATACATTATATTTAAGATGAAAGAAGATATTTGAAGAAGAAAATTCCATAAACTTTGTTGCACAAAATGAGAAATCAACATACAAAATAAATACTATCTAGTTACATATTGTTTCATCATCACCTTAATAATCTTAAAAAGATTAGAAACTCATAACTAGAATAGAAAATACAAACAAAAAAATTACAAACATAAATAGGAAAATTTGGAGGATGAACCCCCAAATTGTTCCTCTAAAAATACATAGAAAAATAACCAAAAAGATGATGAAGAAGAAGAGAATAGAGAGGTTTTGACATGTGTATAATTTTTGGTATGGTAACCTCCCCCCAAAATTAAGTTCTCAAATCCCTTATTTATAGCCAAAAAATGAGTTTTAAAATAATCAATTTAAATTAATTAAATTGATTAAATTAATTATAATATGGCAAATAGGGGTAAATTATAGGATATAATGATGATGTTTTGGGGTAAAATGTGTAGAAAGTGGGATAAAAAGTGGCATTTTTTAACATAGGGGACAAGAGTACATTGTGGCATTTTTATGGGCTAAAAAAATGGAATAAATGAGCTGGTTGGTGGCTGTTTTTAGCTGGCTGGGAGCATGCAGATTGCTTGGAGGTGCTGTTGTTGGGTGATTTCGGTGGTGGGCCGAATGGGCTTGGTGCTGGCGGGCTGGAGCTGCTGGGGGAAAGCCTTGGGTGGTTTGCTAAATAAGCTCCATGCGGCTGCTGTTGGAGTCAGGCGTGAGGTTCAAGATGGTGAAGCACCTGGCGTGGCTGGGAGAGTTGGTGCAAGGGAAGGCAACAAGCACGGCTGGGCAGGGAACGGGCCTGGCGACTTGGGCCTTGGGCCTTGTGGCGGAAAGTGTTTCAAAAATACAATTTTCCATTTTTTTTTCAGCTTTTTATCATTTTTTCCAAACACAAAAATACAATAAAATCCCTATAAAATAAACATAAAATAAATCATAATAAAATATTTTCAATTATAAAATAAATCAATTTAATTCTTTGAAAATATTAATTATAACTTAATTTATATTTAACATTTAAATTCAATAATACAACATTTTTTTACCTCAAATTCAATTACAATAATTCAAATAATTAACTACATCATTTTACAACAAAATAACTATAAAAACACACAAAAATATATAAAATCAAAATAAACCCAATAAATTCAAAATTACTTTGAAACTTAATAAATCAATTAAAAACTCAAGAATTAAGCAACAATTAGTACATAAAAGTGGTAAAATAACTCTATTTTGTAGAGTTGTCACACCCCCAAAATTAATATTTTGCTAGTCCTCGAGCAAAAGAAAAATTAAAAACACACACATTTTTTTTAATTGGTGATGTCAAATGTTTTCGTCAAAAATTACATAATGGAAATAGTTCAAAGAAAATCACAAATAAAAGTAAAGCTTATGTAATTAATTAAAAAGTTAAAATTATTTTCAAAATAGATATTTAACACAAAAACATCAAATCATCATGTGAACATTTAGACAAGCTTATGCAAACAAAATTAAATTAAATCTTAAGAGATAATCACGCAAATTCTAGGATTTTTCAATTTTTTTTTTAGAGATTTAGAGAATTTAATGTTTAAATAAACTATATCCAAATATCACAAATTACAATAGAATAGAAAAGTGACATATTATGAAAAATATATATTTAAACAAACCTAACTTAGAAATTAAAAGTAAAGCTTAATAATTATTTATATTTTTCTAAGAACTAATAACAATTTCAATCATAATTTTTATCATTAGAAAATGAAAATCACCAATATTTTTTTTCAAACAACACAAGGAATATATGTATATATATATAACAAATGAAAATCACATAAAAACAAAAAGACAAACAAATAAAGAATTTGTTTTTGAATTTTACAACAAATGAAAAATATGCAAAAAAAAAAAAAAAAAAAACATAAACACCAAGAAAAACACATACACATTACCCCCAAACTTAAATGAAACATTGTCCTCAATGTTTAATAAAATAGAAAAGATTAAGAACTACTCCCTTTGAGGTATGCTTCCTTGATTTGGCTACTTTGTTTTCTTCTCTTCTTTTTGGCAAAAAGTTTCCTTCAAGCTTTTTGGAATTTGAAAAACATGAAACAAAAACACACAACAAAAGTGAAATATAAAATGAAACATTAAAGTATGGGTTGCCTCCCACAAAGCGCTTTAGTTTATAGTCTTTAGCTCGACAGTAATTTTTTTTTTCTTTCAACCTACACCCAATCGATGGTGTAAAATTTCATTTGTAGAGTGAGTTATGACTTTGATGCAAATGCCATAAATAATAATTAATAACATCACACCTACAAGAAAATTAGAAATATGCAATTTTAATGGAATATCAATAAAATATGAAAATTACATATCTATATTAGGCTCCTTTTCATTTTGAGTAAATATACAAATTTGTTCAATTATGGGCTCTTGAAATATAATTATATCTTTTTCATTTTCTTCATGAGCCTCGAAAATTATTTCATCCAACTCTTTGGTTTTATTAGGAGGTTGGATGCATATTACAAGTTCTTCAACAACTTCATTCTCCTTTTCATTTTCAATTTGACTATTTGGATTGGGAATGGGTTGGTTGAGATGAACTTGTTTTTCCGACTCTATAACAGTTGCAAGGTGTCCTACTATTGTCTCAATTTTTGAGATTGACTGAGATTGGGCTAGTAAGATTTGGTAGGTTGATTGCATGAACTGTTGCAGGGTATCCTCTAAAGATGGGCTCATTTCTTGTTGAATGGGATATGATAGGTCGGATTGGGCATGACTTTGATTATGCATGTTGAATTCATGCCCTATTGGAGACTGGGTATGACTCCATGAAAAATTTGGATTATAGGTGGGGGCAAATGGGATATCAAATGATTCACCATAATCATGTAAATCATTAGTTTCTCCATAATTTAAATTTGAGTGCTCATAATAGTTGTACTCGGAATTCCAACTATAATTAAAATGATCCATATGGAAAAAACTAGGTGACGTTCTAATTTTTTTTAAGATGACAATTAAGGAAAAAAAAAAGAACAAGGAAATAAAATTAAGATAATAAAAACAATGTTAAGATATTAAACACTTACCCGATAATATGATCAAATGCAAAGAAAAATAAGATAAAATTAAGTAAGATTATCAAAAATTAGGCAAGAGTAGGGAGGCATAGCACGCCATCAACCATAACAAAATTAAGGTAAAAAAATTAGGAGGCACAAGTGCCATCAACTAAAACATAAAATAAAAGACTAGGAGGCAAAATTGCCATCAACTAGTAACTTGCAAAAATAAAATAAAAATAACAACAAGATAAATAAAAAAAAATTACAACAAGGGTTAGGAGGCACAAGTGCCATCAACTATAAAAATTAAAAAGATAGATAGGAGGCACAAGTGCCGTCAACTAAAAATAAGACAATAAATATAAATATATAAGTAAGTTTTTTTTATGGGTGGTAGAACCGTTCCCAATTTTCTTTTTATCTTTTTTTTTTTTAGTTTTTATAGATATATATTTTTTTATATTTTTGTATATATAGTGTTTTTTTCTTTTTTTTTTTAAAGTGAAAAAATTAAAATAACTAGTAGAAGAATTTACTAACCTTGAGATAAATTTCATTTTTTTTCTATTGCAACTCCCCGGCAACGGCGCCAAAAACTTGATGGACCCAAAACGGGTATGTTTTAAATATTTATACTCACAAGCGCACGAATCGTATTTATAGAATAGTATTTGTGTAAGCACGAGATCGAACCCAAAGGAGTTGTCTAAAATCAAAAAGAAAACTATTTTAAACCAAAATTAATAAATTCTAACCTAGTTCCAAATATTGATGAAATTTTTGTATAATAAAAATAAAATAAAAGATAATAATAAAGATATTAAAGACAATATATATATATAACATAAATTAATAATAGAAATCAAGATGGTAAAATAAAGATTATTAAGATAATAGAATCCACAAAATATAAGTTCAATAATATTTAAAAGTACATTGATTCCCAAGTTTTAGTAATAGTGGAAATTAATCAAACGATCACTTATTCAAACTAGATATTCTATTTAAGCACAAGTTTTCATAAAAATATAGGATTTATCTTCACTTTTAAAATTTATAATTTCAAAGCATTTAGTGCAAATCAATCTAATGAAATAACAAATAAATCAATGAACATTATTTATAAGGCAAAACATAATATTTTTGTTCTAAGCATGGATGTGTACAATTTAATGACACATCTTACACAAAGAATATTATGTTTTTGCACTAATGAAGAACAAAGTGTAAATATGAGCTAACAATCCAAAATACATGATATTTAAGATGAAAGAAGATATTTGAAGAAGAAAATTCCATAAACTTTGTTGCACAAAATGGGAAATCAACATACAAAATAAATACTATCTAGTTACATATTGTTTCATCATTACCTTAATAATCTTAAAAATATTAGAAACTCATAACTAGAATAGAAAATACAAACAAACAATTACAAACATAAATAGAAAATTTTGGAGGATGAACCCCCAAATTGTTCCTCTAAAAATACATAGAAAAATAACCAAAAAGAAGAAGAAGGTGAAGAGAATAGAGAGGTTTTGAATTGTGTAGAATTTTTGGTATGGTAACCTCCACCCAAAATTAAGTTCTCAAATCCCTTATTTATAGCAAAAAAATGAGTATTAAAACAATCAATTTAAATTAATTAAATTGATTAAATTAATTATAATATGGAAAATAGAGATAAATTATATGATATAATGATGATGTTTTGGGGTAAAATGTGTAGAAAGTGGGATAAAAAGTGGCATTTTTTAACATAGGGGACAAGAGTACATTGTGGCATTTTTATGGGCTAAAAAAATGGAATAAACGAGCTGGTTGGTGGCTGTTTTCAGCTGGCTGGGAGCATGCAGATTGCTTGGAGGTGCTGTTGTTGGGTGATTTCGGTGGTGGGCCGAATGGGCTTGGTGTTGGCGGGCTGGAGCTGCTGGGGGAAAGCCTTGGGTGGTTTGTTAAAGAAGCTCCATGCGGCTGCTTTTGGAGTCAGGCGTGAGGTTCAAGATGGTGAAGCACCTGGCGTGGCTAGGAGAGTTGGTGCAAGGGAAGGCAACAAGCACGGCTGGGCAGGGAACGGGCCTGGCGACTTGGGCCTTGGGCCTTGTGGCGGAAAGTGTTTCAAAAATACAATTTTCCATTTTTTTTTCAGCTTTTTATCATTTTTTCCAAACACAAAAATACAATAAAATCCCTACAAAATAAACATAAAATAAATCATAATAAAATATTTTCAATTATAAAATAAATCAATTTAATTCTTTGAAAATATTAATTATAACTTAATTTATATTTAACATTTAAATTCAATAATGCAACATTTTTTTACCTCAAATTCTACTACAATAATTCAAATAATTAACTACATCATTTTACAACAAAATAACTATAAAAACACACAAAAATATATAAAATCAAAATAAACCCAATAAATTCAAAATTACTTTGAAACTTAATAAATCAATTAAAAACTCAAGAATTAAGCAACAATTAGCACATAATAAGTGGCAAAATAACTCTATTTTGTAGAGTTATCAAGAACCAAGTGTTTACAGTGGTTTGCGTGCTTATTCTCGTGGTAATTAGGTAACATTGAATTTCAGAGAACCAAATCAAATAAAAAAGTAAGGCAAGCTGCGTAGTTCTTGAATGGTAAAATAATTACAACTGTGCTTGGGGGCTCGAGCGTTGATTGTCTATACCCCAAAAAACTATGGCACACAAGCCTATTCAATTTAAAAAGAGAAAAGTTAAAAAAGGAAAAATTATTGGGGGCCTTCGCCTGATGGCACCTCTATCATCAACTTGATCACTGGGTTATCCTCGTGAGCCCGACCCACTGCTGAGGCCTCTCTCTCTTGAGCCGCGTGGGTAGTGTCTGCCTCGAGGCATGCCTCAAGTTTAGTCCTCATGTTGGGTTCCTCTATGAAGGAGAGATCCATGTCTCTGCTGCTCTGCCACGCAATGAAGAGCATGTCCTTGGCCATCACGTCGAGGTCTTTGGCAAGTTCCCCTTGGCTATTTCTAGCTCACCGACGCGGGCTTTAAACTTCACCCAGTTCAACCGAAACTCCTCGCGAACTTGGGCCAGTTACTCCTCCATGGTCCGTTCGCAACCTGTGGCATCTTCTAGTAACTTGGAGGATGTTTCCTCCTAGGCAAACAACTTCGACCTCTCCGTGATCAGTTGGTCCTCCACTTCTCAGATGCGGGCCCTGGTGTCCTCCACCTCTTTCTGGAACAGTGAATGTTCCTCCAGGGGGACTGCAGTCTCCTGCAGTTGAGCAAGCTCCACCTGGACACGAGCCAGTTCCTCCCAAGTCTTCTTCAGCTCGAGAGACTACGTCAGCACTTGGTCCACGAGTCATTGATTAAGGGCCACAACTTGTAAAATCAGAATGACAAGTCAGCCAAAAAGACAATAAATATTCATTGAACTTGAACTGAAATCAAGACTTACTCTCGTGGAAGCATGGTGGCTGGTTTCCACCAGTGCCACTTCATTGCCGCCACCGCAACGGGCGAAGCTGAATGCGAATATTTCGCACAAGGATGTCGCTATTCCTTGCATGAGCTCCGTACCGAGTGGTAAGGCCCTGTCTCCTATTTTCCCCACGAGGAGAGGTTCCAGCTCTTCCAAATGAGGAGGAATGATGGGTTCCTTTGGCCAGTCCTCGCGCAAGTATTCAACCAATAGTCGGTCATTCTCATAGCCCTCACTGATACGAGCATTGCAGTACTCGATGACCTCTCTGTGCAACTCTGAGTCATCGTCTTCATAATACTCCGGGAAGATGACCAACTGGGGACCTTGGCCTGAGGGGGGTTGGTACGGATCTCTTTCCCTTTCCTGGAGAATCCTTCATCTTGGGGAGAGGAGATCTCGAGGTCAATGACCTCACCAGAAACTATCGCACTCAGGGTAAGGGCCATTGGAGCAGCGGCAGAGGGTGCTGGGGCAGTTGACAAGGGCATGGGCACCGCTGTTGGGGCCATTGGGGTGTCGATCTCAGAAGGCCCCGACACCCTTTGACATTTTGAACGCACCATGTTTGAAAGGTCCATATTGTATGCACAAAGGAAACACCCTGGTTAGTCCCGATAAATGAAAGGAAAACCACAACAGAATAAAACACTTGCGGAAAAGAAAGATAAAACTCCTCGGGAGCCCCACCACAATCATGCTGCTAGGAATGGAGGACGGTATTAGCAAATTCGCGTAAAAGACAAACCATATCCTACGTTAAGTTGGTTTTGTACTGATGAAACAAAGAATCATGCATGGTCGTCGACTCATCAAGAGGCACAAAGCCTTGAGGGTGCCTCTTCCTCCTCGGGTTGTGGAGGAACACGTCGATGAGATCCTGGTAATCTTGGAACTCCTCCGCGGACCAGCAACGCTCTGAGACTTGGCCACATTCGAGAAGGGAGGGAGAAAATAATATATGGCCAGGACTAGTTCACTCCTCTACACGCCTAGCATAATGAAGAATGATGGGAGATTTACCTTGAGGCATGGAAGACGATTCGATCCCCGCTTCGAGCTCCACCTCAAGCTCTTCGTCTTCTTGCACCTTTGGGACTACTTTGATAGCAAGGACGTTCTCTGCGTGCTCCTTGCGAAGACGCTACTGGTATTGATGTTGTGCCTTAGCCTCCATGTACTCTGTATGTAGCCTCGCCTCGATTCGGGATTTCTTTGAATCCCAAAACTTGGTTAAGAGTACCGGATTTATGCTTTGCCCCACCTGCAGCAACCCATACTGTCGAAGATAGACATCGGTAACGAGAAGGGGGAGTTCTAGTTCCTCGTCGCGAAGAGAGCCTATCGCCCCAAGCCTTTCATCGAAGGAGTCAACAAAAGGGGTACCACCGGTACGGTCATGATTAGGACGACATGAACAGAGATAAGTCGCGAGCTAAATACAATCATGCTAACTTATGCGAGAGCAGTACTTACCCACGGTGGTCAAGTCCAGGACTAGAGTGGGATTGAACATAGTTGGGAAACCGTCCGCCCAAAAGAATTGGTCTTTATAAGCCTGAGCATGGTTCTCGTTGCCGCTCGGGGCTTTATAGCCTCTCCCTGGACTCATGTGCTTCATCAGGGTATAATATCCCCCTTTCTCCCCCTTCTTTGAGCATTGCCAAAAACTGTAGATATACAGTATTTCGGCGGGGGACAGAGTGGGTTAGTTTTGCATTTTATACAGAATGTAGAGCCCGGCTAGTACCCGATAGTCGTTCAGAGACAGTTGGAATGGAGCTATGCCAACAAATTTATTGAAATCGACATAGTATTGGTGTAGTAGCAGGGATGCACCCGCTTGAAGATGTGAAGTGCTCTAGTGCCCAAGCCCGTACACTCGTGTACCCTCTCATCCTCCTGAGCCAGCGTACTAGTATTTAACTGTCATCTACCACATAGTTGGTGAGTATTTTAGCTAAGGCACCCCAGTGTCGTAGCTTACTAGGAATGTCTTCTACTTCGAATCCTACAGGATATGGGGTGTTTGATGGCATCAAAATAGCATTAGCCTCTTCCTCCAAGAGGCCAGGTTTGCGAGGCCTCACCGCTGCCGGCTCCGAGCTCTCCTGTACGATGAGAGCCTAGCTGCTACCAGCCACTTGGTTTCCCTTCTCGGGGTGTTGTTCTACTTCTTGAGACATTTGGAGGATTTCATTGTCGAAGGCGTAGAACCTTTGTTGGTGGAGTTGATGAAGCTCCTCGAACATCTAAAAAAAACACACGAAGCAGTTAGCGCCTTGACCCGAAGAAAGTTGGGCCAAAATGGGAACCCCTAAGACAATTTCTCAGGGAAGGAGGAAGAAATAGACTAATGACACTAGGGTGTCCTCAGAACCAAGCACTTGGCACCAGAGACACCACCACAAAAGATGAACACCATCGGAGATGATGAACATCGCCAGAATCTGGAAAAATTTGCAGATTACGGCCAAAGACACAGAATGAGGAAATACGCCCCAGAACATTTCATAACACTTAAATGAGGCATTTAGGCCATTTCTAAATACAAATAAGGCAACAACAACAACCTCTGAAAGGCTCGAAAAACAACCCCTAAGCATGCATCCTAAATTCTCAAATATGCATGAAAACGGAAAGTCACAGTTCAAGGATACTTACTCAAAATATAGCATCGGATTATGCTGAATCGAGTGAGAACTCTAAAGAATTGCTTGCCGTTCACCCAAAAGTACAAAGATTCGCGCTAATCATCCAGAATGGCAAGGGGGTTAGAGAGGATGTTGTAACGCCCTGGATAGCCAAGACCGCTACACTGTTTGTTTATAAAGTGCTAGACTTGCTAATCAAGTCGTTTAGTTAAGAACGTGTTATTGAAATTATAAAGGAACTAGGGTTAAAATGTTTTGGTCTCAAAAGCCACATTTTTCATAAAGAGACGTTTCCTGTTTTACACGGGATCCCAAAACTATCAAGATTAAAGACCGTTTACAAAGACGTAAGGTTTAAATACAATATCAAGCCATACTAAGGCAAAACAGACAGTTAGGGAATCCCTGTCTTGATCCACTCCTCGACCATGGCGATCGAACAGTTGGCTATGTACATTCAACCCCGCAGCTCTCCATCTCAGGATTGGTCCAACTTGCCTTTGCCTTTACCTGCACCACGTAGCACCCGTGAGCCAAGGCCCAGCAAAAAAACACAACAACAGAGCATAAGCAATCAACAGACAATTCAATATCTCATATCGCATCACATATTCTTAACCATATAAGCATTCACCATAATCAAGTATTCCACATACTAAACATATCAACTCATATCATATATCAGTTCACAAATGATAACTAGGGCTAGCGCACTCAGGCCGCCCCCTCCGTTATCCCACTGACTCCGGCCTGCTTAAACCGAGCTCAGTGAATATTAAGCTGTCCTCGGCTACCAGTGGCCAAGCTGCGCCCTATGCGCAAATATTGTGTACGACACCCTTAGGCTGCTTTCACATGTCCCATGGCATAATACCATCATTGACATAATACAAATATTGGGAGCACTTAGTCCCATCACAAACATATAATCGGGTGCAGTTTTCTTAACTTTCAATTCGCTAGCTTTGATCACTTGACTCCTTGAGCACGATCCCTCTCGAGCCCTAGCGCTCACCTAAACACAACCATAGGTTAAAGTCATCACCAAACCTCAAGTCCAAAACCTAGCCTTGGGATCAATCCCGAGCCCTCGGGAAGTCCTAGTTCCACCAAACAAGGTGGTGGAATCGAACCCCGAATCCTAGGTCAAAAACCCTTACAAATAACCCTAAAATCCCTTTCTGGAAACAGGGTAGCGCTACAACGCTCATTGGAGGGTGCTACAGCACTACAAACAGAAGAAAAATCCCCTCAGCATGCATGGCCTAGCGTTACAGCGCCCAAAGGCTAGCGCTGTAGCGCTAGTCACAGACAGGCAACACCCCAGTTTCCCTTCCTGCGATTTCCTCGAGCCAAACTTAACCAAAACTTCTCCAAACCTTCACCAAACTCAAAAACAAGCTTTCTAACACACTCCACTCATCCCAAGCATCCCAAATACTCAAAACCCAATCACATGCATCCCTAACCCCAAAATTCACCATAGCTGACCCTAAACTCAAAACTCAGTAGAAACTAGTCAAAACATCAAAGTTAAAGCTCAGAACTTCATACCTTTAATGGGAATTCAATTTCAAGACAACCTCTACACCTCCTTAGCTTGCTCTTCCTCACCCTTTGGCCTAAAATCCCTAAAGTTCCCATCAAACTCAGCTTATACACATAGTTCAAAAACCCAGCAACTGAAGAAACTACAAAGCCTTACCTCAAGTGTTAGGGTGTTCTTGCTAAACCTCTGTCAATTCTCCAAGCCTAGCTTAGGATTCTTGATGCTCTGCATAACTTAGCTCCTCCCTGAGCTTTGTCCCAAAAATACTCAAGAAACTGATGAAGAAAGCATAAAACGACCTTAGGAAACTCTCTGTTTTCTCCCTTTCTTTTTCTTCCTTTTCCTTCTTTTCTTTCTTTCCTCAGCCTTCTCCCCTTTACTACAATTCCCACTAAGTGTAAAACCTCAGCATATCTATCCCTTGCAAGCCAAATGACCTTACTGCCCTCCCATTTAATCTGAAGTCCTTTAATCCACTTAAGGGCATTTTGGTCATTTCACCTTATTCCCGCTAGTTCCTCGAGTGTCTCTAATATTTTCTGCTTACTTCCTGATACCTAATTAATCACCAATTATATTCTTTGATATCAAAATAGACCCCAATATACTTAATAATTCCCGTTTATACCCCCACGCTCACCTCGAGCCGGATATAAATCCCCGCCATGACTTTTCCGCTAAACCGCTCACTAGGATCGTCTCGAATCACAGATCACAGATATATCCACATAATAATGTGGTCTCATCAATTATCGCACATATATACAGTTATGCCCCCAACGGGCCAAAATTACAATTATGCCCTTCTAGCCTAATCAGGGCCTACATGCATACTAATACACATAGTCATGCATCTCAAATATTCAAATAGTCATATAACATGCTTTAAATCATAATCATGCATTTCACTCATTAAAGTCACACATAACTCCCATTATGCCCTCCAGGCACACTAATCAAGGCCCTTAAGCCTTATTAGCGAATTTGGGTTGTTACAACTATCCCCTCCTAATGAGAATTTCGTCCTCGAAATTTCCCTGAACAACTCGGGATACTGATCCCGCATCGCTTTCTCAAGCTCCCAGGTCGCCTCCTCGACCTTACTATTCCTCCACAGCACTTTAACAAGAGGAATCGTTTTATTCCACAATACTATATCTTTTCGATCCAAGAAAGAACTGGTTGCTCTTCATAAGCCAAATATGTCTGTAACTCCAAATCTTCATACCTCAACACATGAGTCACATCTGGGACGTACTTCCGAAGCATGGAACAGATGGAATTCATCATGAACTCCAGACAATGATGGTGGCAAGGTTAATCTGTAAGACACCTGACCAACCCTTTCTAGAATCTCAAATGGTCCAATGAATCTAGGGCTCAGCTTGCCCTTCTTTCCAAACCTCCTCACCCCTCACAGTGGTGAAACTTGGAGAAAGACGTGGTCCCCAACCTGGAACTCCACATCCCTACGCTTAGGATCAGCGTAGCTTTTCTGTCTGCTCTGAGAAGTGAGCATTCTAGCCCGAATCTTCTCTATAGCTTCACTTGTCCTCTGAACCATAGCTGGCCCCAAATATCTCCTCTCACTCATCTCATCCCAATGAATGGGTGATCTACACTTCCTCCCATACAACATCTCATAGGGAGCCACTTCAATTGTTGATTGATAACTATTATTATACGAAAATTCAATCAACGGAAGATAGTTACTCCATGAACCCTCAAAATCAATAATACATGCTCTAAGCATATCCTCTAATACCTAGATCGTCCTCTCAGACTGTCCATCAGTCTGAGGATGAAAGGCTATGATGAACTTCAACTGAGTCCCCAAAGCCTTCTATAGACCACCCCAGAACTTGGAAGTGAAAATAGGATCCCGGTCTGACACTATAGACTTGGGAACCCCATGGAGACGTACGATCTCCCTCACATACAACTCTGCATACTGATCCATGGTATATGTCGATCTCACTAGTAGAAAATGGGATGACTTGGTGTATTTATCCACTATCACCCACACCGAGTCATGAAGCCCCACCGTCCTGGGTAAACCTCCCACAAAGTCCATAGTAATGTCCTCCCATTTCCACTCGAGAATACCCAAAGGCTGAAGCAACCCTGCTGGTCGCTGATGCTCAGCTTTTACCTATTGACAGGTTAGGCATCTGGCCACGTACTAAACTGCATCCTTCTTCATCCCGGGCCACCAATATAAAGTCCGTAGATCTTGATACATCTTTGTGGTACCCGGATGAAGTGAGTACGGCATCGTATGAGACTCATCTAATATCTCTCGTCTGATCCCCTCATCAGCTAGAACACATATCCGCCCCTGATACCGAAGCAAACCAACCTCAGAAATAGAATAGTCCTTAGCTACCCCCGCTAAGACATCCTCCCTAACCTTCTGTAACTGAGCGTCTACCAACTGCCCTTCTCTGATCCGCTCTATCAGGGCCAACTACAGAGTAATATTGGCCAACCGGCCTACTGCCAACTCTATCCTCGCTCTGACCATCTCATCAGCTAACTCCCTTGAGATCTGAATGGAACTGTATAACTGACCTGGACCTCTCCGGCTCAATGCATCCGCCACCACATTGGCTTTCCTTGGATGGTAAAGAATATCACAATCATAATCCTTTACCAACTCCAACCAACGCCTCTGTCTCATATTCAGGTCCTTCTGCGTAAAAAAATACTTCAGACTCTTATGGTCATTATATACCTCGCACTTCTCTCCATACAGATAATGTCACCAAATCTTCAGTGCAAACACCACTGCTGCCAACTCCAAATAATGAGTAGGATACCGCTGCTCATACTCCTTCAGCTGTCGTGATGCATAAGCTGTAACCTTCTCATTCTGCATCAACACACAGCTTAAGCCCAACCTCGATGCATCACAATAAACAACAAACTTCCCTTCTCCCGAAGGAAGACTCAACACTGGCGATGTAATAAGCCGTTGCTTCAACTCTTGGAAATTGCCTTCACACTTGTCTGACCAGATAAACTTTAGATTCTTCCGTGTCAGTTCTGTCATCAGTGCCGCTGTCTTTGAGAAACCCTCTACAAATCGTTTGTAGTAACTTGCCAAACCAAGAAAACTCCGCACCTTCGAGGCATTCCTTGGCCTTGGCCAATCCCTAACTGCCTCTATCTTAGATGGATCCACCTTAATCCCATCTGCACCTACAATATGTCCAAGGAATGACACTTCTGGTAACCAAAATTCATACTTCTTAAACTTGGCGTACAACTGATGCTCCCTCAACCTCTGAAGAACTTGTCGAAGATGAAACTCGTGCTCTGCCTCTGAACTTGAATACACCAAGATGTCGTCGATGAAGACTATAACAAACTGATCCAGAAAATCCTTGAACACCCTGTTCATTAGATCCATAAAGGCTGCTGGGGCATTGGTCAATCCAAAAGACATGACCAGGAACTCATAGTGCCCATACGGCGTTCGGAAGGCCGTCTTAGGTATGTCCTCATCCTTGATCCTCAGCTGGTGATAACCAGATCGAAGATCAATTTTTGAGAACACCGTCTTACCCTGCAGCTGATCGAACAAGTCATCAATCCTTGGTAGGGGATACTTATTCTTGACAGTTAGCTTGTTCAATTCTCGATAGTCGATGCACATTCTCAAAGTCCCGTCCTTCTTCTTTACAAACAAAACTGGAGTACCCCATGGCGAGTAACCAGGCCTGATAAACCCCAAATCTAGAAGCTCCTGCAACTGTATCTTCAATTCTTTCAGTTCCAGCGGTGCCATCCTACATGGTGCCCTCGACACTGGCTCTGTCCTTGGCGCCAACTCAATGACAAACTGAATCTCTCTACGCGGCGGCAACCTAGGCAAATCCTCATGGAACACATCCAAGAACTCGCAAACCAATCTGGTCTCCTCCGGCCCTACTGATGAACATCTGGTGGTATCCACCACACTAGCCAGAAAGCCTATACATCCAACCTATAACAAATCCCTGGCTCTCAACGCTGATATCCTGGGTACGCGGGGTCCATGCACCGCTCCCACAAAAACAAAGGGATCCTCGCCCTCTGGCTCAAAGGTCACCATCTTCTTCCTGCAGTCAATGGTAGCTCCATATCTAACCAACCAATCCATACCTAGGATCATATCAAAGTCCTCCATACCCAACTCAATTAAATCTACTGACAATTCCCTACCATCAACTATCACTGTCAGTGCTCTTATCCACCTCCTAGATACTACCAGTTCTCATGTAGGCAAAATAGTCCCAAACCCTGAAGTACTATACTCACTAGGTCTACACAATCTATCAATCACCTTATCAAATACAAATGAATGTGTAGCACCAGAATCAATCAACATAGTAAAAGGAGTGCCAGCACTAGGAAGCTGACCTGTCACTACCGAGGGACTAGCCTCGGCCTCTGCCTGTGTCAGGGTGAACACTTGAGCTGGAGTCAAGCTGTCTACCTTCCCTGTGTCTCCCTTCTTCACTATCGGGAAATCCTTCTTGAGATGTCCCACCACCCCGCACACAAAGCAGGCCTTAGCCCGACACTCACCCGGATGGCGTCTTCTGCACCTCGTGCACTCTGGATAAGTCCTCCATGTGTCATCGCCTCCTTGATGGCCACCCTAAGTACCCCGACCTCTCCTATCAGGACCAGGAATGGTCGAAGCCTCAGGGGTCTTCCTCTTCAAATCACTGGGGCTTCCGACCCTACCTGAACCAGTGTATGGAGGCACCGCCTTGTGGCCCTCCCTCCTCACAGTACTCTCTCTCCATATCTTATTCTCCGCTTCCTCAGCGGTAAGAACCTTCTCCACAGCCTGAGCATAAGTTGTTCCTCCAGGAACTGTGGTAATTCTCACATCTCGGGCTATCATAGCATTCAACCCTCTGATAAATCTGTCATGCCTAGCTGCATCAGTAGGCACAAGATCTGGTGCGAACTTCGCAAGTCTATCAAACTTCAAGGCATATTCTGTAATTGTCATACTGCCCTGAACCAGCCCCACAAACTCATTTATCTTTGCTGCCCTGGTGGCAACATTATAATACTTCTGATTGAACAAGTCTTTAAACCCTTCCCAAGTCAACGCAGTAACATCTCTGGTCTGCGATGCCACCTCCCACCAGATTCGGGCATCCTCCCTCAGCATATAAGTGGCACAAGCCACCCTGTCATGTCCTTCCACCCTCATAAAATCAAGAATGGTAGTAATCATAGTCATCCACTGTTCAGCCTTCAGTGGATCTGGTCCTCCCTCAAAGATCGGGAGTTGTTGCTTCCTGAACTGCTCATACAACGGTTCCCATTTGCTTCCAACCTCAACTGGCTACACTACAGGTACCACTGTAGGTGACACAACAGGGGCAACACTCCCAGATGGAGCATGCTGCTGCAGAATTTGAATCTTTTCATCTTGGCTCTGTAGCCGAGCCTGCATATCTGCCATAAGCTGTTGCCAGTTCTCAGGGAATGGCGGAGGGGTCGGGCCTTGATCATCATCTCTAGCCCCAGACCTGCCGGCTAGTCGCGTGGACTTTCTTGGACGCATAACTATCCAAGTCAATCTGCAATCAACGACTCGGCAATCAGGCTATGATGACAAGGTATAATCCTTTTATGATCCATCACTAGAACTCCAATCATTCACAAGCAATCAAAATATATCAATTTATCCAGATATTCATTTACATGCACAGCAGTGCTAATAAGCACGCCTCAATAGCATCATGCAATAGTCAAGGGCCAGGACCTATCAGTATCTCATGCTCCCTATTCATCAGACAGATATCAACAATCATATCTCACTCAAATCATTTAAGCACATAGCCATGTATACACAATTACCAAACTCTGAGTTGAGCTTGTCTCTCACGGCGAATGTACATATCCAGCCAGTCTTCAGGACCCATAAACCTAGGACGCTCTGACACATGGTTGTAACGCCCTGGATAGCCAAGACTGCTACACTGTTTGTTTATAAAGTGCTAGACTTGCTAATCAAGTCGTTTAGTTAAGAACGTGTTATTGAAATTATAAAGGAACTAGGGTTAAAATGTTTTGGTCTCAAAAGCCACATTTTTCATAAAGAGACGTTTCCTGTTTACACGGGATCTCAAAATTATTAAGATTAAAGACCGTTTACAAAGACATAAGGTTTAAATACAATATCAAGCCATACTAAGGCAAAACAGACAGTTAGGGAATCCCTGTCTTGATCCACTCCTCGACCATGGCGATCGAACAGTTGGCTATGTACATTCAACCCCGCAGCTCTCCATCTCAGGATTGGTCCAACTTGCCTTTGCCTTTACCTGCACCACGTAGCACCCGTGAGCCAAGGCCCAGCAAAAAAACACAACAACAGAGCATAAGCAATCAACAGACAATTCAATATCTCATATCGCATCACATATTCTTAACCATATAAGCATTCACCATAATCAAGTATTCCACATACTAAACATATCAACTCATATCATATATCAGTTCACAAATGATAACTAGGGCTAGCGCACTCAAGCCGCCCCCTCCGTTATCCCACCGACTCCGGCCTGCTTAAACCGAGCTCAGTGAATATTAAGCTGTCCTCGGCTACCAGTGGCCAAGCTGCGCCCTATGCGCAAATATTGTGTACGACACCCTTAGGCTGCTTTCACATGTCCCATGGCATAATACCATCATTGACATAATACAAATATTGGGAGCACTTAGTCCCATCACAAACATATAATCGGGTGCAGTTTTCTTAACTTTCAATTCGCTAGCTTTGATCACTTGACTCCTTGAGCACGATCCCTCTCGAGCCCTAGCGCTCACCTAAACACAACCATAGGTTAAAGTCATCACCAAACCTTAAGTCCAAAACCTAGCCTCAGGATCAATCCCGAGCCCTCGGGAAGTCCTAGTTCCACCAAACAAGGTGGTGGAATCGAACCCCGAACCCTAGGTCAAAAACCCTTACAAATAACCCTAAAATCCCTTTCTGGAAACAGGGTAGCGCTATAGCGCTCATTGGAGGGTGCTACAGCACTACAAACAGAAGAAAAATCCCCTCAGCATGCATGGCCTAGCGCTACAGCGCCCAAAGGCTAGCGCTGTAGCGCTAGTCACAGACAGGCAACACCCCAATTTCCCTTCCTGCGATTTCCTCGAGCCAAACTTAACCAAAACTTCTCCAAACCTTCACCAAACTCAAAAAAAAAAAGCTTTTTAACACAGTCCACTCATCCCAAGCATCCCAAATACTCAAAACCCAATCACATGCATCCCTAACCCCAAAATTCACCATAGCTGACCCTAAACTCAAAACTCAGCAGAAACCAGTCAAAACATCAAAGTTAAAGCTCAGAACTTCATATCTTTAATGGGAATTCGATTTCAAGACAACCTCTACACCTCCTTAGCTTGCTCTTCCTCACCCTTTGGCCTGAAATCCCTAAAGTTCCCATCAAACTCAGCTTATACACATAGTTCAAAAACCCAGCAACTGAAGAAACTACAAAGCCTTACCTCAAGTGTTAGGGTGTTCTTGCTAAACCTCTGTCAATTCTCCAAGCCTAGCTTAGGATTCTTGATGCTCAGCCTAACTTAGCTCCTCCCTGAGCTTTGTCCCAAAAATACTCAAGATACTGATGAAGAAAGCATAAACCGACCTTAGGAAACTCTCTGTTTTCTCCCTTTCTTTTTCTTCCTTTTCCTTCTTTCCTCAGCCTTCTCCCCTTTTCTACAATTCCCACTAAGTATAAAACCTCAGTATATCTATCCCTTGCAAGCCAAATGACCTTACTGCCCTCCCATTTAATCTGAAGTCCTTTAATCCACTTAAGGGCATTTTGGTCATTTCACCCTATTCCCGCTAGTTCCTCGAGTGTCTCTAATATTTTCCGCTTACTTCCTGATACCTAATTAATCACCAATTATATTCTTTGATATCAAAATAGACCCCAATATACTTAATAATTCCCGTTTATACCCCCACGCTCACCCCGAGCCGGATATAAATCCCCGCCATGACTTTTCTGCTAAACCGCTCACTAGGATCGTCTCGAATCACAGATCACAGATATATCCACATAATAATGTGGTCTCATCAATTATCGCACATATATACAGTTATGCCCGCAACGGGCCAAAATTACGATTATGCCCTTCTAGCCTAATTAAGGCCTACATGCATACTAATACACATAGTCATGCATCTCAAATATTCAAATAGTCATATAACATGCTTTAAATCATAATCATGCATTTTACTCATTAAAGTCACACATAACTCCCATTATGCCCTCCAGGCACACTAATCAAGGCCCTTATGCCTTTTTAGCGAATTTGGGTCGTTACAGATGCAGTGCCAGAAAATGGGTTGAGAGGTTGAAGAGTTGAAGGTATATGAAATTTGAAATGGGCTGAAATAATGTTGAAAATTTGGTTCTCAAACTTTTATAGGTCCAGTGCTTGGGGGCAAAGTAAGTTCACTCCAATTGTCGAATTATCTAAGACATAGGTACTCGAGAACGATCCAAGGGACGAAATGAGAATGGTGCGGATCATGATCATTGGCATTGGAAAAGGGAAATCTCGAGTATAAGCTAAAAGGACATCTAGGGTACGGAAAAGACGTTTCTGGCTGCAGATCTGACCCTTCATTAATTGCACGGATTGATGAGCCCAACAATGGGGATTCAGCACGTGGCAGGAAATCTCATAGTGACGCCAGTAGAAGTACAAACATTTTCTATCCGAGGACTATTCCAGATTTCCCCAGTTTTAAGTCTCCACTGTCGAGGACGAGTAGAGACTTGGGGAGCAAATGTTGTCCGTGTTTTCTCCTAAGGACACGTGGCCGTCTGAGTAGGACATGTAGCATTCCAAGTAGGACATGTGCCAAGGACGTGTACTTTTTCCGATGAGGCCACGCCCCGAGGATCAGTCCTTGGAGGGTTGATCCTATAATTGGAGATTACTTCCCTTGAAGAGTTCTTAAATTTTCTAGATATACAAAAATTTTAAGTCATTTTGGGGCATAGGAATTTTGTAATTTATTTATTGAAATTCTGGATAAAAAAAACTCTGCAGTGGTTCGAGCCCCGAGCACGAATTCGGAGGCCCCAAGCCACTTCCCCACACCATGCCGAGCCACTACCTGAGTCTAGTGCCCCTACGCACCTAAGTCTGCGCTCCTGCGCGCCTGCGTCCTGCGCCCCTCGTGCCTTTGCCAGCCACTCATGGCCGCCAGCCGCCGCCCATCATTGACACACCCATTAGGGTTTGTGTCTTGCAAACCTTAATGGATGTGTAATTATCCATTTGGGATTGTTTAAGCCCAATATAATTAAAAGTGATTTAATTATAATTTTTGAGTTAATTATGGTGAGCCCAAATTCCAATTGGGCCACAATAACTTGTTGGGTATTAAAACCCAAAGTTTGATTATTTTAAATTTGTTTAAAATAATTAAAAGGTTATTTAATTCACAATGGTTAATTAAAATGGTAATGGCCCAAAGACTAAAAGAAAAGGTCCAAGTTCAAAGGAGTTGCTCTTTATTAGGCCTTAGTTAGTTTAATTATTTGTGTGTATTTTTTTACAAGTGTTACCCAAAGCACCCATTTATTTATTTGCTTGAACATGATTAAATTGTTTAATGTTTTAGCATGCATAATAACATGCCATACATATTACCCACATTGTACATATTAAGAATGCATTGTACATATGTTTTTATTTGATAACTCATATAATTATTTTATTCTTAATTAGTTAAGATGGTAAAAAGAATATAAAGTTGTTTATTTTCTTATTTATTAAAATTGTTTTATTAAATAAAATTGTATTCTATCTAAAAAGGCAAAATAAAATATAGGGCATTATTGTTTATTTTGCATAATTGGATTTGTATTTATTAGAATATCATTTGGTAAAATTAATTTAATTAGTTTTACAAAAAAATTAAAAAATATTGAATTTGACAAAAAAAAAAATTAAATAGTGAGGGGGAGAGGGAATTATGATAATAAGTCTCATGGTCTCCATTATTGGTTGAACACCGAGAGGCATAGAAAGGGCCTCGTGTCGCCTCTGTTTGCGGCCTCCCTAAAGAAATGCTTCTGATTATGTTTATTTTATCTCATGGTTGACTTCTCATAAGAGAATAAGATTAGTGATGTATTTCAAGTTTGACTGATCCTAAGGCACACTCTTGAGTTCAGTCATTGATCGAAAAATAATGGGTTACACTCTGAAGGTGTATTTAGGCTTTCAAGCACGACTATTGCATCTCGACGAAACTAACGGAAATTCATAAGTCAAAAGAGAAAAATGAGTTTTTAAGTTTTCACTTATGGAGTTAAGATCTAGTCTCAAGATTAATTTGTGATTAGGCTGACCTGCCCTAAGGCGGTCCATTAATTTTCAAATTAATCTGTCGTGGACTAGTAACTATTTTTTGTGTCTTATTTTATGTGTTGTATTCATGCATCATATTTACTATTCCAAATATAAAATGATATTTATTATATGCATTAATTCATTATATTTTATTTATTTAATTTTCAGCAATATGTCCAATCCAAACCCTATAACTTCTTTACTAGCTAATGAGAAATTGACTGGTGATAACTACATGAAATGGAAATCAAACATGAACATTGTTTTGTTATGTGAAAACCACATGTTTGTCCTTAATGTGGAATGTTAGAAGTTCCTACTCTCACTACTACCAAAATTGTTATAGAGAAGTATAAAAATTGGATCTTATCTAACAATAAGGCCAAATGTTATATGCTTGCTAGTATGAGCAATGTGCTCAGAAAGAAGTTTGAAATTGTTGAAACATCCTATGAGATTTGGGAATCTCTACAAGGCATGTTTGGCGAGCAATTTGATAAGTTCAGACACGATGCTACTAGAAGCTTCATGAATATGAAAATGAAGAAAGTATTTCTTCCAGAGAACATGTCCTGGACATGATCAACATATTGCACAATGCAGAAATCCATGGGGCGACCATTGATGAGAGAACTCAAGTAACTGTGATACTTGAATCTCTCACACCAGCTTTTGCGGCATTCACTACCAACTATGTTATGAACAAGTTGGAGAACAATATGACCCAACTGCTGAATGAGTTGCAAACTTTTGAATCTCTAAACAAAAGTTCCACTAAAGTTGAGGAGGCAAATGTTGCTGAATCCAAGCCTTCCACTTCAAATGGTAATTCAAAGAAAAGGAAGGGCGACCAAGGAAAGGACAAGAAAAATGACAATCAACCAGAGAAGACCAACAAGTCTTCCAAGAACAATAATTCTGCAAAGAACTCCAAAAGGAAGGCAACGAAAGGCGCATGCTTTCATTGTGGAGTTGACAGTCATTAGAAATGGAATTGTCCTAAGTACCTGGTTGAACTGAAAGTAAAAAAGAAGGGTAAATTTGATTTTGCTTGTTTTAGAATCTTGTTTAGTGGAAGGTGATTTTTCATCTTGGATAGTTGATTTCAGAGGCACTAATCATGTTTGTTTTTCTTCGCAGAGTCTTAGTACTTCGAATAAGCTGGCTCATAAAGAGGTGACCATGAGAGTTGGAAGTGGACAGGAGATCTCGGTAGCTAAAGTTGGAAAAGCTCGCCTAGCTTTTGATAATAATAAATTTATTGTGTTGGACAATGTTTATTTTATTCCTAGATTTACTAGAAATTTAATTTCCTTATCAAAATTGCTTGAACAAGGTTTTAATATCTCTTTTAATAATAATTTGATTGTTATTTTAAAATATAGTTTTGACATTTGTTCTGCAAAGACTGAAGGTGGACTTTACAAGTTAGAGTCCAACGTCGAGCATATTTATAATTTTGAATTATTTAAAACTGCAAATCTCAGATCTATTAAAAGACAAAAGATAAATTTTCATAGTGAAACATATATGTGGCATTTGAGATTGGGACATATTGGTCTAGACAGAATTAATAGACTATCTAAGGATGGTCCTTTAAGAGAACTCTCTATTTGTTCTCTCCCAGTTTGTGAACCCTGCCTAGAAGGCAAAATGACTAAGAGACCTTTCTCTACTAAAGGTTCAAGAGCCACATAACAACTTCAACTTGTACATGCAGATCTTTGTGGTCCACTAAATGTCCAAGGTAGAGGAGATTAGGAATATTTCGTCACTTTCATTGACGATTATTCAAGATATGGTTACCTATACTTAATGCAAAGGAAATCTGAAACCAATGATAAGTTTAGGGAATTCCAAGCAGAAGCTGAAAAGCAATTAGGTAAATCACTAAAAGTACTTCGATCAGATCGAGGTGGAGAGATATTAGATTATGAATTTGAGGACCATTTGCGTGATCATGGAATTCAATCCCAACTCACTGCTCCTGAAACGCCACAAGAAAATGGTGTTTCAGAAAGGCAGAACAGAACCTTATTGGATATGGTTAGATCGATGATTACTTTCTCATCATTGCCTTTGACATTTTGGGGTTATGCAGTGAAATGTGCTCTATACAAACTCAATGTTGTTCCATCTATGTTTATTTATAAAACACCATTGAAATTATGGAATTTTAATGAACCTAGTTTATGCCATTTCCATATATGGGGTTGTCATGCACACATGCTTAAAGGAAAGACTGGGAAGTTGGAATCACGCACTAAAGTGTGCATGTTTGTAGGATATTCCAAAGAAACAAAAGGTGGTCTATTTTATAGTCCTAAAGATAACAAAACATTTGTATCTACAAATG
This sequence comes from Humulus lupulus, assembly GCF_963169125.1. Classification (NCBI taxonomy): domain Eukaryota; kingdom Viridiplantae; phylum Streptophyta; class Magnoliopsida; order Rosales; family Cannabaceae; genus Humulus; species Humulus lupulus. The sequence continues at coordinate 150,401,601 of NC_084799.1, forward strand.
CTACTTTTCGGGAGCATGACTATATAAATAACCACAAGCCTCAAAATAAAGTCGTACTTGAGGAAATGGTCTCAAAAAAACAAGACCAATCACCAACAATGGCAAGAGAAAAACGGCCAGAGGATATCTTTAGTTATAGTCAAAACAATAGAGAGCTTCATCGTAGTGGAAGGGTTGGTAAACAAATAGTATGCTATGAACATGAAGTTCATATGCTTGTGTCTGACACAAAAAAAGATGAACCATTGACTTATAGAGATGCAATGGAAGATTCTAACAAAGCAAAATGGCTAACCACCATGGACCTTGAAATGGAATCGATATATTCCAATTCTGTCTGGACTCTTGAAGATCCACCTGAGAATGTTAAACCTATTGGTTGCAAATGGATATTCAAGAAGAAGAGAGGAGCAGAGGGGAAAGTAGAAACTTTCAAAGCAAGGCTAGTGGCAAAGGGCTACACACAGAAACAAGGAGTTGATTATGAAGAAACTTTTTCACCTGTGGCCATGCTCAAATCTATCTGCATACTCTTATCCATAGCTGCATGCATGGATTGTGAGATTAAAAAAATGGACGTTAAAACAACTTTTCTGAATGGCTTTCTTGACAAAACAATTTACATGTCTCAACCAGAAGGGTTCGAAGTTAAAGGTCAAGAGAAAAAATTTTGCAAGCTTCTTAAGTCTATTTATGGACTTAAAAAAGTTTCAAGATCTTGGAATCTTAGATTTGATGAAACAATCAAAACGTTTGGTTTTGAAAATAACGTTGATGAACATTGTGTTTACAAACAAATAAAAGACAAGATTGTGGTATTCATTGTTCTTTACGTTGATGATATTCTACTAATTGGGAATGACATAGAAACATTATCAAAAGTAAAGAAATGGTTAGTTGAGCAATTTCAAATGAAAGATTTGGGAGAAGCCAAATAAGTTTTGGGAATTTAGATCTATAGAGATTGAAAGAAAAAAATTTCGGCACTGTCTCAAGCAACATATATTGATAAAGTGTTAGTACGATTTGGCATGCAAAACTCCAAGAAGGGCACTATGCCTACTCAGTCAGGAGTTAAATTGTCTAAAAAAATGTCCACAACACCTCAAGAAGAGAACATGAGACAATATTCCTATGCCTCTGTAGTAGGCAGTATAATGCGTTGACGGTGAGAACTCGTCAACGGTGTTAAGTTAGAAAAATCAAAGTATAGTGCTTATGAATGAAGAACTTCAAAAATCTAATTATATACTTAGATACTAGTTGTAGAAAAAATGGAGAAAGGAACTTGTATTTCTCTGTTGTATCAAGCTACAGTGTTTTTTCCAACCCCCCTCAATGTTAAAGAGGGGTTCCCTTTATAGTAGGCTCTAATGGCCCTTGATACATTGTGGTCCTAGGGACCAGATCGTACACTAGTACATTGTTAGGAGAGTTTTTTCAGGTGTAGTGGTGTTGGAAGAGTGGTGGTATGCTCCAGCACATGTTAGGGGTTTGCAAAAGCGCTCCTATCTTGGTACCATATTATGCCTCCACTACTTTTCGAATACGGACCTCATAAGCGTGATGAGGGAGTCTATACAATATACCATTCTTATACGGCCATTACTTGTCTAGCATGGACATCGTGTCTGTACTCTAACTCCTCTTAGTTTGCAGGTACATATCGTACTTGTACGACCTCCTCGAGCCACAGGTTTTTATCCTCGCAAGGTATCTTATTCCCATGGACTTCAAGTGTTGAAACCCTTATACATTATTCTAAGGTGCTTGGCAATCATGGAACTTGTGGGATGGCTCCATGAAAATGAGTCGAGAGGTGTCTTGTGATGCCTTAGTTGGGACACCCCTAGAAATCCTTGTGATGGGTGGTCATGCAAGGTGAGGCTACTAGGCGCGTGAGACGGCACCTGGGCGAGGCTCCTAGGCGCACGAGACGACACCTGGGCGAGGCCCCTAGGCGTGCGAGATGGCACCTGGACGAGGCGTGATGCAACGACCCAAAATTACTAATAAGGCTTAAGAGCCTTGATTAGTGTGCCGGGAGGGCACAATTGGAAGTTATGTGAATTAATGGTGAAAATGCATGATTATGTGAAAAGCATGCTTATATGATAATTTGGATAAATGTGATGCATGACTATGCGTATTAGTATGCATGTAGGCCCTGATTAGGTTATAAGGGTATATTCGTAATTTTGGCCCGTTGAGGGCATAAATGTAAATATTTGCGATAAATTTTTGAGACCACATTATTATGTGGATATATCTGCAGCTTGTGACTCAAGGCGTTCCTAGTGAGCGGTTTAGCGGAAAAGTCACGTTGGGGATTTATAACCGGCTCGTGGGAGTCAGGGGGTATTTCTGGGAATTTGAGAAGTATATTGGAGAATCTTTGATACTGAGGAAAATAATTGGTGATTAGTTAGATGTTGGGATGTAAGCGGTAATTATTAGGGACACTCGAGGAATTAGTGGGAATTGGGAGCAAATGACTAAAATGCCCTTGTTATGCTTTAAGGCTTAGGATTTAATGGGAGGGAAAAATGGTCATTTGTCTTAAAAGAGATAATTGTTATATTGCTTTTTAGTTTTAGTGGAGGCTGTAGAAAGTTTCAGAAGTTAAAGGAAAGAAAAGGAAAGAAAGAAGAAAAACAGGGACTCTTTCTTCTCCATTCGGTTTTCTCTATTCCTCACCATTCTTTGTGAGTTTTGGAACTGGAATCTCAAAGTAAGCTTAGGCTAGAACTTAGGGCTAAAGACCTTGGTGAAGCTAAAAGAGTTAGCAGGGATTAGTTACTCAATTGAGGTAAGTTTCAAGATTTCTGATGATTTTTTCTGAGTTTTATTGAGGTGATTTCTAAGCTCGAGTTTTGGATGGAATTAAGGGAAATAAGCTTGAAGAATTGAAGGGCTTGAGGCTGGAAGGATACTAGAGATAACCTAAGGTCAAAATTCTCCATAGAAGGTAACAAATTAGGGCTTTGAAGTTCTAAGTTTCTGGTTGAATTCTTGAGTTATTGAGTTCAATGTTTGTTTTCTTAGTTTGATGATGCATGTGGTTAAGTCTTGTGTTATTGGGTTGTGTGGGGGGTGAGATATAGGTGATGGTAGACTCAATTTGGTGTGTAGTTGAGGTTTGGAAGGGTTCCAAGGGGTTTTGGTTCGAGGAAAATCGAAGGAAGAAAAATAGGGTGTTGTTGGTCTGTGACTAGCGCTGTAGCGCTTGCCTTTGGGCGCTACAGCGCTAGGCTTGGGTTTCCTGGCGCTTTGGGCTCTGCTTGTAGCACTAGAGCGCCCACTTTGTGGCACCAAACGGGGGCTCGGGGTTTGATTCCACCACCCCGTTTGGTGGAATTAGGGCTTCCCAACACTACAAGAAAAAATGCTTTTAATAACACCAAAAATGTGTTATCAAAACATACCATAACACTTTTTGATGTGTTAAGACCGGCTATGTTATCGTAGGTCAGGGTACTTTACATAACACTTTATCATTGTTAAACAGATGTGTTATTATACTGTCAACAATAACACATTTTCTGTGTTATTTTCATAAATAGATAAGTGTTTAATTATATTATTTATAGTCGATTATATAACACATTTTTTGTGTTATACTACACTTTAGTATAACACAATTTTTGTGTTATATAATGAAGTTTGCATAACAAAGTTCTTTACTTATAAAAAGTGTTATTGTAATAGATATTATAACACATTTTTCGTATTATTTTAATATTTAGATAAGTTTAAATTCGCATTATATATTCATTTATATAACACTAATTTATTCTATTATATTTTTATTTTTTATTTATATAATTAAAATTAGTTTTCTAATATATACTAGCATCCTCAAATGAACTTGATTTTCAAATAACAAAATGTAAAAAGCATTCAACATTGTATTAACAATCCACAAATTAGTTTAAAACATTCAACACTGTCATCAAATTATATTATAGCTCTCAGGAGACAAAGCCCCGAAAACTTAAACCAATAAATCTTAAATCACATGGTAAAACTAACATGCTATACAATTTCCAACCAACATACAAGACAATGAGTATCTATCCTAATAACCACCAATCTAGTGCCAAATATTCAATACTGTCGACTTCCCCAAATATCAGATTTATCCAGATAATGAGATTTCAGGCAACATTGCACCCATGGTGGATATCTAGCATCTTCCTCCACTTGCTTTCCATCATCATTTGTAGCCACTCCAAGCAATGCATTTCACTTCTTTGTCAGTACATCAATGGCAGGTTGATCACCAAAAAACTTGTTCTGCCACAAGTTGAAAATAATACAATCAATTGAAGATAACAATGGTAAGGGTGTAAAATAAGAGTAATGCAGGTGACATTTTACATAATAATAATAAAATTGCACAGCCAGCCATATGACTTCAAATGACAGGTTCTATTTCGAAAAGAAAATATATATATATGCAACATTATGTGGTGCAAGATTTTGGTATGAAACATGTGTCCCTAGCAAATTCCAGAAAATAAATAAATAAAATAACATAGAACGCAGTGTGACAAAGAGAAGAATAAGTTTTTCTAATGGCAAAATCATTTTTTAATGCACTAGAAGTTCCAAATTTTATTTTGTCAGTCTACTGGAGGAGAGAATAATGCAATTAAACATTATAACATGATTTAGAAACACAGAATAACCTTGCACAGGAGTCAGGAAATACCAAAAAGCCATTCAGAGAGGTTCCCATTTAGACAAAGCTCATAAATAAGGAAGCCATCATCTTTCCTTACACAACAACCAAGCAAAGCTACACTGTTCGGGTGTCTTATATGTGCTAAGCTAGTAAGTTCCCTGACAAATGTTTCAACATCTTCATCATTAATGATGTGCTTAATTGCTACGGGTTGCTTATTTGACAGTATCCCTTTGTAGACCTTTCCTGATTTAAAAATAACACCTGTTAGGATTGCTATGGTGGATGGTCCAAAAAACAGCTTAGATAAGGTGATATGGACATAGGGATATCTTTCCTGTTACACATTTTTATGTAAACACACTTGTTTTGTTTTAGCAAAGTTCTAACCTGCAGTTCCTTCACCAATTACATTTGATTCACAGAGATTGTTTGTTGCAGCATACACTTCCTTGACAGGCACTTTTCGGCAAGCAGGCTCTTTTGTAAGGACATCCTTGAACATGGTCATGTGAATTAGACAAAAATAAGTACAAGTATGGCACATGTCATACATCTAGGAAAAAATGGCTTCTTTTTTAGTGGTGAAACATTTTAGAGCATACCATGGTTTTTGGATGGGAGATTTGATTTAAAGTATCTTCTATACAGGAAGCATGCAGCAACCAATACCATCATTACAACTCCTATTAGGAACCAATCAGAATCCATACACCTACATCCATAAAGCAAAGTTTTTATTTCAATTTCCATTTCCATACAGAGTATTTGCACAATTATCCAGTCAAAGAGGAATTATCACCTTTTCTAATGTTATTCTTCTTACTATGCTTTATGTCTTCCCTTTCTTTTATTATGCAAAAAACACAGACCAGCTGAAAAAAACAATTTGAAAACAATACTTTTGTGTAAAGTTTCAAGAGAAACATACCAGAGTTGAGTGTTTGTCCCCCAAGGCATGTGAAAATGGGTCTGATATATCCAACCTTGTAAGCAAAACGAGACAACTTCCTTGCTCATTGGAATTCATAAATAATTTTCCAGTTTGATTTGCTCTTTGGCCTAATACATAAAGGTACTCACTAAATAATTGGGTTGTGCTTTTAAGTAATGCAGTAAATTGCAGTCCTAAGATAGTAACTGTCATAGGGTCAATTTTTTAAAACTAAAATACCACCATGTTATGTTGATGGCCAAAGCTTTAAACATAGGTCAGCTAACCCAACAATAAAAACAAAATGCACAACCAAGTTTCAGTTCAATCAAATAGATATCTCAGATGATGGCCAAAATGCATAATGTGTACCAGTAGGCTTGCAAGTTTTGAAAGTGTGTATGCATATGTATAGATAATTTTTATAAGATATGAAAGTTCCTGAAGTAAATTGACAGGGAAATTTACACATAATCACACCAAACCAACACACTTTTATCTTAACTATTTTAACAGACTTCAAATGTAACATTAAAACAAACATCAAGTGCATTAGATGAGGTCTGGACTTAACAGAGTAGCAATGTGTACTACTAGGAAGGATGAAGCAATGTGTTAAAGAAAATACAAGTCATTCAGGAATTAAATCAAACAGATTCTATGCACACATTAGTGAGTGAATTAATAGAATCAATTCTCATTAAAGAAGTAATGATACAAAAGAGTATATATACAGAAAAGACCAAAACTAATAAAGTAACTAATCTACAAAATAACAATAATTAGTTACAATGAACAACTAACTAACCAAAACAGTTAGTGTTGTTGGGAAAGCATTATATGGGCATAATTGTTGTAATGTGATATTTTAGTGTAATATATGGGCATAATTGTTGTAGTGTTGGCATAATGTAGAACAAAATTTCTAATAAATGGTCCGAATACAAGCGGATTTACAGAAACATAGATAACAAAATTTAAAGCATTAAAGAGATCTGCCTTTGACCAAACACCTTAACTACAGCCACTATATAGCCAAAATAAACCCAGAAGAAAAACTGGTAGGAGCTATGAACTAGGCTCATGAAAATTGGGAAAGCAAATAAGAATTTAGCAACAAGCTATTAAGTTATTTTCACCCTCATCATCAAATAATAATATCAAGATTGCCCAAAAAGGAGCAACTCAAACCATATTTTAAACAACTCAAATATTAAGAAACAAAAACAGAACATACTATATATCAACTGACTGGTTATGCTTCAGTCAAATTGTAGGACAAGAAAGCATTATTTTTATTTTTTAAATCATACAAAAGAGGGAAGTTCAATAACATAAGGATTATTTTTATTTTTTAATATTTTAAGAAAAAAATGAAAAACAAAACCAAATTTACCAGATTTTATGTATCCTCCAAATTGTAATGATCCCATCTTTGGAGGCAGTAGTATTGCTCTCTTATTTAGAAACCATAGCATTAAGAAGGTGCAACATATCTAAAATATAAACATTCGAGCAAGATCTTATGTCAAGGGATTATCACAACAAAAACTAAAGAAAATTTGCAATGCTAGTCAAAGAACACGTACTGAGACACAACTGTGGAAATTGCTGCACCAGTTGCACCCATTTGGAAAGAATACATAAGTATGGGAAACAAAATCACAGCTACAAGATTCCCAATACCTGCATACATAGCACCACATGAACTGACAAGAAGAGTGGTTTGACTTTGAAGAAATGGAAAAGAACACAAGGACAACAAATTGAAGACAAAATATATGATTTTCAATAGTTCTGTCAAATTGAATGGTTTATGAAATCTAAAATACAAATTACACTAAGTAAAATGAAGCAGCTACTTGATGAAATTTCTGTAATGATTTGCATAAATTACAAGCAAGCAATTCAAATATACCTGAACAAAAATTAGCTTAGAGAGTTGGGACTTTCCTTCAGCTACTCTTTGATACCCTAAAATTCAAATTCAAATAAAAAAAAAACTTACATTAGAACCAAAGTCGGGTCTAATGAGGTGGAACAAAAGAGATTAAATCAGACTAAAAACTGAAATGAAAATTGAATTGAATCGAAATAGGAGATGAAACTCACTAGATTCAACGACCATGCGGTAGGAGAAATCGAAATCGTTCGTTCCAGCAAACCTTCCATATGTGAATTTTCTCTGCTGCATCTTTTCTTCTTCTTTTTCTCGGCTATGGACAAAGGGCTTTAGCTTAAAAAACTTGCAAAATTTTGGATAGATCCCTAAATTATTATTATTAAGAAATTTTAAATTACTTCACTATGATCATATAACATAGATCAAGGAAACGAGGGATAGCGTTGAATCACAAACAAAATGTCGTACGGAAAATTAAAAGAACCTTTCATCTTCTCCTCAATGGCGTACGCTTGGTGGTGGCCCACGAATGGAAGTCGCACTGGGTCGAAGGCACGCAGAGGTGGGCTCGCACCTGGGGTCACTTGGTTCGGGGGTTGGGTTCACGGGTGCCTGAGATTTGGAGCTTGGCTGGGAGAAAAACGGGTGTGAGGATGGTGGTTAGGTGGTCGGAGCTGAGGATGATGGTGGTTACGGGAGTGTGGCTAGGGCGAAGGGAAGAGAGAGACGAGAAGGAGAAGGGGAAAAAAGGTATCAGATAAAACAAATTTTGATATATTTAATGGGACCATGGGAAATTTTTTTGGGGTGGTGAAAAATTAGGCGCCAAAAATTAAGCCACCTACACCTATATACTTATTTACCTATTATAATACTTTTTAAAAAGTATTAAATTTTTGTGTTATGGAAATGGGTTTTTGTTGTAGTGCAAGGGTTCGGGATTGGTCCCGAGGTTAGGTTTTCGTATTGAAGTTTAGTGATGGTTCTAATTTGTGGCTGTGACTAGGTATATGCTAGGGCTCGGACGGGATCGTGCTTGAGAGTTGACCTCATTGAACAAAGCTAGCGGAATCAAAGGTAAGAAAACTGCACCCGGTTATGTGATTGTATTGGGAGTAAGAGCTCCCTATAACTGTATGATGTCATAGATGGTATTATGCCATGGGGCATGTGATAAACGACCCAAGAGTGTCGAAATCAATATTTGCACACAGGGCGCGGCTCGGCCACTAGTAGCTGAGGATAGCTTGATATTCACTAAGCTCGGTTTAAGCGGGCCGGAGTCAGTGGGATAAAGAGGGGGTGCAACCTAAGGGCTTTGACCCTGGTTATTACATGCGAATTGGTTATTATATGTAAATTGGTTATTATATGTGAAATGGTTATTAATGTGAGCTGATGGGCTTAGTATGCTACATGCATGGTTATATGAATGGTTTGGATTTTTGAGTATATGGTTATACTGTACAAGTTATATAATTGTTTGATTGTTGATTATCCTCTGTTATTGTGTTTTCTGGCTGGGCCTTGGCTCACGGGTGCTACGTGGTGTAGGTAAAGGCAAGAGCAAAGTGGACTAGCCTTGAGTTGGAGAGCTTTGGGCCGAATGTACATAGTCAGCTGATCGGCCGCCACGGCTAAGGAGTGATACAGGACGGGAAAAGCCTAAATGTCTGTTTTTCCCATAGAGTGGCTAGTAGCTATACTTTAAACCTGAAATTTTGTAAACTGTCTTTTAAACGTTATTACTTTTGGGATCCCATGTAAAAGAATGTTTGAATATATGAAATGTAACTTTTGTGACCGAAATATTTTAACCCGAGTTCAACTGTAGTCTCAGTAACACATTTATAACTAAATGACTTGATCAGCAAGTCTTGTACCTTTATAAACACACAGTGTAATGGTCTTGGGTATCCAGGGCATTACACGCGAGGCCGTGGCTGCGTGAGGAGCAAGGTCGTAGGAGCACCTGCGCGAGATGGCTCTTGAGCGAGGGCCCTAGGCACGCGAGATGACTCCTGGACGAGGCCCCTTGGAGCGAGGCCATGATGCACGACCCTTGGCGCGCGCCCCTGGTGGTGTTGTGAGGCTATGTGTGCACGCGTCTTTGGTGGGGTCGCGAGGCTCTGCGCCCGGATCCCAGGTGGTGTAACGAGGCCATGCTAAGGATCCCGCTTGAGTGGAGGCAGTCGCAAGATGGGTCTCATGAGGGGCTGATGCGCGTGACGCGGGGCGCTACCTGGTGTGCGAGTCGTGGCCTCGTTGGGTGCATGGGTGCTAAGCATGCCGAGAATAGCCTCACTTGCCTCCTAGTGAGAAGATGGTGGCCCAAGGGTCTTGCGGCACAAGCATGTATTTAGGTGTTTAGGGGACCTTAGCATGTGCTTTGGATCTCTTACAAGCATGGAGTTTTGAGCATTCACACTTGCCCCCCAGTCTAGGAGAGGACCTTTAGGTGCTCTGGTAGACTTTTCTCTTTGGTTCTTATAAATAGGCCTCCAAAGCATAGGTGGTGTTTGTGATGATCCTTGTTATTACTTGAGATTGAACGTGAGCCTATTATTTTGCTTCACGGATCCCAGTGTGGGTGCCAAGCTCCCTTCTTCACCATTGATCAGGCCTTTGGTTTGATGGTTAAGATGAGTCTATGGCTCCTATAAATAGGCCTTTATATCTAGCCTATTATTTACACCTTACCTCTTCAGCTTAGTGGTTTTGGGATTCTTGCTCCTTCTAAGAGGTAAGGGGTTCAATCCCCCACAACCTCACTTTGGCTATCTCCCTTTTTTTTAGTTCATTTCTTGTATGTCTATATCCATGCAGGTACCTGAGGACTAAAATACCTTTTTCCTTTGTTTTTGCAGGCACGTGCTTTTGACCCTATATGCTTCTCTCTGACCGTGACGGTGCTTTTGGCCCTCGACCTACTTTTGACCACGCAGCGCCCGATTTTACTTTCTTGAGGTATACTTTCTTTCTCCGTTATGTTTACTAGGTCTAAATTAGTACCACTCAGGATGGGGTACTTTGGCCTGAGCTCGTCGTGAGTTAACCCAGTTACATGCCCTAATTCATACCCCGTAGTTGGTCATTTAGAGCGCTTGTGCCTAGAGGTTTTGAGCCCATTCCTTTGTGTTTTGTAGTAATCCTCTCATTTATACGTGAACCCTATTTACTTACGAGACGAGGTCCCATAGAATGTGCAGGATCATCCGGTGCTCCTCCAGGGGTCGAGTTTGTAGACTTATCTTCAGACTCGGAGTCCCCCGAAGACAACCCTCACCAAGACTACGTCACCTTTAGGCATGCCCGTATTCGTAATCTTGAGCATATGGCTAAACTAAGACGTAAAATATGGGTGGTGGAGAGCGAAATAGACTTAGTTCTGAGGGGTGATAGAGTATCTTTCCCCATTGACCTTAACGACCATATAGCGAACCTTAGGGTGACCCTTTTAGATTTGCAGATGGAGTTGGAGTTTATGGAGGGAAATATCCCACCCGAACCTCCTACCCCATTTTCCCCTAATGATTGTCATGGAGCCACTCAGTCTTCTCCTCAACCCTTGTTCTCGGTCTACCCTTGCTTAGCGCTTTCACACTCAGTGCCTCGGTGGAAGACCCTTGCTAGGAAGAAAAAATGGAGGGTAAAGTGCCCTGTTTCTACCTCCACCTTTTTGTTTTAGTTTTGCAGATATGTCGAAGAGAGTAAGGTGACAGGTGGCCCCTGAGAAGCAAGACCCTGGTCCCTTGTTGGCATCCACCCTAGTGTCTTATTTGTCTGTAAATAAATTGCTAGAATTAGCAGAGAAATACCATGTTAGCCCGAAGTACAAGTTATATGTTCCTTCGAACAAGTGTCAGGCTGATAACCCTGCTCAAGGTTATGTGGCCATGAGTGAGCACATCTTGAAGGCAGGTGGTACAATCCCATTACACCATTTTTCTTCATGGTTCTCAACCATTTTGACCTCGCTCCGCTCTAGTTGGTGCCCAACAACTGGCTGACCTTGAGCTACCTCTTTATTGCGTATATGGAGCATAACGGGCATGCTCCCACAGCTCAAGAGGTGCATTACATGTACAACCTCATGCCCACTCCTACATCCAAAGGCTTTTATTTCCTGCAAAAAGCCAATTCTTCGGTCTCCTTGATAGAGGGTTCTGTGTCCAACCCAGGGACCTGGAAACAGGATTTCTTCTTTGTGAAAGGTCCCCTTTCTGTTCGTGAGTACTTTCGCTCAGCTCCTAGTAAGTACTTCAAGATTTTTTTGAACTTACTGATTTGGAACTTATGTTCGTGTTGGCAACTGTGTTGATTTTGCAGAGAACTTCATCGTGCCCGACGTTCTCGGGTCGGAGGCGGATGCAGTGGATAAATTTCTCGATGCTGACCCTGTTGAAGAAATGGTTGCACATCTCTTCACCGTGACCAACCCCAACCGTTACAAGCTATCCCCGATTTCAGAGCCTGAGTTGTTGTGGCATGTTTCTGAGTGGAAGAAAAAGGATATTTTTGTTGAGCCTCACTCGGATGGGGGTGAAGCAGAGTGTGTGCCGGAGGAGGTCTCCCCAGAACACAGGCGACCTCGCTGACCATCTCTGTCTCCCAGGGGATGCCCTCCTTTAGCCCTACAGACCATGACATGGCCTCTCATTCCCATGATCAACAGGCCATGCCAAGGGGCTTCGTCTGTCCCTTTTTTGAGGACTACAGTGCTTTTCCTCATGCTTCGCTCAATCCTGGTCCGTCGGGGGCTCATTTTTTCGATATTCCTGTGCCCCCTCCTCCTTCGGTGAGCGGGTCATTTGTCCCTACCCAGCTAGGCGCCCCTGACTCGGAGGGACGCCTTGGGTGGGCTGCATGGCGACCTCTTTGGGAAACGGTATGTCCAGGTCACCGGGGATCTTCCTAAGGCTGATTGGAGAGGCCTCGAGAGTTGTACCATGTCAGAGCTTGGGGAGACTCTTGTGCGCTCCACCACTTGGGTGAGTTCAATATTGTTATTTTTCTTGTGCAGACTTATACAGTGGCCCAACAATTTGTCGACTCGGCGTAGGACCTCTCCTCGTTGAATGCTGAAAGGGATCGTTTAACGGCTAGGGTCCAGGGGCTCGAGAAGGAGCTTATTGAGAACGCCTCGGCGAAGGCCTCTTCATCACCAAAAAAGAATAAGAGGGCGACTACCAAAGCCGTGATGCTGCAGGAGAAGGTTACTTGCCTAGAGGCCGATCTTGAGGGTGCAAAGGCCACAATCACAATGTTGTAGGGGAGAGTCACTTCCTTAGAGGCGAATATGGCCAATATTGAATATAAATCCATAGAGCGCGTCCTGTATGGAGTATGGAGGAAAAATCCTAATTTTGACTTCTCCTCCTTTGGTGAGCACGCCATTGCCAGGGTGGCCGAGTGGAACGCCTACGGCAGGAGGCCTTAAGATCTTGCTTCTGCAATTTTTACTATTCAGTTCAATGGGGTTGTATGCTTGTTTAAGCTTTTTTTTTTTTTTTAATTTCTCTGAGTCCTGTCACATTATCGAAACTCTTTTTATATATATATATATATACATATGTGATCATTCATCTTTGTTCCTCTATGTTCGAGGTCCTTTTGAGCCCGCACAATTGGGTTCGATAGGTTCTCTTTTTTATTTATCTGGCTTGAGGTCCTTTGGAGCCTATGCGAAGGGGTTCAATAGGTCCTTCTTTGGTGCCTCTTGATTGTATCTATAAGGATATATTGACCCTTTGGGTTCTAGTTATCCTTTTATATATTTTTGCGCGTGCTTATTATTTCTTGCGAGAAGCGTCCTTCTCGTCATTATTCATAGTACTATTTTTGCAAGGGTTTCTTTTAGGACCCTTTTTGGCTAGACGGTTCGGTGGCCGCACTAGGCTTATTGGTGGGTGATTCTCCTTATTAGGATGCATTTCTTGTAGGACCTTTTGACCTCCTTGATGTTCATAAGGGTAGCTAATCCTTGTGAACTCAAGCGATGCCTTACAAGGTCTTATTCTTTATTTATGAGGGGTCCTTTTAGGATCCTGATATAATGGGTCCTTTTAGGATCCTCCTAATAAGGGGTCCTTTTAGAATCCTCCTAATATAAGGGGTCCTTTTAGGATCCTCCTGATATAAGGGGTCCTTTTAGGATCCTCCTGATATAAGGGGTCCTTTTAGGATCCTCCTGATATAAGGGGTGATATAGGGGTCTCATTTGGGACCCCTTTTTTTTTTACCCCCTATGTACTCTGCCCCCCAAGTGGTTGGTGAGATTTTATCTCAGCAGGCACTTTTATCATTCCATTCATGCATTTTGAAAATCATTTTGCTTAAATAAGAAACTTTACTACATATTCACTTAATGTCACAACACATTCATTGAAAACAGGTGAAGTACATGGTAACTTAATGTGACTTGTTCTTGCTACATATTAAGGAGTTCAAATTGAACTTATAACTACTACATTTAACCTGCACGTCAGACAAGTCAATAACAACCTTGCCTCAACATGGAAGTCTTACTGATAATACTTCTTTAGATGTTTTGCATTCCATGCTCTAGGTACCATGGTATCATCCAAGCGTGCGAGCTTGTAGGTGTTAGGGGGGACAACCTGGGCAACTTGGTAGGGCCCTTCCCAGTTTGGCCCTAACACACCTGCGCTTGGATCTCGAGTGTTGGGCAGGACTTTCCGCAACACAAGGTCTCCAACTTTGAATGCCCTCTCTAGTACCCTCGAATTATAGTATCTTGTGCCTCGTTGCTGATATGTTGCTAGCCTCAGTTGTGCCTTTTCTCTCCTCGTTTCCAGCAGGTCCAAATTCCTGGCTAATGTTACGGTATTAGCCTAGCCATCCTATGCTTGTGTGCGGATGGAGTTAATCTTCATTTCTATTGGAAGGACAACCTCGCAGCCATAGGCTAAGGCAAAAGGCATCTCTCCAGTGGTGGAACGAGGTGTGGTCCTGTAGGCCCAAAGCACATTGGGAAGTTCTTCGACCCAGGCCCATTTCAACTTTTCCAACTTTGTTTTCAGGTTCCTTTTTAGGATCTTGTTGATGGCCTCCACTTGTCCATTGGCTTGTGGGTGTACTACACCAGAGTAACTCCTCTTGATTCCTTTTTCCTTGCAATATTCCTCGAATATTCTTCCTTCAAATTGCGTCCCATTGTCGAAGATTATCTTGTAGGGTACTCCAAACCTGTAGACGATAAATTTGTTGACGAAGGTGGTGATTTGCTTAGCCATTATGCTGACTAAAGGCTCTACCTCCACCCACTTAGTAAAATAATCGACTACTACCACTGCCTATTTTGCTCCTCCTCTTCCTGTTGGCAACGCTCCGATCAAGTCAATCCCCCAAACAGCGAAGGGCCACGGACTATTAATGCTCACCAGCTCATTTGGTGGTTGTCTGGGGTAATTTCCATGCCTCTGGCACTTGTCACACCTTCTCGCAAAATTGCTCGCGTCCTTCTCCATGGTAGGCCAATAATACCCCTGGCGGATGGCCTTTTTTGCTGTGGACTGCCCCCCAGCATGATTTCCACATTCCCCTTCGTGTATCTCTTGTAGAAGTTTTAAAGCCTCTCCCTTATCTACTTACCGTAGGAGCGGGGTAGAGAAGCCTCTCTTATATAAGGCTCCGTCCACTAGGGTGTATTGGGCAGCTTTGTAAGTTAGCTTACGGGGATCTTTTTTGTCCAAAGGCAAGGTCTCGTCATTTAAGTATCTTACGATGGGTGAAAACCATGACTCCTCAGTGCTATTGACCATGCGGATCTTTTCTTCTGCTATGCTCGGCTTGGAGAGGTATTCGACTAGGATTGACTCAAGCGTGTTTTCTTCTCAAGTATGGAGGTGAGTTTCGCGAGTGCATCAGCGTTTGTGTTTTGCTCCCTCGGGATCTGTCTATGGTGTATTTTTCGAACTGATCCAAATACCCTTTCACCTTGGTGAGATATGAAGCCATTTTTGGGCCCCTAGTTGAATATTCACCCTTCACCTGAAACACCACCAGCTGTGAGTCACTAAGGACATGCAAATGGGTCACCTTTAACTCCTTAGCTAGCCGTAGGCCAGCCAACAGTGCCTCATACTCTGCTTCATTGTTGGAAGCTTCGAATCTGAATCTTAAGGCGCAATACATCTTGTGCCCCTCAGGTCCCGTCATCACTTTGCCAGTGCCAGCTCCTCCTTCGTTAGATGCCCCGTCTACAAGGAGGCTCCATTTTTCAGGGTGCTTTTCCCCTTCATGCGTCGGTTCATTCTCTTCTACTTTTCCTTCCTCATGGGGTCGGTGTGCAAACTCGACTATAAAGTCTGCAAGTACCTGCCCATTGATTGAGGTCCTTGGGGTGTAAGTGATGTCAAATTGACTTAATTCAATCGACCACTTTAACAACCTTCCTGAAGTTTCTGGCTTTTGCAAGACTTGATGCAAAGGGGTATTGGTGAGCACCTCGATAGCATGAGCATGAAAATAGGGTCTCAGCTTTTGAGAAGCCACTATCAAGGCATATGCCAACTTCTCTATTTCTGGGTATCGGGTTTCTGCGTCTACCAACCGTTTGCTCACATAGTACACAGGCTGCTGATGCTTCTTTTCTCCTTTGACTAAGGCGGCACTTATAGCATGCTCTGATACGGCTAGGTACAAGTACAACTTTTCCCCTTTTTCTGGCTTGGCCAAAAGGGGCGGTTTTCCAAGGAGTTCTTTTAGCTTGGTGAAGGCTTCCTGGCAATCATCATCCCAAGCGAACTTTTTGCTCCCTTTTTAGGATGTTGAAGAAAGGGAGGCATTTGTCAGTGGACCTGGAGATGAACCTATTGAGGGCTGCTACTCTCCCTGTTAAGCACTGCACCTCCTTCTTGCTTCGTGGTGGGCTCATTTCTAGCAATGCCTTGATTTTTTCAGAGTTTACCTCGATACCTCGGGAATTCACCATAAAACCCAGGAACTTCCCTAATGAAACTCTGAAGGTGCACTTGAGCGGGTTTAGCTTCATTCTAAACTTTCAGAGGGTGTTGAACGTCTCACTGAGATCGTTGGTGAGCTTTTTTGCCTTCTTTGTCTTTGATAAGTAGCACCTACGTTCTTTAAAGCAAAAGGCATCACTTTGTAGCAATAAAGCCCTTTGTCTGTTATGAACGAAGTGTGCTCTTCATCGGCTGTGTTCATGGGTATTTGGTTACACCAGGAATATGCATCCATGAAGCTAAGTAGCTCGTGCCCTATCGTGGCATCTACTAACTGGTCTATCCTGGGAAGCGGGAAGCTGTCCTTTGGGCAAGCTTTATTGAGGTTAGTGAAGTCCACACAAGTCCTCCACTTTTTGTTGGGTTTTGAGACTAACAGTGGGTTTGATACCCATATTGGGTAGAATGCCAATCGAATAAGCCCATTTTCCGTCAACTTGTCAACCTCTTCTTTTAGGGCCGCGTATCTTTCTGGGACTAGCGCTCTCCTTTTCTGCCTCATAGGCCTTGCTTTTGGGTCGATGTTTAAGTGATGGCACATGACTGATGGGTCTATTCCTACCATGTCCTCGTGACTACAGGCGAATACATCGAGGTTGGCTTTCAGAAATTCTACTAGCTTCTCCTTCACGATACTTGGAAGGTTTCTTCCCACCTTCAACTTTCTCAACGGCTCATTCATGACCCTGACTTCCTCCAACTCCTCTATTGGCTCGGCTCTGGGTTCCTCCGCGACTCGCAGGTCCAACTTGTGCGGGTTTGCACCTTCATGCACAACCATTGCCATAGGCACCGATGGCTTTGTGGCTGTGCGGAGGGATGTGGTATAACATTCCCTCGCTTCCTTCTGC
This sequence comes from Humulus lupulus, assembly GCF_963169125.1. Classification (NCBI taxonomy): domain Eukaryota; kingdom Viridiplantae; phylum Streptophyta; class Magnoliopsida; order Rosales; family Cannabaceae; genus Humulus; species Humulus lupulus. Next base: position 150,418,963 of record NC_084799.1, read on the forward strand.
TCTCCTTTCATGCTTGCTATTCCCCCAGGAGTTGGGAATTTCATAGCTAAGTGGTACACAAAAGTTATCGCTTTCAATTCTCTTAGGGAAGGTCTCCCTAATACCGCATTGAAGGCCGAGGCGCAATCTACCACGACAAAGTTTGCCATTATGGTGGTTTGTCTTGGTTGTTCCCCATGGTGAGGGCTAACTCAATTACCCCTAGGGGCTGTATTGAATCTCCTGTAAATCCATACAGGGAGGTACTGCAAGGCTTTAGGTGCCAGATGTTTAGTCCCATTTTCTCCAAAGCCGAGTGATATAAGATGTCCACATAACTTCCATTATCAACCAAGACCCGATGCACCCTCATGTTTGCAAGCTGGATAGTCAACACTAGGGGGTCATTATGGGGGAAATGTAAACCTCGGGCGTCTTCTTCGGTGAAGGTTATTGAGTCATTCTCACCCTTGAAACTCTTCGGGGGGCGTTCCTCTAAACTTAAGACGCATAGTGGTGGACTTCATCTAGCCTCCCTGACATATTTGTCTCGCCCCTTCCTTGATTCGCCTCCGAATCCTGGCCCTCCAAAAATGGTCCTGACTTTTCCTTGTACCTCCAGGGCCACCTTTCGCGCCCGTGGTGAAGATACCCCTTCTTCCGACCTTTGGTTCTCTTTGCAGACGTATCTGCCCAAATGTCTCCTGCGTATCAGCTCTTCGATTTCTATTTTCAAATGGTTGCATTCTGCGGTGGTGTGGCCGATATCTTTATGATACTGGCAATATTTGCTGGGGTCTCTTTTTGACCGGTCTTTTTTCATTGGTAGGGGCCTTCTGAAAGGGACCTGGTTTTCATTTGTAACGAAAATATGTACCCTAGTGTGGGTGAGGTCAGTATAAAAGGTGTAGGGGCCTTGACTGCGCTTATCCGTGCAGTGGGGCTTCCAAGGCTGATCCTCTCATGTTCCTTCATAGACCCTCTTCTTCTTTGCACCGCTTTGGCTCTCCCAAATTGAGGGCTTTTGGTGGGGACTGGTCTTTCCCAGCCTTAAGGCTTTTGTGACCATCCTCTATGGGAATATATTTTTGTTCCCACTCATAGAAATCGCCCAAATCTATGACCTCTCTCTTGAGCATGTTATCCCATAACTTACTTCCCGGGCGTACTCCGGCCGTGATGGCCATTTTTAGCTCTCTACTGGTCAAGCTCCCTACCTTGTCTACCTCCATATTGAACCTATGGATATAGCTCTTCAAACTCTCATTTTCTCCTTGCTTCACGTTAGCGAGGTTGGTGCCCGGCATTGTGTAATCACGTACGACGTGATGCTGCTGGAGAAATTCATCAGAAAATTGTTGCCAAGACCTGATGGACCCTGGTCGAAGTCTTTTGAACCATTTGTACGCAGGTGCTTTCAATGTGACAGCAAAGCAATGGCACTAATCCCCCTTAACTTCATCAGATCGTTAAATGCGTCCAGATGGTACTTCGGATCTGTGTTTCCTTCATATGGGGTCATATGAGGCTCCTTGAAGTTGGTTGGGAGCCGGATGGCTTGGATTTCCTTAATGAAGGGCGATTCATGGTCAAACTCATCCTCAATGGCTTGTCCTCCAGATGCGGTGACAATCTTGCTCCATAGACTCCTCATTTCTGTGTCTAGGTCTTGTCTCCTCTTGTTCAAGGAGTCTCTCAATGTGGACGGGTTAACCTTTCCTTTTCCTTTGTCCTCACGAGGTGCCATAGGAGGGGTAGTCCTTTTATCCGCCCTTTTGTTATTGAGCTCCTCTCCCAAGTCTGGGGGCGCCTTCTTCGACATGACCTCGACTTCGCTACGTGGGTCAACATTGTTCCTCTGCTTTTGCCTTTGGGGCTGCTCAGGCGGTCCAGAACGTTCGCGCTGCTTCGTTTGGGGGGTCTTACTGGTGGAGAGCCAAGTTCTCCCATCGTTCACTGGAATTGTGGTTTCTACCCCCTCTTGTCCTTTCTCTTTTTGCCTAGGCAGAGGTATGCTCGATTTTCCTTGTAATAGGCCATTTAACACCTCTTACATGTTCTCCAAGGTGATTTCCAGCCTTTGGTTCTTGCGGTGCAGTTCGCGTATCTCCTCTTCGTAAAATCGAGATTTAGAACTCGAGCTCAAGGAATGGACCCAGGGATGGGCCCGGATCTTGCCGGTCGGAGTTCGGCACCTGTGGCAGCCTCGGGGGCGGGAACTCGCCGACATCCCTTGTAGGGGCAGTTGTTGACTTTGGATTATTCTCATCAGGTGGGACAGCTGGGGATGAGGCCTCCCTCTCATCTTCGTGGACCTCGGGCTCCTTTGGGGCCTCCACATTTCTTGGTTGAGGGGGATTCTTCATGGAGGCCTTCAGGTGGTCTCCATCAAGGTGGACCTCCATTTTCCGTGGCTCTCTCAATCGTTTAGAACGTCTTGGCATTTTTTTCCTGCCGGAATCAATGGAAGAATAGTGGCTTGGCACTTATCCTTCCCACAGACGGCGCCAAACTATTGACGGTAAGAACTCGTCAACGATGTTAAGTTAGAAAAATCAAAGTATAGTGCTTATGAATGAAGAACATCAAAAATCTAATTAGAAACTTAGATAATAGTTGCATAAAAATTAGAGAAAGGAACTTGTATTTTTTTTTTTGTATCAAGCTACAATGTTTTTTCCAATCCCCCTCAATGTTGAAGAAGGGTTCCCTTTATAGTGGGCTCTAATGTCCCGTGAGACATTGTGGTCCTGGGGACCAAATCGTACACCAGTACATTGTCAGGAGAGTGGTTTCAGGTGTAGTGGTGTTGGAAGAGTGGTGGTCTGCTCCAGTACGTGTCAGGGGTCTGCAAAAGTGCTCATGTCTTTGTACCATATTATGCCTCCACTACTTCTCGGATACGGACCTCATAAGCGTGCTGAGGGAGTCGTTTCATATACCATTCTTATATGGCCATTACTTGTATGGCATGGACATTGTGTCTGTACTCTAACTCCTCTTGGTTTGCAGGTGCATATCGTACTTGTACGGCCTCCTCGAGCCATGGACTTCAAGTGTTGAAACCATTATACATTATTCTAAGGTGCTTGGCAATCGTGGACTTTGTGGGATGGCTCCATGAAAATGATCCAAGAGGTGTCTCGTGATGCCTTAGTCGGGACACCCACAACAATCCTTGTAAAGGGTGGCCATGTGAGGCGAGGCTCCTAGGCGTGCGAGACAGCACCTGGGCGAGCCCTCTAGACGCGCGAGACAGCACCTGGGCGAGGCCCCTAGGCGCGCGAGATGGCACATGGGCGAGGCCCCTTGGTGCGCGAGATGGCACTTGGACGAGGCTCCTAGGCGCGCGAGACGACACCTGGGTGAGGCCCCTAGGCACGCGAGATGGCACCTGGACGAGGTGCCAGGTTGTGGCTGCATGAGGCGCGAGGCCGTAGGAGCACCTGCGCGAGATGGCTCCTAGGCGAGGCCCCTAGGCATGCAAGATGGGTCTTGGGAGAGGCCCCTTTGAGCGAGGCGATGATGCCCGGCCCTTGACGCGAGCCCTGGTGGTGTCACGAGGTTATGCGTTCGCGCGTCCCTGGTGGTGTCGTGAGGCCCTGCACGCGGATCACAGGTGGTGTCGCAAGGCCATGCTAAGGATTCCACTCGAGTGGAGGTAGTTTCGAGATGGGTCTCGTGAGTGGCTGATGTGCGTGACGCAAGGCGCTTCCTAGTGTACGAGTCGTGGCCTCGCTGGGTGCATGGGTGCTAGGCACGCCGAGAATAGTCTTACTTGCCTCCTAGCGAGAAGATGGTGGCCCAAGGGCCTTGCGGCACAAGCATGTATTTAGGTGTTTAGGGGACCTTAGCATGTGCTTTGGATCTCTTACAAGCATGGAGTTTTGAGCATTCACATAATGTATGCAATGTTATGCACCAAACCTGGCATCTGTTATGCAGTAGGGATAGTTAGTCGTTATCAATCCAATCCTGGATTAAGTCACTAGACAGCAGTAAAGAATATTCTCATTTATCTTAGACATACTAGAGATTACATGCTTTTGTATTCAGGTGGAGACCTGAACCCCATTGTATATACTAATACTGATTTTCAATCATACCAAAATAGTCAAGAGTCGACATCTCGATCAGTTTTCACACTTGGAGTAGGTGTTGTAGTTTGGAGAAGTATTGAACAATCCAGTATTGCAGAATCCACCATGGAAGTCGAATACATAGCAGCATGTGAGCAGCTAAAAAGGTTGTGTGGCTCAAGAAGTTCTATATTGATCTGGAAGTTGTTCCAGGTATGGATCAGCCACTTGTTCTGTACTGTGATAATAGTGGGGCAGTAGTTAATTCAAAGGAACCAAGAAGTCACAAGAGGGGAAAGCACATCAAGAAGAAATATCACTTGATCCGAGAGATAGTCAATCGAGGATATGTTGCTGTCTTGAAAATTTCCATTAAAGATAATCTTGTAGATCCGTTCACAAAGACTTTATCTATAAAATCTTTTCAGGGTCATGTAAGATGCAAGGGGTTAAGGGAAATGCCTCATTTTCTTTAGGGCAAATGGGAGATTGTTTGGAATTGTGCCCTTAAAGCAACTGTAGTAGAGAATGGTTTTAAATAAATGAATTGAATTATTGTATATATGTAGCTTATGTACTATATTATTGTTAATAATATTAAGTAAATATCAGAAAATTCCCAAGTTCTTCTATGTGGTCTCAATTCATATTGGTATGAGAGGATCGAGATTAAGATAATGAACTTAAATAGTTCATAGTAAAATATAGTTATGGAATCTTTAGATGAATTACTGCTAGAACGATCAATTAGTATTATGAATACATGTGACCTAGATCTGGGTTACTAGTGTAGTAGGACACTTTAGTGGAGGTACTTTACATGCTGAGAGTATGTAGAACTGGACCAAATGTGATTTAATAATACTTGTTTAAATACTGTTTCGTAGTACTATAAGACACATCAACATATGATCATATACAAACTGATCTTAATCCTGAAGTTACTATGAACTCCTATATATGTCATTTGATCATTTGATTCATGCATTACAGTTTGTTAGAATGATCAGGCTAAAAACTATTGTTTTGGGGACTCAATGATGTATATGGCTGGGGACATAGCTTAACAGACATGAAATCTATACCTTGTTATAGCTTGAATGATTATTTCCTATTGGGTTGGCTTTTGGAATTGAAAAGGTTATTGACGTCAAATTCATGATCAGAATATGAATTAACCTTCACTAGTAAAGTCGATGGTACAATAGGAATCAAGATATAATTAAAAGGGTAAAAAGGTAATTTTATTCCCACTTAATTATGAGTCATCTATAGATGAATAATTTGTATGTAATGATTATATCAATGGATACTTTATTGTTACAATAAAGTACTCAGTAAATATATGTCTTTAAATCTCAAGAGTCCAGTCTCATATTTATAGTGGAATAATCATGAGATTAATAAATATGATTATTGAATCAAAGAGTTTTGGTTAATAATCTTTTATTTATTGGACCTTGGAATTATTGGTCCATAGGTCCCCAGAGTGACTCTATCAAGACTAATCAAGGTAAGAGTTGACACAATGGTTAAATTGTGAATGGGCTATTTGAGAGAATATTTATTCTTCGGGATAAATGTGCTATTATGTGAAAATTGAAGTTGCACAATTTATTATTGCATTTGTGCAATTTTCGAAATTGTGTAGAAATAGAATAATTGATTTTAATCAATTATTTTATTTCAGTGTGAATAGATAAATATGGATAGTCAAAATTGGTTTTTATTATTATATTTATTTAATAAATAATAAGATGATAATAGAAATTCAAATTTTGAATTTTAAAATTTAAGTTGGATATGCCACACACATAGGGCTTGGACTGCTCTATGCGTATGGCACTTCTGATGTAATCATATATTAATTTTAATTTTAATTTTTCATTATTTAATAAAACATTTTAAAAGGAGTTTTAAAATGGAATGTTAGACTTTCTCTTTTATCATTATTATCATTATTATAAAAGATGATTGATTTTTTTTTTATTATTATTATGGTAATAATGTCTATATATGATAGAAAATAGATACAAGTTTTTTGACAGAGAAAAAAAACTATCATCTTTTTCACAAAACGAAAACCCTTTCTCTCTAGCCTATAATCAAGAGTCTCATGATTTGAGAATACTTTTGATTTACAAAATTGATCCTTATTCTCTATGTGCCCACCCACATCTTGAGGTGTAGAGAATGTCTTGGCTGATCTCGGTGTGAGTACTCTTGCAAGGATTGGAAGATTGAAATATATACGAAAAGATTCAAGGATTCTTGATAGGCTACAAGAGGTAAATCGTTTCGTATAATTTTTCCATATACATATTATATATATTGATTAACATATTGCATATTGAATGATCCTTATATAAATTTATTTATATGAAATTTTTTGTTGTATACAATACTACCATTGTAACGCCCTATATAGCCAAGACTGCTACACTGTGTACTTATAAAGGTGCAAGACTTGCTAATCAAGCTATTAATTTGAAAACGTCTTATTAACTATGTATGAGCTAGGGTTAAAAATATTTTGGACTCAAAAGACTCATTTTATATAATTAAATTGTTATATACACGCGATCCCAAAAGAAATAGAGTTAAAAGTTGACTTGCAGACTTCCAAAAGTACATAAACAAAGGTAAGCCATACTAAGGCAAAATAGATAATCTTTGGGTCTCGCGGCCCTGCCTATACCTCAACCGTGGCGGCTGAGCAGCTGGCCATGTACATTCTGCTCGTAGAGCTCTCCAATCAAGGCTGATCGAGCCTGCCCTTTCCTTTACCTGCACCACGTAGAACCCGTGAGCCAAGGCCCAGCAAGAAAACATATGCAACACAAACAGTAATAACAGATGGAAAATTCATTAAGCATGAACTCTTATCAAGAAATCCACATAATATCATCCGACATATATTCAGAGTCATGGATGTAATCAAACACTTATAACATTTATATCACATAATAATCAGGGCCGACAACTTAGGCCGCACCCTTTGTTTATCCCACTGACTTCGGCCCGCTTAAAGCGAGCTCAGTGCATATTAAGCTGTCCTCGGCTACCAGTGGCCAAGCCGCGCCCTGTGCGCTAGTGTAACCCTTGGCACCCTTAGGTCGTTGGTTCACTAAATTGCTTGCATGGAATAATACCATCTTTTCAAGCATTCACAATAGGGAACCCTTAGTCTCATCACATATATTCAACCAGGTTCAGTTTTCTTACCTTTAGTCTTTACGATATTGTTTATGAGCAACACTCCTCAAGCACAATTTGTTCCCGAGCCTAAGCGTTTATCACCTAGTCACAACCAAAGTATTAGGTTTCATTAATATCCAAGTATAGGTTTCCAGTTACGAAACTAACTTCTGGGAATTCGATTTCCACCAAGCACGGTGGTGAAATCAATCCCGAGCATACTAGGCCACATTCCCATGCCTAAAATCCCCAAAAGTTCAAGTGCACAACTAAGGGCTGCGGCCCTTGAAGCTTAGCCGCGGCCCTAGCCTCAAAACAAAACCAAGGACCACCCTGGGCAAAGACACGCGCTGCGGCACTCACCCCTGGGCGAGCCTCCTTGGCTCATCTTCAACCTAGGGCCGCAGCGCTCTAGAACAGAGTCGCGACCCTTCCCTTCGAGCCCAGAATTCCCACCATTTCTAGGCTTGAAACCTTAGCCAAAACCACCCTTAAGCTCCCTATTTCAACACCCAACAATCCCAACACTTTTAGCATGACTTAAACAACATAATTCCATAGAAAACCCAACCTAACATACACTAGAATTCCCTTTCCAATTTCTGAAATTCAAGAGCTATAAACACTCAAACTAGCCATTCAAACCCAAATTAAAACTTCTAAATCATGAATTGAGACTTACCTCTTCTGCTGGATCCTTTCTCTATTCAAAACCCAACTAGTTTCCAAAGCTTTCCAACTCAAATTCCACCCTAAGCATCAATTAAACAATAACCTCAATACCTTGCTTAAAACTCAAGGTTGAACCTCAGAAAACACATGGTTTAATCCTTAGCTTAGCTTTGATTCAATTTCTTGGATGAGTCTTGAACTAAGCCACAGAGTTTCAGCCTCAATTCCCACTGAGTTCCCAGAGATCTTCAGCTCCAATTCTCATAAATTTCCTCTATTTTTTCCCTTATGTCCCTTACTTAGTTTCCTTGAAGAGAGAAGGATAAGCTGAGAAATAAAGTCGGTTTATTTCTTTCTAAGGGTTTCCTTAAGTTTGTCTTATTCGTTAAGTTAATCCCAAGGCTTGGGATGCTGGAACCGTCCCCGAGGGCAAAATGGTAAATCCCCCAATATTCCCGCTTAGACTTCCTAACCTCAAATATATCTCCATATATTTGTTTTCATAACCCGATAGTCTAAATAGCTACCCAATACCTAAAATACCCTTGACTTATCCAAAGTCAACTGCTTAGCCCCGTTGTGACTTTTCCTCGCTAACTAGCTCTAAGATCGCCTCGAGTCGTGCTTTGCAGACCTACCCACATAATAATGTGGTTCTCACATATATCATACATGTATATCATATTATCATCAATTATCATACAAACATTATTAATCATAGAATTATGCATTAAATCAATAAAGTAATTCAATTCACATTTTACCCAATTATGCCCTCCCGGCACACTAATCAAGGCCCTTAAGCCTCATTAGCGAATTTGGTGTCGTTACAACTATCCCCTCCTAATGAGAATTTCGTCCTCGAAATTTACCTGGATAGCTCGGGATACTGATCCCGCATTGCTGTCTCTAACTCCCAGGTCACTTCCTTGACCTTGCTATTCCTCCATAATACTTTCACTAACGGTATTGTCTTGTTCTGTAAGACTTTGTCCTTCCGATCCAAAATCTGAATTGGTCGCTCCTCATAGGACAAGTTTGTATGCAACTCTAAGTCCTCATACTTCAACACTTGTGTCGTATCAGAAACATACTTCCGCAACATGGAGACATGAAACATATTATGAACTCCTGATAGCGATGGTGGCAAGGCCAGCCTATAAGCCACCTGTCCAATCCTCTCTAGGATCTCAAAGGGTCTAACATAATGAGGGCTCAACTTGCCCTTCACCCCAAACCTCCTCACACCCCTCAAAGGTGAAACTCGCAGAAACACGTGGTCCCCAACCTGGAACTCCACGTTCCTACGCTTAGGATCAGTGTAGCTTTTCTGTCTACTCTACGAAGCAAGCATCCTAGCTCGGATCTTCTCAATAGCCTCATTGGTCTTCTGAACCATATCTGGCCCCAAATACCTTCTCTCACCCATCTCATCCCAGTGAATGGGCGATCTGCACTTTCTTCCATATAACATCTCATAAGGAGCCACTCCAATCGTGGACTGATAACTGTTGTTATATGAAAATTCAATCAGCGAAAGATACTTACTCCATGAACCCTCGAATTCAATCACACATGCCCTAAGCATGTCCGTCAATACCTGAATCGTCCTCTCAGACTGTCCGTCAGACTGAGGATGAAAAGCTGTGCTAAACTTCAGTTGGGTCCCCATGGCTCTCTGCAGAGCTCCCCAAAACTTGGAGGTAAAGATAGGCTCTCGATCAAATACAATAGACTTTGGAACCCCATGGAGATGAACTATCTCCCTACATACAGCTATGCATACTATTCCACTGAATAAGTCGATCTCACTGGTAGAAAATGAGCTGACTTGGTGTATCTGTCCACTATTACCCACACTAAGTCATGAAGTCCAACTGTCCTGGGTAATCCTCCTATGAAATCCATCGCAATATCCTCCCACTTCCACTCTGGGATACCCAAGGGCTGAAGCAATCCCGCTGGTCGCTGATGCTCAGCCTTAACCTGCTGGCATGTCAAACATCTACACACATACTCTATCACATCCTTCTTCATCCCAGGCCACCAATATAATGACTGTAGATCCTGATGCATCTTCATGGTACCCGGATGAAGTGAGTATGGTATAGTGTGAGACTAATCCAGTATCTCTCATCTGATCCCCTCATCTGTCGGAACACATATCCGTCCCTGATACCGAAGCAAGCCCGTCTCAGAAACTGAATAATCCTTAGTTGTTCCTTCCAAGACATGCTGCCTAACTTCCTGCAACTGCACATCTACCAATTGACTCTCCTTGATCCGCTCTAACAGGGTCGACTGCAAAGTGATATTGGCTAACTGGCCTACCACCAGTTCTATCATTGCACTGACCATCTCATCATCTAATTCCCTTGAGATTTGGGTGGAACTATACAACTATCCTGGGCCCCTCCGGCTCAACGCATCTGCCACCACGTTGGCTTTCCCAGGGTGGTAAAGGATGTCACAGTCATAATCCTTAACCAACTCCAGCCAACGTCTTTGTCTCATGTTCAGATCCTTCTGGGTAAAGAAATACTTCAGACTCTTATGGTCAGTGTATATCTCGCACGTCTCCCCATACAAATAATGACGCCACACCTTCAGTGCAAATACCACTGCCGCTAATTCCAAATCATGAGTCGGATACCGCTGCTCATACTCTTTCAGCTGCCGAGATGCATAGGCTATAACTTTCTCATTCTGCATCAACACGCAGCCTAAACCCATCCTCGATGCATCACAATAGACCACAAACTTTCCTTCCTCTGAAGGAAGACTCAACACAAGTGCAGAAATGAGTCGTCGCTTCAACTCTTGAAAGTTGTTCTCACACTTCTCTGACCAAACAAACTTCTGATTCTTCCTTGTCAACTCTGTCATCGGTGAAGAAATCTTTGAGAACCCCTCTACGAACCGCCTGTAGTAACTGGCCAACCCAAGGAAACTTCATACCTCCAAGGCGTTCCTTGGCCTCGGCCAATCCCTTACTGCTTCTACCTTGGACGGATCCACCTTAATCCCTTCTGCCCCTACTATGTGTCCAAGGAAAGCCACCTCTTGTAACGACCCAAATTTGCTAATAAGGCTTAAGGGCCTTGATTAGTGTGCCTGGAGGGCATAATGGAAATTATGTGTGACTTTAATGATTAAGATGCATGATTATGATTTAAATCATGTTATATGACTATTTGAATATTTGAGATGCATGACTATGTGTATTAGTATGCATGTAGGCCCTGATTAGGTTAGAAGGGCATAATCATAATTTTGGCCATTATGGGCATAACTGCTTTGATATATGTGATAATTTTTTAGACCACATTATTATGTGGATGTATCTGTGATCTGTGACTCGAGACGATCTTAGTGAGCAAAGTAGCGAAAAAGTCATGGCGGGGATTTATACCCGGCTCGGGGTGAGCTCAGGGGTATAAATGGGAATTTAGTGAATATACTGGAGTCTATCTTGACATTGAGGAATATTATTGGTGATTAATTAGGTATCGGGAGTTAAGCGGGAAATATTATAGACACTCGAGGAGTTAGCGGGTATTGGGTAAAATGACTAGAATGCCCTTAAGTGGATTAAAGGGTTAGAAATAAAAAGGAGGGCATTGAGGTCATTTGGCTTGTAAGGGATAGATATGCTGAGACTTTAAGTTAGTGGGAATTGTAGAAATCTATAGAAGTATGAAAGAGAGTAAAGAAGGTAAAAGAAAGAAAAGAGAAAAGGAAGGGAAAAACAGAGTTGCACTCTCTTGGGTCGGTTTGTGGTTCTCTCACCACTTTTCTGGGATTTTCTTGGAGCAAAGCTCAGAGGAGAGCTGGGTTAGGCTAAGCATCAAGAATCCTAATCTAGGATTGGAGAATTGGCAGAGGTTTAGCAGGAACACTGTGTACTTATAAAGGTGCAAGACTTGCTAATCAAGCTATTAATTTGAAAACGTCTTATTAACTATGTATGAGCTAGGGTTAAAAATATTTTGGACTCAAAAGACTCATTTTATATAATTAAATTGTTATATACACGCGATCCCAAAAGAAATAGAGTTAAAAGTTGACTTGCAGACTTCCAAAAGTACATAAACAAAGGTAAGCCATACTAAGGCAAAATAGATAATCTTTGGGTCTCGCGGCCCTGCCTATACCTCAACCGTGGCGGCTGAGCAGCTGGCCATGTACATTCTGCTCGTAGAGCTCTCCAATCAAGGCTGATCGAGCCTGCCCTTTCCTTTACCTGCACCACGTAGAACCCGTGAGCCAAGGCCCAGCAAGAAAACATATGCAACACAAACAGTAATAACAGATGGAAAATTCATTAAGCATGAACTCTTATCAAGAAATCCACATAATATCATCCGACATATATTCAGAGTCATGGATGTAATCAAACACTTATAACATTTATATCACATAATAATCAGGGCCGACAACTTAGGCCGCACCCTTTGTTTATCCCACTGACTTCGGCCCGCTTAAAGCGAGCTCAGTGCATATTAAGCTGTCCTCGGCTACCAGTGGCCAAGCCGCGCCCTGTGCGCTAGTGTAACCCTTGGCACCCTTAGGTCGTTGGTTCACTAAATTGCTTGCATGGAATAATACCATCTTTTCAAGCATTCACAATAGGGAACCCTTAGTCTCATCACATATATTCAACCAGGTTCAGTTTTCTTACCTTTAGTCTTTACGATATTGTTTATGAGCAACACTCCTCAAGCACAATTTGTTCCCGAGCCTAAGCGTTTATCACCTAGTCACAACCAAAGTATTAGGTTTCATTAATATCCAAGTATAGGTTTCCAGTTACGAAACTAACTTCTGGGAATTCGATTTCCACCAAGCACGGTGGTGAAATCAATCCCGAGCATACTAGGCCACATTCCCATGCCTAAAATCCCCAAAAGTTCAAGTGCACAACTAAGGGCTGCGGCCCTTGAAGCTTAGCCGCGGCCCTAGCCTCAAAACAAAACCAAGGACCACCCTGGGCAAAGACACGCGCTGCGGCACTCACCCCTGGGCGAGCCTCCTTGGCTCATCTTCAACCTAGGGCCGCAGCGCTCTAGAACAGAGTCGCGACCCTTCCCTTCGAGCCCAGAATTCCCACCATTTCTAGGCTTGAAACCTTAGCCAAAACCACCCTTAAGCTCCCTATTTCAACACCCAACAATCCCAACACTTTTAGCATGACTTAAACAACATAATTCCACAGAAAACCCAACCTAACATACACTAGAATTCCCTTTCCAATTTCTGAAATTCAAGAGCTATAAACACTCAAACTAGCCATTCGGCCCGCTTAAAGCGAGCTCAGTGCATATTAAGCTGTCCTCGGCTACCAGTGGTCGAGCCGCGCCCTGTGTGCTAGTGTAACCCTTGGCACCCTTAGGCCGCTGGTTCACTAAATGGCTTACATGGCATAATACCATCTTTTCAAGCATTCACAATAGGGAACCCTTAGTCCCGTCACATATATTCAACCAGGTGCAGTTTTCTTACCTTTAGTCTTTACGGTATTGTTTATGAGCAACACTCCTCAAGCACGATCTGTTCCCGAGCCTAAGCGTTTATCACCTAGTCACAACCAATGTATTAGGTTTCATTAATATCCAAGTATAGGTTTCCAGTTACGAAACTAACTTCCGGGAATCCGATTTCCACCAAGCACGGTGGTGAAATCAATCCCGAGCATACTAGACCACATTCCCATGCCTAAACTCCCCAAAAGTTCAAGTGCACAACTAAGGGCTGCGGTCCTTGAAGCTTAGTCGCGGCCCTAGCCTCAAAACAGAACCAGGACCACCCTGGGCAAAGACACGTGCCGCGGCCCTTGCAATGGGCGACGCGGCGCTCACCCCTGGCCGAGCCTCCTTGGCTCATCTTCAACCTAGGGCCGCAGCGCTCTAGAACAGAGTCGCGACCCTTCCCTTCGAGCCCAGAATTCCCACCATTTCTAGGCGTGAAACCTTAGCCAAAACCACCCTTAAGCATCCTACTTCAACACCCATCAATCCCAACACTTTTAGCATGACTTAAACAACATAATTCCACAGAAAACCCAACCTAACATACACTAGAATTCCCTTTCCAATTTCTGAAACTCAAGAGCTATAAACACTCAAACTAGCCATTCAAACCCAAATTAAAACTTCTAAATCATGATTTGAGACTTACCTCTTCTGCTGGATCCTTTCTCTATTCAAAACCCAGCTAGTTTCCAAAGCTTTCCATCTCAAATTCGACCCTAAGCGTCAATTAAACAATAACCTCAATACCTTGCTTAAAACTCAAGGTTGAACCTCAGAAAACACATGGTTTAATCCTTAGCTTAGCTTTGATTCAATTCCTTGGATGAGTCTTGAACTAAGCCACAGAGTTTCAGCCTCAATTCCCACTGAGTTCCCAGAGATCTTCAGCTCCAATTCTCATAAATTTCCACTATTTTTTCCCTTATGGTCTTTACATAGTTTCCTTGAGAGATAGAAGGATAAGCTGAGAAATAAAGTCGGTTTATTTCTTTCTTAGGGTTTCCTTAAGTTTGTCTTATTCGTTAAGTTAATCGCAAGGCTCGGGATGTCGGAACCGTCCCCGAGGGCAAAATGGTAAAATCCCCCAATATTCCCGCTTAGACTTCCTAACCTCAAATATATCTCCATATATTTATTTTCATAACTCGATAGTCTAAATAGCTACCCGATACCTAAAATACCCTTGACTTATCAAAAGTCAACTGCTTAGCCCCGTTGTGACTTTTCCCCGCTAACTTGCTCTAAGATCGCCTCGAGTCGTGCTCTGCAGACCTACCCACATAATAATGTGGTTCTCACATATATCACACATGTATATCATATTATCATCAATTATCATACAAACATTATTAATCATAGAATTATTGTAGAGTCCAAGAACTTTACTTAGCTAATTGTTTAGTAGTATTATAGTATGTTTAGTGTTATCATTGTTACTTTGGATTTTTGGTTCAGACCGGGAGTTATTTGGACACTCATAGTAGTACTTATAGATTTTCTAAGTTTAACCTATAGTTTAAGAATATTAAGTATAACCTAAGGTTTGATTAATGTGTCTGATATTAAGGATTATATTATTATATTATAAGGTTTAGACATCAACCAATAGGATTTTAAGCACATGTTTTGAATGGTAATTAAGGATTAAGTATTTTTGAGGATTAAATTAAATAAGGGTAAAAGTTTGAATGTATAGGGTCAGTCAGCAGCTTTGAGCACGTTGAGGGCTTAGTCAAGGCTGTTTACTCCATTCAAACTCAGCTAAAAATGTGTAAATTCGTGTTTAAATATTCAGCGTATGCCGATATATCGCAGCTATAGGGGGCGATATGTCGCAGCACGTAGATACGGAAAACACGAATCGATGCACGGTCGCCTCGGGAACAAAGGTCCAGGCGATATATCGCCTATAGGGGGCGATATATCGCCTCCACCAGCATGAATTCAAATACATTTGAATTCTTTTCCCTTCAGCCATTCAAACTCCTTCAACAGTCCAGCATCTTCTGAACGAGTCTTCAGCCTCTGCTGAACGATTATTCAAATGATTTTCACTTAAAAAGCCATTATTTTTATTCAAGTAAAATCAAGATATTTTCATTCCCAAACTCTATAAATAGGACCTAGTACCCAGCCATTATTCACCATTTGCTCTAAGTTCAGAGGCTGCTAGTGTTAAGTGAGTGTGAGAGTGTAAACACTTGGTTTGGGAAAAAAACTATAAGCTTAAACATCATAAGCTTATTAAACACTTTGGGAAGTGAGTGCTATAGTATTTCGGTGGATGTTAGATTGATCTTGCAATCTTTGAGGTAAACCCAAAACTCTAGTTCTTTTCTGTATTTTTATGTTATTTCCTTTCTCAAAACCTTCTACTCAGTCCCCTAACCTTATTCTTATTTTGGTTAGGGAATCCAAGCTTTTAAGCATATAAGTCGGTAAGTATGTTTTCTATGGTTTAGTCTTTCCATCTCTTTCATTTCATCTCCTTTCTTTAGACTTACTCTTTTTTTATGGTTTTAGGAGTGTTCCAACAATCCCAACTCAGTCCATAATCTCGGTAACTTTGGTAAGGAAAATAGGCTAGAAACAATATGTTATGTGCTTATGTTATCTATATGTTTTATGTTATTAAAAGTGTTATGATATGTATATGTGTATGTTTGTAGGCTTGGGCATATGACCCATATGACTAACAAGACCCCAAATGGGTTATGGGCATATGACCTACTTAGCTAGTAGGACCCCACTAATCCCATGGGCATATGCTTGTTAAGTCTATGGGACCCCAAGTAATAATGGCCATTATAATAAGTGTATGTTATATGTATTATGTTAAGTCTTTATGTTTTCTTATGAAATTATGTATGTGACTTTGTGTTAGATTTTCCTTACTGGGCATTAGGCTCACTCCTTTCTGTTTATGTGCAGGAAAATAAGTTTAGAGGCGGAAAGATTCGTGACGCTTGGAGAATGTGTATCGATGATGAATGGAGTCAAGGGGCCGAGCGTTATTCGATTCGAGGATATAGTCTCCTTTTATGTTTTTATGGTTTTTTATGTGTATTTTCCGCATTATTATGTAATGTCTTTTATTTTAAATCTTGTTTTGTTTTAAAGACAATGGGATCCCATAATCCTTCTTAGTATTCTGTTTCTTTGTAAATAACTCTTATTTTTCAAGTTACTCAATAAATTATGGTATTTTTGTAAAAATGTAAGTTTTATGTATAGTTTTGATAATGGTCCAATTAGTCTAGATTAGTGGGTCATTACAATTATGCATTAAATCAATAAAGTCATTCAATTCACATTAAACCCAATTATGCCCTCCCGGGACACTAATCAAGGCCCTTAAGCCTCATTAGTGAATTTGGGATCGTTACAACCATTACTGCAATTTCCGCTGCACACTAGGAACTGTTCCTAACATTTATACATTCTTATAGATTGAATAATGGTTCCCTATTGGGTGGAAGAAAATAAAATTGCTATGTCAAAAATAGTTTTTTATTTATTGAATTTTAGAAGATGATGATAATGATGATCATCAATTTGAATTTTGAATTGTGAATTTAAAATTTAAATTTTGAAATATGGTTGTCGTCTTTTCCTTAAAAAGATAAATACCTTATTTTGTTGAAGATTGATTTTAGTTAAATAAATAAATAAAAGAAAAATTAAATATCCCTAAAAAGGCAATGCACTGTTATTCATGCATGACACAGTCCATGGACTATGCCATGCATGTAACAGTGTATAGATATTATATCTGTGTAGTTTTTATGTTATTTATTTAATTAAATAATAATTTGAAAATGGATATTTTCAAATTTGGTAAGTTAGATATTTACCTAAATCAATTCATATCATCATTATGATATTATTATTATATTACTATTTTAATAAGAATAATAAGGTAATACTATAATCTTTGTATATATGATATAGAATAATAAAAAGAAAAAAGAGAGAAGAGAGGAGCCATACACAAGTCAGTAAGAATTTAGAAAAGTTTTAGAATTTTTGTCAAACGAAAGATTATCTTCTTCTTCTTCTTTATTCTAACCTTTCTCAGATCATAATCAAAGTTTTCATGTGTTGAGAAATACTTGTGATTCCTAAATTACAAACCCATGTTCTCTATGTGCCCACACACATCTTGAGGTGCAGAGAACACTCTGATAGATCGTGGTTTGAGTATTTAAAGCGTTGGATAGGAGGATCGATATATATACGAAAAGACTCAAGGACACTTGATAGACTTCAAGAGGTAAATACTAATGTTCTTGAATATTTATGTATATGTTTATATGATATGTATAAATATATTTTATATTTATGTATATTGCATGTATATGTTTCTGTCGTGATATTTCTTGTTCATATAAATTATTTATATTAGAGATGGAAAATTTTGTTGTTGTATACACTAGGCCCACCATGCCAATTCCCCTGCGCACTCTGATTATTTTTCCAACATATCATCCATGTCAACAGACGACGACATGTCGTAGGAAGCAGGGCAGGCTCTTAATAGGGTCCTCGGAGCGGTGATCTATTGACGTCGTCCTAGCGAGCCCCATCTCCTCAATTCTCGAGATGAGGCCTCGATAGCTCGTATAAACCCTTGGTGATTGGCTTCTTGAGGGGTTTCAAATATAACTATCTTTATGACATCTCCTTGTGTGTCGAGAACTCCCCGTAACAAATTTGTGAGATTCTCAGAGATCGGGGGGATCGCTTATCTCAGATGTGGTCCCCAACCCCTTTTTCGCTGGAGATTTCAGGACCACATACTTTTTAGGCTAGATCACTGCCCCTATGGGCATGTAATAATGTAGCACGTATATCATATCTTTTTGTATCCTGAATATTCCCCAAAGAATGAGGGATGATTTGTACTGTACTGAGGGGGTAATTTGTGATGGATCTGAGACCCTATTATCTGGACTTCTATGCAATTTTCGAGCAAGACTATCCTATGCCCAAGTTGTAACCCTAAAAGGCCTTGATATTTTGGCAAGTTCCCTGCAATATAAGTAACTCGTGGACTAGGTCTCATTAATGGTCAAACCACGTAAAAAATCAACAAGTCTTCATTTCTTTGCTATTTATTTCTACTGTTTATTGAGTTGACGGAAATAAACAGAAGAAACGAATAGTGACATGTGCATATTGAAATAAAACAAAAGAGAATACTTATAAGAACCCTTACATGTACGCAACATAATAAAATACTCCCTTTTGATTCTATAACTTTTGTCCTGTCTATTAGTTAGGTATTGCCAAGAATCAAAACCGCAAATAAAGTTCAACATAGTCTTTCACGTCTATCTCCGATTAAACTTGATTAAGTGTGGGCTTGCTCTAAACACATGAGATAGCAAAATAGAGTAGGAGAGAGAATGTAATTTTTGCTATGAAGGGATTATGAGATTTTTTAAAATTTCAGAGAGTTTTGACTTACAAAAATTGTTCAACCCTAATCACCTCATAAGCATTAATGTTTATAGCCTATCTAGGTGCGGATGCAAAAATACACAAGGAAAAATAAATGATCCCGTGTTGAACTAAGTAAGGGTCTATGAGTATGAAAGAATTGACCCAACAAGTAACGTGCAGATGCCAAAAGGTTCCCACTCTTAAAGGACCTTCATTACATGTCTTCCAAAGCATAAGAAACAGAAGAGTACAATCTGGCACCAAGCACACCTCATGCGAGGTCACCAGACACCAAACTCCAAGTATCATGCTCCATAGACAAGCCAATTCGCATCAAGGAAAAGTAGCACCAAAGGAGCTGGCATCACGCGGGGGTTGTGGCCTCGCGTCGATGGTTGCACCTTGGGAAGGACGTTGCATCACGCCAAAGAGGCACCTCACACCAAAAATGAACCTCGCGCTAGGAGACGCCTCGAGCCGGGAAGGCCACCTCGCACTAGGAGAAGCCTTGCGCTTGGAGGGGGCCTCGCGAGGCTCACACCTCATGTAGTCGAGACCCCATGTCGCAAGGCCTCCCGCGCGTCTACGACACCTCACAAAGACACCAGAAGGGTTGGTCTTGCTATGCAAGACTCTCACAAGGCCTCCCCCCGTGTTGCCATCTCGCAAGGTTAGGTGCACCTACCATCTCGTGGGACCTAGGAACTCCGCCTGTGTCATGAGGCTTAGATGCACTCCCATATCATGAAGACCATGGGAAAACCCTCATGTCTCGGCCATATAGGCCGTGTCACAAGGACCCCTTTGGAAACATCAACTTCGCTGAAGAGGTTGTGCCTTACTCTCTAAGGACGCCAAAAGTATGTCCAAGGTACCTTTGATCAAGTATGTGCCAGGTGTAAGCTTGATGCGGAGTACGTTAGGTCAGGTACGTACGAACCTGAGGAGGTCAGAGGCGTGGCCCTGACATTCGTATTAGTTAAGTAGTGGTTGTACGAATTAGTTCAAAGAGTGGTGGCATCACCTACATGCCTCTGATATGAACCAGGGCCGACCACCGCAGCCCTTTGCACCATAACGCCCTGCTCCACTACCTAAGTAGTGTACCCATGTACTATTTTGTCCCCAGGGACCAACATGTATCAGGAGCCATTAGAGTTCCCCTATAAATAGATCCTCACCCCTTAGGCTAGGGGGTTGGAAAATTCATTATATACTTAGGCTATTAAGCAATATATGAATTTTTACTCCATTTTTTATCTGCACTTATCTTTCCTCAACTCTATTCTAAATTCTTACTTTGTTATTTTCTTACTAAGCTTTGAGTTTTCAGACCTAACATAGTTCATGAGCTCTCACCGTCAAAATTAGGTCACTACCAATTCTATTTAATTATCAATTAAATAATCAAATAACAAAAAAAATAAATTAGATATTTATTCATTTCAAAATTTGAATTTAAACAAATCATCTACTTCTTATCTTGGCCAAAATTTATAAAGGAATATACCAAAGAATTTGTTTTTGAATTTAAATCCCAATTGATTACAAAACAAATCATTATCTATTTATTTTAATATTAATTAATTAAATCCTTTTTCAAATTATCTATTTATAATTTGAACGTTGAATTGATAACTAAATTAATTAAATCCATGTCAAATTAACTAATTATAATTTGAACCATGTCTTATTCTACTTTATTAATATTATTACCAATTTCTCATTTAGACGATTTGTAACGTCCCAAATTTCCTAATAAGGCTTAGTGTCTTGATTAGCATGCTGGACAGACATAAAGAGATTTATATGTGAATTTAATTGAATATATGTGAATTTGAGGCATAACTATATTATAATATGATTATTTATGCATACTTATGTGTATTAAATGTGATTGTGGACCCGTTTTGGTGAAAAAGAGAATTTTCATAATTTTGACCCGTAGAGGGTATAATTGCAGTTATATAAGATTTTTGAGTGAGGCCACATTATTATGTGGATATATTTGGGATGTGTGGCACGAGACAGTCCTAGTGAACAATTCGGCGAAAAAGTCACAACAGGAACTCATACCCGGGTCAGGGTGAGCCTAGAGGTATTTTAGTAAGTTGGTGAATTACTGGGGATATTAGGGCTTGAGTTATAATTGGAGAAAATATTAGTGTTTGGAAGATTAGTGAGATTAATTGGGAATTTCAAACGAAATTTGAGGTTTAGTGGGAAAATGGTCGCAAAACACGATTTTTCTCTTGGGAGCATTAAAGAGAAAGGGGAAGGGGAATTTTAGTCTTTTTATAACCATGGATAGATTTAAGCTAGCTTAAGGCTTCAGAATAACAAAAAATGTTAAAACACTCAATTGTCCTCTCTCTATCTCGTTTCTCTATTTTCTCTTGATGTTCTTGGGTTCTTTGAATGTTTTTTTAGGAATGCTTAGGAAATTGAAGGAGTTGAATCTAGAAATCGAGTTAAGGGCAACTTAGGGTTGTAGTTTAGTGGATTGAGATAAGGATTCTCCCTGTCCATGGTAAATTCTAGTTAAGTTTTGATGTTCTTGAGTTTCCCAAACTCAAGGTTTGAATTTAGAGCTGGAGTTAAGTTTTAGTTTAGTTTTTGTTGTATTTGTGATGCCTTAAGTGTATTAATGAGGTTTTGGGTGCTTAATTATGGGTTTAGTTATGATATGAGATTTGGCTTGGAGAAAATGTTGGAAATTCTGGATTCTGGGATTGCGTCAGGACGCTGTTCTTGGTGTGTCGCGACCCACATGAACTCATAGGCTAGGGCAATTCTTTGAATTGCCTTGGCGCCATAGCGCTTGGTGGGCTGCGCCACGGTGCGTGTCTAGGGAAATTAGGCTAAGGGCTTTCTAACTTATGGAGTGCTGTGATCCTTTGTGAGGGGCGTCGCGACTCAAATTGGGAAAGTTAGCCAAAGAGGGGTTTTGAGTACGAGAACTCAAACCTAAGGGCTCGGGAAGGATTCAACTACCCGGTTTAGTAGAATTCGTGGTCCCGGAGGCTAAGAATAAACATTGACATTTTGGTTTTGTTCTTTATGATTGTCCATTAATATGTTGTGACTAAATTACTACAAGGCTCGGGATAAGGATCGTACTTGAGGTCGTATCGCCATCCGCACGGAACTTAAGGTAAGAAAATTGCACCCTGGTTGAAATTAGGGCTTAAGCTCTTGTGATTGAATTAGGTATGACTCTGTCTTGAACTATTTGTTTGAGTGTGTATAACTGTGCTTTACATAGTTGAGTTATGTATGAATTGTATGTTTGTTCATATCTGGATGTGCGGTTAGCACTGGTACGATCCTATGGCCGCTTGAAAAGAGACTCATGCGTGAGTTATGCTTGTCCAACTCTATATCTGTCTGAACGAATCAAGTGTGGTACGCACTTGGTGGCTTTATGGTTGCATGAATAAATTAAATATTGTTGAGTATTGTTATTAATTATTCAGCAAGCTGTTTATAATTGTATCTGTTGATTGTTTGTATGCATGATTGAGTTTTCTTGCTAGGCATTGGCTCATGGGTGCTGCGTGGTGCAGGTAAGGGCAAGGGGAAGTTGGACCAGCAATGAGTTGGAGAGCTTTATGTGCGGCGTGTACATATGCAGCTGCTCGACCACCATGGCCGAGGATTCAAAGAGGAACTAGAGTCAAACCCTAAAGTTGCTGCTTAGGCCAGGTTGTGTTGTAACTACACTTTGGAGTTGTAAATGACCTTTTCAAATAATTATTTTTGGGATCCCATGTATGAACTTAAACTTTTTAATGAAAGTAACTATTACTATGATAAAAAAATTTAAACCCTAATCCGTTAATTTCTTTAAGTTACACGTTTATATCCTAATGACATTCACGATTTTCACATTTTACTTTCTACCTTTCTCCTTTTACCTCTCCCAACATCCAACTCTAAACCCTAACTCTTCAAACCACTATCATCGCCAACTCGCATCATCTACAAGCACCATCATCATCGAAGATGGAAGCTAACCCACTCTCCCATTCATCCCTGAAGACCAAAGCTAAGCCACTCAAGAACACATATATATGCCTCTCTCTCTCAAACTTCCTCAAAGTTCCACCCAATCCATAGATCTAACTATTTCCTCAATCTTATTCACCTGGTAAGTAAGACTACCATTTCTTAGATGGATCCATATTCTAGTGTTGATTTTTTCTTTTCTTATTTTTACCTCTATATTTATTGTTTTTTATTTTAATTTTTATCTTAATCTTGTTTTTATTTTTATTTTGTGATGAAATTTTCTAATAATTTTTTCATTTGATGTAATCTTAGGTGACACTAATGGAAAACTAATTATTGTACAAGAAGTTTCTTGTTAAATGTTGTATATGTTGAGTGGAGGGAGTTTTTTTTATCTATATATATATATATATTTGAGCTTTCTAGGAATTACTTTGATTAGTGCTAAATGCCACCATCTTCCATTAAATGCCATTCTATCCTTAAGAAGAGGCAATCACTTTTTACACATGGTTCATGTATAATTATGTTTTCAGCTTTTACACATGGTTGATGTATCATTTGACATGTGGTATGTATGAACTATCTCAGCATCTCAACCCTATTTATAATTTGTTATTATGTTGTTTGGTATAATTTGACCTGTGATATATATGAACTTTCTCGATATCATCCTTTTCTTTTCTGAATGAATGAATTTAAGGTTTGTTAGAATGATAGGTATATATGTTTTTTAATTTATGGTATATCACTTTTGTTCATATATGTATATTCTTTGTTGTAACGATCCAAATCCTATCCTCGAGATCTCCTTAGCGTACTCGTAATTTTAAATAGCTTCAAAACTTGAAAACCAAATGATTTATGATGTGTGCCTATTTTATACACTCATTTATGTCTCTTTTATATTGCTTTGGTGTGCTTATATCAAGTTTTTATGTGGATTTGACGTGTTATGTTTAAGTGTGCAAGAATAAGCTTAATTGATGATTTTGTGGCCAATTGGGAACATCAAGATGAATTTTAAGGATTATTCATTTATATTCTGGAAACTCTTCGAAATAGAAGTTGTAAATATATTTCTCAGCTTTCCATAGTTTTTTTAATCATTGCATTTGGAGTTTGGGTAAAAATAATTATGTGTTTTTTATGAAGCAGTGTCAAAACCACGGAGTGAAACAAGCTGAAAAAATCAAGTCTACTGGAAACTGACCTAAGATGCTCTATTGCGCCTTAAAGGAGGCAGCATTGCACCTACACTGAGCTTTAGGTGCCATTACGCATGGACATAGGCACTGTTGCGCCTTGCACATAGATTTTAATTTTTAATCAATTTTAAATTGAATTTTTAGGATAATTTATTATGGGATATAAATTTACTCTTAGGGTTTATTTAAATAGACTTGTGGAAAATGTTGGAGGCAGAGAATATATTAGAGAACAAGGAGAAGTATAATACAAGTCGAATTGAACATCTAATCTAGCTTTCCTTCTCTTACTTTTCTTTTTAGTTTAATTATTTATGATAATGAATGTTATTGGTTTAATGTTTTTGATAATGAACTAAAACTACTTTCTAGAATATTGATGGAACTATTGTAGATCATTAAATTAAAGTTTTGTAGTGTCTCAAAACTCCTAATCAGAGATCCACGATTTCTATGAGTTTCATTAAAAGAACCATTGTAGCGTCTCAAAACTCCTAATTAGATCTAGAACTTTGGTAAGCGTGTCGGGAGGACATATGGGATAATAATGTGAATTTTATTATCATATGATTTTCTTTGCATAATTATGTGTATTAAATTTGTTTACACTAGTCATTTAAAGGGGCATTTTTCATAATTTTGAACTATTGAGGGTATATTAGTAATTATTATGTGTTATGTGCTTGAGACCACATTATTTTGTGGATATATGTGATACTCGACATGAGTGGATTGTTTTGGGCGATTTTAGCAAAAAGTCACAATAGGGATAAATGCTCAGATCGGGTCGAGCATAGGGGTACTTTTGGAATTCCTACGTTTTTTGGTTTATTAGTCAAATGAAACAAAGTGGTGGAATAATTATGTTTAATGGATATAAGTTTATAATTGGAGATTAGTGATGAAATTATAGTTAGGGGTGGGAGGACCATTTTGCCCTTGGGGTTAATTTAGTGAAAATTTAAAGGGACAGATATTATGGTCATTTAAGGATATATCCAGTGAGCATATAACTATTTACCTTAGTTTATTTCTTTCACGTTTTCTCTCTATTTCTCTCCCAGTCAAGAACACTCTTTAACATTGCAAAGTCCTCAAGAATCCATGACCTAAATCCTTCAAAAATTGGTGCAAGTGTTAAAGAATTTCAAACTTCAAGTATGATTGAGACAGAAGAATCCATCCTTGTAGCAATTCGAAATCGAATCAGAAGAAAGGTGAGAGTTTCTTTCCATCTTTCCTTTATAATGTATTGTTTATTTGAACAATATGCCTTATTTGCATGCAATAATAGGGAGCATAAAATATAATGAGGGCCTGGCCCTTGACTTCTATGTGAATATGAAAGATATGCTTATTAACATTATTGCTGCATGTGGGTATTATAGAGGTGTTATTAGCATTATTATTTCATTTTAATGTTTTATTTGTTCGGTTTTGACCATGCGATAGATTCTGGATACAGTTATAATGTCTAATAAGTTGATTCATTGATTGGAAGCTATGCCTCCAAGGTGGTTAATCAAACTAGTCGATGCTAATATCAAGGTCTGAGATGATATCTAGGGCCAGAACCCTCCACCTGAACCTCAAAAATGGTAGCAGATGTTTGAAGATATGCAGGCCAGGCTTTAGAGATAGGAAGATGAGATCAAATGGTTGAGGCAATAGGTTCCACCATGGAACGCTGCCCCGCATGTGCCACCTGTAGTGGTACCTATTCTGGGACATCCAAAGGTTGAGAAAAGGCGGGAACTGTTGTATGAGAGATTTTAGAAGCAACACCCGCCAACTTTTGAGGGAGGCCTAGATCCACTTTGAGCTGAGCAGTGGATGGACATGATTAGTTCCATCCTTGATTTTATGATGGTGGCAAGCAATGATAGATGGGCCTATGCTACTTATACGTTACAGGGTGATACCCAAATTTGATGGGAAGTGATATCACAGTCTCGGAATGTCGCTATGATGGGTTAGGAAGAGTTTTGGGAACTGTTTAATGTGAAGTACTAGTTCAGGCCAGTATGACAGTGACTATGTATGCTCTGAAGTTTGATAGGTTGGCCAAGTTTACCTCTGACTTAGTGGCAATAGATGTGACTAGGAAATAGTGGTTTTTTCGGGGGGATGTCAGGATTTCCTCTATGCCTTAAGTGACCACATATGCTCAAGAAGTAGAGAAGGCCCTTACAACTGAGGGCGCTGAGGACAAGATATGGAGAGAGGGCCCAGCTAGGCACGATGCCCAGTGGGTGGTACCTCCGTTTACTTAGTCTAGTAGGGGCGGAGGCCCCGGTGATCAGAAGAGAAAGGCGCATATACATTGAACAAGTTGATTATTAAGAATAAGTATCTGTTGCCAAGAATCAGTGATTTGTTTGATCAATTGCAAGGCAAGACAGTGTTTTCAAATAATGGTCTTCAGTTTGGTTATCACCAGCAGAGGATCAAAGATGAGGATATTCCAAAGATAGCCTTTCGCATGAAGTACACGCATTATGGGATTTTGGTTATGTCTTTTGGACTGACCAATGCCCCGACAACGTTCGTGGTTCTGATGAAAAGGGTGTTCAAGGATTATGTGGACACGTTTGAGATTGTGTTCATCAATGACATATTTATTTACTCCCAATTAGAGGCAGAATACGAGGAGCATCTCCGTTTGGTATGGGGAGAAGTTCGAGATATACACCGATCAAAGAGTTTGAAGTATATATTCACGCAGAAGAATCTAAATATGAGATAAAGATGTTGGTTTGAGTTGGTCAAGGATTATGACTGTGAAATCCTCTACCATCCAGGGAAAGCCAATGTGGTGGCAGATGCCTTGGGTCAGAGAGTTATGGGCAGTTGTTTAACTCGAAGCAAATATCATGGTGGCAGATGCCTTGAGTCAGAGATGACTTGAACTCGTGGGCCGCAGTTTCTCTGAAAAGAGTTAAGTCTTTTCACGCTTACAGTATTCCTGTTGCAAACAAAAATTCCTGAATAATGGAGATGCCTCGACGATGGGTTCCTCTGATTTTTCGCGGTGAGATGAAAGGAAACCGGGGTCGAATGAGTGGCACCCTTGTGAATACAATTCTTCGAGTTCAGGGTCATGGGACATATAAAACAATAAATGACTAGTTAAGTTCTTGGTCAAATGAAACAACACCAAAGTACCAGATTAGTCACACGAAGGAATACTGCTCGTGAAGAAAGAAAACAGAGAAAAAAACCCAGAAGGGGAAACAAAACCTAAGGGGTTTCTTAAATTGAAATCACTGACATCTACCCAACGGCTATCAAAAGCTAATATGCCTCTAAGCCCTAAATGTCATGTTCATAGGAAAAATAACAATTGAGAAAATAAGAAGCTTATGTGATAAAAAGCGTCGATAGGTCTGATAAGTCGTCCTCACATGAATAAACTGGTGCCCATCGACTTTGATGATCCTTGTGAAACTGTTGGGGTAACGAGTAGGCTCCAGTGCGAAAGGCAGTGGAGGATGGTTTTTTCTTTCTCAAGTGAGGGAAACTTGAAGTCTGCGCAAGGAAGAAGACGGGTATAGGATGTTTGTTGTGGAAGAAAAATGAGAGAAAAATCACGACTTTAAATAGAACATTTCAAAATTTTAATCAACGGCCAGTTTGTAACTGCAAGTACTTGAGTACCATCCAACGACTCAATGGACAAAGTAAAACCTCGAGACGCCCGTCGAGTTAACATCCTACTACTCAGAACAGACTGGCTCGGGAAGTTGTAGAGTCCTGACTAGTCTGAAGGCGATGTGTGTCGTTAGCATTTAATGCGCTCACAAAATCCTGACTGTTGGTTTGTGATCATGTGATTGACAGTTCTGGGGAAGCATGAGATAATATTTCAATGCAATAATAACAATTATTAAAGCTTAAGAACGAATCACTCTAGGAACCATAACTAAAACGGGATCTTTCTTATGCGACATGAATATGAATAAAATGAAAATTACAAATACATTTTCAAGATGTAGAACACATGTAGATCAAATAGCGTCATAGCCTTCTAACCCACCATCTTCCATACTATTGCTTGCGCAAAGAGAAGGAGACAAGTGGATGTCTATGCTATTTGGCAGGATACTCAAGAACACACTTTTTAATCTCAACACATGAGACAGTGCTCTTCTCACAAAACAGAGAGAACAAAGTTCTCTATTTTTCTCTCTTGGCAAAATATAACGTGAAATGCATCTCCTTTCTTTTTCCCATGATGTTATATTCTAATAATATAACAATCAAAAGAAAACTTAGCTCTAATCTCACTGGGCCTTATGCGTGGGTCGCAATCCATTTGGACTGTGGTTGGCGGTAACTACAGGACTATGCGCCCTGTGGTATTTTATCTCAATAAAATGCTTGTTGTTGGACCTTTTCATATTATTTTATGCATTATACAATTATACCTCAGAGTTAAATATGGTTAAATTAATTTTCAATAAAAAATTAATTCCAAAAAATTATTAATATAATTTTATTTGCCATTAAATTTTGTTCATAAACAATATTTTAAATATTATTTCACAAATAATATTCATTTGTGAGATTAAAAATAATATGTTGTTATTTTTTAATATTTCCTTATAATACCAAAATCCTATCTTTATGTTATCGAGCTAGTTTGAGAATAGTATGAACCCAGTCCAATACAATCTATATTGTACAGGATACCTCTATCTCCTTATTTCGCTACACTTGACAGTCTGGATAAACTAATATGTCTTAAATAGAAGATAGATTGTATTCATAATCTGAATTAAATAAAGCACCCACTTTATTTCGCAATTACAGACAATTTTTAAATTATTATCTTGAAATAAATCATCTTGTATATAAATCATTATACATATACTTAATTCAAGACCATATCAATAATATTGGATCTTCATGATAAATGCCATGTATAACTAAATACAAATATGAGTGCAAAATATAAACCTTATTTAATTAATAGTAATCGTTCATACAGGAATACGCTTTAAGCGCACGAATCCCAACGTCGACCATTGGGTGAGCGCCACGTGCCCATGCTTTAATGGAAGCCCCAACTTCTGAGGTAGTCCCCATGGTCGACATGTGTCCCACCGAGCTCGAAGAGTGCCAACCGAGCAATGAACAATCTCTTCCACGTGTCAGGTACCGAGAAGTCTCCATCATACACTATACACTAGAGACATGGGGGAAATGTTTTCGGCTATTTTCAACTTATCAGCCATGTCAACATACGATGACACGTCAGGAATTAGGGCAGGCTCTAAGGAGGGTCCTTGGAGCAGTGATCTATCGAAGTCGTACTAGCGAGCCCCATCTCCTCAGTTCCTCAGATGAGGCCTCGATAGCTCCTACAGACCCCTAAGTGATTGGCTTTTGAGGGGGTTTCGAAGATAACTATCTTTATGACAACTCCTCGTGTGTCGAGAACTCCCCGTAACAACTTTGTGAGATTCTTAGAGATCGAGGGGATCACTTATCTCGAAGGTGGTCCCCAACCCCTTTTTTGTTGGAATGTTTTTGTCCAATTACTTTTTAGGCTAGATCACCGCCCCTATGGGCCTATATAATGTAACATGTATATCATATCTTTTTGTATCTTCAATATTCCCCAAAGAACGAGGTATTATTTTTACTGTAATAAGGGCTGACAGCCTATCATTCACCCTCGAGGTCGACTATAAATAAGACCTAAGGGGATCATTTGTGATTGATCCGAGACCCTATTTTCTAGACTCCTATACAATTTTGGAGCAAGACTATCCTCTGCCCAAGTTGTAACCCTAAAAGGCCTTTCTAGTCTGGCAAGTTCCTTGCAATACAAGTGACTCGTGGAATAGGCCTCATCAACGGCCAAACCACATAGAAAACCCACAACTCTTCATTTCTTTACTATTTGTTTCTACTGTTTATTGAGTTGACATAAATAAATAGCTTAAACGAATAGTGACATGTTCATAATTAAATAATACAAAAGATAATACAAATAAGAACACTTACATGTGCGCAGTGGAATAAAATACTCCTTCCTTTTGATTCTTTTACTTTTTTCCTTTTTGTTTGTTAGGCATTGCCAAGAAACAAAATTGCAAATAAATTTCAACACAATCTTTCACGTCTATCTCCGATTAAACCTAACTAAATGTGGGCTTGCTCTCAACGCATGAGACAGAAAATAGAGGAGGAGAGAGAATGTAATTTTTGCTATGAATGGATTATGATTATTTTTAAATTTTTAGAGAGTTTTTACTTTCAAAAATTGTTCGACCCTAATCATCTCAAAAACATTCCTATTTATATCCTATCTAGGTCACTACTGATTCTATTTAAGTATCAATTAAATTAGAAATTTGTTTATTTCAAAATTTGAATTTAAACAAATCATCTTTTTCTTATCTTGGCCAAAATTCATAAAGGAATATACGAATGAATTTATTTTCGAATTTAAATCCCAATTGATTAAAATACAAAACATTATCTATTTATTTTAATATTAATTATCTAAATCATTTTTCAAATTATCTATTTATAATTTGAACATTGACTTAATAAATAAATTAATCAAATCCTTGTGTAATTAAATAGTTATAAGTCATTTATAATTAAATTCTTGTCCCCATTCTTTACACTTTGTAACACTTAGGCCTCAAAAGTTTATTTAGTATCAATTAGGTCCCGAACCTTTTCAAATCATATCATTTAGGTCCCTAAATGCTATTTTTGTTTCTTTTTTCTTTGAAAATACATAAAAAAAAAAATACAAAATAAATGGTGAATCATTCTTAAAATATTTGGACATTTAATTTATGACAATAACAAACATGACATATGAAAAAAATATTTTCATGGCATTTATAAAAATAGTATATATTTTTATAAATTAAATTAATGTTTTATTAAAAAAATATTTTTACCTACATTGTTGTTTTATAATTAATATTAATAACTATATTATCTCAATTATCTTCATATTATCAATTTTTATTTGGTTTGTGCTTTTTTATTTCATACATTTTTTTAATACTTAATAATAGTGTATATAAAGTTATTTATGTGCATATATTAGTTATAAGTTTCATTACAATTTGAACAATGACTTATTCTATTTTATTAATTTTATTATCAATTTCTCATTTAGGAGATTTGTAATGTCCCAAACTTCTAATACTGCATAGTGCCTTGATTATCGTGTCGGGAGGGCATAAATGGATTTACATGTGAATTTAATTGAACATATGTGTGATTATGTGAAATATATCAGCTGTACTATAATATGATTATTTATGCATGCTTATGTGTATTAAATATGATTTTGGGCCCGTTTTGGTGAAAAATGGCATTTTTATAATTTTGACTCATAGAGGGTATAATTGTAATTATATATGCTTTGTGAGTGGGACCACATTATTATGTGGGTATATTTGGGATGTGTGGCACAAGGCAATCCTAGTGAGCCATTTGGCGGAAAAGTCACAATAGGAACTCATACCCGGCTCGGGGTAAGCCAAGGGGTATTCTAGTAATTTGGTGAATTAGAGAGGATATTAGGGTATGAGTTATAAATGGGGAAAATATTTGTGTCTGAAGGATTAGTGAGATTAATTGGAATTTTAAACGTAATTTGAGCTTTAGCGGGAAAATAGTGGCAAAAGACGATTTTGCCCTTGGGGGCAGTAAAGGGAAAGCTTTGAGAAAGAGGCATTTTAGATTAGGAATCAACCATGAAGCTGTTAATTGGTTTAGTTCTTGATCATTTTCAATTAATATGTTGTGTCTAGATTACCGCAAGGCTCAAGATCAGGATCGTACTTGAGGCTGTATCGTCATCTGCACAAAATTTAAGGTGAGAAAACTACACCGTGATTGAAATTAGGGCTTGAGCCTCTGTGACTGAATTAGCTATGACTCTGTCTTGAACTGTTTCTTTGAGTGTGTATAATTATGCTTTACATATTTGAGTTATGTATGGATTGTTTGTTTGTTCATATCTAGAAGTGCGGTAAGCAGTGGTGCGACCCTATGGCCACTTGAAAGAGACTGGAGCATGAGTTACGCCTAACCAGCTCTATATTTGTCTGAACAAAACAAGTGCGGTATGCACTTGGGTTGCCCTATGGTCGCGTGAATAAATTGAATACTGTCTAGTATTGTTATTAATTATTAAGCAAGTTGTTTATAATTGTATCTATTGATTGTCTGTATGCATGATTGAGTTTTCTTGCTAGGCCTTGGCTCATAGGTGCTACGTAGTGCAGGTAAGATCAAGAGGAAGCTGGACCAGCAATGAGTTGGAGAGCTTTACGGGCAGCATGTACATATGCAACTGCTTGAGCTCCACGACCGAGGATTCAAAGAAGGACTAGAGTCAAACCCTAATTTTTCCTCTTAGGCCGACTTGTGTTGTAACTACCATTTGGAGTTGTAAATTACCTTTTTAAATAATTATTTTGGGGATCCCATGTACGAACTTAAACTTAAACTTTACGGGATCCCAATTCGTTATTTACATTTAGTTACACGTTTATGTGCAAATGACTTGATTATTTAAAATACATAGTGTAATGGTCTTAGTTAACCAAGGCGTTACAACTTGGTATCAGAGCGGTCTAGGTTTAAGAGGCCCTGAAGACTGGTTGGGCATGTACACTTTCCGCTAAAGAAACGCTCGACTCATGGTTGGGTAACCAATGATCTGAATATATGTTAATTGCTTAACTGAAATAGATATGTTGTATTTATATGTTAGCATAGGTAGCATGAACTATACTTATAGGGCCTGGCCCTTGACTACTATTTGCACATGAAAAGGAATGCTTATTAGCATTGCTACTATATGAAAGTGTTATTGAAATGCTTATCAGCATTTTGGTTGCATGAATTTGCTTAATCATTGGTGTTGGACCGTGAGGTGACTTCTAAAAATTCGTCATCATTGTCTGATAAGCCAAGATGTTTATCGCATATATACTTGCAAAGTTATGCCTCCAAGGCAATCAATTCGACTAGCTGGCACTGAGATCGAGGCTAGAGATGATAACCAGTGTCAAAGCTCTCTGCCAGCCCCTAAGAAATGGCAGTAAGTACTTGCTGATATGCAAGCCAGACTTCAGAGTCGTGAGGATGAAATCCTGTTATTGAGATAGCAGTTTCCATTAGGGAGCGCTGCACCATTCATGCCACATGCTCTGGGATCACTTGTACATCAAGCATAGGTTGGAAACATGTGGGAGCCATTGTATGCAAGATTCAGGAAAACACACTCTCCAACCTTTGAGGGAGGACCAGATCCACTTAAGGTTGAGCAAAGAATGAGTCTGACTACCTCCATCCTGGATTTTATGAGGGTGGTAGGTAATGACAGAGTGACTTGTGCCACCTTTATGTTTCAAGACGATGCCCATATTTGGTGGGAGGTGGCATCCCAAACTCATAATGTTGCTACTACGAGTCGGGATGTGTTCCAGGACCTGTTTAACCAGAAGTATTACAGTAATGCAGTTTGAGCAGCGAAAGTGAACAAGTTTACTAGTTTGGAGCAATGAAGTATGTCAGTCACCGAATATGCTGTGAAGTTTGATAACCTGGCTAAATTTTCACCTGACTTAGTGCCTACAAATGCAGCCAGAAAAGATAGATTTGTGCAAGGGATAAATGATATGATAGGCTGAGATGTTCAGATTATGTCAGTACCTGGGGAAACTACTTTACGCTCAAGTGGTTGAGAAAGCCCTCACAGTTGAGGAGGCAGAGAACAAGATATGGAGGGAGAGTGTTGCACGACGTGATGTTCGGAGGACAATACCTCCATTTGTAGGATCTGGTAGGGGCGGAGGCCCTAGTGACCAGAAGAGGAAGACCCCTTATACCTCAACCACCGCAGATCCTGATAGGAGAGGTCGGGGTGTTCAAGGTGGCCGCTAGAGCGGCATTGAGACTTGGAGGAGTTACCCAGAGTGTACCAAGTGCAGGAGGGGCCATTTGGGAGAATGTCAGGCGAAGGCATGTTATCTATGTGGGGTGGTTGGACATTTCAAGAAGGACTACCCGAGTTCGAAGAAAGAGGAATTTAAGAAGGCGGATAGCTTGACTTCAACTCGAGTGTTCGCCTTGACACAGGCAGAGGCTGAGGTTAGTCCCTCAGTAGTGACAAGTCAGCTTTCTAGTGCTGACACCTCTTACACTATATTGATTGATTCGGGTGCTACACACTCATTTGTTTCTAGTAGAGTAATTGATAGATTGTGTAGACCCTGTGACTATTATACTGTGGGGTTTGGGACATTATTGCCGACTGGGAACTTGTAGTATCTAGGAGATGGACTAGGTCATTGACAGTGGTGGTGGTGGACAACAGAGAACTGCCAGTGGATTTGATTGAATTGGGTATGGATGATTTTGACATGATTCTGGGAATGAAATTGTTAGCTTGGTATGGGGCAACTACAAACGGCAAGAAAAAGATGGTGAATTTTGAGCTTGAGGGTGAGGACCCTTTTTTTTTTTTGTTGGCATTGTTCATGGTCCTCGTATTCCTATGATATAAGCATTGAGGGCTAGAGACCTACTGCAAGGAGGTTGTATAGGATTCCTAGCTAGTGTGATGGATACCACTAAGGTTGTGCCAGTGGGACCAAAACAGACCAGACTAGTTTGTGAGTTTTTAGATGTGTTTCCTTAGTACTTATCAGGATTGCCACCACACCAAGAGAATGAGTTCGTGATTGAATTAACAACAGGTACAGAACCAGTGTCTAGGGCACAATACAGGATGACTCCGGCAGAACTGAAAGAGTTGAAGGTACAGTTACAGGAATTGCTAGATATGGGATTTATCAGATCTAGCATCTCACCGTGAGGTGAACCAGTTTTGTCTGTGAAGAAAAAGAATGGGAGCCTAAGGATGTGTATAGATTACAGGGAATTAAACAAGATGACTATCAAGAACAAGTATCCATTACCCAGGATAGATGACTTGTTTGACCAGTTGTAGGATAAGATAGTGTTTTCGAAGATTGATCTTCGATCTGGTTATCACCAGTTAAGGATCAAGGATGAGGATATTCCAACAATGCCCTTTCATACGAGGTACGTGCATTACGAGTTCCTAGTCATGTCATTTTGGTTGACCAATGCCCCAATGACGTTTATGGATTTGATGAACATGGTGTTCAAGGATTATTTGGATCAGTTTGTGATTGTCTTCAACAATGATATCCTGGTTTACTCTCATTCACAGGTTGAACATAAGCAACACCTCTAGTAGGTATTACAGAGATTGGGGGAGAACCGATTGTATTCTATGTTTTAGAAGTGCAAGTTCTGGTTACCGTAGGTGACGTTCCTCGATCACATTTTTAGTGGAGACAAGATTAAGGTAGATTTGACCAAGGTTGAAGCAGTTAGGGACTCGCCATGGCCAAGGAATGCCTCGCAGGTCAGGAGCTTTCTTCGGTTGGTAGGGTATAATCAGCACTTCGTGGAAGGATTCTCAAAGATTATTACACAACTGATATAATTAACAGGTAAGAACATGAAGTTTATATGGCCATTCATACGTAATAATAGCTTCCAGGAGTTGAAGCATTGACTGATTATTGCTTCGATGTTGAGTCTTACTTCAGATGGGGCGAAGTTTGTAGTGTATTGCGATGCATTGTGATTGGGGTCAGGATGTGTGCTGATGCAGTCGGGGAAGGTGATTACCTATGCCTATGCATCACAAAAACTTAAAAAATATGAACAACGATACCTTACTCACGATTTGGAGTTAGCAGCGGTGGTATTTACACTGAAAGTGTGGCGACACTATTTATATGGAGAAAAGTGTGAGATACACACCGATCATAAGAGTTTGAAGTATTTCTTCTCTCAGAAGGACTTAAACATGAGACAGAGATGTTGGTTGGAGTTGGTAAAGGAGTATGACTATGAGATTCTTTACAACTTAGGGAAAGCCAATGTAGTGGCAGACTGTTTGAGTCGGAGAGGCCCATGACAGTTGTTCACTTTAAAGCAGATATCAAAGGAATTTGCGGAAGACATGACTAGAGGGAGGATAAAGTTGGTGGTGGGCTAGTTGGCACACATTACCTTGCAGTCCACTCATTTGGAGAGAATAAAAGAGGGCTAGATGAGTGATTCTCGGTTGATAAAGCTTAGAGAGGATGTCCTAGCTAGAGTAGCTAAGGACTATTCCATTATAGAGACGGGTTTGCTGAGATACAAGGATCAAATTTGTGTTCCGATGGAAGTGGGTATCAGACAAGAGATCCTTGATGAATTTCATACCACACCAAACTCATTACATCCAGGCACCATAAAGATGTATTGGGACCTAAGTATTTGTATTGGTGGCCAGGGATGAAGAAAGATGTGGTTGATTATGTGGCGAAGTTTCTAACTTATCAGCAAGTGAAGACTCAACACCAGTGGGCAACAGGGTTGTTATAACCTTTAGGTATTCCTGAGTGGAAGTGGGAGGACGTTACTATGGATTTTTTAGGGGGCTGCCTAGGACAGTGGAGCAACATGACTCGGTATGGGTGAGTGTAGACAAATATACCAAGTCAGCTCATTTTTTTCCTGTGAGAACAAACATTACTGTGGACCAGTATGTAGAACTACATAAGGGAGATTGTACGTCTCCATGGGGTTCCAAAATCCATAGTTTCGTATTGGGATCCCATTTTAACCTCTAAGTTTTGGGGAAGCCTGTAGAAGGCTATGGGAACTCAGATGAAGTTCAGTATAGCTTACCATCCTCAGATAGACAGGCAGTAGGAGAGGACGATTCAGATACTGGAGGACATGCTTAGGGCATGTGTATTAGATTTAGAGGGATCCTGGAGTAAGTATCTTCCATTGGTTGAATTTTAATACAATAACAACTATAAATCAACAATTGGAGTAGGTCCATATGAGATGTTGTATGGTAAGAAATGTAGGTCACCCATTCATTGGGATGAAATAGGAGAGAGGAAGTATTTGGGTCCTGAGATGATTCAAAGAACTAGTGAGGCTATTGAGAAGATCAGGGCTTGAATTCTCGCTTCATAGAGTAGAAAAAAAAGCTACACTGACCCTATGCAATGGAGCATGGAGTTCCAGGTAGGGGACCACTTATTTCTCCGAGTTTCACCACGGCGGGGAGTAAAAAGGTTTTGAAGAAAGCGCAAGGATCGGGCATGTAACCTATAGGTAGGATTTTCCCCTGTCATTATCAAGAGTTCATTGTTTGTTTCATGTCTCAATGCTTCAGAAGTATGTGTCAGACCTGACCCATGTACTGGATTATTAAGATCTAGAGATACAAACAGACTAGTCTTATGAGGAGTGACAAGTTCAGATCCTAGATAGAAAGGACAAAGTTCTGAGGAACAAGACAATTCCTCTAGTTAAAGTTCTATGGAGAAACAAAAAGGTCAAGGAAGAGACTTGGGAGCTAGAGTCAGATATGGGAGATCAACATCCCAAGTTGTTCAGGTAAATTTTGAGGATGAAATTTTCATTAGGAGGGGATAGTTGTAACGTCCAAAATTTGCTAATAAGGCTTAGTGCCTTAATTAGTGTGGCGGGAGGGCATAAATGGATTTATATGTGAATTTAGTTTAATATATGTGTGATATGTGAAATATATGAGTTGTATTATAATACGACTATTTATGCATACTTATGTGTATTAAATGTGATCGTGGGCCTGTTTTGGTGAAAAAGGGTGTTTTTGTAATTTTGACCCGTAGAGGGTATTAATTGTAATTATATATGCTTTGTAAGTGGGACCACATTATTATGTGGATATATTTGGGATGTGTGGCACGAGGCGATCCTAGTGAGCAATTTGGCATAAAAGTCACAATAGGAACTCATTCCAGTCGGGGTGAGCCAAGGGGTATTTTAGTAATTTGATGAATTATCGTGGATATTAGGGTATGAGTTATAATTGGGGAAAATATTAGTGTTTTTGAAGATTAGTGGGATTAAATGAGAATTTTAAACGAAATTTTTGGTTTAGCGGGAAAAAGGTGGCAAAAGATGATATTGTCTTTGAGGGCATTAAAGAGAAATCTTTGGGAAAGGGGTATTTTAGTCTTTTCATAACCATGGATAGACTTAAGCTAGTAAAAGCCTTCAGAAAAACAAAAAACTTTAAAACACTCAGCTCTCTCTCTCTACCTCGTTTCTCTCTTTTCTCTTGACGTTCTTCGGTTCTTTGAAAGTTTTTTAGGAAAGCTTGGGAAATTGAAGAAGTTGGAGCTAGGAATCGAGTTAATGGCAGGTTAGGGTTGCAGTTTAGCGAATTGAGGTAAGGATTCTCCCTGTTCAGGGTAAATTTTGGTTGAGTTTTGATGTTCTTGAGTATCGCAAACTCAATGTTTGAATTTAGAGTTCTGGTTAAGTTTTAGTTTAGTTTTTGTTGTATTTGTGTGCGTTAAGTGTATTAATGAGGTTTTGGGGCTTAATTATGAGTTTAGTTATGGATTGGGATGATTTCTGTGAGATTTGGCTCGGAGAAAATGTTCAAAATTCTGGGTTCATTGGGTTGCGCCGCGATGCTGTTCTTGGTGCTCCGCGGCCTGCATGAACTGAGAGGCTAGGGAGGTTCTCTGAATCACCTTGGCGCCTAATGGGCAGCGCTGCAGCGCGTGCCTAGGAAAAATAGGCTAGGGGCTTTCTGATTTGTGGAGCACTGCAACCTCTAGTGAGGGGCGTCGCAGCTCAAATTGGGAAAGTTATCCAAAGTGGGTTTTGAGTATGGGAACTAAAACCTAAGCCTCAGGAAGGATTCTACTACCCGGTTTAGTATAATTCGTGGTTTCGGAGGCAAGGAATCAATCTTGAAGTTGTTAATTGGTTTAGTTCTTGATGATTGTCCATTAATATGTTGTGACTAGATTACTGCAAGACTTGGGATCAGGATCGTACTTGAGGCTGTATCATCATCCGCACGAAACTTAAGGTATGAAAACTACACCTTGGTAGAAATTAGGGCTTGAGCCCCTGTGACTGAATTAGCTATGACTCTGTCTTGAACTGTTTGTGTGAGGTGTATAACTAGGCTTTACATAGTTGAGTTATGTATGCATTTTATGTTTTTTCATATATGGAAATGCGATAAGCACTAGTACAACCCTATGGCCGCTTGAAAAGAGACTAAAGTGTGAATTACGCCTGTCCAGCTCTATATCAATCTGAATGAAACTTGTTGAGTATGAATAAATTTAAAATTGTTGAGTACTGTTATTAATTATTAACCAAGCCGTTGATAATTATATGTGTTCATTGTTTATATGCGTGATTTAGTTTTCTTATTGGGCCTTTGCTCCTAGGTGCTACGTGGTGTAGGAAAGGACAAGGGGCAGCTGGACCAGCAATGAGTTGGAGAGCCTTAGGGGCGGCGTGTACATATGCAGCTGCTCGACTGCCACAGTTGAAGATTCAAAGAGGTACTAGATTAAAACCTTAAATTTTCTGCTTTGGCCGGATTGTGTTGTAACTACCCTTGGAGTTGTATATGTAGAGTGGAGGGAGTGTTTAATCTATATATATTATTTTATGCTTTTTAGAAATTACTTTAATTAGTACTAAATGCCACCATCTTCCACTAATGGCCATTCTTTCCTTAAGATGAGGCAATATGTGCTTTACACATGGTTCATGTATAATTACGTTTTGTATTTTTACACATGGTTGATGTATAATTTGACATGTTGTAAAGCCCTACTACCTTAGAGCCGTTACTAAGTGAGTTTAAAATGTGCAATTAACTCGCTAAACGAGGTTTTTAGAAGAAAAGTGTGACTAAACAAAAAAGTCAAGGCTGTAATCTTTAAAAGTACTCTATTTCATTGAAAGTTCCAAGAGTCTAACATTTGGGATCCCAAAGTACAGTTTATAAAACATTTATAACTCAAAATAAGTTTACAAGTAATTAACCATTAAAATCAGAGTTTATTACAGCCATTTCTAAAAATTCCCTAACCAAAACAGCTGGGTAGGCCAGACATGTACGCGCCGCCCAATGCTCTCCCTACTCATGGCTGGTTGACTTTCTCCTTGCCCTTACCTGCAACACAGAGCACCCGTGAGCCGAAGCCCAGCAAGAAAACTCACACAGCACATAACATATGCATATTATATAACCATTATATC
The DNA here is from genome assembly GCF_963169125.1 of Humulus lupulus. Taxonomy (NCBI): domain Eukaryota; kingdom Viridiplantae; phylum Streptophyta; class Magnoliopsida; order Rosales; family Cannabaceae; genus Humulus; species Humulus lupulus. Next base: position 150,459,247 of record NC_084799.1, read on the forward strand.
ATATAATCCACAGATAAAACAGATAGTCCCTCAGATTAAACAGGTACGGCCATGCCGTCCCAGAAGCGTTACCAAAGCCTGGGATCTTGGTTCTCACCGTAAGGATATCCCATGTATCCATTGGGGTCTCACCCTAACTATAAGCACTCCATGTGCTAAGTGTTATTCCCGGCCCCACTGCCGTTCTCGGCCCCTCGCCGTTCCCGGCTCCTTTGCTGTTTATTCTACTATAACCACATATAGCATACCTAAATAGCATTCAAGCATATAATAATTCAATCAAGGCTACACCCTAACAATAATACAATCTAGGGTTGTGCCCTGCAACAACACTATGGGCCCATGCCCTGCTCTACGGGTGCTACAGTTTCCTTACCTATATCCCGAGATTCACAATGCACCAAAGTCACGAGCACGGTCCTCTATCCCGAGCCTCTCCAAAAACCTAGTCACAACACATATAACACACCTTTAATACTAACCAATCCAAAACCACTTCCTGGGACCAATTCCATACTCTTGGGACCTCCAATTTCCCAAAACAACGCAACGAAAACATCCCTCGAGCCCCTGGATTAAATGCCCAAAAATGCATAATTACCCTATCCTGAAAATAGCCTAGCGCCGCGGCGCTACCCTTGAGGGTCGCGGCGCCCAGCAAGTCAGAGAGTCCCCCAGCCCTGTTGCAGCCTCGCGCCGCAGCGCCAAAGAACAAGGCCGCAGCGCCCCTTCGCGAACCAAGAATTATGGGTTTTCCCCTGCATTTTCCCCGAGCCAAAACACTCCCAATTCAACCCAAACACATACCTAAACCCCAAAACCAATTTAAAACCATAAATAAACCATCTAACAACCTATAAACACCAACCACAAGTATAAACACATAATCACTCCCATAAATCACACTTTGGTTTCAAATCTCAGAAGTTTAAACCAGTAAACCAGAAACTTAAATCAAAGCCTACAAAACCTAAACCATGCTTCAAATTCCTTAAACCACAACAGAATTAAACCTCAAAATTGCACAGAATCCTTACCTCAAGTGGAGAATTCAACCTTAAGCTTCCTTGATTCCAGCTTCAAGCTAAGCCCTCTGGTTTCACAAACTGAATTCCCAAACAACCAGCCACAAACCATCTTTCAATTTCCAACCTAAATTCCATAATAACTTGCAAAAACACAGAAATTTCAGAGATGAAACTTACCTCTGACCAATCTTGACTTCTACTTGGCTTTAATTGCCTCAAACTGCCTTGATTCCTCTCCTAAGTCTCAAAATTCCCAACTCCCTTCCTTTCTTCCTTTCTGCCCTTAGTTCTCATTTACTTTCAGCAAAACTGAGTTGCCTAGGTGAGAAAACATGAATGATCTTTCCCTTAGCTGAAGTGATCTAAATCCCTGTCAAAAGACCATTTTTCCCTTCCATCTATTTCCCCTTCTAACTAAACCTCAAGGATATCCTAGACATTTCACATTCCTTACAAATCTACCATTTTCCTCACCTAAAATCTGTTACTCTTAATGGTTACTAATGGCCACTCAAGTTACTCAATCACCATTAACCATTAGCTCACAAACTCAAGGTACAAAATTCCCAAAATACCCCTAGGCTCCTCCCGGGTCGGGTATTTAATCCCGTTGTGACTTTTAAACTAATTAGCTCCCTAGGACCATCTCAGCACGTGCATCACATTAATATCGCCACACAGACGTGGTACTAATCATATAATACAATTATCACATTTATGCCCTCAGCGGGCTAAAATTACCATTTTACCCCTAACATACAAACGGGGCCCACATGCATATTTATTCCACCTAAACATGCATCCTAATCACATATTCATTTAAATTCATATATTAACATGTTAATTCACTTATTTCCCTCCAGGCACACTAATCAAGGTCCTAAACCTTATTAGCAAATTTGGGGTGTTACACCTGTGGTATGTATGAACTTTCTCAGTATCTCATTGTAACATCCTGAATTTGTTATTAAGGTTGAGTGCCTTGATTACAGTGCCTGGAGGGCCTAATTGAGATTATATGATCAATTAATGGGTTATATGTGTGATATATGTGTATTGGCATGTGATTACGTGGATACATGATTATATGGTTAGATATGCATGTTTAGGATAATTAAAATAGGCATGTTGGCCCGTTCTTGTTAATAAGGGCATACTTGTAACTTTGGCACATTGATGGCATAAATGTAAATTATATGTGTGTTGTGCTTTAGACAACAAGATTGTGGAAATTTATTTGTGATGTGTGATCTGAGATGGTCCTAAGGAGCGGAATAGCAAAATAGTCACAACAGGGTCGAATACCCAGCTCGAGGAGAGCCCAGGGGTATTTTGGGGGTTACTAGGTAACGAGTAGTGATTTATCAATTATTTGGGTATGTCAGGATTAAATGGGGAATTATAGGACTATTCGAGGAATTAGCAGGAATGGGGCAAAAGACTAATTTTCCCTTGGTGGTGTTAGAAGGTCTAAGGATTTACACAGGGGCATTTTGGGTATTCCATTGTTGGGGATAAATTTGGTTTGGCCTAAGACTCTAGAACTAGTGAGAAACAAAAACATAAACCTCAGCCTTATCTCTCTCTCTTTCCACTCGGCTTTTTCCCACTCTTTCGTGTGCTTGGAGCTTTGGTGAATTCTTGAGAATTTGGCTGAGAATTGAAGCTGGGGACTTAGGGGAAAACAAGGTAGAAGTGTTGGGAATTAGCTCAGGGTCGAAATCATGACAGAGGTAAGGTTATTTCAATGTTTCTTTTGGTAAATTCTATTGAATGAAGCTTAGCTAAGTTTTAGGCTTAAGTTGAATTTCGTCTGAAAAAGGTGAATTAGCTAGCTTTCTAAGGTGCTAGTACTGCCTAAAGTGTAGTAGAGTTGTTGAGAGACTTAATTTTGGCTTTAGAATATGTTTAGACTAAATTTCAGTGGGTCACGGCTCAAATTAGGGAAAATGAACAAAATAGGGTTTTAAGCTCGAGAACTCAAATCTTAGGCTCATGAAGGATTCCACTACCTGGTTGAGTAGAATTTAAGTTAAGACTCATGATGTACACACCCACTTAGTTAAGACTGCGGACATGGCTGCCTGATAATGGACCCCGATCCGCGGAGGTCGCTGTTGTGCTACTGTACTGTTGTGCTGTTATGATGTTGTACTATTATGCTTTTATGTTGTTGTGCTATTGTATATTCCAATAGAAACTTGTAAATTTTTTGTTTTCTTTGATTAAGTGTGTATTTTTTAAATAAATTATTGTTTGATGTGTTGTGAAGTTCTCTTGTTGGGCCTTGGCTCAGGGGTGCAGGTAAGGGCGAGGAAAAGGTAGATCAACCATGAGTTGGAGGGCATGGAGCAGTGCGTACATGTTTGGCCTTCCTGGCCTCCACGAATGGGGTATTTTGAGGAGCATGTTATAAATATTTGATTTTGTCGCCTAGGTCGACTATAAAGTAACTTTTAAGTTGTAAATAAGTTTCTAAACAATATTTTGGGATCCCAATGTAACACTTTCATGATTTAAATGAACGTCCAACCCTTTTTTCTGAAATTTTATTTAAATGAGTCTTCATTTTAACTAACTACACTTTTGGTCTAATATCTCGAGCAACGAGCTATAGGCACATTGTAAAATCACATGGTAACAGCTTTAGGGTAGTAAGGCGTTAGAACTTGGTATCAAAGCGTGCCAAGGCTTATGGTTCCTAGAGATTGACCGAATATGTATGCTCGTTGCCAGAGACAAGATCGACTCAGGGTCAGTTGGTATTAAGTGAAATATTTGTCTAGTTGCTTATCTGAATTGCCTTATCTGCTTGATGATACAGGGAGCATGAGCATTAAACATTTTTGTTTTTGTATGCTTATTGTATTTGGCCATTGGGTTGTCTAGCCCTGCTCAGGGAGTGGTTTCAAATGGGATCACCATATCTGATGGATTAAGCCATTGACTGCAGATAGATTTAGAAGTTATGTATCCGAGGCAGTCAAGTGGAGCAGGCATTGTTAATGCTGGGATTGCGAATAGTAGTCGAGGCCAGAATCCTCCATCTGGCCCCTGGGATTGGCAGTAGGTGTTTGCTGACATGCAGGCTAGACTGCAAAACCAAGAGGAAGATATTAGGATGTTGAGACAATGGGTTACATCAGGGAACGCCATTCTGTGTGTTTCAACGAAAATGGCATTAGTTTTGGTTCAACATGAGGGTGGAAGGAGGTGGGAATTGTTGTGAGAAAGATTCCAAAGACATCATCCTCCAGTTTTCGAAGATGGATTAGATACGTTCAAAGCTGAATAATGGATAGGCATGGTTAGCTCCATCCTTGAATTTATAGGAGTGGAAGGCAATGATTGAGTGTTTTGTACCACGCACATGCTGCGAAAGGATGTCCGAACATGGTGGGAGGTCATATCCCAGACCCAGAATGTTTTCATAGTGGGTTGGGGGAATTCAGGAAGTTGTTCAACGAAAGGTACTACTGTGACTCCATTTGAATCGCGAAGACCAATGAGTTTATGACTTTGGTTCAAGGTAGTAAGACAATTATAGAGTATGTCAACAGATTTGATGGGTTGTCAAGGCTCTCTTTTGATTTGGTACCAACAGATGTAGTTTGGAAGGAACGATTCATTCGAGGACTGAACCCTGGGGTGGCCAAGAGAGTTAAGATTACTCCAGTCGATGAGATTTCAACCTACGCTCAGGCAATAGGGAGGACCCTAGTTATAGAGGATGCATGAGGTGAGATATGGAGCCAGGGTATTGTGGGGCAGGAAACTTAGGCAATGGTAATCCCGTTTGTGGGAGAAGGTAGGGCGGAGGCCCCAGTAGTCAGAAGAGAAAGACCCCTGATAGTTCTACTACTTTTGGTCCTCACAAGATGGGTCATAGTATTCAGGGCAGCCGCCAGCGCGACAACGAGGTCTGGAGAAGTTATCCAGTGTGCGTCAGGTGCAGGAGACGCCATCTGAGAAAATACCGACCGAAGGCATGTTTTCTATGTGGATTAGTTAGGCACATCAAGAAGCATTGCCCGAAATCGAAGATAGAAGAACCAAGAAGTATAGATAGCTCGACCTCAGCTCGAGAGCCCGCTTGGAGGTAGCCAGAGCCCGAGGCTGGTCCCTCGGAAATAACAGGTTGGCCTTCTAATTTTTGTTCATTTATTTTGTAATGACTAAATTTGCTGCTACATACCTCTTAGTATAAATATAGACATGAGATACCTACCGTATGAATATTATGATATGGTACTTGAGATTTGGCGTTTGCCAGGAAACTTGGTAATTTCCAGGGAATGGGATAGAGTATTACGAGTAGAAAATTTGTAGTGAGAATTTGTTGGGATTGTTATATGATGATCTCGGTATGATCCTAAGTATGGAGCAGTTTGCCAATAAGAAACAACCATGGACTCTAAGAGAGAATGGTGACTGCAGGGTTTAGAACGAGAGGACTCGGCTGCTATTACGGGATGCTTAGCCGTTGTGGTAGGTACCACTAGGGGTATTTTAGTTAGACTAGAGGGAAAATGGATCAGTCAGTGGGATTTCAGATGGGTTTATAAGGATTCGCCAGGATTGTTGTCACGGATAGGAAATTGAGTGTACAACGGGAATAAGGCAAGAATAGAACCAATATCAGAGACATCATGAAGAATGACGCTAGAAGAGTAGCTAAAATTAAAAGTTCAGTCAAAGGAGCTACATGATTTAAAGGTGATCAGACTGAGTATCTTACCATGGGACATGTCAACGCTATGGGTTAAGGAGAAGGCCAAGTCTGCGAGAGTACGTACTGTATATGGAAAACCAAATAATGTAATTGTTAAGAATAGATACCCATTGTCAAGGATGAAGGATTTATCTGGATAAGTCATATCTAGCTTGATCAAGAATGTTTTGGACTACTTCCTATTAACAACATAATATGAGTAATACATGTATTGATAAAATTGAGGCCGAGGAGGTGGAGATTATAGGAAAGTCCCTGGAAGGGATAAGTTACAATTTCTCTAGATGATATTCAAGGTCAATTTATGGGTAGTGATGGGATTGCATATGATTCAGTTAAGATAGAGGCCGCAAGGAAATTATTAAAGGAATGCCTTAGGGGATTAGAAACACGGTGAGACTGGTGAGACACCTCGAATTTTACCTGAGGCACCTTCAGGGGATGTTATACCCTTGATTGAAGTAACATATAAATCTAAAGTTTTTCTGAATGGATAGTTGTGTTCCGGATTCTCAGAGATTGAAATAAGGGTTGATTCACACGCCATGGTATTAGGCTATGCACAGGATGGACTGGTACAGGAGGATGGTGCAGTGGACACTGTCCTTGCCTAGAACATGGAATATTAGTGCGGTGTGTCATGGATTAGGGTGTGTCGTATATACACTGAAAGCGAGATCATTTGTACCTCACAATGGACAAAGGATAAGGACTTAGATGTTTCACATGGGATGTTGAGTTGACAATAATGCCAGTTTTCCACGGCTAAGGTGGAGTAATGATTGGGATTGGTCTGGAACCTGCGATTGGTAAGTAGCAGATATACCTCTATGGATAAACGATGAAACACCGAAAGAAGATCTTGTAGGAATGGTTAACAATCCTACCACTTTCGCATAGATAGGTTAAGATATGTGAATCGCATGAGTGATCTAATTGATGCTGACGTTGAGGAAAAGATACAGGATGGGCCTTAGGTTACCCCTTTACGATTATTGTATCCAGGAAGTTGAATACTAGGAGGCGCACAGCCTAATCTTTTAGTAAGTGAGAGATGATGATCAGAAGTCAGAAGGGCCATTATTACTCTAGGATATCCTGAAGTTAGTATGAAGAAATATAATTATTGACCCTAAAGGTGAATCAACTCAGATTGCAGATGAGGTGAGTGGATGCGAAAAATTGTGACTTAATCTATTGGGTTAACACACTCTAGTTGGCGTGAGTGAGATATCAAAAGAGGGAGTGTGTACGAAAAGAGACCATACGTCCCCACTGGACACCAAAGTCGACAGTGTTAGATTAAGACCCTTAGGTTCCCAGATTTTGGAAAAGGGTCATAGAGAGTGATGAGTATAAGGCTGGAATTGGAAATTAATGGTTACCTTTAGATAATTGATAACATAAAGAAATAACTTAGACTTTGAGTGTATTACTTTGAATATGTGAATTTTGGGACCTTGAGGTAAATATAGTCCCTAGAATGGATTATCACGATGATGAATGTTGGTCGACGGCTAGAGTGGTTCTGAGTAAGATATTATGAGATAGGGAATGAGAAAGACTTATTTTGGGAAAAAAATTGAAACCAGGAACAGGAAGTATCCTGGTTCAGAGTGAGTTTGAAGGACGAGTGAGATTGTTAAGGATTGTTAGGGCAGAGTGTCTACTTTATTGAAGGATATAAAAGTTCGAAATTTGAGTACAGGAATGTAGGGTTCTAGGATTGGAGACTTTGTGTTTCTTTGGATATTGTCGACTAAGAAGGGTAAAGGAGTTTAGGAAAGGAAGAAGTAATTTTGACCCTAGATTTGGATAGATATGAAATATCCTAATAAGGACTAGGCCAAAGGCCTATAGTTTAGCCTTACCCCAGCATGGGTAGAGGCTCGTGAGGTGTTACCGGTGCCAGAATAAAGGAAAGAAGTGTTGAGTTCTACCCCTGATTGGGTGAAGAGGCCTTGGAATTCCAGGGCAATTTATTGTGCAAGCAAAAGCCAGTGGAACTCTGAACACAAGAAATAAAGTAAAACAAATTAAGACTAGCCTTCTTGTGAAGGTGGTGCAAGTAGTCGCAAGGTAAAGGACCTGACTCTGGGGTAATAGTCAGGTTTGCGAAATTGGTATCCTGAGATGTTTGAATAAAGTTCGAGGATGAAATTTTAATAAGGAGGGGATAGTTGTAACATCCCGAATTTGTTATTAAGGCTTAGTGCCTTGATTACAGCTCTTAGAGGGCCTAATTGGGATTATATGAGTGATTTGGGTTAAATGTGTGATATATGTTTATTAGCATGTGATTACGCGGATAAATGATTATATGGTTAGATATGCATGTTTAGGAGAATTAAATATGTATGTGGGCCCATTCTTGTTAATAAGGGCATACTTGTAATTTTGGCTCGTTGAGGACATAAATGTAAATTATATGTGTGTTGTGCTTGAGACAACAAGATTGTAGAGATTTATTTGTGATGTGTTATCAGAGTGGTCCTAGGGAGAGGAATAGTGAAATAGTCACAACAGGGTCGAATACTCGACTCAGGGTCAGCCTACTGGTATTTTGGGGATATAGTACGTGTTCGGGGTTATCGGGTAACAGGTAGTGATTTATCGATTATTTGGGTATGTCGGGATTAAATGGGGAATTATAGTACTATTCGAGGAATTAGCGGGAATGGGGCAAAAGAAGAATTTTCCCTTGGTGGTGTTAGAAGGGCTAAGGATTTACCTAGGGGCATTTTGGGTATTCTATTGTTGGGGATAAACTTGGTTTGGCCTAAGACTCTAGAACTAGTGAGAAACAGAAACATTAACCTCATCCTTATCTCTCTCTCTCTTTCCACTCGGTGCTCTCCCTCTCTTTCGTGTGCTTGGAGCTTTGGTGAATTCTTGAGGATTTGGCTAAGAATTGAAGTTGGGCACTTGGGGGAAAACAAGCTAGAAGTGTTGGGAAGTAGCTCAGGGTCAAAATCATGAAAGAGGTAAGGTTATTTCAATTTTTCTTTTGGTAAATTCTGTTAAGAATGAAACTTAGCAAAGTTCTAGGCTTAAGTTGAATTTTGTCTGAATTAAGTGATTTAGCTAGCTTTCTGAGGTGCTAGTACTGCCTAAAGTGTAGTAGCATGATTAGAGTAACTTAATTTTGTCTGAATTTTGTTGAGGGACTTAATTTTGGCCTTAGAGTATGATTAGAGTGAATTTTAGGGAGTTATAAATCTGAAAAGTTGGAAAAAAAACAGGGTTCGCAGGTCCAAGCCGCGGCCCTGTTCTTCAGGTGTTGCGACCTGTATGAACCCAGGAGGCTTGGGAGCCTCTGATTTTTCCCAGGCGCCGCAACACAGGCTGAGGCGTGCTGCCATTCGTTTTCCCTTGGCAATAGCCCAAGGCTCGGGAAGGATAGGGTTTTAAGCTCGGGAACTCAAATCATAAGGCTCGGGAAGGATTCTACTTCCTGGTGTAGTAGAATTCGAGGTGCGAGAGGCTAGTATGTTATTTTAAAGGCTTTTAATGGATTTAGATCGTGATGGCTATTTATCATTACATTGTGACTAGGTTTTATCGCTCAGGCTCAGGATTAGTGATCGTGCTCGGGATCACATTGGGTTGTTAGCTCAGGACACAAGGTAAGATAATTGTATGTGCCCATAGAGCTATGTTGCTTTTCCTGCTGTGTGTATTGTTTATAGCTAGTATGTCATACATGTGATTGTGACCGACGGCAAGGGCTAGGAACGGCAAAGGCTGAGAGAGGCAGAAGTCAGGAACAGTAGAGGCCGAGAGCGGCAAAGGTTGGGATCTGCGTTAAGCATGTTGAATGCAAGTAGCCAGTGCAAGACCCTCTAAGGGTGCTGTACACACCTACAAGGTTAGGACAGCGAACTTGGTGCCTGATAACGCACCCCGATCGGCGTAGGCCGCTGTTGTTCTGTTGTGCTATTGTGCGGTTATGTTGTTGTGTTGTTGTACTGTTGTGCTGTTATGTTGTTGTGCTATTGTGCAGTTATGCTGTTGTGGTGTTGTGTATTCGAATAGAAACTTGTAAAATGTTTGTTTTCTTTGATCAAGTGTGTATTTGTTGAAATAAATTATTGTATGATGTGCTATGAAGTTCTCTTGCTGGGCCTTGGCTAAGGAGTGCTCTGTGGTGCAGGTAAGGGCAAGGAAAAGGTCGATCAATCATGAGTTGGAGGACATGGAGCAGTGTGTACATATTTGGCCTACCTGGCCGCCACGACTGGGGTATTTTGAGGAGCGTGTTATAAATGTTTGACTTTGTTGCCTAGGTCGACTGTAAAGTAACTTTTGAGTTGTAAATATGTTTCTAAACAGTATTTTGGGATCCCAATGTAACTCGTCCAACTCTTTTATTCCAAAATTTTATATAAATAAGTCTTCATTTTAACTAACCACACTTTTTAATCTAATACCTCGATTAGTGAGCTAAAGTCACATTTTAAAATCACATGGTAACAACTCTAGGGTAGTAGGGTGTTACACTCATCCCTATTTATAATTATTTATTATGTTGTTTGGTATAATTTGACCTATGATATATATGAACTTTCTCTATATAATCCTACTTTTATTTTGACTTAATGAATTTTTGGTTTGTTAGAATGATAAGTATATATGTTTTTTAAATTATGGTATGTCACTTTTTTTCATATATGTATATGCTTTGTTGTAACTCCCCAAAATCTTAACCTCGAGATCTTATTAGAGTAATAATAATTCTAAATAGCTGTAAAATTGAAAACCAAATGATTTATGATGTGTGCTTATTTTATACACTCATTTATGTCTCTTTTATATTGCTTTTGTGTATTTGCTTTAAGCTTTTAAGTGGATTTGACATGTTATGTTTAAGTGTGCAAGAAAAATCTTAATAGATGATTTTGTGGCCAATTTGGAACATCAAGATGAATTTTAAACATTATTAATTTATATTCTGGAAACTCTTCGAAATATAAGTTGTATATTTTTTTTCTCAACTTTCCATAGCTTTTTGAATTATTGAATTTGGAGTTTGGATAAAAAAAAAGTTATGCATATTTTACGGAGCAGTGTCGAAATCGAGGAGCGAAACGAGCTAAAAAATCAATTCTATTGGAAACTGACATGAGACGCACTATTACGCATGAAAAAAGGCGGCATTTCGCCTACACTGCTGCCAGTTACATTTTGCAAGCCACGATTCAAAGCCCTAGGCGCCATTGTGCATGGATTTAGGCTCCATTGCACCTTGCTCATAGATTTCAATTTTTAATCAATTTTAAATTGATTTTTTAGGGTAATTTCTTGTGGGCTATAAATTTACACTTCAGGTTTCGTTAAATGGACTTTTGGAAAATCTTGGAGGTAGAGAATATATTGGAGAACAAGGAGAAGTAGAATTGAACATCTAATCTAGTTTTTCTTCTATTACTTTTCTGTTTAGTTTAATTAGTTATGATCATGACTGTTATTGGTTTAATGTTTGTGATCATGAACTAAACATATTTTCTAGACTATTGATGGAACTATTGTAGATCATTAAATTAAAGTTTTTTTGTATCTCAAAACTCCTAATTAGAGATCCACGATTTCTATGAGTTTCATTAAAAGAACCATTGTAGCGTCTCAAAATCCTAGTTAGATCTAGTACTTTGATAAATGTGTCGAGAGGACACGTGGATAATTATGTGAATTTTATTATCATATGATTGACTATGCATAATTATGTGTATTAAATGTGTTTATACTAGTCATTTTAAAGCCGCGGTTTTTATAATTTTGACCCATTGAGGGTATATTAGTAATTATTATGTGTTATGTGCTTGAGACCACATTATTTTTTTGGATATATGTGATACTCGCCATAAGTGGATCATTTCGGGTATTTTTAGCGGAAAGTCACAACAGGGATAAATGCCCGAATTTGGTCGAGCCTAAGGGTATTTTGGGAAATCCTAGGTTTTTGGGATTATTGGTGAAATGAAACTAAGTGATGGAATAATTATGTTTGATGGATATAAGTTGATAATTGGAGATTAGTGATGAAATTAGAGTTAGGGGTGAGATGACCATTTTTCCCTTGGGGTTAATTTAGTGAAAATTTAAAGGGAGGGGTATTATGGTCATTTAAGGATAGATTTAGTGAGCATATAACCATTTACCTTAGTTTACTTCTTTCACGTTTTCTATCTATTTCTCTCCCAGTCAAGAACACTCTTTAACATTGCAAAGTCCTCAAGAAGTCATGACCTAATTCCTTCAAATAATTGTCCAAGTGTTAAATAAATTCAAACTTCAAGTAGGATTGGCACAAAAGAATCCATCATTATAGGAATTCAAAATTAAATTAGAAGAAAGGTGAGAGTTTCTTTCCCTCTTGCCTTTATAGTGTTCTTAAAGAAACTCTTCAAGATTTAGTTTAATTTTGAAATTTGGTGATATAAAGTTGATTAGATGGGTATATGGATGGTAGAAATGTGTTTACAAATCTGAATGAAGAATGAATTTCAAAAAAAAAAAAAACAAGAAATTTGGGTGCGACCGCGTCAAGTGCCCAAAAATGAGGTTTTGCTTATTTTTGTAGGTGTTGCTCAAAAGTTCTAGGTTTCGATTTGGGGACCTCTTGGGGGCTCAAGGGACGATTTTATTACCGTGTTGAATTTAATTGGAGGCCATGAGAGTTAAGGTTTATTTTTGGAACCCGTAATTGGATATAGTCCCTAATGATCGTATCATTAATGTTGTGACTAGGATTTCTGAGGGGCTCAGGAAAAGAATCGGCCTCGAAGTCATTCAGTCTTCAGCACATGACTCAAGGTAAGAAAACTGGCACATACATATAGAGCAAGGTATTCGCCGCAATATTGATATGCAAACTACTTGAATATTTAGCTAGGGTTATTTTTTATATTTGTATTTGTTGCATCTGGTTGCATTATATGTGTTTATGGTTGATCGACATGGGTTGTACTTGGTGATTATCATTCATAATATAGGTCATGATGGAAAGACCGCTATGGGGGTGTTGTACACTCTTGCCTGGCACATGTTGTAGGCTTGGCGCCCTAGTGAAGCGCCTCGCTCGGCACAGGCCGTGTAAATATTTTATATAATGAAATGAGTTCATTTATTATTTAAGAGGCGTGTTGTTTGTTGTTTATGATTAATTGGATATTTGTTATGCCTTGTTTGGTTTTCTCTGTCGGGCCTAGGCTCTGGGTGCTTTATGGTGCAGGTAAGGGCAAGGGGAAAGTCGACCAGCCATTAGTTGGAGGGCTTCAGAGCGAAGCATACTTGTTCGGCCTGCTCAGCCACCACAGTTGGGATATTTTGATTGACTTAGAGTAAAAGCCCACTTTTATCACTTAGGCCGACTATTTTGAGAACATTAAATGTGATTGCATTTTATTTAAACTCTTTTGGAATCCCTTGTAAATGTTTAAAGTTTTAATCAAAAAATTTATCCTTTTGACCAAAAAATTTAGTACCTAAACATTTATTTAATATTAATTACACTTTTGAGTTCAAATGACTCGCTTAACGAGTTATGCCTAATTTTAAACACACAGTGTAATGGTCATGGATTAGTAGAGTGTTGCAACTTGGTCTCAGAGCTGCCAAGGCTATATGGTTCATGAAGATTAACTGAACATGTACGCTCGCTGCTAAAGACAAGCTCGACACATATTTCTGTGGGTAATGGGTTGAATACCTATGTAACTTTTTATTTGAACGATATCCCTTATTTGCATGCTATAATTGGGAGCATAAAATATACTGATAGGGCCTGGCCCGTGACTGCTATTTGAATATGAAAGATTTGCTTATTAACATTATTATTGCATGTGAGTGTGATATAGGTGTTATTAGAACTATTGTTGCATGTTAATGCTTTATTTGTTTGGTTTTGCATGTGTGATGGTATCTGGATAATGTTATAATGTGTGATAAGATGATTCATTGATTGTGGAAATACTTGGAAGCTATGCCTCCAAGGCGGTCAATCAGACTAGGCGAGGCTAATATCGAGGCCTCATATGATATCCAGGGCCAAAAACCTCCACCTACTCCTCAGAAATGGCAACAGATGTTTGAAGATATGCAAGGCAGGCTTTAGAGACTAGAAGATGAGATCAGATGGTTGAGGAAGCAGGTTCCACCAGGGAATCCTACCCCGCATGTGCCACCTGTAGTGGCACCTATTCTGAGACATCCAGAGGTTGAGAACAGGTGGGAACCATTGTTTAACGGATTACAGAAGCAACACCTATAAACTTTTGAGGGAGGCCCATATCCATTTAGAGCTAAGCACTGGATGGACATCATCAGCTCAATCCTTGATTTTATGATGGTGGCAGGCAACCATAGAGTGGCTTGTGCTACTTATATGTTACGGGATGACACTCAGATTTTATGGGAAGTGGTATCCTAGACTTAGAATTTCGCTATGATGGGTTGGGAAGAGTTCTGGGAACTGTTTAATGAGAAGTATTATAATGACGTAGTTCAAACTGCGAAAATGGATGAGTTTATTAATCTAGTTTAGGCCAGTATGATAGTGACTGAGTATACTCTGAAGTTTGACAGGTTAGCCAAGTTTTCCTTTGACTTTGTGCTAACAGATGTGACTAGGAAAGAGCGGTTTTTTCGGGGGCTGAATGCCATGATATCTTGGGATGTTAGAATTACTTTTGTGCCTTGAGTGACCACATATGCTCAGGTAGTAGAGAAGACCCTTACTGCTCAGGGCGTTGAGGACAAGAGATGGAAAGAGGTTGTTGCTAAGCACGATGCTAGGTGCCTCCTTTTACTAGATCTAGTAGGGGTGGAGGCCCTAGTGATTAGAAGAGAAAGTCGCATATACATTAAGTACCCTCGATTCAGACTAGAGGTTTCGAGGTACTAAGGTTGCCCGTTAGGGTGGGAGTGAGAGCTGGAAGGGTTATCCAGAATTTGCTCGGTGCAGGAGATGCCATTTGGGAGAATTCCATGCCAAGGCATGTTTCCTAAGTGGAGTGGTAGGTAATCTCAAGAAAGACAGCCTGTAGTTGAAGAAAGAGGAACCGAAGAAGGGTGACAATTCGGTTGCAGCTCGAGTACTCACACTAGCTGAGACGCAGGTTGAGGCTACTCCCTCCATGGTAACAGGTCAGATTTCTAGCGCTGGCTCTTCTTATAGAGTGTTGATTGATTCTGGTGCTAAACATTCATTTGTATTCAGTTGAATGATAGACAAACTTAGTATACCTTGTGATGTGTATGTTGTGGGGTTTGGGACTTTGTTGCCTATTGGGGAATTGGTAGTATCTAGGAGCTGGATTTGTTCTTTGTTAGTGAAGGTGGATAATAGGGAATTGATAGTGGACCTAAATGAATTAGTAATGGAGGATTTTGATATGATAGTGGGCATGGATTGGTTAGCCAAGTATGGGGAAACCATTGAATGTAAAAGGAGGATGGTGATGTTTAAGCCTGAGAGAGATGACCCATTTGTGTTTGTGGGTGCGGTGAATGGTCCCCACATTCCATTGATTTCAGCATTGAAGGCTAGAGACTTATTGCAAGGAGGTTCCATAGGATTCCTTGCTAGTGTGGTGGATACCACTAAGGTTGTACCTGTCGGACTAGAGGAGACAAGAATGGTCTGTGAGTTTCTGGATGTGTTCCTAGAAGATCTACAAAGATTGCCACCACATCGAAAGATTGAGTTCGTTATCGAACTGGCACCATGAACAAAATCTGTATCCAAGGTACCTTATAGAATGGCACTGAGAGAATTGAAGGAATTCAAGGTTCAATTACAAGAGTTACATGACTTGGGGTTTATCAGACCTAGTTTCTCACCATGGGGTGCGCTAGTGTTGTTTGTTAAGAAGAAGGATGGATCGTTGAGGATGTGTATCGACTACCAGGAATTGAATAAGCTGACTATTAAGAATAAGCATTTGTAGCCAAGAATTGACATTTTTTTTATCAATTGCAAGGCAATATAGTGTTTTCAAAGAATGATCATTGATTTGGTTATCACCAGCTGAGGTTCAAAAAGGAGGATATTCCAAAGATAGTCTTTTGCACGAGGTACAAGCATTATGAGTTTTTGATTATGTCTTTTGGACAGACCAATGACCTGACAACGTTCATGGATCTGATGAACAGGGTGTTCAAGGATTATTAGGACAAGTTTGGGATTGTGTTCATCGATGACATACTGATTTACTCCCAATTAGAGGCAGAACATGAGGAGCATCTCTGTTTGGTATTTCAGAGGCTGAGGGAACACCGGTTTTATGCCAAGTTCAAGGAGTGTGAGTTCTGTTTGCCCCAAGTAACGTTTGTTGGTCACATTTTCAGTAGCGACAGAATCATGGTAGATCCATCCAAGAAAGAGGCAGTGAGAAATTGGCTAAGGCCAAGGAGTTCTTCAAAGATTAGAAGTTTCCTTGGGTTAGTGGGGTATTATCATAGTTTTGTTGAAGGATTCTCGAGGATTGCAACGCCATTGACTAAGCTGACATGTAACAGCTTGAAGTTTGTTTTGACATATAGGTGCTGGAAAAAAAATTCAGAGTTGAAGTGGCGGTTGATTAGTGAACTAGTACTTAGTCTTCCACCAGATTAGGAAAAGTTTGTGGTCTACTGTGATGCTTCAAGACAGGGGTTAGGTTGTGTTCTGATGTAGGTTGGGAATGTTATTTCCTATGTCTCCAGGCAGTTGAAGGAATATGAACAGTGGTACCTTACTCATGATATAGAACTGGTAGCGATGGTATTTGCATTGAAGGTATGGCGACATTACTTGTATGGGGAGAAGTTCGAGATATACATCGATCATAAGAGTTTGAAGTATATCTTCACGCAGAAGGATCTAAATATGAGATAGAGATGTTGGTTGGAGTTGGTCAAGGATTATTACTGTGAAATCCTCTACAATCTTGGGAAAGCCAATGTGGTGGCAGATGCCTTTAGTCGGAGAGGTCTGGGCAGTTGTTTAGCTCAAAGCAAATATCAGGGAAGTTGGCAGAGGATATGACTACAACGGGAATAGAGTTTGTGGTAGGACACTTGGCAAATATTACCTTGTTGTCTACACTTCTAAAGAGGATAAAGAAGGCTCAGATGAATGATCCTCAACTAGTGAAGCATCAGGAGGGCATCCTAGCGTGAGGGGTTAGGAGTTTATGGTCTCTAAGACTGATATGCTGAGGTACAAGGATAGGATTTGTGTCTTGATAGATGTTAGTATCAAGAGAGAGATTTTGGATGAATCTTATACCACTCCATACTCGCTACATCCAGCCACCATGAAGATGTATCAAGATCTGAAATCTTTGTATTGGTGGCCAGGGATGAAGAAGGATGTGGTTGAATATGTGCCTAAGTGCTTAACTTGTCAGCAAGTGAAAGCTGAACACGAGAGGCCAGCGAGATTACTACATCCCTTCAGTATTCCTGAGTGGAAATCAGAGGATATAACCATGGACTTTGTGGTTGGATTTCCTAGGATGGTGGGACAGCACAACTAAGTATGGATTATCGTGGATCGATATACAAAGTCAACTCACTTTTTTCCTGTGAGTATGAATTATAGTGTAGATCAGTACGTTAAATTTTATGTGAGAGAGATTGTACGATTCCATGGGGCATCGAAGTCCATAGTATCATATCGGGATCTCACTTTTACTTCAATGTTCTGGGGAGGCCTGTAGAACGCTATGGGTACACATTTGAAGCTCAGTATAGTTTATCATCCTCAGATAGATAGGAAATCTGAGAGGATGATTCAGATATTTGAGGACATGCTTTGGGCATGTGTATTGGACTGTGAGGGATGTTGGAGTAAGTATCCTCCCTTGATTGAGTTTTTCTACAATAATAGTTACTAATCGACGATTCGAGTGGCTCTGTATGAGATGTTGTATGGTAGGAAGTGTATATCACCCATCCATCGGGATGACATGGGTGAGAGAAAGTATCTTGGTCCTGAGGTAGTTCAAAGGACCAATGAGGCTATTGAGAATAATAGAGCTCAAATGTTCGTTCCACAAATTAGATAGAAATGTTACAGAAATCCAAAGCGTAGAAATGTGGAGCTCCAGGTTAGGGACTATGTTTTTCTCCAAGTTTCGCTAATGAAAAGAGAAAAAGGGTTTGGGAAGAAAGGAAAGCTGAGCCCTAGGTTCGTTGGACCATTTGAGTGGAGAGGATAAGGCAGGTAGCTTATAGGCTTTCTATGCCTCTAGATTTATCGGGAATCCATAACGTGTTTCATGTATCAATGCTTCAAAGGTATGTGTCGAATACAACAAACCTACTGAGTTGTGTTACCCTGGAGTTACAACATGATTTATCAAATGAGGAGAGACCGGTACAGATCCTCGACAGAAAGGATAAAGTCTTGCGGAACAAGATTATCACCTTAGTGAATGTGTTATGGAGAAACAACAAGGTAGAGGAAGCGACTTAGGAATAAGAGTTGGGTATGGTGGGCCGGTATCTTGAGTCATTCTGGTAAATTTCAAAGACAGAATTTCTATTAGGAGGGGATACTTGTAGCGTCCCAAAATACCTAATGAGATTTAGTACTTTAATTAGCGTATTGGGAGGGCATGTGGGGTAATTATGTGAATTTATTTTCATATGATTGAGTATGCATGATTATGTGTATAAAAAGTGTTTAAAGACTCGCTTTTGTTAAAAAACAGGTTTCTTCATAATTTTTACCAATTGATGTTATATTTGTAATTATTAGTGTTATGTTCTTGAGACCAAATTATTATGTAGGTATAATTGATAATCTGCATGAGTGGATCCTTTCAAACGATTTTAGCAAAAAGTCACAACAAGGATAAATGCTCGGCTAAGGTGGAGCCTAGGGGTATTTTGGGAATTTCTATGACTTTTGGATTCTTGGTGAAATGAAACTAAGTGGTGGAATAATTATGTTTGATGGATATACGTTGATAATTGGATTAGTGGTGAATTTAGAGTTAGGGGTGAGATGCCCATTTTCCCTTAGGGTTAATTAAGTGAAAATTTAAAGGGAGAGGCATTATGGTCATTTGGGGATAGATTTAGTGAGTAGATAACCATTTGCCTTAGTTCATTTCTTTCTCGTTTTTCTCTCTATTTCTATCCCATTCAAGAACATTCATTTACATTGGAAAGTCCTCAAAAAGCCATGACCTAAATCCTTCAAAAAAAATGGTCCAAGTGTTAAGGAATTTAAAACTTCTAGTAGGATTGGGAAAGAAGAATCCATCGTTATAGAAATTCAAAATCAAATCACAATAAAGGTGAGAATTTCTTTCCATCTTGAATTCATAGTGTTCTTGAAGAAACTCTTGGAGATTTAGTTTAATTTCAAAATTTGGTGATTTAAAGTTATTTAGATGAGTACATGGATGATAGTAATTTTTTTGCAAATATGATTGAAGCATGAATTTGAATGAAAAACAAGGAATTTCGCCTAATTATGAATTGGGTAAAAATGGGTTCTTGGAACCCTAGAATTCTAATTGGTGCTTATTAGTTGTAATTAAAGGTGTGGCTAAGGTCTAGTGGTTGTATGTCAGCTGTATAATTGTTTTATGGCTTAAATTTTGTGCTTGGAACTGGTTAGAGTTTGTTTGTGACCGATTTGGGGTCAAAAATATCGCAAGTATAATTTTGAATGTCTGGACTCGCGTTACCATTTCTGAGCCACTAGCGCGGCCGCGCCATCTGGAACCTAAAAAATTTATGTGGTCGCACCACTAGTCCCTAATGATCATATCATTAATGTTGTGACTAGAATTTCTGAGGAGCTCGGGAAAAGGATCGCACTCAAGGTTGTTCATTCTTAAGCACATGACTTGAGGTAACAAAACTGGCACATACACATAGATCAGCGCATTGGCCCCAATATTGATATTCAAACGGTTATAACCATATTCTTGAGTGTTTAGCTAGGGTTATGTACCCTTTTTCAGGATCTTGGAATTTAAATCTAGATGCATGCTTCCTATTATTTTACCAAAATCATATTAGTAACATAGAATAACATGGCATCAGATTCATAAATTAAAGACAAACACAAAGATGTAGAAACTTACAAATACGCACGGAATAATGACTCATGCCTTTAGATTCTCTAACCTTTGATTGCTTGTGGTAGCAAGGTATTGCAACGAATTTGAACTGCTTAGATTATGCAAAAGTCTTCCGAGCCTATCTCTAAATCAAGTCTAACAACGAGTGGGAAAGTTTTTAACACATGAGATACAATTCAAGAGGGATGAACAAGAAAATGAGTGGCCAAGAAATGATTAGACTGTCTAGGTTTTCACTTACCCAATGAATCAACTGAGACTATCTTTTTTTTAAAGCCCTAGATATCACATTCCTTATATAGGCCACTTAATGGGATTTATGTAATTTTAAATTTAAAATTGAATTTAAATTTACATTAATTAAACTAATAAATAAAAAAATCAAAGCCTTGGGCCTAAATTCTAAATCTCTTTTTTTATTTATTTATCTTTCAATCAATTAAATAGTTAAATAAATAAATCCTTATTCAAATTAACTAATTATAATTTAAAACTAGATTTAATATTATGTAACACCCTCGATAATCAAGGTCGTTACACAGTGTGATTAAAAATGTGCAAGACTTGCTAATCAAGTCATGTAGTTGAAAACGTGATTCTAAAGTCATAATCAGGTTAGGGTTAAAATATTTTGGTCATAAATAAATAAATTTCATTTAAATAAACATTTGATAGATAGGATCCTAAAAACAAGGTTTAAAGGACAGTTTACAAAATTACAAAGGTTATGTACAACCACAAGCCATTCTAACAGAAAAATAGGCATTTTAGGTTCTCTTATCCCTGTACCATCCCTCAGCCGTAGCGGCCGAGCAGCTAGCTATGTACATTTCGGCCCCAGAGCTCTCCAACTCAAGATTGGTCCACCTTTCCCTTTCCTTTACCTGCACCACGTAGCACCCATGAGCCAAGGCCCAACAAGAAAACCATAATGCAGCGCATAAACAATATAGACAATCAAATCATCCATAAAGCTATTGACCAGGTATATAGCATGCCATAACGGTCATCTAATCAGCGAGGTCAATCAATTATTCATAATCCATTTATCTCAGTATTAAACAAGCTATACACATCAGACAACAATGATAACATAATAATATTAATCACACAATACTCAAGGTCGATGCCCTTAGGCCGCACCCTTTGTTTAACCCACTGTCTTCGACTCGCTTAGGCCGAGCTCAGTGATTATTTAGCTAACCTCAGCAACCAATGGCCGAGTCGCGTCCTATGCGCAAATATCAATTCTGGCACTCTTAGGCCGTTTATTTCATGCTCACATGGCATACCACAATCACACAACATATGCATTCAAATACAAGGAATCTCAGTCCCACACAATCACATAAGGGTGCAGTTTTCTTACCTTTAATTCTAAGTGCTTTGGTTAATAAAGACGACCCTCGAGCATGATCCCATCCCGATCCCTAAAGTACTTCTAGTCACAACCCATAAATCACACTTCGATCAGTTTAAATTCCAAAGGAAAATCCGGGGACCAAACTCATGCTCTCTATATCTCTAATTCCCCCAAACGAAGTGGTGAAACTGTCCCCCTGAGCCCCCAAGCAAAACCCTAAAAAGTTCCCAAAAACCAAGTTCAGAAGGCTGAGTAGTGCTACAGTGCTACCTGGTGGGCGATACAGCACTAGAGTTAGAGACTTAAGCCCCCTCATAAATGCAGCCTAGCGTTGTAGTGCTCCTAACCTAGCGCTACAACGCTATCACCAGATATGCAAATTTCGGGGTTTCTCTCCTCGAACTTTCTCGAGCCAAAGCTCCAAAAATCCACTCCAATCATCAATCAAACACAAAA
The DNA here is from genome assembly GCF_963169125.1 of Humulus lupulus. NCBI lineage: Eukaryota > Viridiplantae > Streptophyta > Magnoliopsida > Rosales > Cannabaceae > Humulus > Humulus lupulus. The sequence goes on from NC_084799.1 coordinate 150,480,910, forward strand.
TTGAGTCCATGAATCACTATATCTCATCCAACACAACCTAATAACACCCAAAATCTAGCTAAGAACCTCACCAAACACATAAATTGAAACTGAGCTTGAAGTTCAAGAACACCAACTGAAAACCAGAAAACGCAGAACAATCAAGGGCATAAATTATTACCTTAGCTGGATGAATCCAACCCTAGGTTGTCTTCAATGTCCTTCCAAGCTTTAATTCTTCAAATTCCCAAGCTTAAATCCTTAAACTTCAATCCAAAATCCAACTCAGAAATCAACCTCAACAAAACTCAGCGAACTCAAAAACCTTAAACCTTACCTCAACTTGGGAGCTTAATTCAACCTACACTCCTTCCATTACTCCAAAGATCAAAGCCCCAAAGCCTAACCTAGACTCCTCTTGAATTCTCAGCTTCAAAATCCACAAGGGAGAGTGAGAGAGGGAACAATCGTGAGAGAGGGAGATGGGTGAGCAGAGAGAGTGAGCTGTGATCTTTTTCCTTCTTTCCTTCCTTGATCATTTTGAATTCTTCTATGTTTTTTCCTAACACAAGACTTAGTATATCCTTAGACTTAGGAAAGACCATTTTGCCCTCCCAAAATAAAACTAACCTTTAACTTAATCTAGGGGTATTATGGTCATTTGTACTCAATTCCCACTAATTCCTCGAGTGTTCCTAATATTTACCACTTAAATTCCATCATCCAATTAATCATCTATTATTTACCCAATGTCTAATAATCTCCAATATATTTCCTAAATTCCCAAAAATACGCCAGGCTCCCCCGAGCCGGGTATAAATCCCCGCCATGACTATTTCGCCAATCTGCTCACTAGGATCACCTTGTGCCGAATAATCCAAATACATCTACATAATAATGTGGTTTCGCACTAATATCACATATATATACACATTTATGCCTTCAACGGGCCAAAATTACAAATATGCCCTTATAAGCTAAACAAGGCCCACATGCATATCTAATACTCATAAATATGCATTTCACATATCCATATAATCATGCATTTAAATCATTTAAATCACACATAAATAAACTATGCCCTCCAGGCACGCTAATGAAGGCCCTTAAGCCTTGTTAGTGATTTTGGGTCGTGACATATTATTTCTTTATATTGACACCAATTTATCAATATTAAATTGCCCAAAGATTCTCTTTTATTTCCAAATTCTTATTGCATGTAAATATCACTAAATTGACCTAGTCAATTTGATATTTTCCAAAACACAAATATTTTATCCATTGTTATAACCACTACAGACAGTCAATCCCTTATTGATGACTTACTAACAAGTCGGGTGCAAATTACTGTTTTACCCCTCATTTGTATTTTATCCTTAACTCCCACTGAGTCCATTGTAAATGATAAATCTGTGAACTTAATCACATATATGAGCGCTCATTCAATTAGCCTTTTAGACTAAGCTATGAAGGAAGTCATATTTTCACCTCTCATATACAAGCTATAGATTTCATATCTATGAAAAATACCCCCACTCAATTACACTACTAAATCTCCAAGATGTAAGTATGGGCTAGACTGTATGGTATGCTGGTAATGAACAAGTTAAAAGATTGAAATAATATAATTAGCATAATATTACCACTCATAATTAAGATCAACTTGACCTATGGTCAACGTTGTGACATTGATTAGATTCGATAACAATGATGCTTGATTATCTATCAATAATCAATATCGGTCCAAGTCCAATGTACCCGTATACATCCGATCTTATCTCCTTGGTCAATGTCTTGGATAAGACATCACACCCAGGGTGTATAAGATCATATCATAGATTACTAGAATAGTGAAAATCCAATGCACTGACTTAATCTTAGGACTCGTTCTTTTGAACATATAATTACAATTATAATCCACTTTGACCTAGTCACTATAATTGTAACTATTTATATGTTCGATATTTTACAAATTTTTGTATTATTTTAATAATCATGAAATAAAACAAGCAAGCAATATGATCATTAAACTAAATGATGTCTACTTCTTTTATTGACAATATAAAATCACATTACATGTCCGTCATGGTTTTATAAGGGCATAAAACGCAACACCCTTGTTTTATATTTGTATCTGTTGCATTTGGTTGCATTATATCTGCTTTTGGTTGATCGACATGGGTCATATTCAGTGATAATCAAGCGAAATGTAGGGTCGTGATGGCAAGGCCACTATGGGGGTGTTGTACACACTCGCCTTGCACAGGCCGTAGGGGGGGCGTCCCACTGATGCACCTCGCTTGGTATATGCCTTGTAAAAAAATTATATACTGAAATGAGTTCAATTATTATTCGGTGAAGCATATTGTTTCCATTTTATGTTTAACTAGATATTTATTATGCTTTGTTGGGTTTTCTTCCTAGGCCTTAGCTCACGGGTTCCCTATGGTGCAGGTAAGTGCAAAGGGAAAGTCTACCAGCCATGAGTTGGAGGGCTTTGGAATGACACATACATGTTCGGCCTGCGCGACCACCACGGTCGGGATATTTTCAGAGACATAGAGTAAAAGTCGAATTTTGTCGGTTTGGCTGACCATTTTGAGCACATTAAATGTGATTATATTTTATTTAAACTATTTTAAGATCCATTTTAAATGTTTAAGGTTTTAATGGAAAGTTTTTATCTTTTGACCAATAATTTTAGTACCTAAACCTTTATTTATTCTTAATTACACTTTTGCGTCCAAACAACTCGCTTAACGTGTTAAGCACCATTTTAAACACAAAGTGTAACAATCATGGATTAGTAGGGCATACAACCTTATTGTTTAATAAATTCTTCTTTAATTAATATTGAATAATTAAGAATAATTTCATTTACACTTGAGAATGGTAGATGATTTAAATTAGGGTTCTTTTAATTACAAATTAGGGGAGTAGATTGGGATACTTGATAAATTAAGATTCGTAATATTAAAAATAGAAATTTATATTCTAGGTTTACATTCTCTAATTTTTTATTCGTACATCGTTTCTATATGTTGTTCTTTTATTCATGTCGTTAAGCATTTTATTTTTTTATTTCTCTAATTAAAATTAAAGGCTTAAGAGTTTTGTAATTAGCAGATTAATAAATCAATCAATGTGTGTTAGACATCCTTTTTAATAAAAACTATACTATAATAACGCCATAGGCTTGCAGTAATAAAATATGTATAATGTTTTTGGTGCTGTTGCCGAGGATTGAAAATTTTTAACTGCTGCTAATATTATTTTCACAAGCCTTTGTTTTACATTAGAGTTCATTTTTATTTTTTTCTAGCTTTATTGTTGCTCTTGAATTGTGCATAGTTTATGTGAAAAGTTAGAAGCTTTACTCCAATTGTACCTTTTGATCCTAAAATTGAAGGTGCACTCAAAATGATAAGGGCAAGACAAATGTTATTTTCCATAGTAACAATCAAGGAGACAACAATGTTGATGCTAATGTTGGTGGAGCTAAGATCCAAGAAAATCTACCCCCACAACCACAACAACAAAGGGTAGTTCGTGATTTATGTATGCCCGTTTTTAATGAAAACCTCACTAGAATTGATAATCCCGCCATTGTTGCCAATAATTTTGAGATGAAGGCAACATCTATAAATATGGTGCAACATGATCATTTTAGGGGTATGGCCACTAAAGATCCTAATATTCATCTAGCAATTTTTTTGGAGGTGTATGCTACAGTAAAGATCAATGGTGTTTCTAATGATGCTATTAGGCAGCGTCTCTTTCATTTCTATCTAAGGGATAGAGGATGGAGCTGGATGCAATCTCAATCACAAATATCCATTACTACATGTGATGAAATGGCAAGAAAATTTCTAGTGAATTTTTTCCCTCTATCAAAATATGCTCAATTAAGAAGTAATATAGGAAGTGCAGAAAGCTTGACTTTGAACAGTTTTATGAGGCTTGGGACTGGTTCAAGGATTTACTGCGTCGCTGACCCCAACATGGTTATGAAAACTGGATGCAAGTGCAGATCTTATATAATGGGTTGAATGGTCCAATCAATACTATAATAGATATTGCTGCTGGAGGTGCATTATTGGGAAAGACTACTGATGAAGTATTTAATTTGATGGAGGAAATGGATTTGTAACGTCCTGCGTTTCAGGTACCTTGAAACGACTCGGGTCGGGATTGTTTTCCCTGAGTTCAGAATATTATTTTAAATAATATTATATATATTTGGAATTTATTTCCATGAGTTATTGCTAGCCAAATTATGAATTTTGTGTTTAAAAGTCAAGATAAGACTTTCGGTCTTGGACCGACACAAAAACTCTAATCGGGTAAAAATCTCAGAAAATAAAATGAAAAACTATGGCAACTATATTTTGGGCATAAAATACATTCATAAAAATTAAAGTTAGGTCAAAAATAATAAATGAAAGAGGAAATTCAAATTTTAGGGCATTTTTTGTTAAATGGTTAATTTTACCTGTTGACCCTCGATTTGGTGAACGACACGGAGTCAACTAAAACGATAAAAATGAGGTGAAATAAAGATCAAAAAGATAAACGACACCAACGATTTATAGTGATTCGACCCCAGTTATGGTAATAGCCTACGTCCACTTAGTGTTCTTGTTGATGCAAAATCCCAAAAACTATGATCAATGAACTAGGGTTCACAAGTTTCACCAGCTTCGGGTTGACTACAATTTTGGTTGATAAAAACACTATAATTCTCTCTCATAATTCTAAATTTCAAAAAGTCCAAAAGTCAAAGTCCTCTCTCTTGATCCCTTTGAATCTTATTTATAGGCTCAAGGATTTCTACATGGGCTGATGGGCCTTAATTACATTTAATACAGGCGTTTCTAAATAATAATGGAAATCACAATTATTATATAAATGCAAAAATTACATATCTGAAGGAAATATATGAAATGCTGTGACCAGACTAGTCGCCCATAAAATATGATGTCTGCTAAGTGAATTCTCTTCTGGTCGATGGTCGAACAGATCATACTCACTTAAACGGTCATGTGTATCCCACGTGTATGTTAGCTCTGCCACGTCACTAGATAGTCCTTTTTTGGGTAAACATTTGCCCCCCAAGTTTATTTTACTGTGACCAGCATATAATAAACTTAATCGACCAACCTTCCATTTGAATTGTCACATCTGTCAGTGCCTTTTTGAAAAAGTAGCTAATCATGGCCGTTGCAGTTTCCCAAAAGCGTTCTGACGGATAACACGATTCCCCACGTTTCGAAAACTTACCCCCATCATTACCTTTTTAACTGTGCCATGATGAGTATAAAAAGCCCACTCGTCTCATTTTTTACCCTTTACCAAACTTCCCTTTCTCAAGAACTCGAAAGAGAAAACCAAAAAAGCCTAGAAAATTTTGATGATCCGAGGCGTGTTTGTCTAGTCCCAAGCACCAACATTCGGAACTCTTTTCTGCAACTCAAGTAAATTTCCTTATATCCTTGTCTCTTTTATACCGTGTAAAATAAATTTCACGAAGTTTTTGGTATTCGGATATGAGTTTTTGAATGTTCTTGAGAAAAAGTTTCGGGGTGATTGGGTTCGTAGTCAGAAAGATGACAAGATAGGATTTTCGAGTGGTAAAAACATTAAGTGAGGCTTAAAAATCAATGTGGGAATTTAGAATATTGTTTAAGGGCCCAAAATCAAATTAAAAATTCAATTTTTATGCTTTCGGAAAAATCTAGGTTTTTCCCGCTTGTTTTCGGAGTCGAAAAATTTTTCCAAAAAAACTTTTCACTTCTGCTCTTCAATCCGTTTTTCCAAAATGTTTTCATGCTTTTAGTGTTTACGTTAGAATGCTACTGGTCATATAAAAGCTTAACTTTTATACACGAGGAACATTATCCCAACTTTCACTATTCTTCTATTTGTTGGCCGCAGATTCTCATCTCCCCTTTTCTGTTCACAGATATTCATGCATGATCCTTGGAGAGGTGAGAGGTCAATCGATGAAGATCTTCTTGCGCTGTTGATCAAGGATCAAGAAAAACTGTCACCGCTATTTTCAGAAGTACCATTTTCACAACAACACCCAGCGACCAGCCCTCCGACCAGTCCACCAAACATGGGTCATGTGAAATATACTGCTTGTAGAAAAAAGAAAACAATAAACCCTTCTTCTAACCAGTTTTCCCCTCATACTGAAGACCCTTCTTCTAACTCCCAACCTGTAAACACTGCACCACCAAAAATCCAACCTAAAGCCCGACCTCGCGATGGCCTTAGGCCAGACGTCGAATGGTACGTTGCGCCTCCTAGCATCATATCAGCGAGGATGGTGAACAACTATCTCAAGAAGCACAGTCTTCCTGGGATAACCCTAGTCAAACCTACATTCAACCAGAGGGCAAACGTACCCGGAGGCGCCTTCAGTGCCTGGTCGAGGTACCACATCGAGGCATGGGCAATCTTGCCTCTACACGAATTTTTTCTAGGGGTGGCCAATTATTTTGAGGTTGCCCCTTTTAAAATTACCCCCAATGGATATAGAGTACTATCAGCACTCTATATCCTGTACAATAATAAAAAATGGCCTGTGCCTACACCACATGAGATCAACTACCTGTTCGATCTTAAGTCCAACTCCAACCACAACAACACGGGGTTCTTTCACTTCTACCACCAAGAGCCTGCCCGTACCTTTCTGAGCGACATCACCTACAAATCCAATGTAGGGAAGTACTTCCAGGAGTATTTTCTTACGACAGACCTGGTCGCCGATAACCTGACCTTCACTCGAGGAGGTAAACTTCTTAATTATTGGTCATTTATTTTCTGCTAGTTTGTTTTTCTCCATCCTTAGAACTTTGATGTTACGTTTAGGTCCATGGTATCGACCAGATCCCACTCCAGAGATGGAGATACGGGCCGCAGCCTTAGCCAGCTTGACGAACATCGAGAAGAGCGTCAAGGAGCTGGTCACTGAAAGCAACTTAAGGCTGGTCGGCCTCTTGGCCCTTCACCAGGAAGTGAGGGAGTCCACCGCGGGGAGTGCTACTAGAGAAGCAGTCCTCGAGCAGCAATAGGGTGTGTCACAACCCCCGAGATGGCAGGCAACAGAAGTGACCATCACGGAACCTTCCAGCATCCCACGGGCTACTGTTGCCCCTACCCAACATGGGAAAGGCAAGCAAAATCTTCCAGAGTACCCTGAGCCTGTACTCGAGTCTTCTGATGAGAACGGTACTGACTTCTCACTTTTAGACAACTTGACCATTCCTTGTCATTTATTTGACGGGGATAGCAACTTTAGATTTGCGATCAATAGTTTAAATTCATATGTCTTCAAGGCAGAGAGTGAGTGTAGCAGTAGTTCCATAAAAATGTATCGATCAGTAATAATAGCTCAGGTATATTACTTAGAATTTCCCATGCTATTATTCCCTTGCTTTTTTAAATAAGTTAATTTATATTGTCTAATTGTTTTTTTTTTCTATTCTGCACTCATGCCTTCCAGAGAAGCCTTTGACTTGTACAGCAACATCAATGCCAAAGCTCCTGCAAGCAGGAAGAGAGGAAGCAAGAGACACCTTGGGGAAAGCAGTAGCGACCCCTCCACGAAAAGGGCTTGGACTGAGGATCCTCCTGCACCACCACCTTCCAAAGACACGACCCCTCCTCCATCTCCCCTCGACCCGACTCCTCCAACTTCTCGCAACCCAAGTCCTCCTGGTCAGTTAGGAAAGACTCAGGTCGAGGCTATCCTGAACACGCATATAGCTCGACTAACGACAAGCTGAAGAAACTATCAAGACACTGGCGTAGCGAGGAAGCCTTCAGCAACGTCTCCTCGATGAAGATGACCAAATTTTCATCTGCACGCTGAATGAAGTACTCAGTGTAAGTTGCCATTTTTGTTGTGCTTTAGTTGTCTATCTTGCCCTTTTATTCATACTAACAACATTACTTTTTCTCTGATTGCAGGGAGTTCTGACCATGAGTACTGGTTGGCGTCGCTCGGAGGAGATTGTTGCCAGGCATGCTGAAGAGATTAAGATAGTTGAGGAAAGACTCTCCGAGTAGCTCAAGGCGGTCGAGGCCAGACATGCTGAGCAGCTCAAGGCGGTCGAGGCCAAACATGCCTAGCAGCTGAGAGCGACCGAGGAGAAAAATGCTAGCTTGAGCGAGGATCTGAGGAAATACAAGGAGGCATTGGTCAAAATCACTGAAGCCAAGGAGAAGTATAAGGAGGCTTCAGTGTTGAACTTTAAAGAGGCATCCAAGCTTCAGGATGACCTAACGATCAGCAAGAAAGAAACCGCCGAGCAGGAGGAGCGCGTCAAAATGCTCGAAGAAACTAACGCTCGCAACCTGGAGAAGTTCAAGGGAGCGACATTCAACTTCTTCAACATGTTCTGGAAGAGCAACCCTGGGTGAACTTTGACAATCTCTCAGAGCATATTAAGCAGACCGAACTGGCAATGTGCACTGCTCGCATGGAAGAAGAGAGGAAAGCTCAGGAATCCTCTGAGATCTCTTTGGCGACAGGCATTGACGGCGTTGACGAGGATGCTGGGACAACAGTCGACCAACAATCCAAACAAGAGCCTCTTGTTGCTTATGTTGCTTAGTAATTTTATTTATTTTTATTTGTACCCAGGACATACGAACCACGGTTCGTGATGTTAAGACAATTTTCGTTGCGTAGGGCAGCTTTCTTTTAATTAGTAATTACATCCAAGCAGAAATTGTTAGCAGTGTAAAACATTTCACTTTGATATTATAATATTTGTTAATCATTATAACATCTACTCGTATGACCGAACTTAGCATAGCACTTTATTTTGATTTAAAAAAAATTAAACAAAATTTTGAAAAATACTCTAATTATCGTAGTATGCTTTCCCTTATTTTTCTCATGTGTTTACATATGTCTGCTCCTTGCTTAGTACCTTATATGCCCCCCAAGTGATTAAGGAGCTTAGGGTTCTCGGTCACTTGACATGACCAAGTCCTGTTCAAACAATACTGCTCGCGAACTTATAAAAAATGATTATATAGCAAAACAACACACATAATGAGCAAATACTTGTAATAAATACAATAATCGGCAAGAATAACTAGCGCGCGCACAGTTCCTTTTATTTCTCGTAATAAATTAACAATTGTGTCTGTACGAGTGATCAAAAATTGATCTTACACTTATAAGCGACTAGTCATATCACTGACTAACCCTTGTTCATAAACTTCTAAAAAGTAAAATTAATACAAGACAGTTCTTTAAAAAGAACTGTTTATTGATAATACTTGCGCAGGTGTTCTCCATTCCAATAGCGAGGAATGCGATCTCCATTCAAGCGAGAAGTTTATAGGTGCTTGTTTGGAAGACTTCGTCAATTTGATACAGACCCTCCTAGTTAGGTCCAAGCACTCCGGCAGCTTGATCGCGGGTGTTAAGAAAAACTCTTCTAAGTACCAAATCTCCCACGTTAAATTTTCTTTCACACACTTTAGAGTTGAAATACCGAGAGACCTTTTGCTGGTAAGCAGCTACTCAAGTTGAGCTTGCTCGCGCCTTTCATTAACCAAGTCCAAAGATTCCATCAATAACTGACTGTTGGTACTCTGATCGTATGCCAACCTTCTATGCAATGGTGGATCTACTTCAACAGGCAACATGGCTTCATATCCATAGGCCAAAGAAAATGGAGTATGGCATGTTGTTGTTTGATGGGATGTTCTATACGACCAAAGGACTTCTGGTAGTTATTCTGGCCATGCCCCCTTTACTTCTTCAAGCCTTTTCTTCAGGGTGTCCTTCAAGTTCTTGTTGACAGCGTCAACCTGTTTGTTTGCTTGCGGATGAGTTACCAATGAAAAACTCTTGATAATCCAGTGCCTCTCGCAAAAATTAGTGAAGAGATAACTGTCAAATTGCGTGCCATTATCTGAGACACTTTTCCTTGGAAACCCATACTGACACACGATGTTCTTGACCACGAAATCTAGCACTTTCTTGGTCATTACTGTTGCAAGTGGCTCAGCTTTGGCCCACTTTGTAAAGTAGTCAACAGCAACTGCTGCATACTTGACATTGTCTTTTCCTGTGGGTAAAGACCCGATCAGATCAATCCCCCATACTGCCAATGGCCACGGGCTTTGCATCTGTTTGAGCTCATTTGGGGCTGCTCGAGGTATTTTGGAGAACCTTTGACACTTGTCACATTTTCACACAAAATCCATGGAGTCTTCATTCATGGTAGGCCAGAAGTACCCTTGTCATAAGATTTTCTTTGACAAACTTTGCCCCCAATTTAATCTCCGCAAAAACCTTCATGAACTTCTTCCATTAGTTTCTTGGCCTTTTCCTTAGAAACACACCTCAACAGTGGCATCTAGTACCCTCTTCTATACAAAATTCCATCGATCAGAATGAATCGAGCCGACTGCCTCTAGAGCGTTCTTGCTTTGTTTCCTTCCGCTGGCAGCACTACTTTCTCAAGGTATCTAATGAAAGGTGTCATCCACGTGTCTGTCGCTTGGATCATCATTGAAGACTCCTCTGCTTGAATACTTGTTGCTGAAAAATGCTCAACCGGCACTATGTTCAAGGTGTCAGCATCCTTTGCGCTTGCTAATTTGGCCAAAGCATCAGTATTTGAGTTCTGATCACGAGGTACTTGCTGGAGTGTATACTTTTCAAATTGTTCTAATAAGTCCTTTGCTCTGTTCAAATAAGCAACCATCCTGAGACCTCGGGCTTGGTACTCTCCAATAATTTTATTAACCACCAGCTGGGAGTCACAGTAGATCTCAAGAGACTTTATATCCATGTCCTTGGCTAATATTAATCCTGTGAGTAGAGCTTTGTATTTGGCTTCGTTATTGGATGCTGTAAAGTTGAATCTAATTGCACAATGGAATCGATGTCCTTCTGGGGTAATCAAGATTAGTTTTGCTCCAGCATTGTGCTCGTTGGAAGAGTCGTCTACGAACAATTTCCACGCAGGAGTTTGACTTTGGACTTCAGACTCATCTATTAGCTCAGTATCCTGGATTCCAGTGAATTCTGCAACAAAGTCTGCTAGAGCCTGTCCCTTCACAGCTGCTCGTGGAGGATAGGAGATATCAAATTGCCCAAGTTCGACTGCCCATTTTAATAATCGACCAGCAGCTTCTGGTTTCTGCAGGACTTGCCGTAATGGTGATCGGTAAGTGCCACGATGGGGTGAGTTTGAAAGTATGGTCACAGTTTTCTGGAGGCCACAATCAAGCAATAGGCTAATTTCTCAATGGGCGGATACCGCAACTCTGCTCCTACCAGCCTCTTGCTTATATAATACACAACATTTTGGACATGATCCTCCTCTATGATCAAAACTTTGCTAGCAGCATATTCTGTGATTGCCAAGTAGATGAACAAAGTATCTTTTTTGACCGGTTTGGATAAGATCAGTGGTTGTGACATATGAGACTTTAGCGCCTGGAAAGCCTTCTCGCACTCTTATGTTCACTCAATCTTATTGTTGCCCCTTAGTAGATTAAAAAATGGAACGCACTTATCCATTGATTTAGAAATTAATCTACTTAAAGCGACAATCCTTCCCGTTAGGATTTGAACATCTTTAATTTTGGCAGGCGACTTCATCTCGATCAGGGCCTTGATCTTTTTGGGATTAGCTTCAATACCTCACGAGTTTACTATGAATCCCAAAAAATTTCCCGACCTAACACCAAATGATCATTTGAGGGGATTTAGCTTCATCTAAGATTTGTTCAAGATGTTGAAGCATTCTTGCAGGTCCTTGATGTGCTCTTCTACCTTCTTCGACTTGACCAGAAATTCATCGACATATACCTCTATGTTAACACTAATCAGCTCTTTGAACATGTGGTTGACCAATCGCTGCTAAGTTGCACCAGCATTTTTCAAACTGAAAGGCATTACTTTGTAACAGTAAAGCCCTGTATCAGTTTGAAAGCTAGTGTGATCCTCATCAGGTGGATGCATACTAATTTGATTGTACCCAGTGTATGCATCCATGAATGATAAAATCTCATGCCCTGAAGTGGCATCGACCAGATGGTCGATCCTTAGGAATGGGAAACAATCCTTTGGGCAGGCTTTATTGAGGTCTGTAAAATCCACGCATGTCCTCCACTTGCCATTCTGCTTGGGAACCAGTACAGAATTAGAGACCCAAGATGGATAAAATGCTACCCTGATGAATCTTTTCTCCTTTAGCTTCTCGAATTCCTCTTTTAACGCCTTCGATCTGTCTTTGTCGAGCAGCCTCATTTTTTGTTGCACTGGTGGAAATTTTTTGTCTATATTCAAGACATGGCTGATAACTACTGGGTCAATTCCAACCATATCTTTATGCGACCAGGAAAATACCTCCTGGTTCTCCTTCAAAAATTCTACTAGTTTCTTCTTTGTCGTTGTCTCTAAATTTTTACCGACTTTCACAACCCTGGTCGGATCTGCCTCTTTAAGTTGGACCTCCTCAAGGTCCTCCACGGGTCCCACACCTTCTTCAAAATTCCCAAAGTGAGGATCTAAATCTCTATCCTCACTTTGGGCAACACCCTATTTGGTGACCTGTTCACCTGATTGGGCTTGTACTTCATTTACCAATAGCAACCTTTTCTCAGCTTTTTCCCCCGATCCGCCCTTTTTTGCCTTGGTGATTGAGGAATTATAACATTCCCGCACTTCTCGTTGGTTTCCTAACACGCATCCTACCCCTACGTCAGTTGGAAACTTCATGGTAAAGTGCCAGACCGAGGTCACGACTCGTAGGTCGACTATAATAGGCCTCCCAATCACAACATTATATGTAGAAGGACAATCAACTACTATGAAAGTAGTGAGTAATGTAATGTTCGCAAGTGCAATCCCTGCTATGACTGGAAGCCTGATCGACCCTGTCGGCGTGAACCCTTCGCTAGAAAAACCATAAATGGTTTGGTTGTATGGCTCCAAATCTTGCACTGACAACTTCATCCTCTCCAGTGAAGATTTGTACAGGATGTTGACTAAGCTTCCTGTATCCACCAATACTCACTTGACCATCATATTAGCGATCTGGACATCCATGACCAGAGGATTCGAATGGGGAAATCAAACATGCTGAGCATCAAGCTCAGAGAAAGTTCATCAGTTCTTCCTCTGTTCGAGCTTTTTTGGGAGTTCGCTCCTGTATGTCCAGTATTTTAATGTCCTGGTCATGAAGTAAGGTTCAGGCATACCTTTCCCTTGCCTTCCCACCATCACCCGCCAAGTGCGGGCCACCGCAAATGGTCAGCAATGTACCAGCAACTGGACCTTGCTATAAAAGGGGCGAGCGTTGGCGTACAGGTGCCTGCTCGTTGCCTCCTTGAGCCTCTCGCTGAGAACCTCCAGCAACTCGTACATATCTTCTCAAGTGTACTTGTCTGATAAGGAACTCAATCTCATCTTTAAGCTGGTTGCACTCATTGGTGTCATGTCCATAGTCGTTATGAAAATGACAAAACTTGGTTGTATCTCTCTTGGAGATATCTTTCCTAATTGGGGCTGGTCACCTGAAGGGAACAGTGGTGTGATTGGCTTGATACACTTCTACTCTGCTGTCGTCTAGGGCTGTGTAATTGGTGAACCTTGACTCATATCTGTTACTTTTAGGGCGCTTGTTTTTAGATGTTGAAGGTTCATGGTTTGCCCTTTTACCTCCATTTTCAAATTACTTTTTCCATTTCCATTGGGTTTCTCAGACCCATTGGCAGCTTTGGTGGGATCTTCTTTCGGACCCTTTTCATCTGCGAGCGAATTTTCTTCGTTGGCAATTGCCTCCTCGAGCTTGATGTACCTATCTGCTCGGTCCAGAAATTCTTGGGTGCTTTTTACCCCATTCTTTCGCAAATTGATCCAGAGGGATGAATGGCGCCGTACTCCAGCAGTAAGATCCATCATCTTTCCTTTGTCACCAACTATTTTAGCCCCAATAGTGGCTTGCATAAAACGTTGGACATACTCCTTCAAGGTTTCTCCCTCCTTCTAGCGTATCTCGACCAACTGGTTGGCCTTGGTCGGATGTACTCGACCAGCATAAAATTGTTCGTAAAACTCCTTCATGAACATTTCCCAAGATATTATGCTAGATGGAGGGAATTGGAAAAACCACTATTGCGCAGTATCAGACAAGGTGGCTAGAAAGATTCTGCACCGAGCGTCGTCTCACACCTTTTGGATATCCATTTGTATCTCGAATTTTTTCACGTGAGATACAGGGTCTTCTAATCCAGTGAATTTAGGCAAGACCGGCATCTTAAATTTGCTCAGGGTCTCGGCCATTGCTATTCTTTGCACAAACGGAGTGCCTCTTCTCCAATCGTATTCAATGTGGGATGTCCGGCTCCCCACTAGTTGCTGGACGACCTAGTTTAAAGCATCGAGTTGGGACTGCACCACATCTGGCACTACTGGAGTAACTGGTGCTGGAGGTGCACACTCGTCATGTCTCTTTCTTCTGTCATTAAGAACATGTAACGCCCTGGATAACCAAGACCGTTACACTGTGTGTTTAAAAATAGTGCAAGACTTGCTAATCAAGTCATTTAAACAAAGTGTGAATTCAATGTCATCAACAGATTAGGAATAAAAGATTTTGGTCACAAATAGGCTATTTTCATTAAAAATGACAGTTTAACACATGGAAACTCAAAACAGGATTTAGACGTCTTAGTTACAACAAATTCCAAGAGTTACAAATAATTCAAGCCACTCTAATGGCAAAATATACATTTTAGGTTTCCGTCCCTGTACAATTCCTCGACCGTGGTGGCCGAGCAGCTGACAATGTACACCTCGCCCCCAGAGTTCTCCAACTTATGGTTGATTCAGCCTACCCTTGCCCGTACCTGCACCACGTAGCACCCGTGAGCCGAGGCCCAGCAAGAAAGCATGATAGCATAGCAAGATCAACATCATTTATCAAATATTTCACAATACACAACCAGGAATTCAACATTTCATAACATTTATCCAATCAGTGATAACACACAACAGATTAACAGTTTGTCATCCAAACAGCCAACAAATCATGTTCATAACACAATATTCACGATCATAATCAATAGTTCATCACATCATCAAATGATATTCAGGGTCAACGCCCTTAGTCGCACCATCTATTTAATACACTGTCTTCAGCTCTCTTGGGCCGCCCCCAGTGTAATACTCACTGACTCCAGCCAGCTTAACCGAGCTCAGTGATAGATAAGCTGCCTCAGCTACCAGTGGCCGAGCCGCGCCCTGTGCGCAAATATTGATTCCGACACTCTTAGGCCGGTTATCGCATGTCCCATGGCATAATAATACCATCTCATGACATGATATACAAGTGTAGGGAGCTCTTAGTCCCATCGTGTCCACATGGTTAATCACATTCACATAACAATGCATACAAACATAGGGAACACTTAGTCCCAACCTAGCCACATAATCAGGTGCAGCTTTCTTACCTTTGGCTTTCAAACGAACTAGTTATAAGCGATGCTCCTTGAGCGCGATCCGATCCCCGAGCCCTAGCTTAGCACCTAGTCACAACCAAGATAAAGGATACCATTAACAATCTTAAATGAGCTTCTAAACCAAGTTCTAGTCCTCGGAACATTGAACTTCACCAAATATGGTAAAAGACTCAACCCCGAGCACCCTAGGTTAAATTCCCAAGCCTAAAATCTCAAAATCCCAAAATCCCTTAAGCGCCCCAGCATGGGCCATCCATGCCGCGGCATGGCCCCTGATAGAACCCTCCATGGGCACAAAAACAGGTAAGGGCCGCAGCATTGCTTGGACCATGCCGCGGCCCGCCCTCCTTCCTTAGCATGAAACAACCTCGAAGGGTCGCGGCTCACCAAGAACCATGCCGCGGCCCGACCCTTTGAACCCAGAAAAATCCACCATTTTCAATCTCTAAACCTCATCTTAAGCCATCCCAAAGCCCCCAACTGAAAACCAATTAATAACAACATCATTAGAATAATTTAAACAACGCAATCCAACCAAAAATCCAGCCTAACACTCACCAAAATCCCAATTCCAATTTCTGAGATTTCAAACCCACAAACTCAAAACCAGCCATGGAATTTCTAGAATTTGACCATTAAACTTTAAATTGAAACTTACCTTAGCTGCAGTATCACCTCTCCACAAGTTTCCCTGACCTAGCCTCAAATTCCACCCTAAATGCCAAAACCACAAATATTCCAATCTCAGCCATTTTTCTTAAAGTTCCTAACCACAGAACAAAAATCAATGCTTACCTTGGCTCTAATTCAGTCCTTAATTAGTTCTTGAGCTAATCCTCTAGCTTATCCTCCTCAGTTCCCATAAATTAGCTGGTTTCCCTTTACAAAATCAGAGTTTTTCTTCCTTAAGAGGGAGAGGAAAGAGAGAGAAGGGAGAGAAGGCTGAGAGGTCTAGTATTTTCTAAGTCTTTCCAAGTTTATCCTTAGGTTGTTAGACTAATCCCAAAGCTTGGGGTACCGGAAACGTCCCGGAGGCAAAATAGTAAAATTCCCCAGTACTCCCGCCTAAACATTCTAACCTCAAATATATCTCCATATATTTATTTTCATCACCCGATAGTCCAAATCACTACACGATGCCTAAAGTACCCCTAACTTGCCCAAAGTCAAGCATTAAGCCCCGTTGTGACTTTCCTGCTATCTAGCTCCCTAGGATCGCCCCAAGTCACCGGCTGCATATTTTATCCACATAATAATGTGGTTCTCACATATTTCACATATATATATCTACCTATCCACATAATAATGTGGTCTCAACAATTTATCACACACAATTACGTTTATTCCCTAACGAGCCAAAATTACGATTAAGCCATTACCAGTCGAACAGGACTGGCATGCTCACCCAATACTCATAAACATGCATTCTCACACTATTGATTCACATAACCTCCAATTATGCCCTCCCGGCACACTAATCAAGGTCCAAGCCTTATTAGTAATTTTGGGTCATTACAGAACATCCCTCAAATCCTAATCCCTACATCTTTGTTCGCTCGCGCCCAGTCGATCAAAGACGTTGGGCTGTCTAGGCTGCCCCCCAGCGTTCTGACTCATCGGCCAGTTCTCTCTTGGTGGGGGGTTCTGTTCTCTAGCCCTCTCTCCTTGTCGCTGACCAATGTTTCCTCTGCCAGAATCTGCCTCATTATAGTCATGGCCATCCCTAAAGTGTGACCGACTATGGTGCGATGTCTTGTTCGCACTGTTTCCTCCTCTTGCTGGCATGTCCCAGTAGACAGGTGGAGGTCTGCGTTGTTTGGTAGGTCCCTGGGCATTATTATGTCGTGGGGACTTCCGACCGCAGAGGCTGAATCAACCTGCCTTCTGCTCACAGAAGGACGCTGTCCCCTGCTCGGTGGGTTTGGCTCCTCAACAGTTTAGCATCTAGGACTTCACGGAGTCTGTCTGGCCCTATTCTGCCATCATTGCTGGAAATTATCTCGACCAGCACGAGAAGGTGGCTGCTGCTCAGGATCCTGAAACAGCCTATCCTGTTGAGCAGCAGGGGGTTGCTCCGGCCTCAGAGGGTTTTCCGATTGAGGCAGAGTGTGGTGATGTTGAGGGTGATCTAAATGTGGACCATGCTGCTGTGGCATATTAGGTGGCTGATTTTTTTGGGAATCCGGTGCAGGCTGTCCTCGGGACAACTGAATGGCTGCCTCCAGAGCGGCAATGGCATCCCTCTGTCGGCGGTCCATGTCGGCTTGCCATTCATTCAATTCTTGGCGTTGCCTATCAATTTATCTCTGCTGCAACGCCATCGTTTCATCCACATTTTCTTGATTGGCCAACTCCTTCTGCAACACAATCAGAGTCGACCTCAAGGTCTCAGAATCCATTTCCTCCTCCTCCAAATACACTTGTGGTTCATCTTCAGCCACATTTTGCGGAGGAGGCTGGGTTGGTGCAGTACCAGAGGTTTTGTTCAGTCTTTCTAACTGTTTTCACCATTCGATCTTCTTGGAGGTCTTGAGTTTAGCCTCTCAATGAAAGCACAAAAATATTGACCCTTGATTTGGTCAACGACACAGAGTCAAGTAAAACGATAAAAACGAGATGAAATCAAGATAAAAAAGATAAACGACACCAACAATTTATAGTGGTTCGGCCCCAGTGATGGTAATAGCCTACGTCCACTTAGTGTTCTTATTGATGTAGAATCCCAAAAACTGTGATCAATGAACTAGGTTTAACGAGTTTCACCAGCTTTGGGTTGAATACAATTTTTGTGGATAAAAACACTATAATTCTCTCTCAGAATTCTAAAGTTCAAAAAGTCCAAAAGTCAAAGTCCTCTCTCTTGAGCGCTTTGAATCTTATTTATAGGCTCAAGGAGTTCGACATGGGCCGATGGGCCTTAATTACATTTAATACAGGCGTACCTAAATAATAATGGAAATCACAATTATTACATAAATGCAAAATTACATATATGAAGGAAATATATGAAATGTTATGACGAGACTGGTCGCGCATAAAATATGATGTTTGCTGAGTGAATTCTCTTCTGGTCGATGGTCGAACAGATCATACTCACTCAAACGGTCACGTGTATCCCACATGTATGTTAATTCTGCCACATCATCAGGTAGTCCTTTTTTTTGGTAAACATTACCAAATTGGGGAATTTTATTTTAGAAATGGACTTTAGTTTAAATTGTATTGTGTGATTTATTAAATTAAATTTGGGAGACATTTAATATAATTATTATATGTTAAGTTTTATTTTTAAAACTTAATATGAGTGAAAAAGGTTATAGAAAGTCAATTTAGATTTTTTTTTTTTAGGAAATATTTATTAACCTTTAAAAAATAATAATAATATAAATGCATATATAGAAAGAGGTGGCCAACCATCTGAGGTTTTAAAATTTTGTGGACCAAATTGATTATGTTTTAAATCATATTAATATATGTTAATGACACAAAGTGATAAAGGAAAAAATACTCAAGTATTTAGATATTTTTTTAGTTGATATGCTCTTCTAAGCCTCCCCAACCAACCCCCTCTCTCTCACAATCACTCTCATTTTTTTTAAAAAAAATCTCTCAAGTTTTCTCTCCATTTTCGACCTCAAGAACACTAAGAAGGCTTGGAAGCTTAAGCTTTAGTCTAGGAAGGGTTTCCCTAAGGTAAAGTTTCAAAAAACTAGACTTTTGTAAAGTTTTAACCATAGATTTTTCAATAGCTAACTATATATCTTGTTAGTGGAGTTGGTTAAGGTATTGAAAGGGTTTTGAAGGATCCAAAGCTAGTAGAAAGATCCAAGCCTTTAGAAAGAACAATAGGAGGTAAAAAGTTTACTTTTTATGGTTGTTATTGTATGGTTTTTATTTTTTAAGGATTGTTTTGTATATTTAATGCTTAAAGTTTCTTATTAGTGATGTAATAAGGCTATGGTAGTTGCTTTATAATTTTTATGATGCTTGTGTGTTGATTTTTGAAAATAGAAACCAAAATCCGCAAGGGTGTTGTTGAAAGCCCTAAAACAAAAATACAAGTTTTGAGTTGTGAATTCCAAAGGGTCAAGCATCCACTGTATATTGACCCAACTACTCTAGACTTTTGGACCATTAACGAAAACTAAGCATAGACACTAATCCTTAATAATACTTACAAGTGAAATAATCATACTTTATTAAAAACTTGTAAAAACAAATGTTAAACTTACATAAACTCAAAGCAGGATATGGGATCCCATTGTTTAAAAAAAACATAACTTAATTGAAATAAAAAAAATTACATAAATAGGTGCGGAAAAATACACATAAACCATAAATAAAGACTTCATCCTCGAAATCGAAACTCTCGACTCCTTGAATCCATTTCGCCTCAATACACATTCCCCAAGCATCCAAGAACCCTTCCCGCCACTGTAGCTATTTTCCTGCACATATAAACATAAAAGGAATGAGCCTAATGCCCAGCAAGGAAAATCTAACAAATAGCCATATACATAAAAATTCATAATGCAACATAAAAAAACATACCATAACACTTATATCACATACATACTATAATGGCCATTATTACTTGGGGTCCCATAAACTAAACAAGTCATATGCCCATTAGATTAGTGGGGTCTTGCTAGCTAAGCAAGTCATATGCCCATAATCTATTTGGGGCTTGTTAGTTGTATAGGTCATATGCCCAAGTCTACAATCATACTTATCATAACATATTACATAACATAAAATCATAAGATAACATATAAAAGCATATAACACATAAATCCTATCCTATTTTCCTTACCAAAATAACCGGGATATGGGAACTGATTTGGGACCTTGGAACACTCCTAAAAACCATTTATAATATGGTGAGTATATTGAAGAAAAGGGATGAAAGTGAAAAAGGGACTATGCTATCAAAATATACTTACCAAAAACCTTGTGCTTAAGAACTTGGATTTCCTAACCAAGAATAAGAATAAGGTTAGGATGAGTAGAAGACTATGAGAATTTTAAAGAACATAATACAGAAATGGACTAGAGTTTGGAAATACCTTGAAGACTTATATGACCAATCTAAACCTTGAACCAAAATGTGAATAAACCTCACTTCCCCAAGTGTTTGATAAGCTTATAATGATCAAGCTTATAATTCCCAACCCAAGTGTTTACACTCTCACACTCACCTAGCAACTTGCAGCCTCTAAACTTAGAGTAATAGATGAATAAATGGATGGGTACTAGGTCCTATTTATAGAGTTTAGGAATGAAAAGATCTTCATTTAACTTGAATAAAAATAATGGCTTTTTAAGTGAAAATAATTTGAATTATCGTTCAGCAGAGGCTGAAGACTCGTTCAAAAAGATGCTGGACTTATCAAGAGGTTGAAGGTTTGAATGGAGAACGTTTTTGAAAACTTTCAAAATATGCTGAGAGGGGCGATATATCGCCCCCTATAGGCGATATATCACCTGGTCCAGTATGCCCGAGGCAATCGTGCAACGTTTCATGTTTTTCGTATCTTCGTGCTGCGATATATCGCCCCCTATAGTTGCAATATATCGGCATACGCTGATTATTTAAACACGAAATTACACATTTTTAGCTTAATTTGAATTGAGTAAACAGCCTTGACTAAGCCCTCTAACGTTTTCAAAGTTGCTGACTGACCTTAGAGTATTCAAATTTTAACCTTAATAAATTTAATCCTCAAAATACTTAATCATTAATAAACCCATACATAACATGTGCTATTATCTAATTGGTTCTTATCTAAACCTTATAGTATAATAAATATTATCCTCAATATCAGTCATATTAATCAAACCTTAGGTTAAAATTAATATTCCCAAACTATAGGTTAAACTTAGAAAATCTACAAGTACTATTATGAGTGTCCAAATAAATCCCGGTCTGAACCAAAAATCCACAGTCATAAAGATAATATTATTATTACTATTATACTACTATCTAACTTAGCTAAGTAAAGTTCTTGGACACTACAATTTCAAGTTATGATTGGTATGTAGTTAAAAATGTGAAAAAATTGGGTTTTCACACAATGTAGAAATGAGATTTTGGAACTTAAGGTAAAAAGTAAAATTTTGCTTATTGCAAGATAAAAACTTGGTAAGTCTTGAAAACATATTTTTACCTAAAATACCACTTTGAGATTAGTGAGAATTATTTTTATTAAAGAATTTTTATTCTTTCTAAAAAATAAAAGATTTAATTTATTAATAAGTTAATAAATTAAAAGAGGGTTTAAAACCCTATATTTTGAGAAAATAATTAAGTAAATTATTTTTCTAGTAAGTAAAATTGATTAATTGACTTTGAAAAATTAACTAGTGATAAGAAATTTTTAACAGTTTTCCTAATTAAGTTAAAGTTACGCTATTTCCTTAAACCAAGTTTTTAGAGAGTAAAACCTTAAGAAAAATAAAAGGGAAATTAAGAGATTATTTTCTTGAAAAATAATTAAGGAATTAATTAGTACTTTCTGGATATAATACCGGCTAAAATCTTTTATATATTTAACCACATGTTGAAAGTACGAGTGAATAACGGAACTTTTAAGGAATAAGTTTTTTAGCGGATTATGGAAAAATGCTATTGCGATACCCGAGCATAAGTATCAGGACCATAGGATAGGTATCCCCGAGACTTAGGGTTTAGTCTCAAATTTTTGTGTACGAATTCCTTGAATGGGTTTAAAACCAAATCAGGATCTTTAATCCTTACTAGTGATTTTTAAAATGACCAAACTGCCCAAAATAATAATAATGAATTATGAAGTGCCATAATTAATCCGAGTATACTGTATGGATAATTACAGTATTGGCTAAGCATAACTGGACTATACATTGGAGGGTGAAATCCTGTTGAGAGCTAAGGACTCCAAGTAAGTCAACTTCTATTGTGTGGTTACAACATGAAACGACTATTGTACTGTATGTTAGTATAGGGACACATGCACATATATACACTGTTGTAGAAAGTTTGCATAGAGACGTTAGTCTAGTGGGTGTTGATTCAGAAAATATGATCGGTAGATATCCATCATATTCTAGACGGTTGATCCCCGTCACACTGCTTGATTTTATTATGTCTAGTTCATTACCACGGTGAGTGCGCAAGAGGTGTGGATTGCTGGTTTAAACCTAAGGGAGCCAAAATGAATGGGACCTAAGGGCCCTCATGCTTACTTAATCAATGAACGGTTAGAACCCAAGAAAGTGCTATGATAAGTTATTCCCGGATAGTAGTCGTGAATATTGGCCATTCAGTGAGAGTGCCTCGAGACACTAGGGGTTGCCAAGTTTGAGTGAGGTTGAACACCCTAGGGGCAACTGCTCACCAGCACAACTGATTAACATAGAAGTCTCTGTAAACCTATGTAACTTTGATTACACTCTTGGATAAGTAGTGATGCCCTAGGTAACTTGATGGTTACCCTTGTAAGGGATTTACTCTTGGATAAGTAGCGATGCCCTAGGTAACGCGGTTGTTACCCTTGATGGGGATATTTATTGGCTAGATCTTAGTGTTGAGACTCGGTTCTCTCTTACAGATTAGCATTTATGCTGGAGGCCATGTTACGCCTGAATTATTGGAAATTTTCGAGCGTTGGTCTCGAATTATATTGTTATATATTATATCTGCTTGGTATGGGATTTTTTGAGTGCAGGGATTTATAGGTTTATATGAAATAGCTGTGATATATTATATTTGCTTGCTCTGGGATTTTTCTGAGTGCAGGGATTTATCTGTTTATATGAAGTAGTTTGCCATTGGTTATCAGGCATGACCATAAGTTTGCCAAGATGCTAAATCCTTCTTGAAATTGATTGCGTAGGGTCCAGATGGATCTGGACGCTTTTGTCAGGATGCTGTCACCTTTTTTCTCTACATGCTTTTGTTTTTAAAGTTGAATTTACTAATCATTTTCCCTTACCTTGAGAATGTACATGTGGACCGACCTTTTTGGGAAGCCGTTTTGTTTTGGAAATGTTGTGTTATTTTCATAAACTAGCCTCATTTTACTATTCATAAAATATGTTTGTATTAAATTTTAAGTATGGCCATACGACTTTTTAAAAAGATTTTTTTTATACGGGTTTTTGAGACATTTTGTTAAATGAAAACATTTATATTTCTGCATTATTAAGTCTTGAAAATTTGGGTCGTTACATGGATATTAATAGTTGCCCATGACCCAATGACCGTTCAATGCCTAAAATGGTAGAATTTTTATTAAAAGTAGATTCTATGACATCTATAGCAGCTCAGAATGTTGCCTTATCTAATCAAGAGGCTGCCTTATCAACCAAAGGGAGTAATTCTACCTATGAAACCGTTGCTACTGTTGCATCATAGTCTGGGATTGATTTGAATCAAGAGCAAGCACAATATGTGCGAAATGGAAATTACAACTACTGTGGTAACAATATGCCAAGCTATTATCATTTGGGGTTGAGGGATCATGTGACCTACTCTTTTGGCAACAAAAAGAATGTCTTGTAACCATCTCGTGTTCATAATGTTAAGCACAAGCAGAGAAGAAGTAATCTTTGGAGGACATGTTGATATTTTTATGGTAGAAACTAGCAAGAGATTTAATAACAATGCAACGATGTTAAATACTATTGAAACACACATGTCTAACATGGGGGCTACAATGAAGTTCGTAGAGGTACAAGTAGGACAAATTGCAACTACTATTGGCTCTCAGCAGATAGGAATTTTCCAAGTGACACAGAAGTGAACCCCAAGGAGCAATGTAAATCCATATATTTGAGAAGTGGTAAGGAGATTGAAGGGGGTGTAACTGAGGAGAAAAAGATTATGCAAAGGGTGGATAATAAGATAAAAAGTGAGTAAGTGGTAAGAGAAGTTGAAAAAGAGTCGAAAGTAGTGAAGAAAAGTCTGAATGAGAAACAAACAACAAACAAAGATAATCTTCATATGTAATGCCCTGGATAGCCAAGACCGCTACACTGTGTACTTATAAAGGTTCAGGACTTGCTAATCAAGTCATTTAGTGAAAAATGTGATGCAGAAACCACTAATGAACTAGGGTTAAAAGGTTTTGGTCTCAAAAGGGTGCATTTCGTATAACTAAATATTTTTACATATGGGATCCCAAAAAGAGCAGCATTCAAAAGTCAGTTTACAAAATTTCCGGAGTTCAAACATCCACTAGCCACTCTAAGGGAAAAACACACGTTTCGGGTTCTCTTATTCCTGTCTCCCTCTCAACCGTGGTGGCTGAGCAGCTGGTCATGTACATTCTGCTCTCAGAGCTCTCCAATTCAGGGCTGATCAATCTTGCCCTTGCCCTTACCTACACCACGAAGCACCCGTGAGCCAAGGCCCAGCAAGAAAACATAACATTATATAACAAGCAATGATAATAGTTGAATAACCCTTTAAGCATGTTCATATACTTAGCACACCTCAATGGTCACAAAGCACAAAGCCTCAATCATAGATTCAGCTAATGAACACCCAGCTATACAGCATAACAATCTACCAATCAATAATAACAATCAAGTCACACGGTAATCAGGGTCGACACCTTAGGTCACACCCTCTATTTAACCCACTGACTCCGGCCCGCTTAAACCGAGCTCATGCATAATAAGCTGTCCTCAGCTACCAGTGGCCGAGCCGCACCCTGTGCGCTAGTGTAAACTTTGGGACTCTTAGGCCGCTTGTTTACTATTTACATGTCATAATACAATCCTTCATAAAGCATACAAACAGGGAACCCTTAATCTCGTTATAAATCCACAACCGGGTGCAGTTTTCTTACCTTTAGTTTCCAAGTGCACCGATTACGAGCGATGCCTCTTGAGCACAATCCGATTCCCGAGCCCTAGCTTAGTACCTAGTCACAACCAAGATAAGGGATACCATTAATATTCGAGAAAAGGTTTCTGGGTGAAGTTCTAGCTTCCGGGACATCGAATTCCACCAAGCACGATGGTGGAATCGATCCCGAGCACCCTAGGTTAGGTTCTCGTGCTTAAAACCTTCAAATAACCAAAAATTTCCTTAAGGGTCATGGCCTTTGAAACCCATGCCGCGGCCCTGCCCTGTGGCGCCACGGCGCTTCCCCACTGCAGAGCCTCCTTGGCTCTTCTTTGCTTCTCAAGGCTGCGACACTCTGGAACAGAGCCACGGCCAAGCCCCTCGTGCCCAGAAAATCCACCATTTTTAACATCCAAACCTTTCTCAAAACCACCCAAAACCATTCTAATTCCAAAACCAAGTGATCACAAAACTTCTAACATGATTCTAGCAACATAATCCAACAAAAACCTAACTTAGAAACTCATTAAAATCCCATTTTAATTTCTGAAACCCAGAAGCTCAATAACATAAAAAAAAAACCAGCAATGAAACACCAGAATTCAACCATTAGATCATGGATTCAAGCTTACCTCCACTACAGAACCAACTCCCTTGATGATTCCTGAGCTAAAACTCAAGCTTTCTAGCTTCAATTCAGTCCTTAAATTTCAAAACCATAAACACTTTAAAACCCAGCCAAAACACAGAATTTATCACCATGCACAAAGCTTATATCTTACCTCAGTTCTTGATTGAACTCCTTAGCTGAACACTGGACTAATCCTTCAAGATTCCAGCCCAAACCACTGAATTCCCAGCTGAATTCCTTAAGTTTTCTGTGGTTTTTCTTGGAGAGAGAAAGGGAGAAAGAGGGAGGGTCGGTTCCTTGTGTTCCACTATGTTCTGAGATTTTACTTAGTCTATCACTAGGTGATTAAGTTAATCCCAAGCCTCGAGGTGCTGGAAAGTCCTCGATGGCAAAATGGTAAAATTCCCTAGTATTCCCACCTAGACTTCCTAACCTCAAATATATCTCCAATTATTTATTTCCATAACCTGATAACCTAAATAACCATCCAATACCTAAAATACCTCTTGACTTTCCCAAATTCAAATATTAATCCCCATTATGACTTTCTCGCTAACTAGCTCCCTAGTATCGCCTCAAATCGCATGATGCAGTTTTACCCACATAATAATGTGGTTCTCACAAATATAACATATAATCACATTTGTATTCATATAAACATACTAACATGCTTTATCATATAATCACGCATTAAACTTAATAAATTCACACGTAAACAAATTGTGCCCTCCCGGCACACTAATCAAGGCCCTTAAGCCTTATTAGTGATTTTGGGTCGTTACATCATATGTATCATGTAACAACCCAAATCCGCTAATAAGGCTTGAGGGCCTTGATTAGCGTGCCAGGAGGGCATGGTGGGATTTATGTGTGATTTTAATGATTTAAATGCATGGTTATGATTTAAAGCATGTTATAAGACCATTTGTTTATCTGAGATGCATGACTATGTATGTTAGTATGCATGTAGGCCCGAATCGTGTTAGAAGGGCATAATTGTAATTTTGGCCATGTTGGGCATAACTGCATTGATATGTGATGATTGTTGAGACCACAGTGGTATGTGGGTGTATCAGTGATTTGTGACTCGAGGCGATCCCAGTGAGCAGGCTAGCGGAAAGTCTTAGCGGGAATTTATACCCGGCTCGGGGCGAGCCTAGGGGTATGAACAGGAATTCAGAGAAATAGATTGAGATTTATTTTGATGATGGGGGATAATTATTTGGTGATTTATCAGGTATTGGGAAGCAACGGGAAAATATTAGAGACACTTGAGGATTAGCGGGAATTGGGTAAATGACTAAAATGGCCCTACTTGGGTAAAAGGGTTTAGAATTAATAGGGAGGGCATTTTAGTCAATTGGCTTTTGAAGATAGAATAAATGAGGCTTTATACACTTAGTGGATTTTGTAGAATAGAGTAAAGGGGCTGAAAAAGAAAGGAAAAAGGAAAGAAAGAAAAGAGAGAAAACTGATGGGTTTTCTAAGGGATCGGTTTGGGGGTTCTAGCACCTCTTCTCTTCATTTTTTTCTTGAGGTCAAGCTCAGTGGGGAGCTAGGATAGGCTGAGCATCAAGAATCTTAAGGTTACACTTGAAGACTTGGCAAGGATTATCAAGAACATCTGAAACTTGAGGTAAGTTCTTGAGGATTTTAGTTTTAGGGCTTTACTGGTTTTGAGCTGTGTTTTTGAGCTAAATGGATGGGACTTTTGGGGAAAATCAGGTCAAGCTTTGATGATGATCAAGCTAAGGAGGCCTAGGGTTGAATCAAGGTCGAAATTGCATTAATGGTATGATTTCTAAGACTCTATCTTTGTGGTTTACATGAATTTCTGGTTTAGGGTTGTTCATGGTAGATTTTGAGTTGTTGGGTTGCTTGAGCTTGGGATTGAGTTCTTGGGATGCTTGGGATGAGTGTGAGGTGTGTATAAGTTTGTTTTTGGGCTTGGGAAAGACTTGGACAAGTTTGGAGTTGAAATGAGAGAAGAAAATCGCAAGAAGCGATTTTTGGTTTTGGCTGCCTGCAACTAGCGCTACAGCGCTAGTCTTTGGGCGCTGTAGCGCTAGGCCTTCTTTCTGGGGAGGTGCTGATTCTGCTTGTAGCGCTATAGCACTCTCTTTTGAGCGCTGTAGCGCTACCCTGCGCCCAGAATGGGGTTTTTGGGCTATTTGTGAGGGATTTTGACCTAGGGTTCGGGGTTCGACTCCGCCACCTTGTTTTGTGGATCTAGGACTTCCCGGGGGGCTCGGGATTGGTCCCGAGGCTAGGTTTTCGAACTTGGGGTTCGGTGTTGACTTTGACCTATGTTTGTGCCTAGGTGTGCGCTAAGGCTCGAGTGGGATCGTGCTCAAGGAGTCAGGTGATTTTAACTATCGAATTGTCAGGTAAGAAAACTATAACACCCGTAGGATGGGGCGTGGGCCCATAGTGTGATTGCGGGGCACGGCCCTATATTGCATGTTGCATGATGAGATGATTTCCGGGCGTGGCCCTATACTGCATTACATGTTAGGGTGCAGATTTAATTGAATTAGCATTTTTTTGAATGTTGCTTGATTTATGCTATGTGTGATTATGATGAAATGAACGGCAAGGGCCGAGTGCGGCGTAGGCCGGGTACGGCCGTGGGGCCGAAAGTAACACACAGCACATGGGATGCTTATATTCAGGGTGGGACCCAAGGGATACATGAGTTATCCTCGCGGTGAGAACCGAAACCCCAGGCTTTGGTAAAGCCTCGGGGGCGGCACGGCCGTACTTGTTTATTATGATGGTTTTCCTATTTATCAGTGAATTATGCCAGTGATATTATTATTTGCATATGTTATGTTCTGCATGAGTTTTCTTGCTGGGCTTCGGCTCACGGGTGCTCTGTGTTGCAGGTAAGGGCAATGGCTGAGTCAACCAACCATGAGTACGGAGAGCGTGAAGCGACGCGTACATGTTTGGTCTGCCCGACTGCTTTGGTTGGGGGTTTATTTGAAAATGGCTGTAATAATCTATGGTTTTATGATTTATCAACTGTAAACTTATTTCAAGATGTAAATAGTTTTCAAACCTTATTTTGGGATCCCAAATGTTTAATACTAGCAGTTTTAAATGAAACGACGCATTTTCTAAGATTACAGCCTTAAATTTTAATTAGTCACACTTTTGTCTCAAAACCTCGGTTAGCGAGTTCATTGCACACTGTTTTGTCTTAAAAATCACTTAGTAACGGCTCTAAGGAAGTAGGGCGTTACATATCAACTTCCATTGTCGTATCCTCAAAGATTCATAAAGAAGAAACTTGATGAGAAATTTGCAAAGTTTTCAGAGATATTCAAGAAGATTAACGTAAAAATTTCATTTGTTGATGCTCTTGAGCGAATTCCCAATTATGTCAAGTTTATGAAGGAGGTTATGTCCAAGAAAAGAAAGTTTGAGGATTATGAAACTGTGAAGCTGACAGAGGAATGTAGTGCCATACTTCAGAAAAAGTTACCAAAAAAGGTAAAGGATCTAGGTAGCTTTATTATTCCTTGAAAGATTGAGGGATCTTCATTTGATAATGCTTTTTGTGACCTTGGTGCCACTATTAACTTGATGTTGTTATCAATTTTTAAGAAGTTGGGTCTTGGGGAGGTAAAGCCTACAACCATTACTTTGCAACTTGCTAATCGTTCTTTTACATATCCACATGGATTTATAAAATGTGTATTAGTTAAAATGGATAAGTTTGTATTTCCTACTGATATTGTGGTATTGGATATGGAGGAGGATCATGAGATTCTATTGATTCCTGGTCGCCAATTCTTAGCAACTGGTGGAGCACTTAATGATGTACAAGCATGCCATTTAACCTTGCAAGATAATGAAGAAGTGGTTCAATTTGATATTTACAATGGTTTGAATTGGCCTGTAACCGTGAATACTTGCAAAAGGATTGAATCATTCTCTCCTTTAGTGAGTGAAGATAAAAAATAGGAGATGTGTGTAGATCCTTTACAACATAGTAGCGAGAAAATTTCCTTAGAAGAGCATTTACCAACTGTTATGGCTCATTCCAATGTTTACAAGGAGAAGACTAAAAAAGTGTGTGATAAGAAGATGCCAACATAAGAATATAAACCAGGACAAGTCTTGCTTGTCCACTCATGGTTTAAGTAGTTACCAAGAAAGTTCAAATCAAGGTGGATTTAGCCATTTATAATTACAATTCTTTTTCTTGTGGTCTCATTAATTTAAAAGGAGAGAATGGTTCTATTTTTGAAGGTCATAAGCATAAACACAAGAATTATTGTGAAGACGATAAAGATTTTTTGAAAGCAACTCTGCTTGGAAAACCATGTTAAAGGAGAAAAACAGTGTCAAACTATTGACATTAAACAAAGCGCTTTTTGGGAAGAAACTCGTGTTTCTTATCTAGTTTTATTTAATTAGTTATTTTTATTATTATTAGTTTTATTTATTTTAAGGTTGAAGTGAATGGACATAAAGCCAATTTCTCACAATACTTGTTAGCTTTTCTTCTACCACATCCAATTAGGGAAGTCCTCTATACTTTATTTATTTTTCATTTGTGTTACAGTGAGGACACTATTACTTTGATGTTTAAGGGGAGAAAATATATATATATTTTGCTTTATGTTTTTATGTTTTATTTTTGTGGTTTGTTAGTTGGTAGTTAGGTTTATTTTGGAATATTGGATGATTTTATTAACCAATATATTATTTGAGACCTATGGTCATTGATGATGATTATGATGCTAATACGTTGATAGTACTCGATATGTGTAGAAAATATGTGGATTATGTGCTTGATTAATCATGTTTACGTTGATATTGTCATCTGATATGTTTTGATGGCATGTTGTTTTACTTGTTCTATGCATAATGTGGTTATGTGGGTATGAAGATACTTTGATTGTTTGATTGATATTAGGATAACTAGAACTTATTTGATTTATGTGTTGAGGTGAAATTCTAAATCTTTATTGTGTAGATATGATGAAGGCATTTCTTTGGAACGTTTGAGTCAAAAAAGCTAACATTTTACATGCATTATCCTTTATTGTGATATTTTAAGCATAATCTTGCCTATTTTATTCTTTTATATTTGAAAACATCGTAAGATTTTGACTATGAGCCATAACTTGAAATTTTTTATCTTCATCCTATTTCGCACCATAAACATAGGTTGGAGTTGAATTGATTGGTTATATGATGTAAAGTGGGAATTTGGGGTATATTATGAATATGTTATTTTGGAAAAAAATTTGGTGTTTGTAAATATTTATTGAGTTCTAATCTATTTGTATTTTCTTGAAAAGTTCTCTTGTAAAAAAACAAAAGAAAAAGAAAACAATTATTGACATATAAATGCCCTATCTTGTCTAACGTTGCAAAAATATAATTTTGATACTTGTTTAGAAAAATTCCAATAATAATCCAAAAGTTCAGTGGGTCCTTATTCAAATAACACAATATGGGCCCATTTTTTTGAAAACAAAACCAAATGTCTTTTTGCATTTTGTAGAAAATAAATACAATCTCGTTGATTTTAAAATAAAAAAAAGTAAGAAAAATCAATATTCTATGGCATTTTTGGATCGTCCCCATCCATTGGCTCCCCTCGGCATTCATACTTATGACCATGGAAACTCCAAACTCACCATGCGTGCGAATTAAGATCCTAATGCCTACCTGAAATGAGAAAAGTAAGGGGGTGAGACAAAAGTCCATTAAGGAAGTACAAACATATACAATCAACATGAAAATACAACATTTATATTACCATCTTATCTCTAAATGAAATATAACACACAGTCATTCCATTTCTATATCAATACTTTATCTGAATATAGAAACACAAACATATAATGTCTTTTATGCAGTTTAAAAATAAAAGTTTAAATTCCAACTTGAAACTTAATAGAAAAAATAAATAAAATGTTCTTGGTGTTAACTAGATCGTTTGTTCGTTCATTGACATCCCGCGACATACATGCTCAGATCTTGGACCACCTCACATCACAATGCGTGCCACACAAGAAACCTAACGCCTAATTGAAAGAGGGAGAGTAAGGGGGTGAGTAAAGGGGTGAGCTAAAAGCCCAGTAAGGAAGTACAAAAAAGAAAACAACAATTCACATAAGCATAATACAAGTCTATTCTCATCATAACATAAGCTTACAACATATCATATCATAATCATAACATAATCATATCATCATCATAGCATAAT
Organism: Humulus lupulus; assembly: GCF_963169125.1. Taxonomy (NCBI): domain Eukaryota; kingdom Viridiplantae; phylum Streptophyta; class Magnoliopsida; order Rosales; family Cannabaceae; genus Humulus; species Humulus lupulus. Next base: position 150,513,085 of record NC_084799.1, read on the forward strand.
CATACACTATATTTGAATATTTCATCATAACAAATAAAGCAAACAAGTTCTATGAGTCAACTAATAAAGCATACACTAGTAAATCCTACTCTGTGAGGTATTCAAGAGCTCTGGTTCTAGAATAACCTCGGCACGTCCGCCCTATGAGTTACGTCATACCTTATTAACTCCTTTGTTGTGTCGCGTTTAGCACGCCAACAACCTCTGCTTTTCATACAACATACAAGCAACTCATCTCATAACATGATATCTCATACAGTCAACATAAACTCATAAAAATGCTAGCTAACTTCCTTACCTCGAGTCAAAGCAAGATAAAGTACGAGGTACTTCACAACAAGACTAGAATAATCACAATCAAGAACTTGTCTCAATATCAAGTAAGACTAAGCATACTAAACAATCATACCCCACGTGTGCATGGGCCATGAACACGGGGCACAAATTTCACCGCAATCATTAACGTACAATGATTTCACATGAAATCATAAAAGAATAATGAAATTCTACTAAATAATTCTTCATAGTTACAAAATAGGAATCATATGTTTGATTAATTGGCATATATTTGAATGTAAAAATATACTTGCATGTAACATGAATACATGGGAGTGTTCTTAAAATTAGCGTTGAAGTTGGTAAATTCTACTTGGACATTTTATTGCCACTTTCTTAAAAACTCAGCAAGAGTTAGTTTACCAATTTATTAACCTTATCATATTACCTCCTTAGGTCATAGGGTTTTATTCTAGATTTTATTTCACAAAATTATTTTATTTTAACAAAATCTTTATTCTATTTACATTAATAAAATCTCATTTATCAAAGAAAAAAGCTCATGATAACTTTTCTACTCCTCACAAAAATAATTAATTTTGACAAAATTAATTAATTCCATAAAATACTTCAATTCAATTTAGCAAAGTCAAATATATATATATATATAATTTTTTGTTAACCTTGAAAACTTAAGACTGTAAGGAAACTAGGAAACATAATCCTGGGAACTGATCCTCTTGTGCCCACTTGGGGCCTATGGCGCGTCCGCCCCATGAGTTACGTCATACCTTAGTAACTCCTATGTTGTATCGTGTACATAATGCTAACAACTCGATTTCTCTATGATTCAATCATTCAATAGATCAAAAATTGTAGCGCACCAATTTTTTTATTTTTATTTTAATTGTTGTTTATATTAATTTAATAGTGTTAGAATTTTTAATTTTTATTATTTGAACTATTTGGTAGAAATGATGTGATTTGAATTTTTTTAGTTATTTGTTTTATTTAATTATGTAGCAAGAGAGTAGGATATTTTTCCTTAATTATTTATTGATATTTTTATTTAAGGAAAATCAATGTTATTGGTATGAATTGCATTTGATTTGATTGAGTGCTATCAAAATTGGAACTATAATTATTAGTCTTATTATTGTATTACTTGAATCTATTGTGTTTTTTACTTTCCTTTTGATTGGTGTTGTTGTGGGAATATGTGTGAGAATGGGAGAGTGTGTTGTCAATTATAAGTTGTAGCATAGGGCAAGGCTTCTAGATAAAATCTTGGAAAGTTTCTCATTTATGGTGTAGAAGGAAAAAAAAGAAAAGGACCCATTTTAATTGTGAGAGGATATAGGAAATTATCTAGGCATTATGGAGAGAATATTTTTCAAACATATGATTTTCCCTACCCTATGTAGTCGGTCAACCTTGTATATATAGAGAAGAAGAAAAAAAATGGCCCATATTGCTTGTTTTATTAAGGTCCCACTGAACCTTTTCACATTAATGGTATTTTTCTAACAATTATAAACTGAGTGTCGATTTTACAAAAAAGAGTAGAATAGGGTGTTGTTGACAAACATATTACTTGAACCAACTTACCACATAAGGTACCTATTTTACTTTCAAGCATTTAGAACAATATACATAGTAATCTGGTTAGCTTCATTACCTTAAGTCCAAGCAACTACAAGAGCGAGAAATCTTCACAACGAGCCTAGAATGGTAATCAAAACACTTGTCTTAATATCATGTAAAACACACATGAGCACATCAAAACATATCCACGTGTGCATGGGTCATGCATGGGTCACCTATCTTAAAATAAGTTGCACCACTCTCTAAATTCTATCAGAACTCATACATAAAATCATGCTTGCATGTCCCACATAAAGTCATGGAAAATAATGTCAATACACATAGCAATCTTAAAGGTCTTCAAACAAGGTCCTTATACTTACTCAATTAACATATAATTAGGCGTAAAAATACATTTGCATGTAACATGCATACGTGAGAACATTCTTGAAAAATATGTCAAAGTTGACAATATCATACACTTTATTTCTTGACAATTTCACAAAAATTCAGCAAGCATTATTAAACATAAATTAACTACCCAATAATTTCCTAGCATGCTTGCTACCATATTGTCATCTTAAAACCATTCAAAATCATGCATTAAGACTTAAGCCCAAAAATCCAACTCAAACTCACAAAATAATCATGGCCTAAATTAACAATAGGCAAGAATACCAACTTTAATCCAACATATACATAAACTTGTTTAATTCTCATAATTCATTTTAGAAACCATATTATAATATAATTAATTAATCTTTCAATCATGCTTTCAATTTCAACCATAAATAAGAAACTACACTTTTCTAAATTAAAAATAAAAATGTGAATTATTTTTCATTCTCTTTCTAGAACACATAACGACATAAAATCATGGAATGCATAATAACTCAAAACTTGTGTAATATTTCATAGTTTATAAATACACTATCTTCATGGTACAAAATCACTTTCATACACACATGATTTCTAATCTCACAACTTAAAAAAATTAAATTCAGCATGTTATTCAATTATTTACTTTTAACTTTTTAACATATAATTTCACATAAAATCATAGGTTTTTTTTTCTTAGTGAAATGAGAGAATAAATATGTAAAACTAATATTTTTCATATTTTAGCATACATCATGAAATCATGGCATAAAACTCATTCTTATCCTACTCATGCTTGCTAAATAACATAATAATAATAATAAAATTTAGCAAGTAACATGAAATCATAAAAATAACAAATAACACTTAATAAAATATGCCACAAACATGCCATGGCTTTTTACTCAATGTATCAAGATAAAAACCAATAAAACAAAATAAACACTAAAACTATTTAATACCATTGGCCGAAATACACACATAATAAAATAATAAAATTAATCTCAAAACTTATCATGCCTTTTATTCAACACATCAAGAGAATTAATAAAATAATAAACAAAAATAAACAACAACTAGTTACCCTTTTATACCCCTTGGCCGAAACCCTACGCATAGTAACAAACATCAATTTTCAACATAATTGCTAGATTTAACCCTAGCATGCTTCTAGTATTCAAAATTCAATCATCAATCACAAATGCAAGGCATCAAAATTGACTTAAATCTACAACACAATATCAATATACCAAAAACAAATCATAGCTTTCAAAAGTGATTGAATCCTTGTTTGATTCTATTCAAAATATCAAACAACACATATAATCAATATTTGATAACGTACTAGACCATAGATCATGCTTATGCTGAAACCACCTCACCAAATCTATAAACAAATAAATGATGAAAATCAAATAAATCTTTAGCATACATGATCTAGATTATGAAAATGAAAATAAGAATAGTCACACATGCATACAAGAAACCATACCATGCCTTATCAACAAAGTTTCACATACATGAGGCCGCAAAATCAAAACAACAAACAACACAGTGTTTTTCCTCACCTTATGCACAATATGGCTGAAACCTATAGTATCATTTCCCCTTGATTGCTAGTCTCCAAACTCCTTAACATATACACCATGTCATTATTTCATAGAAATAGATCCAAACACTCATCAACAAAACATAAGAGGTCTAAAAATTCTTACCCTTGTATGTGTAGAACGAAACCCTAGTCCAACTCCCCCCTTTATATTTTGTGAAAAGCAAACCTATCATCACCAAAGTTAGAATAAGGAAGAAGAAGAAAAGAGAACCATGAAACCTTAATCCCATTACCTTAAGACCTTAAGCCTTGAGCTTTTCTTTCTTCCCTTCTCCTTCGTCTTTCTCACTAGCCCTCCCTCTCTCTTTCTTTCTATTTGTTTCGGCAGCCACACAAATGAGCATCCAAGCTCAATTTTTTCTTTTTAATCATATAGTGGTTGAAACCCTGAGCTTGTGGGAAAGGAAAACTTTCCCAAATTTATTTCCCTTTATTTTACTTTGAATTAATAAAAAAAATAAAGAGAAAAGATGCAACAATTCAAATAGGAAAACAATCATCTCTTGATTGCTTACTATACACTCACACGCCTATCCTCTCCCTCTTTCATTCTTTGTTTCTTATTCACAATGTGAACATGTGCATTCTAGAACCTTCTCTTTATTGATAGAATTCTATAATTAGGGAAACACTCATATTCCAATAATTATTCTAGGTTCATGCTCACCTTCTTGCATGCTCATCATAATTGTCATGCACTTATACACATACACAACTATGCATTTTCAACTTACATGCCATGAACTTACACACACAAAACCAAACACACAACACAAAAATAAAAAAATAAAAAAAATTAAATATAAAAGAAAATAAGACAATAATTCAAACAATTATAAACTAAGCAATTTACGAATCATTAAATAAAAATAAATAATTTTTTTGTTGCATTACAATATACCCTCCTTAAAAGAAATGTTATCCTGCAATTCTTTCTTACCAAATAATTCAGGGTGTTTCTTTCTCATGTCTTCCTCCAACTCCCATGTTGCTTCTCTTTCTGTACTATTCTTCCACAGGACCTTAACTATTGGAATCTTCTTGAACCTTAGTTCCTTGACCACCTTTTCGATGATACGCGCAGGCTGTTCATCGTAACCCAGGTCCTGCTTCAGCTGCAACGGCTCATAACTCAACACATGGGAGGAATCCGACACGTACTTGTGCAACATCGAGATATTAAAGACATTATGTGTTTCAGCACCCATAAAGCATCTCATAGGGATTCATACCAATAGTAGATCAATAACTATTGTTATTAAGAGAACTCCATCAGGGGTAAATACCAACTCCAAGACGATGAAAAGTCTAAAACACAACATCTCAACATATCCTCCATGATCTGGAGAGTCCTCTCAGACTGCCCATCAGTCTAGGGTGAAAAGCGGTTCTAAACTTTAACCTTGTACCCATCGGTTTCTGTAATCATTTCCAAAAGTTCGAAGTAAACACTGAACCTCTGTCACAAACTATCAACCTTGGTTCCCCGTGAAGTCTCACAATCTCACTAACATAAAACTCTGCATACGGGTCTGCTGAATAGGTCGCCTTGACTGGTAAGAAATGAACAGACTTGGTGAGTATATCAACTATAATCCATGCAGAGTCATGCTATTTTTTGGTTCTAGGTAACCCTACCACAAAGTCCATTGCTATGTCTTCCTACTTCCATTCTAGAATGTAAAGTGGTTGTAGTAACCCTACTGGCCTCTGGTTCTCCACCTTCGCTTGCTGACAAGTCAAGCCTTTAGCAACAAACTCTACTATATCCTTTGTAACGACCAAAAATTTACTAATAAGGCTTAAGGGCCTTGATTAGTGTGTCGGGAGGGCATAATTAGTTTATGTGTGATTTAAATGATTTAATACATGATTATGTGATAAGCATTCTTATATGACTATATGGATATGTGAAATGCATGACTACGAGTATTAGTATGCATATAGGCCATATTTAGCTTATAGGGGCATATTCAAAATTTTGGCCCATTGAGGGCATAAATGTGATTAATTGTGATAAATTGTTGAGACCACATTGAGGGCATAAATGTGGATGTATTTGCAGCATATGGCTCGAGTCGATCCTTGTGAGAGGTTTAACGAAGTAGTCACGGCGGGAATTTATACCCGGCTCGGAGGAAACCTGAGGGTATTTCTGGGAATTTGGGAAATATATTGGAGATTCTTAGACATTGGGGAAAATAATTGGTTAGATGACAGGATATAAGTGGTAAATATTAGGGACACTTGGGGAATTAGCAGGAATTGGAAGCAAATAACCAAAATGCCCTTAGAGTGATTAAAAGACTTGGATTTAATTGGGAGGGAAAAAAGGGTCTTTTGACTATTAAGGGGGATAATTGAATATTCTGCTTATTTAGACCTTAGTGGAAGTTGTAGAAAGTGGTAGAAACTGAAGGAAAGGAAAAGGAAAGAAAAAAAAGCAGAACACTCTCCCACACGATTTGCTCTCTCTCTCTCTCTCTCTCTCGCTCTCTCTCTCTCTCTCTCTCTCTCTCTCTCTCTCTCTCTCTCTCTCTCTCTCTCTCTCTCTCTCTCTCTCTCTCTCTCACCCTCTCTTTTGGATTTTGTAGCGCCCACCATGTAGCGCTATAGCGCTACCCTGCCTCCAGAAATGGGTTTTGGGTATTTTTCTTAGGGTTTTTGCTTGGGGGCACGGGGGTCGATTCGACCACCTCGTTTGGTGGAATTGGGCTTCCCAAGAGCTTGAGATTGGTTCCAAAATTGGATTATGGAATTGAATGTTATTTAGGATTCTACTTTACGGTTGTGTCTAGGTGTATGCTAGGGCTCTGACGGGATCGTGCTCGAGGGTCATCTCATTAGCCAAAGCGCTCGGAATCAAAGGTAAGAAAACTACACCCGGTTATGTGGTTATGTTGGGACTAAGAGTTCCCTATACTTGTATGTAATGTTGTACGATGGTATTATGCCATGTGAACATGAAATAAACGGCCTAAGAGATCCATAATTAATATTGCCACACAAGGACACAGCTCGGCCACTAGTAGCTGAGGTTAAGTATATAATCACTGAGCTCAGCCTAAGCGAGCCAGAGTCGGTGGGACAAACAGAGGGTGCGGCCTAAGGGCGTCGACCCTGGATATTGTATGATATATTTATTGTTATTAATCTGATGATAATGGCATGTTTATTACCTGAATTATTGACTATTGGTTTGCAGATTGATATCATTGATTATGTGAGCAATGTGGTCTGCTGAGTATTTGATTGAGGATTTTTGAATTATCTGACTGTTGATTATTGTTTATGCTCTACATTATGGTTTTCTTGCTGGGCCTTAGCTCATGGGTGCTATGTGGTGTATGTAAAGGCAAGGGCAAGGTGGACCAGTCCTGAGTTGGAGAGCTCTAAGGCAGAATGTACATAGTCAGCTGATCGGCCGCCATCCACCAAGGAAAAAATCTATGGTTCCTAGTTAGACTACATGGCTAAAGGTCGTGCATTCATGCTATTGGGCTCGGACCTATAGGTCTTGTGAATATGGAATAATTTTCCTCAAAGCTCCCCTCAGTGAAAGTATGAAAACCCTAGGTGCACATTTCCCTCAGCCAATGACCTCGCATAGCGTGGCCCAATCCCCGTGTGCAGACCTTCAGGCTTCTCGTCTGATGGCATTAGGCACGTGAGAATACAGGAAGTTGTCCTAAGGGAAACATCTCATTATAAGCCATGAAATTTGGTCTTGCTAAGCTAAAGGGTCAAACTAAGCGTCGCTGGAGGACGGGTGCACAAGGCCCCCGCATAGCGAGGTCCCATGTGCCTACGCGAGGTTGATATGCTCAAGAGTCGAGATGCACGCACATGCATAAGGGCTGTCAAATGCACCCGAGATGTACGCCTACATCCATTCAAAGGGAGCCTCACATAGTGAGGCTCTACATGCCTTGACGTCGAGAGATGTCGTGGGCACTCGAGCCGTATGCATCGACCGCACCTGCGTCTCGCGACCCTGCCTCGCGCCAAAGGCCTTGCACTACCAGGGTGTCTAGTGTGGCGTGCTGCCCCTTTGGCACACCCACATGGGGCCATTTTGTAAGTGAGCATGCCTTGGTGCTTGATCATTAGTCAAGTCTTGCACCAAGCAACCTCATGGGGTAGGGTAGTGGCAATTTTGTAATTATGCATATGTCTCCCAGACAAAAATCATATATGTTACTGGGAAGACCTTGTATCCCTAGAAGGCTCCTTAGGGGGAGGTGACCTGGTGACTTAGGGAAGCACCATGGCCACCAGCAGATAGGGGCCAAAGATGTGTACTCCCTTGCCCTATCAAGGCTATATATTAATAAAACGATGTTTATCCATACTTGCCCTTGTATGCTCCCTTGTTGCCTATGTGTTACGTGTTTGTTATCTTCGTTGGGCCATTGCGTGCCACTTTCCTTGTTGTGTGTTTTGTGTTGTGTGGACGTTCCAAGGAATGACTTTCTTTGTGCTTGCTCATACCTCGTTATTGCCCGTTGCATGTCCGAGATGTGTATGTGGCTAACCACTGAGTTTGTTTGCCTGCAGGTGTGTGTTGTAGGCTGACTTGCTAGCTTGAAGTGTCTGCAAGTGCCGCACGTTCCATCTACTTGGAGTACCCAAATACCCAGCCCATGACATCTAGTGCCTCAGATGGGCCTCGCACCTGGAAGGGTGTCGCGCATCTCGGAAGGGCCTCACGCGCGTGAAGCAAGGGCTCGCGCATGGTTAGATCAAGCCCCGTGCCAAAGGCCTTGCACCACCAAGGTGTCTCGTGCCTTAGACCACTAGCTCCCCAAGACGGTGCCTCGCGCCTTGCACCACCAGGGTGTCTCGCACCTGCCTCACACCACCAGGGTGTCTCATGTCTCGCGCCTCGCACCACCAGGGTGTCTCGCGCCTCGCGCCCTGCACCACCAGGGTGTCTCGCACCTCGTGCGTGCCTCACACCACTAGGGTGTCTTATGCCTCGCGCCTCGCACCACCAGGGTGTCTCGTGCCTCATGCCTCGGACCACCTCGGCTTTACGCGTGGTTAGATCCTTGTGCTGAAGGTCTCGAACCACACCTCATCCAGACGTGCTGAGGTGTCGCGTACCCGTGCCGCGCGCCAGCACTTCATCTCGCCTAGGTACCTCCATGCCGCAATGCAAGCGCCTCACGTACCCGTATGGAATCTAAGACCTCTTGAAGGGGCGTGCAAGGAGCAATAAGAGAGACCCAAAATCTATTTGGTGTCAAGCCAATAGTGATGTAGAGACCTGAGTATATCATTCATGTTAACTCACAAGCTTTTCTGCACTTAGTAGAATATGGAATAGCTCTGAGCAAATACATGTATTGGAGATGTGAGAATAACCATTAGGTACAAGGTACCTGTATGTATACGGGTGCAGGATGTACGACCATGAGGAGGACAGAGGCGTGATCCTAACATCTGTATCGTACAAATAGTGGTGGTATGGATTTGTACAAAGCCGACACCACCACCTTCTGCTCCACTATGACTTGTGCCACAACCTTGACAATGTACCTATGTACAATCTTATCCCCTGGGACCATGATGTATCAGGAGCCATTAGAGCCCCAATATAAATAGACCTTCACCCCTCTAGCAAAGGGGTTGGAAAATTCATTGTATACTCGGACTATTAAGTAATATATGAATATTGACTCCATTGTTGATCTGTGTTTATTTTTCCTTGAATCTATTCTAAGTTCATATCTAGTTATCTCCATATTTACCTTTGAGTTTTCTGACCTAACATTGTTGATGAGTTTTCACCGTCAACAATGCTTAAGGCCCTCAGGAAGTTGGGCCAACTTTGGTTGAGGTGCTTCTTTAGTGGAGGGTTTTGGTGTTTCTCAATCTTGAGGGAGTTCATCAAACATTAGATTCCAAAACATGGTTCTTCTAGCCCGTGAGTGTTTGATGATTTCATGATTGATTTCAGACTCATCGGGCTCAAAACTTTCAAAAATTTGGAAGAGGTGATTAAAATGATTAGAAGTGTATTTTGATTCGACCTCTTCCAGAATAAGTGTATCGATCAGATATGATTGGAAACACTCATCGTTATCAAGTGGTTGTTTGCTAATGTGGAAAACATTTACTTCTAGAGTCATGTTCCAGAAAGAGATTTTCATGAGACCATTCCTATAGTTAATGAGTGCATTTTTTGTTGAGAGGAAAGGTATACTGAGAATGATGGGAATTTTTCACTTTATACTCACTTCAGATGGAGAGTCCAAGATGAGAAAATCAATGGGGTAATAGAATTTTTTTAATTTGAATCAGAACGTCTTCAACTATTCCCTGAGGTTTCTTAACTGATCGATCGGCCAATTGTAGCACCACAGATGTGGGCTTGAGTTCTCCTAGACCTAATTGCAAGTATATTGAATATGGCATGAGGTTTACACTTGCTCCTAAGCCTAGAAGGGCTTGACCGAATATTTGTTCCCCAATTTTACATGAGATGGTGGGACAACCAGGATCTTTGTACTTAGGCGACGGTGTCTTGCAGTCAATTACCACACTAGCTTGTTCTGCCAAGAATGCAGTTTTCTTTACATGGTGCTTTCTTTTAACGGTGCACAAATCCTTGATAACCTTGGCATAAGCCGACACTTGTTTGATCTTTACTTGTGTTAAAATGTGACGCCCCACATCACTATGGCTACTTTCTGGAATGACGACTGGCCCTACAAACCAACACAAGTCTTTCCAGCGTGCTTTGTCCTCACCCGCACACTTCCTGGGAAAATTTCCCAGGAGGTCACCCATCCCTAGATTACTCCAGGCCAAGAACACTTAACTTTGGAGTTCTCAAGTGATGGGCTACTAAAAAGAAGATGCATCTTCCTGGTATAGGTAGTACCCATCAATCCATTTAAGCCCTCTTCAACTGTGTAGTCTCATACCTACACAGTCTTAGAATCATTACACTTGACCTTCCCCAGGCGGTGTGGGATTGCACAGCTTACCCGGTCTTTCCCCTTACGGATCACGAGATTCTGATTGTCACAATCACCCCCCCCCCCTTATGGGCCCGACGTCCCCGTCAGCCACACTTTCTGCTGGGTCAAGGCTTTGATACCATTATGTGACGCCCCACATCACTATGGATGCTTTCTGGAATGATGACTGGCCCTACAAACTAACACAAGTCTTTCCAGTGTGCTTTGTCCTCACTCGCACATTTCCTGGGAAAAGTTCCCAGGAGGTCACCCATCCCTAGATTACTCCAGGCCAAGCACGCTTAAACGCCCTGGATAGCCAAGACCGCTACACTGTGTATTTATAAAGGTGTGAGACTTGCTAATCAAGTCGTTTAATCAAAACGTGTCATTAGCTAAAGTGTTCTAGGGCTAAACGACATTTTGGCCTCAAAAGATAGATTTTATAAGTTATAAACAGTTTACAAAAGGGATCCCCAAAACTCGACAATGTTTAAAAGTCAGTTTACAAAATTCAGCTGTTAAGAGTAAACATTAGCCATACTAAGGCAAAATACAAGGTTCTGGTCCTCTCGTCCCTGTAATCTCCTCAATCGTGGCGGTTGAGCGGCCTGACATGTACATTCACCCTGCAGAGCTCTCCAATCAAGGTTGATCGATCTTGCCTTTGCCTTTACCTGCACCACGCAGCACCCGTGAGCCAAGGCCCAGCAAGAAAACAACATACACAGCATAAACAATATTATCAAACAGACATTCCAATAAGCATGTTCAGATATTCAATCCACAGCATATAAGCACACTTCAAGGTACAAGTAACCTCATCTATACTCAGATTATTCAACAATCTCATTAATCACATTCATAGCCAAATATAATAATCAATTAACACAAATATTAGGGTCGACACCTTAGGTCGCACCCTCTGTTTAACCCACTGACTCCGGCCTGCTTAAACCGAGCTCAGTGCATAATAAGTTGTCCTTGGATACCAGTGTCCGAGCCGTGCCAATTACACAAGTTAACCATGGCACGCTTAGGCCGTTGGTTTACAATTTACATGGCATAATACCATTCTTTCAATCATATATATCAGGGAGCCCTTAGTCTCGTTCAAATATTCAACCGGGTGTAGTTTTCTTACCTTTAGCTTCTAGATGAGTTAGCTATGGGCGATACTCCTTGAGCGCGATCCGATCCCCGAGCCCTAGCTTAGCACCTAGTCACAACCATAATGAGAGATACCATTAACAATCTTAAATGAGTTTCCAAACCAAGTTCTAGTCCCCGGATCATTGAACTTCACCAAATATGGTAAAAGATTCAATCCCGAGCACCCTAGGTTAAATTCCCAAGCCTAAAATCCCAAAATCCCTTAAGCGCCCCGGCATAGGCCACCCATGCTGTGGCATGGCCCCCAAAAAGAACCATCTAAGGCACAAAAATAGGTAAGGACCGCGGCATTGCTTGGACCATGTCGCGGCCCGCCCTCCTTCCTCAGCATGCAACAGCCTCGAAGGGCCGCGGCTCACCAAGAACCATGCCGCGGCCCGACCCTTCGAACCCAGAAAAATCCACCATTTTCAATCTCTAAACCTCACCTTAAGCCATCCCAAAGCCCCCAACTCAAAACCAATTAATAACAACATCATTAGAATGATTTAAACAACACAATCCAACCATAAATCCAGCCTAACACTCACCAAAATCCCAATTCCAATTTCTGAGATTTCAAACCCACAGAACTCAAAACCAGCCATGGAAACTCTCAAATTCAACCATCAAACTTTAAATTAAACCTTACCTCAGCTGTAGAATCATTTCTCCAAGGATCCCCTGGCCTATCTTCAGAGTTTTAAGCCTCAACCCCACCTTGAATGTCAAAACCAGAACTATTAAAAACTCGGCCATTTCTCCTTAAATTTCTAACCTCAGAAACAAAAATTAATGCTTACCTTAGCTCTAATTCAACCCTCGATTGGTTCCTTGAGCTAATCCTCTGGTTCAGCCCTTCAATTCCCCCAAGTTTCAGTCAATTTCCCCCTTGAAAATCAAGGTTTTGCCTTTGCTAAGAGAGAGATGAGAGAGAAGGAGAGAAAGGTCGGTTTAAACTTGTGTCTACTATTTTCTAACATATTCCTTAAGTTATCAGACTAATCCCAAAGCTCGGGGTACCGGAAACATCCCCGAGGGCAAAACGGTAAAATCCCCCAATAATCCCGCCTAGACATCCTAACCTCAAATATATCTCCAATTATTTATTTCCATCACCTGATAGTCTAAATCACAACCTGATACCAAAAATACTCCTTGACTTATCCAAAGTCAATTATAATGCCCCGTTGTGACTTTTCCCGCTATCTAGCCCTAGGATCGCCTCGAGTCGCCGGCTGTAGAATTATCCACATAATAATGTGGTTCTCACATATATAACATATTTATTTCATATTATATTATAATATCACATTCAAATAAGTACTATTCACTCTAATCCCAATTATGCCCTCCCGGCACACTAATCAAGGTCCTTAAGCCTTATTAGCAAATTTGGGTCGTTACATAAAAGGTCTAGAATTTCACCATGATTTTCCAGTACCTTTCGAGTGGATTTCAAAGCTTGAGGAAATAGCGCCTTTACTAGAATGCTTATTGGCACATCATCATCTAGAGTGGGCATTGACGTACTCGTTGTCTTAGTTAATGGTGAAACCGCACTTTGACCACTTCAAGTAGTGATGGCATTAACCTCTTTGAGATTTGTATCTATAGAGGAGGAGGTTTGTGCCATATGTTGCCCTTTTTGATGGATTGCCAAGGTTGAGTGGGAAGTCTACCATGCTCTTGAATTTCCAAAGTAGTGTTTAACTTTGTCATTTGGCTTTTTATGTCTTTCATTTCCTCCACCAAGACAATATTTGAGCTATTGAGTTGAGGCTATTTTTGTTGGCGCAAGCATTTGCAAGGTATTCTCAAGAGAATTACTTGACTGCATGTTATTTTGAGGAGCAATGTACGCTTTTGGCGATTGTTGCTGCTCGGCCTCCATTGGCTCCCAGATGCTTGGTTTGAATCCTTCCAGCTGAAATTTGGATAGTTGCGCTAACCGGGATTGTAAGTGTTTGAGAAAGGGCTATAAGGCTTCTTTAATCCCCTAAAGCATTGCATTATTTCTCAATTCCACCTCTTAACTCACCAAGAGCAGGGCACTCTTGCGGTTGATGTTCCGTCCCTCCACAGTTGAAGCATAGATCTCGTGTCTCTACTTTTGCGCCCATGTGGATTCCTCTACCTTCTTGAGTTTTGAAGGCCTCAAATTTTTTTCTCAATGATTCAATTTGGCTTTTGACGTTGTCATCTTCCCTCAATTGGTAGATTCTGGTTGATCGTGGCTTGTCCATAGGTCTCAGTCCATTCCATGTATAGGATTTTTCAGCGAGATCGTTGAGGTACTCGAAAGTTTCATCGGGATCTTTTTGAAGAAATTTTTCATTGCACATCATTTGTACGAATTTTCTTTGTCTGGTTGTGAGACTGTCATAGAAATAGCTGACCAGACGCCAACTTTCGTATCCATGATGTGGGCATTGATTTATCAAATCTCTAAACCTCTCCCAAAACTAATGGAAAGTTTCATGGTCTTTTTGGATGAAGGTAGAGATTTGCCTCTTAAGGCTGCTAGTCTTATGGGGTGGGAAATATTTGGCGAAGAATGCTTTTGTCATTTCGTCCCACGTTCCAATAGATCTATGCCTTAAGAATACAACCAGCTTTTTGCTTTGCCTTTGAGAGAGAAAGGAAAAAATTTCAATCTCACAATGTTGGTGACATCAGCTCGGTTGTTGAATGTAGCCACCACCTCTTTGAATTCTCGTATATGCATGTGTGGACTCCATTTTCCAGCCCATGGAAGGTTGGTAAGAGGTTAATGATGTTGGGTTTGAAATCAAAATTTGGCATATTGTTGGGATACATTATGCATGAAGGTGTGGTTGTACGCGTAGGATGCAAATAATCACATTACTGGTAATACCGGCAAAGATGCTCGGCATTCCAAGCATGAGGCACCTGCTCCCCATTTAGTCGGGCCAGTTTGTATGTTCCGGGACACACGATGCTCTTGACTTGGTATGGGCCTTCCCAGTTAGGGTCCAACACTATAGCCCTTGGATCTCTGGTTGCTAGGAAAACTCTTCGTAACACCAAATCTCCAAACTCGAACTTTCTGTCTTTCACTTTGCAATTAAAGTATCTGGGCACCTTCTGTTGGTAGGATGCTACACGTAGTTGTGATGTTTCCCAAGGCTTCTCAACAAGGTCTAGTGATTCTTGAAGTAAAGTTGATTCGTGGTCGGGTCATAAGTATCTCGTCAGTGCGTGGAGATTGCTATTTCAACTGGGATCATGGCTTCATACCCGTAGGCCATAGAAAATGGAGAGTGGCTAGTGGAGGTCCTAGTAGTGGTAGGATAAGTCCATTATACCTTAGGCTATTCCTCAGGCCAGGCACATTTCGCCTGCTCTAGCCTTTTCTTCAAAGTGGCCTTAAGGATCCTATTGACCGCTTCAACTTGTCTGTTCGCTTGAGGATGAACTATGAAGGAGAAACTCTTCATGAATCCATGTCTTTCACACAAGCCACTGTCAATCTACAAACCGTTGTCGAAGACTATCTTCCTCGGGAGCCAGTGACGGAAAATAATATTTTTGATGATGAAGTCCAGCGCCTTTGTGGAGGTGATGTTAGCGAGAGGTTCAGCTTCAACCCACTTCGTGAAGTAGTCGACTACCACAATAGTATACCTTACTCCTCATTTACCCGTGGCCAAGGCCCTTACCAAGTCAATGCCCTAGATTGCGAAAGTCCACGAACTTTTCATCTGAGTGAGCTCATTTGGAGAAGCTCAAGGAATGTTGGCGTAACGTTGGCATTTATCGCACTTCTTGACATAATCCATCAAATCAGCATTCATCATAGGCCAGAAGTACCCTTGTCTTAAGATTTTCTTGGCGAGGCTCTGCCCCCCAACGTGGTCTCCACAAAAGCCATCATGCACTTCTCAGAGGATGAGCTTGGCTTCCTACTCGAACACACATCGGAGTAGTGGCAATGAATTTCCTCATCTATACAACTTGTTGTCCATGATAATGTACCAAGGCACCTGGTAAAGTAGCTTCCGAGCCACTTTTTTTTCCTACGGTAACTCTCCGGAGACAAGGTATGTAACGCCCTACTACCTTAGAGCCGTTACTAAGTGAGTTTAAAACAGAAATTGTGCATTTAATTGACTCAAAGTGGTTTCTAAAACCAAAAGTGTAATTAAACCAGAGTTTAAGGCTGTATTCTTTTAAAATGGTCAACTTCATTGAAAACGTTAAATATAAAACATCTAGGATCCCAAAATAAGGTTTACAAAATGTTTACAACTCAAAAATAGATTTACACTTGATCAACTATCAAAAGAATGGTTAAATACAGCCATATACAAAATGCCCCCAACCAAAGCAGTCAGGCAGGCCGAACATGTACGCGCCGCCCCCACGCTCTCCATACTCATGGCCGGTTGACTGACTCCTTGCTTTTACCTGCCACAGGAGCACCCGTGAGCCAAAGCCCAGCAAGAAAACCCAAATAACACATAACATATGCAAATCAAATAGCTGGCATAATTCACTGACACATAGGAAAACCATCATAATAAACAAGTACGGCCATGCCGCCCCCAAGGCCTTACCAAAGCCTGGAGTTTCGGTTCTCACCGCGAGGATAACTCACGTATCCCTTGGGTCCCACCCTGAATATAAGCATCCCATGTGCTGTGTGTTACTTTCGGCCCCACGGCCGCCCCGGCCTACGCCGTACTCGGCCCTTGCCGTTCATTTCATCATAATCACACATATAGTACATTCAAAATAAACATTCACACACATCACGGTTCATTTAAGGTTAAGCATTTGCACGTAATACAATCTGGGGCCATGCCCTACAATCACACAGTGGGGCCATGCCCTAATCTCGGGTGTTACGGTTTTCTTACCTTTAGATTCAGTAGCCTTGATCAACCTGACTCCTTGAGCACGATCTTACCCGAGCCCTAGCGCTTACCTAAGAAAAATCCACAAGTCAAAGTCATCACCAATCCTCAAGTCCAAAACCTAGCCTCGGGACTAATCCCGAGCCCCCGGGAAGTCCTAGATCCCCAAAACAAAGTGGCGGAAACAAGCCCCGAACCCTAGGTCAAAATCCCTTCACGAAAGCCCAAAAATCCCCTCTGTGAACAGTGCAGCGCTACAGCGCTCAAAAGAGGGCGCTGTAGCGCTACAAGCAGAACCACCCTCACCAGAACAGGGCTAGCGCTACAGCGCCCCCTGCCTAGCGCTGTAGCGCTAGTTGCAGCAGACCAAAACCAAAAATCGCATCTTGCGATTTTCTTCCCCCATTTCGACCCCAAACTTGTCCAACTCTTTCCCAAGCCCAAAAACAAACTTACACACACCACACACTCATCCCAAGCACCCCATGAACTCAATCCCAAGCTCAAGCAACCCACAATTCAAAATCCAACCCAATGAACCCAAAAACCAGAAAATCACTCAAACAACAAGGATAGGGTCTTAGAAATCATACCGTGGGTGGAATTTCGACCTTGAACTGAACCCTAGACCTCCTTGGCTTGCACCTTCACAACCTTGACCTGTTTTCCCCAAAAACCCCATCCATTTAGCTCAAAAACACAGTTCAAAACCAGCAAAACCCTAAAACCGAAAACCTCAAGAACTTACCTCAAATCTCAGATTTGATCTTGCTAATCCCTTGCTAATCCTCAAGCCTAGCTTAGGATCCTTGATGCTCAGCTAACCCTAGCTTCCCACTGAGCTTAACCTCAAGAAAAATCATGGGAAATGGTTGGGAGAGCCACAAACCGAATCTTCAAAGCCAAACCCTTCAGTTTTCCTCTCTTCCTTCTCTTCCTTCTTTCTTTCTTTTCAGCTTATGGTTTTCTCTACAAAATCCACTAAGTATACAGACCTTCTTTATTTTATCTCTTACAAGCCTAATGACCAAAATGCCCTCCCTTACTAATTCTAAGCCTTTATGTCCATAAAGGGGCATTTTAGTCATATTACCCAAATCCCCACTAATTCCTCAAGTGTTCCTAATAATTCCCGCTCGCTACCCAATACCAGATTAACCATCAAATATTCCCAGATTCTCAATTAAACTCCCCAGGCTTAACCCAAGCCTGGTACAGGTTCCCGTTTTGACTTTCCGCTAACCCGCTCATTCTAAGATCGTCTCGAGTCATAGATCACAGGTATCAACATAGTCATGCCCAACATGGCCAAATTACAAATATGCTCAATCAGGTCTACATGCATACTAATTCACATAGTCATGCATCACAATTAATCACATAGTCATATAACGTGCAATAAGTCATAATCAAGCCTTAAATTCATAAAAATCACACACAGAATCCCATTATGCCCTCCAGGCACACTACTCCAGGCCCTTAAGCCTTAACACTGAATTTGGGTCGTTACAAGGTACTTCACAATAAGCTTCATCCAACCATCCTGGGGCTGGACCACTTCTACCTCCTCAGAAGTTGTGATGCTCAGAGAAGCCAAGTATTCAATTGGGACCACATTGAGCAATTCTTCATCTTTGGTGGTAGCAAGTTTGGTCAGGGCATCAGCATTAGAATTCTGCTCCAATGCCACTTGTCGGATGGTGAATCTTTTGAAGTTGTGCAACATTTCTTGGGTCTTGACCACATAAGCGACCATCTTGGTCCCTCGAGCTTGGTAATCTCAAAGGGCTTGGTTCACGACAAGCTGAGAATCGTTGTATATTTTGAGACCCTCAACTTTGAGCTCTAAGGAAACTCGGATTCCGACAATTAAGGCTTCGTACTTAGTTTCGTTGTTTGAGGCATCAAAGCCAAATCTTAAGGCGCTATGAACTCTATGTCCTTCGGGGGATACCAAGATAAGGCCTGTTCCAGCCCCATTCTCATTGGAGGAACCATCCACAAACAGCTTCCATATGGGCCTGATAACTTGGGCCTCCTTCGGCCTCTCATGGGTTCCCGTGCAATTGGAAAAAAAGTTTGTCAATGCATGCCCCTTTATGGAATTCCTCGAGTGATAAGTTATGTCAAACTAGCTATGTTCGACTACCCACTTGAGGAGTCTCCCAAAGAACTCTGACTTCTGAAGGATTTGCCTTAAAGGCCGGTTGGTGAGGACTTTGATGGGATGTGCCTTGAAATAAGGCACAAGCTTCTGAGAAGCCATCATCAAGCAAAAGGTCATCTTCTCCATGAGCGGATACCTAGACTCTGCCCTGACAAGTCTCTTGCTTACATAATAGATGGGTTATTGGATGCGGCCTTCCTCGCGAACCAAGGCAGCACTAATGGCGTTTTCAGAGATAGCCATGTAGAGGAGGAGGGGTTCTCCGTCTACGAGCTTTGACAAAATTGGAGGATTCTACATATATGCCTTCCACTACAAGAATGCACGTTCACACTCCTCCATACATTCAAATCGCTGACCTCCTTGGAGGGTGTTGAAGAACGGAATGCACTTGTCGGTAGCCTTAGAAACAATGTGACTAAGAGTCGTTATTCGACCAGTCAAGATTTGCACGTCCTTGTGTTTTCTTAGGGACAACATCTCGACAAGCTTTTATCTTCTCAGGATTTGCTTCGATTCCTCAAGCATTAATAATAAATCTCCAAAACTTTCTGGAGGCTACCCCAAATGTGCATTTTTGGGGGATTTAACTTCATGACAGAGAATGCTTCTGCCAATTCCTTTACATGGTTGGGTACTGTCTTGGACTTCACCAGCATGCCGTCCACGTATACTTTATGGTTCCGAATAAGTTGATTCTTGAACATCTTGTTCACCAATCTTTGGTACGTGGCCCTAGCATTTTTCAGACCGAAAGGCATTACTTTGTAGCAATAAACGCCTTCGTCTGTTTGGAAGCTCGTGTGCTCTTGATCAGCGACATGCATGGAGATGTGATTATACCCCGAGTAGGCATCCATGAGTGAGAGGAGCGCATACCCAGAGTTGGCATTGACCATCTGATCAATCTTCAGCAATGGGAAGCAGTCTTTTGGGTAGGCCTTATTAACATCGGGCAAGTCAATACAAGTTCTCTAAGTGGCGTTAGGCTTCAGGACTAGCACCGGGTTTGACAACCACTTTCGGTATTGCGCTTCTTGGATGAATCCATTTGTGAGAAGCTTATCAACTTTTGTCGTCAGCGCCTCCACCCTGGTCAAGTCCACTGTCCTCTTCTTCTGTTGTAACAGGGTGACATTTGGGTCTATGTTCAAGGCGTGGCAGATGATGTTGGGGTCAATGCCTGCCATGTCTGAATGAGACCAAGCAAAGACATCCTGGTTTTGCCAAAGAAAGCTAACCAAAGCTTCTCGAATTTCTGCCTTGATGTTCTGACAAACCTTTTTTTTTTTTTTTGGGATTGGAAATTTTGAGGGTCCAACTTCATTAGCTTTCTCCATGGGCTCAATAGTCCTATCATCTCCAACCCTGGGGTCCAACTCGTTGGACTCCCTCTTTTCTAGAACAGCCTGGACTTCCATCTCCGCTACAGGAGGCTGCTCAAGGGCTACTGTTTCAACCACTATCATTGGATGTTTCAATGACACGTTGTAGCATTGGCGGGCCTCTTTCTGGTCCCTGCGAACGGTGAAAATTCCTGCCTCCATGGGAAACTTCATGTACAAGTGACAAATAAAAGTGATGTTGTGAAAATTTGGTTGATTTAAATACACAAGTGAACCTAATCACACAAGTAATACAGTGATAAGTGAATCGTCTCCACAAGGATTGCAAAATAAAAATAAAAAATAGGCAAAACAATTACTAAACAACTTAAAGGTATTAACAATTACATGGGTTGTTTGTAAACTAAACAAAATATTAAAAAGATGAAAATACTGAAAATAAAATTGAACTAAACAAAGTAATTAGAAAGAAATACATGGATTGTAGAATGGACTGGAATTATTAAATCCCCCTATGTCAATTATGCTGAACAGATTGCGGCATCAATATTTTAGCAAAACTCCCAAGTTAACAAGAATTCAATAAAAATTCATAAAACTTTCTCAAATCCTTTGATATTAATTCTTTTACGTAATAAAACATATTCCTATGCCAAATCAGATTTAATAATACAAATTCAAGGTTCATGTTATCCCCAAAATTTGAAAATGATGACGTGGCAATAAAAGTGACAAATGGCAAGGAATGGCTGGGTAATCTGGCTTAGGAGTGGTCCGGTAGACCGATGAAGATTTTTGACTGACTAGTCAAGTGTCATGACCAACCAGTCAGGTGCTTGTCCGACCAGTCATATGCTTGTCCGTCCAGTCAGGTGCTTGTCCGACCAGTTATATCCTTGTTCGACCAGTGAAGGTTTGGCCGACCAGTGAGGAATTTTGGCCCTTCACTTCTCCCCCTGAGTGTGATGTGGACCGACTAGACAGAATAGTGCTACGGAAAGGATCCCAGTAACAGCTTCAACAAGAATCGGTCATACCTACGCGGGAATCTCTCAGATTATCCCACAAAAATAGTGTTTTGTTGTATTTTGAATATTATTATTAATTGAATATAGTGAGACTAGCGAAATATCCCGATTATGGGGGACATCATTTGTACGATCCTGAGCCTATAAATACAAGGCTCATGGCATCATAAAGGGGGTTCGGATTCTAATTTTCTGAAAGAATAATTGTATCTTGAGAGAACTCTTGTATTCTCTTAATCTGCACTGAAGAAACTCAGTTGACTCAGGTTCATCTGATCTTGAGTGTAGATCTATAATCATAACTCTAAGTGGACTAGGCTATTACCAACACATTGGGGCTGAACCACTATAAAAATTGTCTGTGTCGTATATTTCTCTTGAAGGTTTTTTGTCGCTTTGACGTCTACACGTCGTTGGCCAAAAACGCGATCAACAGTTCAATTCTCACAAGGAAAACAACACATCCCTATGTTATTTACTAACATTACCTAACATAGATTATGAACTTGTGTCATCCATGTTCTTCCCATTACATTTAATCCTTCCAGCATCAAACATAATTAAACATCTTGCCATTGTTGGCCAATCAACAACAAGAAATTAATAATAAGCACACTTGAATGAACAAGAGAGATTTCACTAAAATGAAGTGCAAGAAATTACTACACTATGACATAGGGTTCATCAACAATTCAAGCCACAAAAGATTAGTTCATGGCTAATTTAAATAGCATTAATCAACTTTCAATTCTTCCCATAAGTATCATAGTAGAAATTAAAATAGAAAATACAAGATGAAACTTAGAAACAAGAGAAAGAGCAAATCCATTTGATGATGAATCTTCTTTCTTCATATTCCTCTTCTTCCTTCTTGTTTCTCTGGTTTTCTTCCTCTGTCTTTTTCTCTCCTTCCTCAAACAATGGAAGACCCCCCCCCCCCCCCTATGCAGCTGGCTCCTTCTTTTCCTTCTCTAGGTTTTCCAATTTAGTCATCTAAGTACAAAATTGCCCCTCCTTTAATTCACACGTGGGTTCCTTTCCTTCCTTTCTCTGACATTTGCTTCCAAATTGACTCATGCCCTCTGTACTTGCCACCTCAGCCACTAATCCAGCTCACCTTCTAAATTTCCAAGCACGCACAACTTTCCAAAAGCAACCTGATCAAAATGCTCAAGCAAAATCTACTTCGCTACAACAAACCTGCTATTTCAGCATCAAAATTTAGCTTAAATGGTTTCAAAATTTTAGTTTCATTCTTTGTACAAATATCTATCCATGAAACTATTGCTTTCAACTCATTAGCTCTTAAAACCCACAAAACGAAAAACTAAACTAACTAAGATCATAAAAACACAACAGTTAGTTACAATAGCTAATAATAAACTAACATCACCATTAATTTTTCCACATTTATAAGTTCAAAAGCACAAGAAATAACTCTTTATTCAAGAGTTATCAGGTGACCGCTCTGAATTCCACCAGGGTCGGACGTGATAGGATGGGGTTATAGGCAGAGGAGCAATCCACCACCACAAAAGTGCAGTATTTGAAGGTCTTACGAGGCACTTTTCCAAGTGCCACTAGTAGCTTGATCTGCCACATCGGAATCAAACCTTCATCCGAGAACCTGTAAAGTGTTGAGGTGTAGGGGGAAAGGTCGCTTGTCATCAACCTGATCTTCTCAAAAGATGACTTGAACAGGATGTTCATGGAACTCCCATTATCCACCAGGATCTGAGCTACCATCTTGTTAGAAATCTAGCTCTCGATCACCAACAAAGAAGGTGATTATTTGGTCTGTCATCCAAGGCATTCTTGTCGGGAGCTGGGCAAGCGCCAACACTTTGTCATCATGGTTCAAGGCCCACACATAGAAATTATGCAATCCCCTTTATGTGCCCCCCAGGTGAGGTCGTCCAGATATCGCACCTACTCTTTCGTTCACCAGAGGAGGTCCATGGGATGCTTGCTGCAGTGCAACAGGTATCTAGCCTGGAGCCTGAGGAGGCGCCACATGTTGGGGAGGAGGCATGGCCATGGCTGGAGCTTGAGCAGGGCGTGCTCCAATCCTGGCATAATGGTGCAGGTGCCTAAACTTGATGAGATTCTCAATCTCATCCCAAAGTTGCCAGCAATTGTTGGTGTGGTGTCAAACGTCTTTGTGGAATTTGCAGAACTTCGCGGTGTCCCTTCGCTCCTTATCCCTCCGGATGGGCTGAGGTTTCCAGTAGTGGACTTGCTTCTCTGTGGCAAGAAAGATGTTCTCCTGAGAATCCACCAACTCAATGTACTCAGAATATTGGGGAGTGTATTTCCCCTCGATAGCACCAGTTCTCTTGGGCTTCTTGCCCTTACCCTTACCCTCACTCTTGCTTCCACTGGGGCCCTCATTGGGTGTTGCTAACTAGGCAAGAGCCGCTGTTCCAGCACTGAATGCAGGCTGAAAAGCATTGTATTTAGTGGGAGCTACTCCATACCCGGAAGGAGCAGCACTAAAACCAATTTGGGGAACAGCCAGATTATAATGAGGGGCGCTCATAACACTCGTTTGTGTTGGAGTGTATGGCGAGAATTGCGGCCTCGGAGCTATGATAGTTGGGACTGTTGGGGCCGGAAAGGAAATTAGTCCCTCGAAAGCTCCAATCTGGGCATCTTCCCAGTGAATATATTCTTAGGCTCGATGTATAAAGTCATCAAGCCTGTGGCATCCTCGCCTCTGCAGGTCGTCCCACAGTGGAGATCCTGGTCGGATGCCAGCTTGCAAGGCCATCAATTGTTGGCCATCATTGACCCTCTTGGTCCTATTTGCTTCCTCTGTAACATGTTTGATGTACTATTTGAGGGTCTCGAAAGGTCCCGACTTAATGTTGGATAAAGCATTGACCTCAAAGTGCACCTTCCGAGCAGCTATAAATTATCTTTGAAAGGTAGCAGAGAGTTGGTGCCAGGAATGGATTGATCCTGGTCAGTGCTTCTTGAACCACTCGTCTGCATGTATCGTAAGGGTTAAATGGAAGACGTGGCATTTGGCATCCTTGAATATGCGATGTACCAACATCAATCTATTAAACTTAAACAGATGTTCGGAGGGGTCCGTGACTCAGCTATAAGGAGTTATTTCTGGCATCTTGAAGCCTTGAGGTAACGAGGCTTCTACAATGTCTGGGGCACACAGCTCCCCATCTTCATCCTCCAATTTGGAGTCGTTGCCCTGTCTCCTGGCCATCTTCAGCATAATTTTTTTAAAATTCTCCAACTTCGCACGGAGAGGGTGTGGTCTTGGTTGGTACTTTGTGCCGAGTATGCCCTCTAGTTGACATAGTTTCTCTCCTCCAAGCATTGAGATTGTCTTGGAGGTCCGGTTGTGGTTGTCTCCTGAGGATGTCCTCGAGAGCTACTATGTTCTTGCGAGCATTCAGGTCATCTCGCAGGTCAGATTGTACGTTGCATGACATCTGGCAATCCTCCTCTAGGCCCAAAGGAAGGATCTCGCTAGCCTGAAGGATTTGTGTGGAGGAGATGTGAACTGGAGAGATACTGTCAGTAGTCCTCGGGAAGTAACCTTCCACGAGGACATGCTTCTCTGCAGGCAGTGAACAATCAATACTGGGCAAAGCCTTCCTTCTGGGGGACTCTAGGTAAGTTCTCAAAAGCTTAATCAGCTTCTGTGTACACTAGATTACTCCTAATGCATGTCATATGTCACTCAGTCAAAACACGGACAATAGAGTCAAACTTGTGATTATCTTTATTAGTGTGTTTGCATCTCTCTCTAGGTCCTTACATTGTATTTCATAATCTAATAGTTTTTCTTTGTTCTTACACCTTCAAAAATCCTTTCATTGTATTTAGATGAGGTTGACACCGATATTGTAAACAACCCAGTATAGGTGATATGAACCACACCAACGATTGTGGTGAAACCCGACACCAAATATGGCAGCCACCAAGAACACACGAAATTGGAATGGAGAACCGCGACCCAATGCTTAGCCAAGCACGAACCTTGGTATGAGGAAGACGCCACAAACGGGGATGGGAATCCGTTTGATAAGTCAGGTTGAACGCCACAAGGAACCCCTTGATAAGTTCTAATAGTTTCTTCAAGAACTCAAAAAGAAAAACTCACAAATTTCATTTCATCATAATCTGATTTTTCCAAACGTTTACAAGGCCTAATATAGGCGAAAATTACATCAAGACAAGCCCCTTTGTCTTCCTAATGAAAACCGAAAAATACATCAAAGACAAGCCCTTTGTCTTCCTAATGAAAACCGAAAATTACAAAAAAAAGACTATTGGACTCACACAAGTCAAGTGTTTGACTTTTCACAAGATAAAAAACAAAGACTAAATAAAACGTGATTAAGTGACTGATTAAAATAAAAATACAAGATGCCAAAATCCAATAAGACTCATTACAAGAAGCTAAATATTGATCAAGCTCCTAAACTGGTGTCCTCATCATTCCTCCCCTCTTGACTTGGATCAACTGGAACTTGACTTGGATCTTTAGTCTTGGTGTCCTCATCAATAGGTGAGATTGGCTCTTCAACAATCCGAGTGAGGTTGATAGTCCTTGTGAGAAACTATTGTAAGAGGATTGGTTAAGACCTTGGTGAAAATTCCCGAGCTGTACAAAGGATTGATCAAGTCCATAACTTGATCCAGTATTAGAACTCAAAGCTTGTGCTAGCTTTGAAGACCAAGGACTTAGGTGACTTTAGCTTCACCGAACCTTGTAAAATCAAGAGTTTGATATTTCTATCCCTTAACTCTTTACACTTCAAATATCTACTTTAATTTTACATTTGTTTATCTATTTAATTGATTTAATTTTCAATATTTGCATAAATTGATAACTTGAGTTTTAAATTTTCAATTCACCCACCTCTTGGAAACAGATATTGGGCTAACACTTTTTTATTTGAGCAATTAATTGTGTTAAATGTAAATTTGTGATGAGATGATACTTTCAAATTTTGATTTAATCATTTTGTTCTCCTAAAAAGATTGAGCTACTCAAAACGCTTGGATTTAGTTAATTAAGCAAATGAGTTAAAAACTTCGTAGAATATTTGAGCATATAGATTCAACGAGTTTAGTTTTGATATTTGTAAATGAAATAGAAATCAATATGATGATTTGATGTGTTGATTTGGTAACTAACTCGATGAAGCATCCAAGAATTGAAAAAGAATTCAAAAAGTGAATATTCTTCCCTGAGCATATTGGCAAAATCATGTGGAGTATGATCAAAGGTTCTGCAATGAGCGTAGTAGTATAATCTCGTGAAGTTTAATTGAAAGTTTTGCCATGAGCATATTGGCAGAATTGTGTGAAATATGACATAAGGTTCTAGCATGAACATATAAACAAAAACATGTAAAGTATCATAGAAGGTTCTACCATGAGTAAATTGGCATAATCATGTGGAGTATGACGAAAGGATCTACGAGGTTCTGCTATGAGCATAAGATCACTCGAAAACAATTTTTTAAAACAAACACATAATTTGTATTTTTTTAATAAATATTTTAAATAATTATTAGTAAGCGGATGCAATTTTCTTAAAAATTTAAACAAATTATAATTTATTACAATGTAGAATTTCTTATTTATAATTGGCTCTAAATTGAGACTAAATTTATTTTATTTTATTCCTATATGAAAGTTATTCTAATATGAAGATTTTACTATATAAATAAATATATATGGAGATATTTCTATTATTATATATGTAATATGAACAAAAGAGTTGTACTTAAAAGATACAGACAAAACAAAAGGGGCTGTGCAGTATCACAAATTAACTATTTGATAGGCTATAGTTACAATCCAGTTCTTGAAAGAATTAGAGTATAGGCTATTATCGATATCAACAGAAAGAATTATAATGGTTCCAAGCTATTCAAGATGCTTGGGATCTCTCTGAGTACATTTACTCTTTCTATACAAATAAATCTCAATGCATATATAATTATCTAACTTTTCTATTTATGTCGGTACTAACTAAACACTTAACAGCTCATTAAAGAATTGTGCCACCTCAGCTCTTTCTAGTGTTCATTAAGTATTATTTGGCCTCCTAGAGTATGTTAGCCTAATTGGTGGTCTATCAATACCCCGAGGGTGCACTTTCACCTTGTCCTCAAGGTAAAATTCTAGAAACTATGTGTTGATCATATCAAAACTCTCCCATGTAGCTTCAAATTCCAGAAGGACTTCCATTTGATGAGAACTTCAAAGTTACCCAAGCCTTGGTTGGTTTGTTGCCTGACTTGTAGCACGCTTCAGGTTCTACTTGTAACTCTAAATTAGGGGACAAAGGAGTCAAGGTGGCTGAAGACAGTGCAGAGTCGTGAGCCTTTTTGAGCTGGGAGATGTGAAAAACGGGGTGAATGGTGGAGGTGGCTGGAAGGCCAAGCCTATAGGCTATTGCCCCAACTCTCGCTATTACTTTAAAATGACCATAAAAATTGGCAGCTAGCCTCTCATCGCATCTTTTTTCCAAGGACTGCTCTCTGTAAGGTCTCAGCTTGAGATAGACCAAGTCTCCTACTTTGAACTCCTCATGGTGTCGATGTTGATCATATTGTTGTTTCATTCGTTGTTGTGCTCGAAGAAGGTGCATGCGAATATCATCAAGGATGGCATCTCGATCTTCCAATAAGGTGTCTACTGCTGAAACAAGTGAGGTACGCACTGGAAATCTGATTAAAGGAGGCAGATCTCCGCCATAGAGTGCTCGAAACAGGGTACACTTTGTGGCTGAATGGGTAGAGGTGTTATACCAATATTCTACCCAAGCCATCCTGTGGTATCAATTTATCCACAAATACTATCACGTGGCTTTTTTATTTCTTTTAAATAAAAAGTATTTTATTTTAGTTACAAGATTTTAGAAAGAACGGTCGGCTACTCTATTCATTGGTCTATACAAGGAGATAGATAGGCTATTTTTATTTTGGGCTTGGAAAATTCAAGAGAGACTTTTAAGGAGATACCAACACGAGCTTGGAATATGTACATGCTAATTTATGGGGAGCAAGTAGAACACCAACTCAAATAGGTAATCGTTATTTCTTGTCTATGGTGGATGATTACGGTAGAAAAGTATGGGTGTACTTGCTTAAACATAAATATGAATTTTTGGAAAAATTTAGACTTTGGAAGATTCAAGTTGAAAATCAAAAGGATTTAAAAGTTAAAACCTTAAGGACTGAAATGGACTTGAATCTGTTAATGCTAAGTTTACTAAACTTTGTATGGAAATTGGAATTATAAGACATAGGACTATGAAAAACACCCCTCAACAAAATGGTGTTGCTGAGAGGATGAATAGAACTTTATTAAATAAAGTAAGGTGCATGCTTATTAAATCTGGTTTGTCTAAAATGTATTGGGGTGAGGCTTTATATACTGCATGTGTTCTTATTAATAGAAGTCCTAGTCAATCCATTGATCTTAAAACACCAGAAGAAAAATGGCTTGGTAAACCTCCATCTCTGTCTCATTTAAAAGTGTTTGGATGTAATGCTCATGCACATTATGTAGGCAATAAATTAGAAGCAAGATCCATCAAATGTGTGTTCTTAGGCTATCAAGAAGGAACCAAAGATTATAGGCTGTTGCAAATTGAAGATACAAAAGTAATAATAAGTCGAGATGTGATTTTTAATGAATTTGAATTTTATTTTTAGAGAAATGAGGAAGGTGGTTCTTTTGATGTTTCAAGTCAGCGGGTTACAAGTCAAGATAAGGTACAATTTGAGGTGGAAATGACTCAAGATAAAACCTCAAGTGAAGACCAACAAGTTGCTGAAACATAAATGACATAAAGCTCACAAGATGAAGAACTTGACGATTACCAACTTGCTCGAGATAGAACAAGGAGAGAAATAAAGCCACCTGCAAGATATGGGGAATCTGGCATAATAGCATATGCACTTTTAGTTATGATTAACTCTCAAAGAAGTGAACCAGACAGCTGCAGTGAAGCCATAAAATGCAAAGAAGCTCATCAATGGAGACAGGCAATAAATGAAGAAATGAAGTCACTCAAGGGAAATCACACATGGGTTCTAGTTCCTAAACTAGAAAGAAAAAAGATAATAGGGTGCAGGTGGATTTTTAAGCTGAAAGATGGTATTAATTATACAGACCCTAAGAAGGATAAAGCTAGATTGGTACACAAGTTGAAGGTATTGACTATTCTGAAGAAAAAAAAAATTCCCTGTTATTAAGATGAAAATAGTAAGAATGATGCTTGCATTGGCTATTTAATTTTATTGGGAAATTGGTCAAATGGATGTAAAAACAGCATTTTTAAATGGGAAATTAGAAGAGACTATATACATGAATCAGCCCAAGGGATATGAGGTAAAATCAAATGTGAAGAATTGGTCTGTCTATTAAAAAGGTCCTTATATGGATTAAAACAGTCACCAAGGCAATGGTATGAAAATTTTCATTCTGTGGTCACAAAGGTTGGTTATGTAAGGTCAGCCTATGACACTTGTTTATATTACTCAGATATTCTCTCTACTGCTCCTACTTTCTTGTTAATCTACGTAGATGACATGCTAATAATGGGGAAGGATATGAACAAGATTATGAAGCTGAAAGATGTTTTAAAGGGAGAAGTTGAAATGAAAGATATGGGGGTTGCAAGGAAAATTCTTGGGATTGACATACTCAGAGATAGAAAAAAGCATAAACTCATATTGTCTCAAAGTCAATACTTGAGAGTAGTTGTCAACAAGTTCAAAATAACATATGCTAAAGATGTAAATATCCCTCTAGGTGGACATTTTAATTTAACCATTGAACAAGCACCATCAACTGAAGTAGAAAAGAAAGCTATGTCGAAGATTCCTTATGCTGAAGCTATCGGGAGTGTCATGTATTCAATGATCAGCACAAGGCCTGATATTGCTCACTCAGTGAGTATTCTAAGCAAATTTATGTCAAATCCTAGGGAAGAGCATTGGAAAGAACTTAAGCATCTTCTAAGATACTTAAAAGCTACCCAAAAATCAAGTCTGGTTTATAAGATATGTGGAGCTCAAACTCAGCTAGAAGGATTTGTGGATGCTGACTATGCCTCAAATAAAGATACTAGAAGATTTATGACTTCATATTGCTTCCTCCTAAATAGTTGTTTCATCTCTTGGAAGTCTCAACTGCAACCAACTGTAGCTCTATCTACAACTGAAACTGAGTTTATGGCCACAACTAAGGCCTTTAAAGAAGTTGTTTGGCTAAAAGGCATACTTGAAGATATCAGAATGTGGAAGAAAAAGGTTGTTATATTTTCAGACAGTCAACCTTCCATTCACCTTTCCAAAAGTCTAGTGTACCATGAAAGATCAAAGCATATAGATGTGAGACTCTTTTGGATTCGAGATAAGATAGAAGAAGGTGTGATTGAGCTAGACAAAAGTGCCAAGTGAAGAAAATCCAACATATGCTGGAACAAAAACTTTGCTTTCAGTAAGCTCCAACATTGCTTGGAACTACTTAATATTGGTAAAGGATAGAAACGATGATGTACCTCTTAAGGAAATCCTTGATAGTATTTATGGATTAAGGTGGAATTTGTGGTGTCAAGTTATCCACAAATACTGTCACGTGGCTTTCTTATTTCTTTTAAATTAAAAGCCTTTTATTTTAATTACAAGTTTTTAAAAAGAAAGGTCGACTACTCTATTCATTGGTCTATATAAGGAGATAGGCTCTTTTTATTCTGGGTATGGAATATTCAAGAGAAGCTTTTTTGAGAGAATTAGAGATGTTTTCTTGTATTGTGAGTGGAGAAAGAATTCAAGATTCTCTAGTTTGTGATCAAAGTTTATTAAAGAGGAACTCACGTAAGCCATTTTGTGTATAGTTCTTGGAGAACTTTCTGTGTAATTGGGCATTGATTGCCTCAGCTTGTAATTGATTTTTCTATAGTGGAATCATCAAGGGAAGACTCGAAGTAGGCCATGAGATTGGGATGAACCAGTATATGTCATTGTGCATTTATTTTTCTACAATTTCTTTTGTTTTTCACTATCTGTTTGATGTTTTGATCCTTGGCTTCTTTAAGTTTGTGTTGTGTTTAACAACAATCCATTTGGCCTACAGCCTTGGTTTCACATTAACAAAGCACCTGAGATAGGTTTCAAGGGTCTAGTTCACCACCTCTGTTTTCCCATCGGTTTGTGGATGATAGGTCGTGCTTCTTTTTAAGGTGGTTCCCTGCCATTTGAAGAGTTCGCTCCAAAAAATGCTGGTGAATATTCTGTCTTTCTCAAAAATGATGGATAAAGGCAGGCCATGAAGTCTAACCACCTCTTTCAGGAAGATATTAGCGATTGTAGCAGCAGTAAATGGATGTTTCAGGGTGATGAAGTGGGGATATTTTCTTGGTTTATCAACCACAACCATAATAGTATCGCAACACTCTGATTTAGGCAACCCCTCAATGAAAGCCATTGAGATTTCATTCCAAACTTGAGCGGGTAAAGCGATGGGCTGTAGTAATCCCGCTGGAGTTATTGCTGCATATTTTGTTGTTGGTAGGTTGTGCATTCTCGAACAAATTTCAGCACGTCTTTCCGCATTCCGACCCAATAAACCTCTGATTTCAGCTGCTGGTACGTCTTCATTTCTCCCGAATGCCCTCCCATTGGCGTGTTGTGAAACTCAGCCAATATGATGTTTACCAAAGAGGAACATTTGGGAATCACTATCCTCCTTTTGTAGAGCAAAATGTCATGCTCTAAAGTGAACCCTACATGTTGTTTCCCTTCCTAAATGTCATTTTTGATGCCTTGGATAAAGGAGTCTTGTTGTACCTCAGCTTGTAGTTGTGCCCAATGCTGCCATTGTGGTATTTGGAAGGTACAAAGTACAATGAATCGTCAACCAAGCAAGTAGGGCCTCCATTTGTTGACAACAAACACGATTGCCATTACTTCCTTCTCATAGATGGGTTTTAGTCGTCCTCGAGGCCCAAGAGTGTGGCTGAAATAGGCTACTGTTCTAAACCCCTACATTAGCACGGCACCCAATCCACAACCTGAAGCATATGTTTCAACAATAAAGGGTTGTGAGAAGTCTGCCATGGCCAACACTAGTACGGTGCTCATGGCATGCTTCAAGTCCTTAAAAGCCTTGTCAGCTGCTTTGTTCCACCCAAAACAATCTTTTTTTAGTTGTTTCGTTAGAGGCCAAGCAATCTATGCATAACCAACCACAAATTTGCAGTAATACCCTGTTAAACCCAAGAAACCTCATAACTCTCGAATGTTGCGTGGGACTGCCCAATTTACCATTGCTTCCACTTTAGTAGGATCAGCCTCAACCCCTTGACCAGAAATAATATGCCCCAGGTAAGCCATCTTCCCCTTGACCAGAAATAATATGCCCCAGGTAAGCCATCTTCTTTTGACCAAATTCACACTTTTTTTGGTTGGCAAAAAGCTTACGTTGCTTAAGTAATTGTAGCACAATAGTGAGATGCTCCTGGTGGTCAACTTCACTTCTACTATATATCAAAATATCATCGAAAAATACCCGAACAAATCTTCTCAAGTAGGAGCAGAATATATCGTTCATTAATGATTGAAAGGTGGCTGGAGCGTTGGTGAGGGCGAAGGGCGTGACTAGAAATTCATAGTGTCCATCATGTGTTCTATGTGTTTTCTTGGGCACATCTTCCGTTCGAACTCGTATTTGGTGATACCCCGATTTGAGATCAAGCTTGGAAAACACTTGTCGTCAATGGAGTTCATCAAGCAGCTCATCAATAATAGGGATGGGGAATTTATCAAGAATGGTGGCCCGATTGAGTACTTTGTAGTCTACAAAAAATCTTCACAATCCATCCTTCTTTTTGACCAACAGTACCGGAGTTGAGAATGGGCTATGACTGACTTGGAGGATCCCAGCTTGCAGCATTTCAGTTATCAACTTTTCAATCTCTATTTTCTGGAAATGGGGATAGCGGTAAGGCTGCACACTCACTGGTTCAGTACCCTCCTTGAGGTTAATGGCATGCTCTCGGTCTCAGATGGGTGGTAAGCCTTCGGGAAGTTGAAAACAGACTGAAATTTATGTAGTATTCCCTCTAAAAAAGCTGGTGTTGCTTTTGATTCGGCTAGCTGCAGCACGGAAGTGATCCGATTGAGCTCAATCAATAGCCTAGACTTTTCTTTTTGACAAGTCCTCATCAAAGACTTCAAGGTCACCAAGCTTTTCCCCAAAGAAGGATCACCATTAATGGTAACTGGAAACTCCCCAATCTAAAACTTCAATATTTGCAGATTCCAATTGATGTGTGTGGTGCCAAAAGTAGCCATCCATTGTATTCCCAAGATTACATCTGAGCTGCCCAATCCAAATAGCAAGAAATAATATACTATAGTCAGCCCATGCAATTCCAACACTCGTGCTCTACATATTTCTTCACCCTTAATGGATTTTCCCGACCCTAACGTTACCCCATAAACTCCAGTCATCGTCAAGGGCAGGTTATTTTTATCCACCAATTCCTTGGAGATGAAATTGTGGATTGCTCCGGAATCGATAAGCACCGTGACCTCATGGCTGCCAATGGTGCATTTTATCTTCATAGTCTTAGGAGTCGTTAAACTTGTTACTGAGTTCAAGGACACCTCTACAGCTCCAATGATCTCAGTGCTATCCAGCTGCAATACTTCTTCTTGCACTAATTCGGTATCTTTGTCGGGCCCTAGTCATCTTCTTCATCGTGGGTAACAAGTATACCGAGTTCTTTCTTCACACACCGGTGTCCCGTGGCCCATTTGTTATCACATCGATAACAAATTCCCTTGCTTCGTTTCTCTTGCATCTCTGAATCAGTCAATCTCCGATACTAGCCTATCGTTTTCTGCTCCATGCTTGAATTTCTGGTTCCCTTCCGCTCGGTGCTGCTTCCAGCTCCCTTGGAACTTCCCAAACTTAGTCGAGACCTGAATAAAGACTGGTTCTTACTCTCAATATTGGTAGGAAAGTCCATGGCCTTGTTCGAAGTCCCTGGTTCAAATAACCTCAACTCTTCCCTGATGTTCCGCTTGAGTCCGCTCAAGAAATGGCTCAATGCCACCACGTCAGAAACGCCATCCAGAGGTGCGAGTAATTCAAGAAACTCCTCGCAATATTCTTCCACGGTTCCCTCTTGCCGAAACTCAAAGAATTGCTCGCGTAATGACCCCCTTCTTGGTGTTTTTGAATTTATTCAGGATGAGCAAATTCAAATCATCCCAAAGGACAATCGACTGGCGTCGAAGCTCCCATCGATACCAGGTAAGAATTTTCCCTTCGAAGCTAATTGTCGCCGCTTCCACCATTTCATCATTTGTGCAAAATATTTTTCAGCTCTGAGTATCCAGCCGTTCAAATCGGTGTCATCGAAGGTGGGTAGCTCCAGGCGTCGCAGCGAAAATCTCGTCGATGGCCATTGGTGGAGCTCGTAGCTTCCGTGTCTGACGCCGGTGACGTTCTAGTTCGGGGATTGAGCACCATTTTTCCTGATTTCTCTGGGGATCGGGGGTGGGTTGTGCGGAGCTGGGCTCTCTGTTCTTGGTCGACCCAGGGCTGCCATCATTTCCTCTCTAAGTTGTCGCACCTCATCTCGAACTACCCCGATCTTGAATTCTACCATCTCCTCCAACTTGTCCTGATCGTTCTTCCCACCCTTCTTTGGTCCCATTTTCCTCTACCCAATCAATCTGCTCTGGTACCAATTGATAGGCTATAGTTCCAATCCAATTCTTGAAAGAATTAGAGTATAAACTATTATTGATATCAACATAAAGAATTACAATGGTTCCAAGCTATTCGAGATGCTTGGGATCTCCCCGAGTACATTTACTCTTTCTTTACAAACAAATCTGAATGTCTATACAATTATCTAACTTTTCTGCCACCTCAGCTCTTTCTGGTGTTACATTAAGTATTCTTTGGCCTCCTAGAGCATGTTAGCCTAATTGGTGGTCTATCCCTATTATCATATCATCAGTAAAACACAGCACCCAAATTTCCGCCTGAAGAAAAGAACTCACGTTGCAAATAACACAAGAATGTCCATCAATTTTAAAACTTATAACTGCCAATTATTGTCTGAAACTAATAATAAAAACTAAACAATTTATAATCACTTGATTTAATACTCTGCACAAATCCCTCCGACCAAATAACTGTATATTGTAAGGCTTGTTAATCAATCGAAAACAATTGTACTGAGCTTTTAAACAAACAAGAACAAAGTTGGCTTTAAAAAACTAACTATGGAATAATTCAAATGTACAACCTCTGAGAACAGAAATTTCCCATCCAAATTGGCCATCCTAAAATGGCAGCTTAACCCAGAAGGAAGACTGAACGCATTCCTTGAACACTAATGCCTTCATAAGATGCAAGTTTTGCATCTTTAGGTAGCCACCTTCTATTTTTATCGACAGACCATCACACCACCACTTGTGTTATTCGAGAACACATTCTTTATGCGCATGAATTAATTCCACAGACCTTTGAACTTCTAATAAGCTAGTATTTCCTTTCATCGTTATCTCTGTTCTCTTAAAGGCAGTTCAACTTGAATGTTCTTGCTCTTCATGGTTCACTTTCAAATTCAATAAATTCCTTTTCATCTCTCTTGCAAAAATAATATGCAAATCCTACCCTTTTCCTCAAGCAGCTGTCTGCATGCAGCAGTAGCATTGTCAATGTATCTCTTGCAGCTATTTTGGTTAGCAGGATCTGTGCTAAATAAACTTTAGCTATTTTTATCGTGATAATATATTCTGTCATTCTTCCAAATAATTGATGCCAACAATATTGATAGTTGATGTGCCCATTCTAAGAAACTAGTTCCTTTAAGGTCAATGATGAGTCCAATTCCATCTTTAGGCCTCTCCCATAGGCAGCAATGAGTAAAGCTTCAGCTCTCCCTACCAATATTGAAAAATATTAGAACAAGAAATTACACAGCTGATGGAAAAGGTTTTCATAAAAAAAGAATTCCTTAAACTGAAGCAATATATTTTGAGTCCCAGGTACCAGAAAACAGTTTATTCATCAACTTCCATTCCTTCAAACCTTTTCAAAATACAACTTCCATTAAAAGAATGACAGGCTAAGAAAATCAGTTAATAGGTGAGGTTTTGGTGATGAACCTCCACATGGAAATACCACAATCATAATTAGAGTGGTGTTTCTTTTGCCAAAAAACCTATAGAACAGAAATTTTGAGTACGTTAAATAGACAATATGAGTGGCCCAAATCTTACAGTAGTTATTTGAGTGTTCCTAAATGAGTTGTTCAGTTTCTCATCTGTTTAGCCAAAATCAATATCTCACATTTGCATCTTCGATATTTTGAGTATTTACTATCACTTACCAGAGACAAGGCCCACATCTTACAGTAGTTATTTGAATGGTCCAACAATAACTGTTCAGTTTGTCCTCTTTTATTAGATCATAATTTCTTTGCATCCTTGTCTATATTTCTTGTCTGGCTTTAACTTATTTATGATAACAATGATAACATATAACAACAGTAATAGTGCCACACACATACACAAATAAATAAATAGAGAATTGGTCGGATATAATTTTAAAGATACGAGTTAGGTACCGTGATCCTTTTTTCGCTGCAACAGTGAACTCAAAGAAGGAAACAATGTCGATGCCACTCTCCTGCTATCATCCTATCAAGAAAAATTTCAGTACTGATAATCAATATCTCTGTAGAAAGAAAAAAATGAACAACACTAGAAAAGAAACTAAACGGGATGCAAATTTTCAGGTAAGCAATAGCACCTTTTTCTACAAACAACATTCATGTTAAAAAAGACAGCATGATTCTGAACAATGTAAAAATTAATGTCTTAAACAGAAAGATTGCATTGTTTTCCCATGAGATACAAAATATAGATATAGAACATAGTTAAGTACACGTAATAGATTTCTAAACATCAGACAATAAACCCCACACATAGATATGCAACATGTATAGTACAAATAAATACAAGTAGTTAAATATGACCATGACAAATACAGTGTAGAATCAACCAAACCTTTGAAAAAGTGCTTCCTGAGATTTCAAATTTCTTTTTCCATGAGAAAGATGGCACTGGGACAACAGAGAATCCCAAAGCCACAAGGATTCCAATCCATAGGCCATACCCAAATCCTCCACTCCACCATCCCTTAAGAAAGAAAAAAGAAAATACCGAGGATTGTTGGAAAGTTAGAACATTGAGAAAATAGCATCATAAATTTCACCTCTAATTTTAGTATTAGCTTGCTAAACATGACTAAAATCTTAGGATTAAATACATCGGAAGCTTTCCAAAATCATGACAGGATTTAAAGAGAAGAAAAAGAACCCATTCAGTGACAAAATCTCTGCCTCATCCAAAAGCTCTTCAGAAATAGTAGGACAATGGCCAAATAAAAAACCCAAGTCATACCTCAGCTATAATCTCATTCAGTGATGAAATCTCTGCCTCATTTTAATTTTTTTTTTAAAGTTTAACATACTCAAGGATTTGGAACTCCTGTACAACCCATAATACAAATTTCCAGAAACAATAACTGCAATTGAATTACAGACAACTATCTGCAAATCAATTTGCAATAAGGTTTTATAATGCTTTGGAGTAGCAAGAGAAAAGAAGCTGCTTCTACATCAAATATTAATTATAGAAAATGACAGTAATAGTTATCATTTACTGAGAGAGATAGTAGTTTACCTGCTTCCCATCTTTTGGAAAAGGGATTGATTGCTCAATGTATGCTATAGTGCCTGAAACAAGACAGACAACAAATTACTGAAGAAATACTAGGGTAAATGAAGAAAACAGAACATAGCTAATTGATGGTAAAGCCAAGAGAGAGAAAAAGCAAGTAAACCAACATAGACAAGACATGAATAGTAGAATACTGTGCATTATATGTATAACCTGATGGAAATAAAAATGAAACAAATGAATTGTACACATTACATCACCAGAATCAAAAACAGCAACAAAAAAAAAAAACTGCAGATAAATGAGATTTTATCAGCTGAGTAATTTACAAAGTAGGGAAATATTAAAAGATTAACACATTGAAGGGAAAGAGAGAAATGTGAGTACAAAAAGTACGGTTAATAATATCAGAAAACTAGACAACTA
Organism: Humulus lupulus; assembly: GCF_963169125.1. Taxonomy (NCBI): domain Eukaryota; kingdom Viridiplantae; phylum Streptophyta; class Magnoliopsida; order Rosales; family Cannabaceae; genus Humulus; species Humulus lupulus. The sequence goes on from NC_084799.1 coordinate 150,551,668, forward strand.
TTAAGTGAAATGATTTTATTACATCTTACATTAAGTGAGTTTTTTTTGCCTAAAATAGGAGACCACCACTATTCTTTTAAAGATGCATACACTGCAGGATCAGTTCATGATATTTAATGTCCATTATAAGAAAACAAGTCAATCTACAACTAACTTAGAATGTCCATTCAAACCTTCATTATGTAAATTCAGTCATCATCTGACATCTGGTTGGAAAATGACTCTTTTTATCTAATTCGTTATAGTATTTCTTTCTTCAAATTAGATTCCTTTATTTTCTCAGTGTTTAAATTATAGAGTTTTCTAAAAAATTTCGAGGTGTACTATAAAAGGAGAAAGGTATAAGTTAGAGTAAGAAGTATTTGGGTACATTGGGTTATTGAGTAGAAAAGAGAGAAGTACAAATTTTTATACGGTAATTTTTTTAAGGGTTGTGATTCTTCTCATGTTTTAGAGTTTTCCAAGTAAATTTTTAGTATTGTGTTAGATTGATTTTATCTTTTCTGTTATTGTGACATTTCTTATAAGTATAAAAACCTACACAGTCTTTTTTAGGGTATGGTTTTCGGTGAAGACATGAAAGGTGGACATTGTTAAAACTCAGCAAAGTGAAAAAAAATACGAAAAAAAGCCACAAGTGCAAGGAAATCTTATATAAATATACTACTTAAAATGATAACCTAAATAATAATGTTTTGAATTTGTGAGTAGAAATAGAGTGTTTAAAATTATCGAAAACAGCAAAATATAACAATATAGCATAAAGATATTAGTGGATTAATTAAATTTAACATAAAATTAATGAATTCAAATTAAAAAAAAAATGTATACAAATAAGTTGAAATAGATTGTTGTAAATTCTTAAAAAATAATAGAAAAATTTAACAGAAACGTACCTTCGGGAGCATTAAAACCTCGAAGTAACTCAATGATAGATTTGGCATCTAAACGTCTTCTAACTTTTCCACCAACCATCACTGACAAGTGTGGAGAGTCAAACACCTAAAGGCAAAATGGCAAAAAACAAACAATTAAGATATTATTAATTTTCAATATCTTCACAGATTGTTAATATTTTTCAAACTAGAGTTTTGTATGGTTAGGAAATTTAAGCATCTTTTCCAGGATTAAGTAATGTATAAAGCTCCAGTTATACAAACCAAAATCAAACATAATGACATGATAATCTTCATATTATAATCAGTCTGCAAAATGATGATTCTCGTGACGAGCAAATTGAGACAGCATTTTTAAACTTAATCTTCAAACCTAATATTATATACGAAGAGAGACATAAGCCTAAAAAAACTGAATAGAGCTCCAATTAAATATCCCATTTGTGTGGCATCAAACTAATAAGGTGATAATTCTTCAAAAGCATTACCCTAAAACAACTTTTAAAAAACAATTTTCAATATTTAGACCCAAAATTTCTAATTACCTGAGCAGGACAGTCAGGGTCGTCGCCTTTCAAGACGGCCAATGCACCGGAAAGATCTGGGTCGATGCCAATAACCCAATCAGAACCCGCATTACGTGGGTCGGACCCTTCCTCTCTTGCTTCGCCATGGGAGGTTCCGAAATCTCGAGGTAAAGGGCAAGATAAAGAGGCTAACCAGTTTTCTTTGAGCTCAGCTTCGGAGGCCTTAACCTTAACCCTGGCTTTCGAAAGAGAAATGGGCTTAAGGGAAATGGCGAGGCAGTGAATTTTGTGGGCAGAAGTTGGAGACGATGCGGAGAAGGGTCTGAGCTGGGAAGAGAGGGAGAACCACGCCGTCGTTAATCTGAATTTGGAGGGAAAAGAGAGTGAGAGCGAGAATGGAAGAGAGAGTACAGCCATGGAGTTTGGTGCTGCAGTGGTGTGGTCCGGAGGTGGAAATGTAGTAATACCCATCTAAATTGTGGACAAAAAAAAAAGTGGAGCGGGAGAAGCACAATATTTATTTTTAAACACGATCAATATCATTTGAATATTTTTAAATCAATTTTCTTTCAATTTTTGTTTTCTTTTTTTGTCTTTCTTTCAAATTTTGGAGTGTTTTGAAGAAACCTAAAAGTAATGTAATAAATAATAGGATTTATACATTTTTTATATTGTGTTATGTCTAGATAAATATTTGGACCTTGCACCTTGTTTTCTGTCTAGATAAATGTTTGTAACTTGTATTTTGACAAATTATTTTTTGAATAATGTATTTTGTAAAATGTTTCAAGTAGACTCTTAAATCTAATTTTGGTCATAGTTTTTTTTAAGGAAAATTTCACAAATAATACTTAATAATGCCTAATATTACTAAAAAATCCTAGCACTATTAATCTTTTCAATATGATGCTAAACATTCCTCTCATACCCAAAATACACCTCCCATTATATCAAAAATCATAAAACTTTCTCTTCCTCTCTCTTCCCTCTCTCTCCCTCTCTCTCACGAAATCACCCCTAAAACCTACAGATTTATATGATTTTCTTGTCAAAATCGTTGTTAGTCATCTCCATTGTCTCTGTGAAGTCGTCAATATCAAAGGCAACATCTATTTTGATGGTTTTTGGAGGAGAAAAACCATGGGTAATAAGATTGTACATTTTATGTGTTGGGTATTATTTGTTTACATTTTTTTTTGCTATTTTGAACAGATCTGAGCCTATATTGGTGTTTTTTTTTTTTTAGAGAGATTCTGCGATCTGCATTTTTCTGGGTTTTCTGCAACTTTTTTTCTCGATAGGAGCTCGATAACGATTCGATATGAGCTCGATGGTATGTAGAAGGTCTTTTATGAGCTCGATGTGAGCTCGATTATAGCTCGATAGGTTTAGGTTTTGTTGCTCGATGGCAACTCGACAAGGGTTCGATTGGACCCTAGAATATTTAGTGTAGTTGTTTTCTCGATATGTGCTCGATAGGAGCTCGATAGGGTTCGATGAAGGTTTTGGTTAGATTTTATGCTCGGTTTATGAAATGGTAGCTCGTACTAACTCAATAAGAGCTCGATTATAGGCTCAATGCGAACTCGATAAAGCTCGATGATAGGTCGATAACGCTCGATAATGTTCTTTTTTCATGAATTTCTAAAAAAATGACGGTTTTCTTGACAATTTCAATTTTTTTTTTCCAACACAGGTTCTATTGTCTATGTTTTTGTATCCTACAATAGTGTTTGGGAATGACAAGGGAATAAGTGGATTTTCAAGGACCCTCAATGCATGGTGATACCGATGGAGGATACTATAACGTACTTGCAACTTCTTGACATATTGCACAAGTAACTTAAAGTTGATAAACAGATGTATGGGTTGAAATTTGAGGTTCCTTACACATGCGGCGACCAACCGTTTACACTCATTCATGTTGAAAGTGATCTTGGTGTCCGTGCATTCTTAGGAGTAACATCTAAAGAAAGGTTGGCCTTGTGTGTCACTCCTGTTAAAAAGATTGTCATTGCAAACCCATATTCCACTCCTGGACCTGAGGGAGCAGCCAATACTTTAGGATGTCCTATTGGTGACCTGAGGGACAACCAGTATGAGTATAACCCCTATGTGAATGACGATCCAGTAGCTGAACATAATGAGGACTTAGGATACAATTCAGTGAATGACGATCTAGTAGCTGAACATTTGCAAGCAGAACAAGCACAAGAACTACCAATACGTCATATTGCACGGGCGAACCCACCAAGTCCAGAACGTCGAACACCTGGCACCAACTCTAGTCATCCTGGTGGAACAGAATATAACTATACAGGGAACATTCCAATATGTTCAACAAAAGATCACAAAAAATGGAGTGCTCCCATGTTTACAAAAGAAGATATCATGGCTTCTAGTCGTTCTGAATCACCATCATCGGGTGTAGCGTTGGGGGAATTACATCTTGGGAAGACTTTTGAGAACAAGATGGAATTGAAAACCAAAGCGGCTCTCTTCGCAATGAAGAATAATTTTGAGTTTATGGTTAAGAAGTCTGGTACTGATGTGTTGTATATCACCTGCAAGGATCCTGATTGTGGTTGGAGAATAAGAGGGAAAAAAGTAGCGTGATCGGAGATGTTTGAGATCACTGTTTATAATAGTGTACATACTTACTCACTAGAATTGCGACAAAAAGACCACCGTCAAGCAGCACCTTCTGTTATTGGGCACCTTATCAAGAACAAATATGCTACTGATGGCACTAGCTACCCACCAAACAGCATAAAGGAGGATATGAAGAATAATTTTGGGATCGATATGAGTTATATGAAGGCTTGGAGATGCAGAGAGAAGGCACTCGGTTATGTCGGGGGGACACCTGAAGAATCGTACTCCAAGTTACCTTCTTACTTGTACATGTTGCAGCAAAAGAATCCAGGTACAATAACTGATTTTGTCACAGATGACGGTCGCTCTCTTTACTGTTTCTTCTCACTCGGAGTTTGTAGAAGGGGATTTACATCATGTCGTCTTGTTATATGTGTGGACGACACTTTCTTGAAGTCAAGGTATGGTGGCAACATGTTGTGTGCTGTCGCATTGGATGCGAATATCCCATTTATCCAACAGTGTTCCCGATTGTTGACAGTGAGAATCATGCTTCTTGGAAGTATTTCATGATGAAATTGAAGGAAGCCATTGGAGTTGTTGATAATCTGTCTTTTGTATCAGATAGGCATGCTAGCATTATTCATGCTCTTGAGTTGGTCTTCCCTGATGCCTACCACGACGCATGCTACCATCACATAAGTATGAATGTAATCGCTAAGTTCAAGACCGATCACTGTCACAAGGAGATGTAGAATGCGACATATGCATTTTGGAAGTCAAAATTTCACAGGTTCTTCAACAATATAAAGCAAATGGATCCTGCCATAGCTCAATATCTCGAGGGTATTGGCTTCGATAAGTGGACTCATGCTTACTTTCCTGGGAATCAATACAGTGTAATGACAAGCAACTACGCTGAAAGTTTCAACAACAAAACCAGAGACGCAAGAACCTTCCCAGTCACTACTTTTTTGGAATTCATTCTGTTGACCATGATTTTGGCCAACGACGAGTAGACGTCAAAACCACAATGAACCTTCAAGAGATTAATACGACACAGATAATTTTATAGTGGTTCAGCCCCAATTTGTTGGTAATAGCCTAATCCACTTAGAGTTGTGATATATTTAGCCTACACTTAAGATCAGATGAACTTGAGCCAACTGAGTTTCTTAAGTGCAAGTAGAAAAATATAGAGTTTCTCTCTCTAGAGAATACAAGTTTTTTCTCTCTAACCTCTCAGAAAATACCCCAAGAATGCCCCAAGTAACAGTCCCAAAATCTCAAAACGAGAGAGTTTTCTCAGTCTAAAAAGATCAGATCCCTAAAATGATGTCTGAGCCATTTATTTATAGGCTCATGGATCATACACCAGATATTCCCTTTGACCGGGTCCTTTCTGTTACTCACACAATATTTAATTAATAATAACATCTAAAATACAACAATATGCGATTCTTTAGGATAATATGAGAGATTCCTGCGCAGGTATGACCGATTCTAGCTGAAGATGTTACTGGGATCTCTTGCGTAGCAATGATCTGTTTAGTCGGTCCACATCACACCCAGAAGGAAAAATGGAGGGCCAAAACACTTCACCGGTCGCCCAAACCCTCACTGGTCAGCCAAGACAAGTGACTGGTCGGACAAACACCTGACTGGTCAGACAAACACCTGACTGGTCGAACAAGCACCTGACTGTTCGGACAAGCACCTCACTGGTCGATCATGGCACTTGACTGGTCAGTCAAAAATCTTCACCGATCTGACAAAAATTCTATTGGATCGGTCAGATCACTGGTCGGTCATGGCACTTGACTGGTCAGTCAAAAATCTTCACCGGTCTGACAGAAATTCTATTGGATCGGTCAGATCACTTTATCACAACTCCGAAGAGCCAACACATTTATTGACTATTAATGTGCCTTTTACTGACCATGCATTGCCACTTGTCACCTCTGATTGCCACGTCATCGAACTGAAATTTTGGGGATAACATTTGCCCTCCAAGTTTATTATATGATTTACTCGTATGATAAACTTTTCCTCTAGCAAAATATTTTCGTGGTCATCCAAAAGCTTCCATCCGGTCAGTAACCTTCACTTTTGTAGTAAACCCACGACTTAATTTTTCTGTCCATACAAACGATAGTTATCAGTTTCCCATTTCCATTGCTCTTTCGGGCTCATGAGTATAGGATAATCATTGATGTTATCTTGAAGTTTGTTGAACCCTTGAAATTCAACTTGTTGATCTTGTTTGCATAGTTCAAAATCAAGAAAATAGGTTCCCCTTTTAGCCCATCAAACCCATAACCTTGGCCACTCTCAGCTATTTAGACCACTCGGATTCGTTCCTGTACTTCCCGGACACACCAATCCAGCTCCTCGAATGACAAGCTCCTCGGATGGCCAGCCAGCATCTTAGATGCGCACGGATCCTCGGACGCTCAGCCCAGCTGATCGGATGCGCGCTTGCTACTCGGATGCAGACCCCATCCCGCTCGGACCATCACCCAGCCGGTCGGGGCACTCTTCCATCCGCTCGGATGCCTGGCAAACTGCTCGGACACCACGCTTGCCACCATCCGTGTAACGCCCTACTACCTTAGAGCCGTTACTAAGTGAGTTTAAAATGGAAATTGTGCAACTAACCGACTCTATGAGGTTTCTAAAACCAAAAGTGTGACTAAACCAGAACTTAAGGCTGTAATCTTTGAAAATGCTTAGTTTCATTGAAAACGTTAAGTGTAAAGCATCCGAGATCCCAAAATAAGGTTTACAAAATATTTACAACTCAAAAATAGATTTACACTTGATTAACTATCAAAAGAATGAGTTAGTACAGCCATATACAAAATGCCCCCAACCAAAGCAGTCGGGCAGGCCGAACATGTACGCACCGCCCCCACGCTCTCCATACTCATGGCCGGTTGACTGACTCTTTGCTTTTACCTGCAACACGAAGCACCCGTGAGCCGAAGCCCAGCAAGAAAACCCAAATAGTACATAACATATGCAAATAATATAGCTGACATAATCCATTGATAAATAGGAAAACCATCAGACTAAACAAGCACGGCCATGCCGCCCCAGAGGCCTTACCAAAGCCTGGGGTCTCGGTCCTCACCGTAAGGATAACTCATGTATCCCTTGGGTCCCACCCTGGCTATAGCATCCCATGTGCTGAGTGTTACTTCCGGCCCCAAGGCCGTACCCGGCCTTCGCCGCTCTCGGCCTTAGCCGTTCATTTCATTATAATCGCACGTATAATACATTTTGAAATAACCATTCAAACATATAATAGTTCATCTAAGATTACACATTTACATATAATACAATCTAGGGCCATGCCCTGCAATCACACTGTGGGCCCATGCCCTATTCTCGGGTGTTACAATCTAGCTTTCCGATGCACCAAGGTCACAAGCACGGTCCTCTAGCACGAGCCTTTCCGAAATCCTAGTCACAACACACATAAAACACTTTTAATACAAACCAAACCCAAAACCACTTCCCGGGACCAATCCCGCACTCTCGGGACTCCCAAATTCCTAAAACAAATCATTGGAAACATCCCCCGAACCCCCGGAGCAAAAGCTCAAATTTGTAAAATTTCAAGTCCTGAAAAAGGTGTAGCGCCGCGGTGCTACCCGCAAGGGCCGCGGCGCCCAGAGAAGTCAGAAAGCCCCCTGACTGTAAACAGCCTCGCGCCGCGGCGCCTAAGAACAGGGCCGCAGCGCTCCTTCGCGAACCCAGAATTTTTGGGTTTTTCTCCTTCAATTCCCTCATGAAAAACACCTCTAAACCAGTCCAAACACATATCTCAACCCCAAGATCAAATCAAAACTTCATATGAACCATCTAACAACCTATAGACACTAGAATCAAGATCAAAACATCATCACACCCAAAATCCACCCCTTTGATTTCTAATTTCAGCAACTCAAACTAAAACTTTAAAATGCTTAACTCATGCTTTAGATTCCTCAAATCAAAACAGAAACCCAACTTAAATGTGCATAAAATCCATACCTCAAGTGGAGAATTCACCCAAAAACTTCCTTGATCTCCTCCTAGACTCCCACTTCAGCCCCCTCTACACTTCTTCTTCTTTTTCTTCTACTTGCCCTAACTCTTCTTTCTTCTTCTTTTTCTTCTCTTCAATTTTTATCAAAACACCAAATGACCCAATGCCCAAACCGTGTACCCCAATATCCCAGCTGAAAGTTGTCTAATTCCCTTGCCAAAAGACCATTTTACCCCTTCCTAATAACCCTTCCGAACTAAACCCTTCAAGGGCACTCAAGTCCTTTCACTTCTATTTTAATTCTACCACTTTCTATCTTAAAACTTGTTACTCAAAGCAGTTACAAACGGTTACACAAGTTACTCAATCGCCAAAACTATAACCATTAGTTCTCACTTCAACTTACGAAATTCCTAAAGTACCCCTAGGCTCCTCCCGAGCCGGGTATAAAAATCCCGTTGTGACTTTTAGACTAATTGGCTCACTAGGACCGTCTCGATGCATGCATCCTGATAAAAACACCACACTCACATGGCACAAATCACATAATACAATTATCACAGTTATGCCCTAAAATGGCCAAATTACGATTATGCTCAATCAGGTCTACATGCATACTAATTCACATAGTCATGCATCACAAATAATCAAATAGTCATATAACGTGCATTAAATCATAATCATGCATTAAACTCATTAAAGTCACACACAGAATCCCATTATGCCCTCCAGGCACACTACTCAAGGCCCTTAAGCCTTAATAGCGAATTTGGGTCGTTACAATCCGCTCGGATGTGCACATGACAGCTCGGACGCAGACCCCAGGCTGCTCGGACACGCACGCCAGCCGCTCGGGTGCTCCTCCAACCGCTCGGTCACTCACGCTACCCGATCGGACACGCCACCATCTACTCGGATGCCAGCTTCAACCCGCGCAGACATGCACACAAACCGCTCGGCCGCACACCTATCTACTTGGATCAGAGCCTAGCCGATCGGACACCAGAGCCTAACCGCTCGGCTCTCGATTCTGAATGCTCTCAAGTCTTCGGGCTTGTAAAAAATGGTTCACTCCAGGAACTCATCATTGTTAGTCATGCTCAACAACAGAGTTTCCTACTCGACCAGTGATATATGCTCAGTCGACCAGGGAAGTTGTATTTGCTCTCCCGACCAGGAAAACTTTGCACCTGATTAGCCAAACTTTGTACCTGGCCAGTAGTTTACTCTTTTTCTTGTGAAGACAATTGTTGCTTAGCAGCTTTGATATTTTTATCGTACAGCTGAGCTATTGGCATTTATACTTTACTTTTCTTTGTTAACTTAAAACATTCTAAGTCTTTTTAGACTTAAAAAGTTATAAGTTTTTTGTGAATAGTAAAGTCACTCTGATGTATGCCTTATATTTTCGCATGAGTACTTAGTTTTCTAACTTTGAAATTCTAGACATTTCATAAGTCCATACTAAGTATACTTTCTCACACTCTTATTGCTCTAACATTTTATGAGCATAATATTTATTGTCACACGAATATCTGCTTCTAACTTGAAATTTTAAAAAATTCCAAGTTACTTAAGCTTTGTCAAACAAGTTAGATTAATGGCCTTTTTGGACTTCAAAAACTTACAAGTCAGCCTAAAAACAGACATCTTAACTCGTGCTCTTATTGCCTGTGTTAAATTATATACTAGTATACCCCATGTGCCCCCAATTGATCGAGGGTTGAAAGATCCTGGGTCACTTGCTACTTGACCGAATCTGTTCGAGCAGTTAATTGCTCGTGAAACACATAGAATATATTGAAAATATTCGAGCAGTTGAACACTGCTTGAACGTATCGACCAGTTGAACATTGTACGATTTTACCAACCAATTGAACTGTAATGCCCCAAATTTCCTAATAAGGGTTAGGACCTTGATTAGGAGGTCGGGAGGGCCATAATTGAGTTATGATGCTATTTAATGATCATATGCATGTTTATGTGAATTATTATATGATGGTAAATGCATGCATATGGGGGTATTGATGATTATAAGGGTATTTTGGTAATTTGACCGTTGTGGGCGTAATTGTGTATTTTGGGTGCATGGTTGTGATTAATTAATATAGCCACATTATAAGGCGAATTGGTTCGAGCTATTCGGCATGAGACGATCATGAAATGTGAGTGTTCGGTCTAGTCATAACGGGTTTAAGTTCGGGGCTCGGGGTGAGTCTCGGGGTCACTTCGATGATTAGAACATTACCGGGAATTAAAGGGTAATGGGATATGATTTATTGGCATTTGAGAATATTGAGAATAGCGGGACTTTGAGGGTGTTAATTATAATTAACGAGGTAAGCGGGAAAGGACGGTTTTACCCTTAGGAAGGCTTTAGAAAATTTTAATGACCTAGGGGCATTTAGGTCATTTGGTTTGGATTTATATTGACTTTCAAGGTTGTAAAAATTCAGAACAAAAACAGAGCATCATCCTCATCTCCTTCTTTCTCTCCCGTACATGTTCTTCCCTTCATTTTCCTTTGAATTTTGAGAACCCAAACCGAGGCAACAAGCTAGGAGATCAAAGGTGGGAGCTTAGAAACTTAGTTCAACCATTGAAGAGGGTTTAATCCCAAGTTTGAGGTAAGTTTCAGCCATGGAATCTCTGGTTTTACTCTGTTTTTTATTTAAGTTTTAGTTTGTGATTTCTTGATGGAAAGTTTGGATTAATGGATGTTTTGATTGATGTTTACCTTGGGTTTTGATGAGGGTTTGATATAGATGATGTTTGGGGGTTGGATTGAGTGTTTGAATGAGGTTTGGGACTGGTTTGAAAGTTTTGTTTCGAGGAAAAACGTAGGGGAAGAAAAGTTTTCGCTTGCTGTTTTGTGTAAAGGGCCGCGGCATGGCTATGGTGAGTCGCGGCCTATGTTGATTTCTGGGGAGGTTTTGCCTCTGTCTGAGGGTGAGCCGCGGCATGGCTGTGGTGAGCCGCAGCCCATAGAGGCATTTTTGGCCAGAAATGGGTTTTTGACTTAGGGATGCTAGCCTTGGCCCTCGGGGTCGATCCTACTACTTGGTTAAGTATGGATTGATGTCCCGGAGGCTAGATATTGATTTGGGAACTTATGTTGATCATTTTTATTGATGGTATCCTATATTTTGGTTATGACTAGGTGACCGCTAAAGGACTAAAAGTTGATCGTTCTCAAGGGTCGTTCTTTTAATCATTCTAGCTCGAATCTGAGGTAAGAAAATTGCACCCTGTGTAAATGTGACATGCATGGCTATTCTTGGTGCATGTTGGTTGATTATTAAATGTGACATGCATGGCTGGTATTGGTGCATGTTGGATTGCTAAATATAATGCATATGATGCATGAGAAACATGTGATTAGGACATGCTTTATATACTGAGTATGATATCGTTCAGAGCTTGAGCCTCTGTGTTCGTGCATGGTCCTAATTGTACTTGTACTAGTTGAGTAGGCATGCTGAATACCTTGTTTATGGATATTGGATATGTGATATATGTTTGGTGGCATGGCTTACTTGTGTATGGCACTGACTTATTAGTCAAAATCGACAACAGTGTTAGATCCATCTGTGAAGCTGTGATTTATTAGTCAAGTTCACAATGAGTTGAACACTGGTCGTGTTTCACTGACCTGAGGGTCAGAAATGGCATAAGCGTCGAGGACGCAGGGTCGAATGAAGATTAGATCTAATCGATATCAGCATTGAATGGCTCTATGGCATTAATGCTGGACCGACCCTAAATTCGATGAACTTATAAGCGCTTGGTTAGTCTGAGACTAGTTACTGAGAGCCAGGGCATAGGGCCCCGGTGACTGTCTGTCACATGGCTAGGGAACGCTGTTCCACAGTTACGACTCTTGAGTCGGGAGGAAGGTTATGTTGGTCACTAATCACCATGCACCTATCCTGTTGAAGCTAGTGAGATGCTCACTCATTTGTTAAGCCCTGGTGATCCTATCGTCACATGGCTAAAGGGTACTGTTCCCATATTAGTGACTTTTGATACCTGTTAAGCCCTGGTGATCCTATCATCACATGGCTAAAGGGTGCTGTCCCCATATTTGTGACTTTTGTGATAGTCACCTATTTGTTTGGACTGTTGATCCTGAATAATTAATACAATCACTGTTGATATTATATCATGTTATATTGTGTTTTGTTTTCTTGCTGGGCTTCGGCTCACGGGTGCTATGTGGTGCAGGTAAAGGCAAAAGAAAGCTGGACCATCCTTGAGTTAAAGAGCTTAGGTGATGACGTGTACATACGCAGCTGCTCGTCCGCCACGGCCAAGGTTTAAAGGGGAACTAGGGTTAAACCCTGTTTTGCCACATAGAACGACCTGTTGTAAATATTTTCTTGTAATAGACTCTGAAATTATAATTTTGGGATCCCAACATATATATATATAACGTTCTAATGAAACGTTACATCTTAACCAAAAATTTTAATCCCTAAACTGCTAATCACACTTAGTTACACGATTTTGGCCAAATGACTCGATTAGCGAGTTTAGCACTGTTTACAAGGCACGCCGTAATAGTCCCTGGAGTTGGGGCGTTACAACTTGGTATCAGAGCGAGCCAAGGTTTATGGTTCCTGAAGACAAGCTGGGCATGTACACTCATCACTGAAGATAGCTTCACTCATGGGATGGTAACTATTTCTGTAGTTATGTGCATAGTTGCTTAAATAGAATGTAAATGCTTTACCTGCACATTGTATTAGGGAGCATGAGATTCTGATAGAGCTTGGCTCTTGATTATATGATTATATGCTCTGTGAATATATATATATGATTGTGATCATATGATTACCTGCTTTGTGAATATATAACTGTGATATTTGCATGCTGGGGTTGGAGGCATGGTTTGAGTATTGGAAGAGTAGGGATTATGAGTAATGTATGAATGCCATGGGCATGTTTGTAGCACTGCAAGTGGTTTATGATTGTGGTGTGGTAAGATTTATCCCGTGGGGGAAAGCCCTTGATATGCTTATTGTGATTAATGGGTCAAGTTATTGACTGCAAATTTAATCAGTAGGTTTATCTTTAAGGCAGATTATGAGGCCTGGTGGTAGTTATACAGGGGCTGGGAGTTACAGCCAGGGTATCAGTTCTTCGTCTGCACTTATGAATTTTCAGCAGACGCTTACAGATTTGCAATTAAGATTTCAGAGGTAGGAGGAAGAGATTAGGTATTTGAAGCAACAGCGGAGTCTGTTGGGGAGTACCTCTTCCTTTGCTATGTCAGGGGTGGCATCAGCTTTAGCTCAGCCTAGGGTTGAGAATAAATGGGAATTCCTCTATGGAAGATTCCTGAAGTTTTATCCTCCAGTCTTCGAGGGAGGCCTAGATCCATTCAGAGCTGAGCAATGGATGGGCATGATCTGTGCTACATGTGTACTGCGGGATGATGCCCGGACGTGGTGGGAGGTAGTGTCCCAGACACAAGATATAGCTGTGATGGATTGGGAAGAATTTAGGCAGCTATTCAATGAGAGGTATTATTGTGATGTGGCCAAGACCGTTAAGATGAATGAGTTTCTGAATCTTGTTCAGGGTAACGCATCGGTGGCCGAGTATGTTAGCAGATTTAGTGGGTTTACCAAGTTTGATTTTGACATGGTACCCACAGATGTAGCTCAGAAGAAAAGGTTTTATTCAGGGGTTGAATCCTAGAATAGCTCAGGGCATTAGAGTTGCCCCAGTGCATGAAGTCTCTACCTATGCTCAGGTGGTAGTGAAGGCTCTTGCTATTGAGAGCGCAGGACATCAGATTGGGCAGCAGAGTGCTGGTGAGCACGGAGCTCAGATAGTGGTATTTCCACTTATTGGAGCAAGCAAGAAGAAAAGCTAGAAGCCTTACCCAAAATGCGCTCGGTGCAAGAAGCATCATTTGGGAGAAGGCCGAGCAAAGGCATCTTTCGCATGTGGTATGGTTGGGCATATTGTGAAGCATCATATTGTTAAAGGATGAGAAAAAGGGGATAGACAGCTCAACTCCAACTCGAGTGTTTGTTCCAAACAGTCAGAGTCAGAGACTGAGACTAGTTCCTCGGGGGTGACAGGTCATTTTTCTAGTTCTGAGTTTTGAGTTGTGTTGTTTGGCTTTGGTGCCATGCTTTTTCTTTGTTAGTGTATATAGAGAAGGGTATAAAGATGGTGTATATAGATCACATGGTTATGTTGTGATGGGAAATGTGTAATATGGTATTGGCAACTTAAGAGATGAGTTGGGTTATGGAAAGGACTCATCAGTGATTTTGATAAAGATGGTTATGATGGGCTTGGGTTTGATCCAGGGTTTGGATTGATTAAGTTATTAAAGAGCAATCTCGAATGGCAAGGAAAGTATAGTAATTCTTCAGCTTGAGAGCGGAAAGCCTTGTGTTAGTCGGTTTGGTACATGGTTCTTTATGTTTATGATACCTGTAGTGAGAGCTAGAGTTTTGTGCAGAGAGATGCATGGAACTCTTAGCTAGCGTGATGGATATCACTTGGATCATACCAGTGAGATCTGGACAGATTGGATTAGTCTGTGGGTTCTGAATGTGTTACCAGGTGGTCTGTCAGGGCTTCTTGTTATAACAAAAAGACTAGAATGGTGATTGGATTAGTGTCAGAAATAGAATCAAATGTAAATACTGTTTTGAGTGGCTCAGCGGAGTTACAAGAATTAAAGGGTTAGTTGCTGAGTAAGATGGAATTCTTTAAGGTTGATCTTGGATCTGGTTAGGACCAGTTGGAGATCAGAGAAAGGAAATTATATAAAGGATTGTGTTGGTATCAGATTAGAGCACTGCGAGTGCTGAATATGTCTTGAGAATCGGTTTGATGCTAAGTGTTTGTGAATCAGATGTATGGTGCATTCAAAGGTTTATTTGAATGGGATTTGTAATCATTTTGGACGATGATATTGTGGTATTTTCTCTACGGAGATTTGCCAAGGTTGAAGAGTGCCTTGAGGACAGGAGTGTCCATGGGTGGTAAAAATATTTTAGGTGCCTTGGGAAGTGTTCTGGGTCTTTTACAGACTAGGATTAGTTAGTGGACTGTTATGACATCCCAGTAATAGAGAAAAGTGATCGCCTATGCAACATGTTGATTAAAGGATCTGACCGGAACTAGAGTAAAGTTTCTGGTGGGTCAGGTGGCCAGTTTATTGTTTGAGATCATTATCTCAAGGAAGATAAAAAGGAAAGATGGTTAAGTGAGCTATAGATAGGAAAAAAAATTGAATGGAAAGCTTTAGCTGGACTAGCTAAGAGTTGCACAGTGACAGATATGAATTTATGGTGGTAAAGGGATCGGATTTGGAATCCGACAGATGTTAATTGGGGGATTCTAGATGAATCTCGTGCTATTCTTTTATTCGCTTCATTCAGGCATCGTGGAAAGGTAACAAGATATGAAAGCTTTATAGTGATGGCCTGAGATGAAGAGAGATGTAATGGGATGCGTGAAAAGTTCTTAACCTGTTAGCAGGTCAAGACAGAGTATCAGGGATCAGCAAGGCCATTACAGCCTTTGGGTATTTCATAATGGGAATAAGAGAGCATCGTGATGAGTTTTGCGGTGGGATTCCCAGGTTGATGGATAAGCATGAGTTGGCATTGGGTCATTATGGACCAGTGTTTGAAGTGAGTTCGTTGTTGTCAAAAAAGATAAGTAATGCAACTGATTAGTAATCAGATCCCTAAGTGAGGGAGATAGTGTGTTTTCATGGAAAACTCAAGGTTTATCTTATTAGATGAAGACTTCATTGGGACTTCCAAGTTTTGGAAGAGTTGGAAGGCCATGAGAATAGAGATAAAATTCAGTACAGATTATTACTCTCAAACTGATGGTAAATCAGAGAGAGAGGGTTATCCAATTATTATTGGAGGAACATCTTATAAGATGAATGCGTTAATGTATATCTGAATCCTGAGGTGGTTCAGGGGATTAATGAGATTGCTGGAGATTGAATCTTGGTTGCTCATTTCTCGGAATAAATGGAAAAGTTTTATTGAATTGGAAAATAGAAATGTGGAATCCCAGGTAAGAGAATGTATCTTCTTTAAAGTATCACCATGGAAAGGGGTGAGGAATTAAGGCAAGCTAAGCCCTGGTTTATTTCGGCAGTTAAATCCTGGATAGGTCTAGATAGGTTGATTCTGGATCAGTTATATCTTAGCACTGGCAGCTGTGTACGGTAAGTTATGTACTTCCATGCAGTGGACATGGGTTAAAGGAACTTATGAGTTGAGTTATAGAATCTGAAGGTTGAGGTTAAGTATTCCGGTAAGGAATAGCCAGCTCAGATTGTGACATAAGTAATAAGGTTCCATTGAACAGAGTGTACTTTGGGTTAAGGTAATACTGTAGAGATAGTGAGGTCGAGGAATGACCCGAGGAATTGGAATTAATTGTGCGGAATTGTTATTCCGGGATGTTTGAGTAAATTTCGAGGATGAAATTTCTGTAAGGAGGGGATAGTTGTAATGCCCCAAATTTCCTAATAAGGGTTAGGATCTTGATTAGGAGGCCGGGAGGGCCATAATTGAGTTATGATGCTATTTAATGATCATATGCATGTTTATGTGAATTATATTATTATATGATGGTAAATGCATGCATATGGGGGTATTTATGATTATAAGGGTATTTTGGTAATTTGGCCGCTGTGGGCGTAATTGTGTATTTTGGGTGCATGGTTGTGATTAATTAATATAGCCACATTATAAGGTGGATTGGTTCGAGCTATTCGGCATGAGACGATCATGAAATGTAAGTTGTTGACTGCGTTTTTGGCCAACGACGTGTGAACGTCAAAAACGATAAAACCTTCAAGAGAAATTAAACGACACAGACGATTTTATAGTGGTTCAGCCCCAATGTGATGGTAATAGCCTAATCCACTTAGAGTTGTGATTATATATCTACACTCAAGATCAGATGAACCTGAGTCAACTGAGTTTCTTTAGTGCAGATTACAAGAATACAAGAATTCTCTCAAATACAAGTTCTCTCTCTCTCTCTAAAAAATAAGAATCTGAATCAAAAGTTCCCCAAAATTCCAAAAGTCCTCTTTATGATGCCATAAGCCTTGTATTTATAGGCTCAGGATCGTACAGAAGATATCCCCCATAATCAGGATATTTTATTATTCTCATTATATTTAAATTACATTAATATTCAAAATGTAACAATACACTATATTCGTGGGATAAATTGAGAGATTCCCGCGTATGCCAAGACCGATTCTTGTTGAAGCTGTTTCTGGGAATCTTGATGTAGTCCTCCTCTATCTAGTTGATCCATATCACCTTCAGTCTGGTCGGCCACACCTTTACTGGGCAGTCATGCACTTAGCTGGGCAGACATGCACTTCGCTGGGCAGACATGCACTTGACTGGTCGGACATGGTCATGATCGATCGGCCAAGTTCATGCCTGGTCGGACAAAGTCATGCCTGGGCAGGCAAAGTCATGCCTGGGTAGGCAAGGTCATGCCTGGGCAGACAAGGTCATTCCTGGGCAGACAAGGTCATGCCTGGGCAGACAAACACGTGACTGGTCGGTCATGACACTTCTCAAGCCAATCAAAATTCTTCAAAGGCCTACCGGGTCACTCCTAAACCAGATCACTTTATCACAACTCTGAGGATCCAATATATTTATTGACTATTAATATGCCATTTACAGACCATGCACTGCCACTTGTCACCTCTATTGCCATGTCATCGATCTCTAATTTTTGGGGATAACATTTGCCCCCCAAGTTTATTATACGATTTTCTCGTATGATAAACTTTTCTTCTAGCAAAATGTTCTTGAGGTCATCCAAAAGCTTCCATTCGGTCGATAACTTTCACGTAATCCCACGATTGAACTTGTCTTTTGATTTCTTCAATTTCCATTCTTTGAGCTTGTCTGAATAGTTCAAAATCAAGAAAATAGGTTCCCTTGCTTCCTAGATGCCCAGCTACTGAGA
Source organism: Humulus lupulus (assembly GCF_963169125.1). Classification (NCBI taxonomy): domain Eukaryota; kingdom Viridiplantae; phylum Streptophyta; class Magnoliopsida; order Rosales; family Cannabaceae; genus Humulus; species Humulus lupulus. Next base: position 150,569,718 of record NC_084799.1, read on the forward strand.
CACACAGCCCTTCAGGTGCACATCTCCTCGGATGGCCAACTCTTCGGACACGCATCCCCTAGGCATCCTCCTCGAGCCACTCAGACATGCAACCCAACCGCTCGGCCATGTACATGCCAGCCTCAGCCGCTCGGACGCAGCCAAACCCGCTCGGACGCACCCCTGGTTGCTCGGACATGGCCCACACCCGATCGGACACAAGCCTTTGGACGCTCAGACGCACCCTCGGATGCCCAGCTAGCAGCTCCTCAGATCAGCACCCCAACCACTCGGTCGCATGCAGCTGCTCGGACACCTGCAGCCTCACCGCTCGGACACGCCTCACAGCCGCTCGGGAACGTGGACGTCCGCTCGGGTGCAGCCCAGCTGCTCGGACGCGCATGCGCACCTGCAGTTGCTCCTCAGCGTGCTTGCCTCCTCGGATGCACTCCTGCAACCAGCCAATCGGACATGCCCAATCCGCTCGGCCATCACCCGTCAAACACCATAAAAATACCTTGCTCGAATCTCTCAAAATTATTTTGAGAGATTGATTTCTCTCAACCAATCTTGGTGAAAAATTGACTTCTCTTCTCAAAGACATTTTTTTCACTATGTAGTATTTACTTTGCATGCATTTGTTTGATTCACTCCAGGGACTCATCGATGTTAGTCATGCTCAACAATAGAGTTTCCTACTCGACCAGTGATACATGCTCAGCTGACCAGGGAAGTTGTAGCCCTCTCGACCAAGAAAACATTGCACCTGATCAGCTAGACTTTGTACCTTGCCAGTAGTTTACTCTTTTTTGTTGTGAAGACAATTGTTGCTTAGCAGCTATGATATTTTTCTCGTACAACCGAGCTGTTGGCATTTATACTTTACTTTTCTTTGTTAACTTAAAACATTCTAAGTCTTTTTAGACTTAAAAAGTTATAAGTCTTTTGTGAATAGTAAAGTCACTCTGATGTATGCCTTATATTTTCGCATGAGTACTTAGTTTTCTAAGTTAGAAATTCCAGACATTTCATAAGTCCATACTAAGTATACTTTCTCACACTCTTATTGCTCTAACATTTTATGAGCATAATGTTTATTGTCACACGAATGTCTGCTCCTAACTTGAAATTTAAAAAAAAAATTCCAAGTTACTTAAGCTTTGTCAAACAAGTTAGCTTAATGGCCTTTTTGGACTTCGAAAATTTACAAGTCAGCCTAAAAACAGATATATTAACTCGTGCTCTTATTGCCTGTGTTAAATTATATACCAGTATACCCCATGTGCCCCCCAGGTGATCGAGGGTTGAAAGATCCTTAGTCACTTGCTACTTGACCGAATTTGTTCGAGCAATTAATTGCTCGTGAAACACATAGAATATATTGAAAATATTCAAGCAGTTGAACACTGCTTGAACGTATCGACCAGTTGAACACTGTTCGATTTTACCGACCAGTTGAACACTGCTCGGATAACTAACACACATGCATATTTTGTAGCAAGAATCGACCACTTTGCGCGTAGTCTCTTTTATTACTCGTAAATTAAAATGGACAAAACATGTCTAATAACGAGTCTTAAACAACCAAAATTGTTCAAAAACAAAATGACTGGTTAGCAAATAACCAACTCATAAACCAAACTTAAATAACAAGTCAAACAACTCGAAATCAAGCTACCACTCTGAAAGCAGTATTTAAAAACAATATATCCTCTGATGCTCGCCACTCCAGTGGTCTCTGATCCTAGCACTCCCGCTCAGCATACTTCTCCTTTGCTTCATTGCTTTCCTCAGCCAAGTGTGGACCTCCACATATAGTGTCTAATGTAAAGTCCACAGGTCCGGGCTGCAAGGGTGGAGATCTTTGTCGCTTGAAACTAGGATTGCTGCTGCCTCCTTCTCCTTGGGGTGTCTCTGCCCGGTACTTCCTCAACTTGCCCGACCGGAGAAGAAATTCTATCTCATCCTTGAGGTGATTGCATTCATTCGTGTCGTGACCATAATCTCCATGGAAACGACAAAACTTATTCATGTCTCTCTTCCTCATCTCTTTCATGATGGGTGGAGGTTTCTTGTAGGGAACCTCTTCATGACTAGCAAGATATATTTCCGCTCGGCTATCGCGAGAGTGGTGTAGTTAGTGAATTGAGGCTCATACTTGGTTGGATTTTCACTTGAATTCAACTTTGCTTTCTTTTCCTCATGGTGGTCAGACCCGTTATTTCCACGTTTCCTTCCACCAGAGTCAATTGATCCGCCCGGATTGTTTATGCCATTCTCCTCTTTCTCTATTGCATCATCCAATTTCATATACTTGTTCGCCCGGTCAAGAAATTGTTGAAGTGTTGAAATTGGATTTCTATGTATACTGTCCCACAAAGGGCTCCGATATGTTATCCCAGCAGATATGGCAACCATCTTCCCCTCGTCTCCTACAGCAGTTGCTCTATTGGCTTCTCTCATGAATCTTTGTATATAGTTCTTTAGAGACTCATCTTTTCCTTGTTTGATATCTGCCAAGTGGTTTGCATAAACTGGTGGAGTCCGGGCAGTGTTGAATTGTCTACAAACTCCTTCCTGAATGCTTCCCAAGAAGTAATGGAGTTCGGCTTAAACTTCCAATACCATTCCTGGGCAGTATCCGACAATGTAGTCGGGAAAACTCTACACCGATAATCGTCACTTACTCCGAGCAATTCCATCTGGTCCTCGAACTTCCCAATATGTCTGATGGGATCTGCCTTTTCTGTATATACTGGCAGTACCGGTGCTTTATATTTTGCCGGTGGCTGGGCTGCTCTAATCCGGGCACAAAATGGGCTGCCACTCTGGTGGTCTATTGCGTATATCTCGGAAGGTTGTTTTGACAAACCTTGTACTACAGCTGTTAGCATGTCAAGCTGGGCTTGGATGGTTGGTGCAACTGATGAGGTTCCAAGGTCTTGACCGCCTGGTCGGGCATTACCATCTGGCGCGCCATCGTCAAGTAATTCTACTTGACCGGCAGGGCGGTCCAGATTTTGCCCTTCAACCGGGACGGTCCTCCTCTTGTTGGTGATAACGTCCCTCAGATCCTTCTGGGCAGCATGCTCTCCTGCCCGATCAAACACCGTACTTTTCGATTTTTCAGAGGGCTTACTACGCGGGACTTGAGCTCTCCCACTATGCTGCTGGCCGGGGTGCATTGGAGGCCTTTCGGTACGCCCCAGGCAGTCTTTTCCTTCTTGTTGGTCATTGCCCTCCTTTTCCTTTGACTGGTCGGTGCGATGACTATCAGCCTCATCACGAGCATGCCCATCTTTGAATTGTGAAGTCCTCTTCTCTCGAGGAGTTTTATTTTGCTCCTGCCCAGGTGGAGTCTTCTTACTATCCAATCGGTGACTTCCTAATTTTGAAGTTTCTGATCAGTGGCTCCTATAGGGGGTTCTAGAGTGCTCCCTTTGCGTCGAGGCAGTTCTGGATCAGTCCCCATCATCTTCCCAACCAGGGGGGTTACTCCTGCTTCTGCCCGGTCCTCGAGAATCGACTCTGTTAGTGGTCCTCCGACCAGCGTTATTATTTCTTGCTCCCTGGGTGGCTGCTTGTGCTGTGGCTTGAGCATTGGCTTGGGTCAATTGGGTAGCCGCTTCTAGAGCAAGTGCTGCTTCACGATGTCTCCGGTTGACCTCCTCCTGCTGTTGTCTGAGCTCTTCGCTTCTGGCCTCCATATCGCGCCTTTGCTGCTCTAACGCAGCTTTCTGCCTGGCCATCTCTTTAGCGAATGCCTCCTGTCTGGCGTGGAATTGTGCCATCTCCTCCTGGAAGGCCCCCATGGCTTCCTGGAGCTCTTCAACTTCTGGAGTCATGTCCTCGAGCACGACTCTAGGCTCAATCTCATGGTCTTGCGGGCCAGAACCTTCTGATCTAGCAGGCTCTTTAGGGGAGCCTGTCTTCTTGGAGGCTGCATTGGTGCTTTTGGGCTCCATCTTGATACGATAGTTATGTGTTTCTTCTCTTCAGGCTCTCAATGAAAGCACCAAAATGTTGACCACGATTTTGGCCAACGACGAGTAGACGTCAAAACTACAATGAACCTTCAAGAGAAAAATACTACACAAATAATTTTATAGTGGTTCAGCCCCAATTTGTTGGTAATAGCCTAATCCACTTGGAGTTGTGATATATTTAGCCTACACTTAAGATCAGATGAACTTGAGCCAACTGAGTTTCTTAAGTGCAAGTAGAAAAATATAGAGTTTCTCTCTCTAGAGAATACAAGTTTTTTCTCTCTAACCTCTCAGAAAATGCCCCAAGAATGCCCCAAGTAACAGTCCCAAAATCTCAAAACGAGAGAGTTTTCTCAGTCTAAAAAGATCAGATTCCTAAAATGATGCCATGAGTCATTTATTTATAGGCTCATGGATCATACACCAGATATTCCCTTTGACCGGGTCCTTTCTGTTACTCTCACAATATTTAATTAATAATAACATCTAAAATACAACAATATGCGATTCTTTAGGATTATATGAGAGATTCCCGCGCAGGTATGACCGATTCTAGCTGAAGCTGTTACTAGGATCTCTTGTGTAGCAATGATCTGTTTAGTCAGTCCACATCACACCCAGAAGGAAAAATGGAGGGCCAAAACACTTAACCGGTCGGCCAAACCCTCACTGGTCGGCCAAGGCAAGTGACTGGTCGGACAAGCACCTGACTGGTCGGACAAGCACCTCACTGGTCGGACAAACACCTCACTGGTCGGGCAAGCACCTCACTGGTCGGACAAGCACCTCACTGGTCGGTCATGGCACTTGACTGGTCAGTCAAAAATATTCACCGGTCTGACAGAAATTCTATCGGATCGGTCAGATCACTTTATCACAACTCCGAAGAGCCAACACATTTATTGACTATTAATGTGCCATTTACTGACCATGCATTGCCACTTGTCACCTCTGATTGCCACGTCATCGAACTTAAATTTTGAGGATAACACATTCGTTTCACAATTTAGTCATGGTTTGCCGCGCGTCGTGAGGAGGTAGAGAAGTGCACATCCAAATTAGCAACAATATATGAGAAAAATGTCTCAGGCATTGTGGATGATGCAAGGTACTTGAAAGTCCATCCTCTTGGACAGTTCGAATTTCATGTGGTAGACCCAGAAGGTGATGGTGAGGTGAATTTGATGGCCAAATCATGCTCCTGTGGCCAGTTTCAAATAATGGGTTACCCTTGTGTTCATGGTGTGGCTGCGGCCATCTTGCGCGGTGTCAACATTTACTCACTGTGTTCACCATATTACACTACTGAGATGTGGAGGGAGTCTTACAAAGAAACAATTTACCCAACTAGCAACAAGGATGATTGGGAAGTTCCCGAGAACATAGAGAAAATTCAAGTTGGGGTTCCCGTTGAAAAACAACCAGTTGGTCGACCGAAGAAGAATAAGGTGGGAAGAAGGAAGACAAACCGCTACCCATCGAGTGGCGAAATCATTCACAAAGAGCGCAAATGTAGCATGTGTGGTGGGCTTGGCCACAACAGGGTTACGTGCAAAGCTAGGCTATAAACTCTTTTTTCACTTTTGGTCTTGCTGTATTAATAATCTATGTTGTTTTCCATTCTTTTTTATTTGATTTTTCTTAAAAGTTATGTTAAGCTCAATGTAAACTCGTTGAGCTCGATTGTAGCTTGACATTAACTCGATAGTAGCTCGATATGAACTCGATAATATGTTTGTTAGCTTCTAAACTGAATTCAAATAGCTCGATAATAGTTCGATAATGATTTGACATAACTCGATAGTAGTTCGATAACAAAAGACTTATGGTTATGAAAATGATATTTGTTGACCCGGTTCTTCAGCAATAGATAATTATATGAATAAATGGGATGGATTAGTGCTAAATGATGAACCGTAATATGTGAATAATCTCAAAGGAAGGTTATAACTCGTGTACTCTTTTTAGGTGGTTCGAAGGTTAAAATCCCTCTAGTCCACCAGTCAATATTATTGATATATCTCTGGTATTCCTTACAGGGTGTTTCTTTACATATTAGAAGCCAACCCTTTGCAACACCCAGGGTCTCCATATTTATAGGGAGAGGACACCTGGGTGTTGGCAAAGGGGGTCATCATGTGACCTTCTTACCCATCGACCGTAGGAAAGAGAATGCTTAGGAACATGACTCATAGGACAAAATTCTGGGGTGGTTTTTCTGGGTTATCTTTTTAAATGCCTGTTTGGAGAGGCGAAGGCAACAAGTTTCTGTGGCGCAAAAATCGGGTATCTTAGGGGCCACGCTTCACAGGCGGTTTTGCCTTTCGAAACTTTCCCTCCAAGGCAAACTTTACCTTGACCCTCCTAACACACGGATCCCGAGCAATCGGGGACCCGTTGGGAGCATAGGCGCGTGTTCATAGAACCGCGTGGTCTCACTCGCCGCGGGCTGAGATTACCTCAGCCCGTGTAAAGGAAACCATTCTTCGTGCTTGATTCTTTCTTATGCTTAGGTCGCCTTTTCTAAACTTTCTTCATCTTTGTTCGTTAGGCGACCAGATGGGACCCAGGAAGAATATGCCTAAGGAGAGTGCCGGCAGCTTGTCCTCCCAGCAGACCAGCAAAGGGAAAGAGGTGGCAACAGACTCCCCAATCCCCCACTTCGGTCCCACCGTGGAGGAGGTCGAGGTGGGACCTGACGCCTTCTTCGAGGCCGAGAAGATTGTCTCGAAGGTTACAACCCAGGGGAAAGTCAATAAAATCATGCTTTCCCACAACATCGAGATAGGGAAGGGCGCCCTGGTTGTCCGTCCTCCCCTTGAGGGCGAGCGGAGCTGCGCACCACTCGATGAGGAGTTTCCAGCCTGGAGCGACGAACACCTCAAGGCTGGGGCCTTTCTCCCCCTGGACTAGTACTTCGCGGATTTCCTGAATTTCGTGAAGCTGGCCCCCTTCCAACTCCCCCTAACTCCTACTGTCTGTTAGCGGGGTTGAAGTACTTGTCCTGAAGCAGGAATGGGAGGTCCCCACACCGGCGGACATCCTCTACTTTTTCTGCCTCAAAGCCGGCCCGGACCAACGGGGGCGAGGTGACGAGTTCTACTACCTGACCCATTTTCCCAACTCGGCCGCAGTCATCGAGGTGCCCAGCCACCCCAATGACTTCAAGGATCAATTCTTCATGTCAACGGGGTTTCGCAACTGCGAATACCATTACTTCAACCGTCCTCGTAAGTTCCTTCTAACTTTAGCTCGCAAGATCGTCGCTGGTTAGTTTCTTTCCATTCGTTATTGACTTGAAAAATATCGTGCAACTATTTTTGCGAGGTCGGCTAAGTTGGTGACCCTTGGGGGTCAGTACGAAACCTTGGCGGGGCTCCCCCCAAGTGAAAAAGACTACCGCCAGCTCGTGTCTGATGAGACGATGCTGGCGTGTAAAATGATTTCCCAGGCCAGACTTTGGCCTTGAGGAGGCCGTGGACCATCCCCGCAGCTCGCAAGATGGCGCCCATCCTTGAGGAGGAGGCCGAGGACGAGGAGGATGAGGTGCCCCTCATGCACCAGAAGCGGGCTCTTGAGGTCGCTTAGGAGGTCAACGCAGAGCGGACCCAATCCAGGGCAGTAGCCGGCCCCTCCAGCCAAGGTAACCCTTACTTGTTTAGGGACTTAGACAGGGCCACCGCAGACCTACGGCTTGCTAGGTTTAACCCTAGCCAACTCGTTCACCACCATCAAAATGACCCAGATCGCAACATCACTCTACTCCAGTGTGTTGACCAGCTAGTGTTGCATTATGACATGGGCCGCCCTAGGGGTACTGTAGTAGTAGATAATATCCTAGCCTTTAGGTCGGCCTTTTTTGAGGAGTACGGGACCAACCTTAGGTCGTGGCCCTCTCTTCTGGAGGGTGTAGTAGCTCCAGGTCTTAGGCAGTATGTAGAGGAGTCCAATCCTGAGGCGGATCCAGACCCAGAGCCTCCTCTCACCCGTGAAGTCATTATCTTAGACTCCCCCGTAGAAGCTCTGGGGCCGGAGGTCTTGACAATAGATTCCTCCTCTAGCTCAGAGGGTAGGACCTTTTTCAATACATACTTTAGCTTTTTTGTTATCAAAGTATTTTTACATGCATACTAATAATTCGCTCTTTGTTTCAGACGAGGAAATGTCGCAGCCCAGGGACAACGTTCTGCGTTCTATGTTCCAAGGGGGAAATCCTACCTCTGGGTCGTCCGGGCCCTCGGTGAAGAGGCTTCGGCTGGCCAAGAAAACCGCTGGGACCTCCTCCAAGTCTCCTGCCAAGGGGAAAAACCAGGGTCCTGCTACCATAGAGAAGGTGCCTCCAACCGCTCCTGCAGTGGAGAAGATGCCTCCACCTCCCCTGCGACCTCCCGTCCCTAATCGGGAACAGGAGGTACCAACCGTGACCTTGTCAGATCCGACTCCCGGCGTGCACGTCCCGGTCAACCCTCAGGCCTTGGAGAAAATCCCCGAGGTCTTTAGGGGGACGGTTTACGAAACCGCGACCTACATGGTGGACCACTGCTACAACGCCACCTCGAGGGACTTGCGGGAGATAGAGACGAGGATCCCCGAGCACGTGATGGAGTCTTCATTGGGGATGACCCTCATGGTAAGTTTGCTTTACCACTGGTTCTTTATGTTGTTTTTTTTTTCTAAGGCACTTGCCTTATTATCTTTTTGTCTTGCAGGCGGCTTTGGCTCTCCACCAGAGTATATCTCGGTCCAGGGCCAAGATTGATGAGATTCGGGGAGAGCACCAGGCTGCCCAGGCCGCCCTTGCGTTCACTCGACAATAGGAGCAGGATGCCAAAGCTGCCCTGGCGACTGCCCGGGAAAGCGAGAAGGTCGCGCAGGCCACCTCGGTTGCTGCGAAAGCCGACCTGGAGGCATCTCAGGCCAAGTTGCTGGAGGCCGAGGCTACTAAGGTCGCCCTGGACGCTGCGAAGGTTGAACTTGAAGAGGCCAAGGCCGCCTTTGTGGTGGAGAGGGCATCTTCTAGCTCCTCCATGGAGGCCATGTTGTACCATTGTTGGGCCTTCAACCAGGATGGTGACTTTTCCTTCCTGGGGCCGGACGTGCGGGAGTCCTTCTTGGAGAAGTTCAAAGCTCGCCTTCAACAAGAGGTGCCCTCTGAGACCGGGGAGACTTCCACTGCAACCGAGCAGGATGCCGAGGGGGTGACTTCATCGGAGCGACCTGGCGGGGCTTAGGATTTTTGCTCCTTTCTCTTTTTATTTTCATTTGTAACTTTATATTACGAGGTTTTTTATCCTCGAGAAAATTGATTTCCTTAGATTTATTTAATCTATTTATATATATTTGTGGTTTAACTTAGTTTCTGTTGGTGTTATGATTGACATCTTATGCTTTTTAGGAAAAAACATATGTTAATCAATTTGAACCAACTTCTAAGTCTTAGGACCTGGTTGTATCCAGGACATTAATTTTTAAAAACTTAGTTCATGTTAATCCTTTATCGATATCTCGTGCTTTTTAAGAAAAACATCGATCAATCAATTTAAATCAACTTCTAAGTTTTAGGACCTGGTTGTATCCATGACATTAATTTTTAAAAACTTAGTTCGTGTTAATCCTTTATCGATATCTCGTGCTTTTTAAGAAAAACATTGATCAATCAATTTAAATCAACTTCTAAGTTTTAGGACCTGGTTGTATCCAGGACATTAATTTTTAAAAAATTAGTTCGTGTTAATCCTTTATCGATATCTCGTGCTTTTTAAGAAAAACATCGATCAATCAATTTAAATCAACTTCTAAGTTTTAGGACCTGGTTGTATCCAGGACATTAATTTTTAAAAACTTAGTTCGTGTTAATCCTTTATCGATATCTCATGCTTTTTAAGAAAAACATCGATCAATCAATTTGAATCAACTTCTAAGTTTTCGGACCTGGTTATATCCAGGATATATGCCCCCCAAATAATCAGGAAAGGGTCTTTCGTGGTTACTTGACGTTACATCCACAAACATATACGATAATGCAAAAAGATTAACTCTTATTACTTAATAAACAAAAGATGGCTTTTCTAACTAAGCCTTACAAAGATATTATTGATAATATTTCTTTAAGTGTATAGCATTCCAAGTCCGTGAGACTGCTTCTCCGTTAAGCCAAGCTAGCTTGAAGGTTCCTTCTTTCACGACCTCGGTTATTTGATAGGGCCCTTCCCAGTTTGGTCCCAACACTCCATCCTTGGGATCCTTACCGGTCAGGAAGACTCTTCTGAGTACCAGGTCGCCAACGCTAAAGACGCGTTTCTTGACCTTTGAGTTGAAATAACGAGTGCTCTTTTGCTGATAATGCGCGAGCTGCATCTGTGAAGCTTCTCGTTTTTCGTCAATTAGGTCGAGGGACACGCAGAGTAGTTCGTCATTCCAGTCTTGGTCAAATGCCTGGACTCTATGCGAGGCTACCTTTACTTCGATAGGAAGGACTGCCTCACTCCCGAAAGCTAGGGAGAAAGGAGTATGACCCGTCGACGTTCAATGTGAGGTCCGGTATGCCCACAGTACCTGGGGGAGCGGTTCGGGCCAGACTCCCTTGGCTTCTTCCAGTCTTTTCTTAAGGCTCGCCTTTAGCATCTTGTTGACAGCCTCGACCTGCCCATTGGTATGGGGATAGGCCACAGAGGAGAAGCTTTTAACAATGTCGTGCCTCTCGCAGAATTCGGTGAAGAGGTCGCTATCGAATTGCATTCCATTATTCGACACGATCTTCTTTGGCATCCCGAATCGGCAGATAATACTCTTGACCACGAAGTCGAGGACTCTCTTTGAAGTGATCGTCGCCAGGGGCTCTGCTTCTGCCCACTTGGAGGGCACCAACCAGGATAATACCCCTGACCGCGAACGACCATGGGGATGAGATCATCTTCAACTCAACCGGGGGAGCCCAGGAAATTGTGGCGAATCGCTGGCACTTGTCACACTTCTTGACGTAGGAGATCGAGTCCTTTGACAAAGTGGGCCAATAATACCCTTGCCTTAGTATCTTCAGGGCCAGGCTTTGCCCCCCAGTGTGATCTCCGCAAAAACCCTCGTGCACCTCCTGCAAAATGGTCTTCGCCTCGCTTGGCAGAACACACCGTAGGAGAGGTAAAGAGTGTCCACGACGGTATAATATCCCATTTATCACCGTATACCTTAGAGCCTGGTAAAGTACCCGCCTTGCGTCATTTCGCTCCTCGGGTAACTTTCCTACTGTGAGATACTCGAGGATGGGGGTCACCCAGGTCGGTCTGGCATCGATCATCTCGACCTCCGCCCCGACTTCCTCTATGCTTGGTCTTTCCAAGAACTTTACCGGCACCAGCCCCAAAGTCTCCACCTCCCTAGAGGTAGCGAGCTTTGCCAGGGCATCTGTGTTGGCATTTTGCTCCCGAGGTATCTGCTCGATTGAGCCGCGCTCAAATGCGGATAGTTCTTTCTTTACCTTGGCCAGGTAAGTAGCCATCTTGGTTCCTCGTGCTTGGTATTCCCCTAACACTTGGTTTACCACGAGCTGGGAATCACTGTAACACTGGACGGAGCTGGCCCTCAGCTCCTGGGTGACCCTTAGCCCAGCCAGTAAAGCTTCATATTCGGCCTCGTTGTTGGAAGTTTTGAATCCGAATTGTAACGCCAAGTGGAATCGATGTCCCTCTGGGGATATCAATATGATTCTAGCCCCGGAGCCGTTCTCGTTAGACGAGCCATTTACGAAGACCTTCCATGAGGCCTGAGCTGACTCTTCTACAGGATCTTCTTGGAACCCTGTGCACTCTGCCACAAAATCAGCCAGGGCCTAGCTTTTTATTGCAGTTCACGGTATGTACAATATCTCAAATTGGCTGAGCTCGATAGCCCACTTCAAAAGATGCCCCGATGCTTCAGGTTTCTACAAAACATGCCTTAAAGGCTATCAGTTATGACGTGTATTGAGTGGGACTGGAAATACGGCCTAAGCTTTCGGGAGGCCGTAATAAGGCAGAAAGCCATATTTTCCATCAACGGATATCGGGATTCAGCTCCGAGAAGCCTCTTGCTGATGTAATAGACTGGCTTTTGAGATCGATCTTCTTCTCAAACTAATACGGCAATGGCTGCATCTTCCGTGAAAACTAGGTAAAGGAAAAGAGGCTCTCCTACCGTTGGTTTGGATAATACGGGCGGCTCGGCCAAATGTGCTTTCAAGTCAAGGAAGGAACGTTCGCATTCCTCGGTCCACTCGAATTTTTTATTTCCCCGGAGCAGGTTGTAGAATGGCAAACACTTGTCGGTAGATTTAGAAATAAACCGATTAAGGACCGCCACCCTTCCTATTAGACTATGAACGTCTTTTCGTGACCGGGGTGAGGGCATCTCGAGCAGCGACCTGATCTTATCAGGGTTCGCTTCTATTCCTCTGGTATTGGCAATGAAACCCAGGAATTTTCCCGACGCGACCCCGAAAGTACACTTTTGGGGGTTTAGCCTCATGCCGTATTCTCTCAATATCTTAAAGCATTCCTCCAGATCGGAGACATGGTTATCGGCAGTTTTCGACTTGACCAGCATGTCGTCAACATATACTTCCATATTTTTCCCGATCTGATTGGTAAACATCCTATTTACCAACCTCTGGTACGTAGTTCCTGCGTTTTCAGCTCGAAGGGCATGACCTTGTAACAATAAACATTGGTTGGGGTCATGAAGCTAGTGTGTTCCTGATCTGCTAGATTCATGGCGATCTGGTTATAGCCCGAGTATGCATCCATAAAAGACATAAGCTCGTGCCCCGCCATGGCATCTACCAATTGGTCGATCCTTGGCAAGGAGAAGCAATCTTTGGGGCAGGCTTTGTTCAGATCGGAGAAGTCGATGCAAGTCCGCCATTTCCCGTTGGGCTTCGGGACCAACACAGGATTGGCGACCCAGATCAGGAACTTTGCTTCGCGGGTAAAGCCGCACTTTAAGAGCCGGGCTACTTCCTCCTCTAGGGCCTCAGCTCGGGTTGTTCCTAGGCACCTTTGTTTCTAGGATTTTGCAGGCACGCTTTTATCCAAGTGGAGGGTGTGCATGATGATGCTCGAACTGATCCCTATCATGTCTCCATGAGACCAGGCGAACACATCTAGATTTTCTCGCAGAAACTTAATCAGCTCTGCCTTCCTTTCACTACATAGATTTTTCCCGACCTTTACCACCTTCGAGGGGTCTTGTGGATCGATGTTTACCTCCTCGAGCTCTTCGATGATGATGCTCGAACCGATCCCTATTATGTCTCCATGAGACCAGGCGAACACATCTAGATTTTCTCGCAGAAACTTAATCAGCTCCGCCTTCCTTTCGCTACATAGATTTTTCCCGACCTTTACCACCTTCGAGGGGTCTTGCGGATCGATGTTTACCTCCTCGAGCTCTTCGATGGCCTGGAGCTCGGATCTATCCTCGCCTACTCTGGGGTCGATATCATTATTTAAGATGATATTCTCCCTTTTGGCATTCTGAGGTTTTTCAATCTCAGGACTAGGCACAAGTTCCTGAGATTCCTCATTCCCGCCCTGGATGGTCATCGTCTGCTGCCCGGGTTTTGATTTTCCCTTCATAGAAATGTTATAGCATTCCCTGGCAGCGAGCTGATCACCTCGGACCGTGCATATCCTAGAGGAAGAGGGGAATTTTAGCGCAGATGGAGGTTATTGCTTCGAACGCTATCAAAGTAGGTCGGCCCAAAATAGCATTGTACGCGGCGGGACAATCAATGACCACAAACTCGAGGAGTTTTGAGACAGTCCGGGGTCCCTCTCCCAAGGTAATCACCAGCTCGATCGTTCCTATTGCTGCCGACCCTTCTCCAGAAAATCCATATAGCATCATGGAGGTGGCTTTCAACTCGGTGACAGATAAACCCATCTTTTCCAGCGTAGACCGGAATAGCAGGTTCACCGAGCTCCCATTATCGACCAGTATCCTCCTAACTCTCCGGTTAGTGAGCTGAGCGGTTATGACCAGAGGGTCGTTATGAGGGAACTGGACGTGACTGGCATCTTCCTCGGTGAATATGATTGGTTGCCTCTCCAATCGTTGTTGTTTGGGTAGATGCTGCCCTAGGACGAACTCCACTCCATTATGAGCTTTCAGTTCGTTGACATATCTCTTCTGGGCACCTCTGCTCGTGCCGGCCAGATGGGGGCCTCCGGAGATCGTGGAGATCTCTCCTCCTATCACAGAAGGAGGGGTGTCCTGATTTATGCGAGACCCGCGCTGACCTATCGGAGCTTCTGGAGCTGGTTGACCGGCGGGAACTCTATTCCGCACATACCGAGCCAAGGGTCCAGCTCTGATGAGAGTCTCGATCTCATCCTTCAGATGCCTACAATCATCAGTGTTGTGGCCGATGTCGTTGTGGAATCAACAAAACTTGGAGGGATCTCGCTTTGCCTTCTGATGCTTCAAAGGCTCTGGCTTCTTCCAGGGGAGGCGAGCAGAGTTCGCTAGGAAAATGTTCTCCCTAGTGCTGGTGAGCTCGGTGTAAGTTGCGTAGATTGGCTTAAAATTTTCTACGGACTTGTTCTTCTTCGGGTCATGCTGGCTGCCTTCGCTGCTCCCTTTTCTCTTGCCTCCACCCAACTGGTTATTCTGTGTAATGGTTTAGGTCGCTGTTACGACATCCGTTCCCACTCCAGCGGGCTGATCAGGGGCTTGGCTGGTTCCTGCGGCCGATGCTCGTGCTTCCTCTAGGTTTATCCATCTCTGGGCCCTATTTAAGAATTCGTTCACATTGCTGACACCTTTTCTTTGCATCTCTTCCTAGAGTCTGCCTCCATCGAGGATCCCAGTCCTCAAGGCCATAAGTTTGGAACTATCATCTGCGTACCTGGCTCGAGCCGCGATGTTTGCGAATCTGCTCAGGTATGCTTTCAAAGGTTTGTCAGGCTGTTGCCTTACGTTTGCCAGGGTGTCGGCTTTGACGCGAGTGGCCTGAGAAGATCGGAATGCCCTCTTGAAGTCGGCAGAAAAGGTTTTCCATGAGCTAATGGACTTCTTTTTATTATGTTTGAACCATTGCCTGGCCGGCCCAGTCAAGCTGGAAGGAAATATTAAACACCTCAGCTCAGGACCGATGTTGTAGGCCATCATCAGGGTGTTGAACATACCCAAATGATCTGACGGGTCCCCATCTCCATTGAACTTGGACAAGTGAGGCATACGGAAACCAGGTGGATATGCCTTGGCTGCTATGCTGGGAGCGAAGAGCACGAGTTCGTCCCTCGAGTCATACACATCTTTTTCTTTTTCCGATAGGAGCTTCCTCATCAGCTCCTCCATCTGAGCCAGCCGCTCCAGGGTTTGGTCCTTGCTTCCTTGGTTGTTTTGGGGCTGTTCACCAGCTCCAGTTCTGTTGTACGCATTAGGCAGGTTATTGTCCCTCCTATCTTGAGATAGGTTATGTGGGACATTCCCGCTGTCACGTACTTCCGACAGACGCTCCCCTTGGTGAGCACAACTACTATGTCTAGATGGGTCTCCCCTCTGAGAGTTGAGGCGATCTCGGAGGTCGGCCCTCGGGGTGGCCCGAGGGCTCTGAGCCAAACTCAAACGATGGCGCAGGTCTTCGCCGGACCTGCCACTTCGGTTACTCTTGGTACAGTAACTTCCATTTGAAAAACTCGGAGCCCACCGCTGAGGGTGAGGATCCGGGATTTCCCTGGACGCCCAGCTGCGATGGGAAGGTCCGACGGAAGGAGGATTTCTCCTGCTGCTCCCATGAGCTGGAATGTCTCGGACTGGACGGGGAGGAGATGGGTATCTTATTGGTGACAGAGGATGTCTAACTAGTGATGCAATCCTAGTCCCGTCAGGGCGAATTAAGCTAGGTCGCGGCCTCTCCGCTCTACCATCTCCCGCGCCCTGTGCTCGGCGGTCTGATCGTGGTGCAGGACGGCCGGCCGGGGCGGGCTGTCGTCGCGAGCTCTCCCCAGATCTTCTTTGCGAGCTGCCTCGGGCCCCCCTGGGTGCACTCGAGGGTGGAACTGAGCTAGGAGTTGAGGTCCCGATCGGCTGAATTGCTGATCGGCCTTAGGAAGTTCCTCAAATACAGTTTCCTGGTGGTGTGACGTGGGAGCAGAATTTGATGTCGAGGGTCTGACCGACCGACTGGGCCTGGATCGGTTACCCCGGCGGGACTTATGAGTCCCACCATGCCTCTTTCCGACGTTAGCGTCAGTTGTAAGAGGGGGTAATCGGGCCAAAACCTCTTCGATCTGCTTGTTTGCTTTCGCCAGCTGACTCCTCAACTGTGCATTTTCCATTTCTACCGCCGTGTAGAAATTCGGGTTCGGATTGGGCGGCCAGGGAGCCAAACTTCCAGTGTCGTCTTGGCCCATTGGCTGCTTTCCTGGTCGCTGTTGAACCTCAGGGTTTTGCTCATCGGATATGGCGGCATGGTGGGCCTCCTGCCCATCACATTGATCCGCTTCATTACCATGCCTTGTGCGAGTAACCACCATGGTTGGGTTTTTTGCAATAGCACCAATCTAAAATCCTCTCAATGAAAGCACCAATCTAAAATCCTCTCAATGAAATCTGGTATTCCTTACAGGGTGTTTCTTTACAAATTAGAAGCCAACCCCTTGCAACACCCAGGGTCTCCATATTTATAGGGAGAGGACACCTGGGTGTTGGCAAAGGGGGTCATCCCGTGACCTTCTTACCCATCATGTCACTTCTGTGACATTCATGATTAATTCCTAAAACTTGACAATGAAGTGTGGTCTAATCAATAGGCAAGGGGATAATGGGCCGCATGGCCCAAACTAGTCGTGGGGTGCCTGAACACGAACGTTTATGCTACGTGTCCGAGATTTCAGGAATGGAGTAGACACGTGATGTCTGATATGCGCACATTTACATTGCGTGGTTGACTTTATAAAGGGTCGGACGTGTTAGCTCCAAGTCTTACCTCGAGCCTGATGTAGTCTCAGCTCGTGGTGTCCACATTACTGACCCGATGCCTTTGAGTGTTCTTACTAAACCTTTGGCTACCTCGAGCTAAAGAGGTAGAGACTCGTAACAGCAGCTCCGAGTAGGTGGCTTCCACGTGGCTGGTAGGATTATGCCCTTTTCCAGCTCGCTAATAACCCGTGGATATTTAGGGCGTACAATATTGCTCTATTGAAGCTTGATATTAGTTCGATAACAGATCGATATTAGTTCGATAATGTTCGATATGAACTCGATAACAGACATATGTAAGTTACAAAAAAATGGGAACAAAAAACTGCACAATTAAAGACCCTGTATCTGGCACCAATATGCATCCTCAACTCCTCCTCAAGATGCTAGAATTGTTGTTCAATGCCGGTCAACATGGACATAACGTCAAAATCCCATGTATACTTTGTTTTGTCGGCAATTTTCTTGTACTGGTCATATCGAGCAGGTATCACTTGTGAGAAATACATGTTCATCACAACTGCATTCTGTCGATATATATTGGGAAAATACTTGCGATGCATATGAAGCATGTGTTCTGCCGCATCAATATGCTACAAAGAGAGTACAGTATAAAAAGTTAGCAAAGACCATCATAAATTGCTTCTGTCGAGCTCCATCGAGCTCACATCGAACTACTATCGAGCTCACATCGAACTACTATCAAGCTCCATCGAGCTAATCTTAAACAGTAAACAACAACCCTATTTTAGCATCCGTATCGAACTACTATTGAGCTCCATTGAGCTCACATCAAGCTAATCTCAAACAGTAAACAACAACCCTATTTTAACATCTGTATCGAACTACTATCGACCTCCATTGAGCTAATCTCAAACAGTAAACAACAACCTATTTTAACATCCGTATCGAACTACTATCAAGCTCCATCGAGCTAATCTCAAACAGTAAACAACAACCCTATTTTAACATCCGTATCGAACTACTATCGAGCTCCATCGAGCTCACATCGATCCTGGAAACTCCCATAAAGCTCCTATCGAGCTCATATCGAGCTATCATCGAGCTCATATCGAGTCAATAAAAACAAAACATGTAAAATTGAAAACAAAACATAATTTCTACCACTATCGAGTCATTAGGTATAAATGACTTACCCCATCATTGAGCCACGACTGGGGTGTCTTCCACGTCAAAAACCACGCTGGACCGTGATTCCCAGTCTTTACATCCCTCGGGGTCTTGTTGGGCATGTCTCCAAGTAGCCACTTGCACATTGTCCTATATTGTTTGGGATCTGTCTTCTTGAGAGGGTCCAACACCTATGTAGCCTCCTCTTCTGGTGCAGCTGCATCAGTGCGAGGTCTTTTCCTCGTGGGATCGGTGTAGTCCTCAAACTAATTTGGCTTGCGTCTTTGGCGTCTAGTCCTCTGAAACCGAACCCCAGCAACATCCTCAGGGTTGACAATAACGACTCCCGGAGTCCCAGCATCAGGTGTCACAATGATGGTAGGAGGCATGGTTGGATCATCAACATAGTCCAGAGGAATATCCAATGACTCTGAGACTGAATCTTCATTGGAGCCCCTCGGTTTCTCCTTAATAAATGTCAGGATCTGACTGACTACACCCAAGATCAATGACTGGTTCTTCAGGAGGGTCTCCTGTCGACCTTCGACTCTGTCCAACCGCTCAATCAAGTCGGCAAGCTCAGGGGCTGAGGCTTAGGCTGGTGTTGGGGTTGGTGTTGGGGCTGACACTGAGGCTGGGGTTGATGTTGGGGCGAAGGCTGAGGCTGGGGCTGGGGCTGAGGCTAGGGCAACAGGAGGGGTGGGACCTGCAACCTCCTCCCCCAGGGCAGCATCATCAAATATCTTGGCTGCCTCGGCTGCTTGAGAAATTATCTCCGCGATTTTCTCAAAAGTCGCATCCTCCTCCTCATCAGCCTCCAAGGGATCCTGGCTAAGCCCAGGATAAAGGGGAAGATCTCCCTCTGTCATAGACAAATAATAGTCTTTTTCTGCTAGTCGAGGCTTCAACATCGGAAGGACAATCAACTACAAACAACATAAAACATTTGGTTAACTCAAATAATGATAAAAGATAAGCATATAGATAAAAAAAAAATATAACTTACATTCTTCTTCAATAACATCAGTGAGATGACGGACTTGGTGAAATCCTTGTTCCCCCGATGCGACCAACTAAGCATCCTCGGGACCATGTTTCCCAAGCTCACAACAAACTCTGTCGTAAGTTGTTGGATAGCCTCATATGCCAAATACTGTAAGGCCGGGGCATAACCATACGTACTGTATTTGGACTCTTGCTGCACCTTGGCATCCTTCTTGGCATCATAGTTGGCCTTTTGCTTCACCATGTCCTTCTTACAAGACTGCAATAGCCTCCTATAAGAGTACTTCCCCCATGGATAGCTAAAGAAGTACTCTACATCCTCAACAATTTTCAGAATATCTCGCCAAATGTGCACCTTGCCCTCAATGGCATTCAGAACCCCCTCAACCAACAAACATAGACCAAGCTTGTACACATCTTCCACAATAGTACAAGTCTTGAAAGCATGGTCCACCTGTGAGAGCTTTACTTTCTCAGCATCGTTGAAATACTCCTTTATCAACCGGTCGCTGAGATGATGCCCTTCCAACTCTTCTGGTGATGGGAAGGTACTGAAATTCTATAATAACCCACTAATCTAGACTCTTGGACCATTATCGAACTATACATACAAATTCTTACTAAAACATACATTTGCGAAAATACCATAATTTATTATAAACTTGTAGAAACAAAGGTTACTTTCATAAAATTAAGTAGGATATGGGTACCCATTGTCTTTAAAACAAAAATAACTTAAAGTGAAAAGAGTTACATAGAAAATGCGGAAAATACACGTAAAACCATAAAAAAGGTAAAATGAGACTACATCCTCGAATCGAATAACGCTCGGCCCCTTGACTCCATTCACCATCGATACACATCCTCTAAGCGTCATGAATCTTACCGCCTCTAAAACTTATTTTCCTGCACATAAAACAGAAAGGAATGAGCCTAATGCCCAGCAAGGAAAATCTAACACATAGTCATACACATAAATTTCATAATAAACGTATAGACATATCATAACACTTAATACATACACTTATTATAATGGCCATTATTACTTGGGGTCCCATAGACTAAACAAGCTTATGCCCATGAGATTAATGGGGTCCTACTAGCTAAGTAGGCATATGCCCATAATCTTTTTGGGGTCTCGTTAGTCAAATAGGGCATAAGCCCAAGCCTACAAACATACACATTCATAACATATTCATAACATATCATATAACATAACATAACACATAAGATAACATAAGCAATGAACATATAGATTCTATCCTATTTTCCTTACCAAAGTTACCGGGATATGTGGACTGAGTTGGGACCTTTTGGAACACTCCTAATAACCATTAGAAAGAGTGAGTCTAAAGAAGAAAGGAGATGAAATGAAAGGAATGGAAAGACTAAACCATTTGAGAAACATGCTTACCGAAACTTATGTGCTCAAGAACTTAGATTCCCTAACCAAAATGAAGATTAAGGTTAGAGATTGAGTAGAAGTCTATGAGAAAGAAAATAACATAATACAGAAATGAACTAGAGTTTTGGTTACCTCAAAGACTTGAAAGACCAATCTACACCTCAACCGAAATACTATAGAACCTCACTTCCCAAAGTGTTTGATAAGCTTATGATGTTTAAGCTTATGATTTTCCCAAACCAGGTGTTTACACTCTCACACTCACTTAACACTAGCAGCTTCTGAACTTAGAGCAAAAGGTGAATAATGGCTGGGTACTAGGTCCTATTTATAGAGTTTGGGAATGAAAGTATCTTGATTTTACTTGAATAAAAATAATGGCTTTTTAGGTGAAAATCATTTGAATAATCTTTCAGCAGAGGCTGAAGACTCGTTCAAAAGATGCTGGACTTATGAAGAAGTTTTAATGGCTGAAAGGAAAAGAATTAAAAAATGTTTGAATTTATGCTGGAGGAGGCGATATATCGCCCCCTATAGGCGATATATCGCCTGGACCATTGTTCCTGAGGCGACCGTGCATCGATTCGTGTTTTCCGTATCTACGTGCTGCGATATATCGCCCCCTATAGCTGCGATATATCGGCACACGCTGAATATTTAAACACGAAATTACACATTTTTAGCTAAGTTTGAATGGAGTAAATAGCCTTGACTAAGCCCTCAACGTATTCAAAGCTGCTGACTGACCCTATAACATTCAAACTTTACTCCTTATTAAATTTAATCCTAAAAAATACTTAATCCTTAATCACCATTCATAACATGTGCTTAAAATCCTATTGGTTGATATCTAAACCTTATAGTATAATAAATATAATCCTTAATATCAGTCACATTAATCAAACCTTAGGTTAAACTTAATATTCTTAACTATATGTTAAACTTAGAAAATCTATAAGTACTACTATGAGTGTCCAAATAATTCCCGGTCTGAACCAAAAATCCACAGTAACAAAGATAATACTATACATACTATAATACTACTAAATAATTAGCTAAGTAAAGTTCTTGGACTCTACAAATTCAACCCCATCACCAGGGCAAACTCTCCCATGCCGAATCTACAAGACTTCGACCCCAAGAAGAAATGCACCTCATCTTCGTTGTTGCTGACGATTTTCCTCAGCAACAGTTGATGCACCAAGACTCTGGAGAAATTAAACTCCGAAGCCAAAAAGAACTTCTTGAAAGGGGATTCCTTAGCCCTTTCAAGCAGCCCGAGCTCCACAAACCTAGTCTTAATGTGATTTAAAGTGCTACTACCCCGATATGTCACTCGACCAGGAAAGTGATCACTGAACGGAACAAACAACTTAGGCATCTGCAACAACACATGAAAAAAAATTGTCAAATAGAATATGGAAAAAAAAAATCATCAAAAACTGAAATAAACACTGCCATCAAGCTTATATCGGCCTGTTATCGATCCCTATCGAGCTCAATCAATCTATTCATCGAGCCTCTGTCGAACTTCCATCGACCCACTATTAAACCTAACCTTTAGTATACCATCGATCTTATATCGAGCTAATGTCGAGCTTCCATCGAGCCTAACTATATCAAGCCTACTATCGAGAAAATCATATTCTGACTACATGAAGAACGATCGAGCATGCTTCGAGCTACAATCGAGCCAATCGAGCAACATCATCTGTAAAACTATCAAGCTATACTATCGAGCACCTATCGAACCCATTCCCTTCACGCATCCTATCGAGCTCATATCGAGCACCTATCAAACCATTCATGCTGCCCCTATTGAGCCTATTATCGAGCCACTATCGAACCTATCGAGGAACTGGTATGACCCAGAAAAAAAATTGCACAGTGTCGACGAACCCATATCCTTCTATAGATCACAAAGCCCAGATTCCTAAGAATGATTGGTTTTTCGATTATATATGGAGTGAATATTCGAGATCTAACCTTTGATTTGATTGGAGTTTAGACTTCGTCTGTCGACCGTCGGGTTCTAAAGGATTGTGTGGCCGTGGGTCGCCTGAGATGCTCTCGACCGGGGTTGGGGCTCAACGGGGTATGGGGCTCGACAGGGTTTGGGGATCGACGAGGTTGGGCTCGACGGGGGTTGGGACTCTTCAGGATTTTGGGGTTTTTGTTATCTTTAAGAGAGAGAGAGAGAGAGAGAGAGAGAGAGAGAGAGAGAGAGAGAGAGAGAAACTAGGAGTGTTGATTTTTTTGGGTAGAAAAATGGGAGGGGTATTTTGGGTAGATGAGGTATGTTTAGCATCAAAATGAAATAAACAATAAGGGTGATATTTTTTTGTAATAATACACATTATTGTGCATGAATAGTGATATTTCCCTTTTCTGAATTAAAACCATAAATGATTCACCAAAGTAACAATTCAGATAAAACACAATCATTTTGCATAACAAATGTGTTGTCAAATTTAATTTTTCCTTCATCAAAATTTAGTTTAGGTGTCTATTTGAATTATTTTACTAAGCACATGGTCCAAAAAGTAATTTTTCAAAACACAAGTTTCAAATAGGTAATAAGACAAAACACAGGTTCTAAAAAAGTATAAATCTTATAATTAATTACATTATTTTTAGGGTTCTTCAAAAAAATTTCCAACACATTAACTCACCCAATTTAAACAAAAAAACAAAAACACATCCAAAAAATTTGAATTTCGTTCCAATCTCACCATTCATTACACTGGGTAGGTTGAATTTTTTTTACAACCCGCTCTAGCAACCTATTAATTTTTTTAATATATTTTATATAAAATTGAATTTAAATCAAATTAATAAATTAATAAATAAAAAGTTAAAACGAAATTCAAAAGAAACCCTAAAATTAAACCTCCCATCTCATCTAGTGTCTCTTTCTTTGTCTCTCCCTCCCTTTTCCTCTTCTCCTCGACATTCTACACTAAATGCGAACAACCCCTCCCTTTTGCATGACCAGCCATCTCCCTCTCCTTCTTCATAGCTTGCAGACTCCATCATTCTCCTTCTTCGCAACTATAAACCATAGCCGACACACCCAACAACTGCTCCACCTCCTAGTCCTTTCATTTGAGCAGCCCCTACACCTCTCTAGGTCAATTCATCTCCAATGCCACATATTTGAAATTTTTTTGTAAGTATAAGCTATTGTTATTGGTATGTATATGTAAATTTTGATTTGTAAATCTAAATCTTGGAAAGATTTTGTAAAGTATAAACTTTGTTTATTATTTTGCTATGTTTAGGCTGGTTAACCCGCTTAACTCGACAATCAAGTTGCGTCCTAAAAGAATCTTTATTGGGCGGGTTACGAGTTGGTACGTGTTAACTTGATTATAAGTTTGGACGAGTTAAAAATACACCCAACCCGACTGATGAACACCCCTGATTATTTTACCCTATTTAAATAATTATTTGAAATATTTTTTTTTTTATAAATCTCTTAATTTCTTTTCTTTTCAAAAATACTATTTCTAAGTTTCTTATTTTAAATGTATGATTTTTTTTTAATTTAACACCAAGGGTTATACAATTTTATGATTCTCATGTTTCTTTGAGCACTAACCTACACCCCTATCATTTAACAAATACCAAAATACTACCTTGTATTTGAAATATTCATACAAAAGCTTCTATTGAAATTTAAAAATAATTTTAATAATTTTTTTAATATTATTAAAATATTCCTGTTTTAATTACATAAAATATCGATATATTAAAAAGATCAAATTCTAATAATAATTTTCTAAAAGTTAAAATCTAAATTTTAAAATAAAAAATATTTAAATAATTTTAATTAATAAAAAATGTAAAATAAATTTTAAAAAAAGTATTATTATTATTATTTATTCTTCTATATTAAGGATGTTGACGCAGTTTTTCGCCATCAATGGACTAAGAAGTTCAAAATTGTAATGTCTCATAAAATCTCTTACCATAATTTGCGGAAAACATAATCATTTTCTAAAATAAGGTAACCAAAAATCCACATAAAAAAACTTTTCAAAACATACAATAGTTCGGAAGTATGCGCATATTTAAAAGTGAATCACAGTGTCAAAATTTTAAAATATTCAACTAGCCCAAAATAAACTGTTAGTTATCATATGGGTTCTAATCCCCAAAACGTAAATTCCCAAAAGGTCAGTCCACATGTACATCCTCGCAGATAAACTCCAGCGCTCACTAATCCACTTTGCCTTTGAGCTTACCTACAACAGGAAACAACTAGGTAAGCGAAACGCTTAGTAAGAATAACTTAACAAACATAGCCACATAAATAGAGCAAGAACTTAACTAACTGTAACTAGGCAGATAATCAGCCAAGAATAAGATTCTGATGAAACTGAACCCTAACATACATTTTAAGAACTTGCGAACGTCCTGGCAAACTTATGGTCATGCCTCATAACCAAAATTTATAACCTAAAGTACACCTACACGCAGAAAATCCTAGAGCATACATACAGTCTTAACTGGTAACATACATACTTACTTACCTAGTCTTATCATATCATACATACTTACTTAGGGTTCCGAAAGAACCTTCAACATAGCTTAACATATCTAAACATATCTTAGCATATCACACCATTGCGTTGATGAGTGTAAACTAGTTACACCGATTACCCTCACTCCTGAGGAATTCGGCATACTTTCTTAGCCATAGAGATTTGATTTTAGAATTAATTTACTTACGTGTCACGAAGTTTAACCGAACTCTTATGTCACGGGTGTTAAGCCAGACTTCTTAGATATCGT
Organism: Humulus lupulus; assembly: GCF_963169125.1. Taxonomy (NCBI): domain Eukaryota; kingdom Viridiplantae; phylum Streptophyta; class Magnoliopsida; order Rosales; family Cannabaceae; genus Humulus; species Humulus lupulus. The sequence goes on from NC_084799.1 coordinate 150,594,978, forward strand.
GATGGCCAACCGACTTTAGCCATAGACTTCTTACATATTGCTATGGCCAACCGAATTTAGCCACACAGGCATCGGTGGTGAAGTAGACTTCTTACATATCGAGATTACCAACCGGCTTTAGCCACACAGGCATCAGTGGCAAACCAGACTTCTTACGTATCGCGATGGCCAATGGACTTTAGCCACACAGGCATCAGTGGCAAACCGGACTTCTTACGTATCGCGATGGCCAACTGACTTTAGCCACACAAGCATCGGTGGCAAAATGGACTTCTTACATGTCGCGATGGCTAACCGACTTTAGCCACATAGGCATTGATGGTGAACCGGTTTCTCACATAGTTCCCCGGTGGCTAGCCGAAGTTCATAGATGTCACGGTAGCTAGCTGGACTGCTTACCTTAGTCATGAGTATGCGAATTCTCTAGGACCACGGTCTTGAGTAAACCTTCTAGGACTAGTTTTGTTGATGCGGTTTTTTGCCAATAGTGAATTAAGAGAATAACTGAGATGAATTAGTGCTTAATGATAAACCATAATAAGAAAAAAAAAGACTCTCCATAACTCTCTAAAGGAGACTCCCAAGAACACTCATCTTTTTTTACGTGGTTCAGTGGTTAAAATCCACCTAGTCCACGAGGCTATATTATTACTGTTTTTCTCTCTCAATTTTGATAGAGTTTTTGCATTACCAAAACAACCTCTCTCCTTCTATCCAAGATCTCAGTATTTATAGAGAAAATCCTTAGACAAGTCTTCGGGTCATCACGTGACTTAAACACCTATTTTTATCTGTATTACACTTATTATAAATATTCCAATTTATCCTAAGGTATGGTCTGATCAGGAAATAAAACTGATCCTGGATCCTCAGGGACATGCAGACATGCCCTGCCTGACCATGCACGATTATATTATGTGTCCGGGTTTTCAGGGATCCGCGGACATGCCATGTCTGGCCATGCACGATTATATAACATGTTCGGGTTTTTAGGGATCCAAGGACACGCCAGATCTTTAGTGTGCCTCGAGCTGATTATACTGTGAACCCGTGCCATCACCTTGGGGACCGTGCTGTCTTCGTGGAGAATACACGGATTCATTGGCCATTTTTCCATGCCTTTACTTGCCAGTTGTACTCAAGCTGAAATTAGGATGCACATTTGCCCCCCAAGTCCCTGCTCGTGTTTTATGATGTCATCTTCTGACCTACATAGTAGGAACTTTTAGGGTCCATTGCAATTACCCATGTTTACCCACTACTTACTAGACACGTGGAATATTACAATTGGCGTCTGTTCGGGTTCCAAGGATTGCATTAATTGTCTTGTTAACTTTTTGCCGCCGTTTCATCTTTCGAACCGCAACCCTCAGATTTTGCATTGGCCAAATCGGGTGGCTCACATTGATTTATGCCATTTACGTATAAAAGGGATATACAATTCCTACAGTTCATCACCTTTTATTCGAAAATTTTCTCTGTCTTCCATCTTCTGCATCTTCAAACCTTCTTCTTTCTCAGAGAAACGAAAACCCCCAAAACCCTTTGTTGCGATATCTTCTCCACACCAAGTCATACAACTACTCAGGAGTGAGCACTCCCATCCTTGTGGAATACACTTCTCTCATTGACGTTTATACTGTAAGTTTTATTGTTTCACCTAAAATCTTTTTTTTTTTATCGACTTTTGAGTTCTATTTACCATGTCCACTTATGCTTCTCCGTAGTCACTATTAGGATGTTTCCTTGATCTTTTTGGCATACATGCCCCAACCTTAGGCTTATAGAGAAGGTTTAGAACCCCTCCCAAAATAATGATATTACGAAACTGGGCATTTTCTAGGTAGATTTGGGTAGTTCATGGTAAGTTTTTTTTTAGGAAATACCCTTTTGAGATGTAGAAGATGAAAGGTTAGGGTTCAAAAATTAGATTTCTTATGGAACACGCTCCTTGGGTGGTCTTTTCTCTAAACTGCCTCCCAAGGTTAGTAGCGGCCGGATTCTCTGACACATGAATCCTGAGATATCTGGGGTTTGTTGGCAAACCGAGGCACATAGCGTAGGGTAGCGCATGTGATCACGCAACAGGCTAAGACAAACTCAGCTCGTATATCACCCTTCTTTCCCACTCATTCGAGTCATACTTTATAAAATATTAGGTCGCCTACTAAGTGATTCATCCTTCTAATGGCACCCAAGAAAAGCGCACCAAAGAAGAATGTACCAAAGAAAGACGCTCCTAATCCGTCTGTCCAGCAAATCAGCAAGGGGAAGGAGGTCGCCTCTGAGTCTCCCCTTCCCCACTTTGGCCCCGTGGTGGAGAGGGAGATCGTGGTGGACCCCAATGCTTTCTACGAGGCGGAGACGATCGTCTCCAAGATCACGACCCAAGGAAGGGTCAATAAGATAATGTTGTCCCACAACATTGAGGTTGGGTCCGGGGGCCTCATTGCCCGACCTCCGTATGAAAGGGGAAAGGAGTTGTGTACCTCTCCAGGATGACTTCGCGGCCTGGAGTGGCGAGCACCTGAAGGCGGGGGCCTTCCTTCCTTTGGACCAGTACTTCGCCGACTTCCTCAACTACGTGAAGTTGGCGTCGTTCCAGCTCCCCCCAAACTCATACCAACTGTTAGCGGGGTTGAAGTATCTTTTTCTAAAGCACGAGTAGGAGGCCCCTACTCCGGCAGACATCCTTTATTTTTTCTGCCTCAAGGCCAGCCCGGAGCAACGAGGGCAAGGTGACGGGTTCTATTACTTGACCTGATTCTCGAACTCGCCCTCAGTCATCGAGCTCCCCAGCCACCCCAAAGACTATAAAGATCAATTCTTTATGTCGAATGGGTTCCACAACTGCGAACATCGATACTTCAACCATCCTCGTAAGTCTCATTTCCTTTCTTAGCTCCTGAAATCATTCTCTTTGTGTTTGAACCTACTCCTTGGGTATATACTAATTGAGTATTATTTTTGTGCGACCATATTCGCGAGGATGGACAAATCTGTGACCCTTGGGGGACAATACGATACGCTGTCTAGGCTTCTGCCTGGTGAGAAGGACTATCGCCAGCTCATGACCGATGACACGATGATGGCATGTAAGTTAATCACTAAAGGCCAGACTCTGGCCTTGAGAAGGACACCGGCTATTCTTCCGGTGGCTCGCGAGCTCCTGCCTACCCATGAAGGGGATGCCGAGGTCGTTGAAGGCGAGGAGCAAGAAGAAGAAGAAGAAGAAGTGCTTCTTGTGCGGAAGAGGCGGGCTCTCGAGGTTGCTCGGGACCCTGAGTTAGATGAGCTTCATTGGGGGCAGCAGCCGGCCCCTCCGACCAAGGTAACTCACACCCCTATAGGGAATTAGATAGGGTTGTCGCTGACCTTAGGTTAGTTAGATTTAATCCAAACCAGCTCGTCCATCGCCACCCTAACGTCCAGACCGTAATATAACCCTGCTCCAGTGTGTGGACCACTTAGTGTTACGCCATGACATAGGCTACCCTAAAGGCAACGTTGTCGTAGATAATATCTTATCCTTTAGGTCGGTCTTTTTTTAAGAGTATGGGACCAATCTCAGGTCGTGGCTCTCTCTGCTCCAGGGTACCCTTGCCCTTGGACTTAGGCAGTACATAGAGGAGTCCAGCCCCAAAATAGAACCTGAGCCTGAACCTCCCCTAATTCAAGAAATCATAGACTTAGGTTCCCCAAGTAGTCCTGAGGCTAGAGGTCGTGACAATAGACTCCTCCCCCAACCCAAAGGGTAGGACTTTTATTATACTGTATATATATATTTTGTAAATTTCTGACTTTATACATGTTCTAACTCCCTTCTTATTCTTTTCAGACGAAGAAATGGAGCGACCTGGGGCTCCCGATCTCCGCAATGCTTTCCAAGGGGGTGAAGCATTGACATTTATCGCATTTTTGAACTTGAGAGATGGAATCCTTTGTTAAAGTGGGCCAAAAATAACCCTGCCTCAATATTTTTAAGGCAAGGTTTTGCCCCCAGCATGATCCCCACAGAACCCTTCATGCACTTCCTGCATAATGGTTTTGGCCTCCTCTGGCAGAACACACCATAGAAGGGGTAAGGAATGGCCACGTCGGTACAACGCTCCATCCACAACCACATACCTTGGGGCTTGATAGAGTATCCTTCTTGTGTCCTTTCTCTCTTCAAGTAGCTTTCCTGTCGTAAGATACTCCACTAAGGGGGTCATCCAGGTCGGCCTAATGTCAATCATCTCGACCTCCATCGCGTTTCCTGCCATGCTCGGGATTTCCAAGAATTCCATTTGTACTACGTTCAAAGTTTCAGCTTCCTTGGAGGTGGCGAGCCTCACCAAAACGTCTGCGTTAGCGTTCTGCTCGCCAGGAATCTGTTCAATGGTGCCACACTTAAATTTTGATAGCTCTTTCTTCACCTTGGCTAGGTAAGTTGCCATCTTGGTACCCCGCGCTTGGTATTCCCTTAACACTTGATTGACCACGAGCTGGGAATCACTATAACATTGGACGACCCTTGCTTTCAATTCCTTTGCCACTCTAAGCTTGGCTAACAAGGCCTCATACTCGGCTTCATTGTTTGATGCTTCGAATCCGAATTGTAGTGCGATATGGAATCGATGCCCCTCCGGAGAGATCAGTATGATTCCAGCTCTAGACCCGTTCTCGTTAGAGGAGCCATCCACAAATATTCTCCACAACTCCTGCACCGGTTCTTTCAAGAGCTCCTTTTAAAATCCGATGCATTCAGCCTCGAAATCAGCAAGGGTCTGGCTTTTGATCGAGGTCTGTGGTACATACAGTATCTTGAACTGGCTGAGCTCGACTGCCCATTTTAAGAGACATCCCAACGCTTCAGGTTTTTGCAATACCTGCCTTAAGGGTTGGTCGGTCATGACGTGAACTGAATGGGTATGGAATTATGGCCTAAGCTTCCTAGAGGCTAATATCAGGCAAAACACCATCTTTTCCATTAGGGGATACCATGATTCAGCTCCGAGAAGTCTTTTGCTTATATAATACACCGGTTTTTGAACACGGTCTTTTTCCCTAACCAACACGGCGCTAGCTGCATTTTCTGTCACAGCCAAATAAATAAAGGAATAAGGGCCCTCCTGCCACTGGCTTAGACAATACTGGGGGCTCGGCCAAATGTTTTTTCAGATCGAGAAATGCCTGTTCGCACTCCTCAGTCCATTCGAATTTCTTATTTCCTCGGAGCAAGTTATAGAATGCTAAGCACTTGTCAGTGGATTTTGAAATGACCCAATTTAGGGCTGCCACCCTTCCAGTCAGGCTTTGGACTTCTTTACACGATCTGGGTGAAGGCATTTCCAATAGCGACCTGATTTTATCTGGATTTGCCTCTATCCCCCTTGTATTGACTATGAATCCCAGAAACTTTTCTGATGCCACTCCGAAAGTACACTTCTAGGGATTCAGCCTCATATTGTATTTCCTCAAGATCTCAAAACATTCATTTAAGTCAGACATATGGCCGTCGGTAGTCTTAGACTTGACTAGCATGTTGTTGACATACACTTCCATATTTTTTTCGATCTAGCCAACGAACATTTTGTTAACTAACCGTTGGTAGGTAGCCATGACATTCTTTAGTCCGAAGGGTATAACTTTATAACAGTATACATTTGTTGGAGTTATAAAGCTAGTATGCTCCTGGTCTATAGGATTAATTGCGATCTAGTTATATCTAGAATACACATCCATGAAGGACATAAGCTCGTGCCCCGCGGTGGCATCTACCGACTGATCAATTCTCAGCAATGGAAAGCAATCCTTAGGACAAGCTTTGTTCAAGTCGGAGAAATTGATGCAGGTCTGCCACTTTTTGTTTGGCTTTAGGACCAGGACATGATTCGCGACCCAAATCAGATATTTTGCTTCATGAATGAATCCACACTTTAATAACCGAGCTACTTCTTCCTCCAACGCCTCAGCTCGGACTGTTCCTAGACGCCTCTGTTTTTGGGATCTGGCGAACACGCTTTTATCCAAATTCAGGGTGTGCATGATCACGCTCGGGCTGATCCCCACCATGTCCTCATGAGACTAGGCGAATACATCTAGATTCTCCTACAAGAATTTTACAAGCTCCTTTTTTTTACCATCATCAAGATTTTTCCCAATTTTAACGATTCTCGAGGCATCTTGGGGATCTATATTTACCTCCTCGAGCTCCTTGATAGCCTGGAGCTCTGACTTATCCTCGCCTATTCGGAGATCGATATCATCAATTGGGGTGATGTCTCTATCCTTGGCTTTTTGAGGTTCTTCCATCCTGGGAGCAGCTTTCGTCTCCTGGGACTCCTTGCCTCCGTTGCTTACTATCATTGTCTACTGCCCAGGTTGTGACTTTCCCTTAGTGGAAATGCTATAGAACTCCCTGGCGGCGTGCTGATCACCCCTGACAGTGCATGTTCCCACAGAGGATGGGAATTTAATTGCTAGGAGACGGATAAAGGTTATGGCTTCAAATGCTATCAACGCGGGTCTGCCTAAGATCGCATTATAGGCCGCTGGACAAACGATGACCACGAATTCCAGGAGCTTGGAGACAGTTCATGGACCTTCATCCAGCGTTACCACTAGCTCAATTGTCCCAATGGCTACTAACCCCTCACCAGAGAATCCATACAGAATCATGGAAGTTGCCTTCAGGTCTGTTACAGACAGCCCCATTTTTTCTAAGGTAGACCCAAATAGTAGATTCACATAACTCCTATTGTAACGACCCAAATTTACTAATGAGGCTTAAGGGCCTTGATTAGTCTGCCGGGAGGGCATAATCGGAACATATGTGATTTAATGATTTAAAGCATGTTATATGACTATTTGAATACTTGAGATGCATGACTATGTGTATTAGTATGCATGTAGGCCCTGATTAGGTTAGAAGGGCATAATTGTAATTTTGGCCCGTTGCGGGCATAACTGTATATATATGTGATAATTTTTTAGACCACATTATTATGTGGATATATCTGTGATCTGTGACTCGAGACGATCCTAGTGAGCAGATTAGCGAAAAAGTCACGCCGGGGATTTATACCCGGCTCGTGGCGAGCCTTGGGGTATAAATGGGAATTTAGAGAATATATTGAGGTTAGTTTTGATAATGAGGAATATAATTGGTGATTAATTAGGTATCGTGAAGTAAGCAGAAAATGTTAGAGACACTTGAGGACTTAGCGGGAATTGGGTAAAATGACTAAAATGCCCTTAAGTGGATTAAAGGATTTCGAATTAAAAGGGAGGGCATTATGGTCATTTGGCTTTTTAGAGAAAGGAATTACTGAGGCTTTATGCTCAGTGGAGTTTGTAGAATGCAATAGAAGTCTGAAAAGAAGGAAAAAGAAGGAAAGAAAAGAAAGAGAAAGAAGGGAAGGAAGGCAAGGTCGGTTTGGGCATTTTTCCACCATTTTCTTGAGGGTTCTTGGAGCAAAATTCAGAGGAGAGCTAGGTCAAGCTGAGCCATAAGGTTTCTGAGTTAGGCTTGAAGAGCTGGCAAGGGTTTAGCAAGAACAAACCTTCCACTTGAGGTAAGACTTTGAAGTCTCTTCAGCTTTGGTTTTGATTTTTAACTAAGGTGTCTAAGCTGAATTGGTGGGGAATTCTAGGGAAGTTGGAGCTAATAATTGAGGAAGAGCAAGCTAAGGAGGTCTAGAGGCAACTTAAGGTCGAATTTCCATCAAAGGTATAAAATTCTGAGCTTTAAACTTTGAAGGTTTGATTGTCTTTGCTGAGTTTCTGAAGTCTATGAGCAACTATGGTGAATTTTGAGACTAGGGATGCATGTGATTGGGTTTTGAGTATTTGGGATGCTTGGGATGAGTGGAGTGTGTTAATAAGCTTGTTTTTAAGTTTGGCTAAGAATTGGAAGAGTTTTGGTAAGGGTTGGCTCGGGGAAATTGCAGGAAGGAAAAGTGTTGCATTGGCTGTCTGTGACTAGCGCTACAACGCTAGCCTTTGGGCGCTGTAGCGCTAGGCCATGCATTCTGGGGGATTTTGGTTCTTCTTGTAGCGCCCTCTTTAGAGCACTGTAGCGCTGCCTTATTTCCACAAAGGGGTTTTTGAGTTATTTTCAAGGGTTTTTGCCCGGGGGTTCGGTGTTCGATTCCACCACCCCGTTTGGTGGAATTATAGCTTCTCGAGGGCTCGGGATTGGTCCCGAGGGTAAGATTTGGACTTGAGGTTTGGTGATGACTTTGACCTATGGTTGTGATTAGGTGAGCGCTAGGGCTCGAGAGGGATCGTGCTCAAGGAGTCAAGTGATCAAAGCTAGCGAATCTAAAGGTAAGAAAACTGCACCCGGTTATATGTTTGTGATGGGACTAAGAGCTCCCAATATTTGTATAATGTCAATGATGGTATTACGCCATGGGACATGTGATAGCGGCCTAAGGGTGTCGTATTCAATATTTGCGCACAGGGCGCGGCTTGGCCACTGGTAGCCGAGGATAGCTTATTATTCACTGAGCTCGGTTTAAGCGGGCCGGAGTCAGTGGGATAACGGAGGGTGTGGCCTGAGGGCGCTAACCCTAGTTATCATTTGTAAATTGATATATGATATGAGTTGATATGTTTAGTATACTGAATACTTGGTTATTCTGAATGTTTATGTGGTTGTGAACATGTTTATGCAATATGAGATATTGAATTGGCTGTTGATTGCTTATGCTTTGTTGTTGTGTTTTCTTGCTGGACCAGGTGAGACTAGATTGGTGTGTGAATTTCTAGACTTATTTCTGGCAGATCTGCTAGGTTTGCCGCTGCAGTGGGAGATTGACTTTGTTATTGAGTTAGCGCCCGGGGTGGAGCCAGTATCTAGAGCGCCCTACAGAATGGCTCCAGCAGAGTTAAAGGAGTTAAAGATTCAGTTATAGGAGCAACTGGATTTGGGGTTCATCAGACCGAGTTTTTCACCATGGGGTGCTCCGGTGTTGTTTGTAAAGAAGAAGGATGGATCTCTTAGGATGTGCATTGACTACAGGGAGCTGAATAAGTTAACCATTAAGAACAGGTATCCACTGCCTAGGATCGATGATCTATTCGACCAGTTACAAGGGAGTACGGTGTTTTCTAAGATTGATCTTCGGTCAAGTTACCATCAGCTAAGGATTAAGGAGGAGGACATACCAAAGATCGCTTTCTGCACGAGATATGGACATTATGAATTACTGGTTATGTCCTTTGGATTAACCAATGCTCAAGCAGCTTTTATGGATATGATGAATAGGATTTTCAAGGATTATCTGGATAAGTTCATGATTGTATTCATCGATGATATCTTGGTGTATTCTCAGTCAGAGGCAGAGCATGAGCACCATCTGCGGTTGGTTCTACAGCAGTTGAGGGAGCACAAGTTGTATGCTAAGTTTAGCAAGTGTGAATTTTGGCTACCGCAAGTCAGGTTTCTGGGTCACATCGTCAGTAAGGAGGGGATTTTGGTTGATCCAAGTAAGATTGAGGTAGTTAGAGATTGGCCTAGACCGAGCAATGTTCCTGAGGTGAGGAGTTTTCTGGGTTTTGCAGGATACTATCGGCGGTTTGTTGAGGGGTTCTCCAGAATAGCTACGCCTTTGACAAAACTGACAAAGAAGAAGACAAAGTATGTCTGGACGAACAGATGTGTGAACAGTTTCAAAGAGTTGAAGCGATGACTGATCACTGCCCCAGTGTTGAGTCTTCCAATGGATAATGAGAAGTTTGTGGTTTACTGTAACGCCCTACTTCCTTAGAGCCGTTACTAAGTGAGTTTAAAAACATGCTTTCAACTCGCTAATCGAGGTTTTAGGTCAAACAGTGTAATTAAGCCATAAACAGAGGAAAAACTTTAGAAATAATAATTTCCATAGAGAATCTTAAAAGTTTTACACTTGGGATCCCAAAATACAGTTTGGAAATATTTACAACATAAAAATAGAACCAAGTCGGCTAAACGACAAAATCTAAGTTCATTTACAAGCATCTCCCAAAATCCCTTTGGCTGTGGCAGCCAGGCTGGCTAAACATGTACACGCCACCTCACGCCTGCTACACTCATGGTTGGTTGGCCTTCTCTTTACCCTTACCTGCACCACAGAGCATCTGTGAGCCGAAGCCCAGCAAGAAAACCCACAAACAGATAACATATGCGACACATATATCAAGCATATAAGCAGGACACCAATGGGCTAAACACATACGGCCTAGCCATCCCAGGCGTTTACCAAGCCCTGGGTTTGCGGACCACGCCATGAGGATATCCCAGGTATCCTTTTAGGGACTCGCCCTGGTAACTCGCACTCCACGTGCTCAACGCTGCTCCCGGCCCCTTGCCGTTCTCGGTCTACACCGTTCCCGGCTCTTGCCGATCATTCACATCACAACATACATATCATAGCAAGCAAGTACAGAATTCTAGCATATTCAGTTAAAGGGCTATGCCCCGTAGTTCTAGCATATTGGGCTCAGCCCTACATACCAATTCTATTCAAACACATTGGGCTCAGCTCTGCACACAAGCTCAATGGGAACAAGGGTTTTCTTACCTGAGTCCCGAGCTCTCCGAGCATCGATGTCCCGAGCACAGTCCTCTAACTTGAGCCTCTCCGAAACCCTAGTCACAACATATTAACAATATCCATCCATCAAATTCTAATTCAATAAATAACTTTATGCCATAACCCTAACCTTCGGGGCCTTGAATTCTATCAATCCGGGTGATAAAATCCATCCCAAGCCTTAACCATTGAATTTCCAAGCCTAAACACCCTTAAAAAATGCAGACTAGCACTAAGAGCTGCGGCCCCACCCTCAAGAGCCGCGGCTAGCCTCAAAACAGAGGCTAGCACACCCCTGCAACACACACGGGCCGCGGCGCGCGCACCAAGCGTCGCGGCGCGCATGAACTCCTCGGCCACACTCAGTCACGTGCACACACGGGCTGTGGCGCGCCCCTCCTAGGGCCGCGGCCACCGAAACTAGATTTTCTCACCATCTTTCTACACCTTTCCTCAAGCCAATTCACCCAAAGCTTGGCTAACAATCCTAGATAACCAACACAATTATTTCAGCTCAATAACAGCACCAAAACCCCATTAAAATCTGCTCCAAAACTCAGCTAAGACACTCAAGGCAGATCAAACTTAACCAACATGCAAACTCTAGCAAACCAGCAGCAAATCCAAACATAATCTCTATAATTAAGGCTTACCCTTGCTGGATTAAGCTTTAGAACCAGTTCCCTATGCTCCAATCTTCAAGCTTCAAGCTCCCTTAAATCCCCCAGCTGCAATCCCTTAGCTTTAAGTTAGTTTCCCCCAAGTTTTCTTTTGAATTTTCCTTAGAGAGTGAAAGCTATCTCAGCTGTGAAAGAATGTGTATGTCGGTTTCTCCAAGTTTCCCAACTATTCCTCTACTTTGTTTTATTTTACTTAATCTATGTGGTTACCTCAAAGCTTGGGGTACCAAAACGTCCCTGAGGCCAAAATGGTAAATTTTCCCCAGTATTCCCTCCTAGACATTCTATCCTCAAATATATATCCAAATATTTATTTTCATATCCCGATAATCCCATAACACCTAGTACCCAAATTACCCCTCGACTCGCCCCAAGTCCGAATCTCAACCCCGTTGTGACTTTCCGATTAACCGCTCCCCAGGACTGTCTCGGATCGTGCTGCACAGACATATCACATATATATCGCATTTATCACATTTATGCCCCTAATACTAGACGGGGCCCACATGCACATTTAACTCAACTAAACATGCATCATTATCATATATTCACATAAATCCACATATAAGCATATTAAATCATTTATTGCCCTCCAGACACACTAATCAAGGCCCTAAGCCCGATTAGCAAATTCGGGTCGTTACATTTACTGTGATGCTTCCAGACAGGGTTTAGGGTGTGTACTGATGCAAGCCGGTAAGGTGATAGCCTATGCGTCGAGACAGTTAAAGGAGTATGAGCAGAGATATCCTACGCATGACTTGGAGTTGGCAGCGGTGGTATTCGCACTTAAGATTTGGAGACATTATCTCTATGGTGAGAAGTGCGAGATATACACCGACCATAAGAGTGAAGTATTTCTTTACTCAGAAGGACCTGAATATGCGACAGAGGCGGTGGCTGGAATTGGTTAAGGATTATGACTGTGATATCCTATATCATCCTGGGAAGGCTAATGTAGTGGCTGATGCATTGAGTCGGAGAGGCCCAGGACAATTGTTCAGTTCAAGGTAGATATCTGATAAGCTGGCTGAGGAGATGACCAGAGCGGGAATAGAGTTGGTGGTTGGCCGGTTAGCCAACATCACTCTTCAGTCTACACTCCTTGAGAGGATCAAGGAGGCCCAGGGGGAGGATTCCCAGTTAAGAGGGCACAGAGAGAATGTCTTAGTCGGAGCGACTAAGGACTTTTCCATTTCAGAGATGGGGTTACTGAAGTACAAGGGTCGGATTTGTGTTCCAATGGATTCTGTTATTCGACGGGAGATTCTAGATGAATCACATACCACTCCCTACTCTTTACACCCAGGTACGACGAAGATGTACCAAGATTTGCGAGCTTTATACTGGTGGTCGGGCATGAAAAGGGATGTGGTGGATTATGTGGCCAGGTGTTTAACATGTCAGCAGGTTAAGGCTGAGCATCATAGGCCAGCGGGATTGCTGCAGCCTCTAGGGATTCCGAAGTGGAAATGGGAGGATATCACCATGGACTTTGTGGTTGGTTTGCCAAGAACCGTAGGACAGCATGACTCGATGTGGGTGGTTGTGGATAGGTACACCAAGTCCGCCCACTTTTTGCCTATCAGGACAACTTATACTGTGGAACAGTATGCTGAATTATATGTTAAGGAAATTGTTCGACTTCATGGAGCTCCGAGGTCGATAGTGTCTGACAGAGACCCCACCTTCACCTCCAAGTTTTGGGAGAGCCTACAGAAGGCTATGGGCACGCAGTTACAGTTTAGTACCGCTTACCATCCTCAGACCGACGGACAATCTGAGAGGAAGATTAAGATATTGGAGGACATGTTGCGAGCCTGTGTATAAGACTTTGGGGGATCTTGGAGTAAGTATCTTCTTTTGATTGAGTTCTCGTATAATAACAGTTATCAAGCAACTATTGGAGTGGCTCTGTATGAGATGCTATACGAGAGGAAGTGCATATCACCTATTCATTGGGATGAGACAGGTGAGAGAAGTTATTTGGGTCCTGAGATGGTTCAGAGGACCAATGAGGCGATTGAGAAGATTGAGAAGATCAGAGCGCGAATGCTCGCCTCCCAGAGTCGCCAGAAGAGTTATTCAGACCTGAAACGCAGGAGTGTAGAATTTCATATTGGTGATCATGTGTTCCTTAGAGTTTCACCTCTGAGAGGAGTGAAATAGTTCGGTGTCCAGGGCAGGCTGAGCCTTAGGTTTGTTGGACCCTTCGAGATTCTGGAGCGGGTTGGGGAGGTAGCTTACAGATTAGCGATGCCTCCAGCCTTATCAGGGGTTCATAATGTTTTTCATGTGTCCATGCTCTGAAAGTATGTATCAGATTCAACTCACGTGCTGAATTATGAGAGTTTGGAGCTGGACCAGGATTTGTCCTATGAGGAGAAGCCAGTTCAGATCCTTGATTGAAAGGATAAGGTTTTGCGGAACAAGACCATTGCCTTGGTGAAAGTGCTGTGGAGGAACAACAAAGTTGAGGAGGCAACATGGGAACTTGAATCAGACATGCGGGAGCGGTATCCCGAGTTGTTCAGGTAATTTCGAGGACGAAATCTCTGTAAGGAGGGGATAGTTGTAGCGACCCAAATTTGCTAATAAGGCTTGGATGGAGCCTTGATTAGTGTGCCTGGAGGGCAATAATTGCTATATTGTGTTAATCTATGTGAATTTGAATGATTATGTGATTAGAAAGCATGTTTAGGTGGAATAAATATGCTTGTGGACCCCGTTTGATTATGAGGGGTAAATTGGTAATTTTAGCCCGCTGAGGGCATAAATGTAATATATGTGAAATTTTTTGTACAATGGTGATATAATTGTGATGCACGTGCCGAGACGGTCCTAGGGAGCTAAATAGTTTAAAAGTCACAACGGGATTTAATACCTGGCTCGGGAGGAGCCTAGGGGTATTTTGGGAATTTTAAAATTTGAGTTTGTGAGTTAATGGTTAATGGTAATTGAGTAACTTGAGTGACCATTGGTAACTATTGAGAGTAACAATTTTAGATTAGAAAATGGTAGATTTGCAGGAAAGGTGAAATGTCAAAAATGCCTTGAGGTCTAGTTAGGAAAGGAGTTACTTGGATGGGTAAAATAGTCTTTTGCCAGGGGTTTAGATAGCTTCAGCTGAGGGAAAAGATGACTCACATTCTTACACTTAGTCATATTTTGCTCTTGCTGAAATTGGAAGAGAAACTAGAAGGAAAGGAAAAGAAGAAGAGAACTGAAATTGGGAGACCTAGGAGGAGAATCAAGGTGGTTTAAGGCAATTAAGTTGATCATAAACCAAGATTGTTCAGAGGTAAGGATTTGTCTCTGTTTTTGCTTAAGTTTTAAGCTTGATTACTAGAAAGTAAGTATGAAAATTGAAAGATAGTTGTGGTTGGTTTGCATGGGATTTCAGCTTGGTAATCAAGAGGAATTGGCTTGAAGCTGGGATTGGAGAGTGTTCAAAGTCGGATTCTTGGTTGAGGTAAGAGTTCTAAGCATCTTTGAATTTTCGTTTCTGGTGTGGTTTAAAAAAATTTAGAAGCATGGTTTACATTTTTCAAGCCTTGGTTTAAGTTTTAAAAGCTTTGGGTTTAAGTTTCTGAAATTTGAAACCCAAGTGTGGATTATGAGAGTGATTGTGTAATTGAGCTTGATGTTGGTGTTTATAGGTTGTTGGATGGTTCATTTATGGTTTTAAATTGGTTTTGGGGTTTAGGTATGTGTTTGGGTTGAATTGGAAGTGTTTTGGCTCGGGAAAAATGCAGGGGAAAACCCAAAATTCTGGGCGAGCCTGGGGGTATAAATGGGAATTTAGAGAATATGTTGAGGTTAATTTTGATAATGAGGAATATAATTGGTGATTAATTAGGTATCGTGAAGTAAGCGGAAAATGTTAGAGACACTCGAGGAATTAGCGGGAATTGGGCAAAATGACTAAAATGCCCTTAAGTGGATTAAAGGATTTAGAATTAAAAGGGAGGGCATTATGGTCATTTGGCTTTTTAGAGATAGGAATTACTGAGGCTTTATGCTCAGTGGAGTTTGTAGAATGCAATAGAAGTCTGAAAATAAGGAAAAAGAAGGAAAGAAAAGAAAAAGAAAGAAGGGAAGGAAGGCAAGGTCGGTTTGGGCATTTTTCCACCATTTTTTTGAGGGTTCTTGGAGCAAAATTCAGAGGAGAGCTAGGTCAAGCTGAGCCATAAGGTTTCTGAGCTAGGCTTGAAGAGCTGGCAAGGGTTTAGCAAGAAAAAACCTTCCACTTGAGGTAAGACTTTGAAGTCTCTTCAGCTCTGGTTTTGATTTTTAACTAAGGTGTCTAAGCTGAATTGGTGGGGAATTCTAGGGAAGTTGGAGCTAAGAATTGAGGAAGAGCAAGCTAAGGAGGTCTAGAGGCAACTTAAGGTCGAATTTCCATCAAAGGTATAAAATTCTGAGCTTTAAACTTTGAAGGTTTGATTGTCTTTGCTGAGTTTCTGAAGTCTATGAGCAACTATGGTGAATTTTGAGACTAGGGATGCATGTGATTGGGTTTTGAGTATTTGGGATGCTTGGGATGAGTGGAGTGTGTTAATAAGCTTGTTTTAAAGTTTGGTTGAGAATTGGAAGAGTTTTGGTAAAGGTTGGCTCGGGGAAATCGCAGGAAGGAAAAGTGCTGCATTGGCTGTCTATGACTAGCGCTACAGCGCTAGCCTTTGGGCGCTGTAGTGCTAGGCCATGCATTCTGGGGGGTTTTGGTTCTGCTTGTAGCGCTGTAGCGCCCTCTTTAGAGCGTTGTAGCGCTACCCTGTTTCCAGAAAGGGGTTTTTGAGTTATTTTCAAGGGTTTTTGCCCGGGGGTTCGGGGTTCGATTCCACCACCCCGTTTGGTGGAATTAGAGCTTCCCGAGGGCTCGAGATTGGTCTCGAGGGTAAGATTTGGACTTGAGGTTTGGTGATGACTTTGACCTATGGTTGTGATTAGGTGAGCGCTAGGGCTCGAGAGGGATCGTGCTCAAGGAGTCAAGTGATCAAAGCTAGCGAATCTAAAGGTAAGAAAACTGCACCTGGTTATATGTTTGTGATGGGACTAAGAGCTCCCAATATTTGTATAATGTCAATGATGGTATTACGCCATGGGACATGTGATAGTGGCCTAAGGGTGCCGTATTCAATATTTGCGCACAGGGCGCGGCTTGGCCACTGGTAGCCGAGGACAGCTTATTATTCACTGAGCTTGGTTTAAGCGGGCCGGAGTCAGTGGGATAACGGAGGGTGCGGCCTGAGGGTGCTAACCCTAGTTAACATTTGTAAATTGATATATGATATGAGTTGATATGTTTAGTATACTGAATACTTGGTTATTCTGAATGTTTATGTGGTTGTGAACATGTTTATGCAATATGAGATATTGAATTGGTTGTTGATTGCTTATGCTCTGTTGTTGTGTTTTCTTGCTAGGCCTTGGCTCACGGGTGCTACGTGGTGCAGGTAAAGGCAAAGGCAAGTTAGACCAGTCCTGAGATGGAGAGCTACGGGGTTGAATGTACATAGTCAGCTGTTCGGTCGCTTTGGCCGAGCAATGGATCAGGACAGGGATCGCTGAACTGTCTATTTTGCCTTAGTATGGCTAATATTGTATTTAAATTGTGAATCTTTTGTAAATGGTTTTAAACCTACTATTTTGGGATCCCTTGTAAACATGAAATGTTATTTATAAGAAATGTGACTTTTAAGACCAAAATCTTTTAACCCTAGTTCCATTATAGTTTCAGTAACACGATTTTAACTAAACGACTTGATTAGCAAGTCTAGCACTTTTATAAGCACACAGTGTAACGGTCTTGGCTATCCAGGGCGTTACACCCGTTATCTACTAGTGTCCTCCTAACTCTCTGATTGGCGAGCTGGATCGTGACGACCAGAGGGTCGTTATGTGGGAACTGGACATGACTGGCATCTTCCTCCGTAAAAGTGATTGGTTGCCTCTCCAATCGTTAATGCTTTAATGATCGCGGCCCTGGAACAAAATCCACTCCGTTGTGGGATTTTAGCTCGTTGATATACCTCTTTTGGGCACCTCTGCTCGTGCCTGCCAGACGAGGACCTCCAAAAATGGTTGCTATATCTCCTCTCGTTATCGGAGGAGGGTTGTCTTGATTCACCTGATCTCCATTTTGATTCATTGGAGCCTCCGAAACTAATGGAATGTTTTGTCCCGCGGGCTGTCTGGAAGTCACTCGATTTTGGGCGTACTGAGCCAAGGGTCCTACCTTGATGAGAGTCTCGATTTCATCCTTTAGTTATCTGCAGTCATCAGTATTATGACCGATATCATTGTTGAATTGATAGAATTTCGAGGGATCTCTTTTTTCCCTTTGATTCTTTAACGGCTTTGGTTTCTTCCACGGAAGGCGACCATAATTTGCCAAGAAGATGTGCTCTCTAGTATCCGTGAGGTCGGTATAAGTTTCATAGACCGGTTTAAACTTCTCCACGGATTTGTTTTTCTTTAACCCGTTCTGGTCGCTCTCACCATTTCCCTTTCTTTTATTACCCCCTTGGTTATTCTGGGCAACGGTTTGAGCTGTAGCACTAGCCACATTTGTCACGCGCTCCAACGGGTTGAATAGGGGTTTGGCTGGTCCTCGCAACAGAAGCCCATGCCTCTTCTAGGTTAATCCACCTTTGAGCTCGGTTTAGGAACTCATCCACAGTGTTAACTCCCTTTCTTTGTAGTTCCTACCATAGGTCGCTTCCCACAAGGATTCCCGTCCTCATTGCCATGAGATTAGAACTCTCGTCGGCATCTCTAGCTCGTGCGGCAACGTTGGCAAACCTACTCAGGTATGCTTTCAAAGGTTCTCCGGGCTTCTACTTTACATTTGCAAGGGAGTCAGCCTTAATCGGAGCTGCCTGAGAATCCCTGAAAGCTCTCTTGAAATCAACAGAGAAATTCTTCCATGAGCTGATAGAGTATTTTTTGTACTATTTGAACCATTGCCTAGCCGCCCCGATCAGAGTTGAGGGGAACATTAGGCACCTTAGCTCGGGCCTGATGTTGTGGGCCATCATCAAGGTGTTGAACATCCCCAAATGGTCAGACGGATCTCCATCTCCGTCAAATTTTGATAAATGGGGCATCCTGAAACCCGGTGGGTACGCAGTTGCCGTAATGTTTGGGGCAAAAAGCTCGAGCTCATCCCCTAAATCATATTCATCTTTTTCCTTTTCTAATAGGAGTCTTTTCATCAGCTCCTCCATATGGGCTAACCTTTCGAGGGTTTGGTCTTTGATTCCTTGGTTATTCCATAGCTCCCGTCCTACCGTACGCGTTCGGTGAGTTGTTTTCCCTCCAAGTTCGAGCTTGGTTTTGTGGGACATTCCCGTTATCACGTACTTCAGAAGGACCTCCCTCTTGACGAGTGTAACTGGCTCCTTCGTTTTGGACTGAATTTCTCCTCGGTGAATTTAGGCGATCTCACAGATCATGCTGTGGATTGAACCGAGGGCTTTGAGCCAAACTCAGGCTATTTCTCAGGTCCGCAATGGATCTACCACTTCGATGGCTCCCAATCCAATAACTCCCATTAGTGAAACTCAGTGCTCGTCGTTGAGGCTGAGGATGTAACAACCCAAATTCGCTAATAAGGCTTAAGGGTCTTGATTAGTGTGTCGGGAGGGCATAAATGGGATTAAAGTGAATACTATTGACTTAAATGTGTGAATATGTGATTGATGATGATTATATGATAATTAATGATATTATGTGATAATATGAAATATTTATGTGATGTATGTGAGAACCACATTATTATGTGGCCAGGTTCATAAAGCGCAACCCAAGACGATCCTAGGGTCAGATAGTGGGAAAAGTCACAATGGGACTTAAGATATGACTTTGGACAAGTCAGGGGTATTTTAGGTATCGGGTAGTGATTTGGACTATCGGGTAATGAAAATAAATATATGGAGATATATTTGAGGTTAGGATGTCTAGGCGGGAATATTGGGGGATTTTACCGTTTTGGCCTCGGGGACAGTTCCGGCACCCCAAGCCTTGGGATTAGCTTAACAAGTAAGACAAGAGTTAGGAAGCTTTTAGGGAAAAATAAACCGACCTAATCTCTTACTCAGTTGGTTACTCTCACTCTCACTCTCAAGAAAAACAAAGGGAACTAAATTAGAAGCACTCAAGGGAATTGGGGATTGGAGCTGAAGAATTGTTGGAAATTTAGTGAGATTCAAGAGTAAATCTTGAGGCTTAGCTCAGTGAATAAACCATGACTGAATCAAGACTAAGGTAAGGGTTTAATCCATCTATTTTTCTGAAATTCAACCTTAAGCTTCAGCTGGATTATTGAGGGTATTGTTCAATTGATGATTAGGGTGGAATTGAGCAGGGGAAATCCTTGGAATCAGCTGAGTTTTGGCTAAGGGAGGAGTTCAATCAAGAAGGTCAGCTTTGTTTCATGAATTGATGATTTGAGCTTGAGTTTTGACTGGTTATGACAGGGTGTTTGTGTTCTTAGAGTCTCAAGGATTGGAGGTGAATCTTCTATGGTTTATTGAGCTGAATTTCTATTGAAATTGTGTAGCATGAGTTGGTGATATGTTGGGTGTTGAAGTAGGAAGCTTAGGGGTGGTTTTGGTTGAGGTTTTGGGCTTTAAAATGATGGGTTTTCTGGGCACGAAGGGAAGGGTCACGGCTCTGTTCTAGAGCGCTGCGGCCCTAGGATGAAAAAGGGCCAAGGAGGCTCGGCCATGGGAGGGCGTCGCGACGCGTGTTTTGTTTAAAATGGCATTGGTTCTGTTTTGAGGCTAGGGCCGTGGCTAAGCTTCAAGGGCCACAGACCTTGGTTGCACACATGAACTTTTGAGGGTTTTAGGCACGAGAATGTGGTCTAGTAAGCTCGGGATTGATTTCACCACCGTGCTTGGTGGAATTCGGATTCCTGGGAGTTAGTTTTGTAATTGGAAACCTATATTTGAGTATTGATGGCACCCTATACTTTGGTTGTGACTAGGTGATAAAAGCTTAGGCTCGGGAACTGATCATGCTTGAGGGGCATTGCTCGTAATTCAGTAACCGTACAAACTAAAGGTAAGAAAACTGCACCCGGTTGAATATTTGAATGGGACTAAGGGCTCTTTACTATAAATGATTGAGAGAATGGTATTATGCCATGTAAATTGTAACCAACGGCCTAAGCGAGCCACGGTTAACTTGTGCAATTGGCATGGCTCGGACACTGGTATCCGAGGACAGCTTATTATGCACTGAGCTCAGCTTAAGCGGGTCGGAGTCAATGGGTTAAACAGAGGGTGCGGCCTAAGGTGTCGGCCCTAGTATTTGTGTAAACTGAATGCTGTATTTGACTATAGATGAGATTGTGGAATAATCTATGTGTGGTTGCTTGTATCTTAAAGTATGTTTTTATGCTATGGGTTGAGTAATTGAACATGCTTACTAGAATATCTGTTTGAGATTACTGTATAAGTTGTGTATGTTGTTTTCTTGCTGAGCCTCGGCTCACAGGTGCTGCGTGGTGCAGGTAAAGGAAAAGGCAAGGCCGATTAGCCCTGATTGGAGAGCTCTGCGGGGTGAATGTATATGGCAGGCCGCTCAGTCGCCACGGTTGAGGAGATTACAGGGACAAGTGGACCAGAACCTTGTAACTTGCCTTAGTATGGCTAGTATTTACTTTTAACTGTTGAGTTTTGTAAACCAGCTTTTAAACACTGATCTTTTGGGGATCCCTTCTGTAAACTATTTATAACTTATGAAATGTATCTTTTGAGACCAAAATGTCTTTTAACCCTAGAACACCTAAATTAAAGACACATTTTTAAATTAATGACTTGATTAGCAAGTCCTGCACTTTATAAGTACACAGTGTAGCGGTCTTGGCTATCCAGGGAGTTACAGAGGATCTGGATCATTGACGTGCGTCCTCGAGGCATAAGTAGGGGCAGTGGGAGGAGGATTTCTCCTGCTATCCCCATAAGCAGGAACATTTTGCGCAGAATGAGGCGGTGTTGGATATCTTATGGGGGATGCCTAATTGGGGCAATTCTTGTCCCGTCAAGACGAACCAAATTAGCCCTCGGTCATTCTGCTCCACCATTTCTAACTCTCTGCGTCTGGCAATCTGATCGAGACGCAGGAGGGTTGGCTGGAGCATGCTTTCTTTGCGAGCTTGCCCCGGACCTTCCCCGTGGGTTGCCATGGGCATTTCCAAGCGCATACGACGGTGGTACTGAACTTGGGGTTGAGGTCCTAACCGACTGGATGACTTGTCGATGACCCCTGGGAGGGCCATTAGGCTGAGCATTTTGGTGATCTTGTGCCATGGGCGCAGAACTTGGGGTGGCAGTTCTGTCTGACCGACTTGATTGGATCGGTCATTCCTGCGGGACTTATGACACCCACCTTGCCTCTTTTTGACATTAACATCTGTTGCAAGAGGGGGTAACCGAGCCAAAACCTCCTTAATTTTCTTGTTTTCCTTGGCCAGATGGCTTCTTAACTGCATGTTCTCCATCTCTACGGTGGTCAAGTAATCGGGGTTTGGATTCAGAGGCAATGACGTCGAACTTCAGGTATCGCCATGACCCATTGGTTGCTTTCCCAACCGTTGCTGGATTTCAGGGCTATGCTCACTGGAAACAGCGGCATGGTGAGCCTCCTGCCCACCAGGTTTTTCCATCTCATTGCCGTTTCTCGATCGAGTGACCACCATGATGAACTTTGATTGGGCTTTTTACGAAAGCACTAATCTGCAACTCTCAATGAAAGCACCAAATTGTTGACGCGATTTTTCACCAACAATGAATTAAGAGAATAACTGGGATGAATTAGTGCTTAATGATAAACCGTAATAAGAAAAAAGGACTCTCTAGAATTCTCTAAAGGAGACTCCTAAGAACACTCGTCTTTTTTTACGTGGTTCAGTGGTTAAAATCCACCTAGTCCACAAAGCTATATTATTACTATTTTTCTCTCTCAATTTTGACAGTGTTTTTGCATTACAAAAACAACCTCTCTCCTTCTATCCAAGATCTTAGTATTTATAGAGAAAATCCTTAGACAAGTCTTCGGGTCATCACGTGACTTAAACACCTATTTTTATCTGTATTACACTTATTATAAATATTCCAATTTATCCTAAGGTATGGTCTGATCAGGAAATAAAACTAATCCTAGATCCTCAGGGACATGCGGACATGCCCTGCCTGACCATGCAAGATTATATTACGTGTCCGAGTTTTCAGGGATCCGCAGACATGCCATGTCTGGCCATGCACGATTATATAACGTGTCTGGGTTTTCAGGGATCCAAGGACACGCCAGATCTTTAGTGTGCCCCGAGCTGATTATACTATGAGCCCGTGCCATCACCTTGGGGTCCGTGCTGTCTTCGTGGAGAATACACAGATTCATTGGCCATTTTTTCCATGCCTTTACTTGCCAGTTGTACTCGAGCTGAAATTACAATGCACAAGTTCAAATTATTAACTAATAACTCACTTATCTAAACTAGTCATTAACGTGTTATAGGAAAACATATCATAAGTTGTCTTACCCGAATTCCTTAGCGCTTGCTTGTGGAAACCTTCTATCCAAAAGCGAGCATTCACACTTAGATAACACTGTAGTGAAACCACACAGTGACTCAGATTAAAATATGGCGTATTCTTATATATTAATACTCCATAATAGCTACATGAAATAAATTCTTAGGGACTCTATACTATAGTCTCTTATACACTTCATAGTGTATAAGGCCAGATTTCGTTTCAGTCTTAACGATATCATAGGAAAATCGGTCTCACCACAACACGCTCACTGTACCATGCATTTTAATATTCTTTAATTGAAGAACTCACTTATTGGATAACTCGTATTTTGGTTTTAGGAAAAAGGAGTTATACTCAACTCATATCTTTAGAAAATACTAACTCGTCATCTTCTTATGAAAATTTATAGTTTCATATCATTTACCAAAATACCACTTATTGATCTGTTTCAAATAATATCTAACAATGACATATCGCTCTCTTAAAGGTTCTGCAAACTCAAACTCCCATTCTTACAAATTCTTACCCATAACCTAGGATCTCTCTTTATGTTGTTTTTTGAAAAGAATGGAAATTGGACCCTTAACTTATAAAATGGTAAAAAATCAACTTTTCGCTAAGGTTCGAAATTGCTACCTTTCAGTTTTTAGGGCAAACTTAGAAAAATTATTTCTCTTAAACCGTAACACATTTTTCTCTTAAATTTTATAGGACTCCTTGTACACATATTAAATAATTCCTTTCAGAATTTTATTATTTTTGGGATGGCAAAACCCATTTGAATATTTAAAGCAATTTGGGCAGTGCTTGCTGCCCAAAAGTTTTTCCCAGTTTTTATGGTAAATTTGAAAATTATTTCTCTTACACCATAGCCTAGTTCTTTCTAAAATTTTACAGAGATCTTTATACATGTCTAAATTAGCTTCCTACAAAAGTTCATAATTTTTGGGATAATAACTCAACCAAATGTTTAAAGTCATCTGGGCAGTGCTTTCTGCCCAGAAGTTTTGTTCTAGATTCTAGGGCAAACTTTAAAAAAGCATATCTCTTATACCTTAAAATATTTTACTTTACAGCTTCACAATGACCCTTATACATGTTTAAAATAACATCTTACAAAATTCCATAGTTTTTTTATTAGTAAAACCCATTTAAAAGTCAAAACAATCTGGGCAGTGCACGCTGCCTAGAAATTTTCCAGATTTACATCAAGATGCCAAAAAGTTCATAACTTCGGTTTGAAAAAACTTTGTTTTTTGATTTTCAAAAGCCTAAACTCAAGTACTCATCTATAACTATGAAAAAAATACAAATTATTTCCACAAACAGAGTTATTAGGGCACAATCTGACCCATTGGAAGTCAGACCACGAAAACTTGGCAACATGCATTTTTACACATTCTAGCAAAACTAAACACAACTAGCAAAACCCTAGCCAAATGAATGCATGAAAATCAACCAATCTAAACCTCAAGCATAAAATAAACTTCAAAAACCAACAAAACAACCTATACAACTAGATCTAACATCAATAACCAAAAACAACTCAAAACCAACCAAAGATCTACCTTTGATGGTTCTAGCTTGGAGATGATAGTCCTTAGCTTGTCCAAACTTCCTTCTTAGATTCTATACCCTCAAACCAAGCCCCATAGGTTTCATATGCATATTTTTAAGAGAATATTAGAGTAGGAGATTTTAGATGAATGGAAAAACACAAAAACTCTAGAACCCTTACCTTTGTTTTCACTAGATCACCAAAAAGCTTCAACTTTGAGATCCTCCTAAAACATCCTCCCTTGAACCCTAGAACACAAGATCCATGCCATGCATGGCTATTATATCACATGCATGCATATTCCACCACTTAGGGTTTCAGATTTGAAGAAGAAAAGAAGTGAAATAGACAAAGTTTCGTACTTACTTCTTCACTAGTCTTCCCTTAAGCTTCTCCTTCCGTCAATGGAGGATGAGTGAACCAAGCTTGTGAAGAGAAGAGAAATGGCAGCCAAGGGGCTCATGGCTTTTGGTTTTGGAAGTGTAGAGTGGAAGAGAGATAGTCGTTTGAGTGGACAAAATAATTTTTGAGAGAAGTGTGTAGTTTTGGTGAAAAAAGATTAAGGACAAAAATGTGGAAGAGCACTAATCATTAGGGTAGTCTCTTAACCTTCCTTAGGATATGGGTCATAAGACACTTGAGCGCATAGGCATAGCCTAGCCACCCACCCTTATCTCTCCTCCCTTGTGAAAAGACTTTTATGCCCTTGCCAAATTTTACCACACTTTAAGGCATTCAAGGACCCTTTGGTAATTTTACTTCTAATTTCTACCAAAAATTTTACGCTATAGTTTTTAAATATCCCAAGATAAAATTACTTAAATAAATTTGACCAAAATAAATTTTGTCACATAACAAATAATTTTGGTAATTTACTCAAATTGGCCAAAATGCCCTCAGGGGCTCGGGCAAGAATTTTCATTCTTAAACCCGGTCGATTGGAATTAAATCCTCAATAATTTTTTCTTAAATTTATTGGCTCGACTATAAAGTCTCAGTGTCAGAAAAAATAAATATTTTTATGTCATAGTATTTCCTATTTAATTAATCCGAGATTTTTACTTGATTAGGTTTTTGACCCGGTCCACGACCAAGGATCTCGGTTTCTAAAAAGAAAGCCGTACTTACAGAAACATGGCAATCATTCACACATCACAACTTCTTGTAACATAAAATGTTCACCTGACATAATAATTAATATAGGGAATTAAAATATACCCGAACGAGGGTTTTACCCGGTGCCATAAACGTGGGGCGTTACAATACCTACAATTTATACAAATTTCGTCCTCGAATCTTAGAACAACTACGGGTATAACTCTCTCATCCAATCTTCGGGTTCCCATGTTGCTTCTTCAACCCCATGGTTACACCACTGCACCTTAACCATGGGTATATTCTTATTACACATCACCTTATCCTTATGATCCAAAATCCTCTCCGGTTTCTCCTCATAACACAGCTTCGGATCCACTTCCAACTGTCCATAACTAAGTACATGACTGAGGTCTTCAACATATTTCCTTAGTATAGGTACATGGAATACATCATGTACTCGAGCCAATGCAGGTGGAAGAGCTAATCGGTAGGCGACCATACCGATTTTCTCTACTATCTCAAAAGGTCTAATATATCTTGGACTCAGTTTTCCTTTCTTACCAAAACATAGAGCTCCCTTCAACAGAGCTACCTTCAGAAGCACCTTATCTCCAACTTCAAATGCCAAGGGTCTTCAGCATCAATCTGCATATTTGCGTTGTCGATCTATGGAGCTATGTAGCCTCTCTTGAATCTTCTTGGTATCCTTGGTAACTTTGTCCACTTCCTCTGTACCCAAGAATCTTCTTTCACCGGCTTCGTGCCAATGAATCGGGGATCGACACTTTCGCCCATACAGGGCTTCATACGACACCATCTTAATAGATTTGTGGTAGCTATTGTTGTAAGCGACCTCCATTAGCATAATTTTTTTGCTCCACAACCCCTGGAAGTCGAGTACACAGGCTCTCATCATGTCTTCCAGGGTTTGGATCGTTCACTCACTCTGGCCGTCTGTTTGGGGATGGAAAGCAGTGCCAAACTTAAGTTGAATCCCCAAACCTTCTTGCATCCTTTTCCAAAATGCTGAGGTGAAATGTCCATCTCGATTTGAAATGATGGACTTAGGTGCTCCATGTAGTCGTAAGTCTGCTAACTTATCTGCAGAATAAGTTATCTTAATGGGTAGGTAAATGTGCTGACTTGATCAATCTATCAACAATAACCCATATCGTATCTTGACACTTAGGAGTATTTGGCAGTCCAGTGACAAAGTCCATTGTGATCATCTCCCACTTCCATTATGGAATCTCTAGCAGTTGCAGCAACCTGGCTAGTCGCTGGTGCTCTGCCTTGGTTTGTTGGCAGGTGAGGCAATGATCCACGTATTTTGCTACTTCCTTTTTCATCTTCAGCCACCAAAAATATTTCCTTAAATCCTAGTGCATTTTTGTGGCGCCTGGGTGCATTGCGTAAGGGGCATTGTCTGCCTCATAGAAGATTTGCTTCTTAATCTCTACATCGTCGGGAACAAAAATTCTACCTTTAAATCCTAACACCTCATCTTCCGACATGTGGAATCCTTGTCACATATCCTTCCTCACCTCATGTTTGATCTGCTCATACCAGGCTTCTATAATGGTGGGTTGCACCGAAAGATTTGCTAATTTTCCAACAACTACCTCGAGATCCAATGTAGAGATGTCACCTTGCAGTTCCAAGGGAATTTCTCACACTGTCATTGCGTACGCCATCAGTTGCCAACTTAAAGCATCTGCCAACTTATTGGCCTTTCCGGGATGGTATAGAATGTCACAATCATAATCGTTAAACAATTCTAACCACCGTCGCTGCCTCATGTTCAATTCCTTCTGGGTGAAGAAATACTTTAGGCTCTTGTGGTTGGTGCAAATTTTGCAATGTATCCCATAGAGACAATGCCTCCAGATTTAATGCGAACACTACTGCAACCAACTCTAAGTCATGCATCGGGTAGTTATTTTCGTAACTCTTTAGCTACTGGGACACATAAGATATCACCTTGCCATGTTGCATCAGTACCACCCCCAATCCTTGTTCTGAGGCATTGCTGTAGATCGTGTATCCATCTGTCCCATTGGGGATAGTCAGCACTGGGGTAGTGGTCAACGTCGTCTTTAGTTCTTGGAAACTCCTCTCACACTGTTCGGTCCATACAAACTTAGCATTTTTACGGGTAAGAGTGGTCATTAGCGTTGCTATTTTCGAGAACCCTTCTACGAACCGCCTATAATACCCTGCTACCGAGAAAACTTCTCACTTCCTGAGCATTTTTCGAAGGTTTCCACTGACTTACTGCCTCTATCTTGGTAGGATCCATGGATATCCCTTCTCTTGACACCACATGGCCCAAGAAACTCATCTTTTCCAGCCAAAATTCACACTTGGAGAATTTGGCATAAAGTTTTTGTTCCTTCAAACGCTGATGAACCATCTCCAAATGCACTGCATGTTCCCTTGGGTTCCTCAAGTATATCAAAATATCATCAATAAACACAATGATGAATTTATCTAGAAACTTGCTAAACACTCAGTTCATGAGGTCCATGAATGCGGCGGGTGCATTGGTGAGTCTGAAGGACATCACTACGAACTAGTAGTGACCATACTGCGTCCAAAATGTTGTCTTAGGTATGTCCGACTCCTTAACTCTGAGCTGATGGTAACCTCATCAGAGATTTATCTTGGAGAATACCGATGCTCCCTGCAGTTGATCAAATAGATCATCGATCCTGGGAAGCGGGTATTAGTTCTTAATCGTCGCCTTATTCAGCTCCTGATAGTCTATACACATTCTCATGGAGTCGTCTTTCTTCTTTACAAACAATATTGGGGCTCCCCACGAAGAAGGACTTGGTCTTATAAACTTTTTATCCAACAACTCCTGCAGTTACGCCTGCAGCTCCTTCAATTCCGCCGGTGCCATCCGGTACGGAGCTTTCGAAATGGTTGTCGTCCCTGGAACAATCTCTATATTGAACACCATTTCTCGCTCAGGCGGTAGGCCGGGAAGGTCATCGGGAAATACTTCAGGATATCTGATTTTTATTTTATTGATAATAAGTAGTTTTAATTATGGCTGTGTTTACTCCAATCCTTTCTCAACTTTTGATGGAGAAAAATTCCTTAAATGAAAGCAAAACATCAACATTGTGTTGATTGGTGACAACTCCGAATTCTTCATGACTGAGGAATCCCCATAATGAGCACCGTCTCTGCACGTTCTTGATGGCACCGTAAATGCTTGGATAGCACAATCTTCACACGTTCATGATGGCACCGTAAATGCTCGGATGGCACCGTGTCCGCATGTTCGTGATCAACTCAACTATGGTCTGATGCAGCTCATGAACGAGCTTTAGATTTTTGAGCCTATCATGGGTGGACCAAGTAAGGGAGGAGAAAATAAGACTACTACAGTTACTGCTGATCCAGCTAAGGCTGAAGCTAATCCAGCTTCGTCTTCGAAAGCTGGAAACAAGAGGAAAGGTGGACAAAACAACAATCCCAAGCCTGCAAAGGCTGCAAAGATGAGTGCACAACCAAATGCATAGACGCCTAAGGGGAAGAACAAGAAAGGTAAAGGTTAGTGTTTTCACTGCAAAGAGAAGGGACATTGGAAATAGGATTGCCCCAAGTTTCTAGCAGCGAAAAACAAAAGGTAATGATTATAACTCATTCTTAGAAACATGTGTTTTAGAGAATGATTAATCTGTTTGGATTATTGATTCTGGATCTACTAACCATGTTTACAACTCTTTACAGCTTCTTGAATCGTGGGAGGAAGTGGACAAAGGCGGTTTAAAGCTTAGAGTTGGGAACAGAGTGTTCGTTGCGATCCAAGCTAGAGGAAGAGCTCATCTGAAGTTCAGAAATAAATTTTTAATCTTAAATGATGTATTTTTTATTCTAAATTTTAGTAGAAATTTAATTTCAGTTTCCAAGTTGCAATTAGAACAATTTGTTATGACTTTCACAAGTTCCAATATATCTATTTCCTTCAATGGATCACAATTGTGTATTACATGTTTGGAAAACAGGCTTTATATTCTGTGACCTAACGAATCCCTCGCTCTTAACAATGATTTATTCAAAGTAGCTAAACCTATGACCAATAAACGTCAAAAGACCCATAACGATAATATGACGTATTTATGGCACTTAAGACTAGGTCACATTGGTTATGATAGGATTCAAAGACTTACAAAGGATGAGCCTTTGAGGGAACTCACCTTAGGTGAATTACCTATCTGTGAATCTTGTCTAGAAGGAAAACTGACCAAGCGTCCATTCTCTGCAAAGGGTGACAGGGCCAAAGAACCCTTGGACTTGTGCAATGTTTGTGGGCCTTTGAATGTACAAGCCAGGGGTGGTTTTGAGTATTTTGTCATTTTAATTGACGATTACTCTAGATACTCATGTCTTTACCTAATGCATAGGAAATCAGAAACATTTTTAAAGTTTCAAGAATTCCTAGCGATGGCTCAGAACCAATTAGGTAAAACGTTAAAGATCTTGCAATCTGATAGGGGTGGAGAATATTTGGATATGCAATTCCAAGATCATTTAACTGAACTTAAGATTTTATCACAACTTACTGCCCCAAGTACTCCGCAACAAAATGGTGTAGCAGAATGCCGGAACAGAACATTATTGGAAATGGTTAGATGCATGCTTAGTTAGTTAACTCTACCAACTTCATTCTGGGTGTTAGGAATGTGTCCTAAAAGCATGTAAAGACATTTGTTTTTCTGTGAATAAATAAATACAATGGTTTATTATTATTGTCATATTTAGATTGTTAAATTATTGTTTGAATAATTTTGTAAATATCAGAAAAATTCCATATTCATTATTGAGGATGTGATCTTGTATTAGTACGAGAGAATTAAGAACACATGAATGAATAAAAATAGTCAACAACAACAAATTAAAGTTATGGAATTCTTTAATTGGAGTTGTAAGTACGGTTTACTGAGTATCATAATGATACAAATAATCTAGATTTGGATTATTGATGTGGAAAGACATCTCGGTAAATGTGCTTTATATAACATGATTATATATGACATGGACCGATATGAATTAAATTCTTTATCCAAAAACCATTTAATAATAAAGACTTGTAATTCATATCATAACTGATGATCATTTATAGATCAACCTAAATCCTGAGTGTTCATGAACTCCTGTTCATGTTTATTAAATCTTTTGATTCATTCGTTAAGGTCTCTTCAAAGAATGAGGCTAATGACTTTTGTTTTGGAGATTTAATATCATGGATGGCTGGGAACATGTATCAACAAAATGAAATCTAATCTTTCCTAACGGATTGTATATTAGTTTCCTTAAGGGTTAATTATGGAACTGAATGATTTTGAGCTCAAATCTATAATTAGATTATAGATTAATTATTCACTAGTGAATTAATGGTACTTAAGGAATAAGAAGTAAATTAGAAAGGTTAAATGGTAATTCTTCCATTCTAATTTATGAACTAATTAATTAGAGGGTTGAACTATTGTAAGATGGTTATATCAATGGACGACTTAAGAAAAAGATTTCTGTAAAAGTATATCTATAACATAAAGAGTGCAATTCTAAATTTATAGTGGAGTAATATCATAATTAATAAATTAACTATTATAATTAAAAAGTTTAATTATTTAGTTTCAATTTATTGGAGCTTAATGTTATAGGTCCATGGTCCCCAAAATGGCTCAAACAAACACTGACAAAGGTAAGTACAAAAATGGGCAAAAAGGACTTATGTGATAAGTAAAATATTTTTCTATATATCAAACATAATTATTGCTTAATTATGTGTAATTAATTAATTATTTGATTTAACAAAAATATAATAAATTTTGAATTAATTTATTTTTGGGATTTTTGGTATTTAAATAATAATAAAATTTGGGAAAAATCACATGCCATCACAGGCATGTGGTACACGTGTGGCACAGTGCACAGGCACTGTGCTACACGCATAAGAGAGTGTACTCAGTCTCTTGATTCCACAATTTTAGTTATTTAAAAAAAAAAAATAATGAGATATTTTAATATGATTAAAATATTATTATTTAAACAAAAATCTGATAACTGATCAGTAATTTTGAATTTGTTTAAAATAACAAATATTTTAATATATAGGATATATTAAATATAGGATATCAGTTTTTCACAGAATGTAATTTTTCAGGGATAGAAAAATATCTAGGAATCTCTCTCAGAAAAAGAGAACAGTGACATAAACAAAAGTCATTGTTCTTCACAAAACCTAGGTCTAAAACTTTATCAGATCTCATGTGTTGAGAACATCTGATAAATAGTTTATTGCCTATTATTTGTATAGCGAGTCCACACTCGTTCTTTGTGTGCCTGAGAACATTTTGGAAGATCTTGGTGTGAGATCTCAAGGATTTAGCCATACGAAAAGATAGCAGCAAGGAAGGACCTGAGGTAATTTTTCTGTTCATGTCCTTGATTCAATATATATATATGCATGAGAAGAAGTAGATCTAGAAATCTTATGGGATTAAATCTAACAATTTGATTGTTGTTCTGCTGCGTATAATCTCTGATTTGATCAATAAAAACCAACACTGGGGACATGCAATTGAAACTGCGAATGACATTCTCAATGTCGTGCCGTCTAAATCAATCCCCAAAACACCTTTATAGCACTGGAATGGTTGTGAACGTAGTTTACGCCATTATGGAATCTGGGGGTGTCCTGCCCATGTCCTAAGGAAAAAGGAAAGAAAGTTAGAACCGCGAACTGAAGTTTGCATGTTTGTTGGCTATCCTAAAGGTACTTGGGGTGGAATTTTCGTCATTCAGAAAAGAAAGTGTTTACTTCTACAAATGCTACTTTTCTAGAAAATGACTATGTCCAAAACTTCAAACCACGCAACAAAGTAGTTTTAGAGGAGATGGTTAAAGAATTGACCCCAACCAATATTCCATCGTCATTAATGCGAGTTGATTATGAAATTCCCACTCTTCATGTCCAACCGACGCAAGTCGATTTAAATGAAAGAAAGTACCACTGTTCCTGAGTAAACAGTCACAGAGCCTCGTCGTAGTGGGATGGTTTCTACGAACCCAGTTCGCTATGGTATGGACGGTGAAATGGTTGTTGGTGACACTAGTGATGATGATCCGTTGTCTTTCAAACAGGCAATGGCTAGCCCTGAAAAGGAACTATGGCTCGAAGCCATGAAACAGGAAATGGAGTCCATGTACTCAAATTCTGTCTAGGATCTTGTGGAAGTACCTAGTGACTTTAGGGCCATTTGGTGCAAGTGGATCTACAAGAAGAAACAAGGTGTTGATGGAAATATTGAGACTTATAAAGTTCGATTAGTGGCAAAGGGTTATACCCAAAGAGAAGGCGTGGACAATGAGGAAACTTTTAGTCCGATAGCCATGCTCAAATCCATTCACATCCTCCTATCCATAGAGCCACTCTCGACTATGAGATCTCTAGGAAATGGATGCCAAGACAACTTTTCTTAATGGAAAGCTTGACGAAGTCATTTATATGGATCAACTAGAATGATTTAAAGTAGCTGGACAAGAAGGAAAAGTTTGCAAGTTGAATAGGTCCATCTATGAACTTCAGCAAGCTTCTCGTTCCTAGAATCTTAGGTTTGATGAAATAATCAAAACCTATGGCTTTGAACAAAACATTGATGAGCCTTGTGTTTACCAACTGAAGGAAAATCAAATAATGGTATTCTTGGTTCTTTATGTAGATGATATCTTACTCATTGGAAACAATGTTAAGAAATTATCAAATGTGAAGAATTGGCTGAGCACTCAATTCCAGATGAAGGATTTGGGTGAAGCAAGTTATCTTCTAGGTATCCAGATTATTAGGGATAGAAAGAACAGACTCTTAGCTCTATCTCAAGTAGCTTACATGGATAGAGTGCTTGAACGTTTCTCAATGACAAATTCCAAGAAATGACGTTTACTGTCTCGCCATGGAATTCATCTTTCAAAGAAGCAGTCTCCCCAGACTCCTGAAGAAGAAGATGCAATGAGAAAAGTTCCTTACGCATCTACAGAACTGTGTACTAGACCAGATATCTGCTATGCAGTGGGAGTAGTGAGCATGTATCAGTCAAAGCCAGGACCAGAACATTGGATAACAGTTAAGCATATCCTAAAGTATTTAAGGTGGACTAGGGATTATATGTTAGTCTACAAGGGTGGTGTTCTGAACCCTGTAGGCTACGCCGATTCAGATTTTCAGACTGATGTCGATGACAGAAAGTCTACTTCTAGAATGATGTTTACTCTTGGGGGTGGAGCTGTGATATGGAGAAGTGTACAACAGTTTGCAATCTCAGATTCCACCATGGAGGCTGAGTACATAGCCGTGTCAGAAGAAGCTAAGGAAATAGTCTGTCTAAAGAAGTTCTATTCGGATCTTGGTGTTATTCCAGAAATGGATAAACCGCTTGTGTTGTTTTGTGACAATAAAAGAGCGATACCCAACTCGAAAGAACCTCGTAGTCACAAGAGGAGTAAGCATATAGAAAGGAAGTATCATATTATTTGAGAATATGTGGCCAGAGGAGATGTGAATGTTATGAAGATTTCATCTGAAGACAATCTTGCAGATCTGTTTACAAAGACACTACCAGAAGCTACATTTGATAAGCATATCAAAAAAATGGGATTAGTAGAATTAAGACATTAGTTTCAATTAGTGAAAGTGGGAGTTTGTTGGGGTTTTATGCCCTAATTAAAACTCAATTTCTTTGCAATCTCATTTTATTATCAATAAAAGAATAGAAATCATTTTTTGATTTGGTCAATCACTTTGCTCACATGTTTTATTTTTATGTTTATTTGTTTAATATAAACTTCTATTAAATCCCGAGCATATAGCTAATCATATTTATAGTGACGTAATCATAGTGGAATATAAATATGATTATATGTTCAAAAATAAGTTAGTCCTAAGAATA
Organism: Humulus lupulus; assembly: GCF_963169125.1. NCBI lineage: Eukaryota > Viridiplantae > Streptophyta > Magnoliopsida > Rosales > Cannabaceae > Humulus > Humulus lupulus. The sequence continues at coordinate 150,629,385 of NC_084799.1, forward strand.
GTCAGTGCACATGATTTACACTGACTTGTCAATCTAGGATATGATCTACTTACACATTACAGTGCTATGTTCTTTCCAGAACATTAGCAAAGTAAATAAGATTGGATGTATTTGTTACATCGGACTGGACCGATATTGACAGTAGAAAGGATAAGTAAACATACCGTTATTATCTATTCTAGTCATATCATATAGTTAACCATAGGTCAATTCAATCTCAATTTTGAGTGGTTAGTTTTCTAACTTATTGTATTATTTGAGTTCTTTGACTTGTTCGTTACCAGTTTACCCTGCGGACTAGCCCATACTTACATCTTGGGAACTCGGTAGTATAATTGAGTGGGAGTGTTAATCATAGATATGAACATCTATAGCTTCTTCTGAAGAAGTGAAACGATGGTTTTCTTTTAGTTTGGTTCAAGGTGCTAAATGATAGAGATCTCATTTCAGTAATTAATATTAGTTTACTGAAATATCATTTACAAGGAACTAATTGTTTTAAGGATAAAATACAATGAGGGGTAAAACGGTATTTTACTCACATCTCATTGTAGACCGTCTATAGAGGATTGAGTGACAATTATGGTTGTAACAATGGATAATTAATAACATATCTATATTGCTTATAGAGCGTTCTATGAATTCAAGTGTGCAATTCCGAGTCTTTAGTGGAGTCACGAGGAATTAATAAGTTAGTAAATTTATTTGTTAGATTTATGATAACTTATTGGAGCTTGATTTCATAGGCCCATGGTACCCACTGTACCTTGGATAAAATCATCTAGATAGTCTCAATTAATTGATTTAATTATCAATTAGAATTATCAAAGTTGATCAGGTCAATTTTGGATAGTTTCACATAGTTATACAATTTAGAGAAGAAAAGAGAAATTATGACAGATTTATTAATTAAGATAAATTGATATCTAAATTAATAAATAAGTTTAAATCAAGGTTCAAAATATAAACAATTAATTTGATAAAGGATTTAAATAATTAGTTAATTAATTAAATCAATAGAAAATAATACAGGCTTTGATTTTAAGTCCAATGAGATTATAATTAAATGAGAAATTTCACGGGCCTAAAGCCCATGATAATTTTGACCTAAGGCTGATTATTGGCTATTATTTTATTTATTTTTAATTAAATAAATGACTTAATTGAGTCTATAAAAGGAATGCTAAGAGAGAGTTGAAATCATAAGTTGAATCACAAGTTTCTGATAAGTTTTAGATTATCTCTAAACATAAGTCATTTTCTAAGCCTCATTGTTATTTTCTCTTCTTCTCTCTGTATCTATCTCATGTGTTGAGAATTGCCCACTCTAGTCTAGGTGATTCTAAGGATACTTTGGAAGGTTGTGAAGAAAATTGAAGATCGGTTCAGTTTCTTGGTAATACTCAGCGACAGAAATGATACAAGGGTTAGAGAAACTGAAAGAAGGACTCTATTATTCTGCTGCGTATAATGTAAGTATTCTTATCATTATTTCTCTTTGAATTCAATTTTAGAAACATGTTATAGGTTGTCTCATATTAACCAAGCTTGAGCTTCTCCTTCCTTCAATGGAGAATGAGTGAACCAAGCTTGTGAAGAGAAGAGAAATGACAGCCAAGGGGCTCAGGGCTTTCAGTTTTGGGAGTGTATAGTGGAAGAGAGAAAGTCGTTTGAGTGGACAAAATGATTTTTGAGGGAAGTGTGTAGTTTTGGTGAAAAATGATTAAGGACAAAAATGTGGAAGAGCACTAATCATTAGGGTAGTCTCTTAACCTTCCCTAGGATATGTGTCATAAGACACTTGAGTGCATAGGCATAGCCTAGCCGCCCACCCTTCTCTCTCCTCCCTTGTGAAAAGACTTTTATGCCCTGCCAAATTTTACCACACTTTAAGGCATTCAAGGACCCTTTGGTAATTTCACTTCTAATTTCTAACCAAAATTTTACCCTATAGTTTTAAATATCCCAAGATAAAATGAATTAAATAAATGTGACCAAAATAATTTTTTTCACATGACATAATTTTGGTAATTTACTCAAGTTGGTCAAAATGCCCTCATGGGCTCGGGCAAGAATTTTTATTCTTAAACCCGGTCGATTGGAATTAAATCCTCAATCAATTTTTCTTAAATTTATTGGCTCAACTATAAAGTCTCAGTGTCAGACACAATTAATATTTTTATGCCATAGTATTTCCTATTTAATTAATCCGAGATTTTTACTCGATTAAAAGTTTTTGACCCGGTCCACGACCAAGGGTCTTGGTTTCTAAAAAGAAAACCGCACTTACCACAGCATGGCAAGCATTCACACATCACAACTTCTTGTAACATAAAATATTCACATGGCATAATACATAATACATGGAATTAAAATATACTCGAATGAGGGTTTTAGCCGAAGCCCTAAACGTGGGACGTTACAAAAATAAATAATTAGCATTTTTAGGAAATCGTAAATAAATATTACACAAGAACTTTTACGTGGTTTAGTGATTAAAATTCACCTAGTCCACGAGTCTATGTTATTCTCTTTAGGATCTCTAGAAAAAATGTTTAAGAAATTTTTTGAAGAGTTTTTGCATACAAAATTCGATCCCTTTTTCTATCTATTTATCCTATATTTATGGGGGATCAATGGACATAATTCATGACCATTTACATCTGATTAACGTTCAGGCTTGTGTAACTCCCAAAACGTACAAATAAATGTAATAAAAGCAATAACTGTGTGATATTATACATTTATTAGGCAGATGTTGCAACAGTTACATCATGCTAATTTATTCATGTAACATCTTTGAGTCTTTAGGAATTCCAGCCTGTACATTCTAAGCATTTATGTTGAGTTGAATGTATTCCTTGAGTTGGAAGTTTATAAGATATGGGGACCTAAACACAGAGATGCTCGAGATATGACTTAGGCTAACTGAAGATTGCCAGTCGTCCTCCATCACACTCAGTTGACTCGAACTAGTGATCTCCTCAATGTCTGATCTCAGTTGGGATTTACTCGAGCTACTCGTCTAGAACTAATATAAAGCTCTAAGGGTCGAATAGTCTTCATTAACTTTCTGTAAGCTGCACCGTGAACAAGATGATTGAGCTCGTGTTTTTGGGTACAACACTTTCCCCCCAAGCCTCTGCTTGTGTATGACGTCATTCCTGACACACACAGTAGGGGTTTTTCTACTTCTGCCATAGGGAACATGCCCACCTACCTACTTGAGTGTAGGACACATGTTCGATTTCTACAGGCGTTTGTTTGAGTTTCGAGTACATTGACTATTTTCTTGTCAATTTTTTTCACTGTTTGTTCTATTGAATTCTAGCCCTTCGATATCAAACTATTGTGATCATATGGCTCTAATTATTTCTCTGGTTTGGCCTATATATAGGGCCACTAAATTTGATCCTCACCACCTTTGCATTCTGAAGGTTTCCTCTTTTCTCTGAAACTCTTAAGCTCTTTGGCAATTTTCTTCCGAGTCATCTCTTTGTAGATCCTCAACCCTCTCGATTCTTCAAACCTTCTTCGATCAGAACTGTAAGTATATTTCTTGAACTCCTTTACACATTTTTGTACATTTGTGAAGTTTTTCTTTTGCTCTTTTACATTTTAGTTTTGTCAATGGTTTCGATTAGGTTCATATGCTCTTGTTTTGTGATGGAAAGCGAGTAGTGTACATTTATTTAGCCGAAAGTGTTTGAGAGAGCAACAAAAATAGGTGAATTTTAGGGCATTTTTTGGGTTTTGAGGTTTAAATGAAGAAAAATTTAGGCAAAATTTTAGGTTTCCAACCTCAAAACTAGGTAGCTTAGGAGTCACGTTTCTTGGGCAGTTTTGCATTTAAATTGCCTCCCAAAACTAGATTTTTTATATGTGATTTTCGAGGTGATAACGCTTTCCGATATTAGAGCGTGTGACTTAGGAGCACGCATGGATCCACGTATGTGGATCTTAATTCCGCTCTAGCTCATAGGGACTACAACTCGCGAACTATAACGCCCTAATATTCCAGAACCATTACCTTGTGTGTTTAAAATAGTGCTTAACTCGTTAAGCGAGTCATTTGGACTCAAAAGTGTCATTTAAAGATAAAATCGTGAACTAAAATGCCAAAGGTTGATAAAAAGATTCAAGTCATTTAATTTGAATGCCTAAATTTACATGGGTTCAATTACCTCAATAATATCATCAAGTATAAAATTTATACCAACTAGCTTAACCTCAACACTAATCTTAAACTCAACTAGAGTCGGATATTTTCATTTTCACATTCTGCTATAATTGCTTGAAGAAGTCTACTATGGCCGACATTCAACATATTACAACATAGTAATGTGGTCACAAGACACATAACATATGAAATAAAAAATATACCCTCAACGGGTAAATTACAAATACGCTCGTTCTCACCATGGACGAGCCTTAAACACATTTAATGTACATAATCAAATATTTTCAATTATATAATAATATAATTCATCAAACAATTCCACTCATGCTCCCAAGCATGTCATTATGGTACTTAACCTCATTAGGAGTTTTCGAGCATTACAACTATCCCCTCTAATAGAAATTTCGTCCTCAAATTTTTCCTAAACAGCTCAGGATACTGATCCCGCATATCCGACTCTAGCTGCCAAGTTGCTTATTCTACTTTGTTGTTCCTCCATAATACCTTCACCAAGGCAATAGTCTTATTCTGTAAGACTTTATCTTTTCTATCCAGAATCTCTACCGGTTTCTCTTCGTAAGATAAATCCCACTATAATTCCAGAGTCTCACAACTCAACACATGTGTAGCATCCGACACATACTTTCTTAGCATCGTTACATGAAATACATCGTGAACCTCTGACAATGCTGGGGCAAAGCTAATTAGTAAGCCACTAGCCCAATAAGAGTGATCACACAATCTTAGTGTCTTTACACTATCTTATTTTCTTAACTTCTTCTGCAAAGAATGAATAGAGTTGATAAATTCCAAGGCTCATTTCCAAAAATGCAATCCCAAAAAAATTTATAAAGCTTTTTTCTTAAATTATAAAGTTCTTAGAACTTGCCCAAGTTTTTTTTTTTGTTTTCTTACTCTTATCATTTTCTATTTTCTTCTTCTTCTTTTGTACTTGTATTTGTGTATTTCATATTTGTACTTTTGAGTTTTTTTTTGCAGGATTTTTCCTTCTACTTGTAATTTTCCTATCACAACCTTTATAAAAATTATATTTTATACCATTTTGGATCTCGGTGTTTTTGCTTGATTTCAAGATGGACTCTCTATTTCAAATAATATATTTTTGGACACTGCGTTTTTGTCAAATGATTAAAAACAGTCCCCTGTATCTGAAATCTATCAAAATATTTTTACCTCCTGACTTTATTTATGGGGACTTCGACTTGGAAAATGTGTGGATCTTTGAAAAGTATCAATCTGTATGGAATTATATTTGAAAATTTGAGTTTAGGGGACCATTTTTTAAACTATCTGACAAAACATGGTAACTAAAAATGTATTTTTTTAAACACAAAATCCCAAAATAGTATAGACCCTAAAAATTACATAAAAAAATGTATGAATCTAATGTCTACTAGAACTTATCATATATTGCTACACATGTGGTGGGGACCGTGAAAATTATTATATTAATTGGAGTTGTTTGATTATTAGGTTAGTTGAATATGAATGATGAATTCTTTTTTTTACGAGAATTAAAGTTCATTCCCCTTCCATGTACACTCACACATCCAACTACTTGAGCTAGCCTCATATCTTATATGGTGGAATGTTGAAAGACAAAATACTAGGGTGCTCAGGATCCAATCCAATTACCCCGAACTAATCCAAACCAATTCAATTACAAAATATTGGATATCCAATTACAATTGGATTGGATTAGATTCGTAAAATTGGATATTAATTGGATTGGATCGAATGACGAATGAAATTATGAAAATCCAATTAGGAACCGATCCAATCCAATTAAAAAATTTATATTCTTTTTATGTATATCATATTAATTATAAATATATCTAATTTTCTTATATTTTTTTCTTAGTTTTTAGCACTTTCGAGATGTTATTGTTATTTCATGTTATGTTATTATAGCACTTTAGTTATTAGTTTTGACACATCATTAATAACAATGTAATGAACTTAATGTTGTAAACTAAAAATTTCAAGGACTTAATGTGGCAATTGTAAAAACTTAATTTAGTATTATTACTACATAGTGTCTAGTTTTTTGTATATTTTTTTACTTGTGAATTTCTTTAATATTAAAATTTAGGTTCAAAGATAAAATAACCGATCCAATCCAATTGTAATTGGATTGGATTTGATTGAATTTTTAGGCCAAATCGGATTGGATTAGATGATAATTTCTAACATCAAGAGAAGTTTACATAAATATAGGAAAAATATATATAGTTTCTAAATTTATGGGAAAAAAAATAATTGTACAAAATATGATAAGTTTTGGAAAAAAAAGTTTAAAATATGGTAAAAAATTACCATAAACTTAATTCTCTTATTCTCTCTTCTCTCTTCACGATCTCTCTCTCTCTTCTCATTTCTTCTTTCTCCTCCCCCATTCAGTGTTCATCTCTGATTTCTTCCAGCGATGCTAACTCCGCCGCTGCCTCCGACGACGACGACGAACTGGTTTTTCTTCTTCTTCTTCTTCTTCTTTCTTTCTTTCTTCTTTTTCTTCTTCTTCTTTCTTTCTTCTCATTCTTCTTCTTCTTCTTATTCGGTCTTTCTTATTCTTCTTTTTCTTTCTTCAAATCTAGTTTTATTCTTTTTCTTCTTTTTCACATATGATTTTGAACTTCATATTTGATTTTTCTGGGTTTTTTTTTTCTAAATCCGTTTAAGTAACTAGGTACTTGACTTCATATTTGATTTGATTTAAGAAATGTACTTAAGAAAAATTGACTGCTATTATTTAGTGTAGACTAGGGTAGTATAAGAAGCTAGGTAGTTGAATATTGTAAGGTACTTTTAACATATGAAAGCTTAGGTTAGCTTATTAGTTTTTTTGGTTGAAAAGGGCAAAAGTTGTCAAAAGGTTCTTCCCTGTGATGTTTAGATCAATTGGATATAGGTTTAGTAGCCAAACGTTCATCAAATAAGGTTCTAACATAAATATTTATGTGTTTATTAATTATTTAAAGAAATAGAACTAGAACGTTTGCTCAAAAAATGTATCGATAGGTTTACAAAATTTATTCAAAATACAAGTACAAGAAATAAAAGAACAAGCAAACAAAACTTTTGATTTTTCTGGGTTTTTTTTTCCAAATCTGTTTAAGTAACCAAGTACCATGATGCTTGATTCATTTTATTCATATCAGATTTTTTTTAGACCTAAGTGTAACCAGTTACAATAGCGATTAATTTAGATTCTTTTGTTTAGATTTGATTTTGTTTTCACACGTGACTAAGCAACCAGGTACCATAGCAATTGGTTATTTTTTTTAGATTTGATTTTTTTTTCAAACCTCGCTGTAACCAGTTACGATTATGATTAGTTTAGATTTTTTGTTTGAATCTTATTTTTTTCCAAGTCTGGCTAAGTAACCGGTTACCATCGCAATTGTCTCTGATTTTTTTCATTTTTTTTTCAGACCTAGTTGTAACCAGTTACCTTCACCATCAATTTAGTTTATTTTTTTCATATAATTTTTTCTTCTTCCAAATCTCACTAAGTAACAGATTATAATTCAATTGATATTTTGATAATGGTACATTACTTAAAAAAATAAAAATGATTTTTATAGTTGTAACCAGTTACTACAACACCTCTCAAATAATAAAACTGATTTTTATAGTTGTAACCGGTTACCACACATTATTAAAAAAAATGGACAGTAGCATACGATTATTATTACAAAAAAAATCAAAATTGTTTTGATAGTGGTAACCAGTTACTGTGGATTAAATGTTGATTAAAGAAGATAACAAATGAAAGAAAAGAAGAAGAAATGAGAATAAAAAGTAATTGGTTACACCTAGGTCTAAAAAAAATCAGATATGAATAAAATGAATCAGGCATCAAGGTACCTGGTTACTCAAACAGATTTGGAAAAATAAACCCAGAAAAATCAAATATGAAGGCCGATTCATTCGGGTTTCTTACATACCCCAAATCAACCATTATCTAAGTATAAATTATTAAGAAAATATTAAAATATACAGCAAAGACCTAGAATAATTATTATATAGCTTACAATACACATATACTCGGCATAAAAGCATATGATTTTCAGTTTTCTATTTCAAAAGATGAAAGCAATAAGTAAAGATTATGGTTTCTAATCCCTCTAAACCTTCTTTCTTTTTAATTCTTCCTAATAAGCACAATAAAACAGTTTTCATGTCCTAAATTTTTCAGGGTCAAGACTCGAAGTCCATAAAAAGCAAAAGGCAAAACAAGAATCAAAACTCAAGTCACTCATATATAGTAATTTCAGTGGATAAAAGCAGGAGAAAAAAAATAACATATGAAAATTCACAGTAGCACAGTGGCGTGGTTGCTAACTGGAGTGAGAGATGAAATTATAGACTTAAATTGGGGGTTTGAGGATGAAGGGAACATGGTGAAATTAGGAGAGCGAGGCTGACTGAGAGAAATTAAGAATGAGAAGCTGGATATGTAGTTCCAAAGGGGAAATGTAAAGGATTTTTCTAAGAACCAATATGAAATAGATAATGCTAAGACGACTAAATAATGATTATGTATACATTAACATACATTTGATATAAAACTTCACACAACAAAATCTCTCTTGAAGAAATTGGTTCGTTCAATAAATTCTAAAGTTCCAACATTGAGCACTTCTATGAAAATATATATGGATTCCAAGCCTTTTTCCCCAGACAAAGAAACCAAGAACCAAAGATCATATATTCTAATCCGCAACTGGAAACGAAACTTTGGGAGAACAAAACATTTTCAAGTGATAAAAAAATGAATTTTTTTTTAGTTATGAATATGATAGAAATACATATGGGATTTATGAACACAATCGCAAAAAGCAAGCACAAGTTGGGTAATGAATTTGAGAAATAGTAATAGGTTAGCGGAGCTCTGTTCTGAAGAGTACAAGGTGGATGTCGTTCTCAGATGACTTTCGATTTTGGATCCATTTGATTGATAAAGAAAAGAAAATGCAATCAGAGACGAAACCCTAGATACATTTATTTTTATGCTTTATCAAATCTGATTTGATAAAAAAATATTTTATCAAATATAAATGATAAAAAATTAACACAAATAAATTAAAATTATAAAAAATAATCTCAAAATAATAAAAAATAAGTACTAAAAAAAGTATAAAAGATCAAATATGATCTACAAATAAAGTTTTACAAATATATGGGAAAAAAGCTCCCATAAAAATGTAAATAAAATAAATATGCCATAAAAAACTTTTAAAAAAAAACTGCCATATTTTTCAAAGTTTATAAAAAAATATCATATTTAGTGTAATTTCCTCTAACATCAAACCTTTAATTGGATTGGACGGTTTAAGAGTAAAAAAATTAAATTGGATTGGATGAGCTGCCCTAGCAAAAAAAAATATGGACAAATATAATTACATTCCTCAATAAAATAGTCAATAGAAATAAACTCTTATTTATGCGAAAATCTATGGCAAATTTATGGGCCCATTTTGGTTGCCCCTTTAAAGGATATTTTTGGGTAATTTTTGAAGAAGGGGAAAATTGAAAGAGAAAGAAGTTGAAGATTTGGGTAAAAATAGTAAAGTTTGTGATTCTATTAGGGCTCGGGAAAAGGAATGAAATTTAAGATTGATATAATTTGAATTTCAAATATGCATTTAAAGAATATATTAAATTTGTAAGATTTAGTTAAAAAAAATTAATTAAATTTAATTTTGATTTTAATTTTTATTGAGGTTTTTGAAGAAGTGATTTAATATTGTTACAAAAATAAGATTTAAATATATATTTTAATTTTATTTGTTCTCAACTAATAAAATGTTTTCATTTAGTTCTCTAGATATATTTAAGGGTCATGATGAAATAACATACTCATCAAAACATAAATGAAGGTGATTTTCCTGTTAACATTTGTTATTATTTATATTCAACATCTTTTCTAAGTTTATTTTAGATTTGTTATGGCATATAGTTTATTTTAGATTTGTTATGGCATATAGTGCATTGTAGTTGTGCTGAAAATTGGAAAACCATAATTAAGCATAGAAGAAGGCAAGACGCATTTGGATTTGTCTTCCTTGGGAAAAGACAAACAAAAGAGATAAATGTATTACATTCATGAATATCAACAATGAGTTATAAAAGCCCGAGTATACTTATGGCGTCCTTTTATGGAACAGACAAATACGGCGGAATATTAACATTTGTACTACCACACGATAATTTAAATATTTATACGATAACAGTAATTTATTTTACAAATAGATTGTGATATGGAGAAGATGAATATAAAGTAAAATAAGTATTATGTATTGGTTACATACAAGAAAAAAAATGACAAAAAAAATTAAAATGTATAAGAACAAGTGGGTAGGATGTGGAAAGCTTATCACTTGTGTGCTATTGTATGTTTTGTCATTTTTTACTTTTATTAAATTATGTGGCTATTATATATGTGCCTTCTTTTTACTTTATTAAATTTTTAGCTATTTTATGTTTGTGTCGAATTGCACGCGCCTTTTTTAATATATAGATGTTCGATAAAATAATATAAATATATTTTAACTATTTGTATTTGTTTTTTGTTTGAGATATAAAAATAAAAAAAGGTCATTCAAGAGGAAAGAAAAAAAATTATGAAAATGTGGGTAGGAAAATAAGTGTTAAAAATAAAAAATAAATAAAAAAAATCAAAAAGAGAAGAGAGTGGGAGTGTGCAAATAATATTTGTGTAATATTTAAACGTTAATTGAGAGTAGTAAAAATGTTAAAAATATAGCCTCATAGTATTTTTTGTAAGAATAGTGCCAATTTTGGCACTTTGTAGAAAATTCTCTATATTTATTGTCCTAAGCTTAGTTTAATTGGTAATTCTTTTCTCTTGAAGGAGGTATAGACTCTAATTCTTCCCCACTCCAACTCTTTTGATACATATGTATCATGGAGAAAAGTAACTAAAGCTATGCCGTGGAAAAAATTATTGAGTAATTAATAAATTACATATATTAAAATGTTCCGAGTTAAAAAAGTTGTATAAAACTATTTGGTAAAAACTATATGATTAAAATATTATTAAAAATTAAAAGACCAATGTTATATTTATTTTATTCAAGAAAATTCAAATATACTCAACATACAAAATAGATTTCAATATAAATATAATCTCTATTTAAACATATTAAAATTAAAATATAGTTTTAATAATACATATAATGTAATCATCAACAAAAAAATATTATATAATATACACATATCACAATTGATCGATGCAACTAAAATTCTAATCAAAGTATTATAATCTAATTCATGATATAATCCCATAAATATAAAACTTAAGTTATGCAAAAACTCACTTTCTATGTTTTTAATTTTTTTTAAAATATTTTTAATTTTATTATTATATTAATTTATTTTTATTTTGGGATAAATAAATATATTTAGATAAAAAAATACATTAATGGTAGATTTTTATTTTTTTAAAAAAAGAAAGCAGCTTAAAAAAGATTAGAAACTGAATTGTGACAAACTGTTGTAGTTTTACATGAATTCTTCAATGGTAAATACTCATTTGGTACCATACATTTTATCGAAATACATACTTGTACCCTATATTTTCAATAATGCTCATCTAGTACCTTGTAATTTGAAGTCGTACATATTTGATACATTAGACTCAAACTTATTAATAAATTTTTATCAATATAACTAAACTGCTCATATAGCTTCAAATTCAAATTTTATTACATATAACTCATGACAATGCAGTCATATTGATAAAATTTTATTATTCAAATTTGAGTTCAAGATACCAAATATATACGATTTCAAATTACATAATACCAAATGAATATTATTAAAAATATAAGATACCAAGTTTGCATTTCGATAAAACACTAGGTACCAAACGTTTATATACCCATTCTTCAATAAACTGCTTTTTCAGAAAGCATAGCAAACATGTCCTTACTTTTCATGAATTTTACATCTATGATTTTCTTTAACTTACAAAATACATATAATAAACAAACAAACTATGCATACCTGAATCGATCCCCCATCCAAGAATGAATCTATCAATTCCAAGTAGGTTCCCACGTCGTCAAGATTTTAAACATCAAAAGGGAAAAAAAGAACTAAACAGAAATTGTGTCCTATTAGAGGTTTGGGATGTCATTTTCAGAATACATATACACCTAATATTAAGAACGAAGAATCTTCTCTCATGGAATGCACGAACACAAAGTAAGCTTCCATATTAATCTTTGGCAAAAGTGCATTTTCATTATTCCGCAGGCAAACATGACAAAGGACAAGAATAATTGTCCTCAAAGATCAAATCTCCACAAGCATCTAATAGCCTGCGGCTACTGCAGATGCTACTCTAATTATGATAGTAGTCTCTCTCACGTCAAACATTCAATTGGAGCTTTCTATTACTCATCTTCTTCACTATCTGTACTTCTGTCATGACTCTCAAACAAGTCTTCAGGTAGGTCATACACGATCATACCAGGAAAAATCATCGAGAAGTCCTCTTTCACTTTCTCTCTTAAATCAGGGTATGGAAGAAGCCCCTTTAAAATAACTCGGAATGGCAGAGAGAGTGGGGGGTCAGGGGAAGATGTCATCTCATTGTATATGTACATGGCCTCCGAAGGCAGTCCATTGTCAAGAAACACTCTAACAATGTCCCCATATGTATGCTGATCAAACAGAACGTTTTCACTCTTTAAATCTTGCCAAACCTGCTTTGCTTCATCCACCTTTTTGTTTCTTGCAAGCATCATCAGCATGTCTCGGTAAAAGAACATGTCTGGCCGATACCAAATCTCTTTACGCACCTCATCATACAGCTGAAGGGGAAAACATAATGTCAGCAAAATTAACATAATGAAAAATGCCCAACAAAGAAGTAGGAACAAGTTCTGTCGTGGGAATTCTTATATTGCTTTATGGACACAACAAATCAATAAATAAACTCGCTAAATTAATCAATCTTCATCAGTTACCCTTCTTCAATCATCCTCTGGTTGTATTTCTTGAGGTAAATTCCAGCCGATATCTTTTTCTTTTTTTTCTTTTTCTTTGAAATAGGATGACTGCCTAACTTTATAATACATGGGGACCCGAAATTTATATCCTACAATATTCCAGCAGATATCTTGAGAATACATCCATCTCAAGAACATAATAAAGTAAAGGGGAAAGTGGATCTCAATGCCGAAGTCCACTCGAGCTCTTAGACTTGACCACATTCTTTGCAGTACAAACGAGCCTATATTGAAAGAGGAAGAGAAACTTCTATAAATACAATGCTTATACTTGAAGGAGGAAGAGATACTTAAAAGAGTGTATTAACACGCCGGCAAAACACAACGGCATGCACACTCTCTACCTTCCAAATAACCAATATCTAATTCATTGTAGTTTATGGGGAATTTTTCTTAACAACCTCTCCAATACATACTATATATACACGTATATTATAACTTCAAATGAAAGAGAGGTTAAAATAGACTTTCATTTTAAGCTCAAATTTTGGTCAATACTAACAATAAAATTCAATAAAGTGAAAGTAAATCATTAGAGCCAAGAACTTGAGAGACACCAACGAAGGCGGGAACTAATAATGATATTAGAAAGGTATATGGGTTAGTTGATATAGTGGTTGGAATTAGTTGGTTAGGAATGTTAATTATATTCTAGCTAGACCTTTAGGAGTATAAATATCAATCCCATGGGAATGAATAGAGATTCGGGTATTGAGGAATTGGGTCACTAGGTAATTGGATTGTGGTTACTTTCAGCCATTGTACCACAATTTCGCTATTCAATACAGAAACCCTCTCATTCTTAACTCTATCTTTCTCTTTCGTTTTCTGTCCGTTTGCCTCAAATTTTCTCAAAGTTACTACACTATTGTTCTAACAAGGACTAGGGTCATATCAGAACTTTATGAAGGACTGCTGAAAATCATCTATAAAGTTCCTATATGCCTTATATAGAATTTCTCCATATATACTCAAGTCTTTTTTCAAACATTCTTTCACAAACAATTAAGCTTCTTGAAGACTCACTAAAGTAATAATAATAAAAAAATAAAAAATCAAATTTGAAAATATTTTCATTTCAAGTTCTTATTTCTTTTCTCACCAAACAGAGAAGAGGAAACACGGAAGTACTTCATCATAAATTTCAGTTCATTCTGCCTTTCCAATGCGTGTAAGAAATATTTTACATCAATACATATAGGCTACGTTTGGATTGGATAGGATAAATTTTATAATGTAATTTTGTTATGAAATTAGAGAGGATATTGACAAAATTAATCCAAGAGTGTAATAATCCCCCTATTTCTATTGAAAAACTTGGGATAATTTTATCCCTATCTCCATATATTTGCATAGTAACAAAACAGAAATTACCACTTTGCATCCAACTTCTATGTTTTTTCTCTAATATTTGTTTAGTCCAATCCAATCATATCCAATCCCATGATCCAAACGTGGCCAACAGAACAAAAATTACAATCAACATCGTTTCAAATGAAATTTACTTTCTCCACACCCCCATTACTATTTTTTTTCTTTACATATTTATAAATATGAATACTAATAATAACTATTGAATCAAAATTAAAAATGACAAACCTTCATAGATAGAAAGACCTCGTTCTGCCTCTGAAACTCGACGAGAACAGAGACGAGATCGGACTTGAGCAACCGAGAGACATGGGAGCGTATGAAGCGGTCGAGTCGAAATGAGTCCGATTGGAGCCGCTTGAGCTCCTTGGCGACGATCAAACCTTCCTTGCTCATCTCCTTCTTTCGCCGCCATATCGAGAGGCTAGGGCTCGAAGCCGTCGAAGTCGAGAAATGGCGCCGCAACCAGTTTTGCTGCTGCGAATGAGGATGGTTGGAGAAAGTGTTTTGGGGGGGAAAATTTGTAACAGAATCGAATGAGGAGTTGGAGGGTGCAGGAGGGAGTTTCGGTGCGCTTCTCCGCAGAAGATTTTGAACCAAGCGTAACATTAGAGACTCGTGTGAGGGTTGGAGCGAGAGCTTTCGATGGAGTGGAACTTGGCGGCTGACAGTCCCGGGAGGAGCAACTAACTCACTCCTCTCCCTTCAGTACTCGACCGAAGGATACTTGCCATTTTAGTCCCATGGTTTTAGTTAATATATCAATTCGGTCCCTAAAATTTTAATTTTAACATTTTTTTCTATTTTTTTTTTTTTGCTATTAGTAGTATAATTGTAAATACACAAAAATATAACTTTTTTTTTTATACTTTTTTGGACCCTGTGTTTTGTCTCATTACCTGTTTGGACCATGTGTTTTGACAAATTACTTTTTGGACTCTATGTTTTATAAAATGATTAAAATAGAACCATAAACTCAATTTTGATGAAGAAAAATTAAATATAACAACACAGTTTTTAAGCAGAATGATTTTATTTTTGTTCTGAATTATTAGTTTGGTAAATTATTTGTGATTTTAGTTGAAAATATATTGACCAAAATCGGGTTTAGGGTTCTATTTTAACTATTTTACAAAACACAGGGTCCAAAAAGTAATTTGTCAAAACACATGGTCCAAACAGATAATGAGAAAAAACACAGGGTGCAAAAATGTATAAACCCTTTTTTTCACATGATTAATACCCAATATTCAGTAATTTTGTTGCCTCCTCCTTTTTATCTCTATTAATTGCTGACTGGATCAATACATGTTAGTTGCTCATTGGTCCAATTCATGAATTTAAAATAAAATAAATACATATTAACATATTAAAATAATATAAATTGGACAATTCTTTAAACCCGCACTTCATTTTGAAGAATTAAATCCCTCATTAAATGTGTGTTGTTGAATTATTTAATATGCATTCTGAGTCATTGGTTGCGAATCCTTTTACAAAATCATGTTAAAATACCAAATCACCTCCCGCCTGGAAAGAACAACCTACAATTTGTTAGTTTATTTTTATTTATTTATTCCGGGGTCTCTCTCCCCTCCTTCCCTCGAAGCCTCGCAAAACAGATCTGGGTATGGCTGCAACAATGATCTTGGCAGGGATGACAAACTTGATAAAGATGGAGCAAGGTAGTAGCTTGGGTGATTGGGTTCAGGAAGACAATAGAGTCTCTTCTGTTAAACCAAATGATTAATTAATTAATTCTGTATTAGTTGGTTTACCCTTTCTTTTCTTTGTATGTGTGCCACGTATAATGTGGTCATATAAGCTTCTATATAAAGCTTTGTACTATTCATTATTCACCAAGGAAATACAACAACTTTTTCCATTCCTTCTTAATTTCTGTCATGGTATCAGAGCATTAACAGCTCATATGGCCTCTGCCCAAAGTACCTCCCCTACCACGCCTGTCTCCCAACAACCAACATCGGCTGACCCCACAGTACCCCCTCCTTAGCATGCCTCCAATAGCTCTTCTTCGGCCCCTCCACTCTCGATTGTTTCTTCTTCTTTGTTACCCACCCTTCCATCTGTTCATCAACCTATTTCTGTAAAACTGGATGAAAACAACTTCATCATTTGGCAAACTCAGATGCTCAATATCATAATAACAAATGGTCTCGAAGGCTTCATTGATGGGTCTTGCCCATGCCCTGCTTCTCACGCTGCCGACTCTTCCGATTCTAGTAGTATGGAGTTCCATTCTTGGCAGAGGTATAATAGATTGGTAATGAGCTGGATCTATGCCTCCATTACAGAGTCTATGCTGGGCCAAATCGTGGGTTATCGCACTGCTCGTGAAATATGGGATGCTCTTACCCAAATATACTCTGCTGCCTCTTTTTCTCGGTTGTTCGAAATTCGCACACAGCAACTCTCCGCAAGGATGGTCTTACTGTGTTTGCCTACATTCAGAAATTTCGCGGACTCTGCAATAATCTTGCCTTCGCAGGTGACCCCATCTCATTTACTGATCAACTGATGTATTTTCTGAATGGTTTAGGTCGGGAATATAACGCCTATGTGAGTCCCCTGCTTGCTCGTTCCGACAAACCACCAATGGAAGAGGCCTACATCTTGTTGCTTCATTATGATGCTCGTCTAAATCGCCAAAACTCAGTTGACACACTTAGCTCCCTTCAAGCCAATATAGCCCATTTTTCTTCTCCCCAACCCAAGTCTTAGCCGCTAGGTGGTTCGCCTGTCTATCCGCTACAAAGCCCTCGCACCTCTTACCGTCCTCCTCACCAACATAAACCTTCCCAACCCTGGTCCTCCCCTTCCCCATCCTCCTTTTCTCGCCCATCACTCTCACCCTCAACCCGACCTCATTGCCAAATCTGCCTGAAGATTGGCCATACCGCCAATGTGTGTTACCATCGTCAGAATATGCAATATCACCCTCCTCCATCACCTCTGAAACCTTTCAATGCCTTTTACTCTCACCATACTCCCAGCCACCCTACCATTTTTCCATCAGTGAGTACCCCTATCTCGCCTGATTCGTCGTGGTACATGGACTCTGGCGCCTCTCACCATTTTACACCGGATCTGAATGTCCTTGAAGGCGCTCAACCTCTTTCTGGCAATGATCGGGTCACATTGGGTAATGGTAAGACTGCTATGATCTCTCACATGGGTTCTTCACATTTACCTGCTTACAATTCTGTATTAAAACTGTCCAAAGTTTACCACTCACCCTCTCTGTCCAAAAATCTTCTCAGTGTCTCTCAACTCTGTTATGATAATAACGCTTTTATTGAATTTTATCCCCATTTTTTCTATGTCAAACATCAGGTCAGCAAGCAAATCCTACTCACGGGTCTTCTTGATTGTGGCATTTACAAAGTCTCTCGTCCTCCCACTTCTCCTTCAACTTCGTTTCAACTCCTTCACACCTCAGTCGCCGAGCCAAATCTATGGCACTCACGTTTGGGGCATCCTTCATTTGATGTTACAACTCGTGTTTTATCTTCTTGTAATTTTCCAGTTTCTAAGAGTACCAAACACTCATTTTGTAATGCTTGTCAACAAGCTAAATCTCATAGACAGTCATTTCCTATTTCTGTATCTCGGGCCACTAAGCCTTTTGAATTAATACATAGCGATTTATGGGGTCCTTCCCCCGTGTCTTCTATCACTGGTGTGCGATACTTTATATTATTCATTGATGACTTTTCACGTTTTACTTGGTTATAGCTTTTAACATCTAAAGATGAGGCCGTCAATGCTTTTCATACTTTTCACAAAATGGTTTCTACCCAATTTGAGTGTTCTATTCATCGTGTCCGTACTGATTGGGGGGGGGGGGGGGGTGAATTTCTATCTCTCCACTCTATTTTTGCTAATCTTGGTATACATCATGAACTCTCGTGTCCTCACACTCCCCAACAAGATGGGAGAGTCGAACGTAAGAATCGTCATGTTGTCGAGATGGGGCTTGCTTTGTTAGCCCATGCCTCGGTTCCTCTTGCCTACTGGTCGTATGCATTCACGGTGGCTGTCTACCTTATCAATCGCTTACCCACCAAAGTTCTTGCTCTTCACAGTCCATACTCGGTTCTCTATAACAAACAGCCCCAATATTCTCATCTTCGTGTCTTTGGGTGTGAATGCTTCCCATTTCTTCGCCCGTACAATGCTCATAAACTAGAATTTCACTCCCAATCATGTGTCTTCCTTGGCTATAGCACACATCACAAAGGATACCTTTGTCTTCATCTTTCTTCCGGCCGGTTATATGTCACTCGCCATGTTGTGTTCAATGAACACAACTACCCTTTTGCCTCGGTCTCTCCGCCACCCACCTCCCAACCCTCTCATTCTATCATCACTTCCTTACCATTTATCCCACCACCTCCCCGCCCTCATTCCCTCACTTCCACTCTCATTTCTCCTATTTCTCAACCTTCCTGTCCTTCCTCTCCTCTCCCCGAATCTCTGCCTTCCCTTCCTCACCATACCGTCCCTACTACGAGTTCTCCCTCTCCCTCTTCCCCCACGTCCCCGGTTGTAGGCACTGTGAATAATCCCTATGAGCCTCCTAGCACGTCTCACAACGTGCATCATATGGTCACCCGAGCTAAATCGGGCATCTTCAAACCAAAGCTGTATTCTACTATTCTTGCCTCTATCCCGGTTGAACCATCATGTTTTGCAGAAGCTAATACTTTGCAGGTTTGGCAAGACGCTATGCGCCAAGAAATTACTGCTCTTCACTCACAAGGCACGTGGTCTCTTGTCCCATGCCCTCCTTCTTCTCATACTGTGGGCTGCAAGTGGGTCTACCGTGTTAAATTAAATGCCAATGTGGATCGCTATAAAGTTCGCCTTGTCGCCAAGGGGTTTCACCAAACCCAAGGTCTTGATTTTCATGAGACATTCAGCCTGGTGATTATGCCCAACACCATCAGACTTGTCCTCGGCCTTGCTGTCTCTCGGCAGTGGGATATCAAGCAATTAGATATCCAAAATTCTTTCCTTCATGGAGATCTAGATGAAGTCGTCTACATGAGTCAACCTCAAGGATTTGTTGACTCCCAACATCCCACACATGTGTGTCGCTTACACAAGTCACTGTATGGTCTTCGTCAGTCTCCTCGAGCTTGGTTTTTGAAACTTAGTAATGCTCTGTGTCATTGGGGCTTTGTTGCATCCCGTGCCAATACTTCACTGTTTTATTATTCCATTGGTTCTCTATTAATGATTGTGCTTGTGTATGTTGACGACATTATCGTTACAGGCTCTTGCTCCGCTACTATTACAGCTTTGGTTCAGCATTTGAAAGGTCAGTTTGCAGTCAAGGACCTTGGTGATTTACATTTTTTCTTGGGGATGGAAATCTCTCGGTCATCTACTGGAATGCATATTTTCCAAACTAAGTATTTTCAGGACTTACTAGCCAAGACGGGCATGATGGATTCCAAGCCTCTCTCTACACCGATTGCCCTTGGCTCACTCTCTCTTCATGATGGCACTCTCTTACCCTCCGCTACTGCATATCGAAGCATTGTAGGAGCCTTACAGTATTGTACTCTTACCAGGCCCAATCTCGCGTTTGCCGTAAACAAACTCTGCCAGTTTATGCACTCTCCAACGGACATTCATATGCAGGCCGCTAAGCATGTTCTTCGCTACCTCAAAGGCACTGCTCACCTTGGCTTGTTTCTCCATCCCACTACTGATCATACACTATATGCCTATACGGATGCCGATTGGGCATCTTGCCCGGATGACCGTCGCAGTACTAGTGCTTATTGTATCTTTCTTGGGCACAATCTGATTTCTTGGTCCTCATCCAAGCAGAAAGTGGTGTCTCGTTCAAGTACTGAATCAGAATATCGCGCCATGGCCAATGGTGCTGCTGAAGTTTCTTGGCTACAGTCTCTTCTCTCTGAATTAGGCATGCCTCTTCCTCAGCCTTCGGTGTTATATTGCGACAATGTCAGCACTCTTCACTTAGCTTCTAACCCGGTACTTCATGCTTGCACCAAGCATGTGGAACTTGGCTATCATTTCATTAGAGAACGTGTCCTCCGCAAGGATCTGTTATTGTCTTTCACTCCGTCGTCCGATCAATTGGCAGACCACCTGACCAAGCCTCTTGTCACCACTCGATTCCAGGAGCTGCGAACCAAACTCACTGTGCTTCCGCGCCCAATGAGTTTGCGGGGGGATGTTAAACCAAATGATTAATTAATTAATTATGCATTAGTTGGTTTACCCTTTCTTTTCTGTGTATGTGTGCCACGTATAATGTGGTCCTATAAGCTTCTATATAAAGCTCTGTTCTATTCATTATTCACCAAGGAAATACAACAACTTTTTCCATTCCTTCTTAATTTTTGTCATCTTCTATCTTTGTTTTGGCCTTCTAAATGTTGGGCGACTGGAGTTCGATCATTTGCCAAGGATTCCCTCCACCGTTGTCTTGACTAGGAAGTTCGATATGAAGAAAAATGTTAGTTGATTTCGTTAGCCAAATGGGTTTGTTGAGATTTGTTATGCTCATTGCTTGTATTTGATTTTGAGCTAATTGAAATGATTTTTTTTACTCTTTGATGGATTGATTAGTGAGTGAAATGGGTTTGTGTTTTTGTTTTCATTTTACTATACAGGCTCTTCTCTATTTTGCAGAAATTTGATGTTTCGACTACGTATTTTTTAAATGAAGAAAGAAAATAAAAAGGTATTAAATCCTTCTATATCAGTTGCATATGATATTTTGAAGGTTGTAGAGCATATAAATATATATATATATATACATACACATTTTTTCTAGAAGGATCTATCAACCATTTAGTCTTTCAAAGTCTTAAATAATTTATCTTTTTAGAAATAAAGAAAAAGTATTATTGATCACAATTAATTACAAGTAGCAAAAAGGGCTTACAAAAATAAGATTGGTCTGTTTGATCAATATTTTAATATTTATAAATAAAGAAATCATTATATCAAAATATAAATCTATAGTGTTGCACTTTTTCTTTGCCATTTTCTCCCCAGCTTTGATCATGATAATTGAAGTTTACAATCTTTAACGGTGAATAATATGTTTAATTATTATTCTACGAAACAATTATTTGATTTGATATAATATATATTTGAGTTGCATTTTATGGGCTAGTATGTATTTAGCATAAATAATTTACACGACCTATGTCGAACAAGGTGCATCACTAGGGCACCAAGCTTACATCCTAAGCCAAGTGAGTGTGTACAATACTTCAATATGGTCTTGCCATCATGACCTACATTTCGCATGATTATAGTCTAACACAACCCATGTCGATCAAACACAAACAATTCCAATACAAAAAAGTATAGCAAATATCATCATGCAAGAAGGGGTACTCAACCCTAAACAATTTCAGATGTGCGGTCATAATTGCATTTAGAC
Source organism: Humulus lupulus (assembly GCF_963169125.1). Classification (NCBI taxonomy): domain Eukaryota; kingdom Viridiplantae; phylum Streptophyta; class Magnoliopsida; order Rosales; family Cannabaceae; genus Humulus; species Humulus lupulus. Next base: position 150,651,454 of record NC_084799.1, read on the forward strand.
ATAATAGGGTCGATGCCCTACTCTATGTGCATATGCCTATTTTCTTACCTCGATTCCAACGATAGAAACAAGATGACCTCGAGTGCGATCCTCTTTTGAGCCTCTCAGAAACCTTAGTCACAACAATTATTGTACGCTAATTAGAAACCAAATCTAACTACATACTCGGGAACCAAATTCCAACTTTTAGGACCTCTTGTAATGCCCTACTACCTTAGAGTCGTTACTAAGTGAGTTTAAAAATGTGCAATCACTCGCTAATCGAGGCTTTTAAAGCAAAAGTGCAATTAAGTCATAAACAGAGTAGAAATCTTAGAAATAACTCTATTTCATTGAAAATCTTAAAAGTTTAACACTTGGGATCCCAAAATACTGTTTAGAAATATTTACAACATATAAGTATAACCAAGACGGCTTAGCGACAAAATCTAGGTTTTATTACAATCATCTCCCAAAAATCCATTGGCTGTGGCAGTCAGGCAGGCCAAACATGTACACGTCGCCTCATGCTTGCTACACTCATGGTTGGTTGGCTTTCTCCTTGCCCTTACCTGCACCACAGAGCACCTGTGAGCCGAAGCCCAGCAAGAAAACCCGCAAATAGATAACATATGCAAAACCAACACATATCATATAAACAGGCCATCAATAGGCTAAACACATACGGCCAAGCCGTCCCAGGCGCTTTACCGGGCCCTGGTTTTGCGGTCCATACCGTGAGGATATCCCAGGTATCCTTTAGGGTCTCGCCTTGGCAACTCGCACTCTACGTGCTCAACGCTGCTCCCGGCCCTTTGCCGTTCCCGGCCCCTGCCGACCTCGGCCTGAGCCGTTCCCGGCCCCTGCCGACCTCGGCCTGAGCCGTTCCCGGCTCTTGCCGAACATTTACACAATAGCATTCATAGCATGGTAAACAAATACTGAATACTAACAAATTCAATCAAAGGGATACGCCCCGCAATACAGACATATTGGGCTTAGCCCTGCATACAAGCTCTATGGGAACAGGGATTTTCTTACTTGCGTCCCGAGCTCTCCGAGCACCGATATCCCGAGCACAGTCCTCTAACTTGAGCCTCGCCGAAACCCTAGTCACAACACATAAACAATATCCATCCATTAAGTTCTAATCCACTAAATAACTTTGAGCCATAACTCTAGTCACCGGGACCTTGAATTCTATCAATCCGGGTGACAAAATCCATCCCGAGCCTTAACCTTTGAGTTCCCAAGCCTAAACACACTTAAAGACACAAACTGGCACTAAGAGTCGCGACCCTACCCACAAGCTCAGCACTTCACTGAAGCACACACGGGTCGCGGCGTGCATCCAACTCCTTGGCCTCCCATGGCCGTGCGCACACATGGGCCGCGACATGCCCCTCCTAGGGCCACGGCCCCCACCTCCAAACCCAGAAATCTTCATCTCTTCATGCATTTTCTTCAGACCAACTCACCCAAAATCACCTCAACCCAGCAATTTAACCTAGAAATTAAGCTTAAGTCCCTTAACCACACCATCTAAACTTTGCTACAAGTTCACACAGCCATGAAACTCATCTCACAATCAAACTTAACATCATAATCCCAATTCACATGCAACTCATGGCTTAAACTACAAGTAACTCAAGAAATTTGAAGGTTAAACTCCTTACCTCAGCTGATAATTCCTGGCCTTCTTTGCTCCCCCACCTTCAAAGCTCTCTCACACAAGCCTCAAGCCTTGGATTTCTGCTGAAAATCTCCCAATCTCACACACCACGGTCCAAAGTAATAAACCGACTTTGAGAGGATTAAGCTAAAAACTGATCCTTTCCTTTGGTTCCAGCAGTTTCTTTTACTTAACTATATCTAACTTTATTCTCACAAAATGATCAAGCTGTCCCTTAAGCTTAGCCTCTATCCTTAATTGACCCAAGGGCAATTTAGTCATTTACCTAATCCCGCTAAGTCCTCGAGGTCCAAAATATTAATTTCCCCAATATTCTTTCCTATACACTCTAACCTCAAATATATCTCTGAATATTTACTTCCATACCCCGATAACCCAATAATACATCTAACACCCAAAATACCCCTCGACTCGCCCTGAGTCGGGTTCTCAACCCCATTGTGACTTTCGGGCTAACCGCTCCCCAGGACTGTCTCGGATCGTGCTACACAGAAATATATCACATGCATATCATATTTATCACATTTATGCCCTCAACAGGCTAACATCACAAACATACCCCTAATATCCAAACGGGGCCCACATGCACATTTAACTCAACTAAACATGCATCTCTATCACATACTCGCATAAATTCACATATTAACACATTAAATCATTTATTGCCCTCCAGGCATGCTAATCAAGGCCCAAAGCTCTATTAACAAATTTGGGTCGTTACACCTCTAAACCTTGCTAACATGCTAGGAGGGGAATCGTCCCCCGAACCCCCAAATGGGTTCCCAAGACAGCCCTTAAAAGTCCCATTTGAAAGTATTAAAAGTCAACAAAATGGTGTTTCGGGGCACCTAGCGTGGTCGTGCTAGTGGCTTGGAAACCCTATCGCGAACCGAGATTTTTCATATTTCCCCTGCGTTTTTAGACTTCCAAACTTCAAAAATTAACCTGAAGATTCGATTCTCAACTGAATTATAAGCACAATACAGCCCCAAAACAAAATACAACAACTATCATTTATCACTTAGGCACCATTTAACACCCAATCTCAAGTTTTAGCCAAAATTGCAAGTTTAAGGTAACTAAAACTCCATTTCCCCCCAAATTCTGAAATCAACTCAGTTATTGGATTTCAATCTAAATTCAAGTTACAAAAATAGTATTAAGCTTGTTTCTAACATCAATATACCCATCCCAATAGCCTAGCATCACCAATTTTCGAATTTGGCATATGCTAATTCATTTCCTTGAAGCTTAACTCCCTTCTATAATCCTCAAAAAATCAAAGGACTTGGTGCTTGGATAGGCTTGAAGAAGAACTAGAGGAAGATATGTTGAGGAAGAGAGCCTAACATGTGAATGAAGTGTAGCATCAACACTTGGCCTCTTTGCTCTAATTACAAGGTCAAATGACCATTTTTCCCTTCCCTTTGCTAAATCTTATAATTAACCTCAAGGGCATTTTGGTCATTTTGCTTAAAATTTCTAATTACACCCGTAAACTAATTATCACACTAATCTCCAAATTATCAAGAAATATCCATTAACCATAAATATCCTATCCATTAATTTTATTTTACCAATATCCTCAAAACGTGGAAATTCCCAAAATACCCCCTAGGCTCAACCCAAGCCGGGTAATTTTCCTGTTGTGACTTTTCCGCTAAAACTGCCTGAAAGGATCAAATCTTGATGAAAAAACACACACCCACATAATAATGTGGTCACAATGCACATAAAATTTACAAGTATACCCTCAACGGATCAAGATTACAAAAATTATTTTTTTATTATTATCAAAAGCGGGTCTTTAAACACATTTAATACACACAATCAAGCATATCCAATTATATAATTATATAATAATATAATTCACAATAATCTCACTCATGCCCTCCTGACATGTTATTTAAAGTATTAAACCTCATTAGGAATTTGGGACGCTACAAGGGCGATACGAATTGAATGGTGACCTTTGGAGCTTAAAGCGAGCCTCTGATCACCTGAAACTACCTCTGGCTGAGATTCCACATCAGAGATTTGGCGGCATACGGTGTCGCCACCACTCAATGGTGGTGGTATGGGAAACAAGCTACTGGGTTTCAAAGCCCAAGTCATGCAGAGCGTTGTGATGGTGGTGGTTTAGCTCGAAACAACCTAGAAATGTCCAGATTTACACTTGAAAGTTTGGAATCACCATGGATTCTGGTAAACACAAAATTCTGATTCCGGCGACCATTGAGCCCAATCCTTTAGTAGAGTTTGAAGCCCATGATGAGAGGAATATGGTGGTGGTGGTCGCTCAACCAATGGAGGACTTTTATTAAGCACAATACTTCTGCAAAAAAGAACACTATTAATGTAGAGTAAATAATTCTTACTTTCCATAGAAAAATTACTATTAATGGGTGTTGACGCATTTTTTGCCAACTGTGGATTAAGGAATCCAAAAATAGGGATATTAGGCTTTTCTTAAACCGTAATTAGACAAATAAAAAGTATCAAGAACATTGACACACTTTTTACGTGGTTTAGTGGTTAAAATTCACCTAGTCCATGAGTCATTCTTATTAATCTGTTTTGTTGTCACCGTGAGATTGTTTGTCACAATTTCACCAGAGTTTCGATATACAAGATGTCGATCCCCTTTTTCTGTCCATTCTCCCATGTATTTATAGGGAATTCTTCCTGGACAGTTTTGGGTAACCGTGCATAAATATGGTAACTTACATTTTTGGGTAACATCTTATTTACATAAATACATTAATGCCATTTGAATTTGTGCCCCCAATATCGGGTAATAAATACAGAATAATATATGAATATTAATGAGCGTATAAGGAATCTCCGAGTCTTTTAGGATCCTTCACTGTGCGTGTAGCGTCCCAAATTTGCTAATAGGGATTAGAGCCTTGATTAGCGTGCCTGTAGGGCAATAATTTATTTATTATGTTAATATGTGAATTTGATGAGTATGTGAGTATGGGCCCCATTTGGTTGTTAGGGGCATATTTGTAATTTTGGCCCGCTGAGAGCCATAAATGCAATATTTGTGTATATTGCGATTGACACCACGTGTGAGTGGTGATATATTTGTGATGCACAATCCGAGAGTGTCCTAGGGAGAAAATTAGCTAGAAAGTCACAACAGGGTCAGATACCCGACATGGGAGGAGCGTAGGGGTATTTTGGGAATGCAATATGAATTTGGGATTTATTGAGTAACAGGTAGTAATTTAGTAATGATTTGGATATGCTGGGATTAGCGGGGATTTGTAGGAGTACTCGAGGACTTAGCAGGATATGGCTTATGATGAAATTGCCCTTTGTGGCACTTGAGGATTTAGATATATACTTAAGGGGTAATTTGGGCTTTTGGCTAAGGGATATACATGGGTTTTCAGATGCTGAGTTTTTAGAGACTTAGAGGAAAGGAAAAGAAACAAAAGCAAGAAAATTCTCAACTCTCTCTCTCTCTCTCATACTCGTCACTCTCTTTCCCTCTCCTTGGTGACTAAGAGCTTGAAGAACTTTGAGGATTTTAGACTAAGAACTGAAGAATTTTACTTGCTATGCCTGGGGAAATCAGCTCAAGGGTGTGTTTAACACAGAAATTCAGCTTGGGAGTCAGAGGATTTAAGCTTGGAACTAGACTTGAAAGTAGCTCAGAGTCGAATTCCTACTCAAGGTTTTCAGCAAGGCTCGGGTTAGAGGATTGTGCTCGGGATTTCGGTGCTCAAGAAGCTCAAGACTCATGTAAGAAAACTGTTGTACCCGTAGAGCAGGGTGTGGCCCTATAGTTTGTGTTGCAGGGCACAACCCTATGTGATTGAATTGTAAGGAGTAGCCTTATTATTTATGTTATGTATTTGTTTAAGTATTTCTTGATTATATGCTACGTGTTGCATACTTGTGAATGAACGATAAAGTTCGGGAACGGCGAAGGCCGAGAATGGCAGGAAGCCGGGTACGGAAAGGGGCCGGGAACGGCGTTAAGCACGTGGAGTGCAAGGCCGAGTACGGCAAGGGCCGGGAGTGGCGTTGAGCACGCGAAGTGCAAACTTCTAGGGTGAGACCCTTCACGGATGCATGAGTCATCCTTACGGTGTAGACCGCAAACCCAGGGCCTGGTAAAGCGCCTGGGACGGCATGGCCGCTATATGTTTAGCCTGTTGGTGGCTTTGTTGTATGCTGATTGATAGATATGCATATGTTGATTATTTGTGTTGAGCTTTCTTGCTGGGCTTCGGGTCACGAGTGCTCTATGGTGCATGTAAGGGCAAGGGAAAGGTCGACCAACCATGAGTACGGAGAGCGTGAAGCGACGTGTACATGTTCGGCCTACCTGGCTGCCACGGCCAGGGTTATTTTGGGAAAAATGCTATGTATAGACTTGAATTTGTCGCCTAGTCAGCCTTAAATGTATTTCGAGATGTAAAGTATTTTCTAAACAATATTTTGGGATCCCAAATGTATAACGCTTTATAATATCAATGAATGACTACATTTTCAAATTAAATGGCTTTTATTACAAATTATCTGCACTTTTAACCTAAAATCGAGTTAATTGCACATTTTAAAATCACTTAGTAATGACTCTAAGGAAGTAGGGCGTTACAACTTGGTATCAGAGCGAGCCAAAGTTTATGGTTCCTGGAGATCGACCGAACATGTACGCTCGCTGCTAGTGGCAAGCTCGACTCAGGGTTGGTTGGTAATGACAAAATTATATGATTGATTATGTGCTTAAGTGCCATGTTTGCATGATTATTTTATATAGAGCATGATGAGTGTGTTAACATATGCATGATGCTAGGGCATGGCCCCCTTGAGTGTTGTATGTTATTTGTATTTTGTGGACTGTTGTTTATGGTTGGTTGACGTGAATTGGGAGGTGGTTTTGGATGTTGTTATCTTGCCTGATAAGCGACTTCATTGGTTGTAGGCATATTGTTGAAATGCCTCGGCGATCAGTTAGACTCCGCGGTAGTAGTGCCGATGATGACAACTAGGTCAGGGACCCTCCACTTGTTCCACAGAATTGGCAACAGTTATTTGCCGAGATGGAAGCTAGACTTCATCGAACAGAGGAAGAGCTTCGATAGTTGAGGCAACAGGCCCCTCCTCAGGACGTTGGGTTGCAGATTCCTCAGGCTGTGGCACCAGTGCCAGTGCAACCTATTATGGAGAATAGGTGGGAACCTTTGTATGAGAGGTTCAGGAAGCAGCATCCTCCCACCTTCGAGGGTGGACTAGACTCACTGCGGGCAGAGCAGTGGATAACATGATTTCTTCCATTCTGGACTTCATGAGGGTGGAAGGGAACGAGAGGGTAGCTTATGCCAGCTACATGTTTAGAGAGGATGCCCGCATCTGGTGGGATGTGGTAACTTAGAGAAGGAACGTTGCAGCTATGACCTGGGAAGAGTTCAGAAACATTTTCAATGAGAAGTATTACAGTGTCGCAGTTCGAGTTGCAAAGGTTGATGAGTTTACCAACCTGACTGGTTGTATGCCTTGAGATTTGACCGGTTGGCGAAGTTTGCACTGGATTTGGTGCCGACTGATGCGACATGAAGGGACAGGTTTGTGCAGGGATTGAATGTTATGATCGCCCGTGGTGTTAAGATAACCTTGGATATGGGGAATGTTGGTTTTTATAGATCAAATCAGAGATTATACACAGTGGAACAACAATCAAAATTGTTAATTTTTAACCCCACAAGATTTCGAGATCTACTTCTTCACATACATATATATATATTGAATCAAATAGATGAATAGAAAATTACCTCAAGTCCTTCCTTGCTGCTATCTTTTTGTACGACAAAAATCCTTGAGATCTCACACTAGGATCTTCCAAAATGTTCTCAACACACAAAGAACGAGTGTGGGCTCATTATACAAAACAATAGGCAAGATCTATTTATCAGATGTTCTCAACACATGAGAACTGATAAAGTTTGAACATAAATTTGTGAAGAACAGTGACCTATGCTTGTAGCACTGTTCTCTTTCTCTCAGGGAGATTTCACGATATATTTTCTATCACTGAAAAAGTATCGCTCTAAAATACTGATCTCCTATATTTAATATGTCCAATATATTAAAAATAAATAATATTAGTTATTTTAAACAATTTAAAAATAACTAATCAGTTATCAGATTTTTGTTTAAATAATAATATTTTAATCATATTAAAATATCTCATTATTTATTTAATATTTAAATAACTAAAATTGGTGAACCAAGATTCTTCTAGAACCTTCTTGTGCGTGTAGCACAGTAAGCCCACCTCATGCCAGGGAGGACATGTGATTTTCCCAATTTTCATCATTCTTTAAATACGAAAAAATCCCAAAAATAAATTAATTATATTTTTGTTAAATCAAATAATTAATTAATTAATTACACATAATTATACAATAATTATATTTAATGCATATAAAAATATTTTACTTATCAAATAAGTCCTTTTGCCCATTTTTGTATTTATCTTTGTCAGTGTTTGTTTGAGCCATTTCGGGGACCATGGACCTATAACATTAAGCTCCAATAAATTAAAACTAAATAATTAAACTCTTTAATCATAATAGTTAATTTATTAATTCTGATATTTCTCCACTATAAATTCAGAATTGAACTCTTTATGTTATAGATATACTTTTACAGAAATCTTATTTTAAGTTGTCCATTGATATAACCATCTTACAATAGTTCAACCCTCTAATTAATTAGTTCATAAATTAAAATGGAAGAATTACCATTTTACCTTTCTAATTTACTTCTTATTCCTTAAGTGCCATTAATTCGCTAGTGAACAATTAATCTATAATCTAATTATAGATTTGAGCTCAAAATCATTCAGTTCCAGAATTAATTCTTAAGGGAACCAATATACGATCCGTTAGAAAAGATTAGATTCCGTATTGTTGATACATGTTCCCAGCCATCCATGATGTTAAATCTCCAAAACAAAAGTCATTAGCCTCATTCTATGAAGAGACCTTAACGAATGAATCAAAAGATTTAATAAACATGAACAGGAGTTCATGAACACTCAAGATTTAGGTTGATCTATAAATGATCATCAGTTATGATATGAATTACAAATCTTTATTATTAATTGGTTTTTGGATAAAGACTTTTATTCATATCGGTCCATGTCATATATAATCATATGATATAAAGCACCTTTACCGAGATGTCTTACCACATCAATAACCCGAATCTAGATTATTTGTATCAATATGATACTCAGCAAACCGTACTTACAACCCCAATTAAAGAATTCCATAACTTCAATTTGTTGTTGACTATTTTTATTCATTCATGTGATCTTAATTCTCTCGTACTAATACACGATCACATCCTCAATAATGAATATGGAATTTTTCTGATATTTACAAAAATTATTCAAACAATAATTTAATAATCTAAATATAACAATAATAGACCATTGTATTTATTTATTCATTGAAATAATAAATGTATTTTACATGCTTTTAGGACATACTCCTAACAATCTCCCACATGTACTTAAAGCAAGTAAGGAATTTATCTCAATCCCATATTATGTACATGACCCTCGAATTGCTTTGCAGGAAGCGTCTTCATAAACGGGTTTGCCAGGTTGTGTTCTGATGCTATTTTCAGAATGGACACATCTCCTCTATGTACGATTTCTCTGACTAAGTGGTATTTGCACTCTATAAGCTTTCCCCTCTTGTGGCTTCTTGGTTCTTTAGAATTGGCCACTGCTCCACTGTTGTCACAGTAAAGAACAAGTGGTTTCTCCACTTCTGGAACCACTTCCAGATCCGTGTAGAACTTTTTCAGCCAAACTGCTTCTTTAGCTGCTTCACAAATGGCTATATACTCGGCTTCCATGGTGGAGTCTGCAATGCTGGTTTGTTTAATGCTTCTCCAGACAACTGCTCCACCACCAAGAGTGAAAACTGACCCAGAAGTAGATTTTCTACTATCTTTGTCTGATTGAAAATCTGAGTCAGTGTATCCAGTAAGTTCAAGGTCACTACCCGAATATACTAGCATATAGTTCCTCGTTCTCCTAAGATACTTGAGAATATGTTTCACCGCAATCCAGTGTTCCAAACCTAGATTTGATTGATAACGACTGACAATTCATATTGTATAACATATGTCAAGTCTAGTACATAATGTTGCATACATTAGGTGTTAGGAGTATGTCCTAAAAGCATGTAAAAGACATTTGTTATTTCTATGAATAAATAAATACAATGGTTTATTTTTATTGTTATATTTGGATTATTAAATTATTGTAACGACCCAAATTTACTAATAAGGCTTAAGGGCCTTGATTAGCGTGCCGGGAGGGCATAATTAGAATATATGTGATTTAATGATTCAAAAGCATGTTGTATGTCTATTTGAATATTTGAGATGCATGACTATGTGTATTAGTATGCATGTAGGCCCTGATTAGGTTAGAAATGGCATAATTGTAATTTTGGCCCGTTGAGGGCATAACTGTATATATATGTGATAATTGTTGAGACCACATTATTATGTGGATATCTTTGTGATCTGTTATTTGAGACGATCCTAGTGAGCAGGTTAGCGGAAAAGTCACGGCGGGGATTTAAACCCGGCTCGGGGTGAGCCTGGGGGTATAAATGGGAATTTAGAGAATATATTGGGGTCTATCTTGATATTGAGGAATATAATTGGCGATTAATTAGGTATCGGGAAGTAAGCGAAAAAATATTAGAGACACTTGAGGAATTAGCGGGAATTGGGTAAAATGACCAAAATGCCCCTAGGTGGATTAAAGGATTTAGAATTAAAGGGAAGGGTATTGTGGTCATTTGGCATATAAAGATAGGCATAACTGAGGCTTTATGCTTAGTGGAGTTTGTAGAATGAAGTAGAAGTCTGAAGAAAGAAAGGAAAGGAAAGGAAAGAAAGAAAAGAAGGGAAAGAAAAGGGAAAGAAGAGTAGGCCATTTTGTCAAGGTTGGTTTAGGTTTTTCTTCATCAGTTCTTGAGGTATTTTGAAGCAGAAACTCAGGGGAAGCTAGAGTAAAGCTTGAGGCTAGAGTCCTTGGTCTGGCTTGAAGAATTGGCAAGGGTCTAGCAAGATCAAACCATTTAGTTGAGGTAAGACTTTGAAGTTTCTTTAGTTTCTGGTTTTGGTATTGAACTAAGGTGTCTAAGCTGAATTTGAGGGGAACACTAGGGAATTCAAACCAAGGATTGAGGAGGAGTAAGCCAAGGAGGTGTAGAGGCTGACTTAAGGTCGAATCCCCATTGAAGGTATGAAATTCTAAGCTCTAAATTCTGAAGTTTTGATTGTTGTGCTGAAGTTTCTTAGTTTGAGTTTCAACCATGGTGAATTTTGAGATTAAGGATGCATGTGATTGGGTTTTGGGTATTTGGGATGCTTGGGGTGAGTGGAGCATGTTGACAAGCTTGTTTTTAGGTTTGGTTGAAAATTGGAAAAGTTTTGGTAAGGCTTGGCTCGGGGAAATCGCAGGAAGGAAAATGCAGTGTTGCTGGTTCTATGACTAGCGCTATAGCACTAGCCTTTGGGCGCTGTAGCGCTAGGCTAGGTTGTCTGGGGGTTTTTGGGTTCTGCTTGTAGTGCTGTAGCGCCCTCCAAAGAGCGCTGTAGCGCTACCCTGCTTCCTGAAGAGGGTTTTTGAGTTATTTTCAAGGGTTTTTGCCCGGGGGTTCGGGGTTCGATTCCACCCCCCGTTTGGTGGAATTAGAGGTTCCCGAGGGCTCGGGATTGGTCCTGAGGTTAGGTTTTGGACATGAGGGTTGGTGATGACTCTGATCTATGGTTGTGACTAGGTGTGCGCTAGGTCTCAAGAGGGATCGTGCTCGAGGATCAAGTGAACGAAGCTAGCGAATTCAAAGGTAAGAAAACTACACTCGGTTATTTGTTTGTGATGGGACTAAGTGATCCCGATATATGTATAATGACAATGATGGTATTATGCCATGGGACATGTGATAAACGACCTAAGGGTGCCGTACACAATATTTGTGCACAGGGCGCGGCTTGGCCACTGGTAGCCAAGGACAGCTTAATATTCACTGAGCTCGGTTTAAGCAGGCTGGAGTCAGTGGGATAAACAGAGGGTGCGGCCTAAGGGCTCTAACCCTAGTTATCATTTGTGATTAATTATTGATGTGAATTGACATGTTTGGTATACTTGATTATCATGGATGTTTGGTCTAATGAAAATATGTTTATGTGATATGAGATATTGAATTGTCTGATGATTGTTTATGCTTTGCTATTGTGTTTTCTTGCTGGGCCTTGGCTCACGGGTGCTACGTGGTGCAGGTAAAGGCAAAGGCAAGTTGTTCCAGTCCTGAGATGGAGAGCTGCGGGGTTGAATGTACATAGTCAGCTGTTCGTCTGCCATGGCCGAGGAGTGGATCAGGACAAGGAATGCCTATCAGTTTGTTTTGCCTTAGAGTGGCTAATTACTATATTTAAGTCTTGGATCTTTGTAAATGGTTTTAATCTTATTATTTTTGGGATCCCGTGTAAACAAACAATGTTTATTTATAAGAAATGCAGCTTTTGAGACCAAAATCTTTTAACCCTAGTTCCATTATAGTTTCGGTAACACGTTTTTAATTAAATGACTTGATTAGCAAGTCTGGCACTTTTATAAACACACAGTGTAACAGTCTTGGCTATCCAGGGCGTTACAATTATTGTTTGAATAATTTTGTAAATATCAGAAAAATTCCATATTCATTATTGAGGATGTGATCTTGTTTTAGTCTAAGAGAATTAAGATCACATGAATGAATAAAAATAGTCAACAACAAAAAATTAAAGTTGAGGAATTCTTTAATTGGGGTTGTAAGTATGATTTGCTAAGTATCATGATGGTACAAATAATCGAGATTCAGATTATTGATGTGGTAAGACATCTCGGTAAACGTGCTTTATATAATATGATTATATATGACATGGAACGATATGAATAAAAGTCTTTATCCAAAAACCATTTAACAATAAAGACTTGTAATTCATATTATAACTGATGATCATTTATAGATCAACCTAACTCCTGAATGTTCATGAACTCCTGTTCATATTTATTAAATCTTTTGATTCATTCATTAAGGTCTCTTTATAGAATGAGGCTAATGACTTTTGTTTTGGAGATTTAATATCATGGATGGTTGGGAACATGTATCAATAATACGGAATCTAATCTTTCCTAACGGATCGTATATTAGTTCCCTTAAGGGTTAATTCTGGAACTGAATGATTTTGAGCTCAAATCTATAATTGGATTAACCCCACAAGTTAATACGCAGCAGAAAGGTGGTGGGTTTAACCCCATGATAATCTTGATTTTTGTTGTTGGAAATGTGCCCTGAAAGCATATGTAGTAGACATTGTGTTATGAAAGAAATAAATAAATTGAATTTATTATGCATATATTTTACGGACTATATTACTCAGTGATAATATTATGTAAATATCAGGAAAATTCCTAAGTTCATATATGTGATCTCAAACACGTATTGGTACGGGAGGATTGTGTTTGAGATAAATGAACTTGAATAGTTTGCAGTAAAATAAAGTTATGGAATCTTTAGATTAATTACTGCAAGTACGGTCGACAAGTATTATGAAAACATGTGATCTAGATCCGGATCACTAGTGTGGTGGGACACTTTAGTGGAGGTGCTTTATATATTAGAGAATATATAGAACTGGACCAGATATGTTTATTAATACTTAGTTAAATACCGTTTCGAAGTATTAATTAAATATATCAACTGATGATCATATACAAATAGATCTTAATCCTGAAGTTACTATGAACTCCTGTTTATGTTATATGAGTTCTTTGATTCACTTGTTAGGGTCTGCCAGAATGATCAGGCTAGAAACTTTTGTTTTGGGAACTCATTAATGTAGATGGCTGGGGACATAGTATATAGATATGGAATCTATGCCTTCTCGCAAGAGATTGAATGATGGTTCTCTTAAGGGTTGACTTTTGGGATTGAAAGGTTATTGAGCTCAAATTCATAATTTAGTTATGAATTAACCTTCACTAGTAAAGTCAATGGTACTTAAGGAAACAAGAGATAATTAAAAGGGTAAAACTGTAATTTTATTCCCGATTAATTATGAACCATTATTAGAGGGTCAAGTTGTATGCAATGATTACATCAATGGACACTTTATAATTATAAAGTACTCAGTAAATGAAATGTCTATAATTATAAGAGTGCAGTCTCATATTTATAGTAGAATAATCACTAGATTAATAAATTAATATTATTTAATTAAAGAGTATAATTAATAATCTCAAATTTATTGGAGCTTGAAATTATAGGTCCATAGGTCCCCATAGCGGCTCTATCAACACTATTCAAGGTAAGAGTTGATATGAAGGGAAAAATAGTTTAAAGACATATTTGAGAAGAAATTTGTTCTTTAGGCCAAATATGCTTATATGATAATAGTGATTAATTAATTAATTACAAATTAGTTGTAGTTAACAAAATTAATTAATATTTAATTATTGTATAATTTTCGAAATTATATTAATTTCGAAATTTAATTAAATAAATAATTAATTATAATTTTCAAAATTATAATAAATTAAATATTTATTTTAAAAAATATTGGATTTAATTAATTGGTAGAACTTATTAAATATCTTTATTTGAGTGAGAGATAATAATATGATAAGTTCAAATTGGATTTGAATTTAAAAGATTAATATTTATTCAAATAATTAATTATATTTGATAATTAGTTAAAAATATAATTAATTTAAATTTGAATTAGTTATCAGGTTGTTAGATCTTATCTGACAAAGTAGTTTGAATAAATCATTAAATAAAAATTGAAAAAACCAACATCCCTAAAGATAGGGATGCTACACGTGCACACAGGCGTGTAGGGCTATCTTTCAGGGATAGAATTTTCATTTTGTATTTAATTAATTAATTAATGGATAATTCAAAAATCGGTTTTTGGATTTTTTCATTAATAGAATAATTAATTAATTAATTAAAAAGTAAATTGTAAGTTGGTTACATATTTATTTTTTAAAATTTGAATATTTTTTTTTAAGTATGACTAATCAGAAAATATTCAGACATCTGAGACAACTCAGTCTATTCGCTCTGTGAAAAAAAATAGAACAATAGTTTTCTCTCCCTGAAAAATAAAGAACCAATTCTCAGGCCTATTCTCTTGATCTCATGTGTTGAGTACATCAAGTAGAATCACAAATAAACTATCATTCATTATCTAAGTGCCCACACACTTCTTGAGGTGTAGAGAACGCTTTGGAAGATCTTGGTGTGAGTACGTGGGAGCGACTTGGATAGGAAGATCGTTCTAAATACGAAAAGATAACAAGGACACTTGATAGGCTTCAAGAGGTATGATTTTTATCCTTAACTTGCTTATGATTAATGTATGTATATTAATGGATCCACATATTTAAAGGTAGTTTAAATATGTTACAAAATTTTTGTTGTACACTGGGCCAACCCCACCACCTTTCCGCTGCGTATTAGGAAACTCGTTCCTAACAATTGGTACTAGAGCGGTCATTAATCTATGCATACATTAATTACTGTGTGGGCATAATATGGATTCTTATGTTATTGTAATATATGTGAATGGATGGATGTATGTATGATTATAGTTTATTCTTAAGGGTCGTTAATTATATGGTGTTTTGAGTTTAGGAAATATTCTTAAAATTCTAGATGAAAAATGTAACCCATTTTGGGGAATAGGAATTTTTTGTAATTTTAATTTTCTGCGTTAAAATTATTTGAAAAATTCTGTAAGGCCTGATCCCTGGGTTCCGAGCCCCGAAGCCCGAGCCTCACCCAGCCGCATGCGCGCTCAGCCCCCACATGCTGCTTGCCCAGGCGCCCCGCGCACCTCACCTAGCCGAGCACTAGCGCGTCCCTGAGCCTGCGTTTTCCGCGCGTGCCAGCGCGCCCCTGCGTGCCGCACCCAACAGCCACCGTGCGCCCCAGCCGTGCCCCATGCCGAGCCACCATATGCAGCCGCCCCTAGTGTTTTAAACCCTAGGGCTTGCATCCAAAAATTATCAATTTAAATTATGGGCTTAATTAAGTTAGCACATAATTAAAATTGTTTTATTTTGAATTAATTGTATGAGCCCAAATTCAAATCTGGGCCTAATAACTTATCGGGCATAGTAGCCCAAGTTAATTATTCTTAAAATTTGTTTAAGATAATTAAAAGTTATTTTAATTCAAAATTAAATGGATAAGTGGCTTAATGGATCAAGACTACTTGTGAATACCCAAAGTTAAAGATAGAGATCTCTTTAGGTCTTATTTAGTTTCTTACATTTTTGTGTATAATTTTGCAAGTGTTGTAATTTTTTCTAGAAATACCCAAGACACCCTGCTCGCATTTATTTATTTATTTAGTATTTATTTATTTAAATGTTTGAATGTGATTAAATTGTTTAATACTTTATCATGCATTTTTTGACATGCCATACATATAACCCACACAGTATTTAAAATTGTGCATGCATCTCATATGAGTAGAAACATGCCTTAGGATTGTCCTATGTGATTATATGCTGGTCCATATAATAATAAAATCTAGTTTTTAACTAGTTCAAGAGCGGAAATAGATTTTAAAAGTTGTTTAATTTCTAGTATTTAATAAAACTATTTTATTAAATTATAAATGATATTCTTAGTAATTATAACAAAATAAAATTGAACTAATTAGGGCATAGTTTTATAATTTTCATTTTGCTTAATTTGATTAGTAATTATTAGAATATCATTTGGTAAAAATAGATCACTTTATTTTTACAACCAATTAAAATGCATAGGATGTTTTGAGAAAACACATATTCTAAAATAGTGAGTGGGAGAGAGAGTTATGACAATAAGTCCCATGGTCTCCATTATTAGTTAGCACCGAGGTAACATGGAGAGGGCCTTGCGGCACCATTGCTTGTGTCCCCCTAAGGAAGGCTTCCAACTGTGTTATTCTCAAGGAAAAATTCTTTTTCAAGAATAGGATTTAATGATGTATTTCAAGTTTGACTAACCCTAAGGCACACTCTTGAGTTAAGTCATTGATCTAAAATAATGGGTTACACTCACAAGGTACTTTAGGTTTTCGAGCGGACTAGTGTATTCTTGACCAAACAAGCAGTTGTTTATAAGTCAAAAGAGAAATATTGATTTAAGTTTTCACTTATAAATTAACTTGTCTCAAAAATTCATTTGGAATTAGTCTGACCTACCCTAAGGCTGGTCCATTAATGTTCAAATTAATTAATCGTGGAATTAGTAATTATTTTTTATGTGTTTTTTTTAATTGTTGCATTCATGCATCATGTTTACTATTCCGAAAATAACTGATATTTATTATATGCATAAATTCATTTTGTTTATTTATTTATTTTCAGCAATTATGTCTAGCTCAAATCCTGTATCTTCTTTACTTGCTAATGAAAAGTTGACTGGTGAAAACTACATGAAATGGAAATCAAACGTGAACATTGTATTAATATGTGAGAAGCCTAAAAAGTCATCCAAAAGCAAAGAGAACAAGAACACTAAAACCTCCAAAAAGAAGACCCCAAAAGGGACTTGCTTTCACTGTGGAGAAGATGGTCACTGGAAGAGAAATTGTCCAAAGTATCTCGCTGACCTCAAAGAGAAAAAGACAGGTAAATTTGATTTACTTGTGTTAGAAACTTGTTTAGTGGAAGATAATTCCTCATCCTGGATAGTAGATTTAGGAGCCACTAACCATGTCTGCTTTTCTCTTCCGATTCTTAGTTCAACGAGGAAGCTTGCTGATGGAGAGGTGACTATGAGGGTAGGCAGTGGTCAGATTGTCTCTGCAGTAGAAGTTGGAAAAACTTGTTTGGAATTTGAGAATAATAAATTTCTTGTTTTAGAAAACGTTTATTATATTCCTGGATTTTCTAGAAACTTAATTTCTGTTTCTATGTTGCATGATTTTTTTTTTAAAATCTCTTTTAATAATAATTCGATTGTTATTTCAAGATCTGGTTTTAAGATATGTTCTGCAAAATCTATCAATGGGCTTTATAAACTGCAAGCTAAAGAGAAATCTGTTAATAATTCTGAATTATTTAAAACAGCTAATCCTAGATCTATTAAACGACAAAAGACTGATTCCGATAGTGATACATATCTGTGGCACTTGAGATTGGGCCATATTGGTCTAGACAGAATAAATAGGCTTGTTAAGGATGGTCCTTTAAGAGAACTATCTATTGGATCTCTCCCTGTTTGTAAATCCTGTCTAGAAGGCAAAGTGACCAAGAGACCTTTCTCAGCTAAAGGTTCAAGAGCCACAAAACCACTTTAGCTAGTACATACGGATGTTTGCGATCCACTTAATGTACAAGCAAGAGGAGGTTATGAATATGTCGTCACTTTTATTGACGATTATTCAAAATATGGTTACCTATACTTAATGTAAAGAAAATATGAAACTTTTGGAAAGTTCAAATAATTTCAAGCAGAAGCTGAAAAGCAATTAGGTAAGTCACTAAAAGCTCTTCGATCTGATCGAGGAGGAGAGTACTTGGATTTTGAATTCAAGGACCATCTGTGTGAGCATGGCATTCAATCCCAACTCACAGCACCTGGAATGCCACAGAAAAATGGTGTTTCGGAAAGACGGAACATAACGTTATTAGATATGGTTAGATCAATGATGAGTTTCTCATCATTACCACTGTCATTCTGGGGCTATGCAATTCAATGTGCTCTATACATATTAAATGTTGTTCCATCTAAGTCTATCCAAAAGACACCCATAGAATTATGGAATGGTTGTAAACCTAGTTTCACCATTTTCGAATTTGGGGGTGTCCTGCACACATGCTTAAAGGAAAGACCGGGAAGTTGGAATCACGCTCTGAAGTGTGCATGTTTGTGGGTTATTCCAAAGAGACCAGAGGTGGAATATTCTATAGTCCAAAAGAAAATAAAACATTTGTATCGACAAATGCAACTTTTCTTGAACATGTCTATGTGAATAACCACAAACCTCGCAATAAGGTTGTTCTGGAGGAGATGGTCTCGAATGAAGTTGCAAAGTCACCAGCAACAACCAATGAAAAACGGCAAGAGGAAACTGCGAGTTCTAGTCAGAATAGTAGTGAACCTCGTAGTAGTGGGAGGGTTAGTAAGCAACCCACACGCTATGACACGAAGTTCAAATGCTTGTGTCTGACACAAACAAAGATGATCCATTGACATTTAAAGATGCAATGAATGATTTTGACAAGGACAAATGGCAAGAAGCCATGAACCAAGAAATGGAATCGATGTATTCCAATTCTGTCTGAGTTCTTGAAGATCCACCTGAGAATATCAAACCCATTGGTTGCAAGTGGATATTCAAGAAGAAAAGAGGAGCAGATGGGAAAGTAGAGACTTTCAAAGCAAGGCTTGTAGCCACAGGTTACACACAGAAAGAAGGGGTTGACTATGAGGAAACCTTTTCTCTTGTAGCCATGCTAAAATCCATTCGTATACTCTTGTCCATAGTTGTTTGCATGGATTATGAGATTTGGCAAATGGATGTCAAAACAACTTTTCTGAATGGCTACCTTGACGAAACCATTTACATGTCTCAACCAGAAGGGTTCGAGTTAAAAGGTCAAGAGCAAAAGGTTTGCAAGCTTCTTAGGTCCATTTATGGACTCAAACAAGCTTCTAGATCTTGGAATCTTAGATTTTATGACACAATTAAAACATTTGGTTATGAACAAAACGTTGATGAACCTTGTGTCTATAAACAAATCAAAGATGGTGTAGTAGTATTCCTCGTTCTTTATGTTGATGATATATTATTGATTGGAAATGACATAACATCATTATCAAAAGTAAAGAATTGGTTAGCTGAACAATTCCAAATGAAAGATTTGGGAGAAGCCAAGTATGTTATGGGCAATAAGATTCTTAGAGATAGACAGAACAAAACTTTGGCATTGTCTCAAGAAACTTATATTGATAAGGTGCTAGAACGCTTTAATATGCAAAACTCCAAAAAGGGTGATATGCCAACCCATTATGGAGTATTCCTTTCCAAGGAGCAGTGTCCTAAAACACCTCAGGAAGAGGAAGACATGAGATAATATCCCTATGCCTCAACAGTAGGCAGTCTAATGTGCGCCATGTTGTGCACAAGACCTGACATTTGTTATGTAGTAGGGATAGTCAGCCGTTATCAATCCAATCCTGGATTGAGTCATTGGACTGCAGTAAAGAATATTCTCAAGTATCTTAGAAATACTAAAGATTATATGCTTGTATATTCAGGTAGAGACCTGAACCCCACTGGTTACACTGATTTTGATTTTCAATCAGACAGAGATAGTCGGAAATCGACTTCTGGATCAGTGTTTACTCTTGGAGGAGGAGCGGTAGTCTGGTGAAGTATTAAACAAATAAGTATTGCAGACTCCACCATGGAAGCTGAGTATATAGTGGCTTGTGAAGCAGCTAAGGAGGTTGTGTGGCTTAAAAAGTTCTATTCTGATCTCGAAGTTGTACCAGATGTGGATAAGCCACTAGTCCTATACTGTGACAACAGTGGAGCAGTGGCCATTTCTAAAGAACCAAGAAGCCACAAGAGGGGAAAGCACATCGAGAGGAAATATCACTTGCTAAGTGAGATAGTTCATCGAGGAGATGTTTGTAAGGAACGCCCTAGACTAGTACTTAATAAAACATTCACATATCATTGGTCCATAAAGAAAACCACTTTTTATAAAGGTCTCAGTGGGGACTTGCTTAAAACAATGCAAGTTGGGCCCATTAGTTTAAAAAGAAAATATGATTTTTTATGCAAAGTTCAAAAGAAACAAAATTAAATAATTAAGTCCCACTGATAATTTAGAAAGTCTCTTAAAACATAACATAATTAAAATGGCGTCCTAAAGTGATCGTTTATTCCGTCCATAGGATACTCCATGCCATACACCCTACGACGATAGAACTCCTCACTTCACCACGCATGCCACAGAGAAATCCTATTTGCTACCTGGAAGGGAAAGTAAGGGGGTGAGCTAAAAGCCCAGTAAGGAAGTACAAACAATAAGCATGTAAGGATTCAACAAATACAAACACATCGTTCATCTTAAACATCATGGCATCATCATATCATAACATTATCATAACATAAACATCATAGCATATCATAACATTATCGTAACATAAACATCATAGCATATCATAACATTATCGTAACATAACATCATAGCATATCATAACATTATCGTAACATAACATCATATCACATTCATACAGCATTCATGATGAACATGGCCCGCTAACTTGTCCATGTCACCCTATGAGGTAAACAAGAGTCTCTGGTCCTTGAATAACCTCGGCGCGTCCGCCCTAGGAGTTACGTCTTTATATCCTTAGTAACTCGGGTTACGTCTTTATATCCTTAGCAACCCATTTGATGTGTCGCGTTCATCATGCTAACATCCATTCATAAACATATCATATTCATACAAGCCACATATCATCACATTATGGCATTCATAATTCATAATAATTCATTCATACAACAGTCTTACCATTCATAGCATAAAATCATAGAATCTATCTAACTTCCTTACCTCAGGTCCGAGCTAAGAAATTTCACAACCTCTCAACGAGCCTATACCATAACCAAAACAACATTTCTTATGTTCATAAAATTACTATTTTTCCCTTTCATACAACTCATGTGTGCATGGGCCATGCACACATAATAAGAGTTACACATAACATGCAATTATTTTTAACTACACATAAGACCATAAAAGAATAATGCTCATTTTACCTATTTTACATGTATGATCTTTCTATAAAACCACATGGTTGAATAATAAACATAATTTTGGACGTAAAAGTGGATTTGCATGTAACATGCATACGTGAGAATATTGCGTAATTGTGTCGTTTTAAAAACGATAATTCTACATATCTTACTTTTATCGTTTTAAAATTAATAGACTTATAACATGCTTTATTTTTCTTAAAATTTCTAGGTTGATTAAATTTTTCAAAACATTATTTCACTTTATAAAATAATTTTATTTAGCTTAAAAAAAATGTGACAATTTCATTTATTATTCTCAAATTACAAAGAAATAACAAAAGCTTGAAATTTAATTAAAATACCTATGATTAATATGTTTCTTTAGAAAAATCAAATTTGATAGGGAAATTTGATAAATCATGCTTACATTAGCTTAATAATTAAAATTTGAACCAAAGTTAACCACCCTATGATACAAATGCTTATCTTTCATTTAATACCAAAAATACCCCTCTCATAACAAAATCCCATACCTTTCCTCTCTAAAATCTTGCAAAAAAGATACACATGGGTAAGTAATTTTCTTTGATTCTTGTTGTTGTTGGTTGTTTTTATGATTTATATTGCTGTTTAGATGTTGGATCTGTAGTTTGTTGGTATTTTTTGCTGTTTTTTGGGTGAAAATCGTGGTCTGTGAAAATCTGCGTTTTTTTGGGTTCCTTGAATTTTTTTCTAAATGTCCGATAGTGTCCGATATAGGCCCGATGCAGGGACGATAGCTGTTGGGTTTCAAGGTTAGTGATGAGGTCCGATGGCCACCCGATGCTTGCCCGATATGTTTTGGTTACCCGATGGTCATTAAGGTTCGATGGCTACCCGATGGTTGCCCGATATTTATTTCATTCTACAAACCCTTTAAGTACGATAATGGATCGATACGAGTCTGATGCATGCCCGATAGTTGTTATTAAGTTAATGCAGACCTATTAGTACGATTGTACACGATGGTACCCGATAAGTGCCCGATGCTTGCCCAATAGTACGATGGTACACGATTTTACCCGATCGTACACGATAGTGATAAAAAAACTTAATAAAAACCGTACCTTTCGGCTTTTCCCCTGCCCATTTCCCGTTCCCTCCCAAATCCCAACTCTTCACTCCCACAAAACCATCGAGCAACATAAGTACTCACACCCGACGCTTCTCTCTCCCTCACCCACCATCACCCGACGCTGCTCTCTCCCTCACCCGACGGTCGGAAAAACCCCCACCGGAGACGTAGAAAAACCAAGCCCCAACCCCCACTGGAGACGAAGAAAAACCAAGCCCCAACCCCCACCGGAGACGAAGAAAAACCAAGCTCCAACCCCTCACCGGAGAAGAAAAACCGACACCCCATTGCGCAAAAATGTCTAGGGTATGTGTTTTTTTTAATCTCTTCTCCATTAAAAAATGTTATAGTATGTATTGTTGAATTTGACTGTGTTAAATCTGACTGTGTGACATCTGATAAACCGTAAAATTTTGAAAAAAATTTCTGGGTTTTTTTAGAGGTACGATAAGGTACGATAGTGGGTCGATATGGGTACGATAGTATTTGTGTTTCTCATAACTTCAGGTTGAAGATGAGTGTACGATAGGGGTACGATAGTGGTTCGATGGTGGTACGATAGGTTGTGTTTTCTGATAACTTGAGGTTGAAGATGGAGGTACGATAGGGTACGATGTTGGGTACGATGTGTGCCCGATAGTGGGAACAAATTGTTGTGTATGTTATAATACGATGGTGTACGATGTGAGGTACGATTGTGCACGATAATGTTATAGTTCCAGTTTTCCATTGGTGTCCGATATGGTGCGATAGATTCCGATAGTTGCTCGATAGTATATTGCAGAATATAAAATTTGATGTTTTTTTTTGTTATTCTATTTAATTGGGTATTTATTTGTTTTATGCAGAACTTAAGACCTCCACAACTGATAGTTCCAGTAGAGGAACATTTTACGGGACGTATCACTTGGCGCGGCAGTTGGTACTTTCCAAAGATTAAAGCAAAATTTATACAGTGTGGTTTATTGGATAGGGTGAAGGAATCCCCTTTCAAACAGTTCTTCATGGCGGAACCATTAAATTTTTCTGGTGCCTTAGTCCATCAATTGTTGTTGCACAAATTCAGAGGGGAGAAGACTGACGAAGTCCAGTTTTATATTGGGAAAAAAAGATGTAGATTTAGCCAATTGGAGTTCGCTTTAGTTACTGGTTTAAATTTTGAGGCCGGACCGTCTGAAGCTGAGATTAAAGCGAAGACCACTTCGGATCGGTTAATTCTTGAGTACTTCAATGGTCATTCCCAAGTGAGCATAGGGCAACTGCGCAGAACTTTTGAGAGTTGTCAAATAGTTGATGATGTGTACAAGATGGGTTTGTGCTTATTAGTTGAGGGTGTTTTGAAAGGTCGTGAGGAGAAGTTGATGGTTTGGACTGACATGCTGAAGATGGTAGACGACGTTGACTTCTTTTTCCAGTACCCGTGGGGGAAGATATCATACCAGAAGTTGTTACAAACTTGTCAAAAAGACTTTGTTGAAATGAAGAAGCATTTACAGAAGAAGATTGAGAAAGGAAAGACTCAAAAGGAGGCCAAGTACTCTATTTATGGGTATGCTGCAGCATTGCAGTATTGGGCTTTTGAGTCCATCATTGAGTTGGGTCAGGATCATGCTGTGAGATTGGGCCAAGGCATACCAAGAATGATCAACTGGCAGAGCAAGGAGAAAGTAGAGATACACAAAGAGCAACTTATTAAGTTGTTTGCCAAAAAGGTGAGCTTTTACTTTACTTTTGAATGTTCTATATTTTTTTCTAGATATGCAATTTTATGGGTACTGCACGATAGGAATACGATAGAGTACGATTTGAGTACGATTATGGGGTTATTTTGTGGTTTTTTGTCAACTGTTTGAAAACTGACTAAGTGGTACGATTTGGTACGATGATGGTCCGATGGGGGTACGATATGTATTCTTTGTTAATGTAGTAGTAGTGGTACGATATTGGTACGATGTTGTACGATGATGGTACGATAGTTAGCAAGCAATTCTCACTTACGGGTACGATATTGTTATGTTATGGGTACGATATGGGTACGATATGGGTACGATAATTGCATGATATGGGTACGATATGGGTACGATTGGGGTACGATAGTTTACCATTTTTCAGAGATGACAATTACTTATTTTTTATATTGTTTTACTTTCCAATCTAAATATGCATTGTTTTTTGTGGCAATTGACAGTATACCCCTACCTGTGTGCCCGACCTGCTGAAGAACAGTATGTGAGGACCCTTACAGACAATGAAGCCCCATTGTATGTGGACATGGGGTTAGAGGAACTAGAGGTGGGTCCCGATGGACAGCCTACACAGGAAGCCTTACAGAGCCAGGCTGAAAAGCTTGCTGAAAAGTTAGCTGAGCAAGCAGAAGCAGCAAATATTTTTAAGGAGGTTCCACCAGCTCAACCTGAGGCACCTGAGGTTCCCCCATCAACACCTCATGCCAGCACCTCCTCCCAAGCTGAGCAACCAGGCTACTCTATGATTTTGGCCAGGTTGGAAAAGGTTGAAGGGCAACAAAGTGCCCTTATTAAAGGTCAGTCCGAGATCTTGGGTCAATTGCAGAAGCTTATGACAATGATGGAAGATCTTAGTAGGCCAGTTCCAGATCCACACCCTCAGTCCACTGAAGAAGGCCCTCAGTCTCCTGTAGATGAAGACATTCTCCCTAACGATTACAGACCTGATGATGTAGATGATCACATTTTTCGCACACCAGAGGATATGCAAATTACTGTAATCGGAGATACTGAAGATTCTGAAGTACAATTCTTAAACATAGCTCCACCAGCACCGGAGAAGAGGAGAGAAAGAAAGAGGCCTAGGTGGTTCGATGAGTACACTGCAATGAGGAAAAGGAATAAGAAATCGAAGACAGCAGTGAATGTGGATCCATTGAGGGTTGTTGATGGTAAATTACTTATGACCTTTCACAAGTGGTTGCTTGGCACCATTGGGAATAAATATCCGAGGGAATGCTTCTCAGGGACACACGATGCTGCTTGGTTCCTGAAACTGCATACTCCGAGGACATGGCTTTCTGACTCTGTAAGTTTTCTATAACTTCATAATTAAATAATGTTGAAAATTTATTTAAATGTTTCTATATATAGTGGTACGATATGGGTACGATATGGTACGAATGTAGTACGATAATTATAAGTGTCAAATTATAAACTGTTTATATGTCAATGGTACGATGGTGGTACGACATTAGCACGATAGTGGTACGATATAATTTGTTAAGTAGTTACTATTACCATCATAATTTTAGAATTTGTAGTGGGACAATTTAGGTACGATGGTAGTACGATAATGTACGATGATGGTACGACAGTGGGACGCTAGTGGGTACGATGGTGTATAATACTAGTTTTTGCCATAAAGGTACGATGATGGTACGACATTAACACGATATTGGTACGATAGAAGGTTTTATTGTTACTATATTCATGTACGATTGGGGTACGATAATGGTACGATTAGGGTACGATAGTTACTATATTCATGTCTGATAGTTTTTTGTTTGTTTATTTTGGTACGATATTGTGGTTACTGACTTAATTTTCCTTTAATGTAGCATTTAGATGCAGCATTCCATCTCATGAGGAGGCGTCTAGAATTTTATCCTAACGTGTACCCTCAGAAATGTGTTGTTATGCCTACAATTTTTCCCGAATCATTGAAGGGTCGGTGGGACGCTTTTCCAGGTTCTGACTACTCTAGATTTAGTTGGGATGACAGTATATTGGACCTGGTTAGGGGTGATGCAGTCCAGTTCTTACCGAGTTGGCAGAACAAGGAGTTCATTTATTTTGCCCTCTTCTTGAAAGACCAAATGCATTGGGTAGCTGTAGAGGCAGACCTGAATGGGTGGATGCTCAACATCTTTGACTCCAGTATTGGATCAATTTCCGAAAACGATTTGATCAGCTTGATGGTTGACTGGTGTACCATTTTCCCGTCGGTCTTGCGACAGTCCGGTTTATTTGAGAACCATGACGTTATACTCGCGCCTCAGTTGACAGCATCAGAGAGTCAGGTCAGACCCTTCGATTGGAAACTCATTCCACGTGAATTCGTACCGCAAACAAAATCCAGGTGAACTTTATTAAATATCACATATTAATTATTATTTCTTAATTACAAAACTTTATTAAATTATTGTTTATTTTCTAATGCAGTGGCGATTGCGGATGTTACGTAATTGAGCATATTGAACATAAGCTTCTACAACTACCATTTGATAATGTAACTGACAATAATATGAAACTTTTTAGGCAAAGGTGGTGTGTAGACTTATTCTACCAAAACTTATGTTGAACGGTCTTAATTTTTTTGAATTGTATAATTTTTTTGATTGCTCTTTTTGTAATTACTACATTTTAATGTGCTTAATCTTTGCATCGTACTATCATCGATCACTATCGTACTCTATCGTACCCTCACTTGCCTCACAAATTTCACGAACAGTCCTGAAACCATACCATCGTACCATTATCGGACCAATATCGTACATTATCGTACCCTAATGTCGTACATTAACTATCGTACTACATCGAGCAATGTCGTACCATATTGTAAGATACATTTAAATAATCCTACAACAAACAATATCGTGCATTGTCGTACCGGCATCGTGCACTATCGAACCAACACTGGATTATTACATATTTAAGAGTTTCATAATGGAGAAAAAAACAGAAAAAAACCTGCAAAATCCAGCACATAACAAATATTACTAGTTCAAGCAGAAATAAAACATAATAGGTCAACTAGAATACAAACAAAACAAGTTAACCTCGGTACTTGCAAGACGCTTTGTTGTGCCCTTTACCACCACACTTGCTACAACATCGTTGTATCACAACCTTGTCTCCATTAGAAGGATATCGATTTTTCCTAATTCGTCCGACCTTTTGCTTCTTCGGTCGGCCTACAGGTTTCTTCTCAATCGGTACTCCAACTTGGATGTTCTTAATGTCTTCAGGCAATTCCCAATCATCCTCATCACCAACTGGCATAATTGTCCCCTCATATGTGCTCTTCCAACTCTCTCTTGTGTAATATTGAGAGCACAATGCGTACATGCTAATATTTCGTTCTTGAGCAGCAGCACATGCATGTGGACAAGGAATCTTCATGATTTGGAATAGGCCGCAACTGCATTGTCGTGCCTCCAAATCAACTATACCACCGCTCTAAACTGTTCCTCCGGGGTGGACATTAAATGTATAAGGTCCAGCTCTGTCGACGCTTAAGAACCGAGATTTCTCAAATTGACATGACAAGTCCCCCTCCATAACTGGTGATAGAGTCGTGCTACACTTTTCAGCGTTTTCCTTTCGAGTAGCAAACCATGTTTGAATAGTAAACCTGATGAATTCAACAAAAGCAGTGATCGGGAAGGCTCTTGCGTCCTTAGTTTTGCTGTTGAAACTTTCAGCCCAATTACTTGTCATTACATTGTAACGGTCCCCTGGAAAGTACGCACGAACCCATCTTTCAAATCCAATGCCCTCAAGATATAATGCAACTCGAACATCCATTGCTTTTATCTTTTCAAATTCTCTTTCAAAATCTGTCTTCTTATACGAGTATGCACAACTGTAAATATGATCCGTGAAGCAATCAGTCTTGAACTTGCTAGCCACGTTCATAATAATGTGGTGGTAGCATGCGCCATGGGGTGCATCAGGGAAGACAAGTTCCAAAGCATGAACAATGCTTTGATGCCTATCCGATACGAATGCTAAGTTCTCAACATCACCAATCGCTTGTTTCAACTTCCTCATGAAATAGGTCCAAGAGTCGTGGTTCTCACTGTCAACCATTGCGAAAGCAATCGGAAATATGTGGCTGTCTGAATCCAATGCCACGGCACACAACATTTGGCCACCATACCTAGTTTTCAAGAAGGACCCATCAATACATATAACAGGTCGACAAAACTTGAATCCCCGCCTACAAGCACCCAGAGAAAAAAAGAAATACTTGAAGCGACCCTCGTCTACCTTGAAATCAGTAATGGAATCGGGATTGTTCAACCGCAGCATGTGCAAGTACCCAGGTAACTTCGAATATGAAGCTTCAGGCGTACCCCTAACTATGTGGAGTGCTTTCTCTCTGCATCTCCAAGCCTTCTCATAACTCATTTCGATCCCGAAAGAATTCTTCATATCTTCTCTTATTTTGGAGGCTAAATAATCTGAACCGTTAACTGAGAATTTATCCTTGATCAGTTCGGCAACTACCAAAGGTGATGCTTGACGGTTATCTTTTTTTCGAACATCGAGGGAACATGTGTGTACATTTTCAAATGCTGTCACCTCGAACATGTTAGAAAGTTGCTTCTTCTTCCCTCTTAACCTCCACCCACAATCAGGATCCTTGCATGTAATATACCAAACATCAGTACCAGACTTCTTAACTATAAAGTCGAATCCCTTCTTCATTGCAAACAAGCCAGCAACCTTTTTTAAATGTTCCTTGTCTCTGAAAAACTTTCCTAAATGAATCTCCCCGCCCGATGTGCCACCCATAGATATATAGTGACTATTATCCTCAATGTCTTCTCTTGTAAACATCTGAGCTTTGAATTTACTATAATATGTCGAAGAAGAGAGTGGATCACTAAATTCTCTAGCATCATTTGTTCCGTCTGGACGACTACTACTAGTACCAGGTGTTTGGCGATCTTCTCTACGGGGTCTACTTCTACATGTTGTTTGCCTCGGTATTTGGTACGACAGTGGACTCAGGCTCAAAGCTTGAGAACGGACCTCTGTTTCTTGGTCGTCATTGCCCTCAAAATCATTTTCAGGGTCAGGACAATCAGGAAAATCATCATGAAATGGCATCTGTGCTACATGGTCAACTGTTGGTATGAAAGGGTTTGATTCAGGTATAGCAGTGGCTACCAGCACCTCCGGATTTGTTTCTGGAACATAAGTCCCAACCTCACTACGAGTATCCTTAACAGTACTTGGTGGAGGATTACGATCAACAATGATATTCTTCTCCACCAAAGTCACAAAAAGGGGAACAAATTCATCTGGCTTCTTCAAAAGCATTGACAAATATAAGCTTACACCCTTGTCATTCCTTATAAGTTCAGGCCGATACATTAACCCTTTCATGTACTTATAATTCACTTCTAATTTCAGGTCATACTGCACTTTGTCAACCTCCAGCTCTGAGTACAGAAGTTCAACAAGTTGTGAGTAAGTTATGTCCTTCTCCAACTCGAACGTTAAATTTTCGGCTCCATTAAAAACCCAATCTCTACCTTCACGCTCCCAAACACCATTATACATTAAGTACGCGAACAAAGTTGACCCTATCATGTACAAAGAAAAAAAATCAGTAAATGGCAACAAAATGTCGAAATTTAGTTCAAATGTTTGGGAATCGTACCAGTATCGGTCCATATCGGGCGGTATCGGGCAAAGTTTTATTTATGTTTTTTGATCACTTAAAACACTAATATCGAGCAAGTATCGGGTAACATCGAGTACCATCGTACTATTAGGTCAGCAGTAACTTAATAATAACTATCGGGCATATATCGGACTACTATCGATCCATTATCGTACTTAAAAGGATGTGTAGATTTAAAATAATAATCGGGGCAACCATCGGGTAGCCATCGTACCCTTATAACCATCGGGTAACCAAACTATCGGGCAACCATCGGGTTGCCATCGGACCTTCATCCCTAACCTTGAAACTCAACAACTATCGTGCCTGTATCGGGTCTCTATCGGACACTATCGGGCATTTAGAAAAAAACTCAGGGAACCCAAGAAAACGCAGATTTTCACATAACACGATTTTCACCCAAAAAAACAGCAAAAAATACCAACAAACTATAGATCCAACATATAAACAACATTATGAATCATAAAAGCAACCAACAACAACAAGAATCAAAGAAAATCACTTACCCATTTAATATCTTCACTATGAGCAAAAATAACACAAAGCTTGGTGTTTCTCCTCAAACAATCCACAATGTCCGAATGTGTATCTTTCTTGCAAGATTTTAGTATAAAAATCTTGTGTGTAAAACGTATGGTGAAGAGAGAGTGAGAGAGAATGTATGGTGAAGAGAGGTATGGTGAAGAGAGGTAGAGAGGAAGAGGGAGAATAGAGAGGAAAGGTGTTATGAGAGGGGTATTTTTGGTATTAAATGAAAGATGAGCATTGATATCATATGGTGGTTAACTTTGGTTCAAATTTTAATTATTAAGCTGATGTAAGTATGATTAATCAAATTTCCCATTTGATATTGGTTAATTGTGTTACATAAATGATGTGAGAAAAATATATTTTAAGTGTGGGAAAATATATTTTATTTAAATTATTTAAGACTTAATTTTATGTAACATAAATCCATATGTGTCAATTAAATAATCATTTTTAACTTTTTTTTTTTAAAGCAAACTTTCAGCTACTATTTTATTTCTTTAAAAATCACAAATAAATTGATTCTAAATATTTTTCTCAATCAAAATAAAGAAAAATCATAACTTATCAAAATATGCATTCATACCATATTAAAATACCACTTTTAATTATCATAATTTAGGGTATTAATTTTATTTCAAATACTCATCAAATTCATTTTATTGAAACACTTCACATTTTTTTTTACAAAAATTCCAGCAACCATTTTTATTTTTAAAAATCACCATATTCAATTTAAAACCTCATATTTTTATAAAAATACAATAAAAATTCTGTAGGTATTTATTTGAGTAAAATATCATTTTATTGTGACTTAAAATACTCTTTTTAATTTCATAAAATTAACATAACATCAATGACATTACTTATGCATGCAAATCATTTTTTTTATCAAACTTTTACCCAATTATTTACAAAAATCAGCAAGCTTAATTTCTCATGAAATTCATCCTTTATCTAAAAAATTTCACATAAAATCATACATGTCCAAAATCTCATCATGCTCTTATTATATACATAATTCTAAGAATATTACTAACATATTCACATGCAATCTTATAAAATCCCATTTTTTCTACTCCATTGAATCTACATATGCAATCCAACAAAACACTAACAATAACAGTAACATACATTAATTCATAAACACCATATTCACATATACCTTTATATTAACCTAACATTATTCTATTATTATTTTCATGCATCTTATAATTTATTCATTCACAATATCAAATGCATCCTATCAAAATTTCATGGATCAAAATAGCAAGATTTCCAATTATCATTTTACCCAAATTACATAGGTCCTAAAACATGGATCTAATATATTGAAAATCATACAACATCAAACAAAATATAAGATGATCCTTAGGTATGCCTAGGCCGAAATCCCCATATTGCATTCATAAATTACCACTAATCATTATACATAGAAAATCAACATCAAAACCCTTTTATACATCAAACCATAATACCCTTCATGCAAATCAAACAACTCATTAACAACAAGATATCAAGTACACAAAGTACCCATTTTTCCTACCCAAAATATAAATCCCCTTTAACCATAATCCCTCTAATAATCTATTCATCAAAACCAAAAATCACAAAATTTAGGGAGGGATTTCAATACCTCTTCTTGATAGAAAATCAAGAATCCAATCCAATCAAGAATCCAATAACCTCCTTGCTCAAACCCTAGGGGTTGTATATTTTGAATAATCAAGATGGGGAAGAAGATGAACAAAGTTAGAGACAACCCAAAATACTAGATTAATCATAAGGAAAATAACCAAAAACCTTACCCTAGCTTGAACCCTTTTCTTCTTCTTCTTCTTCTTCCTTTCTTCTCTCTAGAAATGGCAGCCACCTCACGCCACTCCCTCTCTCTCTATACAACTATATGGGCTAGTGGCTTGGTGTGATGAAAAGGAATAACAAATTTTCTTTCTTTTCTACTTATGATGGGTTGGCCGAATACTAGGGTAGAATATACATAGTTGCCTATTCTCTTCCTTTATAATTGTCTTAATAAATTCCCATATCATTTCATAAATAATAATAATAAAAAAATGGGTCTTTTCCTTATTTCTTTTCACACCTCATAAAGGAAATTTCTTACAATACCTATTTAACCACAACACCACACATACACGGCAAAGCCAAATCAAAAGGAAAGAAAAGATTTCAAGTAATTCCTAATAATTCACATAATAATTATACCAAATAAAATAACATCCAATCAATCAAATGTAATTCATACAATTAACAATCAATCAATCAAATATAAATTATACAAATGATATTTAATAAATCAAATATAAACCAAAATCATTTAGGAAAAGAGAAATTATTGTCTTCCCATTTGCCTTACACGCCCACCATCTTTCCTTTTCTTTATTTTTTTTTCTCATCATGTTAATTAACTAAAATAAATCTAATAAAGGAATAAAAGTGTGTAGAAAATCTACACATGTGTACCATGCTACCATGCACTAGCACACACTAAATCACTAGGGTGCATCACTATCTACCATGCACCTTAGTGCATTCAACCAAATCTCACATAATCACATTTTTAAAATAAAATAAATACAAATTATTTAACAAGTAATTTTTATAAAAATATTCTACAACAATTCTAACAATTAAATAAAATGACAAACAATCAAGTAAAACAAACAACAGCTAAATAAAATAAACAACATTTAAATAAAACAATTCATCACACTTAACACTGAAATAAAATAAATCACAAAATTTTAATAATCTAAATTTTTTTTTTTTGGTGCACTACAATGTTGCAGTTATGAAGATAGCTTCAGAGCATAATCTTGCAGATCCTTTCACAAAGACTTTATCCATAAAATCTTTTAAGGAGCATGTAAGAAACATGGGAATGAGAGAGATGCATCATTTGCTTTAGGGCAAGTGGGAGATTATTAATGTTTTGAAAATCTACAAAATTTTTGTTGTACACTGGGCCAACCCCACCACCTTTCCAATTTTTGTATTAAATAATTTTGATTATTAATGTTTGGAAACTTATTTCTAATTTTTGCATAACATTTATTGCTTTTATTAATAAAGTAGTTATTATATAAAGAAATTATCTATTTACTTGTTATGCAAATGCTTTGGGATAAACAAAGTTTACATACTTATAATGAATGACAAATTTTTATAATTCTGAATTATTTAAAATAGCTAATCCTAAATCTATTAAACTGATTCTGATAGTGAAACATATCTGTAGCACTTGAGATTGGGCCATATTGGTTTAGACAGAATAAATAGGCTTGTATAGGATAGTCCTTTAAGAGAACTATCTATTGGATCTCTCCTTATTTGTGAATCCTGTCTAGAAGACAAAATGACCAAGAGACCTTTCTCTGCTAAAGGTTCAAGAGCCACAGAACCACTTCAGCTAATACATATGGATGTTTGCGGTCCACTTAATGTACAAGCAAGAGGAGGTTGTGAATATTTCGTCACTTTCATTGATGATTATTCAAGATATGGTTACCTATACTTAATGCAAAGACAATTTGAAACTTTTGGAAAGTTCAAAGAATTTCAAGCAGAAGCTGAAAAGAAATTAGGTAAATCACTAAAAGCTCTTCGATCTGATCGAGGAGGAGAGTACTTGGATTTTGAATTCGAGGACCATCTACGTGAGCATGGCATTCAATCCCAACTCACAGCACCTAGAACGCCACAACAAAATGGTGTTTCAGAAAGACGGAATAGAATGTTATTAGATATGGTTAGATCAATGATGCGTTTCTCATCATTACCACTGTCATTCTGGGGCTATCCGATTCAATGTGTTTTATAAATATTGAATGATGTTCCATCTAAGTCTATCCAAAAGACACCCATCGAATTATGGAATGGTTGTAAACCTAGTTTACACCATTTTTCAAATTTGGGGATGTCCTGCACACGTGCTTAAAGGAAAGACTGGGAAGTTGGAAACACGCTCTGAAGTGTGCATGTTTGTGGGATATTCCAAAGAGACTAGAGGTGGAATTTTCTATAGTCCAAAAGAAAATAAAACATTTGTATTGACAAATGCAACTTTTCTTGAATATGACTATGTTAATAACCACAAACCTCGCAGAAAGGTTTTTCTGGAGGAGATGATCTCGAATGAAGTTGCAAAGTCACCAGCAATAACCAATAAAAAACGGCAAGAGGAAACTGTGAGTTCTAGTCAGAATAGTAGAGAACCTCGTCGTAGTGGGAGGGTTAGTAAGCAACCCACACGCTATGAACACGAATTTCAAATGCTTGTGTCTGACACAAACAAAGACAATCCATGGACATTTAAAGATGCAATGAATGATTTTGACAAGGAAAAATGGCAAGAAGCCATGAACCAAGAAAATGAATCGATGTATTCCAATTTTGTCTGAGTTCTTGAAGATCCACCTGAGAATATCAAACCCATTGGTTGCAAGTGGATATTCAAGAAGAAAAGAGGAGCAGATGGGAAAGTAGAGACTTTCAAAGCAAGGCTTGTAGCCAAAGGTTACACACAGAAATAAGGGGTTGACTATGAGGAAACCTTTTCTCTTGTAGCCATGCTAAAATCCATTCGTATACTCTTGTCCATAGCTGTGTGCATGGATTATGAGATTTGGCAAATGGATGTCAAAACAGCTTTTCTGAATGACTACCTTGACAAAGCCATTTACATGTCTCAACCAGAAAAGGTTCAAATTAAAAGGTTAAGAGCAAAATGTTTGCGAGCTTCTTAGGGCCATTCATGGACTCAAACTAGCTTCTAAATCTTGGAATCTTAGATTTGATTACACAAGTAAAACATTTGGTTTTTGAACAAAATGTTGACGAACCTTGTGTCTATAAACAAATCAAAGATGGTATAGTAGTAGTCCTCGTTCTTTACGTTGATGATATATTACTGATTGGAAATGACGTAACATCATTATCAAGGGTAAAGAACTGGTTAGCTGAACAATTCCAAATGAAAGATTTGGGAGAAGCCAAGTATGTTCTGGGCATTGAGATTCATAGAGATAGACAGAACAAATACTTTGGCACTGTCTCAAGTTCCTAATACTGATAAGGTGATAGAACGCTTTAATAAGCAAAACTTCAAAAATGGTGATATGACCCATTCTGGAGTATTCCTTTCCAAGGAGCAGTGTCCCAAAACACCTTAGAATAAGGAAGACATGAGACAGTATCCCTATGCCTCAGCAGTAGGCAGTCTGATGTACGCCATGTGTGTACAAGACCTGACATTTGTTATGTAGTAGGGATAGTCAGCCGTTATCAATCCATTCTTGGATTGAGTCATTGGATTGCAGTGAAGAATATTCTCAAGTATCTTAGAAATACTAGAGATTATATGCTTGTATATTCAGGTGGAGAACAGAACCCCACTGGTTACACTGATTCTGATTTTCAATCAGACAGAGATAGTCAGAAATCGACTTCTGGATCAGTGTTTATTCTTGGAGGAGGAGCATTAGTCTGGCAAAGTGTAGAGTCCAAGAACTTTACTTAGCTAATTGTTTAGTAGTATTATAGTATGTTTAGTGTTATCATTGTTACTTTGGATTTTTGGTTCAGACCGGGAGTTATTTGGACACTCATAGTAGTACTTATAGATTTTCTAAGTTTAACCTATAGTTTAAGAATATTAAGTATAACCTAAGGTTTGATTAATGTGTCTGATATTAAGGATTATATTATTATATTATAAGGTTTAGACATCAACCAATAGGATTTTAAGCACATGTTTTGAATGGTAATTAAGGATTAAGTATTTTTTTAGGATTAAATTAAATAAGGGTAAAAGTTTGAATGTATAGGGTCAGTCAGCAGCTTTGAGCACGTTGAGG
Source organism: Humulus lupulus (assembly GCF_963169125.1). NCBI lineage: Eukaryota > Viridiplantae > Streptophyta > Magnoliopsida > Rosales > Cannabaceae > Humulus > Humulus lupulus. The sequence goes on from NC_084799.1 coordinate 150,687,944, forward strand.
GCTTAGTCAAGGCTGTTTAATCCATTCAAACTTAGCTAAAAATGTGTAAATTCGTGTTTAAATATTCTGCGTATGCCGATATATCGCAGCTATAGGGGGCGATATGTCGCAGCACGTAGATACGGAAAACACGAATCGATGCACGGTCGCCTCGGGAACAAAGGTCCAGGCGATATATCGCCTATAGGGGGCGATATATCGCCTCCACCAGCATGAATTCAAATACATTTGAATTCTTTTCCCTTCAGCCATTCAAACTCCTTCAACAGTCCAGCATCTTCTGAACGAGTCTTCAGCCTCTGCTGAACGATTATTCAAATGATTTTCACCTAAAAAGCCATTATTTTTATTCAAGTAAAATCAAGATATTTTCATTCCCAAACTCTATAAATAGGACCTAGTACCCAGCCATTATTCACCATTTGCTCTAAGTTCAGAGGCTGCTAGTGTTAAGTGAGTGTGAGAGTGTAAACACTTGGTTTGGGGAAAAACTATAAGCTTAAACATCATAAGCTTATCAAACACTTTGGGAAGTGAGTGCTATAGTATTTCGGTGGATGTTAGATTGGTCTTGCAATCTTTGAGGTAAACCCAAAACTATAGTTCTTTTCTGTATTTTTATGTTATTTCCTTTCTCAAAACCTTCTACTCAGTCCCCTAACCTTATTCTTATTTTGGTTAGGGAATCCAAGCTTTTAAGCATATAAGTTGGTAAGTATGTTTTCTATGGTTTAGTCTTTCCATCTCTTTCATTTCATCTCCTTTCTTTAGACTTACTTTTTTTTTTATGGTTTTAGGAGTGTTCCAACAATCCCAACTCAGTCCATAATCTCGGTAACTTTGGTAAGGAAAATAGGCTAGAATCTACATGTTTATGATTATGCTATTTTATGAGTTATGTTTTCATATGTTATATGTTATTGATGTGTATGTTGTAGGCTTGGGCATATGCCTATTTGACTAACAAGACCCCAAAAGGATTGTGGGCATAAGCCTATTTAGCTGGTAGGACCCCACTAATCTCATGGGCATAAGCTTGTTTAGTCTATGGGACCCCAAGTAATAATGGCCATTATAATAAGTGAATTATGTGTTATGATATGTCTTTATGTTTTCTTATGAAATTATGTATATGACTATGTGTTAGGTTTTCCTTGCTGGGCATTAGGCTCACTCCTTTCTGTTTATGTGCAGGAAAATAAGTTAGAGGCGGTAAGATTCGTGACGCTTGGAGGATGTGTATCGATGATGAATGGAGTCAAGGGGCCGAGCGTTATTCGATTCGAGGATATAGTCTCCTTTTATGTTTTTATGGTTTTTATGTGTATTTTCCGCATTATTATGTAATTTCTTTTATTTTAAATCATGTTTTGTTTTAAAAACAATGGGATCCCAAAATCCTTCTTAGTATTCTGTTTCTTTGTAAATAACTCTTATTTTCAAGTTACTCAATAAATTATGGTATTTTCGTAAAATGTAAGTTTTTATGTATAGTTTCGATAATGGTCCAATTAGTCTAGATTAGTGGGTCATTACAGTTGGTATCAGAGCAAAAAACGGTTCCTTCGCATGAAGTTCTCCTCGATACACATGCTCAAAGCTCCGAATCGGACCGCCAAGTAAGTGTTTAAGTTACAAGTTACAAGTTACTTTGTCTATGTGTATAGCTAACAACTTTAGTGTTTATGTTTCAGTTAAGAATGAATGGAGCTTTAACCTACCAAGATATCCGAGCCATTAAGGCCTTAAAAAGAATAAGGGAGCCAAGAAACACCGTAGGAGCCTTAGAAAGGATTACACGAAGGTTGCTTTTGTTTCACCAAGCAATAGGTGGCCTTCAAGAGGCTAAACAAATAATGCTAAGATCAACGGAACAATATGTATTAGTGATTAGGTTGTTTAAAGATTTCCATCCTGTAATAGCAGCCTTAGAAGAAATATGGGAAGAAATGAATGATGAGGATGAATCACCATTAGCAATGAGATACTATTTCCTCTTAGTTAGGTTCACCGCAAAATTTGAATTTCAATTCACCAAGGAGCAAAAGAATAGGATTCTCACAAACCTTCCTAGAGGGCATTTTGATGCTCATGATAATGATGACTATGAGGCTATAGATGATGATATGTTAGATGACGGATCGGATGTAGAAGATCCCGATTTTTAGATTAGTAGTTTTTATTTGTTTTATTTACTTTTATGTTATGATTGTAATAAGTGAAATTGTTTTCCAAATGAATAAACATGCTATTTGAATATCATGTGTGAGTTTGAATTTTTTTCACAATCATAATAAATACTAAATAAAATGAATAATGACTGAGTTCGGTGAGGGTGGATACGAATCAATGAACCTGGTTTCCTTGTTGAGAGTTAGGGGGCCTTAGTAGTGGGAACGATTTTACTGATCCCAGCCCTCCCTCAATATGGTTAACTTTGGAACAAAGATAAGTTTCGAGCCTGAGAATTAAGTCATATAGGATGATTAGAAACACACTTAGAAAATAAATATGACTTGTTTTTCTAAGTATAGAAACCCACTCTAATAATAAATAAAGACCTATATAATTTTTCATAAAAAGTCATAATAAATAGGTCCGAGATATGTTTGTTTTAGAATAAGTTTTTGCCTTAGAGCCTATTAGGAAAAAGTTCTAACATGTTTCTTTTAACTGTTAGAACTCTGCTACGATGTCTCTCCGAAGATCTGCTCGCACCAACGGGAACGCTTCCAACGATGTTCCAGCGACCAATGCGGTCCCTACCGTTCGCCGAAGGAGAGTACGTGTTACTGCTCGCCGCAACGCACCGGCACAGCCAGCTGACAACACTGCAGAGATTGCCAGACTACGACAGCAAGTCGAGGAACTTCTGCAGCAACAACGCCAACAGGCTCAATCTCAGCCTCAGCCTCCGCCACAGCCGCAGCCGCAGCCACAGCCAATGGCCCCAGCACCCCAACAAGTTGGTCCGTATGGGGGATGGCCTATGACGAACTACGCTCCTTATCCTGTTCAGCACATGGAGCCAGTGTACGAGAGGTTCCGCAAGCAGCACGCTCCGAACTTCGAAGGGACTACGGACCCCTTTGATGCAGAAGAATGGCTAAGGAATGTGGAGCCGATCCTAGCCCACATGAACCTTAGTAATGCAGACCGCATATCCTGCGTCTCATCTTTGCTCAAGAAAGATGCCAGGATATGGTGGGACTTGGTCCAGCAATCCCACGATGCTGCCACCATGACGTGGACCCGATTTGTGGAGCTCTTCCACAAGAAGTACTACAATTCAGCAGTGCTTGCTACGAGAGTTGAGGAGTTCACCAATCTGAAGCAAGGGAACTTAACAGTGGCGGAATATGCTCGTCAGTTCGATCGCTTAGCGAAGTTCGCAGCAGAGTTGGTTCCAACCGACTATCTAAGGGTGAACAAGTTTGTTAGAGGACTTCGCCCGAAGATCGAGATGGGGGTTAAACTAGCAAACCCGGGAAACACTTCATATGCCGACGTTCTTGAGATGGCAATTGAAGTAGAAAGGTTGCAAGCCAACGTGAGCAAAGAAGAAGCCAGCAAGCCGGAACCTAGGCAGCAGAGCCAACCTCAGGCCAGTCGGAACAACAATCAGTCCAGCAACAGTCAGTCCAACAACAATGGTAACGGACAGAAGAGAAGGCATCCTGACAACAAGCAAGCCGACAACAATAAAAGGGCACGACCAAATAATGGGGGAAATAGGTCGGGCTATGTGGAATACCCGTCCTGTGCCAAATGTCAGAAGAAGCACCCCGGAGAATTCCGTGCCAACACCAAGGAGTGTTTCAATTGTGGTCAAGAGGGGCATCGCAAGAAAGATTGTCCTCAGCAAAAGCCGGAAGGAAAGAAGGACGAAAAGATGGTTCCTGCTCGGGTTTTTGCTTTAACCCAAGGAGAGGCGGATGCTAGCAACAAGGTGGTCACAGGTCAGGTTTCCATCCTCAATAAATTTTGTCATGTATTATTTGATTCGGGAGCCACTCATTCGTATATTTCGTTAGGAATGATAGATAAACTAGACAAACCTAGTGAAAGATTTAGAACTAGGTTTGCAACCGAGTTGCCTTCGGGCAAAGTAGTTCTATCATCACGAATTGTACGAGGCGTACCAATCAAGATTGAGGACAAGGAACTAGAAGGAGACCTGATAGAGCTGGTGATCAAAGACTTCGACGTCATACTAGGCATGGATTGGCTAGCACGGCATGGCGCAACGATCGACTGCAGACGCAAAAAGGTGACATTCGATACTCCTGACGGCCAGAAACTGTGCTTCATGGGACAAGCTTCAGGACTACGCACACCGCTAGTGTCATCTCTAAAAGCTCAGAGAATGATGGAGAAAGGATGCCAAGCGTTCTTAGCCAACATCACGAATGTGGAGAAGGAGACATCACTCAAAGTTGGAGATGTTCGAGTCATACAAGAATTTCCAGAAGTATTTCCCGATGACTTGCCAGGATTGCCACCAACTAGAGAAATAGACTTCACGATAGAATTAGTACCGGGCACCGAGCCTATCTCTAAGGCACCATACCGGATGGCACCTACGGAACTCAAGGAGTTAAAGACGCAGCTACAAGAACTCCTAGACTTGGGTTTCATTAGGCCAAGCCATTCACCATGGGGAGCTCCGGTACTATTCGTGAAGAAGAAGGACGGAAGTATGCGCATGTGCATAGACTACCGAGAGCTGAATAAAGTAACAATTAAGAACAAATACCCGCTACCTCGGATTGATGATTTGTTTGATCAACTCCGAGGCGCGACTGTATTTTCTAAGATCGATCTACGGTCCGGGTATCATCAGCTCAAGGTAAAGGGAGAAGATATCCCTAAGACAGCCTTTAGGACTCGTTATGGACATTACGAGTTCTTGGTAATGTCTTTTGGTCTTACTAACGCGCCAGCCGCGTTTATGGACTTAATGAATAGGGTCTTCAAGGACTACTTGGATAAATTCGTCGTTGTGTTCATCGACGACATTTTAATTTACTCCAAGGATGAAGTGGAGCACGAGGAACACTTGAGGATGATTTTGACGCGATTGAAGGAGCACCAACTCTACGCGAAGTTCAAGAAATGCGAGTTTTGGCTCTCACAAGTGGCGTTCCTCGGGCACATCATATCGAGAGACGGAGTTGCAGTAGATCCATCGAAGGTAGAGGCCGTGAAGGATTGGCCTAGACCAAAGAACGCGTCGGAAGTAAGAAGCTTCTTAGGGCTAGCAGGTTACTATAGAAAGTTTGTAGAGGGCTTTTCTAAGATAGCCACTCCACTCACCAACCTGACCCGGAAGCAACAAAAGTTTAACTGGAATGATAAGTGTGAGGAAAGCTTCCAGTTGCTTAAGGATAAGCTTTGCTCAACACCAGTACTTAGTGTCCCAACACCCAACGACAAGTTCGTTGTCTACTGTGATGCATCAAAGTTAGGATTGGGATGCGTACTGATGCAAAATGACAAGGTGATAGCCTACGCGTCACGTCAGTTAAAGGAGTATGAACAACGCTATCCAACTCACGATATGGAGTTGGCAGCGGTGGTCTTTGCGTTAAAAATCTGGCGCCATTATCTTTACGGAGAACGGTGCGAGATTTATACGGACCACAAAAGTTTAAAATACTTCTTTACTCAGAAGGAGCTTAACATGAGGCAGCGCAGGTGGTTAGAGTTAGTAAAGGATTACGACTGCGAAATCCTATACCACCCGGGGAAGGCAAACGTAGTTGCCGATGCACTTAGCCGAAAATGTTATGGGAACTTAGCAGCCTTATCCGGAATAGAAAAGCCACTGCAACAGGAGCTTATCAGTGCCGGAATAGAACTGGTTGTAGGCAAGCTTGCTAACTTGTCTATCCAATCGAATCTGCTAGGAGACATACGGAATGGTCAGAGACATGATGATTCACTAGCAACGCACATGGACGCAGTCAGAGAAGGCAAGACTACAGATTTCTCAATATCCAGTCAAGGTTTATTGAGATATAAGGATCGGGTATGCGTGCCAGACGATCAAAGTATTAAGAAGACGATCCTAGAAGAAGCACACAACACCCCATACTCGGTTCATCCAGGGTCTACCAAGATGACTCATGACATCAAGGCAGTCTATTGGTGGCCAGGGATGAAGAAGGACATAGCAGAATATGTATCTAAGTGTCTGGTATGCCAGCAAGTGAAGGCGGAGCATCAGCGGCCTGCAGGATTATTGCAACCGCTTAGCATACCGGAGTGGAAGTGGGACGATATAGCCATGGACTTCGTGACGGGTCTGCCAAAGACAAATAAGCAGCATGATTCTGCTTGGATAGTCATAGATAGACTAACCAAGTCGGCTCATTTTCTGCCTGTTAAGACTTCTTATACGGCAGACCAATATGCAGACATCTACATCCAAGAGATTGTACGATTGCATGGAATCCCCAAGACGATAGTATCAGATAGAGGATCAGTGTTTACGTCAAGATTTTGGAGAAGCTTACAACAAGCCATGGGTACTAAGTTAAGTCTTAGTACAGCTTTCCATCCTCAGACAGATGGGCAGTCAGAGCGTACGATTCAGATTTTAGAGGATATGCTACGCGCATGTGTACTTGACTTCGGAGGATCGTGGAACAAGTACTTACCGCTGATCGAGTTCTCGTACAACAATAGCTACCAGTCGACGATTGGAATGGCACCTTATGAGTTGCTATATGGAAGAAGGTGCCGATCCCCATTGCACTGGGACGAGGTAGGAGAAAGGCAGCTTCTAGGGCCCGAAGCTGTTAGGCAAGCTCAAGAAGCAGTAACGCATATTAGACAGCGTATGCTTGCTGCTCAAAGCCGTCAGAAGAGCTATGCGGATACCAAGCGACGCGATGTGGAGTTCCAAGTTGGAGATCAAGTCTTCCTGAAGATATCTCCTATGAAGGGTGTCAAGCGGTTCGGGAAGAAAGGCAAGCTCAGTCCCCGATTCATAGGTCCTTTTGAGATATTGGACAAAGTGGGACCAGTTGCGTATAGACTTGCCCTACCGCCAGCACTAGCCGATAGTCACAACGTCTTCCACATCTCGATGTTACGCAAGTATGTGTCAGACCCATCTCACGTCCTCAAGTACGATACCATAGCACTCCAGAAAGACTTAAGTTACGAGGAACGACCGATTAGCATCCTAGATAGGGGGATGAAGCAGTTACGGTCCAAGAGCTTTCCTATAGTTAAAGTCCTATGGAGCAATAGTTCTGAACGCGAGGCAACGTGGGAGTTGGAAGAGGACATGCAGAGCCGGTATCCGGAATTATTTGGTAAGTAAATTTCGAGGACGAAATTCTTTTTAGTAGGGGAGAATTGTAGAGTCCAAGAACTTTACTTAGCTAATTTTTTAGTAGTATTATAGTATGTTTAGTGTTATCATTGTTACTTTGGATTTTTGGTTCAGACCGGGAGTTATTTGGACACTCATAGTAGTACTTATAGATTTTCTAAGTTTAACCTATAGTTTAAGAATATTAAGTATAACCTAAGGTTTGATTAATGTGTCTGATATTAAGGATTATATTATTATATTATAAGGTTTAGACATCAACCAATAGGATTTTAAGCACATGTTTTGAATGGTAATTAAGGATTAAGTATTTTTTTAGGATTAAATTAAATAAGGGTAAAAGTTTGAATGTATAGGGTCAGTCAGCAGCTTTGAGCACGTTGAGGGCTTAGTCAAGGCTGTTTAATCCATTCAAACTTAGCTAAAAATGTGTAAATTCGTGTTTAAATATTCTGCGTATGCCGATATATCGCAGCTATAGGGGGCGATATGTCGCAGCACGTAGATACGGAAAACACGAATCGATGCACGGTCGCCTCGGGAACAAAGGTCCAGGCGATATATCGCCTATAGGGGGCGATATATCGCCTCCACCAGCATGAATTCAAATACATTTGAATTCTTTTCCCTTCAGCCATTCAAACTCCTTCAACAGTCCAGCATCTTCTGAACGAGTCTTCAGCCTCTGCTGAACGATTATTCAAATGATTTTCACCTAAAAAGCCATTATTTTTATTCAAGTAAAATCAAGATATTTTCATTCCCAAACTCTATAAATAGGACCTAGTACCCAGCCATTATTCACCATTTGCTCTAAGTTCAGAGGCTGCTAGTGTTAAGTGAGTGTGGGAGTGTAAACACTTGGTTTGGGGAAAAACTATAAGCTTAAACATCATAAGCTTATCAAACACTTTGGGAAGTGAGTGCTATAGTATTTCGGTGGATGTTAGATTGGTCTTGCAATCTTTGAGGTAAACCCAAAACTATAGTTCTTTTCTGTATTTTTATGTTATTTCCTTTCTCAAAACCTTCTACTCAGTCCCCTAACCTTATTCTTATTTTGGTTAGGGAATCCAAGCTTTTAAGCATATAAGTTGGTAAGTATGTTTTCTATGGTTTAGTCTTTCCATCTCTTTCATTTCATCTCCTTTCTTTAGACTTACTTTTTTTTTATGGTTTTAGGAGTGTTCCAACAATCCCAACTCAGTCCATAATCTCGGTAACTTTGGTAAGGAAAATAGGCTAGAATCTACATGTTTATGATTATGCTATTTTATGAGTTATGTTTTCATATGTTATATGTTATTGATGTGTATGTTGTAGGCTTGGGCATATGCCTATTTGACTAACAAGACCCCAAAAGGATTGTGGGCATAAGCCTATTTAGCTGGTAGGACCCCACTAATCTCATGGGCATAAGCTTGTTTAGTCTATGGGACCCCAATTAATAATGGCCATTATAATAAGTGAATTATGTGTTATGATATGTCTTTATGTTTTCTTATGAAATTATGTATATGACTATGTGTTAGGTTTTCCTTGCTGGGCATTAGGCTCACTCCTTTCTGTTTATGTGCAGGAAAATAAGTTAGAGGTGGTAAGATTCGTGACGCTTGGAGGATGTGTATCGATGATGAATGGAGTCAAGGGGCCGAGCGTTATTCGATTCGAGGATATAGTCTCCTTTTATGTTTTTATGGTTTTTATGTGTATTTTCCGCATTATTATGTAATTTCTTTTATTTTAAATCATGTTTTGTTTTAAAAACAATGGGATCCCAAAATCCTTCTTAGTATTCTGTTTCTTTGTAAATAACTCTTATTTTCAAGTTACTCAATAAATTATGGTATTTTCGTAAAATGTAAGTTTTTATGTATAGTTTCGATAATGGTCCAATTAGTCTAGATTAGTGGGTCATTACACAAAGTATTAAACAAACCAGCATTGCAGACTCCACCATGGAAGCCGAGTGTATAGCCGTTTGTGAAGCAGCTAAGGAGGCTGAGTGGTTGAAAAAGTTCTACACGGATCTGGAAGTGGTTCCAGAAGTTGAGAAACCACTTGTTCTTTACTGTGACAACAGTGGAGCAGTGGCCAATTCTAAAGAACCAAGAAGCCACAAGAGGGGAAAGCATATAGAGCGCAAATACAACTTAGTCAGAGAAATCGTACATAGAGGAGATGTGTCCATTTTGAAAATCGCATCAGAACACAACCTGACAGACCTGTTTACGAAGACGCTTCTTGCAAAGAAATTCGAGGGTCATGTACGTAATATGGGATTGAGAGAAATGCCTCACTTGCTTTAAGTACAAGTGGGAGATTGTTAGGAGTATGTCCTAAAAGCATGTAAAAGACATTTTTTATTTCTGTGAATAAATAAATACAATGGTTTATTATTATTGTTATATTTGGATTATTAAATTATTGTTTGAATAATTTTGTAAATATCAGAAAAATTCCATATTCATTATTGAGGATGTGATCTTGTATTAGTACAAGAGAATTAAGATCACATGAATGAATAAAAATAGTCAACAACAACAAATTAAAGTTGAGGAATTCTTTAATTGGTGTTGTAAGTACGGTTTGCTGAGTATCATGTTGATACAAATAATCTAGATTCGGATTATTGATGTGGTAAGACATCTCGGTAAAGGTGCTTTATATAATATGATTATTTATGACATGAACCGATATGAATAAAAGTCTTTATTAAGAAACCATTTAACAATAAAGACTTGTAATTCATATCATAACTGATGATCATTTATAGATCAATCTAAATCCTGAGTGTTCATGAACTCCTGTTCATGTTTATTAAATCTTTTGATTCATTTGTTAAGGTCTCTTCATAGAATGAGGCTAATGACTTTTGTTTTGGAGATTTAATATCATGGATGGCTGGGAACATGTATCAACAATACGGAATCTAATCTTTCCTATCGGATCGTATATTAGTTCCCTTAAGGGTTAATTCTGGAATTGAATGATTTTGAGCTCAAATCTATAATTAGATTATAGATTAATTATTCACTAGTGAATTAATGGTACTTAAGGAATAAGAAGTAAATTAGAAAGGTAAAATGATAATTCTTCTATTCTAATTTATGAACTAATTAATTAGAGGGTTGAACTATTGTAAGATGGTTATATCAATGGACGACTTAAGATAAGATTTCTATAAAAGTATATCTATAACATAAAGAGTGCAATTATGAATTCATAGTGGAGAAATATCAGAATTAATAAATTAACTATTATAATTAAAGAGTTTAATTATTTAGTTTCAATTTATTGGAGCTTAATGTTATAGGTCCATGGTCCCCGAAATGACTCAAACAAACACTAACAAAGGTAAATACAAAAGTGGGCAAAATGACTTATTTGATAAGTAAAATATTTTTCTATGCATCAAACATAATTATTATATAATTATGTGTAATTAATTAATTAATGATTTGATTTAACAAAAATATAATTAATTTTGAATTAATTTATTTTTTTGGGATTTTTGGTATTTAAAAAATAAGAAAAAATTGGGAAAAATCACATGCCTTTCTCGGCATGTGGTACACGTGTAGCACAGTGCACAGTCACTGTGCTACATACATAAGAAGCTAATTGGTAGTTTCTTGGTTCCATAATTTTAGTTATTTAAATATTAAATAAATAATGAGATATTGTAATATGATTAAAATATTATTATTTAAATATAATCTGATAACATATTAGTTATATTCAAATTGTTTAAAATATCTAATATTTTAATTTTAATATATTGGATATATTAAAAAGAGGATATCAGTTTTTCAGAACGATACTTTTCAGGGATAGAAAAATATCTTGAAATCTCTCTGAGAGAAAGAGAACAGTGCTATAAGCATAGGTCACTGTTCTTCACAAACTTAGGTTCAAACTTTATCAGATTTCATGTGTTGAGGACATCTGATAAATATATTTTTCTTATTATTTTGTATAGCAAGCCCACACTCGTTCTTTGTGTGTTGAGAACATTTTGGAAGATCTTGGTGTGAGATCTCAAGGATTTTTGCCATACAAAAAGATAGCAACAAGGAAGGACCTGTGGTAATTTTCTATTCATGTCTTTAATTCAATATATATATATGTGAAGGAGTAGATCTAGAAATCTTGTGGGGGTTAAATTAACAATTTTGATTGTTGTTCCGCTGTGAATAATCTCTGATTTGATCTATAAAAACCAACCGTTTGATGCCACGTGTCCCTGTCTTGCTGGTCTAGAATTTTTTTTATTTTTATGAAATTATTATGTTATTTTTAAAATTTTAAAATGTTAAATATCCTATTTATTAGAAATTTGATATTTAAATAATGTGATAATTTTGTTATCCTAACAATTTTTTTTTTTTGAAAATATTATTTAAATTTTTTTCAAATAACAGATTTTAATTTAATTTATTTCAGTTTCAATTAAAAGTTGTTTTAATTAAAAAGGAAAATAAAATAATGTTTATTTAAAAGTTTTATTTTAATTAATCAAAATAATTAGAAAATTATTTTCTTATTATTATTTTGGACCGACGACACATATCCTACCGAAAGTAAAGTAAAGAAGCCCGATGGAGATCAAGGCGGTTTTATTTTATTTTATTTTTTAATTTTATAAAGAGGTTGTAAAATTAGAAATACCCAAAAGCACCCGGTTCAACATATATTGTTTATTTATTTATTTAAATAATTATTTTCATGTGATTGATAACATGTTCATGCATTTTGTGCCATACATAAAAACCCACACAGTTATAATCATGCATCTCATTAGTAGAAACATGATTATTAGGATTGTCATATATATTTATATGATTTGTTTTGTGAAACCAATTGGATATAAATTACTTAGTTTTTTTTTTTGAAAACTTGGTAAAATATCACACCGGTTTTAAGTCTTTATGACTTAATTTCTTTAAACCAACTTTATTTTAAAATTGTTTTTTAGTAAAGTTCAGATGAACATAATTGGTAATTTAAAATTGGATATGGACCTAGAAGCTCGCTTTCTTTCCAATTTTAATTTTGTTCATAACGTTTAAAGAATCTATAATTAATTTGGAATTAATTAGGTTAAAATCACTTATTTAAAAATAGTGAGTGGGAGAGGGTTGATAACTCAACATAACCCATGGTCTTCATTATTAATATAACACCGTGAGATATGAATAGCGCCTCGCAACAGCTTTGTTTTCGTCCCCCTAAGGAAGGTGTCTAGACATATCAATAGTCCAAAAGAAAATAAAACATTTGTATTGACAAATGCAACTTTTCTTGAATATGACTGTAAATAACCATAAATCTCGCAATAAGGTTGTACTGGAGGAGATGATCTCAAATGAAGTTGCAAAGTCACCAGCAACAACTAATGATAAAACAACCAAAGAAACCACAATTCCTGAAAAGGAAAAACCTGTACAACGTCGTAGTGGGAGGATTGTGAGACAACTTATTCGCTACGAACATGAGGCACACGTTCTTGTATCAGATACTGAAAAGGACGATCCATTGAATTTTAGAGAAGCAATGGAAGACCCTGATGTTGATAAGTGGCAAGCTACCATGAATCAAAAAATGGAATCAATGTATTCCAATTTAGTCTGGGAACTTGTAGATCTACCTGACAATGTTAATGACATTGGATGTAAATGGATCTACAAGAAGAAAAGGGGTGCATATGGAAAGGTAGAGACCTATAAAGCAAGGCTTGTGGCCAAAGGCTACACACAGAGAGCGGGTGTAGACTATGAAGAAACATTTTCTCCTGTGGCCATGCTTAAGTCAATTCGCATACTTTTATCCATAGCTGCCATCTATGATTACGAGATATGGCAAATGGACGTCAAGACAGCCTTTCTGAATGGCCAACTTGATGAAACCATATATATGGAACAACCAGAAGGGTTTATTAAGAAGGATCAAAATAAAAAGGTATGCAAGTTGTTGAAATCCATTTAGGGATTGAAACAAGCATCAAGCTCTTGGAACTTAACATTTGATGAAACTATCAAAACATACGGCTTCGAACAAAATGTTGACGAAGCATGTGTTTATAAATACATCAAAGGAAAAGTTGTGGTTTTCATAGTTCTTTACGTTGATGATATCCTACTTATTGGGAATGATGTAGAGACATTATCAAATGTAAAGAAATGGTTGGCTGGCAAATTCCAAATGAAAGATTTGGGAGAAGCGAGCTATGTTCTAGGCATTAAAATTATAAGAGATAGAAAGAACAAGCACCTGACACTTTCACAAGCAAATTATATTGATAAAGTGCTTGAAAGATTCTCTATGGAAAATTCCAAAAATCGTCAATTGCCGACCATACATGGAATTACTCTTTGCAAAGATTAGTGTCCAAAGACACCACAAGAGCAAGAGGACATGAGAAAGTATCCCTATGCCTCAGCTGTAGGGAACCTAATGTATGCAATGTTATGTACTAGACCTGAAATATGTTATGCAGTAGGGATTGTAAGTCATTATCAGTCAAATCTAGGTCTGGAACACTAGATTTCGGTGAAACATATTCTCAAGTATCTTAGGAGAACGAGGAACTATATGCTAGTATATTCGGGTAGTGACCTCGAACCTACTGGATACACTGACTCGGATTTTCAATTTGACAAAGATAGTAGAAAGTTTACTTCTGGGTCAGTTTTCACTCTTAATGGTGGACACAGTTGTCTGAAGAAGCATTAAGCAATCCAGTATAGCTGATTCAACCATGGAAGTTGAATACATAGCAGCTTGTGAAGCAACTAAAGAAGCAGTTTGGCTGAAAAAGTTCTACACAGATCTGGAAGTGGTTCCGGAAGTTGAGAAACCACTTGTTCTTTACCGTGACAACAGTGGAGCAACGGCTAATTCTAAGGAACCAAGAAGCCACAAGAGGGGAAAGCATATAGAGCGCAAACACCACTTAGTAAGAGAAATTGTACATAGAGGAGATGTGTCCATTCTGAAAATCGCATCAGAACACAACCTGGCAGACCCGTTTATGAAGACGCTTCCTGCAAAGCAATTCGAGGGTTATGTACGTAATATGGGATTGAGAGAAATGCCTCACTTGCTTTAAGTACAAGTGGGAGATTGTTAGGAGTATGTCCTAAAAGCATGTAAAAGACATTTGTTATTTCTGTGAATAAATAAATACAATGGTTTATTATTATTGTTATATTTGGATTATTAAATTATTGTTTGAATAATTTTGTAAATATCAGAAAAATTCCATATTCATTATTGAGGATGTGATCTTGTATTAGTACGAGAGAATTAAGATCACATGAATGAATAAAAATAGTCAACAACAACAAATTAAAGTTGAGGAATTCTTTAATTGGGGTTGTAAGTACGGTTTGCTGAGTATCGTGATGATACAAATAATCTAGATTCAGATTATTGATGTGGTAAGACATCTCGGTAAAGGTGCTTTATATAATATGATTATATATGACATGGACTGATATGAATAAAAGTCTTTATCCAAAAACCATTTAACAATAAATACTTGTAATTCATATCATAACTGATGATCATTTATAGATCAACCTAAATCCTAAGTGTTCTTGAACTCTTGTTCATGTTTATTAAATCTTTTGATTCATTCATTAAGGTCTCTTCATAGAATGAGGCTAATGACTTTTGTTTTGGAGATTTAATATTATGGATGGCTGGGAACATGTATCAACAATACAGAATCTCATCTTTCCTAACGGATCGTATATTAGTTCCCTTAAGGGTTAATTCTGGAACTGAATGATTTTGAGCTCAAATCTATAATTTGATTATAGATTAATTATTCACTAGTGAATTAATGGTACTTAAGGAATACGAAGTAAATTAGAAAGGTAAAATGGTAATTCATCCATTCTAATTTATGAACTAATTAATTAAAGGGTTGAACTATTGAAAGATGGTTATATCAATGGATGACTTAAGATAAGATTTTCTGTAAAAGTATATCTATAACATAAAGAGTGCAATTATGAATTTATAGTGGAGAAATATCAGAATTAATAAATTAACTATTATAATTAATGAGTTTAATTATTTAGTTTCAATTTATTGGAGCTTAATGTTATAGGTCCATGGTCCCCATAATGGTTCAAACAAACACTGACAAAGGTAAATACAAAAAAGACCAAAATGACTTCTTTGATAAGTAAAATATTTTTCTATGCATCAAACATAATTATTGTATAATTATGTGTAATTAATTAATTATTTGATTTAACAAAAATATAATTAATTTATTTTTTGGGATTTTCGGTATTTAAATAATAAGAAAAAATTGGGAAAAATCACATGTCTTCCCTGACATGTGGTACACGTGTAGCATAGTGCATAGTCACTGTGCTACACGCATAAGAAGCTAATTGGTAGTTTCTTTGTAATGACCCAAATTCGCTAATAATGCTTAAGGGCCTTGATTAGTGTGCCGGGAGGGCATAAATGGGATTTGAGTGAATAGTATTTATTTGAATGAGATATTATGTGATTAATAGTGCTTAAATGATATTATATGATAATTGATGATATTATGTGATAATATGAAATAGATATGTTATATATGTGAGAACCACATTATTATGTGGATAATTCTGCAGCCGGCGACTTGAGGCGATCCTAGGGCTAGATAGCGGGAAAAGTCACAACGGGGCATTAAAATTGACTTTGGACAAGTCAAGGAGTATTTTAGGTATCGAGTAGTGATTCAGACTATCGGGTGCTGAAAATAAATAATTGGAGATATATTTGAGATTAGGATGTCTAGGCGGGATTATTGGGGGATTTTACCGTTTTTCCCTCAGGGACGTTTTTGGCACCCCGAGCTTTGGGATTAGTTTAATCATCTAGGATATACTTGGAAGACTTAGAAAATACTAGACAGAAAGTGTAAACCGACCCTATCTCTCCTTCTCTTTCTTTTCTCTCTTAGCAAAGGAAAAACTCTGAATTTTCAAGAGAACCAAGTTGAATACTTGGGAATTGAAGGGAATAATCTGGAGGATTAGCTCAGGAACTGATCAAGGTCTGAGATAGAGCCAAGGTAAGCTTTGAATTTTCGTTTCTGAGGTTAAGAATATAGAGAAATGGCTGAGTTTTAAATATTTGTGGTTTTGGCATTTAAGGTGGAAATTGAGGCTTGAAACTTTGAAGATAAGTCAGGGGAATCTTGGAGAAACGATTCTACAGCCGAGGTAAGGTTTAATTTAAAGTTTGATGGTTTAATTTGAGAGTTTTCATGGCTGGTTTTGAGTTTTGTGGGTTTGAAATCTCAGAAATTGGAATTGGGATTTTGGTGAGTGTTAGGCTAGATTTTTGGTGGAGTTGTGTTGTTTAAATCATTCTAATGTTGTTATTATTAATTGGCTTTGAGTTGGGGGCTTTGGGATGGCTTAAGGTGAGGTTTAGAGATTGAAAATGGTGGATTTTTCTGGGTTCGAAGGGTCAGGCCGCGGCATGGTTCTTGGTGAGCCGGGGCCCTTCGAGGCTGTTGCATGCTGAGGAAGGAGGGTGGGCCGCGGCATGGTCCAAGCAATGCCGCGGCCCTTACCTATTTTTGTGCCTTAAGTGGTTCTGTTTGGGGGCCATGCCGCGGCATGGGTGGCCTATGCCAGGGCGCTTAAGGGATTTTGGGATTTTAGGCTTGGGAATTTTACCTAGGGTGCTCGGGATTGAATCTTTTACCATATTTGGTGAAGTTCAATGATCCGGGGACTAGAACTTGGTTTGGAAACTCATTTAAGATTGTTAATGGTATCTTTCATTATGGTTGTGACTAGGTGTTAAGCTAGGGCTCGGGGATCGGATTGCGCTCAAGGAGTATCGCTCGTAACTAACTCATCTAGAAGCTAAAGGTAAGAAAACTACACCCGGTTGAATATTTGAACGGGACTAAGGGCTCCCTGTGTAGAGTCCAAGAACTTTACTTAGCTAGTTAGATAGTAGTATTATAGTATTAATAGTATTATCTTTATGACTGTGGATTTTTGGTTCAGACCGGGAATTATTTGGACACTCATAGTAGTACTTGTAGACTTTCTAAGTTTAACCTATAGTTTAAGAATATTGATGATTAACCTAAGGTTTGATTAATATGGCTGATATTGAGGATAATATTTATTATACTATAAGGTTTAGATAAGAACCAATAGGATTTTTAGCACATGTTATGTATGGGTGATTAAGGATTAAGTATTTTGAGGATTTAATTCATTAAGGGTAAAATTTGAATGCTCTAAGGTCAGTCAGCAGCTTTGAATACGTTTGAGGGCTTAGTCAAGGCTGTTTACTCAATTTGAATTAAGCTAAAAATGTGTAATTTCGTGTTTAAATAATCAGCGAATGCCGATATATCGCAGCTATAGGGGGCGATATATCGCAGCACGTAGATACGGAAAACACGAAATGATGCACGTTTGCCTCGGGCATATTGGTCCAGGCGATATATCGCCTCCTTCAGCATATTTTGAATGCTTTTGAATTCGTTTTCCATTCAACCATTCAACCTTTTGATAAGTCCAGCACCTTTTTGAACGAGTCTTCAGCCTCTGCTGAACGATTATTCAAATTATTTTCACCTAAAAAGCCATTATTTTTATTCATGTTAAATTAAGATCCTTTCATTCCTAAACTCTATAAATAGGACCTAGTACCCATCCATTATTCATCTTTTGCTCTAAGTTCAGAGGCTGCAAGTTGCTAGGTGAGTGTGAGAGTGTAAACACTTGGGTGGGGAAATCATAAGCTTATCAAACACTTGGGAAAGTAAGGATTTATAGTATTTCAGTTCGAGGTTTAGATTGGTCTTACAAGTCTTCAAGGTAACCCAAACTCTAGTTCGTTTCTGTACTTTTTCTTTAAAAGTTCTCATAGTCTTCTACTTATTCTATCCTTATTCTTATTTTGGTTAGGAAATCTAAGAACTCACACATAAGTTTTTGGTAAGTATTTTCTCAATGGTTTAGTCCTTCCATTCCTTTCAATTCTCTTCTTCTCTATACGCACTCTTTTTCAAATGGTTCTTAGGAGTGTTCCAAAGTCCCACCTCTGTCCTCTTATCCCGGTAATTTTGGTAAGGAAAATAGGATAGAATTCATATGTTATATGTTTTATATGTGTTATCTTATGTTTTTATGTTATGAAATGTGTTATGATATGTATGTATGTAGGCTTGGGCATATGACCCATATGATTAACAAGACCCCAAATAGATTATGGGCATATGACCTACTTAGCTAGTAGGACCCCACTAATCTAATGGGCATATGACTTGTTTAGTCTATGGGACCCCAAGTAATAATGGCCATTATAGTATGTGTATGATATAAGTGTTATGTTATGTTTTTATGTTTCTTATGAAATTTATGTATATGAACTATGTGTTAGATTTTCCTTGCTGGGCATTAGGCTCATTCCTTTTTGTTTATATGTGCAGGAAAATAGCTATAGTGGCGGGTAAGATTCGTGGATGCTTGGGAGAATGTGTATCGGTGATGAATGGATTCAAGGAGTCGAGAGTTCGATTTCGAGGATGTAGTCTTTTATTTATGGTTTATGTGTAATTTTTCCGCACCTATTTATGTAATTTCTTTTCATTTCAATTAAGATATGTTTTCTTTTTAAAACAATGGGATCCCATATCCTGCTTTGAGTTATGTAAGTTTTAACATTGGTTTTTACAAGTTTTTAATGAAGTATGATCTTTTTCACTTGTAAGTTCTATTAAAGATTAGGGTCTATGTATAGTTTTCGTTAATGGTCCAAAGTCTAGAGTAGTTGAGTCATTACACCCTGATGTATATGATTGAAAGAATGGTATTATGCCATGTAAATTGTAAACCAACGGCCTAAGCGTGCCACGGTTAACTTGTGCAATTTGCACGGCTCGGACACTGGTATCCGAGGACAGCTTATTATGCACTGAGCTCGGTTTAAGCGGGCCAGAGTAAGTGGGTTAAATAGAGGGTGCGACCTAAGGTGTCGACCCTAGAATTTGTGTTAATTGACTATTATATTTGGCTATGAATGTGATTAATGAGATTGTTGAATAATCTGAGTATAGATGAGGTTACTTGTACCTTGATATGTGCTTATATGCTGTAGATTGAATATCTAAACATGCTTATTGGAATGTCTATTTGAAAATATGGTTTATGATGTGTATGTTGTTTTCTTACTGGACCTTGGCTCATGGGTGCTGCGTGGTGCAAGTAAAGGCAAAGGCAAGATCGATCATCCCTGACTGAAGAGCTCTGCAGGGTGAATGTACATGTCAGGCCGCTCAACCGCCACAGTTGAGGAGGTTATAGGGACAGGAGGACCGGAATTACTCGTTTTGCCTTAGTAGGGCCAATGTTGTCTTTGACTTTTGTTTTTTTATAAATATGTTTGTAAACACTAAATGGTTTCAGGGATCCCTGTTGTAAATGGTTTATACTTTATGAAATATATCTTTTGAGGCCAAAATATCTTTTAACCCTAGAACACCTCAATTAATGACACATTTGATTAAAATGACTTGTTTAGCGAGTCTTGCACTTTTATAATTACACAGTGTCGGTCTTGGCTATCCAGGGCGTTACATTCTTGGTTCCACAATTTTAGTTATTTACATATTAAATAAATATTGAGATATTGTAATATGATTAAAATATTATTTAAACATAATTTGATAACTGATTAGTTATATTCAAATTGTTTAAAAATAACTAATATTTTATTTTTAATATATTGGATATATTAAAAAGAGGATATCAATTTTTCAGAACGATACTTTTCAGGGATAAAAAATAGATCGTGAAATCTCTATGAGAAAAAGAGAACAGTGCTACAAGCATAGGTCACTGTTCTTCACAAACTTAGGTCCAAACTTTATCAGATCTCATGTGTTGAGAACATTTGATAAATAGATTTTGCCTATTATTTTGTATAGCGAGCTCATAACCGTTCTTTGTGTGCTGAGAACATTTTGGAAGATCTTGGTGTGAGATCTCAGGGATTTTTGCCATACAAAAAGATAGCAGCAAAGAAGGACCTGAGGTAATTTTCTTTTCATATCTTTGATTCAATATATATATGTATGTGAAGAAGTAGATCTAGAAATCTTGTGGGGTTAAATTAACAATTTTTATTGTTGTTCCGCTGCGTATAGTCTCTGATTTGATCTATAAAAACCAACAAATGGTATCAGAGCGAAAATCTGAGTCAGTGTATCCAGTAGGTTCGAGGTCACTACCCGAAGATACTAGCATATAGTTCCTCGTTCTCCTGAGATACTTGAGAATATGTTTCACTGCAATCCAGTGTTCCCAAACCTGGATTTGACTGATAACGACTGACAATCCCTACTGCATAACATATGTCAGGTCTAATACATAACATTGCATACGTTTTGATCGCTTGGACTATAGAAATATCCGCTTCTTGTTTCTGGAGCATAGCCCACAAATATACACACTTTAGACCTTGAATCCAGTTTTCCAAATTTAGGTCTTAGCACATGAGCAGGACAACCCCAAATACGAAAATGTCGTAAACTAGGTTTATTTCCATTCCATAGTTCTAGTGGTGTCTTTGTCACAACTTTGGAGGGAACTACATTCAAAATGTAATTAGCCGTTTGAAGTGCATATCCCCAAAATGATAAGGGGAAGTGAAGAGTAGCTTAACATAGACCTGACCATGTCCAACAGGGTCCAGTTTCTTCTCTCTGAAACTCTGTTTTGTTTTGGTGTTTCAGGTGCTGTGAGTTGGGATAGAATACCATGATCCAGCAAGAAATCTTTGAATTCATAATCCAAATATTCACCACCACGATCAGATCGGAGTGTCTTTAAAGATTTAACTAATTGCTTCTCAGCTAAGGCTTTGAAGTCTTTAAACCTGTCAAAAGTTTCTAACTTCTTAAGCATTAGGTAAACATGACCGTATCTAGAATAATCATCAGTGAATGTGACAAAATATTCATAACCACCTCGAGCTTGGATGTTAATTGGACCACATACATCACTATGTATAAGCTCTAGTGGTTCTTTGGCTCTATTTCCTTTCGAAGTGAAAGGTCGTTTAGTCAATTTTCCTTCTAAACAGGATTCACAAACCGGTAGGGTTCCAATTGTTAGTTCCCTCAAAGGTCCATCTTTAGTTAACTGGTTTATCCTATCTAGACTAATATGACCTAATCTTAAGTGCCAAAGATACGTGTCATTTTCTTTAGAAACCTTTTGTCTTTTGTTACTTTGTGGTTTAGCTACTTTGAATAATTCAGAATTATTGAGCTATTTTTCAATTGGATTAAGCATGTACAGTCCGTCTCTTTGTTTTGCATGAAAAATATTGTTTTGCATGACAAATATTGTTCCCATTCTTTGAAATAAAAATCATATTATTATAAAAATAAATGCCAAAATTTTGTTCATGTAACAAAGACAAAGAAATAATGTTTCTAGTAATTTCAGGAATAAAGAAAACATTATTCAAACTAGAAAATTATTCTTAAAAAATAAACGGACTGTTCCACATGCTTTAGCTGAAACAAGTGCTCCACTTCCCACTCTCATAGTCATCTCTCCTTGCTCCAACTGCTTTGCGGACTCAACATCTGCAAACAAGAACAAACATGGTTAGTGGAACCAGAATCAACTATCCATGATAATTTCTCTTGTTCCACCATACAAGCTTCGAGTACAAGTAAATCTAATTTACCTTTCTTTTTCTCTTTCAGCTCGGCGAGATACTTTGGACAGTTTCTCTTCCAATGACCATTGACATTACAATGGAAACACTTTCCTTTGGGTGCCTTTTGTTTAGGGTCATTGTTCTTTTTGTTCTAGGGTGCCTTGGATGACTTCTTTGCCTTTTTCGGATTGTCCTTTTTAGGTTTGCAGTCATTGTTATTGCTTTTCCTTTTCTTCTTAGAAGAAGATGGTTTTGCTTCAGCCTGACTTGAGATCGTCTTGTTTATTGACTCAAAAGTTTGTAATTCATTAAGCAATTGTGTCATGTTAAATTCTAATTTATTCATGACATAATTTGTTGTGAATGTTGAAAAAGCAAGAGTTAAAGACTCAAGTATAATGCTTACTGGTGTCTTTTCATCCATGACTGCTCCGTGCGTCTCAGCTTCATGTAGTACACTGATCATGTTCAAAACATGCTCACGCACAGATTGACCTTTCTTCATCTTAGCATTCATGTAGGTTCTAGTAGCCTCATGACGACTTTGATCAGATGGGCGCCCAAACATTTCCTTAAGAGATTCTAGTATCTCAAAAGCAGTTTCCATGGATTCATGCTTTGTTCGTAAGACATCACTCATGCTTACAAGCATATAGCACTTAGCTTTGTTATTAGATTGAATCCATGCATCAAATTTGTCCCGAACATGTTTCGGGGTAGTGGCGCCAGGCTCTTCAGGACATTCCTCATTTAGGACAAACTTGTGGTTTTTGCTAACCAACAACAGATTCATATTTGATTTCCATTTTATGAAGTTATCACCAATTGATTTTTCTTGTGCGATTAAAGTAGTGATGAGATTTCCATAGATAGACATATTTTGAATAAAAAATACAAATATTATTATTATATTTAGAAAAATAAATATCAAAGTTTCAGAAATTAAACGTGATGCATGAGCACAATTAAAACACATAAAATAAAGAATAATTTCCACGATAAAACTTTCTAACAATTAAAGTGCCGCCTTAGGGTCGGTCAAATTAATCTTAGAGAATTTATAAGACATTCTTATCTTTATTGTTTAAAACTTAAAATAACTCTTTATTTTCTCTTTTAAACATTAAAGTATTGCTTAGTTTGGTCAAGTTATGACTATCCACTGCAAAAGCTTAATCATAACTTTGTGAGTGTAACCCATTATTTCGGAGTTCATGACTTAACTTAGGACATGTCACCTTAGGGTCGGTGAAACCTAAAATACATTTTTAGTTCCTATCTTTGTAAGAAATATATCCTTGCTATTGATATGTCTAGACACCTTCCTTAGGGGGACGAAAAAAAGGCGTCGCGAGGCGCTATTCATATCTCACGATATTATATTAATAATGGAGACCATGGGTTATGTTGAGTTATCAACCCTCTCCCACTCACTATTTTGAAATAAGTGTTTTTAACTTAATTAATTCAAAATTAATTATAGATTCTTTAAAATTTATGAATATAATAAAAATTGGAAAGAAACCAAGTTTCTAGGTCCATATCCAATTTTAAATTACCAATTATGTTCATCTAAACTTTACTAAAAAAACAATTTTAAAATAAAGTTGGTTTAAAGAAATTTAAGTCATAAAGACTTAAAACCAGTGTGATATTTTACCAAGTTTTCAAAAATAAAACTAAGTAATTTATATGCAATTGGTTTCGCAAAACAAATCATATAAACATATAGGACAATCCTAATAATCATGTTTCTTCTAATGAGATGCATGATTATGACTGTGTTGGTTTTTATGTATGGCACAAAATGCATGAGCATGTTGTCAATCACATGAAAACAATTATTTAAATAAATAAATAAACAATAAATGTTGAACCAGGTGCTTTTGGGTATTTCTAATTTTACAACCTCTTTATAAAATTAAAAAATAAAATAAAACCGCCTTGATCTCCATTAGACTTCTTTACTTTTGTTTACCGAGTTTTTCAGAAACGAATACAAACAGAATAATAAAAAGATAAGAACTGTAGAAGTGCTGAAATGTAACTAAACAAACAGTGTTTTTACGTGGTTCAGGCGTTAACAAGCCCTAGTCCACGAGTCGATGTTATTATGCTTGGAAAGGATTACAGTAAGATGGCTGGTGTACAAGAACTTCACACACTCACAGTGTTTCTCTCGGGTTCTCTTGAAGAAGATGAAGCTAGAGAGATTTTAGTAGAGTTCTTGCTATGTGATTTGTTGGCCGTCCCTCTTCTTGTAAAACGAAGGGGTCTTTATAGCTAGGGTTTTGGATTAGGGTTTTTCTCTACGTACATGAGTCTTAATTACACCAGCCATAAATAGGGGATACAATTACTGTAGTAGCATGGCTACAAGACTCTATGTGGGTATATTTACGTGAAAGTATGGGGAACACACAAAGTCAGCCGTCTTTTCCAAGTTGTCAGCGGAACAGTAGGCGAAAAGGTACCCTTAGGCGTGCTGGGATGTGTGCGGCTTTGACCTATCGGGCGTGTCAGGCGGGATCCTGTGTCAGGCGGATATCATTCCAAATATGCCTCCTCCATGACTCGACCGCTTGGTGTTAATCCGTGCGAGGCACGGAACCGTTTCCGCGAAGAACACTCGAAGAGCTTCTCCTGGAAGGAGCTTCCCCGAAGGATACCCCTTCGGGAGTCCGAGAGGGTTGACGGGTTTCCGTGTCGTGTTTGCTTGGAAGAGTAATCCGGACACTAAACAGGAGGGGCGAAGCCTTTCTGTCCATCCGCGAGCTCTGGTCACCTACTGTGAAAGACATCGATAATTCTGCTTCCCCGAGGACATCAATCTAAACGCTATCCGGAAATCTGGATAACATTTACCCCCCAAGGTCATGGAGCTTTGAGAGATCCGGGAGCTTGTACAGTCCTCCGGGTATTTCGGTCTCTTAGATTAGGCGAGGGGCCACCTTCTGTGTTCCCGGAAGGGTTCCTTTTTCCCGCCTGAGTGTTAGTATGAAAAAGAAAGGGAATTTCTTCTGTTTGAACTCAAGTACTCAAGTGCGACAAGGACCACGTGTCATGCTGGGAATGGTTCTGCGACCAAGACGTGTGTGTGAGGCGACTGGTTGAGTATGCGTGCGTCAGTCATCTGAGTAACGATTTGACGGTTTTTAATGGTACTCCGGGCCCGAGGTGGTGTAATGATGGGAAATAAATACTTTATTCCCATCCGAGGAGTCATAAATAGGATCGTCGCCTCATCTCCAGCCGTTGGATCTGATGCACACGGAATGGGAAGATTGGGACCGTCCATTTGAGGAATTCGAAACGACTTCTTCCCTGCTATAAAAACGAGGGAAAGGACCTTTCTTCCTCTTTACGCTTTCAAATTTTCTATCTTTCGGATTTTCAGATTTCCAAACCTTCGAACTCTCAGGCTTCCCAGCTTCTGTTCCTCCGAACTTGCCACTTCTTTTGGTAAGGATCTGGAAACTTTTCTTTTGATTTGGCAGTGGGTTTATTCGCCGAAGTTCCTGGTTTGAATCGCCGTTCGTCTTTGCAGCTTTTACTTCTCGCGATCGTGCTGTGCAGTGATCCAGTTACTCCTTCAACCTCCAACTACCCGAATATCAGTACTTTGCTCTTTCCTCCCAAACCTTAGGTTGTTGGTAGTTGTTAGAGTAGAGGTTTCTGCCATTATCGCTTATGTGCATGCGTGAATAGGGATTTGGTAGGCATGTGATTGATGTGAGTCGATAAGTAGCCTTTTTTGCATGCTTTGACGATTTGCGTTTGGAAAGTCGTTCCTTGTTTTGCTGTTTTAGGGCATAAGAATGATCGCCTTTAGGGTGTCTTTCTCTGGAAAAACACTTCTTTTGGTGGGCTTAGGCTCGGAGTCTGAGTCTGGTTCCTTGCTGCCTTTCGGGTGGCATGGTGCCAATCCCTCGATAAGCTCGGTGGGAGCCTCTCCAAGCAGTTTTCGGGGAGGGTCTCCCCGACGCCTTTGATACCACTAGGGTATGACAAGGGTGCTGACTGCTTAGAGTGTTTTCTTCTTTCTTTCTTTTGTCCAGTGACGAACATCTCAAAGGAACAACTCCTTCCTGTGGGGGAGGCTGATTCTGCCCAGGAGAAGGGTTCCCCTGTCGCTGGTGCAAAGGGGAAAGGAAAGGCGAAAGTGGTCGCGGCTAGCCCACCGACTTCCAATAGTTCAATCTGGGAGATGGACCAAAAGCCGAACCTTTTCAGGAATTATGGCATGCTGGAGCTGTATTCCTCCGAGGCAGGCCTGAAGAACATCCGAGGTCTGATGTGGCACCGTCTGTCGGTGCTGGGCGAGTCGGCTAGCCAGAGTCACGAGGGCTTTGGTGCCTGGAGCTGGGCACACATAGTGTGTGGGGCGCACTTGCCCCTAAGGAGTTACTTTGCCAATTTCTGTGTGAAGGCGGGGATTGCCCCCTTCCAGTTGATTCCTCCCAGCTACAAGCTCCTAGCGGGGTGGTTCATCTTTTGCAAGTCCCGGAAACTGGAAGCTCCTACCCCGGAGGAGGTGCTGTACTTCTACGGGTTGAAGTCTCAGCCTATGAGGGGTCATTCAGACAAGGTGGGGTTTTACAGGCTGGAAAGGCACCCGGACGTGATGTGCCCCACCTGTCATACCGCGAGGGTTCCAGACCTCCGGGAGTACTGGTTCCTGACGACTGGCTTTCCGCTGAAGAGGGTACCAGCCCTATCTTTGGACTTCAAAATCCCTGGTAAGTGCTCCTTTCTCTCCTTTTCAACTTTGTTTCTTTGCGTTTGATTTGCTTTTTGGGAGGATCTCTAATGCTTGTATTTGAATTTTGCAGAAGTCGTTCCGCGGACACCTCGCTGTGCGGAGATGATAAGGAGGTCCAAGTTCTACGAAGGGCTTTCGGAGGAAGAGTTGAAAGTGGAGGGACTTGTGACCTCCGAATCTTTGAGGGAGTATGGGCCACTCGCCTCTTTCCAAAACATCAAGCCAGTGAGTGGCAGGGGGCAAAGTCAGGTGTCCGCTGACATCCGGGAGCAGATTGCCCTGGAGCTGTCTAAGGTGATCACCCAAGCAGCCCGGGACGAGAATACTTTATCTCCTAGTTGGGCAGAGAGGTTCCCCGACCCCCAGCCGGAGGAAGAGGAGATCGAGGCCCGCCACGCCGCGGCTTACCCTAACGAAGGGGCTCCGGGGGCTAGCACCTCCGGGAGAGGTAAGACTAGTTTTCGATTGATCCACACCCCCAGCCTGTCTGAGGTTTCCCGGACCTCTCAGATGGGGTTCGATCCCCGCTTCCTTAGGCTAGATCCGCGTAGGATACCCTTTGACAGATATTGCGATAGGGTAGATGAGCTCCTCGGGTGTCTGAGTGATGGTAGTCTGCCAGAAGGTGTCATCATGGTTGACCCTTCTTCCCTCAGCATGTCATTCCCGGACTTCAAGGAGTACGGGAGCTTCCTGGAGCAGGAAGCGGTGTTTTGTTTTGCTCGGGGAAGGCCATCCACGCTTCTCGTGCATGGTCGTCCCTTTCAAACTTTTCTTTTTCTTGTTTCTTGTTCCCTGCTGGCGGGCTTGCTTGTGCTTTTATGTTGTTGATTGTCTTGTCTTCCGCTTATCTTCTTTCTCATTGCTTGTTGGTTCGCTAACCTTGCTTTGTATGTTTCTTGCAGAGTATCCAGAAGCCAAGATGTTGGGGAGGGTTACTTTGCTCATTAAGAAGGCTGCCACCAGCCAAGACCCGTCCATGGGGAAAGGACGGAAGACCAAGGCTGGTAGGGGAGGTAAAGCTGCCACCCCCAAGAAGACAAGTGGCGAGGCGCAAGCGTCTCCGGAGGTAGAGAAATCTCCTGCTGACGGGCCTTCCGAGACTATGATGGTCTCGAGTAGCAGCAGCGACGGGGAAGGGCTTGTGTTTCCCGTGAAGACAACTGGGGTGAGCAAGCGTCCCGGAGAAGATGCCGAGGGTGCTAACAAGAAACGCCTTAGACACTCTTCTCCTGGTCGAAGGCAACAACAACAGCAACGACAGCAACCACAACTACAACAACAACAGCAACAAGAACAACAGAGATGATCACCAACGCCACAGTGGAAGCAACAACAACATCCAAACCAGCAGCAGCAACAAGGGCAATTACTTCCGCTGCCGCAGCAGCAAAAGCAACAGACCGGGGCCTTAATACCCCGGCTGCCTCCTCCTCCGGCCCAAAAGGGGTCCACCCTTTCGGGGTCTCCTTCTTCTCAGCTAACAAACCTTCCTCTGCCTGGCCTGAAGTTCCACTTCCCTCGGAAGCCAACCAGTTTCCCCGCTGCCCTCCTGGAGGGTGTAAGACGGGCCGATAGTTTTTTGAAGAGGCGGTTAGAGGCGGAGAAGGCTGTTACTCAGGGAAGGGCAGATAACTTGTCTGCCGTGAAGAGAGCTGAGCTGGCTGAGGGGGTGAGATCCCTTCACCCGGCCGGAGCGGTTTTGGATGGCCCAGCCTTGGAGAAGAGGCTGGTGCCTAGGCTCGGACGTGCATTGGCGCCGTTCGGAGCTGAGATGATGGAGGACATGGGCCTGAGCTTGTGCGAGCTCAATTCTGAGAAATGGGCCATCAGTAGCAGTAAGGATCCGCTGTTGCTGACACACGCTGTGAAGCAGCAACTGTCCGGGGTAGGCCGTCAGTTGCGTTTTGGGATCACTTGTCTTAGCACATTTGGTTCTCTTAACTCATTCTGTTATCTTTCCTTGTAGGCCTCTATGATCGCGGAACGCTCGTTCCGGGAGGTTGGTGCAGTTCTGGTTCAGCTGGAGGAGAGCCAGCTGGCTCGCCAGGCCTTAGAGGCGGAGAAGCAGAAACTGACCCAACAGGCCTTGGAGGCTTCGGAGAAGATTGATCAGGTCCGACGCACGGCTGAGGAAGAGGCGGACAAGAAATATCTTGCCAAATACCAAGAGTACCGGGCCAAGGCAGAGAATGAGTTCAGACAGCGGTCGGATGAGATGAAGGCCGAAAACTCCAAGCTCCGGGAAGAGCTGTCCCAAGCCAGGGTGGAGAAGGATACCTTGGAAGCCCGCTTGCAAGAGAAAAATGATCTCGTCCTTAAGCAGCAAGGGGAATATTCCACTCTTCAGAATAAGCTGCACGAGGAGGAGCAACTTCACAAGAGGAGCAGGGATCTCGTGTCTATGCTGGAGTTGGGGATCGCCGAGAAGGATAAAGAGATCGGAGCCTTGCAATTCACTGCCAGGGGGCATGTGACCGAGAAGCAATCCGTGCTGAACCAAAACAAGGAGCAGCGCAAGGAGATTGATTCTCTTAAGGGAGAGCGGGATGCCTCCAAGGCCGAAATGGAAAAATTGAGGGCTCAACTAACTGTCGTGGAGGCACAGCTGACAACCTCCGAGGCGGAGCGCTTGAAGGAGAAGGAGGATGCTGAGGTGATACTGAATAGGACGATTAATATATCGCATGTGGTCCTCATGCATCAACTCTGGAAAGTGAACCCGGAGGTACTAGGCTATCTGGGAGATGATGCCGAAGCCATGAGGGAGAAGCTACTCGTGTGGGATCAAGGCCAGAAGGCGTACGTCCAAACTTACAACATTGATGAACGTGCTGGAGCCCCTAAGGCGGGAGATCCCGGAGAGGCGGGGACCTCTGAACCTTCCCGTGACAAAGTTCCGCCTTCCAACGAGCCGACTCTGCCAGCCTCAGTTGAAGCCGATGCCCCCGCAGCCGCGGTCGTGGAAGCTGCAGCTACCCCCAATGCTTGAAGGGGTTTTATCTTTAATTATTTTTCATTTTGAGTTTTTCATTGCGGACATATTTGCCATAATTATAGCATTCTCCTTTCTTTTCTGCCGAGTTCTTTATTTATCTTTGCGCTTAGGGTAGACTTTTATACGGTTGTAACTGTTGTAGGGGCGTATGAGGTTTTGGTTCCAACGGCCAAAACCTATGCACTTCCCACTTGAAGCTCTAACGGATGATGTCTTTTCCCACGTAGTTTCTAGGTTACGAAGGTTTCCTGGTTCCAACGGCCAGGCTCCTTTCACCGTATTTTGGCATTCCTAAGGCAAATAGCCAATCCCGGGACTTGTAGTTATACTGTTCGCTGGGATTGCTACGGTGAGCCGTTCCATGGTTTGAAACGGGAGTTCTTTTGGTGAGCGTCGCTAGACTTGAGGTTAGATCTTTGCGAAGCAAAACTAACTGTTGTTGCGAACCTCATGGTGGCTGACTTCAGGGACCTGGCATGGAGCCCTGCGAGGCAAGGCTCGTTGCTGTCGGGGAAATCGCCACGCCCACCAGGTGTGATCCCGGAGCGGGGGCTTTGCGAAGCAAGGCCTGCTGTGAGTGGGGGGCCGACCATGTCTGCTCCTGGAGCTGAAACTTGCAATGGCCGAGGAGCTCGCCATGCATTATTTTGTGAGATCCGGAGCTGGAGCCTGCGAAGCAAGGCTTACAACGGTCGCGGATCTTGCCATCTTTCGCCTTGCGGAACCCGGAGCAGGAGCTTGCGAAGCAGAGCTCTACAGCGATCACGGATCTTGCCATCTTTCGCCTTGCGGGACCCGGAGCTAGAGCTTGCGAAGCAAAGCTCTACAGCGATCGCGGATCTTGCCATCTTTCGCCTTGCGGGACCCGGAGCTGGAGCTTGCGAAGCAAAGCTCTACAGCGATCGCGGATCTTGCCATCTTTCGCCTTGCGGGACCCAGAGCTGGAGCTTGCGAAGCAAAGCTCTACAGCGATCGCGGAGTATTCTGCAAAGGACTTGTCAGGGAGTTGGGGGTGTTTTGGCGTAGCTCTATGAACGTGCCTCAACCTCCAGTCCTGTCCATCGCTGGGCTACACAGGAGATAATTTTCATGATACATAATGGCAGGCATTTCCATGGAAATTTTCACATAAGCACATAATGCACATATGACACGTAAGGCAAGCATGTTCATGGCAACAAATAAACCTAAGCTTAACAATTTAAACATTTCAAACAATTTAAAAATTTCAAACATAATGCTAGCACCTAAGTGGTGTTCTGTGTACGTTTTGTTCAAGGGGCGTATGGCTATGCCTTAGACATGTATACCCCCCCAAGTGAGCGTGGGGTCCGGACGTCTCCGGACCGCGTGGTCACTTGTTAAAACGCAGCTTTGAACACAGGGATAAAAAGTGCAGTAAAAGCGGAGTGAATCTCTCCGTGTTTCATTAAATTAGCCTGCTAGGCGTGTGTTTTACAACAGGGAGGATTATTTCCACATTTTTCACTTTTGCTAATTTCACCAAGGACTTCCGACTAGATGGTCCGGGGCCTACTGGTAGTAACGACGGAGGTGCTCCGCGTTCCAGGCGCGCGGGACTTTAGATCCGTCGAGTCTCTTTAAGTGATACGTCCCATGGCCCACTTTTTCTTGGACTTCGTAGGGGCCTTCCCAGTTGGGTCCGAGGACTCCCACTCCCGGATCCTGCGTAGCAGGAAATACTCTCCGTAGGACAAGATCCCCAACTTCGAATGTACGGCTCTTGACTCTCGTGTTAAAGTGTCGGGCTATCTTGCCTTGGTACATTTTTAGTTGGACCTGCGACTGCTCCCGGAGCTCTTCGATCATGTCCAGGGACTCCTGGATAAGGGCGTGGTTCCGGGTAGGGTCGTAGGTATCCTGCCTGTGAGAGGGGATCATAGTTTCTACTGGGATGACGGCCTCGCAACCGAAGGTCATGGAATAAGGCGTGTGCCCCGTCGAAGTTCTCTCTGTTGTGCGATAGGCCCAAAGTACTCGTGGAAGTTCTTCCGGCCAGTGAGCCTTGCAGGCTTGGAGTTTTTTCTTCAACGTGGTCTTTAATATTTTGTTTACAGCCTCCACTTGCCCATTAGCCTGGGGTCTGGCGACTGCGGAAAAGCTTTTGATAATTCCATGCGAAGCACAGAAGTTCGTGAAGTGTTCACTGTCAAATTGCTTTCCGTTGTCGGACACAATTTTTCGTGGAAGCCCAAAACGACACACTATATTCCTGATGACAAAGTCCAGTGCTTTTTTAGATGTGACCGTGTTCATGGGTTCAGCCTCAGCCCATTTGGTGAAGTAGTCTACCGCGACTATGGCCTACTTCACTTCACCCTTTCCAGTTGGGAGGGAACCTACTAGGTCAATGCCCCAAACGGCGAACGGCCAGGGGCTGGTCATTAAGGTAATTTCTGTAGGCGGCGCTCGCGGAACCTTGGCGTACCTCTGGCACTGCTCACATTTCCTGACATAATCCACACAATCCTTCTTCATGGTGGGCCAGAAGTATCCTTGTCGAAGGATCTTTTTGGAGAGGCTCAGCCCGGAGGTATGATCGCCACAGAAGCCTCCGTGAACCTCATGGATGATGGCGCTGACTTCGGTTCCGGCAACACACCTAAGGAAGGGTATGGACAACCCCCTGCGGTAAAGCTTTCCATCCATAACCACGTATCGGGGAGCTTGATATTGGAGCTTCCTTGCGTCAGCTTTATCAGTGGGGAGCTCTCCGGTGGTGAGAAATCTGAGGATGGGTCCTATCCAGGAGTGGGAATGGTCGATGATGGCGTTTATCCTTCGTGTCTCAGTACTGGGGGCTTCTAAGTGCCCGATGGGGACTAGGCCGTACTGTTCAATCTCCGGGTCCGTTGCAAGCTTGGCCAGCGTGTCCGCGAGTGAGTTCTGGTCCCGGGGGACCTGGCGGATTTGGTAGCCTTTGAAATGCTGCAGTAGGCCGCGGGAGAGAGACACGTAGGTAGCCATTTTTTCGCCCTTCGTCTGGTATTCCTCGGATATTTGGTTTACCACAAGTAGGGAGTCGCTGTATACTTCGATTTTTTGGGCTCCGACTTCTCTGGCCAGTCGTAATCCAGCTAACATGGCTTCGTGTTCTGCCTCGTTGTTGGATGCTGGGAACGCGAAACGGATGGCGCTCTGGAGCTGATGCCCTTGGGGAGATATTAAGATGACCCCTGCTCCAGCTCCTTTTTCATTCGAGGCTCCGTCTACGTAGACCTTCCAGGTGGGAAGTTCTGGGACAGGATCTTCCGGGAGGTCGTTCATTCCCGAGCATTCCACAATAAAGTCCGCGAGAGCTTGACCCTTTATGGAAACACGTGGTTGGTAGTGGACGTCAAACTGGCTCAGTTCCATGGCCCACTTAAGCAATCTGCCAGAAGACTCGGGCTTCTGCAAGACTTGTCGGAGAGGGTGGTTGGTGAGTACTTTGATGGTGTGCGCCTGGAAATATGGCCTTAGCTTCCGCGAAGCAATTAGCAAGCAGAGGGAGAGTTTTTCGATCATTGAATACCTGGACTCGGCGTCCAGTAACCTCTTGCTTACGTAATACACAGGGAGCTGGACACGGCCATCTTCCCGGACGAGAGCGGCACTCACTGCGTGCTCTGTCACAGCTAAGTATAAGAACAACGCCTCTCCTTCGACAGGTTTGGACAGAATGGGAGCTCGGGTTAAATGTTCCTTGAGGTGTTGGAAGGCTGCTTCGCATTCGGGGGTCCACTCGAACTTCTTGTTTCCTTGCAACACGTTGAAGAAGGGGATACACTTGTCAGTGGCCTTGGATACGAAGCGGCTGAGAGCAGCTATCCTTCCGGTAACACTCTGGACATCCTTATGCTTCCGGGGGGAAGGCATATCTATGAACGCCTTAATTTTCTCAGGGTTGGCTTCCACTCCGCGGGAGCTGACAATGAAACCGAGGAACTTCCCAGACGAGACCCCGAAAGTACATTTCTTTGGATTCAGTTTCATTCCGTACTTTCGGATCACGGCGAAAGCTTCCTCAAGGTCGTCACTGTGGTCCCCGGAGGTCTTGCACTTTACCAACATGTCGTCCACGTACACCTCCATGTTCCTCCCCAGTTGGTCCTTGAACATCCTGTTTACTAGACGCTGGTACGTCGCCCCAGCATTCTTCAAACCGAAAGGCATGACCACGTAACAGTAGACACCTTTGTCCGTGAGGAAGCTGGTGTGTTCCTGGTCCGCGACATGCATCTTAATCTGGTTGTATCCGGAGTACGCATCCATGAAGGATAAGAGTTCGTACCCGGAAGTCGCGTCTACCATCTGATCGATTCGCGGAAGAGGGAAACAATCTTTCGGGCAGGCTTTGTTTAGGTCCGTGAAGTCAATGCACATTCTCCAGGACCCATCGGGTTTCGGGACCAGAACTGGGTTGGCCAACCACACGGGATAGTGTGACTCCTGGAGAAAGCCTATGGACATCAACTTGTCCACTTCAGCTTTGACGGCTTCGGCCCTCACTGGGTCTAACGGCCTCCTCTTTTGGCGAATTGGAGTTGCAGATGGGTCTATGTTGAGTGCGTGGCACGCAACATTAGGATTAATCCCCTTCATATCAGCGTGGCACCATGCCAGGATATCCTGATTAGTCTTCACAGTGGCCACGATCTTATCTCGAATGGCCGACGGCAGGTTTTTCCCCACCTGAATGACTTTGGTGGGATCTCCCGGGTTGAGGATCACCTCTTCGACTTCCTCCATCGGCTCTATTGCTTTCTCGATTCCCACTCTTGGGCCGAGTTCGTCAAAGTATGCCTCTTGAGCACCCCCAGTTTCTGGTAATTCTTCCGCCAAAGGAATGGCAGCAACCGTCTCCTGGACCGTGTAGACGGATCGGACGGAGACGTTATAACAGCTTCGTGCACTTCGCTGGTCTCCTCGGAGAGTGCCGATACGCCCATCGTCGCATGGAAACTTCAAGCATAAGTGGCGTATCGAGGTTATGGCCCCACAATCTATTAGGACCGGTCGGCCTAGGATGGCATTATACGCCGTGGGGCAGTCGACCACCACGAATGTGCTGTGCTTGAAGGCACAAGCGTCGCTTTCTCCCCTGAGGGTGACTGGAAGTTGAATTTTGCCTAATGGCATGAGCGCATCCCCATTGAACCCTTGAAGCTAGATGGGGCATGGGGTCAGGTCTGTCTCGGTTAATCCAATCGCATGGAAGGCCGCTTTGAAGAGGATATTTACGGAGCTTCCGTTGTCGACCAAGATCCGTGAGACCTTCTTATTGGAAATTTGGGCTTCCACCACGAGGGGATCGTTGTGGGGGAAGTGCACATGCCGAGCATCGTCCTCCGTGAAGGTGATGGGAAGGTCCATCATTCGGGGACGTTGAGCGGGTGATTGAACCAAGGCGCACATCTCCCCGGTGTGTTCTAATTCCCCCAAGTACCTCTTCTGGGAGTTGCGGGTGCTTCCGGCAAGGTGCGGTCCTCCGGAAATGGTGGCTACGTGTCCGTCAACGGGTGGCGGAGCAAGGCCGGGCGGATACGGGTTGCCCGGTCCTGGAGCCAACGAGGCAATGGGTGCCGGAGCGGGTGGAGCAGGAAGCGCTGGGAACTGAGACCCGGGAGCTTGGGGGTGACCGGCTCCAGGAGCGCTAGCGGTCCCCCTCTGTCCCGGGGAATATGCAGCTCCGTGAACTACCCCCTGTCCGGGATAGATAATGGGTATCCTCACCCACTGACCGAGGTGTCCCGCTCTTGCCAGGGACTCGATCTCATCCTTCAGCTGAAGGCACTCATTCGTGGTGTGCCCCACGTCTCCGTGGAACTCACACCTCTTATTGGAGTCTCGCGGACGCCTTCCTCCGTGAGACACTTTCGGGGGCTTCCTGTAGTTGACCATATTACAGGTCGCCCGATAGACATTCTCTCGCGAGTCTATCAAACTGGTATATTCCGTGAACTTGGGCTCATAGTCCTTCCGGGGTTTCTTTGAATGGTCTCCCCGGTTGGAGTTTCTTCCACTTCGTTTGCTCCGCGATTGGCTCAAATTTCGTTCTGGGCCTTCCGCTTGCGGCTGCGGCATGCCAGGAGCGATACTACATCCGGTTTGTACAGCTCCGTACCCAGAGAAATGGGTTTGACTTGGCGTCTGAGCAGACGCAGAAGGCCCATACACACTTGGAGTGAATTGGGCTCCTGGAAGCGTGAGGGCTGGTGCGGGAGCTTGCGAAGCAAAGCTCGGCGCAGTCACGGAAGGCGTTGGAGCCGGGGGAACTCCGAAGGCCTGCTGGTAGGCATCCTCAAGGTTGATGATTCCTTGAGCTTTTGACATGAATTCGGACAGCGTTTTTGCCCGTTTCCTTTGCATTTCCCCCCATAGCAGGGAGCCGACAGTAAGGCCCGATTGAAGGGCGATCAGCTTCATGTCATCGCTGACCTTGGTCTTTGCAGCAGCTTCCATCATTCTCTGAATGAAAGTTTTGAGGTTCTCATTGGGCTGCTGCTTGATGTTGGTTAAGGAACCAACCTCCATGTCGTGGTCGCGGGCAGCAATGAACTGCCTCCTGAATGCGGACTGTAGCTCCTTCCAACTGTGGATTGATCCGGGAGCTAATCTTTTCCACCAGTCCTCCGCGGACTTGGTAAGGGTGAGTGAGAAGCACATGCATTTGGCGTCTTCACTGACACGCGCCACTTGCATCATTTTGTTGTATTTAGCTAGGTGGGTACGCGGGTCCGTCCTCCCATCATATAATTCTATGTGAGGCATTTTGAAGTTATCCGGGAGGGACGTTTCCGCGATCCTCCGAATACATGGTTCCGGGTCTTCCTCCTCAGAGTCTGACAGGGCCCCACTTTGCTTCCGGACCAGCTTGGTCAAGGCAGCAATCTGTTCCTCGAGCCTCTTCGTATCACTCTCCGGGAGGTCACGTCCCCGGAGCTTGTCGTTAATATGATTTCGGAGGTCATCTCCGCGAGGCCGGGCCTTTTCTCCTTTGGCCTTTTCATACTTGGCCTCCAACCTTCTTCTTAGGTCCACCGTGGACCAGCTATCTTCGGAGTGCGAGTTTGCAGCCCGACCGTCCTGGTTGACGGAATCACTGGGGCGGTTGTTCCTTCCCCTAGGCCTGGGTGCCTTAGCACCGGGCCCTTTAGGCACGGAGTGCCCCCTTGGGGCTGAAGGACGTCTGGGCTTAGGAGCGCCAGAGACCTTCTGCGCGCGGGGGGGGGGGGGGCAGTCGGCCTGGTGATTCACGCCTTTAGGAGGTGCAGGGGCGTCAGCGCGTACAGGCTCTCCAACTTTTTCTTTGCCCTTGTTAGGGGCGGCTTTGGATGGTCCAGCTGCGGCTGGATCCGGCATAGCGGCATCAGCACCACCTAAAACAGAGGCGTCCTCATTCGAGTTGCCTAGGTCTCCGAACTTGCTTTGGAGGTGCTCCATTATGCGCTGCATTTTTTCGGAGAGGCGCTCCTGTTCAGCAAGCTTGGCTTTGGTGACCTCCAGTTCTTCGGCTACTTGGACCAGTTCTGGGTCCTTCTCATAGTAGCAGCCATCCTTGTAATAACCGTCTTGGACATACTCTTCTTCGTCTTCTAAGTATGTCGTATCTTCAGTACTGACCCGATCCTGG
Source organism: Humulus lupulus (assembly GCF_963169125.1). NCBI lineage: Eukaryota > Viridiplantae > Streptophyta > Magnoliopsida > Rosales > Cannabaceae > Humulus > Humulus lupulus. Next base: position 150,725,403 of record NC_084799.1, read on the forward strand.
CGGGACGTTGGGCCTTCACCTTGGTAGTCCAAGGGTTCGTTTTGTACTGCATCTTCCATCACGGTATCGGGGTTGACCGTAGCATTTTTGTCAACAGCAGATTTTCTCGTAGTCACCATCTCTTTAGCACGAAGTGAATACAAAAAACATACACAGAAAAAGAGCTGACTAACAACTTCCTACAGCTCTCAATGAAAGCACCAAAATGTTTACCGAGTTTTTCAGAAATGAATACAAACAGAATAATAAAAAGATAAGAACTGTAGAAGTGCTGAAATGTAACTAAACAAACAGTGTTTTTACGTGGTTCAGGCGTTAACAAGCCCTAGTCCACGAGTCGATGTTATTATGCTTGGAAAGGATTACAGTAAGATGGCTGGTGTACAAGAACTTCACACACTCACAGTGTTTCTCTCGGGTTCTCTTGAAGAAGATGAAGCTAGAGAGATTTTAGTAGAGTTCTTGCTATGTGATTTGTTGGCCGTCCCTCTTCTTGTAAAACGAAGGGGTCTTTATAGCTAGGGTTTTGGATTAGGGTTTTTCTCTACGTACATGAGTCTTAATTACACCAGCCATAAATAGGGGATACAATTACTGTAGTAGCATGGCTACAAGACTCTATGTGGGTATATTTACGTGAAAGTATGGGGAACACACAAAGTCAGCCGTCTTTTCCAAGTTGTCAGCGGAACAGTAGGCGAAAAGGTACCCTTAGGCGTGCTGGGATGTGTGCGGCTTTGACCTATCGGGCGTGTCAGGCGGGATCCTGTGTCAGGCGGATATCATTCCAAATATGCCTCCTCCATGACTCGACCGCTTGGTGTTAATCCGTGCGAGGCACGGAACCGTTTCCGCGAAGAACACTCGAAGAGCTTCTCCTGGAAGGAGCTTCCCCGAAGGATACCCCTTCGGGAGTCCGAGAGGGTTGACGGGTTTCCGTGTCGTGTTTGCTTGGAAGAGTAATCCGGACACTAAACAGGAGGGGCGAAGCCTTTCTGTCCATCCGCGAGCTCTGGTCACCTACTGTGAAAGACATCGATAATTCTGCTTCCCCGAGGACATCAATCTAAACGCTATCCGGAAATCTGGATAACAACTTTACTTTCGGTATGATATGTGTCGTCGGTCCAGAATAATAATAAGAAAATAATTTTCTAATTATTTTGATTAATTAAATCAAAACTTTTAAATAATCATTATTTTGTTTTCATTTTTAATTAAAACAACTTTTAATTAAAATTGAAATAAATTAAATTAAAATCTGTTATTTAAAAAAAAATTAAATAATATTTTCAAAAAAAAGTTGTTAGGATAACAAAATGATCACATTATTTAAATATCAAATTTCTAATAAATAGGGTATTTAACATTTTAAAATAAAAAAAATAACCGAATAATTCCATAAAAATAAAAAAATTCTGGACCAGCAAGACGGGGATATGTGGCACCATTTGGTGCCGTCGGGGGAATTTTGTACGGAACCGTACAGATCCGTACGGACCCGTTCGTACAACGTCCCCGGCAGTGGCTCGGAGGGCGGCCTCAGAGGAACAGTGGCTGAATTCTGAATCCCGGTCTCCGTTCTGACTTTTGTGTGATCGGAATTACAATTTTATGGTGTCAAAAACCAAATAAAATTACATAAATCCTATGCCCTTTAATGGCTTACACAATGATCTAATCATAAACAAATCCTAACCCAAAAACACCATATAATTAACGATTCAACATTCCCATTTATTCAATCATATTAAGCCATCCATTCATTCATCAAAAATAAATAAATGCATAAAATTAAACCCACACAGATTCATTATATATATATGTGAAGATGGCTCTGGTACCATTTGTTGGTTTTTATAGATCAAATCAAAGATTATACGCAACGGAACAACAATCAAAGTTGTTAATTTAACCCCACAAGATTTCTAGATCTACTTCTTCACGTACATATATATATATATTAAATCAAAGATATGAATAGAAAATTACCTCAGGTCCTTCCTTGCTGCTATCTTTTTGTATGGAAAAAATCCTTGAGATCTCACACCAAGATCTCAAGGATTTTTGCCATACAAAAAGATAGCAGCAAGGAAGGGCCTGAGGTAATTTTCTATTCATATCTTTGATTCAATATATATATGTATGTGAAGAAGTAGATCTAGAAATCTTGTGGGGTTAAATTAACAATTTTTATTGTTGTTCCGCTGCGTATAATCTCTGATTTGATCTATAAAAACCAACATTAGGCTCCCTACAACTGATGCATAGGGATACTTTCTCATGTCTTCTTGCTTTTGTGATGTCATTTGACACTGATCTTTGCAAAGAGTAATTCCATGTCTGGTCGGCAATTGACCCTTTTCGGAATTTTCCATAGAGAATCTTTCAAGCACTTTATCAATATAGTTTGCTTGTGAAAGTGCCAAGAGCTTGTTCTTTCTATCTCTTAGAATTTTAATGCCTAGAACATAGCTCTCTTCTCCCAAATATTTCATTTGGAATTTGTCAGCCAACCATTTCTTTACATTTGATAATGTCTCTACATCATTTTCAATGAGTAGGATATCATCAACGTAAAGAACAAGGAATTCTCCTATACCATCTTTGATTTGTTTATAGACACAAGGTTCGTCAACATTTTGTTCAAAACCAAATGTTTTACTCGTGTCATCAAATCTAAGATTCCAAGATCTAGAAGCTTGTTTGAGTCCATGAATGGACCTAAGAAGCTTGCAAACCTTTTGCTCTTGACCTTTTAATTCGAACCCTTTCTGGTTGAGACATGTAAATGGTTTCGTCAAGGTATCCATTCAGAAAAGTTGTTTTGACATCCATTTTCCAAATCTCATAATCCATGCATGCAGTTATGGACAAGAGTATACGAATGGATTTTAGCATGGCTACAGGAGAAAATGTTTCTTCATAGTCAACCCCTTCTTTCTGTGTGTAACCTTTGGCTACAAGCCTTGCTTTGAAAGTCTCTACTTTCCCATCCGCTCCTCTTTTCTTCTTGAATATCCACTTGCAACCAATGGTTTTGATATTCTCAGGTGGATCTTCAAGAACCCAGAAAAAATTGGAATACATCGATTCCACTTCTTAGTTCATGGCGTCTTGCCATTTGTCCATGTCAGAGCCATTCATTGCATTTTTAAATGTCAATGGATCGTCTTTGTTTGTGTCAGACACAAGCATTTGAACTTCGTGTTCATAGCGTGTGGGTTGCTTACTAACCCTCCCACTATGATGAGGTTCTCTACTATTCTGACTAGAACTAGCAGTTTCCTCTTGCCGTTTCTCATCAGTTTTTACTGGTGACTTAGCAACTTCATTCGAGACCATCTCCTCCAGAACAACCTTACTGCGAGGTTTATGATTATTAACATAGTCATATTCAAGAAAGGTTGCATTTTTCGATACAAATGTTTTATTTTCTTTTGGACTATAGAATATTCCACCTCTGGTCTCTTTGGAATAACCCACAAACATGCACACTTTAGAGCGTGATTCCAACTTCCCAGTCTTTCCTTTAAGCACGTGTGCAGGACACTCCCAAATTCGAAAAATGGTGTAAACTAGGTTTACAACCTGTTGACTGTGTTTTTAGCCAACGACGTGAGAACGTCAACAACGACAAGCCTTCAAGAGAATGTAAACGACAACAAACAGTTTTTTCACTAAAAGTAAATAACACGAGATTTTATAGTGGTTCAGCCTCGATAGTCGGTAATAGCCTAATCCACTTAGAGATTTTATTACTGTATTCACACTCAAGATCAGATGAACCAGTGTCAACTGAGTTTCTTAGTGTAAATATTCCAGAATACAAAAAAGGGGTTCTCTCCAGAAAAACACACTTTCTCTCTCTAAAACACAGATTAATTCTCAATTCGCCCAAAAGTCCCTTTACGATCCCACCAACCCTTTATTTATAGGCCTGGGATCCTCAACTGATATCCCCTTTCGATAGGGATATTTTATTATTCATCTTATATTTAAATTACAAGAAATATTTAAAATACAACCGATTCCTCAATTTGAGTGAGGAATGAGAGATTCCCGGGTCCCCAGTCTGATTCTTGCCGAAGTCGTTCCGGGGATTTTGACGTAGTCTCCTGGTCAAACACATGCATGTTGATTACATGCAAGTATTGGTCAGAAATACTCCTCCAAGCTTTCATTGGCCCAAGGTGATATATGCATGCTTGGCTTTCCTCGGACCAAGGTGGTCCAAGCCAACTTCCTTGGCCTCTCACCTCGGACAACTTCGAGCCAACCTCCTCCAACTAAGGTCCGATCGGACCTTGGGTGGCCTTCTCCTCGGACCAAGGTGGTCCGAGCCAATCTCCTCTTGCCTTCTCCTCGGACCAAGGTGGTTCGAGCCACTCTCCTTGACTTCTCACCTCGGACAAGTCTGAGGCAACTTCCTTTGACATCTCACCTCGGACTAGTCCGAGGCAACTTCCTTTGGCATCTCACCTTGGATAGGTCCGAGGCAACTTCCTAGGCTCCTCCAACTATGTCCGATCGGACCTTGTGTAGCCTTTCCTTGGCCAAAATCTAAGTCCATCTTTTGGCTTGTATGGGACTCCTTCTCCTTAGCTTCTTACCTCGGATAGGTCCGAGGCAATCACCTAGGAAACCTACCTCGGACACGTCCGAGCCAAAACTTGGGAGACTTACCTCGGACACGTCCGAGTCAAACACTTGGGAGACTCTCCTCGGATACGTCCGAGCCAAGTACTCAGGGGCTCCTCAAGCTAAGGTCCGATCGGACCTGCTGCTTTTGTCCCTTGAGCCAAAGTCCAAACCTAACATTTGGGCCTCTTGCACAAGGGTCTGAGCCAAGCACCTTTCAGGGTGTATTTGGCTTGACCATGGCATCTCTCAAGCAGTCCAAATTTTTCTTCGATGCATTGGGCTACTGCTAAGCCAGATCACCCAACTAATCCATGCCACGTGTCAAGTTTACTGCCACATCATCCTTTTCAAATTTTTGGGATAACATTTGCCCCCCAAGTTTATTATATGATACATTCACATAATAAACGTTTTCTCCAGCTGACGTCATTATAAAAATAATAACTATTCATCTCCATGCAGCAGACCCACGATCACTGCAAAAAACTACCCATGATCGTGGAGAGAAAAAATAGTCCCAGAATGCCAAAGGTCCAAAAATAAACAATAAACCCACTTTTTTCCCTTTAAATAACCCAACTTTACACACTTTTCTTCACACAAGCAAAAATCACATTTTTCAAAAACCTCTCATCTTCTTCTTTCTTTGGCCGAAACCCCCAAGTCTTCTTCCTTTTGCTGAATCCTCAAGAACTCCAAGGGAAGCTCTCCATCTTCAAGCAATCTTCAAGCAAGACAAAGGTTTTCCAACCTTGAGTAAGTCTTCTTTTCCATGCCCTTTCATTGTTGTAATTTTTCAAAATATTTCTAGGGAAACCATGCCATGGCCAAAACTTCTTATAGCTTTGCTTGTTCTTGAAGTTCTTATGAATGCTTGTACAATGTGTTAGCTTGTTGTTTTGATGATGTTTGTGGTATGGGTAATCCGAAATTACCTTTAATTTCATAGGAATTTCAAGACAAATGGGCTAATTTGACATGAATATGAGTATGGGTTTTGGGGTTTTTGATAGTATAATGGGTTTTCAAGAACATGAAAAAAAACTTTTCATTTCCATGCTTTGATCTTGTTTTTGTATGTGTGAATGAAGAAATGTGTTTAAAATAGGGACTTTAAGACTTTGCTTACACGATTTGGGTTTGAGGTAGGAAGAGTGTGTAGTTAAGGGTTTTGCTCTTATGGTTTGCCAAGAAAAATCTGGGCAAGAATGTGGTCCGATCGGACCACATTTTGAACTTTCTTGGATGCCCATGTCCGATCGGACATAATGGGCTATTAGTGGCTAGGAGCCTCGGAGGCACGAGGCGCGCTAGGCGCCCAGACACTCGGACCGTGGGGTGCACATCTTCTCGGACGCGCCATGTCCGATCGGGCGTATCGTGGATGGCCTGGTGCTGGGCTCGCACGAATGCAAGGCTGCTGAACATCTCCTCGGTCAGGCTGTTTCCGATCGGACATCTCGTGAATGGCTTGGTGCTGGGCTCGCACGGAGGCAAGCTGCTGAACGTCTCCTCGATCGCACATCCTAGGGTGCATAGGCGTCCGATCGGATGCACTTAGCCCTTGGCTTAGAATCCATCATGTGGTCCGATTGGACCACAACCACTCTTCTAGGCTTCGGCCTTCTAAACGCATACCCAGCCCCTTTTGCATGCACAAACGCACACATAGGGAATCTAGCCTCATAGGAAAACCCCAAATTTTTCCATTTTTATATAAATATTAGTAACCTTCAATACCTCAAATACCTTTTAGGCACTCTTGGGCACTAAGATTATTTTTTCCCTTGTGTGCTATATTTTTATAACTTAGATAAACTTTTCTAAGTATAAAAATAAATTTTATTCTTGATGAATTTTTTCTGTATGGTTACTCACCTCCCTATGTTTTATTCATTTTTGTAGTTGAATCGCTCTGACTATAGTGGAGGTGACAACCATACGGACTCCGATACATCCATCCGCAATCAATCGAGACTCCTCTAAATAGCGATTCCTCACCAAACTCGTCCACCGGTTGTACTCCAGAGGACCGCCTCCGCCGCTTCAAGCAAATCCTCCCTCGCTCAGCTTTGTATCTCCTCCACGAGGAACAGTTCCTTCAACAAGTTTCTCAGTCGACGATGTGGGTGAAACAATCCAACAGACTACCTCAGGAACATGATCCACAGGTTGCCCGCAGGGTGGTGCAGAAGGTGGTAAAGCGCAGTCACGCTCGCACTGCCACAACTTCAGAAAAACCTTCTCAGAAATTTGCTACCGCGATCCAGGACTTGGCTGTTCAGAGGCTACACAAGGAGGGAGAAGAAGAACCTTCCTGGTTCATTGCCGAATCTTCAAAGCTTAATCCCGCGTTGTTCCAAAAACACATTGAAGCTTTAGGCTTGAGCGAGGCAAACATGATATGTCCGGGCTCTCGTCAAAGAGCCAATAGGCCTGGTGAAACATACTGCGCCTGGTCCAGGCACCATGTGCACGCCAGAGCGACACTTTCGCTACACCCCTATTTCCAGTCTGTAGCGGATTACTTCAATGTCTCCCCATTCCAGATCGCACCGAATGGGACCCAGGCACTCTCTGTGCTGTACATCCTCTACTTCCTGCATGGTTGGGACGAGCCCACCCCTCATGAGGTGCACTACCTATTTGACCTTAGGACCAATCCCTCCCACAACAACACAGGCTTCTTCCACTTCTACCATAGGCATAGGGGGATTACATATCTCAATGGTATCTCTCACAAATCGAACCCCGGGAAGTATCACAAAGAATACTTCCTTACATCGGACATTGAGGCCAACAACTTGGCCTTTACACGTGCGGGTCCATTCGACCGACCATTGCCTACTAAGGGGATGTTTGAGCGGGCCAAGAAGTTGGCTAGAATGAGTCTTAGGGAGAAGGATGTGAAAAAATTGGTCACCTTGGACCTCGTTCAGATGGTGGGACTGGTGCCGTGTGACCAAGATATGGCGGTGGAAAGTACCACCGGGGAGAACAACACGACTGATCAGTCCAACGCGGGCACAGAGCTAGTGACTGATCAGCTTTCTCCTGGACCTTCTCCGCTCTCTCGTAGACCTGGTGACCTTGTCATTAGGGAGCTCGAACCTGAGCGCAGATCTGCCATTCCCGCTCAGCTCGGGAAAGGAAAGGCTATCCAGGTTGAGGGGGAACTTAGCTCATCCTCGGACGACGAGGATGAGTTCCTCGATCAGATCCTCAACACAGGTAACATATGTTTAGTGATCATAGGAATATTTTTGATAATTTGGTGATTCGAGAGTAACAACATTGTAGTATATACTCATGCACATTTTATTATCTTTACATCTCTAACAACTTTGTGTTTTCCTCTTTTGCAGATCCAGACATGTTCAGACAGTGCGTTGCTTCTGCTCCAAAGAGGAAAGTTAGTGATGGAAGTGGCTCCATGCCCCCGAGGAAGATTCCGAAGGTAGTACCGTCCAGTCAAGGGAGACAACCTGAGGGACCAACTACACTCCCGCCACTGACTCCCTCTTCACTTCCTCCCTCTGCGAGCTTAACTCCTACCCGCCTGGGTAGCTCGAGTGAGGTCCTTCGCGCCGCCAGTGACTTAGGAAAAGGACTGCTTGAGGAGATCGAACATGACGCTTCAATGCTCCAAAGCTTCGAATCCTACCCTTGGCTTAGCGTTGAAGTCATCCTGAGAAGAGGGCTTGCTCAACTGATGAAGGTAGGTATTTTGTCCTAAGACAATTTGTTATTAATATTTTTGCTTGGAATAACCTTTTGTCTCTCATGCAGTCACTTGTCACCATCAGTCACGCTCAGCTCCGAGCGGTAGATTACAAGGAGTTGGTCAAGGTGCTAAACGATCAACTGGTGGAGGCCCAGGCTACGGTATAGACTTTAACGGCTTCAGAAAAAGACTCCAAATCTAAGTTGGAGCAGGCAGAGAAAACCGTAGCCGAACGGGATGAGTCTCTCAGGAAACTTTCTGATGAGAATCAGCAGCAGGTTCAAAACAACAATTCCTTGACAGCCCTACTGGAGAAGTTGTCCCTCGAGAACAAGGAGTTAGCTCGGGATAATGAGAGACTGATCAGCGAAAATGAAGAGTTGAAACAAGAAAAGGAGCTTGATTTAATTCGCTTTGAGGAGGCCAGCTTCGATTGCTTTTATCAGGTCTGGAAGCTGAACAAACCTCTCAATCTCGATTTTTCCACCAAGGAGGTTCAGGCAGAGGAGCTTGCCAGATGCGAAGCAAGGGCTGCTGAAGAAGCTGCCAATCCTCCTGCACCTGCTCCCGCCTCCTCTGCCTTATCATTCCGAGCAAGAGGAGCAGCTGAAGCCGAGGAAGGGGTTGATCAACCCATAAGAGAAGCACGCCAGTGACTCCTTAGCATAGTTTATCATAGTTTGCTTTATTTTGTTTATTGTTGCTCGGATTAGTGAGCTATTTTGACACTTAGCACTTTACTTTTTTCTTTTTTGACTAACTCTAAACTTTTAAGTCTTTATTGTGAATAGTAAAGTCCCTGGATGCCTTGAATTTCACATGAGTATTTAGTTTTCTAACTTAGAAATTCTAACCATTCCATAAGTCCCTACTAAATATGCTTCCTCATGTTCTTATTGCTCTAACCTCTTATGAGCATAAATTTTATCATTACACGAATATCTGTTTCTAACTTAAAATTTTAAAAATTCTAAGTTACTCAAGCTTTGTTAAACAAGTTAGCTTAATGGCCTTTTTAGACTTCCAAACTTACAAGTCAGCCCAAAAACAGATATATTTGCTCGTGCTCTTATTGCCTGTGTTGAAGTACAAACCAGTATAGTATACCCTATGTGCCCCCCAAGTGATTGAGGGTTGATAAATCCTTGATCACTTGCTACTTGATCGAATTTGTCCGAGTAGTCACTACTCGTGAAACACATAACATATACGAACATATTTCAGTAGTTGACCACTACAAAAACATTATTTAAACGTTGGTCTTTCATATCATGATACCGACCAGTTGAACACCGCCCGGTATATATTTACACTTAGTTTTTAGAAGACCTGTTTTGTTTAAATTATTATGACAGTTGAACACTGCCAAGCAAGAATAATCAACACATATGCAAAGTTTGTAGCAAGATTCGACCACGCTGCGCGTGGTCTCTTTTATTACTCGTAATAATAAGTGACAAAACGTGTCTAACAACGAGTTCTAAACAAAATAACATTGTTCAAAATAATGTGACTGGGTAGCAAATAACCAGTTCACAAACAAAAAACTTAAATAACAAGTTAAGCACTTGATACAAAGCTACTACTCTGCAAGCAGTATTTATTGATAATATTTTCTCAAGTGCTCGCCATTCCAGTAGTTCCTGACCAGCTCTCCATTCAACCGAGCAAGCTTGTAGGTGCCGGGCGGCAAGACTTGCTCAATTTGATACGGCCCTTCCCAGTTTGGTCCTAGCACACCAGCTGCTGGGTCTCTTACAAACACCTTTCTAAGGACAAAATCTCCGACCTAGAACTTTCGATCTCGCACTCTGGAATTGAAGTAGCGTGCTACTTTTTGCTGATGAGCAGCAACTCTTAGGCTTGCCTCCTCTCTTCTCTCTTCGAGGAAGTCCAATGATTCTGCTAACAACTGATGGTTCTCCTCTTGGTTGTAAATGGTCCTTCTATTAGATGGTGGATCTATCTCCACAGGCAGCATGGCCTCATACCCATATGCCAAAGAGAATGGGGTATGACCAGTTGCCGTCCGAGTAGTAGTCCTATATGACCAAAGGACCTCTGGTAACTCTTCTGCCCAAGCACCCTTAGCTTGCTCCAGGCGCTTTTTTAGAGTGTCCTTCAATGTTTTGTTTACTGCTTCAACCTGCCCATTGGCTTGAGGATGGGCTATCGAGGAGAAAATTTTGGTGATGCCATGCCGAGTGCAAAAATCGGTAAATATGTCGCTGTCAAATTGGGTGCCATTGTCAGACACTATCTTCTTAGGCAGACCATAGCGACATATTATGTTCTTAACCACAAAGTCCAATACTTTCTTCGATGTGATTGTGGCCAATGGCTTGGCTTCAGTCCACTTAGTAAAATAATCTACCGCGACCACTGCAAACTGCACTCCTCCTTTTCCTTTGGGCAACTTCCCGATTAGATCAATACCCCACACTGCTAAAGGCCACAGACTTTGCATTTGCTTCAAGACATTTGGGGGCGCTCTGGGTACTTTAGAAAATCTTTGGCATTTGTCACACCTCCTCACGTATTCCATAGAGTCCTCGTTCATGGTAGGCCAGAAAAATCCTTGCCTCAAGATCTTTTTAGATAGACTCTGCCCCCCATCATGATCTCCACAAAACTCCTCATGCACCTCAGCTAGTATGCTCTTTGACTGGTCGGGTGTTATGCACCTGAGTAGAGGTAGGGAATACCCTCTCCTATACAACACTCCATCTACCGTGGTGTATCTAGCAGCTTGCCTCATAACCTTCCTTGCTTCATTACGACCATCTGGGAGGGTCCCTTGCTCAAGGTAAGCAATGATGGGAGTCATCCAGGTATCGGCTATCATGATCGGCATGGCTTCTTGTTTATCAATGCTCGGCTCTGCCAAGTATTCTACCGATACTATATTCAGAGTTTCGGCGTCTTTTGCACTAGCAAGCTTTGCTAGAGCATCGGCATTGGAATTCTGCTCTCGTGGCACTAGCTTGATGGTATACTCCTCAAACTGGGCTAACAAATCTTTGGTTTTGTTTAAGTATGCCACCATGCGTAGCCCCTTGCCTGGTATTCCCCCAATACTTGATAGACCACCAATTGGGAATCACTGTTTATTTCCACCGATCGAGCATGTACATCTCTAGCCAGTCGCAAGCCTGCTAAAAGGGCCTCATACTCCACCTCATTGTTAGAAGCATTAAATCTGAATCTTAGTGCACAATGAATTCGGTGCTTCTCTGGTGTGACTAATATTATTCCAGCTCCTGAATGGTGCTCATTCGATGACCCATCAACAAAAAGTTGCAAAGTAGGAATTTCTTCTTTCTGCCTAGTAACACCTTCTTGCCGGTCGGAGACCTCAGCGATTCCGGTACATTCAGCGATGAAATCTGCCAAAGCTTGACCTTTAATAGCAGTCCTTGGTTGGTACTTGATTTCAAATTGGCCTAGCTCAACCGCCCATTTAAGTAGCCGATCAGACGACTCCGGCTTCTGTAAAACTTGGCGAAGAGGCTGGTCAGTAAGGACCTTGATGGGGTGTGCCTGGAAGTATGGCCGCAACTTTCGTGACGCAAGTACTAAGCAGTAGGCCAACTTCTCGATCATGGGGTACCGGGACTCCGCTCCTATCAATCGTTTGCTAACATAATATACTGGGTGCTGCGCCTTATCCTCCTCACGTACTAAGGCCGCACTAATAGCGTGCTCCGTGACTGCTAGGTACACAAATAAGTCTTCTCCATCAACTAGCTTGGAAAGAACAGGAGGTTGGGCCAAATGCTCCTTTATCACCTGGAAAGCTTGTTCACATTCTGCGGTCCACTCAAACTTCTTGCCTCCTTTAAGCAGGTTAAAAAATGGGACGCACTTGTCCGTTGATTTCGAAATGAACCTGCTTAGAGCCGCAATCCGCCCAGTCAAGCTTTGCACATCCTTTATTCTTGTTGGAGACTTCATCTCTATGAGAGCCTTGATCTTTTCTGGGTTTGCCTCTATTCCTCGGGAGTTAACAATAAACCCAAGGAATTTTCCAGACCCCACTCCAAATGAACACTTGAGGGGTTTTAACTTCATGTTATACTTCCTCAATATTGCAAAGCACTCCTCTAAGTCTCCCACGTGCCCCTCAGCTTCCTTTGACTTCACCAGCATATCGTCTACGTATACCTCCATACTCTTGCCGATTAAGTCACGAAACATACCATTCACCAAGCCCTGGTAGGTAGCTCCTGCATTCTTTAATCCGAAGGGCATGACCTTATAGCAGTATAGCCCTATATCTGTTCGGAAGCTGGTATGCTCTTCATCAGGAGGATGCATGCTGATCTGGTTGTACCCCGAATACGCATCCATGAAGGACAAGGTCTCATGACCAGAGGTTGCATCTACTAACTGGTCTATTCTCGGTAATGGAAAGCAATCCTTTGGGCATGCTTTATTCAGATCAGTAAAATCTACACATGTCCTCCACTTTCCATTGGGTTTGGGCACCAACACTGGGTTTGAAACCCAAGCTGGGTAGTATGCCTCTCTGATAAACCCATTCTCCTTCAATCGCTCTACCTCCTCCTTAAGAGCCTTTGATCGATCCTTGTCAAGCAATCTCCGCTTCTGTTGTACTGCTGGATATCTTTCATCCACGTTGAGCACGTGGCTGATCACAGTTGGTGAGATACCCACCATATCCTTGTGAGACCAGGCGAAGACATCTTGATTCCTTTGCAAGAATTCTATCAGCTGTACTCTCACCTCAGCTTTCAACTTCTTTCCAATCTTGACCCCCCTCGTCGGGTCCTTCTCATCTATAGGGACCTCCTCCAACTCCTCGGACGGTCCCAGATCACTTTCATAATCCCCAAAGCGAGGATCAAAATCTCTTCCCTCGCTTTGGGCAACGCCCTATTTGGTGACTTCATCACCGGATGGGGTCTTCTGCTCTTTCAAATTAGGAGTGCTCTCCTGGCCACACTCCTCTAACATCTCTTCATCATTCACTACTACAAGACTCACGTCTACATCCATCTCATCCACCTCCTCTCTTTCAACACATACAATCATGTTGTTCTCCTTGGCACCTTTTTTCGCCTTAGCTACCGAGGCATTATAGCACTCCCTAGCCTCCCTTTGGTCTCCTTGGACACAGCCTTTGCCAGCGCTGGTCGGGAACTTCATAGATAGGTGCCAAATTGAAACTATCGCATGCAAGTTGGTGAGTAGTGGTCGGCCAATAACCACATTATAGGCGGATGGGCAGTCAACAATCAAAAACTCAGTCATCACGGTTTCATGCTTGGGAGCTTCCCCCGTCGTGACTGGTAACTTGATTGTCCCAGCTGGTGATAGTCCTTCTCCAGTAAACCCATAAATGATGTGAGAGCATGGCTTCAAGTCATTGATAGATAGCTTCATTTTCTCAAAGGAGGACTTGTAAATGATGTTTACCGAGCTCCCTGTATCGACCAAACATCTCTTCACCTTCATATTAGCTATTTGGACTGTCACAACAAGAGGGTCATTGTGAGGATACCTCACGTGTTTAGCATCTTCTTCAGTGAAAGTGAGGGACTCACTTTCATACCTTGGGTTCTTGGATGGTCGCTCCTCCACCGTCATAACCTCGGAGGTGGATGCCGCACCCAACTCATGACGAAGGGTGCGAGCATACCTCTCTCTCTTGCCTTGTTGCTATCCCCAGCAAGATGTGGCCCTCCACATATAGTATCTAATGTGAAGTCCACAGGTTCAGGTTGCAAAGGTGGGGACCGTTGCCGCTTGAAACCAGGATTATTGTTGCTCCCCTCTCCCTGGGTCTTCTCTGCTTTGTACTTTTTTAGTTTCCCCGACCGGAGGAGAAACTCTATCTCATCCTTAAGGTGATTACACTCATTCGTGTCGTGACCATAGTCTCCATGGAAACGACATAACTTGTTCTTATCCCTCTTACTCATCTCCTTCTTGATTGGTGGGGGTCTCCGGTAAGGGACCTCCTGATGACTGGCTAGATAGATCTCTGCTCGGGTCGCCGAAAGAGTGGTGTAGTTGGTGAATCTAGGTTCATACTTCGTTGGCTTGTCATTTGATCCTGACTTAGCCTTTTTCTCACTGCAGCGGTCAGACCCATTATTCCCACGTTTCTTTCTACCGCCTTGATCATTTCCGCTATCCTTCGGAGTATCATCTGATCCACTTGGATTGTTCAACCCATTCTCTCCTTTCTCAACAGCATCATCCAACTTCATGTACTTATCTGCCCAGTCCAAAAACTGCTGTAAAGTTAAAATTAGATGGCGATGGATGCTGTCCCATAAAGGACTTCGATAAATAATACCGGAGGAGATTGCCACCATTTTCCCTTCATCTCCAACCGCGGTAGCTCGATTAGCTTCTCTCATAAACCTTTGAATGTAGTTCTTGAGAGACTCATCTTTACCCTGCCTAATATCCACCAAGTGGTTGGCATAAACAGGAGGGGTTCGGGCAGTACTGAACTGCCTGCAGAACTCCTTCCTAAAGCTCTCCCAAGAGGTGATGGAGTCTGGTTTGAACTTCCAGTACCACTCTTGGGCGGTGTCTGATAACGTGGTGGGGAAGACTCTGCAGCGGTAGTCATCACTCACCCCAAGCAGCTCCATCTGATCTTTAAACTTTCCAACATGTCTTACCGGGTCTGCCTTTTCTGTATAAACTGGCAATACCAGTGCTTTGTATTTCCTTGGTGGTTGGGCTGCTCTTATTCTAGCACAGAAAGGGCTACCACTTCTGTGGTCTACTGGATCAATAACTGGTTGTTTTGACAGACTTTGGACTGCCGCAATCAAAGCATCAAGCTAGGCTTGGATGCCTGGGGCCACTGTTGGGGACGTATTCTCGGGACCGCCTGGTCGGGCACTCCTGTCTGGCACACCTTCATCGAGTATCTCCACTCGACTGGTAGGACGGATTGGCTCCTGCCCTTCGACCGGAACGGTCCTCCTTCTATCATCAATGACATCCCTAAAGTCCTTCTGGGTAGTGTTCTTTCCCAGCCGGTCGAACACCGTACTCCGAGTCTTCTCGGAAGGCCTGCTAGGTGGAGCGTGCTCCTTGCCATTACGCTGGTTGGGATGCCGTGGTGGCTTTCCTGTTTGAGCTGGTTGATCTTCTCCTCCTCGTCGGTTATTATTCTTCTCCCTCAACTGGTTGGTGTGGTGACTGTCAGCTTCATCATGCCCATGTCCATCTTTGAATTGGGAAGTCTCTTTGCCACGAGGAGCTTTATTGTGCTCCTACTCAGAAGGTGTTTTCTTTCCGCCTGACCTATGACTCCCTGACCTCGAAGTCTCTGATCTGTGGCTCCTTGAGGGGGTCTTAGAGTTTCCCCTCTGGGTTGAGGCAGTGCGGGATCAGACTCCCTCCTCTTCATGACCAGGTGGGTTATCGTCACCCCTGCCTGGTCTATTAGTTTTCTTACGACCAGCTTCTGTGGTCCTTGCCTCTGGGGTGGGTATCACCCCAGGTGCAGCTTGAGTATTGGCTCTGGTCAGTTGCGTAGCTGCCTCCAGATCAAGTGCAGCTTCGCGATGTCGCCTGTCGGCCTCCTCCTACTGTCGACGGATCTCCTCCTTCTTAGCATCCATCTCCCGTTTCTGCCTGGCCATTTCCTCAGCAAAGGCCTCCTGCCTAGCATTGAACTGAGCTAGCTCCTCCTGGAGTGCGCTCATGGTCTCCTGGAGCTCCTCAACTTCTGGAGCTACATCCTCGAGCACAACTCTAGGCTCAGTCTCACGATCTTGAACGCTGGGACCCTCTGATCTAGCATGCTCCTTAGAGGTGCTTGCCCTCTTGGAGGCCGCATTAGTATTCTTAGGCGCCATATAACTTCAGGGATTGTCTGTCTTCTCTTCAGGCTCTCAATGAAAGCACCAAAATGTTGACTGTGATTTTAGCCAACGACGTGAGAACGTCAACAACGACAAGCCTTCAAGAGAATGTAAACGACAACAGACAGTTTTTTCACTAAAAGTAAATAACACGAGATTTTATAGTGGTTCAGCCCCGATAGTCGGTAATAGCCTAATCCACTTAGAGATTTTATTACTGTATTCACACTCAAGATCAGATGAACCAGTGTCAACTGAGTTTCTTAGTGTAAATATTCCAGAATACAAAAAAGGGGTTCTCTCCAGAAAAACACACTTTCTCTCTCTAAAACACAGATTAATTCTCAATTCGCCCAAAAGTCCCTTTACGATCCCACCAACCCTTTATTTATAGGCCTAGGATCCTCAACTGATATCCCTTTTCGATAGGGATATTTTATTATTCATCTTATATTTAAATTACAAGAAATATTTAAAATACAACCGATTCCTCAATTTGAGTGAGGAATGAGAGATTCCCGGGTCCCCAGTCCGATTCTTGCCGAAGTCGTTCCGGGGATTTTGACGTAGTCTCCTGGTCAAACACATGCATGTTGATTACATGCAAGTATTGGTCAGAAATACTCCTCCAAGCTTTCATTGGCCCAAGGTGATATATGCATGCTTGGCTATTCTCGGACCAAGGTGGTCCGAGCCAACTTCCTTGGCCTCTCACCTCGGACAACTTCGAGCCAACCTCCTCCAACTAAGGTCCGATCGGACCTTGGGTGGCCTTCTCCTCGGACAAGGTGGTGCGAGCCAATCTCCTCTTGCCTTCTCCTCGGACCAAGGTGGTCCGAGCCACTCTCCTTGACATCTCACCTCGGACAAGTCCGAGGCAACTTCCTTTGGCATCTCACCTCGGATAGGTCCGTGGAAACTTCCTTTGGCATCTCACCTTGGATAGGTCCGAGGCAACTTCCTAGGCTCCTCCAACTATGTCCGATCGGACCTTGTGTAGCCTTTCCTTGGCCAAAATCTAAGTCCATCTTTTGGCTTGTATGGGACTCCTTCTCCTTAGCTTCTTACCTCGGATAGGTCCGAGGCAATCACCTAGGAAACCTACCTCGGACACGCCCGAGCCAAAACTTGGGAGACTTACCTCGGACACGTCCGAGTCAAACACTTGGGAGACTCTCCTCGGATACGTTCGAGCCAAGTACTCAGGGGCTCCTCAAGCTAAGGTCCGATCGGACCTGCTGCTTTTGTCCCTTGAGCCAAAGTCCAAACCCATCCTTTAAGCTCCTTAGACTTGAGTTTGAACCTAACATTTGGGCCTCTTGCACAAGGGTCTGAGCCAAGCACCTTTCAGGGTGTATTTGGCTTGACCATGGCATCTCTCAAGCAGTCCAAATTTTTCTTCGATGCATTGGGCTACTGCTAAGCCAGATCACCCAACTAATCCATGCCACGTATCAAGTTTACTGCCACATCATCCTTTTCAAATTTTTGGGATAACACAACCATTCCCTAATTTTATGGGTGTCTCTTTAGATAGACTTAGATGGAACACCATTCAATATGTTTAGAGCACATTGAATCGCATAGCCTTGGAATGACAGTGGCATTGATCTAACCATATCTAATAACGTTGTGTTCTGTCTTTCTGAAACACCATTTCACTGTGGCGTTTCAGATGTAGTGAGTTGGGGATTGAATGCCATACTCACGCAAATGGTCCTTGAATTCACAATCCAAGTACTCTCCTCCTTGATCAAATCGAAGAGCTTTCAGTGATTTACCTAATTGCTTTTCAGCCTCTGCTTGAAATTCTTTGAACTTTCTAAAAGTTTAAGATTTTCTTTGCATTAAGTATAGGTAACCATATCTTGAATAATCGTCAATGAAAGTGACGAAATATTCATAACCTCCTCTTGCCTGTACATTAAGTGGACCGCAAACATCCGTATGTACTACCTGAAGTGGTTCTGTGGCTCTTGAACCTTTAGGAGAGAAAGGTCTCTTGGTCATTTTGCCTTCTAGACAGGATTCACAAACAGAGAGAGATCCAATAGATAGTTATCTTAAAGGACCATCCTCTACAAGCCTATTTATTCTGTCTAGACCGATATGGCCCAATCTCAAGTGCCACAGATATGTTTCACTATCAGAATTAGTTTATTAGATCTAGGATTAGCTGTTTTATATAATTCATAATTATAAAAAAATTTGTCATTCATTATAAGTATGTAAATTTTGTTTATCCCAAAGCATTTTGCATAACAAGTAAATAGATAATTTCTTTAGATAATAACTACTATAACTACTTTATTAATAAATAAATAAATGTTATGCAAAAATAGAAATAAGTTTCTAAACATTAATAATCAAAATTACTAATAATAAAACTATATATCTAGACTGTAGTTTTCTTTGTTTAAAGAAATCTAACATTTCTAAAACAAAATAAAGAAATTTAAATTGTTCAACTAACAATAAAATTACTAAATAAAACTACTCTCCAACTTCTCCATCTCTTTACTTGCTATTCAAATCCTCACCAGTCTCTTCCTCCTTTTCAGGGTTCTGATTCTGTAAAAGGAAAAAAATAAAAGAAAAATAGATTAGTGGCATATATTTTTGAATCTACTATCCAAAAATTTGAATATGATATTCATAGTATTTGAATCTATTATTCAAAGTTGAAAAATATATGTAAATCTTATTTACCTTTTTCGTTTGATATGAATGATGACACTCAGCAAAGACTTCCTCTTTCATTGCTCGCCGCATCTCATGTGCTGAGTCATAGTGTATATATTTTTCCTTTGTTTCGTCAGACATGGTAGAAAGCGTGCAATAATGTGCCAACCGATCGAATTTGATCCAATTTACATATTTTTCTTCTGGCTAGTAGCCAAAGGTGGTTCTGTTGGAGGTTTGTTACAAACGGTTGACATCATCTTTTTATAAGAAAAATGGTCAACATGCCTCGAAACCAATGTTGCATATTTTTAGGTTCAAAAACCAAGGATTTGAGAAAAGCATCGGTGTGTAATTCACCAATAGATATTTTTGCTGGGAATAAATAAATAAATACAAATATTATTATATTTAGAAAAATAAATATCAAAGTTTCGGAAATCAAATGTGATGCATGAGCACAATTAAAAACACATAATATAAAGTTTAATTTTCACGATAAAACTTTCTAACAATTAAAGTGCCGCCTTAAGGTCGGTCAAATTAATCTTAGAGAATTTATAAGGCATTCTTATCTTTATTATTTAAAACTTAAAATAACTCATTATTTTCTCTTTTAAACATTAAAGTACCACTTAGTTTGGTCAGGTTATGATTATCCACTGCAAAAGCTTAATCATAACTTTGTGAGTGTAACCCATTATTTCAGAGTTCATGACTTAACTTAGGACATGCTGCCTTAGGGTTGGTGAAACCTAAAATACATCATTAGTTCCTATGTTGATAAGAAATAGAACCTTGCTATTGATATGTCTAGACACCTTCCTTAGGGGGACGAAAACAAAGCCATCGCGAGGCGCTATTCATATCTCACGGTGTTATATTAATAATGGAGACCACAGGTTATGTTGAGTTATCAACCCTCTCCCACTCACTATTTTGAAATAAGTGTTTTTAACCTAATTAATTCCAAATTAATTATAGATTCTTTAAACTTTATGAGCATAATTAAAATTGGTAAGAAAGTGAGTTTCTAGGTCCATATCGAATTTTAAATTACCAATTATGTTAATCTAAACTTTACTAAAAAACAATTTTAAAATAAAGTTGGTTTAAAGAAATTAAGTCATAAAGACTTCAAAAAAATGATGTGATATTTTACCAAGTTTTCAAAAAATAAAACTAAGTAATTTATATGCAATTGGTTTCGCAAAACAAATCATATAAACATATAGGACAATCCTAATAATCATGTTTCTACCAATGAGATGCATGATTATGACTGTGTGAGTTTTTTATGTATGGCATAAAATGCATGAACATATTATCAATCACATGAAAACAATTATTTAAATAAATAAACAATAAATGTTGAATCGGGTGCTTTTGGGTATTTCTAATTTTACAACCTCTTTGTAAAATTAAAATAAAATAAAAAAAACGCCTTGATCTCCATCAGGCTTCTTCACTTTACTTTCGATAGGATATGTATTGTTGGTCCAGAATAATAATAAGAAAACAATTTTCTAATTATCTTGATTAATTAAAACAAAAATTTTAAATAATCATAGTTTTATTTTCCACTAATTAAAACAACTTTTTTATTAAAATAGAAATTAAATTTAATTAAAATATGTTATTTTAAAAAATAAATTTTTAAATAAGATATTCAAAAAAGTTTGTTAGGATAACAAAATTATCTCATTATTTAAATATCAAATTTCTAACAAATAGGATATTTAACATTTAAAAGAATAACAGATTAATTTTAGAAAAATAAAAAAAAATCAGGATCAGTAAGACGGGGAAATGTGGCACTTGAAAAGTGCTGTCGGGGCCCACTATACGGAACCATACGGACCCGTCCGTACGGTCCATACGACATCCCCGGCAGCAGCTCGGAGGATGCCATCAGAGGAACAGTGGCTGAATTTTGAATCCCGGGCTCCATTTTGACTTTGTGTGATCGGAATTACAATTTTATGATTTCAAAAACCAAATAAAATTACATAAATCCTATGCCCCTTAGTGACTTACACAATGATCTAATCATGAACAAATCCTAACCAAAAAATACCATACAATTAACGATTCAACATTCTCATGCATTCAATCATATTAAGCCATCAATTCATTCATCATAAATATATAAATGCATAAAACTAAACCCACACAGATTCAATATATATGTGTGAAGATGGCTCTGGTACCATTTGCTGGTTTTTATAGATCAAATCAGAGATTATACGCAACTAAACAACAATCAAAATTGTTAATTTTTAACCTTACAAGATTTCTAGATCTACTTCTTCACATACATATATATATTGAATTAAAGAGATGAATAGAAAATTACCTTAAGTCCTTCCTTGCTGCTATCTTTTTGTACGACAAAAATCCTTGAGATTTCACACCAGGATCTTCCAAAACGTTCTCAACGCACAAAGAACGAGTGTGGGCTTGTTATACAAAATAATAGGCAAGATCTATTTATCAGATGTTCTCAACACATGAGATCTGATAAAGTTTGGACATAAATTTGTGAAGAACAGTGACCTATGCTTGTAGTACTATTCTCTTTCTCTCAGGGAGATTTCACAATATATTTTCTATCACTGAAAAAGTATCGCTCTGAAAAACTGATTTCCTACATTTAATATATCCAATATATTAAAAATAAATAATATTAGTTATTTTAAACAATTTAAAAATAACTAATCAGTCATCCGATTTTTGTTTAAATAATAATATTTTAATCATATTAAAATATCTCATTATTTATTTAATATTTAAATAACTAAAATTGTTGAACCAAGATTCTTCTAGAATCTTCTTGTGCGTGTAGCACAGTGACTGTGCACTGTGCTACACGCCCACCTCATGCCAGGGAGGACATGTGATTTCTCCCAATTTTCATCATTATTTAAATACCAAAAAGTCCTAAAAATAAATTAATTCAAAATAAATCATATTTTTGTTAAATCAAATAATTAATTAATTACACATAATTATACAATAATTATGTTTAGTGCATAGAAAAATATTTTACTTATCAAATAAGTCATTTTGCCCATTTTTGTATTTGTCTTTATCAGTGTTTGTTTGAGCCATTTCGGGGACCATGGACCTATACCATTAAGCTCCAATAAATTAAAACTAAATAATTAAACTCTTTAATCATAATAGTTAATTTATTAATTATGATATTTCTCCACTATAAATTCATAATTGAACTCTTTATGTTATAGATATACTTTTATAGAAATCTTATTTTAAGTTGTCCATTGATATAACCATCTTACAATAGTTCAACCCTCTAATTAATTAGTTCATAAATTAGAATGGAAGAATTACCATTTTACCTTTCTAATTTACTTCTTATTCCTTAAGTACCATTAATTCACCAGTGAACAATTAATCTATAATCTAATTATAGATTTGAGCTCAAAATCATTCAATTCCAGAATTAATCCTTAATGGAACCAATATACGATCCGTTAGGAAAGATTAGATTCCGTATTGTTGATACATGTTCCCAGCCATCCATGATATTAAATCTCCAAAACAAACGTCATTAGCCTTATTCTATGAAGAGAACTTAACGAATGAATCAAAAGATTTAATAAACATGAACAGGAGTTCATGAACACTCAGGATTTAGGTTGATCTATAAATGATCATCAGTTATGATATGAATTACAAATCTTTACTATTAAATAGTTTTTGGATAAAGACTTTTATTCATATTGGTCCATGTCATATATAATCATATTATATAAAGCACTTTTACCGAGATGTCTTACCACATCAATAACTCGAATCTAGATTATTTGTATCAACATGATACTCAGCAAACCGTACTTACAACCCCAATTAAAGAATTCCATAACTTCAATTTGTTGTTGACTATTTTTATTCATTCATGTGATCTTAATTCTCTTGTACTAATAGAAGATCACATCCTCAATAATGAATATGGAATTTTTCTGATATTTACAAAAGTTATTCAAACAATAATGAAGATATTATGATAGCTGGTGATTTTAATGCAATTTTTGATTTTGATGATAAAATTGGAGGAAGGCCTATAACTGATATGGAAATGGAAGATTCTTGTAATTGGAGAGCTAGTTGTTTGATGACTGAAATCCGTAGGATTGGTGCACATTATACTTGGTCTAACAAGCAGATGGAAGGGTTCCGCATTTTCTCTAAATTGGATAGGGCTCTTAGTAATGAAGCCTGGGTTGATGCTTTTCCAAATTCAGAGGCTCACTTCAACTGGGCTGTTATTTCTGATCATTGTTACTGTATTATTAAGCTTGTTGTTAGTCAGATTTCAGGGGTGAAACCATTCAAATTCTTCAACATGGGGACAAAACATGAGGATTTTAGAGATACTGTTCTTAAAAGCTGGTATACGAAGAGTTTCCGAACTGATCTTCTGGGAATTGTTCAGAAACTAACAGATTGAAGACAATTCTGATTTAGTTTAATAAGAGGCATGTCACAGATCGATATTTAGATGCCAAGGAAAAATTCCAACATGCTCAATATCTACTTCAACAACAACCTCACTCTACAGAATTTCAGCAAGCAGAACATGTAGCTTGTTTAGAGTTTGTTCATCTTTCAAAGATGTATGAGAGTTTTCTTAGGCAAAGGAGCAAGGTCACTTGGCTAAGATTTGGAGATGACAATACGTCTTATTTTTATGCTACTTTAAATAGAGGTCAGTTTTTAATAGAATCACTGCCTATTTGGATGAGCATGGTAAGATTGTTGATTGTTATGATGATGTGTTTAATCATTTTATCAATCATTTCAAATGTTTTCTGGGTAGTCCTAGCTCTGCTACTTCTAGGATTCAACTTGATTGTTTTAAGTGTGGCACTATTTTGAGTTTAGACCAACAACTCAATTTAATTAAGCCTTTTTCGAAGAAGGATGTAAAGATGGCCATGTTTAGTATTCATTCAGTTAAAAGTCCTGGTCCTGATGGGTTTGGTTCGGGTTTTTTCAAGTATATGTGGAAAGATTTGGGGGATGAGATTGCCACTGCTATTTTGAATTTTTTTGAATCTGGCCGATTACCTACAACCCTTAATAGATCAATTATTACCCTTATCCCAAAAACAGATAATCCTTCCACAGTAGTAGATTCAATCTTTGTCGTTGTAGACCGGTTTTCTAAGATGGCTCACTTTATACCTTGTCATAAAACTGATGATGCTTCTAATGTTGCAAATTTGTTCTTTAGGGAGATTGTGAGATTACATGGTATGCCTAGGACAATTGTGTCAGATCGGGATGCTAAGTTCTTGAGTTACTTTTGGAAGACGTTGTGGGGTAAACTTGGAACGAAACTGTTGTTTTCTACTACTTGTCATCCTCAAACTGATGGTCAAACAGAAGTAGTTAATAGAACTTTATCCACTTTTTTGAGGGCTATCATTAGTAAGAACATTAAGACTTGGGAGGATTGTTTACCACATGTTGAGTTTGCTTATAATCGTTCTATGCATTCTTCTACTAAGTTTTCACCGTTTGAAATTGTTTATGGTTTTAACCCTTTAACTCCTTTGGATTTATCACCTTTACTTGTTTCTGAGCATGTGAATTTAGATGGAAAGAAGAAGGCAGAATTTGTGAAGCAATTCCATGAGAGGGCACACCTCAACATAGAGAGGAGGACAGAGCAATACATCAAGCAAGCTAACAAGGGACATCACAAGCAGGTTTTTGAGCCCGGGGATTGGGTGTGGTTGCACATGAGGAAAGAAAGATTTCCAGCACAAAGACGTTCCAAGTTGCTACCTCGAGGAGATGGTCCGTTTCAAGTGCTAGAACGAATCAATGACAATGCCTACCAACTAGATTTACCAGGTGAGTACAATGTTAGTGCTACTTTCAATGAAACTGATCTGAGTCCTTTTGATGTAGGTGACTATTTAAGGACAAATCCTTCTCAAGAGGGGGGGAATGATGAGGACATCAAGACTAACGACCCAATTCAAGTTCCAGTTGGTCCGGTGACGAGGGCGCGAGCTAGGAGATTCAAAGAAGAACTTAACCACTTAGTCCGGAGAATTCTACAATAGGAAGAGGTCGAGTTCACTACTGAGGATGAACAAAAGCTTGTGTTGCTCATCAAAGTTGATTCAATTTAGGAGCTTGATTCCTTTAATTATTTTGGGCTTTTGTTATTTGGAGTCAAAAGACATGTCATTTTGGGCTTTTGTTTTGGGCCTTTTAATTATGGTTATTTTAGGGTTTTTATTTGTCTAAAAACCCTCCTTGTATTTTTGGCTATATTATGCCTTGTGGACAACTTGGAATTCAGATTATTTTGGTTAATGAAAAATATTGAGAGTTTTCTTCTTGAGTTCTTGAAGAGACTTTTCGAACTTATCAAGTGGATCCTTGTGGCGTTCAAACCTGACTTATCAAACGGAAATCCATCCCCATTTGTGGCGTCTTTCACTATACCAAGGTTCGTGCTTTGCTAAGCATTGGGTCGCGGTTATCCATTCCAATTTCGAGTGTTCTTGGGTTGTTTGTCCAGATTTGGTTTGGGTTTCGTCACACTTGTTGGCGTGGTTCGTATCAAGAATTAGGGTGCATTCATTAAACATAGATCACTGGCTCATAATATCTTCATTCTCCAAGATCTTCTCAAAGGATATTCCAAGAATAATATCTCAAATAGATGTTTGATTAAGATGGATCTAAGAAAGGCTTATGATTCTGTTGATTGGTATTTCTTGGAGGATCTGTTGAATGCTTACTATTTTCCTAGTCGTTTTATTCATTGGATCATGGTTTGTTTGAAAGGGGCTTCTTATTCTTTATTATTGAATGGCAGACTACATGGAGGGTTCAGTGGGATGAAAGGCTTGCGGTAAGGAGACCCCATATCCCCTCTGCTTTTTGTATTGATTATGGAGTATCTAACTCGTTTGCTAGTTCAGGCTGCCTAGCACAAGGAATTCAGATTTCACCCTCACTGTAAACAGATGAATCTTGTCAATCTGTGCTTTTCAGATGATCTCATTCTTTTTTGCAAGGGTTCCTTTCGGTCAGTTCAAATTCTGTATGATGGTTTTCGTAAATTCAGTCAGGATTCTGGGCTCACTGTGAACTTATGTAAGTCTCATATCTATTTTGGTGGTGTTCATTTGGATGAAAGGAGAAGAATCATGGATTGATTGAAGATTGAGGAGGGTTCCTTCCCCCTAAAATATCTGGGAATGTTTCTTAGACCTACTAAATGGAAGGCTGAGGATTGTGGTTTAATTCTTAAAAAAATTCAAAACAGATTACATACATGGTCTAGTAGGCATCTTTCTTTTGCTGGAAGATCTCAACTTATTCAATCTATTTTGCTGGGTATTAGGGCTTATTGGATGAGTATTTTTTTGCTCCCTCAAAGAATTATTCAGGAGATTGATAGGTTATCCAGGAATTTTCTTTGGGGAGTTAAGGGTAGCCGAAGCAAATTGCATCTGTCTTCCTGGGAGCAGGTTTGTTTACCAAAGAGTTTGGGAGGGATTGGGTTTAAAGAAGGGTCTAAATGGAATGTTATATTGATGTCCAAATATATTTGGGCTGTTTCATCTAAGCAGGACTCTTTATGGGTCAAATGGGTGGCTAATATCTATCTCAAAGGGCAAAGTTTCTGGTCTTAGAAACCTCAATTTGATGTAAGATGGTACTGGAGAAAGCTTATTAAGCTGAGAGATCAATTTTCTCATGATTCATTAAAGGCTTCGGTTACCAAAGGCAAATTAAACCTTTCTAGCCTATATAAGCAGTTGGTTCAAAAAGATAAGGTTCATTATGCTAAGGTGGTTTGGTGCAAGCTATCTATTCCTAAGCACAGATTTATTCTTTGGCAAGCGGTTTTAGGCCACCTTATTACAAGAGATAACTTGATTAAATGCCATATGCAAGTTGAGTCTTGCTTATGTCCTGTTTGTGAGTTCGAAGTGGAGTCACATGCCCATCTGTTTTTTAATTGTCCCTTCTCTCAGAAGGTGTTGTATCAGATTCGGTCTTGGCTGGGTCATATGATTTGGCCTTCTAAGTATTCAGAATGGCAGAATTGGATGGATGGGAGACCTAGGGGGCTTCGTCAAAGGATTATTGCTGCTGTCCTTGCTGCTACCGTGAACTACATTTGGACTAATAGGAATTGCTGTATTTTTTATACTTATTCATTTTTTGTTTTTAAGTTGAACTCTTTGATTCTTATGGGTCTTAAAGCCAAATTATTAATATGTAATTCATTGGTTGAGTCTTTGTAACTGGTGCTGGGGGTTTGTAATTTTTTTTTAGTGGAATATATTTTTTCTTCTGATAAAAAAAAATTTAATGATCTAAATATAACAATAATAGACCATTGTATTTATTATTCATTGAAATAATAAATGTCTTTTACATGCTTTTAGGACATACTCCTAACAGGGAATACTACGTATGCTGTGGTAGTGGACAAGACCCTTACAGTTGAAGGGGCCGAGGATCAGATATGAAGAGTGGGCACTGCTAGGCGCGATGCTAGAAGGACGGTGCCTCCTTTTACCAGAGCTAGTTGGGGTAGTGGCCCCAGTGAGCATAAGAGAAAGGCCCCAGATTATTTTGTCCCTCCTAGCTCGAATTAGAGGGCACAGGGTGCCTTTAGTGGCCGTCAGGGCGGGGGTGACAACTGGAGGAGTTTCCCAGTGTGTCCTCGGTGCAGATGACAACATCAGGGAGAGTGCAGGATTAGGGCCTGCTTTATTTGTGGGAGTGTCAACCATTTGAAGAAGGACTGCCCACAAGCCAGGAAAGAGGAGCCGAAGCAGAGCGATAGTCTCGCTCCTGCCAGAGTATTCACCTTGACCTAGACTGAGGCTGAGGCTAGCCCCTCGGTCGTGACATGTCAGATTTCTAGTGCTGGTTCTTCTTTTACTGCATTGATTGATTCGGGGGCTACTCATTCATTTGTGTCTGCTAGAGTGATAGATCAGCTGTGTAGACCTAGTGATTTGTATGCTAGGGGATTTCAGACTTTGTTGCCGATTGGAGAACTGGTAGTCTCTAGGAGATAGGTTAAAGCATTGCCAGTAGAGATAGATAGTAGAGAGTTGTCTGTTGATCTGATTGAGTTAGCGATATATGACTTCGATATGATCTTAGGAATGGATTGGCTATCGAAGTACAAGGCGATGATTGATTGCAAGCGCAGGATGGTGACTTTTAAACCGGAAGGGGAGGTGCCCTTTGTATTTTTGGGGAAGTGAGTGGACCGTGAGTACCTATGATTTTGGTACTGAAGGCTAGAGACCTGATGCAGGATGGTTGCATAAAATTCCTAAAAAATATTGTGGATACCTCTAGAGATGTGGCGGTTAGGCTGAGTGAGACCAGATTGGTATGTGAGTTGCAAGATTTGTTTCCAGCAAACTTGCCAGGATTGCTGCCACAGCGAGAGATTGAGTTTGTTATAGAGTTGGCGCCAAGGGCGAAGCCAATATCTAGGACACCTTATAGAATGACTCCGACAGAGTTGAAGGAACTAATGATTCAATTGCAGGAGTTACTGGATTTGGGGTTCATCAGACCGAGTTTCTCACCATGGGGTGCTCCAGTGTTGTTCGTCAAGAAGAAGGATGGGTCTTTAAGGATGTGTATTGATTACAAGGAGCTGAACAAGTTGACTATTTAGAACAAGTACCCATTACCTAGGATCGATGACTTGTTTGACTAGCTACAGGGGAAGATAGTGTTCTCTAAGATTGATGTAACAACCCAATTTAGCTAATAAGGCTTAAGGGCCTTGATTAGCGTGCCAGGAGGGCATGATGGGATTTATGTGTGACTTTGATGAGTTAAATGCATGATTATGATTTAAAGCATGTTATATGACTATTTGTTTATCTGAGATGCATGACTATGTGAATTAGTATGCATGTAGGCCCGGATCGTGTTAGAAGGGCATAATTATAATTTTGGCCACGTTGGGCACAACTATATTGATATGTGATGATTGTTGAAACCACATTGTGATGTGGATGTATCTGTGATTTGTGACTCGAGGCGATCCCAGTGAGCAGGCTAGCGGAAAAGTTATGGCGGGAATTTATACCCGGCTCGGGGCGAGCCTGGGGGTATAAGCAGGAATTCAGAGAATAGATTGAGATTTATTTTGATGATGGGGAATGTTTATTTGGTGATTTATCAGGTGTTGGAAAGCAACGAGAAAATATTAGAGACACTTGAGGATTAGCGGGAATTGGGTAAAATGACTAAAATGGCCCTACTTGGACAAAAGGATTTAGAATTAATAGGGAGGGCATTTTGGTCATTTGGCTTTTTGGAGATAGATTAAATAAGGCTTTACACTTAGTGGGATTTATATAGAAGTGTTGGCTGTGGAGAGAAAGAAAGAAAAGAAAGAAAAAGGAAAGAAAGAAAAGAGAGAAAAGCAGAGGGTTTTCCAAATGAGGCGGGTTGTGCATTCTTGCACCATTCCTCTCCATTTTTCTTGGAGCAAAGCTCGGTGGAGAGCTAGGATAGGCTGAGCATCAAGGATCTTAAGGTTACACTTGAATATTTGGCAAGGATTAGCAAGAACACATCAACTTTTGAGGTAAGTTTTAGAGATTTCAGTTTTAAGGGTTTTGATGGTTTGAGCTGTGTTTTGAGCTGAGTTGATGGGAATTTTAGGGAATTTCTGGGCAAGCTTTGATGATGAACAAGCTAAGGAGGTCTAGGGTTGAATCAAGGTCGAAATTTGCATTAATGGTAAGAATTCTAAGCCTTTAACTTTGTTGTTGATTGAATTTTTGGGTTTAGGGTTGTTCATGGTGAATTTTGAGATTTGGGTTGATTGTGCTTGGGTTTTGAGTTCTTGGGAAGCTTGGGATGAGTGTGAGGTGTTTATAAGCTTGATTTTGGGTTTGGAAAAGGTTTGGGCAAGTTTGGGATTGAATTGGTTGAAAGAAATCGCAGAAATGCGATTTTGGGTTTTCTGGGCTGCAACTAGCGCTACAGCGCTAGTCAGTGGGCGCTGTAGCGCTAGCCCCTGTTTTGGGGAGGTGAGTTCTGCTTGTAGCGCTACAGCGCCCTCTTTAGAGCGCTGTAGCGCTGCACTGTTCACAGAGGTGAATTTTTGGGTTTTTGATGAGGGATTTTGACCTAGGGTTCGGGGCTCGATTATGCCACTTTGTTTTGGGGATTTAGGACTTCCCGGGGGCTCGGGATTGGTCCCGAGGCTAGGTATTCGGACTTGGGGTTCGGTGTTGACTTTGGCCTATGTTTGTGCCTAGGTGTGCGCTAAGGCTCGAGTGGGATCGTGCTCAAGGAGTCAGGTGATCTAAGCTATTGATTGGAAAGGTAAGAAAACTATAACACCCGTAGGATAGGGCATGGGCCCATAGTGTGATTGCGGGGCACAGCCCTATGTTGCATGTTGCATGATGAGATGATTGCCGAGCATGGCCCTATATTGCATGACATGTTAGGATGCAGACTTAAATGAATTATTATTCGTTGAAATGTTGTTGTGTTATACTATATGTGTGATTGTAATAAAATGAACAGCAAGGGCCGAGAGCGACGTAGGCCGGGTGCGGCAGCGGGGCTGGAAGTAACACTTAGCACATGGGATGCTATAGTCAAGGCAGGGCCCGGTGGATACATGTGTTATCCTTACAGTGTGAACCGATACCCCAGGCTTCGGTAAGGCTTCTGGGGCGGCATGGCCGTGTTTGCTTAGTCTAATGGTTGACTTGATTATCTGTGGACTATCTGATATGACTAACTGTATATTTGCATATGTTATGTTTTGCATGAGTTTCTTGCTGGGCTTCGGCTCACGGGTGCTCCGTGTTGCAGGTAAGGGCAAAGACTGAGTTAACCAACCATGAGTACGGAGAGCGTGAAGCGACGCGTACATGTTTGGCCTGCCCGACTGCTTTGGTTGGGGGTTTATTTGAAAATGGCTGTAATAATCTATGATTTTTATAACTGATCAATTGTGAACTTATTTTAAGATGTAAATAGTTTTCAAACCTCATTTTGGGATCCCAAATGTTAAATACTAGAAGTTTTATTGAAACAACGCATTTTTTCTGAGATTACAGCCTTAACTTTTAATTAGTCACACTTTTGTTTCAAAACCTCGGTTAGCGAGTTAATTGCACTATTTTGTCTTAAAACTCACTTGGTAATGGCCCTAAGGTAGTAGGGCGTTACAATTAATCTCCGGTCAGGTTACCACTAGTTAAGGATTAAAGAGGAGGACATACCAAAGACCACTTTTTGCATGAGATATGGGCACTATGAATTCCTGGTTATGTCCTTTGGATTAACCAACGCCCCAAAAAATTTCATGGATTTGATGAATAGGGTCTTCAAGGACTATTTGGACAAGTTTGTGATTGTGTTTATTGATGACATACTAGTGTCCTCCTAGTCGATGACAGAGCACGAGCAGCATTTGCACTTGGTATTATAGCAGTTGAGAGAGCATATGCTATATGATAAGTTTAGCAAGTGTGAGTTTTGGCTACTTCAAGTGACATTTCTGGGCCATATTTTTAGTAAGGAGGGGATTCTGGTTGACCCAAGCAAGATTGAGGTAGTGAGAGATTGGCCTAGGCCAAAGTTAGGAGCTTCCTGGGATTGGCAGGGTATTATCGGCAGTTCGTTGAGGGGTTTTCAAGGATAGCCACACCGTTGACTGAATTGACATGAAAAAAGACTAAGTATGTGTGGATAGACAGGTGTGAGAACAATTTCAAGGAATTGAAGCGGTGACTGATCACCGCTCCAGTATTGAGTTTGCCATCAGACAATGAAAAGTTTGTGGTTTATTGTGATGCTTCCAGACAGGGTTTGGGATGTGTACTGATGCAAGCTGGAAAAGTGATAGCCTACACATCGAGACAGCTGAAGGAGCACGAATAGAGGTATCCCACGCATGATCTAGAATTGGCAGCGGTGGTATTTGTACTTAACATTTGGAGACATTATTTATATGGCGAGAAGTGCGAAATATACATTGACCATAAAAGTTTGAAGTACTTCTTTACTCAAAGGGATCTGAATATGCGCCAGAGACGGTGGCTGGAAGTGGTAAAGGATTATGATTGTAATATCCTATACCATCCTAGGAAGGCCAATGTAGTGGCTGACGCATTGAGTCGAAAGGGCCCAAGACAATTATTCAGTTCGAGACAGATATCAGACAAGTTAGCTGAAGTGATGACCAGCATAGAGTTGGTGGTTGGTCAGTTAGCCAACATCACTCTTGAGTATACACTCCTTGAAAGGATCAAGGAGGCACAGGGGGAGGATCCCCAGT
Source organism: Humulus lupulus (assembly GCF_963169125.1). Lineage (NCBI taxonomy): Eukaryota > Viridiplantae > Streptophyta > Magnoliopsida > Rosales > Cannabaceae > Humulus > Humulus lupulus. The sequence continues at coordinate 150,757,660 of NC_084799.1, forward strand.
TGAGAGGGCACAAAGAGAGTGTCTTAGCCAGAGCGGCTAAGGACTTCTCTATTTCAGAGATGGGACTATTGAAGTACAAAGGCTGGATTTGTGTTTCGATGGATCCTGGTATTCGATGAGAGATCTTGGATGAATCACATACCACTCCCTATTCTTTACACCCAGGTACAACAAAAATGTACCAAGATTTGAGGACCTTGTACTGGTGGTTGGGAATGAAGAGGGACGTGGTGGATTATGTGGCCAAGTGTTTGACTTGTTAGCAAGTAAAGGCTGAACATCAGAGGCCAGCTGGGTTATTATAGCCTCTAGGAATTCTAGAGTGGAAATGGGAGGATATCACCATGGACTTCGTGGTTGGATTGCCGAAGACCTTGGGACAACATGATTCTGTGTGGGTGATTGTGGATAGGTATACCAAGTCCGCCCACTTTTTGCTTGTTAGGACAACTTATATAGTTGAGCAGTATGCTGAGTTGTATGTGAAGGAAATTGTACGACTTCATGGGGCTCCGAGGTCGATAGTGTTCGACAGGGACCCCACCTCCACTTCCAAGTTTTGGGAGAGTCTGCAGAAGGCTATGGGCACGCAGTTGCGGTTTAGTACCGCTTATCATCCTCAGATGGATGGACAGTCTAAAAGGATGATTCAGATACTGGAAGATATGCTACGAGCCTGTGTGCTGGATTTTGGGGGATCTTGGAATAAGTATCTCCCTTTGATTGAGTTTTTGTACAATAACAGTTATCAGGCGACTATCGGAGTGGCTCCGTATGAGATGTTGTATGGGAGGAAGTGTAGGTCACCTATCCATTGGGATGAGATAGGTGAGAGAAGATATCTGGGTCCTGAGATTGTTCAGAGGATCAATGAGGCGATTGAAAAGATTAGGGCTCGAATGCTCGCCTCCCAGAGTCGTTAGAAGAATTACTCAGACTTGAGATGCAAGAGCGTAGAGTTTCAAGTTGGTGATCATGTATTTCTCAGAGTTTCTCCCTTGAGAGGAGTGAGACGGTTTGGTGTTCGGGGCAAGCTGAGCCCTTGGTTTGTTGGCCCCTTTGAGATTATGGAAAGGGTTGGGGAGGTAGCTTACAGATTGGTGATGCCTCCAACTCTATCAGGGGTTCATGATGTATTTCATGTGTCCATGCTTCAGAAGTATGTATCAGATTCTACGCATGTACTGAGTTACGAGAACTTGGAGCTGGATTAGGATTTATCTTATGAGGAGAAGCCAGTTTAGATTCTTGACCGGAAGGATAAAGTGTTGCGGAGCAAGACCATTGCCTTGGTAAAAGTGCTATGGAGAAACAACAAGGTAGAGGAGGCGACCTGGGAACTTGAGTCAGATATGCGGGAGCGGTATCCTGAGTTATTCAGGTAATTTTTAGGACGAAATTTCTGTAAGGAAGGGATAGTTGTAGCGTCCCAAATTTGCTAATAGGGCTTAGGGCCTTGATTAGCGTGTCTGGAGGGCAATAATTGATTTATTATGTTAATATGTGAATTTGATGAGTATGTGATTAGAAATGCATGTTTAGGTGAATTAAATATGCATGTGGGCCCCATTTGGTTGTTAGGGCCATATTTGTAATTTTGGCCCGCTGAGGGCCATAAATGCAATATTTGTGTATATTTGTGATGCACGATCCGAGTCGGTCCTAGGGAGAAGATTAGCTAGAAAGTCACAACGGGGTCAAATACTCAGCTCGGGAGGAGCGTAGGGGTATTTTGGGAATGTAATATGAATTTGGGATTTATGAGTAATAGGTAGTAATTTAGTAATGATTTGGATATGCCGAGATTAACGGGGATTTGTAGGAGTACTCGAGGACTTAGCGGGATATGGCTTATGACGAAATTGCCCTTTGTGGCACTTGAGGCTTTAGATATACTTAAGGGTAATTTGGACTTTTGGCTAAGGGATATACATGGATTTTCAGATGCTGAGTTTCTAGAGACTTAGAGGAAAGGAAAAGAAACAAAAGCAAGAAAATTCTCAGCTCTCTCTCTCTCATACTCGGCACTCTCTTTCCCTCTCCTTGGTGGCTGAGAGGTTGAAGAACTTTGAGGATTTTAGACTAAGAACGGAAGAATTTTAGTTGCTGTGCCTGGGGAAATCAGCTCAAGGGTGTGTTTAATACAGAGATTCAGCTTGGGAATCTGAGGATTTAAGCTTGGAATTGGACTTGAAAGTAGCTCAGGGTCGAGTTCCTACTCAAGGTTTTCAGCGAGGCTCGGGTTAGAGGACTGTGCTCGAGATTTCGGTGCTCAAGAAGCTCAGGACACAGGTAAGAAAACTGTTGTACCCGTAGAGAAGAGCGTGGCCCTATAGTTTGTATTGCAGGGCATGGCCCTGTGTTATTGAATCGCAGGGCGTAGCCCTATTATTTATGTTATGTATTTGTTTAAGTATTTCTTGATTATATGCTATGTGTTGCATACTTGTGAATGAACGACAAAGGCCAGGAATGACGAAGGCCGAGAACATCAGGAAGCTGGGTACGGCAAGGGGCTGGGAACGGTGTTAAGCACATGGAGTGCAAGGCCGAGTACAGCAAGGGTTGGGAGCGGCGTTGAGCACGTGGAGTGCAAACCGCTAGGGTGAGACCCTTCACAGATGCATGAGTCATCCTTACAGTGTAGACCGCGAACCTAGGGCATGGTAAAGCGCCTAGGACGGCATGACCGCTATATGTTTAGCCTGTTGGCGGCTTTGTTATATGTTGATTGATAAATATGCATATATTGATTATTTGTGTTGAGTTTTCTTGCTGGGCTTCGGGTCACGGGTGCTCTATGGTGCAGGTAAGGGCAAGGGAAAGGTCGCCAACCATGAGTGCGGAGAGCGTGAAGCGACGTGTACATGTTCGGCCTACATGGCTGCCACGACCAGGGTTATTTTGGAAAAAATGCAATGTATAGACCAAAATTTGTCGCCTAGTCAACCTTAAATGTATTTTGAGATGTAAAGTATTTTCTAAACAATATTTTGGGATCCAAATGTATAACGCTTTATAATTTCAATGAATGACTACATTTTCAAATTAAATGACTTTTATTACAGTTTAGCCGTACTTTTAACCTAATACCTCGACTAGCAAGTTAATTGCACATTTTAAAATCACTTAGTAACGACTCTAAGGAAGTAGGGCGTTACAATGCGTCATGATCAGGCTTCCGCGAACTAGACACTTCATTGGAGTTGGGTGTCAAAGAACTAATCTAAATTACACAAGTCACGTTTTGAGTTTAACGAAGGTGATCTAGCTCTCGTGCATCTCGAACTAAGTTGTTAGCGCAAGAGGCGATCTGGAGACTATTTGGTTGTCGTAAGCTGTCAAGTTTGACTCAAGCTGCTCACTCCAGAGTTAGCTAGATGCTCTATCTGTATGCTTTTTTCATACCCTTTTCTGCCAGCTGTACCCCGTGCTGAGTAATTCAACTCGTATTTTTGGGGTACAACAGTGGGGAGAAAAAAATGACTCAATTTTTGTAAAAACTACTTGATTTTGGGAGCAAATTTTAGATTCCAATATTTTTTCCACCATCTTTCAATGCTTTTCATATTATCCATCTTTAGTTTAGTGCTATTAACTTATCATCATGATTCATAGAACTAGCAAGTGTTATAATTGATTAAATATAAGTTTAAGTGTATTTTTACAAAGTGGTGCAAAACACTTAATGATTTCACATAATGGTAGTGTGAATTTTTTTTTTTGTAGGCATTAAAATTATCTTTTTTGGACTAAAGTGTTACAATGAGGTATCTAAGCATGCCCCAAAAAGTTTGAGAATATTTGGAGGTGATTAATGTCACTTTTGGAAAAGTTGGACATGCATCTAGGTGACGCGTAGTGCGCGATTAAGAAAATAGCTGCCTACATGAGGCGATGTGTTGCCACACAACAGGCGTCGCCTGCTGCATTCGTACAGATTGCGTTTTTTTCCTCTAAATTGTATTTAAAATGGTTTAATAATATTGGTTGGACTAATGTTGGTGCCTAATCTATTTAAGGGGGGTTTTTTTTTTATAGAGTTTTTGGGATTTAATCACTCAAACCTCTCTCTAGCTCTCTAAAACTCTCAATTTTCTCCAAGAAATTCATCAAGATTGCTTGACTTGAGAATTTCACAGGCTTATTGTATCCCATTCCTTATTTCTTCATTGTAAAAACCTCAAGCAACTTTCTAGTGGTTTAGAATAAAGGTTTTGGACAAAGATCATCATCTTGTGCAAGCATTTGTGTTATTGTTTTTTTTTTTGATCAAGAAAGATGAATTTCATTAATCAAAGCCGAAATATACAAGGCAAAGTCCAAGGACTCAGACAAACAACCAGACAAAAACAGCTACCATCAGTAGCTCAGCTTAATGCCTCTAACAATCTTATGGTTAAAGCAACTAAGTCTAAGCATAATGTCTTTTTTGATCAATTCTATGACAGAATTAACACTAAGAGAATAGTGCTGAAAATGACAAATATTCCTATTATGCCAAAGGGAATACACGATTGCTGAGAAAACAGCAGCCACTAGCAAGGCATGAGTACCCCCCCTTCAAATCTTCAATCCAAGCAGTCCAAGCCGTGAAACTAAGAGGCCAATTGCAATGGACCCAACCTTGAATCAGCCGAACCACATGTTGAGAAAAAAGGCACTCAAAAAACAAGTGATTGTGGTTCTCAGCTGCCAGTTCACAGACCGGGCAAGAGACAGATTTAATAACCATAGAAACTCTAATAAGATGATCTCTAGTTAAAAGCTTAGAGTTAACAGCTTGCCAAGTGATAAATTTATGCTTAGGAATGCTCATTCGATTCCAAACAAACTGATGGTACTTGGCCGGATCTTGGTGGATAAGCTTAGCATATAACAGCCCAATCCTAAACTTCCCATGACTACTCGCATTATCAATGTCCTCCTGAGCAAACAAGTTACGTAATTGATAGAGTTTCTTCCAATACCAGCTTGTGTCTGTTTTGAACTGGTAGAGCCAGAAATCAGTCCCTTTTAAGTACACCGTATGAATCCATTTGACCCACAAAGTCTCTTGTTGATGGTTTATTGCCCAAATATACTTCCCAAGCATGGCCTTATTCCATTTGGAACCTTCACCAAAGCCCAATCCTCCAAGGGTTTTCGGCAAACACACTGTAGACCAAGCCGTGAGATGGAAATTACTCCTAGTCCCATTGTGTCCCCAAAGAAACCACATACATAACTTGTCAACTTCTTTAATGACACTTTGGGGCAATAAAAAGATATTCATCCAATAGTTACGCAGCCCAAGAAGAACAGAGGTAATAAGCTGAACCCTTCTGGCATAAGATAGATGTCTACTAGACCAAGTGTGAAGACGGAGCTTAATTTTTTTTCAAAATTTCACCACAGCCAGCCTCTTTCCATTTAGTAGGCCGCATAGGGATCCCCAAATATTTGAGAGGGAATGAGCCTTCCTCAAGATGAAGCACTTCCTGTAACTGAGATTTGTCTTGAGCCGAGATGCCACCAAAGAAAACTTGAGACTTGTTGAGATTAGCCTTCATACCCGAACTGGTACAAAATTCATCAAACAACTGCTTAATAATCTGAACAGAGTTATAGTTTGCTTTGCAAAAAATCACTAAATCATCAGCAAAACATAAATTGATGATTTTGAGACTTTTACACATTGGGTGGAACCAAAAGGTAGGTTGCATCGCTCCAAATTGAAGCAGCCTAGACAGATATTCCATTACTAAAACGAACAGTAAAGGAGATATTGGGTCCCCTTGATGAAGGCCCTTAACCCCTTGAAAGTCCCCCTGCAACCGCCCATTCATTATAAGAATATATGAGGAACCCTTGAGGCAAACCATTACCCAATTTATAAACCTGGTGGGAAATCTAAAGCAGGTCAACAATCTTTCCAAAAACACCCAATCAACTGTATCATAAGCCTTGCTCAGGTCAATCTTCAAAACACATCTCGGGGAGGTGTTCTTCCTATTATAGTTCTTGATCAAGTCCTGAAAGATTAGTATGTTATGAGCTAATGATCTCCCACGAATAAACGCTCCCTGATTAGGACTGATTATAAACGGCAGAACTTCTGAAAGTCTACTGCAGAGCATTTTGGAGATGCATTTGTACAGAGTGTTGTAGCAAGCTATGGGACGAAAGTGTACTGCTCTACTAGGAGCATCATTTTGAGGGACCAAGGTTATTACTGTTTTATTAATCTCAGTAGGCATCCTTCCAGTTTTGAAAAAATCCAACACAGCCACTGAGATTTCATCCCAATTTGCTTCCATAAAAACTTGTAGAAATCTGAGTTATACCCATCTAGCCCTGGGGTCTTAGTACCCGGAATGCTGAAAATAGCTTTCTTAACATCAGCCTTAGTAAAGTCTCTGATTAAATCCAGCTGCTTATCAATCTCCAAACAAGGCCCAACTTCCATAAAATCTGTTTTAACACACCCAGTAGCAAGACTAGAGCTGCCCATGAAACTCTTGAAATGAGCTAAAAAATGATGTACAACTGAATTATAATCATCAATGATGTCCCCATTATCATTTAGAAAAGAAACAATCCGATTCTCCTCTCTCCTTTTTTTGATGCAAGCATGAAAATAAGCCGTATTCTCGTCTCCTTTTTGCAGCCACGTCACTTTACTCCGCTGAATCAAGAAGCTCCTATATCTAGCATAGTGGATTTTATAATTGATAGCTGCTTTCTTTTCTGTTTCTTGAGCAAAGATATCGAAGGGAGAATCTTGAACCTTAGTTAAAGCCACCTGATATTCGCCTTTTGCTTGATGGAACTGCTGCTCAATATCTCCAATTTCTGTTCTATTAAACTTTCTCAGAATATGTTTCAGGCGAATCAGCTTCTTAGTCACACCCCATAATCCTCAAGTTGTCATAGGTCTCAGCCAACTAGTCATGACAGTGTCTTTAAAATTTCTGTGAGTGATCCAGCAGTTGAAAAATCTGAATGGTTGTACTCCTAAATTCCCAGCCAAATGAGTCTTAATAAGAAAGAAACAATGATCAGAATATACCTCCCAATGTAGCTCAGCAATGGAGTTCAGTTGACAGTCTATCCACCCTTCATTAATAAAAGCATGATCTATTTTTGAATATACCCGATCACCCCCCTCCTGTTTATTAGACCAAGTAAAGTTTGAACCAACACATTTAAGTTTAGCAAGATGAGAGTTAGCAAGCCATGCAGTAGAGTCAACTAACTCATTTGCTCCAATCTCCCTTCCCCCCACTCTATCATCAAATTCAAACACTGAGTTAAAGTCTCCTACAACCAGCCATGGCAAGTTTAGAATAGATAGAGACGATAAACCCCTCCACATTTCTAATCTCTCAGCTAACAGGCTGAACCCATAGACAAAAGTTACCACCAAATCTTGCTGTAAACCAGAAAACCGCACCAGACAATGAACAAATTGCTGGTGAACCAGCAACACTTGTACACTGACAAAGGACCTCTGCCACAAAACCAGAATTCTACCTTCTGTAGCTGGATTATTAAAACAATCCCAGCCCACCATCACCTTAGACATCATGTCTTGAACCTTATCACCCTTTAGTTTATTCTTTAACAGAGCACAAATACCAACTTTATTAACCTTTAAGAGACGCAAAATAGCATGTTGTTTGTCCCTCTTATTCAAACCCCTCACATTCCAGCTAAATATGTTTGTGCAATCCATCAGCAAAAGAATCAAAAGGAACCCCACTCATCTCCCCTGTCACCTGTTCTTGAAGCACTTTAAACACATTTTTATCCCTGTCCAACTGTGAGCTCACTGTCTTACCTTTACTCTTAGAGGTCCCAATCTTCCTAGGCACTTCCCAGTTTTCTTTGTTTGCTGGAGACAAGACCAAATTTGTACTCAGGGCCCTGTCCTGAGTCACAGCCTCATCAGTCCCAGTTACCACTGCTTTACTCTTTGTCCCTATCACTGTTACCTCCTCTTGAGACTCAGATGTCTCACCAAGTGTTGTCTTAGCAGCCTCAGAACCAGAAGCAAGTTTTGATCTGGTTTGCTCTTAGAGACCCAAGCTTTTGTTTCACTTTTCTTGCATTTAGCAGCATTATGCCCATAGCCCTTACATGTTGAACACTTAATGGGAAGCCATTCATATTCCACAAATTGCTCCTGGAGTTGTCCACGTTCATTTACAAAATGGATTAAGAAAGGAGGGTCATCTGTAATATCCATCTCAACCAACACTTTAGCAAACTTTATCATAGATCTATCTTTAGTAAATTTATCCACCATAATAGGCTTCCCAATTGTACTAACCAAGGCACTAAGACAGTTTTTCCCCCAATATTGCAACCCCAAATTTGGTAGACGAATCCATAAAGGAACAGATCGCACTAATCTGATCGAGTCAAGTTCTTGAGTCCAAGGCCTCACAATAACTGGCTTCCTATCAAACTGCACAACTCCATTCTCCAAAACAAAATCTCTTGTAGCCTCATCATTGAACTTGACAATGGTGAGACCCATGTGCATTCTCACTACCCGTTCAATGCCCAAATGTCCCCAAATCCTCTCAACAAACCCTTCAAAAACCGCAAATGGTGAATTCGCACCCAAAACCATACAAATCACAGCAGAATTCCAAGTCTAAGCCTGTTCAAAAACCTCCTCCAAATCAATTTGGGCAACTTTCTTCCCATTTTGCAGAAGGGGTGCCTCATAATGTAGCTTAGCTGATTCATTTATCTGATATTTTTCTCTGAGATTCGCCCAATGAGCCTGGGCAGAAGCTTGAAAGTCCCCTTTCCCAACATTTGAATCCAAATCCGTACGCAGATTATCTTCTACCAGAGGGACGTGTATATCCTCAGATCTTAGCTCCTGCAATTATAAGCCCTGTTTCCCTTCCACCCCAGCCGAAGAACCATCTGCTTCAATCTGTAGATCAGGCTGAACCGGAACAGTGGGTTCAGTAAGAATCGTAGTCTCCTCAATCCGAGTTCTAGTTGCAGGCTTTCGAGCTACTTTCTTCTTCTTCATCGTGGAGGGAAGAGAGAAACTTCACACGCCTTTTTTTTTCTTAGAATTCTGAAATTCTATCTCCATTTGTATTATTGTTTCCCATTTCTTTTTGTGTAATTGTTCTAAGTTGTTATTGAACTTATTGTTGAGTTATACCACTACCGCCAACAACAAGTAACCCAAGAATCATCTCCACATCCTTCTAAAAAATATTTCTTATAAAATGCTCGTCCCACTCTTTCGAGGAGCAAGCCTAAGATCCACCACTCTTAAGTCATCGGGTAGAAAGGCTTATCATTTTTTTTAAATCCCATAGGCCTTGGTATCAATCTATTATCCAAAACTATCAGATTATCACTCGACCTAATTCTCCATCTCTAGCTTATTACAATTATTTCTCTACCCCATAACAGACTTCTCTACATACTGCGAACAAACAATACCCACACCATGATCTTCTAAGTCGTTTTCAACACAACAGGATGTGTGTGGGCACATACAATTAATAATAAGACAGTTTTAGAACTCTTGATATTCTCACATGAGATCAAGAGTTTTTGTCAAAGAAATGGGAGAAACACTTTACTTTTATGTTTGAGACAACTCTCTGATTTAGTAGATCACAGTAAGAGAGCCCATGAGTTGACAAGACTATCACTGACAAAGTATATAAGATAATATTTATATATGTCAAGGATTACTTATTTTAGAAAATCTAATACTATCAAACAATCAAAATACTTTTAATCAATATTGAATAATTTGATTATGCATTCATAATTATAAAATAATAAAATAAAAACAAGACTTAAAAATTACAAATTTGCCACTGCAATCTGCGCTAGTCACTGCCTCAGTCACTATGCATTGTGCAGGCACAATAATTGGCATATGACTTACTACTAAGTCATTGAAAATATTTTCCAATATTATCTTATTCAAATATATTTAATTAAAAATAGATATTATCTATTTTATGTATTTAAAAATAACTTAATTGAATATTTAATTGATTTTCTACAAAAACAAATTAAAATTTGAATAAAAGATAAAATGACTTGGATTAATTCAAATAATTAATCTATTTAATATATATATATATTTGGTGCAAGATTTCATTTCCTTGCTATGAACTAGAGCAAATGATAGATTTACTGGCACTAGTCAATTTGTTATGCTTGACCTCAAAACTAACTCCTCAGGCTAAATGTAAGAACGTGAAGGCTTCCACTCGTCAAGTATGGTGAGAGAATAATAATGAGAGGGTTGCACCTCAGAAGGTACTTTAGTTGATATCTCAGTGAGTGATGAAGATGGATTTTTTGGAGGAGTCATCGAGTGGAGAAGTCTTTTCTGAGAGATAGTAGTAAGGAAGCTGGTTTAGATCTCAAGCACAAAATTGTGTAAATGAGCAAGGTGTAATGTTGTGTGTATTGCGGAAGGAAATGCTCCCTATTTATATGTAGAGAGGCAGGCTTATGGACAATTAGATCATTGGGGAGTTCCCATAAAGACCATGCGATTTGGTAACTGAGTCAACTCATAAGCTACATCGAAACGGGGTTTCTCTTAGGAGATAAAAAAGAGGATTTTTCCATTTACTAATGTGACGGTATCACGGAAACCTCCCTTATGGCATTGTTCCTAAACCTACATGCAATGTCCACTCACTAATTCCTAGAGTCAATTTGACATCATTGTGTCGCGGTCAATTATCTAGCAATGTGATATGCAGTCCACGAGGATAGATGACTCGAGGTAAGGTAGGATGGGCTCAATATATTCCCATAGTGCATGGAGAAGTCTCATGTGACAGTCCATAATTTTGGGTGCCTTGGCGAGGTTTACTAGACCTAGGGGAATGTACACATAATCGTTCTAGGCCAGCCACCCTGATACACTTTGGGCATCACTATTTTTTCTGGGGAATTATCCCCAACAGTTGCCCCTGAGCATGGCAAAAAGACTTTGAGTTTGTCGCACTCGACCTTTCTTCTTGGCTAAAGCCAGGACCTACACCCAGAGTTAGGTTGATGTGGAGAGTCTTTAAGATGTTTCCTTTCCAATAGTTTCAAGGGTCTTTATGCGACAACATGCTGGCACCGAAGGCTAGGCTGGGCATGACCATAGGATTTGCGTGCCTTTCTTCCCCCTGTGGGGTGTACTTAGGGTCCTTAACAGTAACTAGGCCTTGTCACACGCCCCCTTCATCGCCAGAATTATCTTACAGACCTTATAAAGAGGTTATTTAGGGTTGGCGATCTTTAAGACAGAAGAGTAGGGCTAGCTTCGACTTTGGGAAACCTACCTTTCGCAGGCCTGTAATCAACATCAGCCGTGGGTCACTACGTCACATTTGTTGGAAGTGCGTAGCCTCATCAAAAGGTTGAGCTAACCAAGTCAGGTTGTCACTTCTTCCTAAATTTGAGTGTTGCCTTCGTGCATCCATTGGTAGTGTGCTCAAAACCTTAGGGCAAAAGACCATCGTAAGGGTCAAGGTTTGACCACAACAATCATTGTTAGGGCCTTGGGGGCCTTTGTTTGTTTGAAAAGAGCACATCAAGTGCATAGTGGAGGTTTTTTTTAAAAAATATTTTTCATTGAGACAAAGTCAAGATGAAGTATATACATATATACTTTATATCTAAACACATAAAAAGTAGATCTAACACTTATTGTAGCATATCAAGTGTCCTTGCTATATTTTAGTATAGAACAACGAACATCCAATCCTTGCATGCTGACTTTGAGATTCACACAAAATGAAACACCCTAATTATTCTATCTTTTCCAAAATACATAATTCGACATAATTCATAATAAATACTAGTTTTTCCAATGTCACAAAAATAATAAAATATGCAGAAAATAATGGATCCAAGTTTTCAATAAAACATTTAGTGCAACATAATAAGTAAATTTAGAACTTTAATACATTTCTAAGATGATAATGGTCTTATTTAAAGTGCGTTAAAAGATAAAATAAACATGTGGCATTCTTGATTGTTTCTTGGTCCATATAGCCCCCACAACATACATACTTCATTTGGATGGACTTCAACTTGCCACGCTCATAAGTAGACATTCAACTAATACCTGCAACTTGAGGGAAAGTAAGTGGGTGAGCTCGAGAGCCATGTAAGGAAGTACAAACATGCAAATAGAACATTCCAATTACCATAGTTACTTAAAAAAACTAACATAAAATCATAACTTCCCTAGTTCATACAATGCTAAAGAATTTCTAAGACATTTCTAACATTAACTTAAACTCTTACCATATATCTATCTTTCTCATTTTCATATCACTAACGATTGTACTAAGATACACTTTGATGTATTAACATGCATAACATCTAAGAAAAACATAACAGTTAAACTCATTGTAGCCTAACCTCCACTTGTCATGATATAACATCAAACTAGTTATAGCATAAACACCATAAAGGTCATAACATGTGTTGACTGCCTTTTTTGCTATCAGCCTAAAGATGAGAGATTAAAGAAATAAACAACAAGAGCACAATAATTTTTTACACGGTTTAGGCTATAAAAGAGCCCTAGTCCATGAGTCTTTGGTATTAAAGAGATTGGAAGCTTTTTAGGGCAAGCTCCAATGGATTTTTCTCAGGTAGCATTTATTTTTCTTTGAGTACAAGGTTATCTTTCTCTAAAAACCCTTTACAGTGAGACTCCCAACCCTATTTATAGAGGCTGGGGTCATTAATTCTAATTATTTATAATCAATACATATTATCCCCGTTATTGGGGGTATTAATACCACTTTAATGCATTGGGCTGCATGAATTGGAGACCATGGCCCAGGCGATATACGCGAGGCCCATTGTAGAAAGCTACCTGCTTTATGGGGAACATGCTCCTAGCACTGTCAGGGCGTGTTGCACGTATTTCCTTGTCAGGCGGCATAGTGGGAGTGCGAATTGTCGAGTGTATAATTGACAACATTGTGGACGGATCACCAAAAAGGTTGTCAGACGATCCTCTAACGCTGCAAACCTACATTTATTGACACATGGCTAGCCTTCTAGGTCTTGAGGACAAGATCCTTGACCTGAAAGGCAACTGCTTGTAAAGAGTTCGATGACTACTAAGTAGTCCTCGGGGTATGGCCTCAGAGAGAGACGTTCATGCCCTATATCTGAGGGATGCGACTTTTGGTTGAGACATCTACCCTCTGAGGACTGACTCTCGGGGCATGGCTTCACTTGAAGAGGCACGCGTCTTCGGTACGCACCCTACCCGCACTAGTTTATGATTGCCACGTGTCCTTTGGTGAAAACACAGACAACGACATGCATTCTCATACATATCATATGTCAATTTAGCATTTGTACATTCATACATAAACATTAAAGGTACCAAGTATTATCGTATAGAAACTAGGTCAGGAAAACTGTCCAATTGGGATCACATTGGTCACTTCTTGGGCATGTCTGCAAAACATTTATACAGGGTAACTCATCTATGCAATACTTGTGCCTGTATTCATCGTAACAAACATAGCAAACACATAACACTTCACATAGAAAACTAGCTAATTTCCTTACCTTGGTGTGAGTGTCTTTGAGAGAAAAATGGCGTGGGAAAGTTTACATCCAAAACCTTATAAATATCAAATAACTTCTATGAATACCCATCATAGATAATTAAAGTCAACCCTTATAACAAAACCCAAAACCCTAGATTAAAGGTAGAAACATTTCCTCAAAATACCACTTTATTCTAGCATAGATCTAAAATAATAAAAGCCCCAAATGCTTACCTTTCCTTGTGGTGGCTGAAACCCTAATGGTTCCTCCTCCTTTGAAGTATTAAGCACAAAATATCGTATCTATTAGAAATCCACAAAGATGAAGCGAATACTTAAAACCACATGGAGAATATTTACCTCTAAAACCTTGATTCTTCCTTTCTCTTTCTTTCTTTCTTTCTCTTCTCGAAATTTTCGCCTTTCTCTTCCTTTCTCTCTATGTGTGTTTCGGCCTAGGTCCTTCACACTCTTTTTATAGGCTCACAAATTCACCAACCACATCTCCATCAAATTTCCAAATAAAACCTAATTGATTCAAATCTTTCTATTCACATGTATTTCAAACATAATCAAATCCAAACCCAAATCATATCATCCTATGATCTTTTCCCGAATCTTGAATCTAGACAAAATTCCTACTAGGCTCATCCATCAAACCCTATCTTCCTATTAACTTCAAAATCCTTTTACAATCCCTTTTGATTTTCAAGAATCGTGTGTGAAGACCTAATCTTGACTAGGTTCATTTCTACCATGCACTTTGAAAATCATGGTAATTCATTTAAAAAATTTAAATTCATTTTATAAAATGATTCAATAATCATCTTGAATAGATAAATAAAAGAATAAATAAACAAATAAATAGAAACTTAATTAACAGAGAAAATTAACAACAAACAATCCCAAGATATGTGTGCCGGATACTACAATCTACCCTCCTAAAGGGAAATTTCGTCCTGAAAATTTGATTCACCAACCAATCTTGACGATCCTCTTTACCATATCCCATCTCCCTCATTGTTCATCTAACCGGGCAATTTCTCTAGAGGACCTTAACTGGTGGAAATTCCCCTTGGGTCACAACCTCTCGATTCCTTTCTCTATAATCTATACTGGATCATATTATGATTGGTTAAATACATAGTGAAACTAGTTAGGCACGAAGAGGTGCAAAAATCATAACGCTTTCACTAAAGTCAACATGTGAGAGTTGAATTTTGATATATGTATCTATAAATCATCTTTCTAGGTCTAAAGTGTTTCTTTGGAGTATATAAGAGTACCCAAAAAGTTTGGAGGCATTTGGGTATGTTTTGAAACAAGTTTTGGGGTGCCAAGTCAGAGGGACCTGCATTGCGTCGCTTGTCCCTAGAAACACAATAAATGCGATGTATCGCCTGTGTGGTCCGTACAGTGACGTGTTTTTGGCTCCAAAATTCAAATTATAAGCTCTAATCTCGCCAGTTGATTCCAATGAGGGTTCCTATACTTTTTAAAGAGGTCATTTGATTTTTTGGTGAATTGATCACTCACCTCTCTCTCTCTCTCTCTCTCTCTCTCTAAAACCTATCTCTCTTTCTAGCTCTCAAGATTACTATTTTTCTCCAAGATCTTCGTCAAGAAAGCTTGACTTGCATGAAGATTCAAGGCTTGTGAATCCCAATCTCATTCCATTGTACTAGCTTCAAACAATCTCAAGGAGGAAGCTAGGAATAGAAATTTTTGGACAACAAATCTTAATTTGTGTCAAGCTTTTGTTCCATTTTTGCGATTCACATAAAATCATAGACTTATGATTTTATTATGTATCAAGGTTTTCAACCCAAATGTCCATTCTATTACTTGTTTTATTTGTGTTATGTTCTTTGTATTATTCTCATATTAGAGAATAGATTATCCTTGTTTATTCCTTTGAATTGTAATATATAAAGCTTGGTTTACAGCTTTATCCCCAACAATAAAAAATCTCTATTCATAGACTCCTAAGTTTTGTATCAAAGATTGTCTATCTCCAAGGTTTATATACTAACCAAGATTATGGAAGAAAGCTCCTCATTCTCAGCCCTCAAGTTCATGTCTCAAGATCTAGTGAGACTAGATCGATTCTGTAACGACCCAAAATTACTAATGAGGCTTAAGGGCCTTAATTAGTGTGCCGAGAGGGCATAATTGATTTATGTGTGATTTAAATGATTAAATGCATGATTATGTGATAAGCGTGCTTATATGATTATATGGATATATGAGATGCATGATTATGAGTATTAGTATGCATGTAGGCCCTACTTAGCTTATAGGGGCATATTTGTAATTTTGGCCCATTGAGGGCATAAGCGTGATTATTTGTGATAAATTGTTGAGACCACATTATTATGTGGATATATTTGCAGCTGGTGACTCGAGGTGATCCTAGTGTGCAGTTTAGCGAAAAAGTCACGGTGGGGATTTATACTCGACTCCAGGGGAGCCTGGGGGTATTTTTGGGAACTTGGGAAAATATATTGGAGACTATTTGACATTGGGAAAAATAATTGGTGATTAGTTAGGTGACGGGATTTAAGCAGTAAATATTAGGGACACTTGAGGAATTAGCGGGAATTGGGAAAAAATGTCCAAAAATGCCCTTAAAATGTTTAAAGGCTTAGGTGTTAATAGGAGGGAAAAATGGTCATTTGATAGTTAGAAAAAAGATAAGGGTTATACTGCTTTTTATAGTTAGTGGAAGCTGTAGAAAGTTTTAGAAGTTGAAGGAAAGAAAGAAAGAAGGAAAAAAAAACAGAGTACATGACCTCTCTCTCTCTCTCTCTCGAATGGCTGTCTTCCTCACCATTTCTTGTGGAATTTGAAGCTATAAACTCAGAGAGAGTCTAAGCTAAGTCTTGGAACTTTGATCCTTGAAGTAATTGAAGAGGGTTAGTTGGAATTAACTATCAAATTAATGTAAGGTTTGAGGTTGTTTTTGAGATTTCTGAGTTTTGATGAGATTGATTTATGAACTTGAGCTTTGGATGGAAATTAACGGATTTGGGCTTTGGGAACTGAGGAGCTAAAGGCTGGAAGGGCATAGAGGGCTACCTAGGGTCATATTCTCCATTAAAGGTAACAATTATGGGCTTGATCATTTGAGTTTCTGGGTTGTTTATGGTTTTTCTGATGAGTTCTTGAGTTTCAAACTCAATTCTTGTTTTTCTGTGTTTAATGATGCATGTGG
The DNA here is from genome assembly GCF_963169125.1 of Humulus lupulus. Lineage (NCBI taxonomy): Eukaryota > Viridiplantae > Streptophyta > Magnoliopsida > Rosales > Cannabaceae > Humulus > Humulus lupulus. The sequence continues at coordinate 150,774,442 of NC_084799.1, forward strand.
CCAAGTTTGATGTTTTTGGGCCATGTGAGATGAGATGTAGTAGAGGGTAGGCTTAATTTGAAGTGTGGTTGAGGTCTGGAAGGGTTTTAGGGAGTTTTGACTCAGGGGAATTTGAAGGAAGAACTCAGGGTGATGTTGGTGCAGTTTGTAGCGCTGTAGCACTAGCATTAAAGCGCTACAGCGCTATGCTTGGTTCAGGGGGGTGTTTTTGTCTTTGCTTGTAGAGCTGTAGCGCCCACTTTGTGGCGCTGTAGCGCTACCCTGCCTCCAGAAGTGGGTTTTTGGTATTTTCTTAGGGATTTTGGCTTGGAGGCTCGGGGGTCGATTCCACCACCCCATTTGGTGGAATTGGGGCTTCTTGAGGGCTCGGGATTGGTTATGAGGTTAGGTTACAGAATTGAATGTTAATGAGGGTTCTATGTTACATTTGTGACTAGGTGTACGCTAAGGCTCAGACGGGATCGTGCTCAAGGATCATTTCTTTTAACTAGAGCGCTCAGAATCAAAGCTAAGAAATTGCACCCGGTTATGTGATTATGTTGGGACTAAGAGTTCCCTATATTTGTATGTGATGCATGAGATGGTATTATGCCATGGGGGCCTGTGATAAACAGCCTAAGAGTGCCGGAATCAACATTTGCGCACAAGGCGTGGCTCGGCCATTGATAGCTGAGGTTAAGTACATAATCACTGGGCTCGGCCTAAGCATGCCGGAGTCAGTGGGATAATTAGAGGGTGCGGCCTAAGGACGTCGACCCTGGATTTTGGTGTGATAAGTTTATTGTTTTTTATACTAATGATTGTAACGAGTTTGTTATCTGAATAACTGATTATTGGCTTGTAGGTTGGTATCATTGTTTATGTGAGCAATATGACCTGTTGTATATCTGAGTGATGATTTGTGAATTATCTGCCTGTTGGTTGTCGCTTATGCTATGCATTATAGTTTTCTTGCTGGGCCTTGGCTCGCGGGTGCTACATGGTGCAGGTAAAGGCAAGGGCAAGGTGGACCAGTCCTGAGTTGGAGAGCTCTGAGGCTGAATGTACATAGTCAGCTGATCGGCCTCCACGACCGAGGATTGGTACAGGGACAGGAGAACCTAAAATGTCTATTTTGCCCTTAGAGTGGCCAGCAGTTGTATATTTCCTGGAATTTTGTAAACTTTCCTTAAACTTTATTTCTTTTGGGATCCCATATATGAAGTGTTTATTTAAATGAAATGTATCTTTTATGACCAAAATCTTTTAACCCTAGTTCAATTATAGTTTCAGTAACATGTTTCTAACTAAATGACCTGATTAGCAAGTCTTGCACCTTTATAAACACACAGTGTAATGGTCTTGGCTACCTAGGGCGTTACAGATTTGATGACTTAAACTTTGTGCTTGGCAAGACAAGATCAAGTTTCTTCTCACAACATTGAAGGTTCACTACATCCTTGACAAAGATTTGAAAACTTTGGATGCTCCAAAGGATGATGATAATACTCAAGAAGTGATCAAGGAAAGGAAGATGATGAGCTAATATGTAGAGGCCACCAACTCAATGCCGTTTCGGATTGTCTCTATGATCTCTACACCAATACAAGAATGACAAATGAGATATGGGATGCACTTGAGAAGAAGTAAAAAAATGAAGAAGAAGGTACCAAGAAATTCATCATAACTCAATACATGGAATTTAAATTCTTTGATGGAAAAACCTTACTCCCCCAAGCACATGAGCTACAAGGTATTGTGAATAAGTTATATACTCTAAAGATAACATTGTTGGAGTCCTTCATTGTGGGTGAGATCATAGCCAAGTTGCCTCCATCTTGGAGAGGCTATAGAAAGAAGATTCCCCATAAGAATGAGGAGACATCTTTGGAGGGGATCCTAAAGCACCTAAGGATTGAAGATGAGTCTTGTTATAGAGACAAGTGTATGGAATAGTCCAATGGTGGGAAATTCAAGGCTAACACCATAGAGAGACCCTCTCAATCCAAAGGGAAGGCCCACAAGAAATCCCAATCAAATAAGGACACTTACCTAGCCCTTAAGAAGAATTAAGGGAATTCAAGGATGTGAGCGGCCTTTGTTTTGTTTGTGGCAAGAGTGGTCACATGGCTAGGGAATGCAAGTTCTGAAAGTCCCATAAGCATGGATCCAAGGTCAACACAACTGAAGAGGAGTTGGTTGCTACCTTGAGTGAGTTGAATGCCATTCAAGGCAAAGTGCAAGGATGGTGGTATGACACTTGTGCCACCATTCATGTAACTTATGATAGAGAAGTTTTCAAAACTTTTGAAGAATCAAAGGATGACCATGAGATCCAAATGGTAAATGAGCATAGATCCAAAGTGTTGGGCAAGGGGAATGTTGATCTCTACTTCACATCCAGAAAGAAGGTTCTTTTGACTAATGTGTTTTATGTTCAGGATATAAGTAGGAATCTTGTGAGTGGGAACTTGTTGAGCAAACTGAGCATCAAAGCAGGGTTTGAGTTTGGCAAGAAAATCTTGTCTAAGGGGAATTACTTTATGGGGAAAGGGTATGTTTGTGATGGAATGATCAAAGTGTGTACCAAAGACTCATGTTTTGATAATAATGCATGCACATCTTCCTCTTATATGCTTGGATTTGATTTTATTATTTTGTGGCAGAATAGACTTGCTCATATAGGTTATAGTACTACCAAAAGAGTTATCAAATGTGGCTTAATTATATGCAATGAATTTTTTTTTTTTATCAAGAAGAAAAATATTATTGATCAAACAAACTAGAACAACAAAAGGCAGGAGCAGAACCTCCCCCTCAAATTACAATCTGGAAATAAAGACTAACATTTGTCTCTCTCTTGAAGAAAATTTCATAGCATTAATGTTTAGAAATCTAGATTTTACAGAAAATCTAATCAAAGTATCAGTTTGAGAAATAGTAAAACAACTATTCTTAAAACAACAATTGTTCCTATTAATCTAAATAAAATAGATTGAAGCAGCAAGAGCCGCTGCCACCACAAGAAACACCTAGCCTCTTCTTCGACCAACAAACAAAATTTGCCAATCCTAAAACTTTTCAGGCCAAATGATCTCACCCAGCCAACCATAGACTGTTCGCATAACTCTCTTGGAGAAAATACATTAAAAAAAATAGATGAGAGTGACTTTCAACAGCTTGAGCACAAACTGGACATAACAAGCAGGGAATATTCAGATGGCAGGAGTGAAGTAAGTCCCTAGTTAGAAGCTTCTGATTGACAGCTTGCCACATGATAAACCTATGTTTTGGAATTGAAAGTTTACACCAAACTGTCTTCTCATAGTTTACTAGCTCGCCTGGAAGAAACAAAGAGTAAAGCTTACCCATCTGAAGCTTTCCATGCACTACAAAAGACACCAAATCAGAATTGGACAAAGACCTGCAAAGTTTGATGAGTTTTCTCCAATACCAGCTGGTATCATGCTGTAACATATAATCCCAAAGATGATCCCCTTTTAAGTAAATACAATTCACCCATTTCACCCATAGCAGATCTTGGTTTGAAGAAATAGCCCAAATAAATTTTGCTAGCAAAATTTTATTCCAAGTTGGCCCCTCTCTAAATCCCAATCCACCATAAATCTTCGGACGACAAACTTGCTCCCAAGAAGTAAGATGAAATTTGCTCCGGGAACCCTTCTCACCCCAAAGAAAGTTCCTACAAAGATGATCAATGTCTCTAACTACACCTTGAGGTAACAGAAATATACTCATCTAATAATTGCGAATCCCCAACAACACTGATTACACCAGCTAAACCCGACCAGCATAAGACAGATGACGACTAGCCCAAACATGCAGCCACAACTTGATCTTCTTGAGAATAATATCACAGTCAATTGCCTTCCATTTTGTTGGTCTCAAAGGAACCCCAAGGTATGTCAGAGGAACTCTTCAACTAGCTGAGAAACCTCTGGAATAGAAGATTTAACTGCTTCGGACACTTCACCAAAGTAGATACAAGACTTATTGATACGAACCACACCAACGATTGTGGTGAAACCCGACACCAAATATGGAACAGCCACCAAGAACACACGAGATTGGAATGGAACCGCGACCCAATGCTTAGCCAAGCACGAACCCTGGTATGAGGAAGACGCCACAAACGGGGATGGAATCCGTTTGATAAGTCAGGATGAACGCCACAAGGAATCTCCTTGATAAGTTCAAAAGTTTCTTCAAGAACCCAAGAAGAAATAAACTCACAATTTCATTCAACATAATCTGATTTTTCACATTGTTTTGGCAGTCCTTATAAGGACGAAAATTACATGAAAACAAGACCCTTGGTCTTCCTAATGAAACCGAAAAATTAAGGACAGCCCCTTTGTCTTCCTAATGAAAACCGAAATTAAAGACAAGCCTTTTGTCTTCCTCATGAAAACCGAAAATTAAAGACAAAAGGACTATTGGACTCACACAAGTCAAATGTTTGACTTATCACAAAATAAACAAAGACTAAAAAACGTGACTAAAAATAAAAAGACTCATTAAGCTCCTAAACTCAGTCAACTTTGATGAGTAAGACAAGTCTTTGTTCTCCTTCAATGTTGACCACGGTCTCCTCTTGTTTTAGGACTTTGTGGACTAGGCTGTTAAGTTCTTCCTTGAATCTCTTGGCTCGTGCCCTCGTCACTGGACCAACTGGAACTTGACTTGATACTTGGGTCTTGGTGTCCTCATCACTTATGATTGTTGATAATCAAACCCGAGGAAGAAGAAAACACCTCAAAAGCTCTTTGAATGATCTGAACAGATTTAGAATTAGCTTTACAAAACAGAAGGAGATCATCAGCAAAACAAAGACTAACAAGATTAAGAGATTTGCATAGAGGGTGAAATCTGAAATCTTTCTCCTTGGAAGCATTAATCAATAACCAGGTGAGATAATCCATCACTATAACAAAGAGCATAGGAGAGATAGGGTCACCTTGTCTAAGCCCTTTGCTTCCCTAAAAATGACCTTGAATTCGACCATTCATCACCAAAGAGTAGGAAGTACCTCTCAAACACACCATGATCCACCTTATAAATCGACTAGGAAAACAAAGAGCATTCAATAAGTTCTCCAAGAAATTCCAATCAATTGAGTCATAAGCTGTAACGCCCTACTACCTTAGAGCCGTTACTAAGTGAGTTTAAAACAGAAATTGTGCGTTTAATTGACTCAAAGTGGTTTCTAAAACCAAAAGTGTGATTAAACCAGAGTTTAAGGCTGTATTCTTTTAAAATGGTCAACTTCATTGAAAACGTTAAATATAAAACATCTGGGATCCCAAAATAAGGTTTACAAAATGTTTACAACACCAAAATAGATTTACACTTGATCATCTATCAAAAGAATGGTTAAATACAGCCATATACAAAATGCCCCCAATCAAAGCAGTCGGGCAGGCCGAACATGTACGCGCCGCCCCCATGCTCTCCATACTCATGGCCGGTTGACTGACTCCTTGCTTTTACCTGCCACACGGAGCACCCGTGAGCCGAAGCCCAGCAAGAAAACCCAAATAACACATAACATATGCAAAGCAAATAGCTGGCAATAATTCACTGATACATAGGAAAACCACCATAATAAACAAGTACGGCCATGCCGCTCCCAAGGCCTTACCAAAGCCTGGAGTTTCGGTTCTCACCGCGAGGATAACTCATGTATCCCTTGGGTCCCACCCTGAATATAAGCATCCCATGTGCTGTGTTACTTTCGGCCTACGGCCGCCCCGGCCTATGCCGTACCCGGCCTCTGCCGCTCGTTTCATCATAATAACACATATAGTACATTCAAAATAAACATTCACACACATCATGGTTCATTTAAGGTTAAGCATTTGCACGTAATACAATCCGGGGCCACGCCCTACAATCACACAGTGGGGCCATGCCCTAAACTCGGGTGTTACGATTTTCTTACCTTTAGATTAAGTAGCCTTGATCAACCTGACTCCTTGAGCACGATCTTACCCGAGCCCTAGCGCTTACCTAAGCAAAATCCACAAGTCAAAGTCATCACCGATCCTCAAGTCCAAAACCTAGCCTCGGGACTAATCCCGAGCCCCCGGGAAGTCCTAAATCCCCAAAACAAAGTGGCGGAATCGAGCCCCGAACCCTAGGTCAAAATCCCTTCACAAAAGCCCAAAAATCCCCTCTGTGAACAGTGCAGCGCTACAGCGCTCAAAAGGTAGCGCTGTAGCGCTACAAGCAGAACCACCCTCACCAGACAGGGGCTAGCGCTACAGCGCCCCCTGCCTAGCGCTGTAGCGCTAGTTGCAGCACAGCAAAACCAAAAATCGCATCTTGCGATTTTCTTCCCCCATTTCGAACCCAAACTTGTCCAACTCTTTCCCAAGCCCAAAAACAAACATATATACACCACACACTCATCCCAAGCACCCCAAGAACTCAATCCCAAGCTCAAGCAAACCACAACTCAAAATCTAACCCAATGAACCCCAAAACCAGAAAAATCAATCAAACAACAAGGATAGGGTCTTAGAAATCATACCGTGGGTGGAATTCGACCTTGAACTGCACCCTAGACCTCCTTGGCTTGCACCTTTACAACCTTGACCTGTTTTCCCCAAAAACCCCATCCATTTAGCTCAAAAACACAGTTCAAAACCAGCAAAACCCTAAAACCGAAAACCTCAAGAACTTACCTCAAATCTCTGATTTGATCTTGCTAATCTCTTGCAAATCCACAAACCTAGCTTACCACTGAGCTTCACCTCAAGAAAAATCAAAGAAAAAGGGTGGGAGAACCACAAACCAAATCTTCAAAGCCAACCCTTCAGCTTTCCCTCTCTTCTTTTCTCTTCTTTCTTTCTTTCTTTCTTTCTTTTCAGCCTAAAATTTTCTCTACTAAATCCACTAAGTATAAAGGCCTCCTTTATTTTATCTCTTGCAAGCCTAATGACCAAAATACCCTCTCTTATCAATTCTAAGCCTTTATGTCCATAAAGGGCATTTTAGTCATAATACCCAAATTCCCACTAATTCCTCAAGTGTTCCTAATAATTCCCGTTCGCTACCCAATGCCTAATAAATCACCAAATACATTCCCAAATTCTCGATTAACTCCCCAAGCTTAACCCAAGCCTGGTACAGGTTCCCGCTTTGACTTCCCGCTAACCCGCTCGTTCTAGGATCGTCTCGAGTCATAGATCACAGGTATCAACATAGTCATGCCCAACATGGCCAAATTACAAATATGCTCAATCAGGTCTACATGCATATTAATTCACATAATCATGCACCACAATTAATCACATAATCATAAAACGTGCACTAAATCATAATCATGCATAAAACCCATTAAAGACCCACACAGAATTCCATTATGCCCTCCAGGCACGCTATCTCAGGCCCTAAGCCTTAATACCGAATTTGGGGTCGTTACAACTATCCCCTCCTCATGAAAATTTCGTCCTCGAAATTGACCTGAATAACTCGGGATACCGCTCCCGCATATCCGATTCCAGTTCCCACGTTGCCTCTTCGACCTTGCTATTCCTCCACAGTACTTTAACCAAGGCGATTGTCTTGCTCCTCAAGACCTTGTCCTTCCTATCAAGGATCTGAACAGGCTTTTCTTCGTACGATAATTCCCGATCCAACTCCAAGTTCTCATAGCTCAACACATGAGTAGTGTCCGAAACATACTTCCGAAGCATGGATACATGAAACACGTCATGAACCCCTGATAGAGCTGGAGGCATTGCTAACCTGTAAGCCACCTCCCCAACCCGCTCTAGAACTTTGAGTGGACCAACAAACCTGGGACTCAGCTTGCCCCGAACGCCAAATCGTTTTACTCCTCTCAGGGGTGAAACCCTGAGGAATACATGGTCACCAACCTGAAATTCCACGTTCCTGCGTTTCAGATCTGAATAACTCTTCTGGCGACTCTGGGAGGCGAGCATACGAGCTCTAATTTTCTCAAGTGCCTCATTGGTCCTCTGAACCATCTCAGGACCTAAATACCTTCTCTCCCCTGCCTCCTCCTAGTGAATCGGTGATCTGCACTTTCTTCCATACATCATCTCATACGGAGCCACTCCGATAGTCGCCTGATAACTATTATTGTACGAGAACTCAATCAGAGGGAGATACTTACTCCAAGATCCCTCAAAATCCAACACACACGCTCGTAACATGTCCTCCAGTATCTGAATTGTCCTCTCAGACTGTCCATCCGTCTGAGGATGATAAGCGGTACTAAACCGAAGCTGCGTGCCCATAGCCTTCTGCAGGCTCTTCCAAAACTTGGAAGTGAAAGTGGGGTCTCTGTCGAATACTATCGACCTCGGAGCCCCATGAAGTCGAACAATCTCCTTAACATAAAGCTCTGCATACTGCTCCACAGTATAAGTCGTCTTCACAGGTAAGAAGTGGGCGGACTTCGTATACCTGTCCACAATCACCCATACCGAGTCATGCTGACCCACGGTCTTTGGCAATCCTACCACAAAGTCCATGGCAATATCTTCCCATTTCCACTCGGGAATCCCAAGAGGCTGTAATAATCCTGCTGGCCTCTGGTGTTCTGCCTTAATCTGCTGACAGGTTAGGCATCTAGCCACATAATCCACCACGTCCCTCTTCATTCCTGACCACCAATACAAAACCTTCAGGTCATGGTGCATCTTCGTAGAACCTGGGTGTAAGGAGTAAGGAGTGGTATGAGACTCGTCCAGAATCTCTCGCCGAATGTCTGGATCAATCGGAACGCAAATCCGTCCTTTGTACTTCAACAAACCCATCTCAGAAATAGAGAAGTCCTTAGCTGCTCCCGATAGGACATTCTCTCTACGTTCAACTAACTGAGGGTCCTTTCCCTGTGCTTCCTTAATCCTCTCGAGGAGCGTTGACTGAAGAGTAATGTTGGCTAACCTACCAACCACTAGCTCTATACCCGCTCTGGTCATCTCTCCTGCTAGTCTGTCAGATATCTGCCTCGAACTATACAACTGTCCTGGGCCCCTCCGGCTCAATGCATCAGCCACCACATTAGCCTTCCCAGGATGGTATAGGATATCACAATCGTAATCCTTTACCAGCTCTAGCCACCGTCTCTGGCGCATGTTCAAGTCCTTCTGGGTAAAGAAATACTTTAGACTCTTGTGATCAGTGTATATCTCGCACCTCTCTCCATACAGATAGTGTCTCCAAATCTTAAGTGCGAATATCACTGCAGCTAATTCCAGGTCATGCGTGGGATACCTCTGCTGGTACTCCTTTAATTGCCTTGATGCGTACGCTATCACTTTCCCAGCCTGCATCAACACGCATCCCAGACCCTGTCTGGAAGCGTCACAGTAGACCACAAACTTCTCATTATCTGTTGGCAGGCTCAGCACTGGTGCAGTAATCAACCGCCGCTTCAGCTCTTTGAAGCTATTCTCGCATCGATCTGTCCACACAAACTTGGTCTTCTTCCTTGTCAATTCTGTCAACGGAGTAGCAATTCTGGAGAACCCCTCTACAAACCGCCGGTAGTAACCTGCTAGTCCAAGGAAACTTCTAACTTCAGGAACATTGCTGGGTCTAGGCCAATCTCTTACTGCTTCCGTCTTGCTTGGGTCGACTAGTAACCCATCCTTACTGATAATGTGGCCTAGAAATGAAACTTGTGATAACCAGAATTCGCATTTGCTAAACTTAGCATATAACTTATGCTCTCTTAACCGATGCAACACCAGGCGCAGATGATGCTCATGTTCTGACTCTGACTGGGAGTATACTAGGATATCATCAATAAACACAATCACGAACTTATCCAAGTAATCCTTGAAAATTCTGTTCATCAAATCCATAAATGCCGCTGGGGCATTGGTTAATCCAAAGGACATAACCAGAAATTCATAATGCCCATACCGTGTCCGAAATGCAGTCTTTGGTATGTCCTCATCTCTGATCCTCAACTGATAGTAGCCTGATCGGAGATCAATCTTCGAAAACACTGTACTCCCTTCAAGCTGATCAAATAAATCGTCGATCCTAGGCAATGGATATTTGTTCTTGATGGTCAACTTATTCAACTCCCTGTAATCGATGCACATCCTGAGCGATCCATCCTTTTTCTTAACAAATAAAACTGGAGCACCCCACGGCGAGAAACTCGGTCTGACAAACCCCAAATCAAGTAGTTCCTGCAGCTGAATCTTCAATTCCTTTAATTCTGCTGGAGCCATTCTGTAAGGTGCCTTGGAAACTGGCTCTGCTCCCGGAGCCAACTCTATGACGAACTCAATCTCCCGCTGTGGCGGCAACCCCGGTAGATCTGCTGGAAACAAGTCTGAAAACTCGCAGACGACTCTGGTTTCATTCGGTCCCACTGCCGCCACCTTAGAGGAATCCACTATACTTGCTAGGAATCCTATGCAACCCTCTTGCATCAGGTCTCTAGCCTTTAGTGCCGAGATCACAGGTACCCGCGGTCCATCCACCGTTCCCACGAACACAAAGGGTGCCTCGCCCTCCGGTTCGAAGGTCACCATTCGTCGCCTACAATCAATTGTTGCTCCATACCGCGTCAACCAATCCATCCCTAGTATTATGTCAAAATCGTCCATATCTAGTTCAATCAGGTCAACAAACAATTCTCTACCGTCTACCACTACTGGTAAGGCTCTAACCCACCTCCTAGAGACTACCAGCTCCCCTGTAGGCAATATAGTCTGGAAACCCCTAGCATACAAAAAACTAGGTCTACACAGCTGATCAATCACCCTAGCAGAAACAAATGAGTGCGTAGCACCAGAATCAATCAATGCAGTAAACAAGGATCCAGGGCTAAAAATCTGACCTGTAACCACTGATGGACTGGCCTCTGCCTCAGTTTGAGTCAAGGTGAAGACCCTAGCAGGTGCGAGGCTGTCTCCCTGCCTAGGCTCCTCCTTCTTAGCCTGTGGGCAATCTTTCTTCAAGTGACTGGTGCTTCCACAAACAAAACAGGCCCTGATGCCGGTACCCGCCCCAGAGGCGGACCGACACTCGCCCTGATGCCGTCGCCTGCATCGAGGACACCATGGATAACTCCTCCAGTTGTCATTACCGCCCTGGCGGCCACCCACAGAACCGCGAACCCTCCTGTCAGAACCATAGGGAGTAAAGGAGTCTGGTACTCTCCTCTTCTGCTCACTGGGGCCGCTGCCCCGACTAGGCCCAGAAGAAGAAGGCACTACCCTCCTGGTATCACGCCTAGCAGCGTTATCCTTCCAGATCTGATCCTCAGCCCTCTCAGCAGTGAGGGCCTTGTCCACCACTTGCGCATAGGTAGTCTCTGGAGCCATTGTAATACTCACGTCACGGGCGATCATTGCACCTAATCCCCGTACAAATCTGTCCCTTCTGGCCGTATCAGTCGGCACAAGCTCTGCGCAAACTTCGCCAATCTATCAAATACCAAGGCATACTCAGTGACAGATAACCTGCCCTGAGTCAGACTGTTAAACTCATCCGCCTTCGCCGCTCGAACGGCTACGCTGTAGTATTTCTCGTTGAAAAGGCTCTTGAATTCCTCCCAGGTCATAATAGCAGTATCCCTTCGCTGCCCTACCACCTCCCACCATATTCGTGCATCATGTCTAAGCATATAACTTGCACAATCAACCCTATCCCTTCCTTCAACCCTCATGAAGTCCAGGATTACAGACATTGTACTCATCCACTGCTCACAGCCTGCAGTGGGTCTGCTCCCCCCTCAAAGGTAGGAGGTTGTTGTTTTCTGAATCTTTCATATAAAGGTTCCAACCTGTTCCCAGTCACAGGTTGAACCGGAGCCAGTACCACACTAGGCGGTGGTGGTATCACAGTGGCCGGTGGAGGAGCTGGTTGCCTGTACTGACTAAGCTCATCCTCTGTTTTCTTCAACCTAGCCTCCATCTCTGCTAAAATCTGCTGCCAGTTCTGAGGAGCAGGTGGAGGGTCCTGCCCCGGGTTATCATCCTCGGCCTGAATGCCGCGGAGTCTCGATGATTGGCGAGGCATTGCAACTAAATGCCTGCAATCAATGACACCGCTCATTAGGCATGATAACAAGGTCCAATTTCCACCTCTCCATCTCAACAACAACCAAGGTCAATCGACCAGAATGACATACAAATATCATGCAGCATACAACGGGCCTCGCCCTGGCATCATGCATATGTTATTGAATCATCATGCTCATAACAATCTAGGTAGGCACACAAAGCATTAAATACATATTCATGAATATATCAATCGACCATACCAAACCACCCTGAGTCGAGCTTTTCAATGGCAGCGTGCGTACATGTTCGGTCAATCTCCAGAACCAATAAACCTTGGCTCGCTCTGATACCAAGTTGTAACGCCCTACTACCTTAGAGCCGTTACTAAGTGAGTTTAAAACAGAAATTGTGCGTTTAATTGACTCAAAGTGGTTTCTAAAACCAAAAGTGTGATTAAACCAGAGTTTAAGGCTGTATTCTTTTAAAATGGTCAACTTCATTGAAAACGTTAAATATAAAACATCTGGGATCCCAAAATAAGGTTTACAAAATGTTTACAACACCAAAATAGATTTACACTTGATCATCTATCAAAAGAATGGTTAAATACAGCCATATACAAAATGCCCCCAACCAAAGCAGTCGGGCAGGCCGAACATGTACGCGCCGCCCCCACGCTCTCCATACTCATGGCCGGTTGACTGACTCCTTGCTTTTACCTGCCACATGGAGCACCCGTGAGCCGAAGCCCAGCAAGAAAACCCAAATAACACATAACATATGCAAAGCAAATAGCTGGCAATAATTCACTGATACATAGGAAAACCACCATAATAAACAAGTACGGCCATGCCGCTCCCAAGGCCTTACCAAAGCCTGGAGTTTCGGTTCTCACCGCGAGGATAACTCATGTATCCCTTGGGTCCCACCCTGAATATAAGCATCCCATGTGCTGTGTTACTTTCGGCCTACGGCCGCCCCGGCCTATGCCGTACCCGGCCTCTGCCGCTCGTTTCATCATAATAACACATATAGTACATTCAAAATAAACATTCACACACATCATGGTTCATTTAAGGTTAAGCATTTGCACGTAATACAATCCGGGGCCACGCCCTACAATCACACAGTGGGGCCATGCCCTAAACTCGGGTGTTACGATTTTCTTACCTTTAGATTAAGTAGCCTTGATCAACCTGACTCCTTGAGCACGATCTTACCCGAGCCCTAGCGCTTACCTAAGCAAAATCCACAAGTCAAAGTCATCACCGATCCTCAAGTCCAAAACCTAGCCTCGGGACTAATCCCGAGCCCCCGGGAAGTCCTAAATCCCCAAAACAAAGTGGCGGAATCGAGCCCCGAACCCTAGGTCAAAATCCCTTCACAAAAGCCCAAAAATCCCCTCTGTGAACAGTGCAGCGCTACAGCGCTCAAAAGGTAGCGCTGTAGCGCTACAAGCAGAACCACCCTCACCAGACAGGGGCTAGCGCTACAGCGCCCCCTGCCTAGCGCTGTAGCGCTAGTTGCAGCACAGCAAAACCAAAAATCGCATCTTGCGATTTTCTTCCCCCATTTCGAACCCAAACTTGTCCAACTCTTTCCCAAGCCCAAAAACAAACATATATACACCACACACTCATCCCAAGCACCCCAAGAACTCAATCCCAAGCTCAAGCAACCCACAACTCAAAATCTAACCCAATGAACCCCAAAACCAGAAAAATCAATCAAACAACAAGGATAGGGTCTTAGAAATCATACCGTGGGTGGAATTCGACCTTGAACTGCACCCTAGACCTCCTTGGCTTGTACCTTTACAACCTTGACCTGTTTTCCCCAAAAACCCCATCCATTTAGCTCAAAAACACAGTTCAAAACCAGCAAAACCCTAAAACCGAAAACCTCAAGAACTTACCTCAAATCTCTGATTTGATCTTGCTAATCTCTTGCAAATCCACAAACCTAGCTTACCACTGAGCTTCACCTCAAGAAAAATCAAAGAAAAAGGGTGGGAGAACCACAAACCAAATCTTCAAAGCCAACCCTTCAGCTTTCCCTCTCTTCTTTTCTCTTCTTTCTTTCTTTCTTTCTTTTCAGCCTAAAATTTTCTCTACTAAATCCACTAAGTATAAAGGCCTCCTTTATTTTATCTCTTGCAAGCCTAATGACCAAAATACCCTCTCTTATCAATTCTAAGCCTTTATGTCCATAAAGGGCATTTTAGTCATAATACCCAAATTCCCACTAATTCCTCAAGTGTTCCTAATAATTCCCGTTCGCTACCCAATGCCTAATAAATCACCAAATACATTCCCAAATTCTCGATTAACTCCCCAAGCTTAACCCAAGCCTGGTACAGGTTCCCGCTTTGACTTCCCGCTAACCCGCTCGTTCTAGGATCGTCTCGAGTCATAGATCACAGGTATCAACATAGTCATGCCCAACATGGCCAAATTACAAATATGCTCAATCAGGTCTACATGCATATTAATTCACATAATCATGCACCACAATTAATCACATAATCATAAAACGTGCACTAAATCATAATCATGCATAAAACCCATTAAAGACCCACACAGAATTCCATTATGCCCTCCAGGCACGCTATCTCAGGCCCTAAGCCTTAATACCGAATTTGGGGTCGTTACATAAGCTTTACTAATATCAATCTTCATCGTACACCGAGGAGGACTATTTTTCCTATTGTACCTCTTAATCAAATCTTGAAGAATGAGGACATTATAAGCTAGTGATCTATGCTTTATAAAAGCTCCCTGGTTTTGATTAATTAGAGAAGGGAGAACAGTTGCAAGCCGACTACAAAGCATTTTCGAAATGTATTTGTAAATAGTGGTACAACAAGCGATAAGCCTAAAATCAACTGCATTAACCGGATGATCCACCTTAGGAATGAGAGAAATGATAGTATTATTCAAAAAGTTAGGGATATAACTGGAATAAAAAAAAGCAAGGACTGCCATAGACACTTCCTTGCCTATATCCTTCCACAAAGCTTTGAAAAATCCAGCCCCATAACCATCAAGACTTAGGCTCTTAATGGAATGAATGCTAAATAAAGCCGCTTTAACTTCTTGAGAGGAGAATGGTTTAATTAACTCCAATTGGGCATCAAAACCCAAAACCAGACCATAAGCAACAGTTTGAGGGTCAATACAACCTGTAGCCTTACTAGCACAACCCAAGAAACTCTTAAAATGCTACAAAAAAGATGATGAATAACCTTATTATAATCATCCACAACCTGTCCTTCAGCAATATGAAAGACACAATTCGATTGGCAATTTTCCTTTTCTTCAGACTAGCATGAAAGAAAGAGAAATTTTCGTCACCAAAACGAAGCCAAGCGATTTTACTTTTTTGTCAAAGGAAACTAGCATATATCTTCTCCTGTCTACTAAATTCCAGGAAAGCTTCTCTTTCCGCTGAACTCAAACAACTATTATTCGGGTCATCATAAATTTTGGATTTGGCCTGATGAAATAAAGCTTTACTTCTCTCATAATTACAAACCACATCCCCCATAACCTGCCAATTAAACTTCTTCAACACATGCTTAAGGCGGATAAGCTTCCAAACAATCTGCTCCAAGCCACGACCCTCTACTTGTAACGGTTGAGACCAGCTGTCCAAAACTATCTTCTTGAAACTAGGATGAGAGGACCACATGTTATAGAAATGAAATGGCTGCACCCCCATTTTCCTGACTTCAAGTTGTTTGAGTAGAATAAAACAGTGATCAGATATCACCTCCCATTGAGAAACAACAGTAACTAATGGAAATGAATCCAACCAGTCCTCATTAGAAAACACCCTATCCAACTTAGAGAAAATGCGATTTCCCTTTCTTGATTATTAAACCAAGTAATAAGATCCCATTATCTTCAGTTCATCAACCAATCCAAGGTCTAGCCACTGCCGAGCATCCTCTTATTCTTTCACTGAGATTGATCTCCCACCCATTCTGTCATTAGTGTCAAAAACAACATTAAAATATCCTAAAATGATCCAAGGTTTAATTGGGAAGAAAAAATGAGCCAAATCATACCATAAGATTCTCCTAACCTCCAACTGTTGACCCAAGATTTGGCCAACTGACACGGAGTCAAAATATGCTTGATATGAATGAAAGAGATGAGAAGAACGTAATGAAAAAAGTAAATAATACACAGTAATTTATAGTGGTTCGGCCCTAGGATCTGGTAATGACCTACGTCCACTTAGAATGATATTGATATAAAAATCAGAAGAGTGATCAAAGAACTGGGGTTCAATGAGTTTCACTGATCTCTGAAGAACGATACAAGTTTACTAGGAGAATTACTATAGTCTCAAGTGAATCAAAAGCAAAAAGTCCCCTCCCTTGAGCTATCTCTTGCTATTTATAGGCTCAAGGGGGATTACAAAAGATTGTTACAGATATTCTTTCCTGAATAATCGGATACCCTGAAGATTGTATGAGATAAATTCGGGATTCATAAAGATCTTCCCATAAATGTCGCCTTGTACACGGAACCATCGACCAGACTGGTCGCGGGTAAGACAAGCTTGCACTGCTTCTAATGTGTCCTCCGGTCGATACTCTAGCAGACATTTCCAAGTGTCAACCACGTGTCCAGGGATTACTTGCCACGTCATCAATGCTAATTTTATGGATAACATTTGCCCCCCAAGTTTATTTATCACGAACAGTAAATAAACTTTTGGACGAATGACTCTTCGGTAACCCCGCCTGACGTGTCAGAACCCTTCGTGTGTTCTTGAAAAAAGTAACCCACTTCTGTCTAATCATGTCCTCTCGGTTCCCCAGAAACGATTTCGATGGCCATCGCGTTTCCCCATACTTTGAAAAAGGAAAACTAATGATTACACTTTTTAATGTCAGAGACAAACTTATATAAGACCTTCGAAGCCTCCTTTTTCTTTTTACGCACGCCACTGTTTTTGCAAGGAACCCTAAAAACCAGAGTTTTAAACTTCCCCGGAGACCGTTTTCCTGCACTTCCAAGACTCAGACCGTGAGCCCCTTGATCTCCGAAGACCTTTCTTCCACCTCCACGATCACTCTTCTTGGTAAGTTTTCGAAATCCCATGCTCCTAATTTTTTGTGGTGCATGCTTCTGAATGTGGACTGTTTGAGATTATCTGTTTCTAGTTTGAGGTACTTGTAGACAGAATGTTTTGTAGGCAAAGTAGAGTTACGAGTTAGTTTAAAATCCAGGATCATGCTTTTTAGGACGTAAAATCGAAGTAAAAATTCGATTTTTAGGCTAGTTGAAAAATAAATTTTTCCCGCCCTAAGGGGAGTTGAAAAAGCTCTTTCAGAAAAACTTTTTACTTTCACCCTTTGATCCATTTTTCAAACTGTTCGTGCAGAAAGATTTAGCTTTTCGTTAGAATGCTGTTGTATAAAAACTTAATTTTTATACTCGACCAGCGTTATTCTAAAAAGCTTTTAAAAGTTTTCTATCCTCACCTCCCCATTCTTCTGTATGCAGATTTTAATGCCAGATTTGTGGGGAGGTGAAAGGCCTATTGACGACGACCTTCTCGCCCAACTGCTCGAGGGAGAAGATCAACCAGCTGACCGTGTCCACGAGATCCCTTTTTCGCGATCCTCTTCCAGACCCCATCCTTCTCCTTCAATGGCCCGTTCCAAATCTTCAGGGAAGAAAAGACCCGAGTCTGAAAACAACCCAAATTCTCCTGCCCGTCCTGATTCGCAGGCAAGGGCTCCCTCGACCAGTGGTCGAGAAAATCTTGCTCCTGACCCTAATATCCAAATTAGGGCCAGCCCTCGCCATCAGAACTTGCATGATGTCGAGTGGTATACTTCTCCAGCCAGTTCAGTAACTCTTCGAATGATTGTTATCTGCTTCAGAAAATTCCCCCTCACGAGGGTTTCCATTATACAACCTGTCGCAGATCAGAGGGCTAACCTCCCCGGGGGCGTCAACAGCACCTGGTCTTGGTATCGTATTGAGGCGGGAGCTTATCTCCCTCTTCATCCCTTTTTTGTGGGGGTGGCCAATTATTTCGGTGTCACCCCCTTCCAAATAACTCCAAACGGATATAGAATGCTGGCCACACTCTATATCCTGTATAAACTTAAGAAATGGCCAGAACCTTCACCCCACGAGGTCAACTATCTCTTTGACCTCAAGTCTAACCCGCAACAACACGGAACGGGTTTCTTCCACTTTTGTCACCAGGAAACCAATCGAACATTCCTGAGTGACACTACGCATATCTCGAACGTGGGGCAGTATAATAAGGAGTACTTCCTCACCCTGGACATATCCAGCAACAACCTGGCCTTCGCACGAGGAGGTAAGCACCGTTCCTGACTGGTCGATACTTTTACTCAAGGTGTCTCCTTTCGTTTTTCTTAAACCATATTCTGTTTTTCAGGCCCTTGGTTACGTCCAACCCCAACACCAGACATGGTGTTGAGGTCTAACACTCTGGCCAGGATGTCCGACGCAGCAAAAAGCGTCAAGATCCTGGTGACTTAAGAAAACTTGAGGCGGTCTGGCCTCCTGGCTCCTCGCCATGAAAATAGAGGGTCCATGGTGGACGAAGCCACTGCCGAGGGGGTTCCCGAGCAGCAACCTCCCGTGTCTCCTCCTCGGAGGAGGCCAACGGGGATTACTATAAGGGAGCCCACGGGCAATCCTTCCACAGAAAGGCCTTCTGCTCCCCAAGGCAAGGGGAAACAAAAGGCCAAAGAGCCAGCTATGGACTTGGGAGAGTCCTCTGATGATAATGGTAACACAATTTTACTTTTAAATGGTTTGCCAATTCCCTGTCATTTGTTCGACGGGGAAGGCAATTTTACGTATACTCCAAAATTAGGCCCAGACTTCTTCATGCCAGATAATGAGTATATGACTAATAGAGTCAATAGTGTAGCGACCAGTAGTTGTAGCTCGGGTATTCACTTTGTTGCCTTTCTTCTGTTGCATATAATATATTTTCATCTGCCTCTTATTCTTATCAGTTTCTTGTGTTTACTTGCATGCAGATATGGCTACTCCCAATATCTTCGACATGTACCAGGCCGAGGAGGAAGAGGAGGTTCCCCAACTCCAGCGGAGATCCAAGAGGAGAACTGGCGAATCCAGCCGAGGCCCTCCGGCCAAAAAGAGTCGAACAGAAGACCTTCCCAAGGACGCGCCAACTGGGCAGACTCCTGGGCCAACGGGGAAAACTCATCCACCAGCTCCTACTGAGAAGCAGACTCCTCCTGCCCCACCAAATCCTCCGGCTGCGTCCTCCAGAGATGAAATTATTCGTGACGAAGCTCTCGGGGCTAAGCTCATGAGCCGCACCCTTTGATCAGCCAGGGATCGCCTTGACCGCATTGGCAAAGGTGACCGTGTCAGGGATGCAATGGTCGAGGCTGAAAACTTGGGGGCTGACCAGGTTCTGAATAGGGCCCTGAATGAAATCTCCAGTGTGAGTATTTCTTCACTTCTTTAAGCCTTAGTTTTTTACTCTTCACGGCAGGCTCTAACTTTTTTCTTTGTTCACAGGCTTTGCTATCTGCTATCACTGCTCGTACCCGTATCTAGGCTTCCATCGAGCAGGCCAAGGCAAAGGCTACTGAGAGGCATCAAGTGAAGGCGGCTGAGGAGCTTTCGGCTGCCGAGGCCAGGCACGCCAAAGAGTTGGAGGCACTAGCTCGAGAGAGGGATGCTGCAGTGACCAAACTGTCAGAGGCTGAAGCCGCAAAAGAGGCCGCTGTGAAGTTGAGGCAAGAGTATCGAGAGTTCAATCAAGCTCATCTTCGCGAGATCAAGCATCTGGGAGAGACACTCAAGTCCAAGGATGAGGCTATTTTCACTTTTGAAGGCAAGGTGAAGCAGCTAGAGCTTGACAACTCCAAAAATCTTGAAAAGTACAAGAGGACGAAACTCTGATGTTTCTACAACTTCTGGAAACATAATCAGGGTGCCGACTTTAGCTATCTTTCGGAGGAAGTCAGGGCTGCTGAGTTGGCTCGCTGCACCGCCCAACTGGCCGAGGAGGAGGCAAGATTGAGGATCCCTGCCTCTTCAAGCATCGTTGGTGTGGAAGAAGAAGAAGTTGTCGAGGACGCGACCAACCAGGATGCTGCCCAAGACCCTCCGGCCCCGAATGCCTCTTAAAATTTTCTCATTTATTTTTTCCTTCTTTTTGGCTATACGACCCACGGGTCGTGATGTAAAGACAATAATTTCTTTTTAAACTTTGCTGCATGGGCAGTAAACCCTTTTTTCTTTTACTCGAACAGTTACATCCAAGTAGCGATGCTTGCGGTGTAAAAGCTTAAATCTTGATGCTATAATATCTTTATTTATTATAACATTTGTCTGTATGACCGAACTTAGCATAGTACTTTGGTATTATTTAACAAAACATAAATTTTGAAAAATATTCTAAGTACTGTGGCATGCTTTCACTCATTTTGTTCATGTGTTTACATACCTTTTGAGAGTATGCTTTGCTATCGATGTGCCTTATATGCCCCCCAAGTGATCGAGGAGCTTTAGGTCCTTGGTCACTTTCCCTGACCATGGCCTGTTCGAACATTCCTGTTCGTGCGGAAAAATGATACTTGTAATACAGCAAAACAACACACGTAATGAACAAATACTTGTAAATGTAAATTCACAAAGGTTGGCAAGAATGACTGGCTGCGCACAGTCCCTTATAATCTCGTATTGAAAATGGACTAAACATGTCTTTACGAGTGATTCTATAATAGAACCTTACATATACGAGCAGTTAGCCATACAGCGTGGCTAACCCTCTTTGCAAAACTTGTAAAAATTAAAATTTTTAACACAAGCCAGTTCTTTAAAAAGGACTGTTCATTGATAATACTTGCGCAGGTGTTCTCCATTCCAGTAACGTGGAATGAGATCTCCATTTAAGCGTGCAAGTTTGTATGTGCCTGGATGAAGGACTTCTTCAATATGGTAAGGTCCCTCCCAATTAGGTCCGAGCACTCCAGCAGTAGGGTCGCGGGTATTTAAGAAAACTCGTCGTAGCACCAAATCTCCGACGTTGAATTTTCTTTCTTTAACTTTGGAGTTAAAGTACCGGGCGACTTTTTGCTGGTATGCAGCAACTCGGAGTTGAGATTTCTCTCGTATCTCATCGATTGAGTCTAGGGACTCCATCATTAGTTGGCTATTCTGATCTTGGTCGTAAGCCAAACGCTGATGTGAGGGAGGATCTAGCTCGACAAGTAACATGGCTTCATATCCGTAGGCTAGGGAGAATGGAGTATGTCCTGTCGCTGTTCGGTGGGACGTTCTATACGACCAGAGGACTTCAGGCAACTGCTCTGGCCACACTCCTTTAACTTCTTCAAGTCTTTTCTTCAGGGTGTCTTTAAGGGTCTTGTTTACGGCTTCGACCTGCCCGTTTGCTTGGGGGTGTGCAACTGAAGAAAAGCTTTTAATAACTCCATGCCTCTCACAGAAATCGGTGAATAAGTCGCTGTCAAATTGGGTCCCGTTGTCTGAAACTATCTTCCTGGGCAAACCATATCTGCATACAATGTTCTTGATGACGAAGTCAAGAACTTTCTTGGTCGTGATGGTTGCGAGTGGTTCAGCTTCGGCCCATTTGGTGAAGTAATCAACTGCCACAACTGCGTACTTTACTCCGCCTTTCCCTGTGGGCAGGGATCCAATCAAATCTATCCCCCATACTGCAAAAGGCCACGGGCTCTGCATCTGTTTTAGTTCATTTGGAGCTGCCCGTGGAATCTTGGAGAACCTTTGACATTTATCACATCTTCGTACATACTCCATCGAATCCTCGTTCATCGTTGGCCAGAAGTAGCCTTGCCTTAGAATCTTTTTTGCCAAACTCTGCCCCCCAGCGTGATCCCCGCAGAAGCCTTCATGCACCTCCTTCATGAGTCCCTTAGCCTTTCCTGGTGTAACACACCTGAGTAGTGGCATTGAGAATCCTCTTCGGTACATAACACCATCAACCAGTATGTACCTAGCAGCTCATCTTTGCAAAGTTTTGGCTCTGTTCCTATCTGTTGGGAGCGTACCATTTGTCAGATACTCCAAGTAAGGCGCCATCCATGTATCCTCCATACCGGACTCAGTTGCTTTATGCTCGGCTTACTCAGTCTTTCAACTGGCACAATGTTCAAAGTGTTAGCATCCTTTGCGCTCGCGAGTTTGGCTAAGGCATCCGCGTTTGAATTCTAATCTCGCGGGATCTGCTGGAGGGTGTACTTTGTGAACTGGGCTAGCAGGTCCTTTGTTTTATTTAAGTAGGCTACCATTTTCAAACCCCACGCTTGATATTCTCCAAGGATCTGATTCACCACTAGCTATGAATCACTGTAGATATCAAGCGTCTCTATGCTCATATCCTTTTCCATTCTCAATCCAACGAGGAGTGCTTCGTATTCTGCTTCATTGTTTGATGCAGTGAAGTCGAACCTGATGCCGCAGTGAAATCGATGCCCTTCCGGCATTATCAATATCACTCCCGCTCCAGCGTGGGATTCGTTGGATGAACCATCCGTGAATAGTTTCCACGAAGGAGTTTTGTCTTGAGGCTCGGGCGCTTCAGGCTGTTCGCACTGCTCGATATCTGGGAGTTCGGTGAACTCTGCAATAAGATTGGCTAAGCTTGTCCTTTTACTGCTGCTCGCGGTGAATAGGTTATGTCGAACTGCCCTAACTCGACTGCCCATTTTAACAATCGCCCAGCCGCCTCAGGTTTTTGGAGGACTTGTCGAAGGGGCTGATCAGTTAGAACCGTGATAGGATGAGCTTGGAAGTAGGGGCGCAGCTTTCTAGAGGCAAGTATCAAGCAATATGCTAACCTCTCGATTGGTGGATATCTCAATTCTGCCCCGATCAGTCTCTTGCTGACATAGTAGACTGCTTTTTGTGCTCCTTCTTCCTCTCTCACTAGCACCGCGCTGGCAACAACTTTAGTAATCGCCAGGTAAATAAACAAAGTTTCTCCTTCGATTGGCTTTGATAAGATGGGGGGCTGTGCCATATGAGCTTTCAGCACCTGGAATGCTTGCTCGCAGTGTTCTGTCCACTCAAATTTTTTATTCCCCCTAAGTAGATTGAAGAACGGGACGCACTTGTCTGTTGATTTTGAAATGAATCTACTTAGGGCTGCGATTCTTTCGGTTAAACTCTGTACATCTTTGATCTTTTCTGGCGACTTCATGTCGATTAGGGCTTTTATCTTGTCGGGGTTGGCCTCAATTCCCCTTGAATTTACGATAAACCCCAAAAACTTCCCTGATCCGACTCCAAAGGAACACTTGAGGGGATTTAATTTCATTTGGTACTTGTTTAACACATTAAAGCACTCTTGTAAATCCCTCACATGCCCTTCTACTTTCTTAGACTTTACCAGCATGTCATCCACATATACCTCCATGTTTACTCCAATTTGCTCTTTGAACATGTGGTTGACCAGCCGTTGGTAAGTTGCACCTGCGTTTTTTAGTCCGAAGGCCATTACTCTGTAGCAATACAAGCCCATATCGGTCCGAAAGCTAGTGTGATCCTCATCTGGGGGATGCATGCTAATCTAGTTATAGCCTGAATATGCATCCATGAATGAGAGGATCTCGTGCCCTGCAGTAGCATCGACCAGTTGGTCGATCCTTGGGAGTGGGAAGCAGTCTTTTGGGCAGGCTTTATTGAGGTCTGTAAAATCCACACAGGTCTGCCACTTGCCGTTAGGATTGGGGACCAGCATCAGATTAGAGACCCACGACGGATAAAAAGCCACCCTTATGAATCCATTCTCCTTTAGCCTTTCCACTTCTTCTTTTAAGGCTCGTGATCTGTTTTTATCGAGCAGCCTTCTTTTTTGTTGCATGGGTGGAAAGGTCTTGTCTATATTCAGGACATGGCTGATTATTGCAGGATCTATCCCAACCATCTTTATGCGACCAGGCGAAAACTTCCTGGTTCTCTCGCAAGAATTCCACCAGTGCGTGCTTCGTGGTAGGCTCTAAGTTTTTCCCAACCTTTATGACTCTGGTTGGGTCTTCTTTGTCGAGTTGGACCTCCTCCAGGTCCTCGACGGGTCCAACATTTTCTTCAAAATCCCCAAAGCGAGGATCCAAATCTCCATCCTCACTTTGGGCAACACCCTATTTGGTGACTTCATCACCTGATTGGGCTTGCGTATCAACTGCCATCTGCAATCTATCTGGGGCAATGCTCCTCGGCGTTCCGCTTTTCGCCTTTGTGATCGAGGCGTTGTAGCACTCCCTAGCTTCTCTTTGGTTTCCTAAAACGCGTCCTACCCCCGCGTCTGTTGGGAACTTCATGGCTAGGTTCCACATAGAGATGATGGCCCGTAGATCAACCAGTATGGGCCTTCCAATAACGGCGTTGTACGCCGAAGGACAATCAACCACTACAAAAGTGGCGAGTAATGTCCTTGTTGCTGGCGTTGTACCTGTCGTTACTGGGAGTTTGATCATTCCAGCTGGGGCGAGTCCTTCTCCAGAGAAGTCGTATATCGTTTGATTGTAGGGTTCCAAGTCTTTTACGGACAATTTCATGCGTTCCAGTGTTGACTTATACAGGATGTTCACTGAACTTCCTGTATCGACCAGTACTCTCTTCACCATCATATTGGCCATCTGGATGTCCACGACCAGCGGATCAGAATGTGGGAACCGGACGTGTTGGGCATCGCTATTAGAGAAGGTTATCTCACCTTCCTCTGACCGAGCCTTTTTTGGTGCACGGTCCTCCACAGTCATCATCTCGATGTCCTGGTAGTGGCGCAGAGTCCGAGCATATCGTTCTCTGGCCTTTCTGCTATTTCCCGCGAGGTGCGGGCCTCCATAGATGGTTAAGAGTGTTCCAGCCATGGGGGCAGGCTGTAATGGTGGCGAGCGTTGGCGTGTGGACGCCTGCTCGTTGCCACCTGGAGCTTCTCGTTGGGAATTTCCCGAGGCCAGTACGTATTTTCTCAAGTGTCCTTGTCTAATAAGGAACTCGATTTCGTCTTTTAACTGGTTGCATTCATTAGTGTCATGTCCGTAGTCGTTATGGTAACGACAGAACTTGGTAGTGTCTCTTTTCGAAATGTCGTTCCGAATGGGTCCAGGTTTCTTGTAAGGCACACTGGAGCTTGTGGCCTGGTAAACCTCTCCCCGAGACTCAACGAGGGTAGTGTAGTTAGTGAACCGAGGCTCATAACGATTGCCTTTAGCTCGTTTGTTGTCGGAGGTGGAAGGCTCGTTATACGGCCGTTTTCCACCATTCTTGCCATTACCATTGCCGTTCCCATTGCCTTTGCCGTTGCCATTCGGTTTGGAACCGTTGGCGGCTTTGGCGGGTTCGGCGGCCTTCTTACCCTTGTTCGAGGGTTTTCCATCATCAGCAATGGCTTCTTCAAGCTTGATGTAATGGTCGGCTCGGTCTAAGAATTCTTGGGTAGTTCTCACTCCTTCTTTTTGGAGACTTTTCCAGAGGGGAGAGAAACGTTTAACCCCTGCGGTAATGGCCATCATCTTGCCTTCGTCTCCTACTGTTTTTGCTCCAGCCGCCGCTCGCATAAAGCGCTGGACGTAATCCTTTACTGACTCCCCGTCCTGCTGGCGAATTTCGACTAGCTGGTTTGCTTCTGTTGGGTGCACGCGACCAGCATAGAATTGTCCGTAGAACTCCCGTACGAACATTTCCCAAGAAACAATGCTCGCGGGAGGGAACTTGAAGAACCACTCCTGTGCAGCTTCAGAAAGTGTTGCAGGGAAGATCCTGCACCGAGCGTCTTCGAACACTTTCTGAATGTCCATCTGAATTTCAAACTTATTGACGTGCGAGACTGGGTCTCCATACCCGTCAAAGTTTGGAAGCGTAGGCATCTTGAATTTGCTGGGAGTTTCGGCGTTAGCTATTCTTTGCACGAAAGGAGTGCCTTTCCTCCTATCGTGGTCGATGTATGAAGTCCTTCCCCCGACTAGTTGCTGCACAGCCTGGTTGAGGGCGTCTATTTGGGCCTACACTGCGGTAGGAATCGATGTGGCCTCTGTTGCCGGGGGGACATTCTCGCCGTGTCTCTCACGGTGATCATTGAGTACATCTCTAAGGTCCTCTTCTCTTCTCCGCTACTCGCTACCCCCGAGCAGGTTGAAGACATTATTTTGTCTGGGCTGCCCCCCAGCGTTCTGTCCATTTGGTTGGTCATCTTGAGGTACCTGGCTCCTGCCTTTACCTCTTTCTCCATTCCTCCCACCGGCATTTCCTTTGCCTGAGTCGGCCTCATTGTATCCGTGGCCATCTCTGAACCTCGACTGGTTATGGTGAGATCGACTGTTCCCTCGAGGTCCATTCCTAGCTGAACCATCCCGAGCGTTAGAGGATGGCCTGCGCTGGTTGTGGTGTCCCCATGCATCATCGTGCCGTGGGGGGCCCCGGACTGCAGAGCCTAACTCTGAATCTCTCCTGTTGCCAGGAGGGTACTGACCTCTGTTCGGTAGGTTCGGCCCATCATCCCTACGACGTCTAGGGCTGCGAGGCTGATGCTCGGCCCTATTCTGCCTCTGTTGTGGGGGGTTACCCTGAGCAGCTTGGGATGGTGGGTGTGCTTCAGGATCCTGTGGGACATCGTCATGGGGCATCTGAGGCTGCTTGGGCCTTTGCAGACTCAAAGGCTGGATCGGTGGGCTCGGATTAGGACCCCTCTGGGGTGGCCCATTCACCGGTTGGTCAGGCTGCGAGGCAGGTGCAGTCTGATTTCTGGCCAATAGCAAGGCTGCTTCAAGGGCTGCCATGGCTTCGTTCTGGCGGCGGTCCACCTCCGCCTGCCTTTCGCTCAATTCCGCGCGCTGCCGTTCAATCTCCTGCTGCTGCCGCACCATAACTTCAGCGGCAGTCTCCTGACTGGCTCTCAGATTAGCCAGCTCTTCCTGCAACGCACCTAGAGTACTCTTCAGCATTGCATCATCCATTTCCTCCTCTTCAAAGTCCAGTTGTGGCTCATCCTTCGCCATGCTCGTAGGAGGAGGAGGAGGTGGCGGGTTTGACGGTGCAGCGGCGGCCGCCCGTCCAGTTTTCCTTCCAGCTTTCGCCATTAGTTTTCTCAACGACGATAAATCAAGCTCTCAATGAAAGCACCAGAATGTTGACCCAAGATTTGGCCAACTGACACGGAGTCAAAATATGCTTGATATGAATGAAAGAGATGAGAAGAACGTAATGACAAAAGTAAATAAGACACAGTAATTTATAGTGGTTCGGCCCCAGGATCTGGTAATGACCTACGTCCACTTAGAATGATATTGATATAAAAATCAGAAGAGTGATCAAAGAACTGGGGTTCAATGAGTTTCACTAATCTCTGAAGAACAATACAAGTTTACTAGGAGAATTACTATAGTCTCAAGTGAATCAAAAGCAAAAAGTCCCCTCCCTTAAGCTATCTCTTGCTATTTATAGGCTCAAGGGGGATTACAAAAGATTGTTACAGATATTCTTTCCTGAATAATCGGATACCCTGAAGATTGTATGAGATCAATTCGGGATTCATAAAGATCTTCCCATAAATGTCTCCTTGTACACGGAACCATCGACCAGACTGGTCGCGGGTAAGACAAGCTTGCACTGCTTCTAATGTGTCCTCCGGTCGATACTCTAGCAGACATTTCCAAGTGTCAACCACGTGTCCAGGGATTACTTGCCACGTCATCAATGCTAATTTTATGGATAACACCAACAAATTAGAATCATACACAATAGTAAGACAAAAATCATGTTTACTATTGCAAATTCTAGCTCTACAATGTAAAAATTGGTCACTTTCATGAATAACTTCAATACGAACCAAATTAGCTTTCCAAATCAATAAAATTCTACCCTCCAAGCTCAAACTACTATAATAATCCCAACAAACAAAAGTAGAACACATAACATCCTTAATTTTCTCTCCCTTAATTTTAGTTTCAAGAAGAGCCCCAATTCCAACCTTATTCAATCTACAGACATCAAGGACTGACATCTGTTTATTTTTCCTATTCAAACCTCTAACATTCCAACTCAGAATGTTGCAGAACTCCATTCAGATCTAAATTTAGAGAAGAATCAGTCAATGCCCTCTGTTGCTCTTGGAGCACACTAAATGAGTTCCTGGTCTGCTTAATTGGAATCTGTTCTGTTGGTTTCATAACCCAAGATTTTTTCAGATATGACCAATGTTGCTCTTTGGGTCTGTCACTTGGTTGAGTCAATCCTATCTGGTGCTGTTGAATCGGAACAGAGCTCATCGGATCAAAACTATTCGGAATAACAGTCTCCTTAACCCCATAAGGGTCAGTATCTGGCTTACTCTTAAACTCCTTCTTCCTCCAGGCTACTTCAGAAACAAACTTACAAGTAGCAACTTTATGTCTCAGCTTCTTACAGTTAGAGCATTTAGTTGGTAACCATTCATACTCAATAGGTTGTTCCATAACTTGACCCCTCTCATTTAGATAGTTGATATATTTAGGTAGGGTTTCAGCAATCTCCATATCTACTAAGACTCGAGCAAACTTAATCATAGATCTATCCTTGGTTATCTTATCTATCATTATAGGCTTACCTATTGTACTGACAAGAGCACTCAAACATTTCACTCCCTAATATTGTAATCCAAGATTACGTATTCTAATCCACACTAGCACTGATTTGACTGACTTCAAGGAATCAATGTCCGTAGTCCATGGACGGAGAACTACAGGCTTCTTGTCAAAGTGAATCACCCCAGATTCCAGAACTAGATCACGAGTAGCTTCATCCCTAAATTCACCATTTTGAACCCTGCATTCATTCGAGCCACAAACTCTATACCAAGCTTTCCCCAAATCTGTTTAATGAACCCTTCAAACACTACTAGTGGAGGATTAGCACCTATCACCACACAGATCAAAGCAAATTTCCAAAATGAAGCTTCCACTTCAATCTCATCAACATCCAGCTTAGCAACTAGCTGACCATCCTTCTGAATTGGCTCCATGAAATGCAGCTTCTTACAACCATAGGATGGAAGAGATTCCCTAAATCAAGCCCAAGTTTCTTTGGCTGAATCTTGAAACGAACTAGCATCAACCTCTGCAGTCCACGACATTGAACCCAGATCATTAGCTTGAGCAATTGTCGCCTTCGATGGGAGACCAAGATCCCTAGGGTCGAACCCCTTCTCTGCAACAACAGCACCCACTTCCTCTTCTAAAACTTCCTCAGCAGTTAGAACCTAAACACTTGCATCACCATTGGATGAAAGGAGCTCCGGCACATCTTCTTGCTTAACAAGCTTCTGCACAGATTTACGTCTCCTCGCCATGGATAGAGAGAGATTTGAGACTCACGCTTGTAGTATTATATGCAATGATGTTGAGCATGATAAATGTGAATTATGCATTAAATCTAAGATGGTAAAGAAACCTTATCCAAGTGTTGAAAAAGAAAACTAACTTGTTAGATTTGATACATAGTGATTTATGTAAATTGAATGAAATAATAATTAGTAATGGTATTTTATTACCTTTATTGATGATTGTTCTAGATTCAAATATGTGTATTTTCTTAAGAACAAGGGTGAGACCTTTAACATGTTTAAAATCTACAAAGCCAAAGTTGAAAATCAATTGGAAAAGAAAATTAAAGTGATTAGAAATGATAGGGGCAGAGAATATTTTTTCGATGAATTTAATGTGTTTTGTGAGATGCATGGTATAATACATGAATGTACAACCCCTTATGCACCAAAAAAAATGGTATAACAGAAAGAAAGAATATAACATATGTTGAAATGTTAGATGCTATGCTATTACATGCAAATTTGAGTTTTGCTTTGTCGGGAGAAGCCTTGCTATCCGCTTGTCATATTCTAAACCTGATTCCTCTAAAGAATAATCAAATTTCACCATATGAGACATGAAAAGGAAAGAGGCCCAACCTAGGGTATCTCAAAGTGTGAGGGTGCCTTACCTATTACAAGAGCACGAATCCTAAAAGGACCAAGTTGGGTCTAACGGCCATCAAATGTGTATTTCTATAGGTTATGCCTCAAATAGCAAGGCCTATAAGCTATTAGACTGGAGTCTAATGTGATAATTGAATCAAGAGAAGTTGAGTTCTTTGAGAATTTGTTGTATAGTGACAATAAGCCTCAAGAACCATTTTCATTAGAAGGAACTCAAGAGGAGTTACCTTCAAGGGTTGTAGAGCAATCGAAATTTCATAGAAGAAACCAAAGGCTTAAAGAGAGTGGATCACAAAATAAAATCACTCAAGTGGAGACTCTTTACCTAGTAGAGGGAAATCACAAGGGAGACACTTGGAAGTATCAAATGATACTTCAAGTGGAGGATGATCCCAATACTTTACAAGAAGCTTTGTCCTCAAGGGACTCTGATTTTTGGAAAGAGGCGAAAAATGATGAGATAGATTAAATTATGTCTAACCACACTTAGGAGATTGTTAATCTACCACAAGGATCAGAGCCAATAGGTTGCAAATGGGTATTTTGAAGAAAGTAAAACATAATGGGACCATTCAAGCCTATAAGGTAAGGTTGGTGGCCAAATGATTTATAAAAACGGAAGGCATAGATGATTGTGATACCTATGCATTGGTAGTAAGGAAAACATCTATAAGATTGTTGTTTGCCTTATCATCAATACACAATCTATATGTTCATCAAATGGATGTCAAATCCTCGATGAGGAGGTTTACATGGAACAACCGAAAGGGTTTTTTCTAAGGGGAAATGAACATAAGGTGTGTAAGCTTATTAAATCATTGTATGGTTTAAAACAAGCACCAAAACAATGTCATAAGAAGTTTGATGTAGCCATTGTTTCAGATGGGTTTAGACACAATAATGCAGACAATTGCTTATATTCTATGACTTATGTTGTTGATGACATGTTGATATTAAGTAATGCCATAAAATGATATTATAAACAAAGAGGTTTCTATCTTCCACTTTCAAAATGAAAGACCTTGGAGAGGTCGATATCATCCTAGGTATCAAGATTAGAAGAAATGTGGATGGATATGCCTTAGGTCAAGCTCATTATATTGAGAAGATGCTTGACAAGTTTGGTCTTCTTAATATCAAAGAGGCAAACACACACTTCGATTCAAGTCTAAAGCTTGAAAGAATGAAAGGAGAGTGGCGACTCAACTAGAGTATGCAATTGCAATTGGAACTTTGATGTATCCCACACATTGTCTAGAGTGGATATTGCATTTATGGTTAGTAAAATAAGTAGGTTTACTAGCAATCAAGCTATCAAACATTGGAAGCCCATTGAAAGAGTTTTGGATACCTTGAGAGGCCCTCTAGAGACTCACCTGCCTCGCACCAAATGCCTCTTAGCTGAGAGGCCCTCCTAAGACACACCCACCTCGCACCACACACCTTCGAGCCAAGAGGCCCTTGTGAGACGCACCCACTTAACGCCGCACACGTTTGAGCCGAGAGACTCCCACGAGATGTGCCTGCCTTGCACACATGGTCTCAAAGCGACACACCTTCGTGCCACGCAAGATGCACCTTTCTAGCATGAGGTCGTAGGCATCGCATGCGGTCATGTGCATCGCATGCGCCAAGGGTCCTGTTAAGCACCCGTGAATCTTTTAAGGCATGTGGCTTACTGAAGGGGTCATATCCCATCTTCGGGTAGGAACCACCAGCAAGAATACACCCCACACAAAAATTTCGAATGAATTTCCAAATGCCCTCACTTAGCCAAGTATTGAAGAGCTCAAGACACGGATATGACCTTGAAAAGTGGTATAGTAGATAAGGCTCTCATACCAGTATGTAAGATACGTGTACAAGTCCGGTACCTCGTTAGTAGTGGTAGTACAGGAGTGGTACGTAGCAAGGACTCCCCCAGTACACCTATGAGGTTTATATAGCACAGTACCAGGTTAAAGGTACTTTTGCAGACCCCTGACATGTACTGGGTCTGACCACCACTCCTCCAGCACCACTACCACCTGCTGCACAATTTCCTACAACCTGCAAATGAGTCCTCTTGTCCCTTCGGGACCACCATGTATTTGGAGCCAATGGTGCTCACCTATAAATAGGACCTTCCATCTCCTAGGAAGGGGGTCGGAAAATTTGGCATTGTAACCAGAGATTTTTGAGTGATACAAATATTCTCTCTATTTTCATTATGCAACTTGATTCTAAGTTCATATAGCTATCCTAAGTTCTTCTAAGCTTCTTTACAACTCTTCATTTACTTTTAAGCTTATAAGTTTTCCAATCTAACTTGGTTGATGAGTTCTTACTGTCAACAGTTTTGCACCGTCTGTGGGAAGGACAAGTATCAAGCCATTGTTCTTCCATCAATTATGACAAGAAGAAATGCCAAGGCGTTCAAGACACCTACGAGAATCTCAGGATGTTGATATTCACCTAGATGGAGACCAACTGAGAGCCTCCAGAAGAGACCATCCCACCACATGAGAATTGAGGTATGCCAGAGGAACATCCCACCCCTAGAGAGGATAAGGACGCACCATCCCCGGATGTCCAACCTAACGAGGACCCTCTAGAACCATCTGCCGCCCCTTTCGGTGGCCTGGGTACGTACCTTCCTCCTCGACCACTGGGTACACCGCACTCCGACCACTGGGATCGATGTCCTTCCACACGCGGGCTCGACAAGAGTCTGCGGGTACAATTCGTGAGCTTCAACTCCAGAACTCCCTTTTATGAGGATGAGATAGGGGAGTTGCACAAAAAGAAACAAAGGATGGAGACCACACTAGAGAACATGCAGGAGGTGTTGAACGACTTGCTGCAAGAGAAGCCAAGTATGCCCCTTCCTAAGCATAGGGAGAAGGAACGTGGGAGAGGAGAGACCACCGTTCCCGTGGATGATAGGAGGACCTGGCTTTCCACTAGCAACACTCCCCGTAAAAAGCACCATGAAGGCCCTGGGCTAGCGAAGTACCCCCGGGAGGAAAGGCAGAGGGACGACGCTGGTCATAGAAATGAAGTCGAGGTCACCTCTAAGGAGACACCCCCTGACCTAAGAGAAAAGCTCAATAGAAGAAGGTCAAATGTAAGGACAACACCCCCTATGGCCCTTTGGAGGACAAGGGGAAAGGAAACGCCAACCCTTCAGATTCGAGGGAATCCTTGAATAAATGGAGGAAAGAGCTAGACATCGAGAAGAGGAGCCTTCGAAACAAAATATTCACCGTGTTTGGGGGTGTTATCCCAAAAATATACACAGCTAACAGGGCATGAAGGTTGGACACGTGGCATCATATTATGGGCATGTGTCATCATATTCTTGACACGTGGCATAGGCATCCAACAGTCAAACAAGTTGGAGAGAGAACAATTGGAAAATGAATAACAATTATTGCGCGGTATACTCACCAGGAAAGCAGCTGCGTGGTATGCTTACCAGAAAATAGGCTGCACGGTATGCTTTCCAGGAGACTTGGTATACCTAGTTGGATGAAGTCAGTTACATTCTCCTCACGCCTAATAGTTCACCTGAAAACTCGGTCAAACTCCTCAGGAATAGGACCCCAACTACCCACGAAAAGAAAGGGATATTTTGCAACAGTTGCGGTGCAGGTGCAACTTCTTGGGCGTTGGGGACATTATAAATACAAGTCTTCCACCACTATGGAAGAGGTTCAGGTTTTTAGCCTACCGACTAGCGCCAGAAATATACCGACTAGCCTGTTAGGAACACTTAGCAGCGATTTCTGCCATTCTATATTGTTTTTACATTTAGAATCATACCTGTTTTCACTGGCCATCTTGTGTAAACCTTAAAGATCAATAAGAGGAAGTAGGTCATTACCATTTCTTGGGGCCGAACCTCTATAATTTATGGTGTCTTTTATCATTCATTGCTCATAGTTATTAGGTTCTTGGCTTATTTATGGTTCATTGATTGTCTGAATGAAAGCTCTCTAGTTAATTATTTTAACTCCGCATTAGTTGACCAAAAAACCAGTCAACATTTTGGTGCTTTCATTAAGAGCCAAAGAAAATCATATTCAATTTTTGTTATTGCAAGGATGGTGGTCTCAACCTGAAGGTCAAGCCAAGAACCTCCAGAGCCCGAGGTTGAAACCTCTCGTCAAGTACCTTCAATGAGCAATTTGAATGGGCAACAAGGAAACTTACCACCCAGGAACCCATCTGGTGTTGGGGGAAAAACTGATGGGCCCACTGCACCAGGGCGTGGAGCTGCTGCTTCCACTGGAATCACCCATGTAGGAACTTCAGGTGGAGGTTCTGCAAGGGGTACCGACCAGCAAGGGCCAAGGGCTGGGGGTCCTAGACGGTATGAGCCCCATATAGATATTGAAGGGTTCGATCCCGAGATCGAAAAAATAAGAGAGGCATGGGAAAAATGCAGGATCAGCTTGCTACGATTAACCAGGGGCGGGCCAGCAGGCAATTAGCGAGGCATTCGAGAAGCAGCGTAGGGATTTTCAAGAGTGGATGGACCGGCATGCATGGGGGATGCAGGCCCGACAAGAAGATATGGAATGCCGGAAAAGGGAGGCTGCTGAATCTATTTGTAATTACATGCAACAGCAACAAACCCAAGGTGTGGAGACTGCAGCTGGAACTACTGCCCATAACCAGCAACATCCTCTTGTCTTTGGTTTCGGTGAAGATGTCATGCATGGACCAGAAACTCGGCCCTAGCAAGGAAATCATGGTCCGAATAGGAGTCATCGATCTGGTCGAGGGGCCCAAGCCAACAATAATAGGCATCCCCTGCCAGTTTATGAACAGGTCTTTCCTAGGCACTACATAGGGCTGGACCGAGCAGGGAAATTTTTTCCAACCAAGATCTCAAGGAAGTGGCCGAGAAAGAAATCCGGATGCTGCGGGTCGGAATGGCCACCATCGAATGCCAACACAAAATAGGAGCGGTCAACCCTAGAACTACCAGCAACAACCTGGCCGGTACAGACAATAGAAAAAGTATCGACCAAGACCCAGAATAAAGGAGCCAGAAGTTAGTAGTGCATTCAGACCCCATTATGCTGATGGGTATGATCAAGACGAGGCAGCTAGCCAAGTTCACCAGCATAATAACCAAGGTCAGGGGATAACCAACCCGAAGGACTGTTTGTCCCACTAGGGCAGGAAATCCCTAAAAAGCAACCACCCTGAGGTGGAGGGTTCCAGGGAGTACCTCCAGTACCGGGAAGAGCAGACAACATAAATGCTGGGGGTAGGCCTTGGCCAAACTCTGTTTTCAATCGGTTGGGTCCCATGGGAGGTGAAGACCTTTGAGATGCTCTTAATCGTAGCAGGGAAAATTAGGACTCAAATAATGTAGCTCTGCCTGAGCCTGTTCGAGACCCGAGAATGGATGAGGTCCACAATGCAGCATAGCCCAGGGCAGCTGCAGACCCTAACATCCAAGCCCAGCTGGATTTGTTAACCTGACTGGTAAGGGACTTGACAACCCCCAAGTTAACAAATATTGAAATGGAAAGGCAAAGAGGTTCCCCCTTTTCAGACGTATTAATCAGCTGCCCATACCTATCAAGTTCAAAATGCCAACATGGAAAATGTATACTGGGTTGGAGGACCCAGTATCTCATGTCTATCACTTTGAACTATAGACTGATTTACAGGGAGTTAGGGATGATGCTAGGGGCAGGATCTTCCCAGCCACCCTGTCAGAAATAGCCCAGCAGTGGTTTTTTAAGTTACCACCAGGGTTGATTACATCATGGGATGGATTTGTATGCACATTCTATTCCCAATTCTCCTTAGCAATGCCCCTTTCCACCTGGCAGACATAAAACAGAAAGATAATGAACCTTTGAAGGAGTACATTCAACGTTTTATGTAGGAAGCCACCAGGGTAAAATCCGTTAGTGATTTTGGTAAGTCGATAGCCATTAATTTGGGAGTCAAGGTAAAAAGTCTATTCTGGAGTAGCTTGAAGAGGAAGTTAGCACGCACCACTCAAGAATTCCATGATAGGGCAGAAGAATTTATCAAGTTAGAGGAAGATGAATGGAAGGTGGATAATCCTACCCAGGCAACTGCCGAGCAGGAGAAAACAAGTCCTGGGAACACTACCAACCCTGCTGAAGGAAGTAAAAATGGGGGCAAGAATGACAAACGCGGTAACGAGGCTGGAAGCAGTGGTATCCAGAATGACAGTAAGAAGCCTAAGACTGCCGAGTAACCCAAACCATGGGAATATGTTCCCAAATTTACTCCATCCTGCTAGAAACCCTGGCTGACATTTTTAATGCTACACAGGTCGTCGTATCGTACAGAAGACCTCCACCGATGAGGAAGGATGCTAGTAGACGGGATATGACCAAGTTCTGTCGGTTTCACAATGATTATGGTCACGAAACCAATGAATGTAACCACTTAAAGGAGGAAATAGAATTCCTCATTAGACGAAACAATGCTCATTTGAAGAGGTATGTATGACCGGCTACCGACCAACATCCTGAACAGGCTCATCATCAATAGTCTCAGCAGTATCAGAGTAATCAACCTATCCTACCACCACCAGTTGCTGGTCGAGTAGATATGATCTGCGACGGACCGCAATTGGCCGACAACTCTAGTAAGGCTTAAGAGAGGTACACTCGTTCCCTTAGGCACGAGCAGGAAGAAGATGTACTGGCTGTCCAAGAGCATACTCTCAAACAACCTCGCTATGAGTGTGAGCCTATCACGTTCAGCGAGGAAGACACAAGTCATGTACATCATCCGCACAATGATCCATTGGTGGTAGAAGTACAGATAGCTAACATGATCGTAGCCTGAACGATGATTGATAACGACTCGTCTGCCAACATTCTATTCAAGAATACTTTAGAGAGGATGAATTTAAGCATTAGAGACTTGGAACCATGCGAGTAGCTGCTGTATGGGTTTATTGAGAATGGTATGGCCCCCATTGGAAGCATACGATTGCCTTTAATAGTAGGAACAACACCTAAAAGCAACACGGTAATGGCTTTGTTGTGGTAATTGACATTCACTCTCCGTACAACACCATGATAGGCCGACCGACCCTATATGACCTCCGAGCAGTCACCTCAGTTTTCCACTTATTACTCAAATTCCCAACCCAAGTAGGTGTAGGATGTCTTAAGGGGAACCAATTGGTGGCCAAAGAATGTTATAATTCACCAGTCAAAAAGGCAGACAAGGCAGTCTGTACCGCCTAACCTGTAGGGCCCAGTCACCAGAAATAGAATGCAGCCCAAAATGGGGGAGATGACATAGACCCTCATTTTGGGGATACTGATACAGGGGTGGGTCCAGTAGAAGAATTAGAAGAGGTCCCACTTGACCCAAATTACCCGGCCAGGATTGTCAAGGTAGGGAAAGGGCTGTCCGGGAACATAAGATCTGCATTGATCCATTTCCTATGGGACAACCAGGATGTATTCGCCTGGTCACATGATGATATGGTGGGGATCTGCCCAACAATTATAAGCCATGCCCTCAACATTGACATAACACTTCAAGCCCGTACAGTAGAAAATGAGGTTACTGGATCAGATGAGGGCAAAATCATTAAAGGAGGAAGTGGAGAAGCTCTGAAATAACAAATTTATCAGGGAAGCCTTTTATCCTGTATGGGTTTCCAATCTCGTATTGGTACCAAAGCCTAACAACAAGTGGAGGGTATGCATAAATTTTACAGTTTTGAATAAAACATGCCCCAAGGACTGCTTCCCACTTCCAAGAATTGACCGACTGGTGGACGCTATAGTATGCCATGAAATTTTAACCTTCATGGATGCCTACTCGGGGTACAACCAAATAAGCATGCATACACCCGACTAGGAGCATACAAGTTTCCGCACGGATGTGGGGTTGTATTGCTACAGAGTAATGTCGTTCGACCTGAAAAACACTAGAGCAACATATCAGCGGCTGGTAAATCGTATGTTCAAGGAACAAATAGGGAATAACATGGAAGTTTACGTGGATGATATCGAAACGGGCTGAAAGGCAAATTGAGGACTTGGAGGAGTGTTTCAATATCCTAAGGCATTATGGAATGACATTAAACCCCCTAAAATGCTCCTTTGGTGTGGGTGGGGAAATTTTTTGGGGTTCATAGTAAACTATAGGGGAATAAAAGCAAACCCCGAAAAGATAAAAGCACTGCTGGACATGCCCTCACTAGCCAGAATCAAAGATGTGCAGAGCCTAACAAGACGCATAGCATCACTTAGCAAATTTGTGTCTAAATCAAATGATAGGTGTATTCCGTTTTTAATATCCTCAGAAGCATAAAGAAATTTGAATGGACTGAAGAGTGCGAACAAGCATTCCAAGCTCTAAAGTAGCAGCTGGCACAATCCCCGATCCTTTCAAAACCTCTGGAGGGTGAAGAACTATGCATATACTTGGCAGTAACTCAACACGCTGTCAGTGCAGTCCTGGTCAGAGAAGAATACAAGATCCACCATCCAGTCTACTATGCCAGTAAAAGGTTGGTCGAAGTTGAGAGCATGTATCCTCTAATTGAAAAATTAACTTACTGCCTGCTCCTCTCGTCCAGAAAACTTTGCCCATATTTCCAAGCGCATCCCATCAAGGTTCTTACTGACCAACCACTGTGCCAAGTCTTGCAAAAGCCAGACACCTCTGGTCGGTTACTTAAATGGTCTATAGAGCTCGGGCAGTACGAGATTACCTACCAGCCCCGAACAACATTTAAAGGGCAAGCTCTTGCAGATTTTGTAGCTGAGTGTACCGGAGTGCCAGAACCAGACGAAGTCATTGCCGAGCAATCATCCGAGTCTGAGCTACCGCGCAGCACAGATGCTGCGAATAATGCCGAACACCTGGAATCCAGCACTATTGATTCTGAAAAAGAAAAACAAGCCTGGAAACTACACGTATATGGCTTGTCTACTGATCGGTTGTCTGGAGCCGGTCTCACTCTAATCACCCCGAAGGGCAACACATCCATTGTGCACTTCATTTTGGATTTGAGGCATCTAATAAAGAAGAAGAATACGAAGCACTAATTGCGGGCCTAAGATTAGCTAAAGAAGTGAAAGCTGAATCCTTGGAGATATATTGCAACTCGCAACTAGTTGTCAACCACGTCCTTAGAGAATACATTGCTCGGGGAGAGAAATTGATGACCTATCTCTCAGCAAAATCAAAGATTTTCTTGCTCAGATTAAGAGATACACCATCCAACAGATACCTAGAGAACAAAATGCCATGACAGATGCACTGGCTAGGATGGCCAGCAGTGTCGTGGTGGAAAAAGCCAATTTGGTCTCCATTTAGTATCTGGACCAACCCAGTATCAACCTGCCAGAACCAATCATTCTAAAAGACAACACTCTGTCTTGGATGACCCCGATTGCAACTTATCTAGAGCATGAAATCCTACCCAATAATCGTAACGAGTCTAGAAAATTGATAAGGAAAGCTGCTTGGTACCTCATCCTAGACGGGGTCATGTACTTCTGATTTTCCATGCCATTGCTCAGGTGCGTCAACCAAACAGAATCAAGGCGACTTCTTGAAGAGGTACATGAGGGTTTCTGTGGGAATTATGCTGGGGGACTATCCAAGAAAATTCTAAGGCAAGGCTACTTCTGGCCAACTATGAATGAGGACTCCATATCGCATGTTCGAAAATGTGATAAGTGTCAGAGATTTACAAAAATCCCCCGTGCAGCCCCAAACGAACTAACTCAGATGCAAAGTCCATGACCCTTTGCCATTTGGGGGATCGACCTTATTGGTCGGTTGCCAAAAGGAAATGGAGGAGTACAGTACGCAGTAGTAGCAGTGGATTACTTTACCAAATGGGCGGAGGCCGAGCCGCTGGCAACAATTACTTCCAAGAAAGTATTGGACTTTGTGGTAAAGAATATAATTTGTAGGTTTGGTCCACCCCACAAAATAGTGTCTAACAATGGCACGCAGTTTGACAACCAGTTATTTACTGATTTCTGCACAAAACATGGCATCACAAAAAGCTTCTCAGTAGTCTCACACCCACAAGCAAATGGGCAGGTAGAAGCAGTTAACAAGACTCTCAAAGATACTTTGAAGAAGCGTTTAGAAGAGGCTAAGTGAAACCATCCTGAGAGACTACCTGAAGTACTATGGCCATATAGAACTACCAAGCGAACAGCTACTGGAGATACCCCCTTTGCACTTACATATGGGTGTGAAGCAATGCTGCCCGTAGAGGTGA
Source organism: Humulus lupulus (assembly GCF_963169125.1). NCBI lineage: Eukaryota > Viridiplantae > Streptophyta > Magnoliopsida > Rosales > Cannabaceae > Humulus > Humulus lupulus. The sequence goes on from NC_084799.1 coordinate 150,814,693, forward strand.
CTCCACCGTCTCACAAGGGCACAACATACAACCAGGATGGTAATCACCAGCTGTTAGCTGAATCCTTGGACCTAATTGAAGAAAGACGTGAAAAGTCCAACATACGCTTGGTCGCCCATCAACAAAATGTTGCTCGGTACTTCAATTCTAGAGTTAAGGAATGAAAATTTGACGTAGGAGACCTAGTCTTACGAAGAATATTCCCAGAAACTCGAGATGCTTCAGCAGGAGTACTAGGCCTCATCTGGGAAGGCCCTTACCAGGTTACAGAGATAGTACCACCTGACACATACAAGCTAGTCCGGTATAACCAAGATCTCCAACTAGTACCTGTCCCCTGTTATTGGAATGGGGAACACCTAAGGAAGTACTACCAATAAGATTGCTTTTAAGTGATCATTGACTTGCCGATATAGGCATGATTTCCCTTACCACCGACCAACCAAAGTTAGTTTTATTAATTATGCACATGCATGATTTTCCCATTTATTGTAATAATTAATGTTTATGAATGTAAGCTACTTTGTAGCGATGCAGCTTGTATGGTTAATCTTTAATCAATAAGATACATTTTGTCCATTTTTACAAGCCTTTATTTTTACAATGATTATCTTGCTAACTAGTGAATTACATCACGGATTGTCGACAGTGTATGAAACCCTTACAGGTTTTGGCAAACCCAAGTGGGCCCAAATAGGTTATTACGAACAACTTTGGTCAATTAGCAAGTGACCAATAGGATAACCCAAGAGTTATGAATCCCAGTCAGTCACTTGGGGGCCACCATAGTCATACATGGACAAGAAGAGAAAAAAAGTGTTGAATTAAAAGGACTTAGAAGCGTTAATTTTTATTAATGTTAAAGTGCTTGCACGTTGCTCGGTATACCTGGCAACAAAAAGAGCCATAAAACAATTTCTGTAGATAGGGTTGAACAATATTGTTTACAACTCGTTCGAAAAAATTGATTAGCTCTGATCAATAGATAAAGTTGCATAGCTCCAAATAGAGCCGCATAGCTCCAAAAAAACAGTATACAACAAGCAGTAACGAAAAATAAAGTACGAGCAGATACATACCCAAATAAAAATATCATATAGACATGTGTCAAAAGGCGCTTGAGATTAAAAGCTGCTCGGGTCAACTGATGTTTCAACAAAAGGAAAATTAGTGCGCAAGAATAAAGACTGCTCAGCTCAGTCACTTTTGTTCAGACATAGACTATATATATATATATAAAAAAAAAGACAAATAGAGTTTTCAAGAGTCAGGAATGTGTTGCTCGAGGTCAACAACAGGAGGTTCGGCTGAGAGATTGCTGGACTGGTCCGTAAGAGTTGGAGCTTCAGTTGAAGAACTTGGGTCGGATGGCAAGACATCCTCTTCAGGAGCTATGGCGACTGGCTCGGTGGGTGGCTCGACAGTCTCTAGCTCGAAGACTGACAGCTGCTCAGTGGGTACGACTGGAGCCTCATTCTTCTCCCGCTCGGTGCAATACTGCATGAGCTCATCGTAAGCTTCTCCCAAATAACTGAACTCCACTGTTTTGTTACGAACCCAAAAATCAAAGAAAGTGCTTAGGCCAAAATCCTCCAAAGCCTTAGCATCGACAACCCAATCATATTTTTCTTGCTCAAGAGCCTTTGCTAGTCTGTCCTCCTTTTCCTAGGTAGCCTTCTCAATAGCAACAATCTTTTCCTTCAGCTCTTTGATCCTCCTCTCAAACCAGTTAACATCAAGGTTCCTCTGCTCGACAACATTTTTAAGACTCTCATTTTCCTTAGTAACCTGCTCGGAGGTCCGTTGAAGATTCTGAACTTGTTCGGACAACTCATTAACTTGGGAGGTTTTGTCTTCAGACTCCATCATCAAGCCAATCACCTACTTGCTCGCCCCTTTGGCATGATAATGAGCATAGCTAAGGACCAGCATACCATGCAGCATGAAATAAGGAAACTGAGAACAAATGAAAGACAAGGAAAATCAATTAGCTCTAAGAATGCCAAATACTTACCCTAACAACATCCTGAAGGCCAGTACTGGTGATATACTCCAAGGACTTGGTACATAGATTAGTCATGAAGTTAGATTGGGTAGAGGACACTCTTTTTGCGTGGCCTTGATGAATGGCTAAGGAATTCTTTAAAGGTCCACGAAACTCCTCGGCAGGGTCCTTAGCAGCACCCTTTGGGAATCTACTCGGGGAGCCAGACCTTTGCGTAGGGGATGAGTGAATAACCTCTTCAGTTTGATGTCTCTTTCCTTTGGCAGATTTTCGAATCGGGGTCTGCGAGTATGACCTTTTCCAAGAAGGAGTCTGTTCGGGGGTCTTAGCAACCTGATCGACAAGTTCATCATGAGAGTTTTTCTTCTAGCGTTTGGCTGGGGGAGCCTCACTGCTCCGATCGGTGGCATGCTTCTGAGAAAATTTCTTAAAGAGCACAAACGACATATCTGCAAATCAAAATAAAAGGTTAGTAAGGCGCTGAGCAGCATTGGAACAAGTAGAAAATTATAATTACAAAAGAATGCAAAGAAAGTTATATAAAGAGAGTGAAATCACCCTCTTTGTTCCCCCCGAGCAGCCGGCTGCTCCGGGCTGTACATCCTCATCACTGTCTGAGGAGCTTGAGTTTAAATGCTCCACTTCAATTTGCTTCCCCTTTCCAGACTGGGGGGCAGTGGCAGCTTTTGGAGCACTATGATGAACAAGCTCTCGGATGACTACTCCTGCCGAGCTTCTTGTTCGGTGGGCCATGCAAGGTCTGGACAGAGGTACAAATAACCTGGTTTGTTTTTTAGATGGGGGAGAACTGGGCGACTTAGGACTAGGCAGGTGCTTCATAGGCAACTATCTAATAGGGGTAGCACCCTTGACTTGCGTCTCTGGATTGGGGTAAAGCCCATCATTGGTTAATTTATCTGCAGTGGTCAGAGCCACCATGTCTTTAAGGTTGGGGTTCATGGCAGCCAACCTACGAGCCCGTTTAGCCATCTCCCGAGTAAGGACCGGACAGCTAAAGGGACCATTGCGTTGAAAAGATAAGTGGGTGGAAGCAATGTTTTCAGTGAGGAAGTACTGGCTGGCATACTCCCCAACTTTGGAGATACTATCCGTATTGGCCAGGTAAATATTGGAATCCCTATGGCTGAAATTGAAATACCCAAGCGGCCTTGCTGGGGACTAGATTTGAGGTCAAAGAGGTAATTAATTTTGTGCGCAGAAGGTACTGGCCAATTTAAGGATTTGTACAATACATAAAGGGCGAAAAGAAACCTAATGCCCTTAGGACTAATCTGGGTTGGGAAAATCCCAAAATAATTAGCCACACTCTGAAAGTATGGCTGAAGAGGGAGAGTGGCTCCAACAGTCATATGGAATCGGCTCCAGGCACTGAATTGGGCCTCGGGGTAATTGGCAGTCTGACATGCAGTAGGCTTGAAGATGGATACACCATGTAGCTTAAAATGCTCCTTCAAGTTTTGTATTTGTTTAATGGAAATAGTACTAGCAGGAGCCACATAGAGAGGACCCTCTTCCTTGGCCAACAGGTTTAGGGATGCCTCAGTATAAATCTCTGTAGCATACTCGGTCTCAGAATCTTCTTCCTGTCCCGAGCCACTGGGCTCCTCCTTGGGGGTTGATGCCACCCTTAGATCCCCTCCAGTAGCACGCCGTGCCATGCGAGGATCTTCTTCATTTGAGCCTCAAGTTTTCTTTTTGGTATGAGCCATTGTAATGGAAGACACAATGATGGAGTTGGGTGATCACCTCCCCCGAGTAGTCTGCGCACATAAGAAAAATGGGAAAATGAGGTGAGAGCACCAAACATTACAAGTCGGTATAATTGTCATAGGGTATAATGACCGGCTCAGGAGTAAACACGACACAATATACCGCATAGAAGGAAGACAAGATCAAAAGTAAAAGAAACCATGAAAATGAAGAGTTTCCCGAAAAATTTATCAGAGAGCTTGTAATGCCCTGGATAGCCAAGACCGTTACACTGTGTGTTTATAAAAGTGCTAGACTTGCTAATCAAGTTGTTAAGTTGATAACGTGTTATTGAAACTATTGTGGAACTAGGGTTAAAATATTTTGGTCTTAAAAGCAGCATTTCTTATAAATAAATATTCTTTGTTTACGCGGGATCCCAAAATCGATAGAATTAAAATCATTCACAAAAGATTCAAGATTTAATTACAATATTAGCCATACTAAGGAAAAATAGACAGTTAAGCAATCCTTGTCCTGATCCACTCCTCGGCCATGGCGACCGAATAGTTGACTATGTACATTCTGCCCCGCAGCCCTCCTCCTCAGGGTTGGTCCAACTTGCCTTTGCCTTTACCTGCACCACGTAGCACCCGTGAGCCAAGGCCCAGCAAGAAAACACAATAACAGAGCATAAGCAGTCAACAAACAATCCAATATCTCATATCACATAGGCATGTTCTCAATCATACAAGCATTCATGATAATCAAGTATTCAACATACTAAACATATCAACTCATATCAATCACCAATTTACAAATGATAACTAGGGTTAGTGCCCTCAGGCTGCACCCTCTGTTTATCCCACTGACTTCGGCCCGCTTAAATCGAGCTCAGTGAATATTAAGTTGTCCTCGGCTACTAGTGGCCAAGCTGCGCCCTGTGCGCAAATATTGTATATGGCACCCTTAGGCCGTCATCACATGTCCCATGGCATAATACCATCATTGACATTATACAGATATCGGGAGCACTTAGTCCCATCACAAACATATAACCGGGTGCTGTTTTCTTACCTTTAAGTTTGCTAGCTTTGTTCACTTTGATCCTTGAGCACGATCCCCCTTGAGCCCTAGCGCGCACCTAGTCACAACCACAGGTTAGAACCATCACCAAACCTCAAGTCCAAAACCTAACCTCAGAACCAACCCCGATCCCTCGGGAAGCTCTAATTCCACCAAACGGGGTGGTGGAATCGAACCCCGAACCCCCGAGAAAAAATCCTTGAAAATAACTCAAAAACCCCTTTCTGGAAACAGGGTAGCGCTACAACGCTCTAAGGAGGGCGCTACAGCACCACAAGCAGAACCAAAATCCCCCAGACAACCAAGCCTAGCGCTATAGCGCCCAAAGGCTAGCGCTGTAGCGCTAGTTACATAACCAACACCCCTGCATTTTTCCTTCCTGCGATTTCCCCGAGCCAACCCTTAACAAAACTTTTCCAACCTTCAACCAAACTTAAAAACAAGATTATCAACACACTCCACTCATCCCAAGCATCCCAAATACATGAAACCCAATCACATGCACCCCTAGTCTCAAAATTCACCATGGTTGAACCTCAAACTCAGAAACTTCAGCACAGTAGTCAAAACCTCAGAATTTCATAGCTTCAGTGGGGATTCGACCCTAAGTCAACTTCTACACCTCCTTGGCTTACTCCTCCTCAAACCCCTGGCTTGAATTCCCTAGAGTTCCCACCAATTTCAGCTTAGACACCATAGTTCAATACCAAAACCAGAAACTAAAGAAACTTCAAATTCTTACCTCAACTGAATTGTTTGTTCTTGCTAAACCCTTGCCAATTCTTCAAGCCAGACCAAGAACTCTTGCCTCAAGCTTACTCTGGTTTCCCCCTGGGTTTCTGCTCCAAAATACCTCAAAAACTGGTGAAGAAAACCTAGGCCGACCTTGACAAAATGGCTTGCTCTTCTTTCCCTTTTCTTTCCTTTCTTTTCTTTCTTTCCTCAGACTTATACTTCATTCTACAAACTCCACTAAGCATAAAGCCTCAGTTATGCCTATCTTTGTATGCCAAATGACCTCAATACCCCCCCCTTTAATTCTAAATCCTTTAATCCACTTAGGGTCATTTTGGTCATTTGACCCAATTCCCGCTATTTCCTCAAGTGTCTCTAATATTTTCCACTTACTTCTCAATACCTAATTAATCACCAATTATATTCCTCAATGTCAAAATAGACCCCAATATATTCTCTAAATTCCCATTTATACCCCCAGGCTCGCCCCGAGTCGGGTATAAATTCCCGCCGTGACTTTTTCGCTAACCTGCTCACTAGGATCGTCTCGAATCACAGATTACAAATATATCCACATAATAATGTGGTCTCAACAATTATCACATATATATATAGTTATGCCCTCAACAGGCCAAATTTACAATTATGCCCTTTCTAACCTAATCAGGGCCTACATGCATACTAATACACATAGTCATGCATCTCAAATATTCAAATAGCCATACAACATGCTTTTAAATCATTAAATTACATGTATTCCAATTATGCCCTCCCAGCACACTAATCAAGGCCCTTAAGCCTTATTAGTAAATTTGGGTCGTTACAGAGCTATTCTTGGTGTTCTTCAAGAACACCGAACATAAATCTACCAAAATGGGCCGTAAAAGAAATGGTTTTTTGTAAAATCAGAAAATAAAATAGGTTACCTGTTACAAGAGCTACTCAAAGCAGTTTGTTATTTATTAATTCAAACTTTATTCATGTAAGAAATCCAAGGGTTTGGCAAATACAAAACCCACGGCCACATAAAAAAAAACAAAAGTATTCTCGCATAAATCATGGATATACGAAGGAAGGAAAAGAAGAACTTACTGGTAGTAGGTCTGCGAGAGTACACGAGCCGAAATGCTTCGGTGATCATGGACTGGGCACTCGTCAGTGTAAAAACTCGTAGTTCACAAAGAGGGAAGTTCTGAGCATTGGGGGAGTTTGAAAGGAGAAGAGTCTATAAAAAAATGAAGTCAGAAGAGAAAGAAGCTATTTATAGTATAGGCATCAATGCTCTACCTCCTCCTGTGAGCATTGATGAGACATCCCTTCAACTGTTGCAAGCATGTCTCCCCAGACACGTCAACACACCACCTAACACGTCCTTCCAGTCACTTCGCCTCAACTGCCCAACACGTCAGCCACTCTTCGGTAACTGCACAAACCAATAGTACAATTATTAAGACAAGCCATTATGACACTTTATGGTATCAAAAGGAGGCGGGAAAGAGTGAAAAGTCATTTCTTGGAAACTTAAAGAAGTGCAAAGGTCTTCAACTCTATTAAATGAAGATGCTACGTAGCAAAGAGAACATACCCCCGACCAGGCTGGACGGGGTGGTATCCAGAAGAAAAGTTTACATACTACTCGACACCATTGCAAACATGGGGGCAAATGTTATCCCAAAAATATGCACAGCTGACAGAGCATGAAGGTTGGACATGTGGCATCATATTGTGGGTACGTGTCATCATATTCTTGACACGTGGCATAGGCATCCAACAGTTAAACAAGTTGGAGAGAGCACAATTGCAAAATGAATAACAATTACTATGCGGTTTGCTCACCAGGAAAACAGCTGTGCGATATGCTTACTAGAAAAGAGGCTGCTCGATATGATTTCCAGGAGACTTGGTAAACCTGGTTGGATGAAGTCAGTTACATCCTCCTCACGCCTAACAGCTCACCTAAAAACTCGGTCAAACTCCTGAGGAAGAGGACTACAACTACCCATGATAAGTGTAACGACCCAAAATCGCTAATAAGGCTTAAGGGCCTTGATTAGTGTGCCAAGAGGGCATTACTGGAATAATTGTGATTTAAATGAGTAATAATTATATGTTTAGTAATGTTTATATAATAATTGATGATATTATGTGTTAATGTGATATGAAATAAATATGTGATATATATGATAACCACATTATTATGTGGACAGGTTCGCAGAGCACGACTCAAGACGATTCTAGGGCCAGATAGCGGGAAAAGTCATAACGGGACTTAAGCTATGACTTTGGATAAGTCGGGGGTATTTTTAGATAGCGGGTAGCGATTTGGACTATCGGGTCATGAAAATAAATATATGGAGATATATTTGAGGTTAGGATGTCTAGGCGGGAATATTGGGGGATTTTACCATTTTGGCCTCGGGGACGGTTCCGGCACCCCGAACCTCGAGATTAACTTAATGGGTGAGATAGACATAAGGAAGCCTTTAGAAAATACAAACCGACTAAAACTTTTACCTCGGCTCTCTCTCACTCTCAAGGAAAACAAAGGGAAGGAAAAACACAGAGAACTTAAGGGGAACAAGCTGGAATTTCTGAGATTTGTGGTGAGGATTTGGAGGTTTAGCTCAGGAGTAAATCAAGAACTAAAACATGGATTAAGGTAAGCATCTAATCTTCTTTTTCTGTGGTTGAATTCTGATTTCTAGCTGGGTTTTGGTCAAGTTTTGAAGCAAACATGGTTTTGATATCTTAAGGCAGAATTAAAGAGGAAACTTGGAGATTTAGCTTGGCTTTGGCTTGGTGAGGTGATTCAACAGAAGAGGTCAGTTTCAACTCATGGTTTAGAGGTTTTAGATTGGGTTTGAATGGCTGGTTTGAATGTTTATAACTCTTGAGTTTCAGAAATTGAAAAGAGAAGATTAGTGTGTGTTGGGTTGAGTTTTCTGTAGAATTAAGTTGTTTAAGTCATGTTAAAGGTGTTGGATTTGTTGGGTGTTGAAGTAGGGAGCTTATGGGTGGTTGTGACTGAGGTTTCGAACTTTGAAATGGTGTAAATTCTGGGTTCGAAGGGGAGGGTCGCGACTCTGTTCTAGAGCGCTGCGTCCCTAGCATGCAAGGAGCCAAGGAGGCTCAGCCAAAGGCAAGCGCCGCGGTGCGTGTCCTCCTTCAGGGGTGGTGTTGGTTCTGTTTTGGGGAAGGGCCGCGGCTAGGCTTCAGGGGTGCAGCCCTTGGTTGTACACATGAGTTTTTGAGGGTTTTAGGCACAGGAAAGTGGTCTAGTGTGCTTGGGTTTGGTTTCACCACCGTGCTTGGTGGAATTTGGAATCCCGGGAGTTAGTTTTGTAACTGGAAACCTATATTGGAGTATTAATGGAACCCTATACTTTGGTTGTGACTAGGTGATAAAGGCTTAGGCTCGGGAACAGATCGTGCTTGAGAGGCGTTGCTCGTAATCCAATAACTGCACAGACTAAAGGTAAGAAAACTGCACCTGGTTGAATATATGTGACGGTACTAAGGGTTCCCTATTGTAAATGCTTGAAAAGATGGTATTATGCCATGCAAGCCATTTAGTGAACCAACGGCCTAAGGGTGCCAAGGGTTTCACTAGTGCACAGGGCGCGGCTCGGCCACTGGTAGCCGAGGACAACTTATTATGCATTGAGCTCGGTTTAAGCGGGCCGAAGTCAGTGGGTTAAATAGAGGGTGCGGCCTAAGTCGTCAGCCCTGAATATTAAGTGATATGAGTGTTATATGTGATAGAATGTATCTTGAATCGGATTATATGCGCTGAATATCTGTTGGGGATTATCTGATGGGAATACATGTATAATGAATTAATTGTCTGTTTTCATTGATTGAGTTGTTTAAAATGTTTTTTTGTTGGGCCTTGGCTCACGGGTGCTACGTGGTGCAGGTAAAGGCAAGGGCAAATTAGACCTGTAATGCCCTGGATAGCCAAGACCGTTACACTGTGTACTTATAAAGGTGCAAGACTCGCTAACCAAGTCAACATTTTAAGAACGTGTCACTAAACATGTAAGAGCTGGGGTTAAAAAGGTTTAGGTCTCAAAAGACTCATTTCATATATTTAAACTGTAATAAACACGAGATCCCATAAGAAAGTAGAGTTAAAATAAGTTTACAGACTCCCAAAAATGCACGAGTATTCACTAGCCATACTAAGGAAAAACAGACAGTCTTCAGGTTTCATGTCCTTGTCTAGACCTCAACCGTGGCGGCTGAGCACCTGGCTATGTACATTCCGCTCGCTGAGCTCTCCAGTCAAGGCTGGTCTAATTTGCCCTTGCCTTTACCTGCACCATGTAGCACCTGTGAGCCAAGGCCCAGCAAGAAAACATCATATACAATTCAGATAATAATAACAGACAGTCAACTTATCAGGCATGCAATCCCCATCAGGTAACTCACAACAGATATTCAGCACATGCATTCAGACTCAAGATACAACTTATCACATATTACAATCATTTCACATAATATTCAGGGCCGACGACTTAGGCCGCACCCTCCGTTTAACCCACTGACTTCAACCCGCTTAAACCGAGCTCATTGCATAATAAGCTGTCCTCGGCTACCAATGGCCGAGCCGCGCCTTGTGCGCTAGCTAAACCCTTGGCATCCTTAGGTCGTTGGTTCACTAAATGGCTTGCATGGCATAATACCATCTTTTCAAGCACTTACAATAGGGAGCTCTTAGTCCCGTCTCACATACTTAACCAGGTGCAGTTTTCTTACCTTTAATCTGTGCGGTTATTGAATTACGAGCAACGTCTCTCAAGCACGATCCGTTCCCGAGCCTAAGCCTTTATTACCTAGTCACAACCAAAGTATAGGGTTCCATTAATACACCAATATAGATTTCCAGTTACAAAACTAACTCCCGGGATTCCAAATTCCACCAAGCACAGTGGTGAAACCGAACCCGAGCACATTAGACCACTTCCCCGTGCCTAAAACCCTCAAAGACTCATGTGTGCAACTGATGAGGACACCAAGACTAAAGATCCAAGTCAAGTTCCAGTTGATCCAAGTCAAGAGGGGGGGAATGATGAGGACACCAGTTTAGGAGCTTGATCAATATTTAGCTTCTTGTAATGAGTCTTATTGGATTTTGGCATCTTGTATTTTTATTTTAATCAGTCACTTAATCACGTTTTTATTTAGTCTTTGTTTTTGTGAAAGTCAAACATTTGACTTGTGAGAGTCCAAGAGTCTTTCTATTTGTGCTTGTTAGGGTTTTCATTAGGAAGACAAAGGGGCTTGTCTTTGATGTAATTTTCAGCTATATTAGGCCTTGTAAACGTTTTGGCATGGCAGATTATGATGAAATGAAATTTGTGAGTTTTTCTTCTTGAGTTCTTGAAGAAACTATTAGAACTTATCAAGGGGTTCCTTGTGGCGTTCAACCTGACTTATCAAACGGATTCCCATCCCCGTTTATGGCGTCTTCCTCATACCAAGGTTCGTGCTTGGCTAAGCATTGGGTCGCGGTTCTTCATTCCAATTTCGTGTGTTCTTGGTGGCTGCCATATTTGGTGTCGGGTTTCACCACAATCATTGGTGTGGTTCGTATCAGTTGGTATCAGAGATTAGGATCATCCGGTTTGGCCTATCCTTTTTCATTTGTGTTTTCTATTCAATTCGTTTTTCAATATTAGGGTTGCTGAAATAAAAAAAATAAAAATTCATCATCTAGTCGTGTTTTGAGTTCTTTGTCCTTGTTTATTTGTTGTGAAATCCGAGCCACAAATCTTGTTTCATAGAGTTCTTTGTTCAATTGGTGCGTTTGAATTAGGGTTGTTGAAAATCTATCTAAATTTTTTTTTTCTCTGAAATCGTGAATTAGGGTGCTTAACGTGAATTAGGGCTTTGAGTTTTCTCTTGTTCTTATTTTGCAATCTGAATTGACAGTGAGTTTCTCTTGTTTTCATTGTGAAAATCCGAATTTTATTTGAGTTTCTCTTGCTTTTCTTTTGAAATCCGATTTGGGATTGAGTTCTCTTGTTCTTATTGTGAAATCCGAAATTGGGATTGAGTTCCCTTGTTCTTATTGTAAAATCTGAATTGGGATTGAGTTTTTCTCTTGTTCTTATTGTGAAATCCGAAATTGGGATTGAGTTCTCTTTTTCTTATTGTGAAATCCGAAAATTGGGGTTGAGTTCTCTTGTTCTTGTTGTGAAATATCTGAATTTTGCATGAGTTACTCTTGTTCTTTTGTGCAATCCGAGTTGTATTGTTTTCAAATCATTGTAGTTCCACCAATTCTGATTCTTCTTGTGACTTGTACTTGCATTTGAGAAAAAAAAAATAGAAAGAAAGAAAGAAGAAGAAAAGAAAACCAAGAGGATCCGAGACCCAAAAAAAAAAAAAAGTCTGGAAACCCCTCTTAAAATTTTTTGTTCTATTCTTGTTCCCTATGGTCTAGAGGCCTTTTTGCCAAAACCCTAGTCAAGTGTTCCAAAAATCATCATTTTTTCGTCATTTTCACCAGTTTTCGTCGGTGTTCGTTTGGTTTGTTTGGTTGGATTTGCTGCTTCAATACTCCATATTACCGTTGGATTAGTTTTGAAAGAACTTAAAGAAGAATACGAGTGGAAAAAGGCAGAGGTGTGAGCCTATTTGAGGGTAAGAGCCATTGAAATTGAGTGAAACACGAGGGGATTTGAGTGAAAATATTGTTCGAGCGAAACACGTGAGGGAGTGTGGTGAGGTATTTTCTCCATATTATTCTAACCTTATTTTGCAGATTTCCATCATGGCACAAAATCCAGAGAAAAATGCAAGCAATGATATTCCGCCACCTGAGGTTCCGAATCTACAAATGCAAGCATTAATTGGGGAGATGCGAAGGATGATGAGGGCGGAGTGTGAGCAGATACATGAGAGGTTGGATAGGGTAGAAGAGGGAACGCCATGGAGGGCTCGGAGGAATAGGGTGCAACAACGGGATGTTGAGGGTGAAAGAGAGTTTGAAGGGGGAGATTTAGAGGAAGAGTATGATAGGATGTCAGAGGGTAATTATAGGAGGTATGGCCGAGATAGAGAAGGTAGGAACTGGGTAGATAATAATTTGGGAAATATCAAAATGAGAATCCCCGCATTTCAAGGGAAGAGTGATCCCGAGGCATACTTGAGTGGGAAAAGAAGATGGAGTTGGTTTTTGATTGTCACAACTACTCCGAAGTGAAGAAGGTAAAACTTGCGACAATTGAATTTACTGATTATGCTTTTGTTTGGTGGGATCAGTTGTGCATCAACAGGAGGCGAAATGGAGATCGTCCTATTGAGACTTGGGATGGTATGCAGAGGGTGATGAGGCGATGTTTTGTACCCGCTCATTACTATTGGGATCTATACCTTGAGTTGCAGGGTCTTCGTCAAGGTTCCAAGAGTGTTGATGAGTATTACAAAGAGATGGAGATGGCTATGTTAGAGCCAATGTGAAAGAGGATCGAGAGGCGACAATGGCAAGGTTTTTGAATGGGTTGAACCGAGAGATTGCTAATCCAATTGAGCTACACCATTATGTGGAATTAGAAGATTTGGTGCATATGGCAATCAAAGTTGAGAGGCAGCTCAAGAGGGGTAGTACAAGTTCAAATCCGAGACAAATCCCACAAAATTCAAGTGCAACACCTTGGCGGTCGAACTATCCAAAGAAGGAAGAAAACCCTTCCATGCCCAAGCCTAAAACCGAGCCAAAAACAGCCACCACAACCACAGCCTCTCAAGGTAAAACAACCCCTACTTCATCCCATTCTAGTGAGATAAAGTGTTTCAAATGTCAGGGGCGAGGACACATAGCTAGCCAATGCCCAAACAAGCAAGTTATGGTAATTCGGGATAATGGGGAGATAGATTCCGAAGAGGAAGATGATCTTGATGACATGCCACCATTGGAGGACGCTTCTATGGGTGGTGAGGAGTTTGGGGCAGAATCTGGTGAGATGCTTGCACTAGTCACACAACAAGCCTTGAATTTGCAAGCAAAAGAAGAGGAAGAAGAGGTGTAGTGGGAGAACATCTTTCACACTCGTTGTCATGTGAAAGACAAGGTATGCAGTGTTATTATTGATGGTGGTAGTTGCACTAACGTTGCTAGTTCTTCCATGGATGAAAAGCTAGGGCTCCCAACGCTTAAACATCCTCGTCCATATAAGTTGCAGTGGTTGAATGATAGTGGTGAAGTGAGGGTTACAAAACAGGTTATGGTATCATTTCGAATTGGCAAATATGAGGATGAGGTATTGTGCGATGTGGTTCCAATGCAAGCTGGAAACCTCCTTCTAGGAAGGCCTTGGCTATTTTATCGGCAAGTCCAGCATGATGGCTTCACCAACAAGTACTCATTCACGTTCCGTCAACAAACAATCACTCTAGCTCCATTGACGCCAAAGCAAGTATATGAAGACCAAGTGAGGTTGCAAAAATTGAGTGATAAAAAAAAATTGAGCGAGCAAAAGAAGGAGAGTGAAAAGATGAATGAGAGTGAGAAAAAAGAGAGACAAAGAGAGAAAAGGGTCGAATCAAGTGAGAGAGAAAAGAAAGAGAAGAGTTCAATCAATGAGGGAAAATTAGAGAGAAAACAAAATAATTTTTATGCAAAAAAAGTGAGGTTAAGCTCATGTACAAGGAGGCTCTGTTAAACACTAATCAACTTGATGCTAACAAGGGTCGTCACAAGCAGATTTTTGATCCCGGTGATTGGGTATGGTTACACATGAGGAAAGAGCGATTCCCAGCACAAAGATGTTCCAAATTGCTACCTCGAGGAGATGGGCCGTTTCAAGTGCTAGAAAGGATCAATGACAATGCCTACAGACTCGATTTACCAGGTTAGTATACTGTTAGTGCTACTTTTAATGTTTCTGATTTGAGTCCTTTTGATGCAGGTGACGATTTGAGGTCAAATCTTTCTCAAGAGGGGGGGAATGATGAGGACACCAATACTAAAGATCCAAGTCAAGTTCCAGTTGATCCAAGTCAAGAGGGGGGGAATGATGAGGACACCAGTTTAGGAGCTTGATCAATATTTAGCTTCTTGTAATGAGTCTTATTGGATTTTGGCATCTTGTATTTTTATTTTAATCAGTCACTTAATCACGTTTTTATTTAGTCTTTGTTTTTGTGAAAGTCAAACATTTGACTTGTGAGAGTCCAAGAGTCTTTCTATTTGTTCTTGTTAGGGTTTTCATTAGGAAGACAAAGGGGCTTGTCTTTGATGTAATTTTCAGCTATATTAGGCCTTGTAAACGTTTTGGCATGGCAGATTATGATGAAATGAAATTTGTGAGTTTTTCTTCTTGAGTTCTTGAAGAAACTATTAGAACTTATCAAGGGGTTCCTTGTGGCGTTCAACCTGACTTATCAAATGGATTCCCATCCCCGTTTGTGGCGTCTTCCTCATACCAAGGTTCGTGCTTGGCTAAGCATTGGGTCGCGGTTCTTCATTCCAATTTCGTGTGTTCTTGGTGGCTGCCATATTTGGTGTCAGGTTTCACAACAATCGTTGGTGTGGTTCGTATCAACAACCAAGGGCTGCGGCCCCTGAAGCCTAGCCGCGGCCCTTTCCCAAAACAGAATCAACACCCATGCGGAACCACACATGCGCCGCAGCCCTTGCCTTGGGCACCGCGGCGCCCTCCCTTGGCCGAGCCTTCTTGGCTCTTCTTCATCCTAGGGCCGCAGCGCTCTAGAACAGAGCCGCGGCCCTCCCCTTCGTGCCCAGAAAACCCACCATTTCTAAGCCTAAAACCTTACCTTAAGCCATCCCAAAGCTCCCCAACTCCTAACCAATTAATCCCAACTCCTTTAGCACGATCTAAACAACATAATTCCACATAAAACACTGCCTAGCACACACTAATCTTCTCTTTTCAATTTCTGAAACCCAAGGGCTATAAACACCCAAATCAGCCATTCAAACTCAATTTAAAACCTGTAAACCATGAATTGAAACTTACCTTTCCTGTTGAATCATTTCACCAAACCATAGCCAAGCTAAATCACCAAGTTTCCTCCTTAATCCTGCTTTAAGACATCAAAATCTTGTTTGCTTCAACACTTAACCAAAGCCCAGCTAGAACTCAGAATTCAACCACATAAAAGAAGATTAGATGCTTACCTTAATCCATGTTTTAGTTCTTGATTTACTCCTGAGCTAAACCTCCAAATCCTCACCACAAATCCCAGAAATTCCAGCTTGTTCCCCTTAATTTTCTGTGTTTCCTTCCTTCCCTTTGTTTTCCTTGAGCATAAGAGAGAGCTGAGGTAAAAGTGTTTAGTCAGTTTGTATTTTCTAAAGGCTTCCCTATGTCTATCTCACTCATTAAGTTAATCCCGAGGTTCGGGGTGCCGGAACCGTCCCCGAGGCCAAAATGGTAAAATCCCCCAATATTCCCACCTAGACATCCTAACCTCAAATATATCTCCATATATTTATTTTCGTGACCCGATAGTCCAAATTGCTACCCGCTGTCTAAAAGTACCCCCGACTTATCCAAAGTCATATCTTAGGTCCCGTTGTGACTTTCCCGCTATCTGACCCTAGAATCGTCTCGAGTCATGCTCTGCGAACCCGTCCACATAATAATGTGGTTCTCACATATATCACATATTTATTTCATATCACATTAACACATAATATCATCAATTATTATATAAGCATTACTAAGCATATAATTACTCATTTAAATCACAATTACTCCATTAATGCCCTCCTGGCACACTACCAAGGCCCTCAAGCCTTATTAGCGATTTTGGGCCGTTACAAGACTTGCCTTGATTGGAGAGCTCAGCGAGCGGAATGTACATAGCCAGGTGCTCGGCCGCCACGGTTGAGGTCTGGGCAAGGACATGAAACCTGAAGACTGTCTGTTTTTCCTTAGTATGGCTAGTGAATACTCATGTATTTTTGGGAGTCTGTAAACTTATTTTAACTCTACTTTCTTATGGGATCCTGCGTTTATTACAGTTTAAATATATGAAATGAGTCCTTTGAGACCAAAACCTTTTTACCCCTAGCTCTTACATGTTTAGTGACACGTTTTTAAAATGTTGACTTAATTAGCGAGTCTTGCACCTTTATAAGTACACAGTGTAATGGTCTTGGCTATCCAGGGCGTTACAAAAAGAAAGGGATATTTTGTAGCAGTTGCGATGCAGGCGCAACTTCCTGAGCGTTGGGGACAGTATAAATACAAGTCTTCCACCACTGTGGAAGGGGTTCAGATTTTTAGCCTACCGACCAGCGCCAGAAATATACCGACTAGCCTGTTAGGAACACTTAGCAGCGATTTCTGCCATTCTGTATTGTTTTTACATTTAGAATCGTATCTTTTTTCACTGGTCATCTTGTGTAAACCTTAAATATCAATACAAATTAAAGAGGAGGTAGGTCATTACCATTACTTGGGGCCGAACCTCTATAATTGTTGATGTCTTTTATCATTCATTGCTCATAGTTATTAGGTTCTTGGATTATTTATGGTTCATTGATTGTCTGAATGAAAGCTCTCTAGTTAATTATTTTAACTCCGTGTTAGTTGACAAAAAAACCAGTCAATTGGGGGCATATTATTGATGATGGGTTCGACTACGAGTCACATTTCACCAGAGAGATTCAAGTTGAATGACTCACAACCAACTTCAAAGAGCCTCACATGACCCCCCATGAGGTCAGTACGGACCCCAAGTACCATCTTGATGCCTTCAACAACTTGATGAAGTTGAGTGGAATCAATAGCAAAGCAAGGTGCTATTGCTTCGCCGTCACGCTAAAGGGAGCTGCATACAAGTGGTTCAAGATGCTAAGCCCAGGAACCATCAGGTCATGATAACAGTTTTCTGACGAATTTCTCCATCAACACCATGCAGTACACGACTACACCATGTTGGGCACCAACCTCACTAACGTAAATCAGGGTGAAGGTGAAAGCTTAAAAATCCATATACACAGGTTCAACATGGAAGCGTCTAAGGTAGGAAGTCTGGCTCGAGGAGAACTGAAGATGACAATCACAGCCAGAGTGCGCCCAGGCAGCAAGCTATGAGATAATATTCTCAAAAGAGAGGTCACTGACTTAGAAGACTTCTATGAAAGAGCACAAAAATATATCCACGTCGAGGACGATCATGGAAACCTGAAGGTAGGAAATGATACGAACCACACCAATATTGAGATGAAACCCGACACCAAATATGGAACAGCCACCAAGAACATACGAGATTGGAATGGAACCGCGACCCAATGCTTAGCCAAGCACGAACCTTGGTATGGGGAAGACGCCACAAACGGGGATGGAATCCTTTTGATAAGTCAGGATGAACGCCACAAGGAATCTCCTTGATAAGTTCAAAAGTTTCTTCAAGAACTCAAGAAGAAATAAACTCACAATTTCATTCAACATAATCTGGTTTTTTTCCAAATGTTTTTAAGGCCTTATATAGCCGAAAATTACATCAAGACAAGCCCCTTTGTCTTCCTAATGAAAAACCGAAATTTAAAAAAAACAAGACTTTTGTCTTCCTAATGAAAACCGAAATTAAAGACAAAAGGACTCTTGGACTCACACAAGTCAAGTATTTGACTTTTCACAAAATAAACAAAGACTAAATAAAAAATACAAGATGACAAAATACAATAAGACTCATCAAGCTCCTAAACTGAGTCTTTTGGCTCGCGCCCTCGTCACCAGACCAACTGGAACTAGACTTGGATCTTTAGTCTTGGTGTCCTCATCAGGAAAACGTGAACCCCTTTCCAATCCCTCGACCCATGAAGGCTCAAATGGTGAAAAGAAGAGGAGAGTGTATGAAGGGCCGAGGGATGATCATCCAAGGAAGTAGAAACCTATTCAAGGGACCCCAGCAAATACTGTCAGTAGCACAAGGATATAGGCCACACCACGATAGAGTGTAACCACTTGAAAGTGGAAATTAAGGAGCTCATACACAGGGGGCACCTGGTTAGGTATGTTATGAGGGAGAACCCAAGACCAGAGGATAGGTCAGCCTCGCCACGAGCCCAAGAATAAGCTTGGGAGGTGCAGGGGGAAGTAATAACAGTCTTCGGGGATCCAACATTCGGAGGAGAGTCGAGAAAAGGAAGAAGTACATATGCCAAGGAAGCTTTCGCCTACAGAAACCCCTTGGTGTTAACTGTCCACATAGCCAATATGAGGGTGCACTAGTCCTTGTGGATAATGGTAGTTCTGTAGATATCTTATATCGTCCCATTTCAGAGAAGATGGCCTTGGGAATCAAGAACTTGAGATCTTGCCACACACCTCCTTATATGGATTCACTGGGGACTCGATACAACCCTTAGGAATGATCGAGTTAGCTCTCACCATGGGGGAGCAACCCAGACAAACAACTATCATGTCAAACTTTGTTGTAGTAGATTGTGCTTCAGCTTTCAATGCGGTATTGGGGAGACCCTCTCTAAGAGAATTGAAAGTGGTGGCCTCAATCTATCACCTGTCTGTTATATTCCCAACTCCTGGGGGAATAACAACCATAAAGGGAGAACAAAAGGAAGCAAGAGAGTGTTATAATACCTCTCTCCGCATGGCTGCCAAGCCACGGGGACCCATGGCGATGGTCTTCCATAAGGAACCAAATTCGCAAGGATTAGACCCCCGAGTCACTAAGGAGATCAGAATTGTAACTGATAAGAGAGAGATAGATGAGCTACGCCTAAAAAACCAAAAGTTAGAAGAAATGGTGCAAAAAATGCTAGAAATGCTCTATTGTATGGCACAAGAAAAGTACGATGTACCTTCCACCATGTGCATAGGAGAAAATAGGGAAAGAAGAAAACAACCTTCGCCATTGACGATGGAAAAATCCAACTTCCAAAGAGCAATTCCCACGTCTGAAGCACCATGAAGGTTCCTTGCCACAGTTGCGATCAAGAAATTGGGAGCACACGCATGATGCGAAGACCTCCTCCTCAAAGAAGAAATTGAGGGACGAGAGAGACATGTCTCAACAAAAAGAAGATGGAGTGAAAGGGAAGAAGGTCTTCACATCTTATTTCATGAAGGAGAGAAAGACCCAAGCCCCACCTACTAGTTGTTGGTATTAAAAGTGTAAATCAGAGTTACACAGCAGAATGAGTCTTTTAAAAATGTATTAATACAAGCCAAGATCATACATATATAGATATATTAAATCCTATACAAATAGATTAGATATTACCTCTTGAAGTCTATCAAGAATCCATGAATCTTTTTGTATAAATAAACGATCTTCCTATCCAGATTCTGAAAGCTCACACCTTGTTCTTTAAGACAAATCATCAAACACACAAGGACGTGTGTGGGCACATAGGATTCAAAAGGTTGATTTAGAACTCTCCAGATGTACTCAACACATGAGATCTAGAGAGGTTTGATTAAGAGAAGATTTATTGAATAGATTTTCAAGTTTAGGAAAAACTATAGCTTTTTTTTTTTAGAGAGAGAGTCTGACAGTGTAAACTTCTTAATCGCTTAAATAACTTGTAGGCCCTGATTTTCCCACGGGCTGATTAGCGAGCTGAGCTGCGGCCTAATCATGGTTATCTCGTGGACGTCCCCAAAACCGGAGCTGCCATCATAAGATCATACCTCCTTAGCTCGAGGTAACCCCAGGGTTCACCAAGATCGCCTGAGAACTGAGTCCAGACTCTGAAGGCCGAAGGTCGAGTTAAGTATCCAGCTCGTGGTACAAGCTAGAGTTGGAGGCTATGACCCTTTGTAAAATCAACACACGCAAGGTAAACATGCATATATCAAACATCACGTGTCTGATATGCCCCTGACTTCTCAGACACGCAGAAGGAACGTGCGTATTCAGACACCCACGACTGGGTTGGGCCGTGCGGCCCATTATCTCCTTACCTATTGATTTGACCACACTTATGTGTCAGGTTTAGGAATTAATCATGAATGTCACAGAGTTGATACGATAGGTAAGAAGGTCACGGGATGACCTTCTTACCAACTCCCAGGTGCCTTCTCCTATAAATATAGAGACCCAGGGAGTAAATGGGGGTTGGATTCTCTCTTGTAAGAAATACCCTGTAATCAAATATCCAGTATATAGCAATAATACTGACTAGTGGAGTAGAAGGATTTTAACCTTCGAACCACTTAAAAAACGTGTCTTGAGTCACCTTTTCATTCCTAAGATCATATATCTGTTTCGGTTCAACATTAGCACTAATCCCTTTCTCTCCTTTTCTTAATTACCTGTTGGCGAAGAACCGCGTCAACAGTTTGGTGCTTTCTTTGAGAGCAAGTTCTATTAGTGCTGTCGCAAACACCCAACTATGGTGACTACTCGATCCAGGCACGGTAACGAGGCAGAACAGCATGATGGGCAGGAGGTTCGTCATACTGCCACCCCTGGTGAACAAGTTCCTGAAGCCTACCAGCGGCCAGGAAAGCAGCCGGCGAGCCAAGATGACACCGGAAGTTCGGCACCCTGGCCACCTAATCCGAATCCATGTTATTACACGGCGGTGGAGATGGAGAACGCTCAGCTGAGGAGCCAGCTAGCAATAGCTAACCAGTAGATCAAGGATGTGCTGGCCCGACTACCCCCTCTCACAACCGTCGCTAACGTCGGAGAGAGGCAAGGCGAGGCTCCTAAGTCTCGCCGGGGTAACCGGTCCAGGCATTGCTGCTCGGATAGACTTCCAACAGCCAACTCCACTCCTTCATCACACCATCGAGAGGCAAACTTTGAAGAAGTGCCTGGAGCCAGGCAATAGCAATACAGCCATTCGGTCAGAACGTCGACTCCTAGCTCCCAACCATCCTCGAGAGCGCCCAGGGGAGCTCGAGGAAATTCCCGAAGGAGATCCGGGGAGGGCTCGCAGCATCATCCCGTCCCCAACAACCGTCCTGCGCCTCGTCCAGATCACCAGGCGTGGGACCAGCAGGTTGGCAGGGCTGAAAGGCCCCCACCAAACTTGATTCGTCCTGACGGAACTAGGATCGCCTCTCCAGTCAGGCATCCTCCGTCTCCAATCAGATATCCGTCTCCTCCTCGGCCCGTCCGAGATATCCCAGCCTGTGGGAGTAGCAGGAGAAACCCACCATTAGCTGGACCTTCCCGGCGTAGCAGGGCACCAAGGGAAAGCCCAGATCCTCACCACCAAAGGCGGACTCCAAGCCTATCTAGCAGGAGCCATTGGACCGGCAGTCGCCGGAGTGATCTCTCTGGGGGAGACCTGCGTCAGCGTTTGAGTTCGGCACAAAGTCATCAAACCACCCAGGGAGGCGACCTGCGAGATCGCCTTAACTCTCATAGAAGGGAGCCAGCAGGAGGAGATAGCCACGCTCGCTCAAGGGGGGCCCTGTCCGAAGTACATAACGGAGGGAATGCCCCAAATAACCTATCTCAAGATAAGAGGGGCAATAACCCACCAAATATGTACAATGGGTCCGGAGCTGTTGAACAGCCCCGGAATGACCAAGGACATTAGGACCAAACCCTCGAGCGCCTGGCTCAGATGGAGGAGCTGATGAGGAAGCTCCTGTCAGAAAAAGAAAAAGATGAATATAATTCAGGGGACGAGATGAAGCTCTTCGCCCCCAGCATAGCAGCAACGGCGTACCCATCTGGTTTCCATATGCCGCACTTGTCAAAGTTCAATGGGGACGGAGACCCATCGGACCATCTAGGGATGTTCAACACCCTAATGATGGCCCACAACATTGGCCCCGAGCTGAGATGTTTAATCTTCCCTTCCACACTGACTGGACCTGCCAGGTAGTGGTTCAAGCAAGGTAAAAGACAGTCAATCAGCTCCTAGAAGACTTTCTCGGCAGATTTCAAAAGGGCATTCCGAGCCTCCCAGGCCGCCCGCGTTCAGGCCGACTCCCTGGCTAACGTGAGGCAGCAGCCTGGTGAGACTCTGAAGGCCTACCTGAGCAGATTTGCGAACGTCGCTACTCGGGCCAGAGACGCAAATGATAGCTCCAAGCTCATGTCCATGAGAACTAGAATCCTCGTCGGAGGAGATCTCTGGAAGGATATACAAAGGAAGGGAATCAGCTCGGTTAACGAATTCCTTAACGGGGCCCAAGAATGGATAAACTTGGAGGAAGCCGAAGCCTCAGCTGGGGGAACCAGCCAGGTCCCCGAACATCCCGCTGGAGTGGGGACGGAGGTCGTGGCAGCGACCCAAAACGTCACACAGAACAACCAGCCCGGTGGAGGCAAGAGAAAGGGGAATGGCGAAAACATTCAGCACGGCTAAAAGAAGAATAAGTCCGTAGACAAATTCAAGGTCGTCTACGCGACTTATACAGAGCTCACCCAGTCCAGAGAGAATATCTTCCTAGCCAACTCTACTCGAGTCCCCTGGAAGAGGCCGGAGCCATTAAAGCACCACAAGGGGAAGAGAGACACCTCCAAGTTTTGCCGTTTTCACAACGATGTTGGCCACAATACCGACGATTGTAGGCATTTAAAAGATGAGATCGAGACCCTCATCCGAGCCGACCCCTTGGCTCAATACGCACAGAACAGGGTTCCAGCAAGTCGACCTACTCCAGAAGTCCCGGCCAGTCAGCCCGGGCCTCGGGTAGATCAGGATGTCCCTCCTCCTGTGGTAGGAGGAGAGATATCCACCATCTCTGGAGGTCCGCATATGGCTGGCACGAGCAGGGGTGCCCAGAAGAGATACGTGAACGAACTAAAGGCTCATAACGGAGTAGAGTTCGTCCCGGAGCAGCGCCTGCCAAAGCAGCAGCGATTGGAGAAGCAACCGATCATTTTTACGGAGGAAGATGCGGGCCATGTCCAGTTCCCTCACAATGACCCTTTGGTCATGGCAGTTCAGCTCGCCAATCAGAGAGTGAGGAGGGTGCTGATCAACAATGGGAGCTCGGTGAACCTCCTATTCTGATCCACGTTAGAGAAGATGGGTTTGACCGTCGCTGAGCTGAAGGCGACCTCCATGATGTTATATGGTTTTTCAGGAGAAGGATCGGTGGCCATAGGGATAATCAAGCTGGTGATCACCCTGGGAGAAGGACCTCGAACAGTCTCAAAACTCCTCGAGTTCGTGGTCATTGACTGCATTGCTGCGTACAACGCAATCTTGGGACGACCTACGCTCATGGCGTTTGAGTCCGTCACTTCCATTCGCCACCTCGCGATGAAATTCCCTACTTCCACGGGAATATGCACTGTCCGTGGCGATCAGCTCGCTGCCAGGGAATGCTACAACATTTCTATGAAGGGAAAATCTAAACCCGGGCAGCTGGCAATGGCCATTCAAGATGGTGAAGAGGAATCTCAGGAACCCTTAGCTGATCCTGAGATTGAAAAACCTCAAAGCGCCGAAGGGGAAAATGTCGTCTTAAGTGAGGATATTGACCCCCGAATAGGCGAGGACAGATCTGAGCTCCAGGAAATTGAGGAGCTCGAGGAAGTGAACATTGATCCGCAGAACCCATCACGGATGGTCAAGCTCGAGAAAAACCTCTGCAGCAAGAGGAAGGAGGAGCTAATCAGATTTCTGCGGGATAACCTGGACGTATTTGCATGGTCCCATGAGGACATGGTGGGAATCAGCCCGAGTGTCATCATGCATACACTTCATCTGGATAAAAGCGTTCCCGCCAAGTCTTAGAAGCAAAGACGCCTAGGAACAACCCGGGCTGAAGCCTTGGAGGAAGAGGTGGCCCGGCTCAAAAAATGCGAATTTATCCATGAAGCCAAGTTTTCGATCTGGGTCGCCAACCCAGTGCTAGTTCCAAAGCCTAACGGGAAGTGGCGGACCTACATAGACTTCTCCGACCTGAATAAAGCCTGCCCCAAGGATTGCTTTCCACTACCAAGGATTGACTAGTTGGTGGATGCCATGGTGGGGCACGAGCTCATGTCCTTTATGGACGCGTACTCAGGCTACAATCAGATCGCCATGAATCCGGCGGACCAGGAACACACCAGCTTCATGACCCCGACTAATGTTTATTGTTACAAGGTCATGCCATTCAGGCTGAAGAATGCCGGAGCTACCTACCAAAGATTAATAAATAGGATGTTTGTGGACCAGATCGGAAAGAACATGGAAGTGTACGTTGATGACATGCTAGTCAAGTCAAAGACTGCCGATGACCATGTTTCCGACCTGGAAGAATGTTTTAAGATACTACGAGAGTATGGCATGAGGCTTAATCCACAGAAGTGCACTTTTGGAGTCGCGTTTGGGAAGTTCCTGGGATTCATAGTCAATACCCAAGGAATCGAGGCAAACCCTGACAAGATCAAATCACTGCTCGAGCTTCCCTCGCCCAGGTCGCGAAAAGATGTCCAAGGCCTGACAGGAAGAGTGGCAGCCCTCAATCGGTTTATTTCCAAGTCCACTGATAAGTGTTTGCCATTCTACAACCTGCTCCGAGGAAACAAGAAGTTTGAATGGACAGAAGAGTGCGAAAGCGCATTCCTCGACCTGAAGGCACATCTGGCCGAGCCGCCCGTACTATCCAAACCCAAAGCAGGAGAGCCTCTTTTTCTCTACCTGGCTGTCACTGAGGATGCAGCTAGTGTCGTATTGGTACGAGAAGAAGACCGAGTTCAGAGACCAGTCTACTACATCAGCAAGAGACTTCTCGGGGCTGAATCCCGGTACCCGTTGATGGAGAAATTGGCGTTCTGCCTTATTATGGCCTCGTGAAAGCTCAGGCCGTACTTCCAGTTCCACTCGATACACGTCATGACTGATCAGCCTTTTAAGGCAGGATTTGCAAAATCCTAAAGCATCGGGACATTTGTTAAAGTGGGCAATCGAACTCAGTCAGTTCGAGATTTTGTACACTCCGCGAACTGCTATAAAAAGTCAGGCCCTAGCCGATTTTATGGCAGAGTGCACGGGATTCCAAGAGGATCCCGCAGAAGACTCACCCCAAGTCACCTCGCCCCAGGCGTCGTGGAGGATCTTTGTGGATGGTTCATCCAACGAGAACGGCTCCGGAGCTGGAATCATTTTGATATCCCCCGAGGGACATAGATTCCACTCGGCACTGAGATTCGAATTCAAGGCCTCCAACAACGAGGCCGAATACGAAGCTTTGCTGGCCGGGTTGAGGATAGCCCAGGAGTTGAAGGCGAGCTTCGTCTAGTGCTTCAGTGACTCCTAGCTCGTGGTAAATCAGGTTCTGGGCGAATATCAAGCTCGGGGACCCAAGATGGCCGCCTATCTGGCAAAGGTAAAAGTTGAGCTGTCCGCGTTTGAGCGAGGCTCGATCGAACAGATACCTCGGGAGCATAACGCTAACGCAGACGCTCTTGCCAAGCTCGCCACCTCTGGGGAAACGGAGACCTTGGGGTTAGTGCCAATAGAATTCTTGGAGAAACCAAGCATAGAAGATGTCGGGACGGAGGTCGAGATGATCGATGCTAGGCCGACCTGGATGACCCCCATCCTTGAGTATCTCGTCGAGGGAAAGCTGCCTGAAGGGCGTAATGATGCACGGCGAGTCCTCTATCAAGCTCCCAGGTATACGATAGTAGATGGGGTGTTCTTCCAGGTGAAGCAAAGGCCATCCTGCAGGAGGTGCACGAGGGTTTTTGCGGAGACCACACTGGGGGGCAGAGCTTGGCCTTAAAGGTCCTGAGGCAAGGGTATTACTAGCCAACTTTGTCCAAAGACTCGATCTCATACGTGAAGAAATGAGACAAGTGCCAGCGATTCGCTGCAGTTGCCCGAGCTCCTCCAGTCGAGCTGAAGATGATCTCGTCCCCATGGCCGTTCGCAGTTTAGGGGATCAACTTGGTGGGCGCCCTCCCTACTGGAAAGGGCAGGGTCCGTTACGCCGTGGTGGCCATCGACTACTTTACGAAGTGGGCTGAGGCAGAACCTCTGGCGATGATAACGTCCAAAAAAGTGCTTAACTTCATGGTTAAAAGCATTGTTTGCTGATTTGGCCTGCCCAAGAAGATCGTTTCCAATAACGGCACTCAGTTCGACAACGACTTGTTCACCGAGTTTTGTGAAAGGTACGGAATTGTGAAAAGTTTTTCCTCCGTGGCCTATCCTCAGGCGAATGGCCAGGTTGAAGCTGTTAACAAGACTCTAAAGGCGAGCCTCAAGAAGAGATTAGATGAAGCGAAGGGGGTCTGGCTGGAACAGCTCCCCCAGGTCCTATGGGTATACCAGACCTCGCATCGGACTCCTACGGGTCATACTCCTTTTTCCCTAACCTTTGGGAGTGAGGCAGTCCTCCCCGTGGAGGTTAAGGTGCTTTCGCATAGGGTCCAATCTTACGACCAGGACCGCAACCACGAGCTACTGTGCAATTCCCTCGACTTAGTTGATGAAAGGCGGGAAGATTCGCAACTCCAGCTCGCCCATTATCAACAGAAGGTCACTCGCTATTTCAACTCCAAAGTCAAAAAGCGCGCTTTCAGCGTTGGCGACCTGGTCCTAAGGAGAGTCTTCTTAGCCGGTAAGGACCCCAAAGATGGAGTCTTGGGACCAAACTGGGAAGGACCATATCAAGTCATCGAGGTCATTAAGGAGGGAACTTATAAGTTAGCTCGACTTGATGGAGAGGCAGTCCCGTGGACTTGGAACGCCATCCATTTAAAGAAATACTACCAATGATTCACTTGTAAGGCCTAGAAGGCCATTTTTTATGTATTAAGCAATGAGAATCAGCTTTTTGTTTATATTTGTACATGTTTTCAAGTGTAATCTAAAGTAACCACGAAAGACCCTTTCCTAGTTACTTGGGGGGCATATGGTACCTGTATATAATCAGGTCTCCTTAATGACTTAGAAGTTGATTCATATCGATTGATTGTTGTTTTTCTTAAAAAACACGAGATATTGATAAGGATTAACGCTAACTAAGTTCTATCCAGGATATAACCAGGTCATAAAACTTAGAAGTTGATTTAAATCTATTGATCGTTGTTCTTCCTAAAGAGCTCGAGATATGGATAAAATTTAACGTGAACTAAGTTTTCAAATTAAGTTCCTGGGTATAACCGGGGTCATAAAACTTAGAAGTTGATTTAAATCTATTGATTGTTGTTCTTCCTAAAGAGCTCGAGATATGGATAAAAGTTAACGCGAACTAAGTTTTCAAATTAAGTTCCTGGATATAACCGGGTCATAAAACTTAGAAGTTGATTTAAATCTATTG
This sequence comes from Humulus lupulus, assembly GCF_963169125.1. Classification (NCBI taxonomy): domain Eukaryota; kingdom Viridiplantae; phylum Streptophyta; class Magnoliopsida; order Rosales; family Cannabaceae; genus Humulus; species Humulus lupulus. The sequence continues at coordinate 150,842,407 of NC_084799.1, forward strand.
ATCGTTGTTCTTCCTAAAGAGCTCGAGATATGGATAAAAGTTAACGCGAACTAAGTTTTCAAATTAAGTTCCTAGATATAACCGGGTCATAAAACTTAGAAGTTGATTTAAATCTATTGATCGTTGTTCTTCCTAAAGAGCTCGAGATATGGATAAAAGTTAACGCGAACTAAGTTTTCAAATTAAGTTCCTGGATATAACCGGGTCATAAAACTTAGAAGTTGATTTAAATCTATTGATCTTTGTTCTTCCTAAAGAGCTCGAGATATGGATAAAAGTTAACGCGAACTAAGTTTTCAAATTAAGTTCCTAGATATAACCGGGTCATAAAACTTAGAAGTTGATTTAAATCTATTGATTGTTGTTCTTCCTAAAGAGCTCGAGATATGGATAAAAGTTAACGCGAACTAAGTTTTCAAATTAAGTTCCTGGATATAACCGGGTCATAAAACTTAGAAGTTGATTTAAATCTATTGATCGTTGTTCTTCCTAAAGAGCTTGAGATATGGATAAAAGTTAACGTGAACTAAGTTTTCAATTAAGTTCCTGGATATAACCGGGTCATAAAACTTAGAAGTTGATTTAAATCTATTGATCGTTGTTCTTCCTAAAGAGCTCGAGATATGGATAAAGATTAACACGAACTAAGTTTTTCAAAAATTGTAACCAAAATGCGTAGGGGCAAGAAAGAGGATCAATTAAAAACAACATTGAGTCAAATTGTCTCGAGGTGGAAGCACCTCATGCAAAGGTTACACAAAAAATATTAAAAAATAGTGAAGGAAAGGACACAAGAGAAGAAAGCCCTAAGCTCCACCAGGTGGCCCCTTGGAGGTGCCGTCTCGCCTTACTCAGCTGCGCCAGAGCCTTCCCCGGCCTCGGAGGGTGCTTCTTTATCAAGGCGAGCTTGGAACTTCACCAGCAAGCGCTCCTAGAGGCTCGCTGACAGGAAGGAGAAGTCAGTGTTTGGATTGTAGGCCCAGCAATGGTAGAACAGGTTTTCCAAGGCCTTTTCCGAAGTTGTCCGCTCAGCCTCTAGGGCGGCCTTGGCCTCAGCCTTCGTGGCATCTAGGTCTATCCGCGAGGTGGCGAGGGCGGTCTCGAGCTCTTGGACCTTCGAGCGGGTTTTTTCCAACTCGACCTGCGAGGCTGCCAAGGCATCCTTGGGCGCCTGTAGAGTAGTCTGGTGCTCGCTCCTCATGTCCTCGAGCTGAGTTTTGGTCCTGGCGATGCTCCGATGAAGGCCAACGGCGCTCTGCGAAGGTGAAAAGACAATTGCCTTAGAAAAAAGAGAAGAAGGAAAAAACAGGGCAAAGTGTAATAATAAAAACCACACAAAGGTTAAAGTTAGCTTACCGTCATGGCCATGCCCAGTGAAGACTCCAGCACGACCACCGGGCTCATTGTCTCGATGGCCCGGAGCTCCTTCTCGTTGAACTTATATATGTGGCTGACGGCGTAGTTCGCCGACTCATACACCATTCCGCGGAAGGCCTCTGGGATCTTCTCCAGGTCCTGGGGATTGACTGGGATGCGTACCTCGGAGGGTACAATCGCCGAAGCCTCGAGCTCCGTTCCTGCGTCCCGGGCAGCGGTCGGACCTCGCGGAGGGGGTGGGGGCATGTTGCTTCCCCCTGCAGCAGGAGGAACCGCTCCCACAACCTGGGCAGCTGGGGCTTGCTCCTTCTCCTTTGCAGGAGACTTGGTGGGGGTCCCGGCGGCGTGCTTGGACGTCCGGGGCCTCTTCATTCTTGTCCCAGCGGCCCCAGCTGGGGGGTTCCCCCCGAAGAACGCACCCGCAGGCTCTCCTCAGGCTGAGACATCTCTTCTATCAAAACAAAAACATGGTTAGTACGAGAGTTAGCAATCATACAGAAACAAAAACAAAAGGGGTAAAGAGAGAAATTCAAGTATATGTATACTAAAGGGAATCCTACCCCCCGAGCTAGAAGAAGAATCTAAGTCGATTACTTCCCGAGCTGGCGCAAGTTCTGGGTCCGAGGCTGACTCAGGGCTAGATTCCTCTACATATTGCCTAAGCCCCGGAGCTACAGCACCCCTCCGGAGTGATGGCCATGATCGAAGGTTGGTCCCATACTCCTCGAATAGGATCGACCTAAAGGCTAGGGTGTTATCTACTACTACGGTACCCCTAGGCCGGCTATCTTGGTAGTCCAGCACAAGCCGGTCGACACAGTGGAGCAGGGTTGTGTTCAGGTCCGGATCACTTCGGTGACGATGGACGAGCTGCCTAGGATTGAACCTAGCTAGTCGAGGGTCTGCTGTGGCCCTATCTAAACTCCTAAACATGTAAGGGTTACCTTGGCTAGAAGGACCCGCAGCTGCTCCGGACTGGATCCTCTCCTCGCCCGTCCTCTGGGCGACCTCCAAAGCTCGCTTCCTGTTCCTCACGAGGGGAACTTCGTCGTCCTCGTCCTCCTCATCTTCATCTCCCGCGACCTCCTCCACGATGACGGGTCTGGTGTCGCGAGCTTGGGGAAGCCCTCGGAGCCTCCTTAGGTTCAAAGTCTGATTTGGGAAAATCAGCTTGCAGGCTACCATCGTCTCGTCTGTTACGAGCACGCGGTAATCCTTCTCACTGGGGGGCAAGCCCGCCAGTGTCTCGTATTGGGCCCCGAGGGTCACAGATTTCTCTGTCCTTGCGAAGATGGCTGCAGGATTAATCTAAGTCAGAAAGGGATACGGGAAGAGCTAAACGACACTTAACTTACGAGCTAAGGATAAAAAACATTTACGAGGACGATTGAAGTAGTGGAGCTCGCAGTTTCTGAACCCCATCGGCATGAAGAATTGATCCTTGAAGTCGTTGGGGTGGCTGGGCAGCTCGATGACCGCAACCGTATTGGGAAATCGGGTTAAGTAGTAAAACCCGTCGCCTCGCCCCCGCTGATCTGGGCTGGCCTTGAGGCAGAAGAAGTACAAAATGTCCGCTGGAGTGGGGACCTCCCACTCGTGCTTCAAATATAAATATCTCAACCCCGCCAACAACCGATAAGAGTTGGGGGGAGCTGGAATGGGGCCAACTTCACATAATTTAGGAAGTCAGCAAAATACTGGTCCAGCGGGAGGAATGCCCCCGCCTTGAAATGCTCGCCGCTCCAGGCCGCGAATTCCTCGTCGAGCGGCGCGCAGCTCCGCTCGCCTTCTGCGGGAGGTCGGGCAATCACTGACGCTCTCCCCAGCCCGATGTTGTGGGAGAGGAATAGCTTATTGATCTTCGTCTGGTTGGTAATCTTTGAGACGATCCTCTCCGCCTCGAAGAATGCATCAGGAGGCACCTCGAGCTCCTGCTCGACTGCCGACCCAAAGTTGGGGATCAGGGAGTCTGGCATCACCGCTTTTCCTTTGTCTTGCTGGGAGGTCGAGCTGTCGACGGTCTTCTTTGGAGCGTTCCTCTTCAGTGCCATCTGATCGCCTAGCAAACAAAAGAAAATATTTCAGAAAAGGCGACCCAAGCATGAGGAAAAATCAAATGTTCTTTGCACGAGCTGAGGTAAGCCCAGCTCGTGGAGAGTGAGACCACGCGGTTCTATGAACACGCGCCTGTGCTCCCAACAGATCCCCGATTACTCGGAATTCGTGTGTCAGGAGGGTCAGGATAGAATTTTCCTTGGAGGGAAAGTTTCAGTAGGCAAAGAGGGCAAAACCGCCTGTGAAGCGTGTCCCCTAAGCTACCCGATTTTGCACCCAAAATTCCAAAACTCTTACCCAGAAATTTTCCCCAGAAAATGCATCCTGTAAACCGTACTCCTAAATGATTTCCTACAGAAAAAAATACCCTAACCTAAAAGGCTTTCACCCTTCATACCCACAAAAACCAGTAAACCCTTGCATGTGGCTACAGTAAATATTTACCTAAGCTACAGTGAAAAATATTTTCAAAACACGCATGGTCAGGAGACTTACAGAATGTTTGGTTGGGAGGTGGATGAAGGTGTCGCCTAGGTGGGAGCTTCATCGGAGTATTTGTTTCCAAAGATTTGAAGAATTCCTTACGCCTGAGCTTCTTGAACACTGAGAATGGCAGTCACAAAAAAGAGGGTTTTTTCTTCTGAGATGAAGAGAGAAGAAGGAAAGAAGTTCTGAGAAAGTTCAAATGAAAGGGTGGCCCATGTGTAGGGTGGCCACCCCTTTTATATATGTGAAGGATCACGTAAAGAGGGCCGTTGGATGGCCCTGATGTGGGATCCAATGCCCTCCACTCAAAATACGAAACGACGGCTAGGCATAGGCTAGGCCATTAAATGCGGTTCTCAGAAGACGTACCGTCACCAACCACGATGCTCCACGTATTAGGCGCCTGCGTCAAATATGGAATGCACAGGGTTCATGGGGAAGCTTAAAAGCCCCCACTATGGCCTTATACGATGTCGTTTGCCATGAGCAGGGGCTTGGGGGCAGATGTACGCCCTGATTTTCCCACGGGCTGATTAGCGAGCTGAGTTGCGGCCTAATCATGGTTATCTTGTGGACGTCCCCAAAACCGGAACTGCCATCATAAGATCGTACCTCCTTAGCTCAAGGTAACCCCAGGGTTCACCAAGATCGCCTGAGAACTGAGTCCAGACTCTGAAGGCCAAAGGTCGAGTTAAGTATCCAGCTCGTGGTACGAGCTAGAGTTGGAGGCTATGACCATTTGTAAAGTCAACGCATGCAAGGTAAATGTGCATATATCAGACATCACATGTTTGATATGCCCCTGAAGTCTCGGACACGCAGCAGGAACGTGCGTATTCAGACACCCACGACTGGGTTGGGCCGTGCGGCCCATTATCTCCTTACCTATTGATTTGACCACACTTATGTGTCAGGTTTAGGAATTAATCATGAATGTCACAGAGTTGATACGATAGGTAAGAAGGTCACGGGATGACCTTCTTACCAACTCCCAGGTGCCTTCTCCTATAAATATAGAGACCCTGGGAGTAAATGGGGGTTGGATTCTCTCTTGTAAGAAATACCCTGTAATCAAATATCCAGTATATAACAATAATACTGACTAGTGGAGTAGAAGGATTTTAACCTTCGAACCACTTAAAAAACGTGTCTTGAGTCACCTTTTCATTTCTAAGATCATATATCTGTTTTGGTTCAACATTAGCACTAATCCCTTTCTCTCCTTTTCTTAATTACCTGTTGGCGAAGAACCGCGTCAACATAACTTATTTATGAAAGTATTGCTCTTTCAGTTTTATTAAAGACAATTAACTTAATTAAATAATTTTTATTTTATTACAATAAAATTGATCAGTTATAACCTATTTAATTATTTAATTTTAAATCTTATTTATAAATAATAATTAAATAAATGATTAAACAAATAATTTTGAAATTCAAAATTCAAATCCCAGGGATACAAATATCCCTGTGTGTGGCGCCACTGTAACGACCCAAAATCGCTAATAAGGTTTAAGGGCCTTGATTAGTGTGCCAGGAGGGCATAATTGGTATCTATGTGAATGAATGATTAAATGAGTATATGGATATGATTAGATGCATGTTTATGAGTATTGAATATGCATGTGGGCCCTATTTTGTAAGGGCATGTTTGTAATTTTGGCCCGTTGTGGGCATAAATGTAATTATTTGCAATAAATTGTTGAGACCACATTATTATGTGGATATATTTGTAGCTTGTGACTCAAGGCGATCCTAGTGAGGAGTTTGGCGGAAAAGTCACGACGGGAATTTATACCCGACTCGGGAGAGCTCGATGGTATTTCTGGAAAATATATAGGAGATTATTTGATATTAAGGAAAATAATTGATGGCTAGTTAGGTGACGGGATGTAAACGATAGTTATTAGGGACACTTGAAGAATTAGGGGGAATTGGGAGCAATGACTAAAATACCCTTAGAATGTTTAAAAGCTTGGTTTTAATTAGGAGGGCAATATGGTCTTTTGGTGTTTAAAATGAGAGATAAGTGTTATAATGCTTTATGGCTTTAGTGGAAGCTGTAGAAAGTCTTAGAAATTAAAGGAAGGAAAAGATAAGGAAAGAAAGAAGGAAAAACAAGGTATATGGTATATCTCTTTCTCTCTCTCGGTTAGGTCATCTCTTCACCATTTCTAGAGGAATTTGAAGCTGTAAATTCAGAGGGAGTCACAGCTAAGCTTTGGAACCTTGATCCTTGAAGAAGTTGTAGAGGGTTAGCTGAGATTAACCATCAAATTAAGGTAAGGCTTAAAGAGTTTAGTCTGAGTTTTTCTGGTTTTGATGAGTTGTGCTTGAATTGAGTTTTGGATGGGAATTCTAGGGAATTAAGCTTGAAGAATTGAGGAGCTAAAGGCTGGAAGGATACTAAGGGTAACCCAAGGTCGAATTCCCCACTTGAGGTAAGAAATTCTGAGCTTGAACACTTGAATTTCTGGGCTGTTCTAGTTTTCTAGTTGAGTTCTTGAGTCTTGGAGTCAAATCTTGTTTTCTTTGTATAAAGGTGCATGTGGCTAAGTTTTGGGTTATTGGGTCATGTGGAGTGAGATATAGATGATGGTAGGCTCATTTTGGAGCATGGTTGAGGTTTGGTTTGGAGGAGTTTTGGTGGGTTTTGGTTTGAGGAAATTCGAAGGAGACAAATCTGGGAAGTTGGATGCTGTAACTAGCGCTGTAGCGCTAGCCTTTGGGTGCTATAGCGCTACGCTAGGATTGTTTGGGTGCTTTGGCTCTGTTTGTAGCTCTACAGCGCCCACTTTGTGGCGCTGTAGTGCTACCCTGTTTCTAGAAGGGGATTTTGGGTTATTTCTTAGGGTTTTTGCCCGGGGACTCGGGGTTTGATTCCACCACCCCGTTTGGTGGAATTAGGGCTTCCCGAGGTTAGATTTTGGTATTAAAGTTTAGTGATGGATTGTAATTCATGGCTGTGACTAGGTGAATGCTAGGGCTCGGACGGGATCGTACTTGAAGGTCAATTTTGCTAGTCAAAGCTATCGGAATCTAAAGTAAGAAAACTGCACCCGGTTAGGTGGTTAAGTTGGGACTAAGTGTTCCCTATATTTGTAGACATTACTTTATGATTGTGATACGTGATTGTACTGGGACTAAGAGTTCCTTATATTGGTATATAATTTCATGAGGTGGTATTACACCACGGGGACATATGATAAACGGCCTAAGAGTGCCGGAATCAATATTTGCGCGTAGGGTGCGGCTCAGCCACTGGTAGCTGAGGACAACTTATTAATCACTGAGTTCGGTTAAGCTGGCCAGAGTCAGTGGGTATAACACTGGGGGCGGCCTAAGTGTAACACCCTAAACTCCAGGGATTGTTACGGTGTGCCTTGTAAACAGTGCTAAACTCGCTAATCGAGTCATTTGGCCAAAATCGTGTAACTAAGTATGATTAGCAGTTTAGGGATTAAAAATTTTGGTTAAGATATAACGTTTCATTAGAACGTTTACTACATACATTGGGATCCAAAAAATATAATTTAAAGGTCTATTACAAGAAAATATTTACAATAGGCCGATCTAAGCGGCAAAATAGGGTTTAACCCTAGTTCCTCTTTCAACCCTCGGCCGTGGCGATCGAGCAGCCGCATATGTACACATCGTCACCTAAGCTCTCCAACTGAAGGATGGTCCAGCTTTCTTTTGCCATTACCTGCACCACATAGCACCCATGAGCTGAAGCCCAAAAAGAAAGCTCCACATGCCCATGAACAGTATTAACATGTCATCGAATCATAATGTGCATGCCTAGCAATAATAGCTTCCGTCACGCATGCAAATAAGTTCAAATAAATGATTATGGGGTCCTACATATGAACAGAAAACTAATGAGTCATTCTCTAAGGACTTGCTTCTTGAATAGATGACTAATAAGTCGATCTCAGAGTGGGTGACTAATGAGTCACACCTTGCATAGGTGACTAATGAGTCCATCTCTATATAGATGACTAATAAGTCATACCCTGTGTAGATGACTAATGAGTCAATCTCTGTCTAGGTGACTAATGAGTCACACTCTGTATTGGTGACTAATAAGTCACACTTGGAATAGATGACTAATAAATCAATCTCGGTGTGGATGACTAATGAGTCATACCCTGTATAGGTGACTAATGAGTCACACTCTGGAGGTCCCATACCCTCCTAGCCATGTGACATGTAGGTCACCTTATCCTTTCTAGCTCTGGCTCTAACTAACTAGCCCATAGACTACACAAGCGCTTTTAGTTTTCATCGAACTTGAGGTCAGTCCAGCATTAATGCTCATTCGAGTCATTCAATGCAGATGTTGATTAGATCTAATCTTTTATTGGCTTGCGTTAAACACGCTAAGGCTATACTTGACTTATAAGTCAATCCCATGTGACCAGTGCTCAGTACCACTGCCGAACTTGACTAATGAGTCACTACTTCACAATTGATATTGACACCATTGCCAATCCCTAAATAATAAGGCAGTGCTTCCTCATTTAGGTAATACAAACAGACATATATCGTATGTCAAATATTCAAATATAAGGCATTTGGCATGCTCCCTCAGTAATCAAAAGCATAATTACAGAGACTCAAGCTCTGATCAATCTCATAATCAATGTTCATAACATGCCCTAATCACATGTTTCTCGTGCATCACATGCATCACATTTAATCACTTGACATGCCTCAACAATAACAATGCATGTCACATTTAACCATCCAACATGCACCAAGAATAACCATGCATGTCATATATACACAGGGTGCAGTTTTCTTACCTTTGGTCCAAGCACAGGTTACCAATAAATGAGCCACAAGCACGATCCTGATTCCAAGCCCCTAGTGATAACCTAGTCACAACCATAATATAAAACCTCATCAAAATGAGTAAATAAATACTTCCAAACCCAACCTAAGCCTCCGGGACATCGAATCCCACTCAAAAAGGTAGTAGGATCGATCCCAAGTCCTTAGAGTTAAGTTCCCATCACAAAAACACAAATCTGGCATTTTTTTTCCCTTAAGGGCCGCAGCCCTCCATGGACCATGCCGCGGCCTGCCCCCCTAGCAGAGCCTCCTCCACCTTCATCAAGCTAGGGCTGCGGCGCCCTAGAACAAGGTCGCGGCCCAACCTCGCACCAGCCACTTCTCCTCGTTTTCCACTTTTAAAACCTTCCAAAAACCTATCCAAACATCTCCAAATCCCAAAATCAAAGTTCCCAAACATCCCCATGATCCAAAACCCATAAAACCCAAGTCTCAAATCAATTAAAAACTCATCAAAACACAAAATCCAATTCAAGCTTAAAAACTTTAAAAACTTGAATTACCTCCGATTGAGTTGTTTCCCAACTAAATCCTCCGGCTAATAAGCTTCTAATCTTCCCTAGGATCGCTATGCCTCGATCCTCACTTGAATCCGAGTCCTAGAACTCAAGTTACCTTCGAAAATGAGATCGGGGAACGAAAATGGAACTTTGAGGGACAGAGAACGTACATAACGTTCTTTTTATTTCTTTAAAGGTTACTTCAAGCTTAAGTAGCCTCAAAAAAATCCTAACGCTTGGGGTCCCGAAAACACCCCCGGGGACAAAATAGTCAAAACCTCCAGAATTTCCCCTGACCTTACTAACTCCCAATTTATCACCAAATATTAATTCCCATTACCCAATAACTCGGTAATGCTTCAAATACCCCTTGACTCACTCCGAGTCAAGAATAAATCCCGTTGTGACTTTCCCACTAGCTTACCTCCTAGGATCGTCTTGTGTTGGGTAACCCTGGCATAACCAAATAATAATAAAGCACCACACACATATCACACATATGCCAAATATGCCCGTAATGACCAAAATATGAAAATCACCCATTTACTCAGAAATGGGTTCACATGCATATTTAATACTCCTAAACATGCATATAATCATTTAATAACATGATAAATCAATTATGGCCCTCCCGGCCTCCTAATCAAGGTCCTACACCTTATTAGGAAATTTGGGGCATTACAACTATCCCCTCCTTACAGAAATTTCATCCTCGAAATTTATCTGAACCGCCCGGAGTATAAATTCCGCACAACTAATTCCAGTTTCCCAGGTCGTTCCCTCGACCTCTCTGTTCCTGTAACATACCTCAACCCAAGGTATAACTTTGTTCCTCAGAACCTTATTTTTTTCTGTTCCATATCTGGACTGGCTATTCTTTATAGGATGACTTAGTCTCAAATCTCTGATTCTCATAACTCAACTCATGAGTTCCTTTTAACCCATGTCCTCAGCATGGAAATACAAAATCAATCTAACCAGTCCTACCTAGGACTCAAACTATTCCGCTACTCTAGGGCTCAACTTGCCCTTAACCCGTCATCCCTTTCCATGGTGATACTTTTAAAGAAGATATAATCTTCTACTTGAAATTCCATGTTCCTGCTTTTCAATTCAGCAAAACTTTTCCATTTATTCTGAGAAGTGAGCATTCAAGCTTCAATCCCTAGTAATCTCAATAGTCCCCTGAACCACCTCAGCATCCAGATATACATATTAACTCATTCATCTTATAAGATGTTCTTCCAATAATAATTAGATAACCCCCTCTCTCTGATTTACCATCAGTCTGAGAGTAATAAACTGTACTGAATTCCATCTATATACTCATCGCCTTCTTAACCCTTCCAAAACCTGGAAGTTGCAATAGTGTCTTCATCTGATAAGATAGACCTTGAGTTTCATGAAGGCGCTCTATCTCTCTCACCAAGAGATCTGAATACTGATCAGCTGTACTATTCATCCTTGCTGACAAAAATAAACTTACTTGGACTACTGGTCCACGTGACTCAATGCCAACTTATACTGGCCCACTAACCTGGGAAATCCCACCGCGAAACCCATCGCGATGCTATCTTATTTCCATTATAAAATACTCAAAGGCTACAATGGCCTCACCGATTTCTGATTCTTTGTCTGACCTGCTATCAGGCTAAGAACTTTACCACACATTCCATTACATCCCTCTCCATCTCAGGCCATCACTATAAAGCTTTCATATCCTGTTACATTTCCATAATGCCTGAATGAAGATAATAGAAGAATAGCATGAGATTCATCCAGCATCTCCCAATTAATCTCGGTGTCCATTGGATTTCAAATTCGACCCTATACCACAATAAATTCATATCTGACACTGTACAACTCTTAGCTAATCCAGCTAAGTTTTTCCATTCAATCTTTCTTATATGTGGTTCACTTAGTCATTCTTTCCTTTTTATCCTTTCCGAAATAATATTCTCAAACATAAAACTGGCCACCTGGCCCACCAGAAACTCTACTTTAGTTATGGTCAGATCCTTTAACCAACATATTGCATAGGCAATTACTTTTCTCTGTCACTGAGATGTCATAACGTCCTACTAACTTGGTTTTGACCTGTAGGAAGACTCAGAACTATTTCCCAAGGCACTTGAAATATCTTTACCACCCAAGGACACTCCTGCCCCTAAGGCGTTCTTTAACCTTGGCAAATCTCCGCAGAGAAAATACCACAATACTATCGTCCAAGACGATCACAAAACCCATTCAAATAATTCTTTGGAATGCTCTGTTCATCTGATTCATAAACACTTGGTATTAAACAAATCCTCAAGACATACTCAGCACTCCCAGTGCCCTTATCTGATACAAACATAGTCTTTTATATAATTTCCTCTCCGATCTCTAACTGGTCCTAACCAAATCCAAGATTGATGAGGACACCAAGACTCAAAATCCAAGTCAAGTTCCAGTTGATCCAAGCCAAGAGGGGAGGAATGAAGAGGACACCAGTTTAGGAGCTTGATCAATATTTAGCTTCTTGTAATGAGTCTTTTTATTTTTAGTCACGTTTTTTAGTCTTTGTTTATTTTGTGATAAGTCAAACATTTGACTTGTGTGAGTCCAATAGTCCTTTTGTCTTTAATTTTCGGTTTTCATGAGGAAGACAAAAGGCTTGTCTTTAATTTCGGTTTTCATTAGGAAGACAAAGGGGCTGCCCTTAATTTTTCGGTTTCATTAGGAAGACCAAGGGTCTTGTTTTCATGTAATTTTCGTCCTTATAAGGACTGCCAAAACAATGTGAAAAATCAGATTATGTTGAATGAAAATTTGTGAGTTTTTCTTCTTGAGTTCTTGAAGAGACTATCCGAACTTATCAAGGGTATCCCTTGTGGCGTTCAATCCGACTTATCAAACGGATTCCCATCCCTGTTTGTGGCGTCTTCCTCATACCAAGGTTCGTGCTTTGCTAAGCATTGGGTCGCGGTTCTTCATTCCATTTCGTGTGCTCTTGGTGGCTGTTCCATATTTGGTGTCGGGTTTCGTCACACTTGTTGGCGTGGTTCGTATCAAAGATCCACCACACTAGCTAAGAGTTTCATGCATCTCTCTGCCATAACACTCTAGCTCCCACTACAAATGTCATAAACACATCAGATCCATGCGCAGTGCCATCTGTCACAAGACTTTCCACTCTCAAGCCCAAGAGTTACTATACTTTCCTTGCCATTTAAAATTTCCCCACACTTGGATAACCAATCCGTACCTTGGATCAAATCGAAGCCAGTCATAACCAGCTCATTAAAACCACTGATGAGCCTTTTCACAATAATTCACCTGATCTCTTAAATTACCAACACAATATCACTTTTCCATCACAACACAACCATATGGCCTGTGTAGCAACTTTATGCTTCTCCATATGCAACAAATGAAGAACAACATGGCACTAAGTCATTTAGCACAAAATAAAGATCAGGACCAAAAGCTAACCTGCCACCTCCGAGGAATTGGTCTCGGTCTCAGACTCTGACTGCCTCGGAATAAACACTCGAGTTGGAATCGAGCTGTCTATCCCCTTTTGCTCATCCTCTCTTAGCCTTGGGCAATCCCTCTTTATATGTCCAACCACTCCACATAAGAAACATGTCTTTGGTCGACACCCCTTCAAATGGTGCCTCTTTCACCGAACACATATTGGATAAGTCCTCTAGTGCTCCTTCTTGCTTACACCAATAAGTGGAGGTACCACTATCTAAGCTCCGTGCTTCCTAGCACTCTTCCTCTCATCTTTTTATGCTCTCCACAGCAAGAGCCTTCTCTACCACCTGAGCATAGGTGGAGATTTCATGCACTGGGGCAACTCTAATGCCCTGAGCTATTCGAGGATTCAATCCTTGAACAAACCTTTCCTTCCGAGCTACATCTATGGGTACCATGTCTAAAGCGAACTTGGCCAACCCATCAAATCTGCTAACATACTCGATTACTGATGCCCTTCCTTGAATGAGATTCACAAACTCATTCATCTTAGCAATCTTAGCTGCATCACAGTAATATATTTCATTGAACAGCTGCCTAAAATCTTTCCAGTCCATTACAACCGTGTTTCGTGTCTGGGATACTATCTCCCACCATGTCTGGGCATCATCCCGCAGTACAAATGTTGCACAAGCCACCCTATCGTGACCTACCAGCCCCATACTGTCAAGAATGGAACCGATCATGCCCATCCATTACTTAGCTCCGAATGGATCTAGGCCTCCCTCGAAGATTGGAGGGTAATACTCCTGGAATCTTCCACAAAGAAATTTCCATCTACTCTCAACCCTAGGCTGAGCCAAAGCTGGTGCCACTCTTGGCACAACAAAGGTAGAGGTGCTCCCCAACATATTCTGTTGTTGCTTCAAACACCTAACTACTTCCTCCTGCCAGTCCTCATTATCTGCCTTGAATATAAATCTGCTGATTGAATCTGCAGTCATTAACTTAACCCATTAATCATAATGAGCATATCAAGAGCTTTCCCCCACGGGATAAATCTTACCACACCACATTCATTAACCACTTGCAGTGCTAAAACATGCCCACGACATTCATACATTAATCATGATCCCTGCCCTTTCAATATTCACACCATGCCTCCACCTCAAACATGCAAATATTACAGTTATTTATTCATGGAGCAGGTAATCATATGATCATATTCATATAAATATTCACGGAGCATATAATCATATAGTCAAGAGCCAGGCTCTATCAGTGTAACGACCCAAAATTACTAATAAGGCTTAAGAGCCTTGATTAGTGTGTCGGGAGGGCATAATTGGAGGTTAAGAGAATTAATGGTAAGGAAGCGTGAATATGGGTATTGAATAAGTATGCGGGCCCTGTTTGGCTAGTAAGGGCATAATGATAATCTTGGCCCGTTAGGGCATAAATGTGAATGTGTGTGATAAATTGTTGAGACCATATTATTATGTGGATAGATGGATAAATACATATGCGTGTACAGGTGTGTGCATTTGTAATTAGCGGCACGAGGCGATCCTAGGGAGCAGGTAGCGGGGAGAGTCACAACAGGGGCTTAATAGTTGACTTCAGATAAGTTAGGGATATTATAGGTATCGGGTAGTTATTTAGACTGTCGGGTTATGGAAATAAATATATGGAGATATATTTGAGGTTAGGAAGTTTAGGCAGGAATATTGGGGAATTTTACCGTTTTGCCCTCGGGGATGGTTCCGGCACCCCGAGCCTCGGGCTTGACCTAAATGATAAGGTTAGACTTACTAAAAATAGAAAACAGTAGAACCACAAATGAACCGACCTTTCTTTCTCAGCTCTCTTTTCTCTCTCAAGGGAAACACGAGGGAAATAAACAGAGAAAATCAAGTGGGATTTTGAGGGGATTAAGCTAAGGATTTCTGGGAACTGAAGAGGGGATTTTGAGGTTTAACTCAAGGGTTATCCAAGTAATTGAATCAGCACTAAGGTAAGCAGTAAATTCCTTTCTTTTGGTTAGAAAATTCTGAGTTCTAGCTGGGTGTTGAGACAATTGTAACTTTAATGTTTAAGGTTGAATTTGAGCTGAAAGCTTGGGAACTAGCTGGGGTTTGGCTTAGAGAAGGTGCTCAACGGAAGAGGTAAACTCTAACTCATGATTTAAAAGTTTAAATTTAGGTTTTGACTGGTTGGCTTTGGGTGTTTGTGTTCATGGGTCTCAGAGATTGAAGATGGGATTTCTATGAGTTTTAGGCTGAGTTTTCTTTTGAATTATGTTGCTAAAGTTGTTCTGAAAGTGTTGGGAGTGATTGTCTTTGAATTAGGAAGCTTTGGGATGGTTTTGGGTAAGGTTTTAAGCTTAGAAATGGAGGAATTTCTGGGTTCGAAGGGAAGGGCTGCGGCTCTGTTCTAGAGCGTTGCGGCCCTAGGATGAAGTTGAGCCAAGGAGGCTCGGCCAGGGGTGAGCACCGCGGCGCCCAATGCAAGGGCCGCGGTGCGTGTCTTTTTCCAGGGAGGCCCTTGGTTCTGTTTTGAGGGTAGGGCCGCAACTAGGCTTCAAGGGCCGCAACCCTTGGATGCATATTTGAACATTTGGGGTTTTAAAGCATGGGAATCATACCTGATACGAACCACACCAACGATTGTGGTGAAACCCGACACCAAATATGGCAGCCACCAAGAACACACGAATCTAGAATGATGAACCGTGACCCAATGCTTAGCCAAGCACGAACCTTGGTATAAGGAAGACGCCACAAACGGTGATGGGAATCCGTTTGATAAGTCAGATTGAACGCCACAAGGAATACCCTTGATAAGTTCGAATAGTCTCTTCAAGAACTCAAGAAGAAAACCTCTCAATTTTCATTTCATCAAAATCTGGATTTCCCAAACGTTTACAAGCCCTAATATGGCCGAAATTGATACGAACCACACCAACATTGTGATGAAACCCGACACCAAATATGGCACAACCACCAAGAACACACGAAATTTGGGGATGAAGAACCGCGACCCAATGCTTAGCCAAGCACAAACCTTGGTATGAGGAAGACGCCACAAACGGGGATGGAATCCGTTTGATAAGTCAGGATGAACGCCACAAGGAACCCCTTGATAAGTTCAAAAGTTTCTTCAAGAACTCAAGAAGAAATAAACTCACGATTTTTCATTCAAAGTAATCTGATTTTCCCATTGTTTTGGCAGTCCTAATAAGGACGAAAATTCCACACACACAAACCCCTTGGTTTTCCTAAAAACCGAAAATTAAAGACAACCTTTTGTCTTCCTAATGAAAACCCTAACAAGCACAACAAAGAAAGACTCTTGGGCTCACACAAGTCAAGTGTTTGACTTGTACAAGAATAAACAAAGACCAAATAACAAAAAAACGTGAATAAATTAAAAATACAAGATGACAAATACAATAAGACTCATGAAGCTCCTAAACTTAGTCAACTTTGATGAGTAGGACAAGTCTTTGTTCTCCTTCAGTGTTGACCACAGTCTCCTCTTGTTTTAGAACTCTGTGGACTAGGCTGTTAAGTTCTTCCTTGAATCTCTTGGCTCGTGCCCTCGTCACTGGACCAACTGGAACTTGACTTGGGACTTGGGTCTTGGTGTCCTCATCATTCCCCCCCTCTTGAGAAGGATTTGACCTCAAATCGTCACCTGCATCAAAAGGACTCAAATCAGAAACATTAAAAGTAGCACTAACATTATACTCATCTGGTAAATCGAGTCTGTAGGCATGGTCATTGATCCTTTCAAGTACTTGAAACGGACCATCTCCTCGAGGTAGCAATTTTGAATGCCTTTGTGTTGGGAATCGCTCTTTCCTCATGTGTAACCATACCCAATCACCGGGCTCAAAAACCTTCTTATGACGACCCTTGTTAGCTTGCTTAATGTATTGTTCAGTCCTTCTCTCTATGTTGAGTCGCGCCCTCTCATGGATTTTCTTCACAAATTCTGCCTTCTTCTCGCCATCTAAATTCAAATGCTCAGAAACAGGTAAAGGTGATAAATCCAAAGGAGTTAGAGGATTAAAACCATAAACAATTTCAAATGGTGAAAATTTAGTAGCAGAATGCATTGAACGATTATAAGCAAACTCAACATGTGGCAAACAATCTTCCCAAGTCTTAATATTTTTACTTATGATAGCCCTCAACAAGGTGGATAGGGTCCTATTCACTACTTCTGTTTGACCATCAGTTTGAGGATGACAAGTAGTAGAAAACAATAGTTTTATCCCAAGTTTACCCCACAATGTTTTCCAAAAGTAGCTTAAGAACTTAGCATCCCTATCTGATACAATTGTCCTAGGCATACCATGTAACCTCACAATCTCCCGAAAGAACAAATCTGCAACATTAGAGGCATCATCAGTCTTATGACAAGGGATAAAATGAGCCATCTTAGAAAATCTGTCTACAACCACAAAGATTGAATCCCTCCCACGCTTACTTCTAGGTAAACCCAACAAAAAATCCTTAGAAATATCAACCCATGGTGAACTAGGGATAGGTAGGGGTGTGTAAAGGCCATTTGGCTGAACTCTTGATTTAGCTTGCCTACAAGTGACACACCTACCACAAATTCGCTCAACATCTCGTTTCATGTGGGGCCAAAAGAAGTGCTCTTGCAACATAACTAGGGTCTTAGCAACTCCAAAATGTCCCATCAACCCTCCCCCGTGGGACTCTCTAACTAGCAAATCTCTCAAAGAACAATTAGGTACACACAACCTATGCTCCCTAAACAAGAAACCCTCATGCCTATAAAATTTTCCTTCAGCAGATTTTTCACAAATACCATAAATTTCCCCAAAATCATGGTCAGCAGAATACAGCTCCTTTATGTGTTCAAACCCAAGTAATTTAGCATCAAGAGTGGAGATGAGGGCATACCTGCGAGAAAGGGCATCAGCAACCACATTCTCCTTACCTTGTTTATACCGAATGACATAAGGAAATGTCTCAATGAACTCAACCCATCGTGCATGTCTCTTGTTGAGCTTGTGTTGGCCTTTCAAATGTTTCAAGGATTCATGATCTGTGCGAATCACAAATTCCTTTGGCCACAAATAGTGCTGCGATGTTTCTAAAGCTCGCACTAGTGCATACAATTCTTTGTCATAGGTGGGGTAATTGAGGGCAGCCCCACTTAGCTTTTCGCTAAAGTATGCAAGCGATCTCCCATCCTGCATAAGAACAGCGCCAATACCTATTCCAGAAGTATCACATTCAACTTCAAAAGTGTTAGAAAAGTTAGGCAAAGCAAGTAAAGGAGCATGAGTAAGCTTGTATTTCAGTAACTGAAATGCCTCCTCTTGAGCTTCACCCCATTTAAATGTCACATTCTTTTTGATAACTTCTGTAAGTGGTGCAGCGATGGTGCTAAAATTTTTCACAAACCTCCTGTAGAAGCTAGCAAGTCCATGGAAACTTCTAACATTACCTATAGTTGTAGGGGTCGGCCACTCTTGGATGGCTTTGATCTTTTCTTCATCCACCTGAATACCTGTAGCACTTACAACAAAGCCTAGGAAAACAAGCTTATCGGTGCAGAAAGTACACTTACTGAGGTTAGCATATAAATTCTGTTTCCTAAGAACATCCAAAACAGAATGCAAATGCAAAACATGGTCATGCAAATTCTTACTATAAATAAGAATATCATCAAAATACACAACAACAAATTTTCCAATGAAAGCACGCAATACATGATTCATTAAGCGCATGAAAGTGCTAGGGGCATTAGTTAATCCAAAAGGCATAACTAACCACTCATACAATCCATGTTTAGTTTTAAAAGCAGTTTTCCACTCATCTCCTTCTTTCATACGTATCTG
This sequence comes from Humulus lupulus, assembly GCF_963169125.1. NCBI lineage: Eukaryota > Viridiplantae > Streptophyta > Magnoliopsida > Rosales > Cannabaceae > Humulus > Humulus lupulus. The sequence goes on from NC_084799.1 coordinate 150,861,025, forward strand.
ATGATACCCACTTTTAAGATCAATCTTGGAAAACACACAAGAACCATGCAATTCATCTAACATGTCATCTAAACGAGGAATGGGATGTCGATATTTTACCGTTATATTGTTGATGGCTCGACAGTCAACACACATCCTCCATGTTCCATCCTTCTTGGGAACTAGAATCACTGGAACAGCACAAGGGCTCATGCTTTCTCTCACATGCCCTTTCTCCATCAATTCCTCAACTTGCCTTTGCAATTCCTTTGTTTCATCAAGATTACTTCTGTATGCTGGTCGATTTGGTATTGAAGCACCTGGAACAAAGTCAATCTGATGTTCTATCCCTCGAATAGGTGGTAAACCATGTGGTACCTCCTCAGGAAACACATCCTCAAATTCCTGCAAAATAGACACAACAACACTTGGCAACGAAGAATCAAGTTGGTTAGTATTTAAAAGAGCTTCCTTATACATGAGTAAAATCATGGGCTGTTTTGTAACCAATGCTCTCTTAACCTCACTTTTTTTTGCATAAAAATTATTTTGTTTTCTCTCACTTGATTCCCCACTTTTCTCTCTTTGTCTCTCTTTTTCCTCACTCTCATTCATCTTTTCACTCCCCTTTTGCTCACTCATTTTCTTTTTGTCACTCAATTTTTGCAACCTCACTTGATCTTCATACACTTGCTTTGGTGTTAATGGCGCTAGAGTGATTGTTCGTTGACGGAATGTGAATGAATACTTGTTGGTGAAGCCATCATGCTGCACCCGCCGATCAAATTGCCAAGGCCTTCCTAGAAGGAGGTGTCCAGCTTGCATGGGAACCACATCACACAACACCTCATCTTCATACTTGCCAATGCGAAATGAGACTAGTACTTGTTTTGTAACCCTCACTTCACCACTATCATTCAACCATTGCAACTTGTATGGACAAGGATGCCTAAGCGTTGTAAGCCCCAGCTTGGCAACCATGGAAGCACTAGCAACATTAGTACAACTACCTCCATCAATAATGATACTACATACCTTGTCTCTCACATGACAACGAGTGTGAAAGATGTTCTCTCACTGCACCTCTTCTTCCTCTTCTTTTGCTTGCAAATTCAGGACTCGCCTTGTGACTAGTGCAAGCATCTCACCAGATTCTGGCCCATACTCATTGTCAGAAGCATCTTCCAATGGTGGCATGTCAGCAAGATCATCTTCATCTTCAGAATCTATCTCTCCACTTTCTCGAATCACCATAACTCTCTTGTTTGGACACTGGCTAGCTATGTGTCCTCGCCCCTGACATTTGAAACACCTTATCTCACTAGAATGAGACTTAGTAGGAGTTGTTTTACCTTGAGGTGGTGTGGCTGTGGTGGCTTGTTTTGGTGTAGATGATGAAGTGGGTTGGTCTTCTTTCTTTGGATAGTTCGACCTCCAAGGTGTTGTACTTGGATTGTGTGGGCTCGGTGTTGGCCTCGAACTTGAACTACCCTTCTTGAGCTGCCTCTCAACTTTGATTGCCATATGAACCAAATCCTCCAATTCTACATAATGGTGTAGTTCGATTGGGTCAGCAATCTCTCGGTTCAACCCATTCAAAAACCTTGCCATGGTTGCCTCCCGATCCTCTTCAACATTGGCTCTAATCATAGCCATCTCCATCTCCTTGTAATACTCATCAACACTTCTGTAGCCCTGACGAAGACCCTGCAACTTAAGGTAGAGATCTCGATAATAATGAGGTGGTACAAACCGTCGCCTCATCACCCTCTTCATGGCCTCCCATGTGTCAATAGGACGATCTCCACTCCGCCTCCTGTTGATGCACAACTGATCCCACCAAACAATAGCATAATCAGTAAACTCAATGGCAGCAAGTTTTACCTTCTTCATGTCGGAGTAGTTGTGACAATCAAAAACTAGCTCCATTTTCTTCTCCCACTCAAGGTATGCTTCAGGATCACTCTTCCCCTGAAATGCTGGGATTCTCATTTTGATATTCCCCAAATAATTATCTACCTGGTTCCTATCTTCTCTATTCCCACCATACCTCCTATGGTTACCCGCCGATATCCTATCAAACTCATCATCAGAAACTACCCCTTCTAAATCCCCTTCATTCTCATCCTCCCTTTGGTGCACCCTATTCCTCCTTGGTCTACGTTGTGCCCCTTCTTCTACCCTATCCAACCGCTCATGTATCTGTTCACACTCCTCCCTCAACATCCTCCTCATCTCCCCCATAATGGCTTGAAGTTGTAGATTTGGAACTGTAGGTGGTGGATTGTCATTGCCTGTATTTCTTTCTGTATTTTGTGACATGATGGAAAATCTGCAAAACAATAAGGTTAGACAGTTATAGAAAGGACCTCACTGCACTCCCTCCCGTGTTTCACTCAAAGAAAATGGTCACTCAAGTACACTCGTGTTTCACTCAATGATGGCTTTTACCCTCAAATAAGCTCACACCACTGCCTTTTTCCACTCTATTCTTCTTTAAGCTCTTTGAAAACTAATGAAACGGTGATATGGAGGTTCAAGCAGCCAATCCTATCAAACAAACCAAATGAAAACCAATGAAAAAGTGGCAAAAAGGCCTCTAGACCATGGGGAACAAGAATAGAACAAAATTTTTTAAGAAGGGTTTCCAGACCATGGGGAACAAGAATAAAACAAAATTTTTTTTTTTTTTGCTCTCGGATCCCCTTCCCTTTTCCTTTCCTTTCCTTTCCTTTCCTTTCCCTTTTTTTTTTTTTAACCTCTCAAATTTGAGAAACCAGATACGAATTTCTGAAAAGGAGAAAAAAAAATGAATACCAAAGAGCCAACCTGAAATCAAACAATCTGAGTTACTAGCATAGATTCAAGAACAAACCAATCTGTGAAAACCAATACTCCCAATACAATCTGTGATTCAAGAACACTTCCCCAATACCAAAAACAATCCCAATTACAGAAAACCCAAATAGACTTGTAGAACTATAACAATCTCGAATTTCACAAAGGAAACAAGGATTTTCACAAACTCAATAACAATTTCAGTTGATTAGTTTCGGATTTCAAGGGATTTCACAAAGAACTAATGTAAACAAGGAAATAAGAACACGATTTGAACAAAGAAACAATATGGAATAAAGAGATTAACTATAATGGTTTCAGATTTTTAGAAGGAAAACAAGAACAAAGACTAAGAAAATCAAGAACACGAATAGATAGATTTTTTTTTTTTATTTCAGAAACCCTAAAATTGAAATACGAATAGAATAGAAACACAAATGAAAGAATAAAAAAAAAGGATAGGCCAAACCGAATGATCCTAATCTCTGATACCAACTGATACGAACCACACCAACATTGTGATGAAACCCGACATCAAATATGGCACAACCACCAAGAACACACGAAATTTGGGGATGAAGAACCGCGACCCAATGCTTAGCCAAGCACGAACCTTGGTATGAGGAAGACGCCACAAACGGGGATGGAATCCGTTTGATAAGTCAGGATGAACGCCACAAGGAACCCCTTGATAAGTTCAAAAGTTTCTTCAAGAACTCAAGAAGAAATAAACTCACAATTTTTCATTCAAAGTAATCTGATTTTCCCATTGTTTTGGCAGTCCTAATAAGGACGAAAATTCCACACACACAAACCCCTTGGTCTTCCTAAAAACCAAAAATTAAAGACAACCTTTTGTCTTCCTAATGAAAACCCTAACAAGCACAACAAAGAAAGACTCTTGGGCTCACACAAGTCAAGTGTTTGACTTGTACAAGAATAAACAAAGACCAAATAACAAAAAAACGTGAATAAATTAAAAATACAAGATGACAAATACAATAAGACTCATGAAGCTCCTAAACTTAGTCAACTTTGATGATTAGGACAAGTCTTTGTTCTCCTTCAGTGTTGACCACGGTCTCCTCTTGTTTTAGGACTCTGTGGACTAGGCTGTTAAGTTCTTCCTTGAATCTCTTGGCTCGTGCCCTCGTCACTGGACCAACTGGAACTTGACTTGGGACTTGGGTCTTGGTGTCCTCATCAGAAATTACATCAAAGAAAAGCCCCTTTGTCTTCCTAATGAAAACCCTAACAATCACAAATAGAAAGACTCTTGGACTCTCACAAGTCAAATGTTTGACTTTCACAAAAAAAACAAAGACTAAATAAAACGTGATTAAGTGACTGATTAAAATAAAAATACAAGATGCCAAAATCCAATAAGACTCATTACAAGAAGCTAAATATTGATCAAGCTCCTAAACTGAGTCTACTTTAATGAGCAGAACAAGTCTTTATTCTCCTTCAGTGTTGACCACGGTCTCCTCCTGTTTTTAGGACTTTGTGGACTAGGTTGTTAAGTTCTTCTTTGAATCTCTTGGCTCGCGCCCTCGTCACCGGACCAACTGGAACTTAACTTGGATCTTTAATCTTGGTGTCCTCATCAATACCTAAAGTGCTCGGGATCGATTTCACCACCGTGCTTGGTGGGATTTGTTTTCCCGGAAGCTAGTTTTGTACCCGAAAATCTATATTTGAATATTAATGGAATCCATTACCTTGGTTGTGACTAGGTGTTAAGCTAGGGCTCGGGAATGGATCGTGCTCGGGGGTCGTCCTTTCTAATTAAAGCATTTGGCATTAAGGTAAGAAAACTGCACCTGTGTATGTGGATAGGATGGGACTAAGTGTTCCCTATATTTGAATGTATTGTTATGTGATTGCGATACACCATGTGAATATGTTGGGACTAAGAGTTCCCTATAATGGTATGAATGTCATAAGGTGGTATTATGCCACGGGGACATGTGGTAACGGCCTAAGGGTGTCAAAATCCACACTTGCGCACATGGCGCGGCTCGGACATTGGTTTCCGAGGACAGCTTAATATGCACTGAGCTCGGTTTAAGCGGGCCGGAGTCAGTGGGTTAAACAGAGGGTGCGGCCTAAGTTGTCGGCCCTGATTATTATGTGATAAGAGTGTATTATGTGATTGATTGTATCTTGAATCTGAATGTACGTGCTGAATATCTGTTGTAGATTATTGTCTATAACTTAATGAGTATCTGGAGCTGGATTATTGGTTATTGACCAGTGTGTTGTCTTGAATGGATTTTATGGCTTGAAGGAACTGAGTATTGCTTTGTGGTTATTGGATTATGCTCTGTGAACTGTTTAGCTGTTAATACTGTTATGTTATGATATTATGTTTTCTTGCTGGGCTTCGGCTCACAGGTGCTACATGGTGCAGGTAAGGCAAGTTGGCCATGGGTTGGAGATCTTTGGGGGCGAGATGTACATTGTTAGCTGCTCGGCCACCATAGTCGAGGATTTGTACAGGAACGGGAACCTAAAACGTATATTTTGCCATTAGAGTGGCTTGGTCATTTATCTGTAATTAAGAGTTTTGTATTTACATTATTTAAACCCTGATTTGGGATCCCATGTAACAAACATCCGTTTTAAGAAAGTTTAACCGTTTATAAATCAAAATTCTATTTAACCTAATCGTTTGTGTCATTAGATACACAATTCAAGCTAAATGACTTGATTAGCAAGTCTTGCACTATTTCAAGCACACGGTGTAACGGTCTTGGTTATCCAGGTCATTACAATCAGAATCTCATGCTCCCTAATACAATGTGCAGGTAAAGCATTTACATTCTATTTAGGCAGTTAAGCACATAACTACAGAAATAGTTACCATACCCGGAGTGAAGCTGTCTTCAGTGATGAGTGTACATGCCCGGCTTGTCTTCAGGAACCATAAACCTTGGCTCGCTCTGATACCAAGTTGTAACACCCTAAACTCCAGGGACCGTTATGGTGTGCCTTGTAAACAGTGCTAAACTCGCTAATCGAGTCATTTGGCCAAAATTGTGTAACTAAGTATGATTTGCGGTTTAGGGATTAAAAACTTTGGTTAAGATATAATGTTTCATTAGAACGTTTACTACATACATTGGGATCCAAAAAATATAATTTAAAGGTCTATTACAAGAAAATATTTACAACAGGCTGATCTAAGCGGCAAAATAGGGTTTAACCCTAGTTCCTCTTTCAACCCTCGGCCGTGGCGGTCGAGCAGCTGCATATGTACACGTCGTCACCTAAGATCTCCAACTCAAGGATGGTCCAACTTTATTTTGCCTTTACCTGCACCACATAGCACCCGTGAGCCGAAGCCCAGCAAGAAAACTCAACATGCCCATGAGCAGTAATAACATGTCATCGAATCATAATGTGCATGCCTAGCAATAATAGCTTCCGTCACACATGCAAATAAGTTCAAATAAATGATTATGGGGTCCTGCATTTGAATAGAAGACTAATGAGTCATTCTCTGAGGACCTGGTTCTTGAATAGATGACTAATAAGTCGATCTCAGAGTGGGTGACTAATGAGTCACACCTTGCATAGGTGACTAATGAGTCCATCTCTATATAGATGACTAATAAGTCATACCATGTGTAGATGACTAATGAGTCCATCTCTGTCTAGGTGACTAATGAGTCACACTCTGTATGGGTGACTTATAAGCCACACTCTGTATAGATGACCAATAAGTCTATCTTTATGTGGATGACTAATGAGTCATACCCTGTATAGGTGACTAATGAGTCACACTCTGTATTGGTGACTAATAAGTCACACTTGGAATAGATGACTAATAAATCAATCTCGGTGTGGATGACTAATGAGTCATACCCTGTATAGGTGACTAATGAGTCACTCTCTAGAGGTCCCATACCCTCCTAGCCATGTGACATGTAGGTCACCTTATCCTTTCTGGCTCTGGCTCTAACTAACTAGCTCATAGACTAGACAAGCGCTTTTAGTTTTCATCGAACTTGAGGTCGATCCGGCATTAATGCTCATTCGAGTCATTCAATGCAGATGTCGATTAGATCTAATCTTTTATCGGCTTGCGTTAAACACGCTAAGGCTGTACTTGACTTATAAGTCAATCCCATGTGAACAGTGCTCAGTACCACTGCCGAACTTGACTAATGAGTCACAACTTCACAATTGATATTGACACCATTGCCAATCCCTAACTAATAAGTCAGTGCTTCCTCATTTAGGTAATACAAACAGACATATATCATATGTCAAATATTCAAATATAAGGCATTTGGCATGCTCACTCAGTAATCAAAAGCATAATTAAGATCATGCATAATTACAGAGACTCAAGCTCTGATCAATCTCATAATCAATATTCATAGCATGCCCTAATCACATGTTTCTCGTGCATTACATGCATCATATTTAATTACTTGACATGCCTCAACAATAACCATGCATGTCACATTTAACCATCCAACATGCACCAAGAATAACCATGCATGTTATATATACACAGGGTGCATTTTTCTTACCTTTGGTCCAAGCACAGGTTACCAATAAATGAGCCACAAGCACGATCCTGATTCCAAGCCCCTAGTGATAACCTAGTCACAACCATAATATGAAACCTCATCAAAATGAGTAAATAAATACTTCCAAACCCAACCCAAGCCTCCGGGACATCGAATCCCACTCAACAAGGTAGTAGGATCGATCCCAGGCCCTTAGAGTTAAGTTCCCATCACAAAAACACAAATCTGGTATTTTTTTTCCCTTAAGGGTCGCGGCCCTCCATGGACCATGCCGCAGCCTGCCCCCCTGGCAGAGCCTCCTCCACCTTCATCAAGCTAGGGCCGCGACCCAACCTCGCACCAGCAACTTTTCCTCGTTTTCCACTTTAAAAACCTTCCAAAAACCTATCCAAACATCTCCAAATCCCAAAATCAAAGTTCCCAACACATCCCCATGATCCATAACCCATAAAACCCAAGTCTCAAATCAATTAAGAACTCATCAAAACACAAAATCCAATTCAAGCTTAAAATCTTAGAACTAGAAACTTGAATTACCTCCGATTGAGTTGTTTCCCCACTAAATCCTCTGGCTAATAAGCTTCTAATCTTCCCTAGGATCACTATGCCTCGATCCTCACTTGAATCCGAGTCCTAGAACTCAAGCTACCTTCGAAAATGCGATAGGGGAACGAAAAATGAACTTTGAGGGAGAGAGAACGTACAAAACGTTCTTTTTATTTCTTTAAAGGTTACTTCAAGCTTAAGTAGCCTCAAACAAATCCTAACGCTTGGGGTCCCAAAAACACCCCCGGGGACAAAATAGTCAAAACCTCCAGAATTTCCCCCTGACTTTACTAACTCCCAATTTATCACCAAATATTAATTCCCATTACCCAATAACTTGGTAATGCTCTAAATACCCCTTGACTCACTCCGAGTCAAGAATAAATCCCGTTGTGACTTTCCCATTAGCTTACCTCCTAGGATCGTCTTGTGCTGGGTAACCCTGGCATAACCAAATAATAATAAAGCACCATACACATATCACATATATGCCAAATATGCCCGAAATGACCAAAATATGAAAATCACCCAATTACTCATAAATGGGTTCACATGCATATTTAATACTGCTAAACATGCATATAATCATTTAATAACATGATAAATCAATTATGGCCCTCCCAGCCTCCTAATCAAGGTCCTAAACCTTATTAGGAAATTTGGGGCATTACACTAAGTGAGCCAAAGACAGTGGGTTAAACAGAGGGTGCAGCCTAAGGGCGCCGACCCTGAGTATCATTTGATGGTTGTGTTAAATTGTTGATTATGAATGTGATTATTGTTGTTAAACTGATGAATATGATATGTTGATTATCTGGATGACAAATTGTTAATTTGTCGTTTGTTATTACTGAATAGGTGAAAGTTATGAACAAATACTTGGTTATGCTTGTGGTATATTTGATTATTGATATTGATCATGTTGTGATATTATGTTTTCTTGCTGGGCCTCGACTCACAGGTGCTATGTGGTGCAGGTAAAGGCAAGGGTTTGGTGGTTCAACCATGAGTTGGAGAACTCTAGGGGCGAGGTGTACATTGTCAGCTGCTCGGCCGCCACGGTCGAGGGTTTGTACAGGGACGAAAACCTAAAATGTAAATTTTCAATTAGAGTGGCCATGGTTATTTATAACATTTGAATTTTTGTAAACATGTCTTTTAAACCCTGTTTTCAGATCCAATGTACTAAACATTTATTTTATATGAAAAATTATATGTTTATAACTAAAACCTTTTAATCTTTACCTAATTACGACTTTAGGACCACGTTTTCAACTTTATGACTTGATTAGCAAGTCTTGCACCTTCATAAATACACAGTGTAACAGTCTTGGCTATCCAGGGCGTTACAGCCACACTCACTATGTAGTGAGTGTGTCGCACCACACTATTAGGGTCTTCCTAATTTTCTCATTTGTTTGTTTAATAATTATTTAAGACAATATATTTACCCAAAAATAAATATCAGATAATTCAAAATTAACTTTATCTTAAGATATTAGTTTTAAATAAATATGTTATACCGAATTTCGAGCCATGTTAAATGTGACCTCGAAAGCTGGATTCACAGTGGATGAACCCGTAAAGTTCGAAGTATGCTCCAGGATTAAATATCGAGCCTGCAAGACTCGATACGACCCCGAACGTGGTGACCTCGAAGTGTTCACGATCTCAAAAGGTAGCTCCGGAGACGCATCTATCCTCAGGGATGACCTCGGATCAGGGGTCCCGAGCTCGACATATGATCTCGAAATCCGTGTGACCTCGGGAGATGTCATTAGCTCGAAAGCTGACGAGAAACCTGGGAGGCTAAGGCCTTGGAGATATATGATAAAAATCGTGAATATCTATAAGTGTTGTCCATAAGAGACGTAATCTTCATTTATTACTGTAAATTCCCTAAAGTCGTGGGGTATTATTTGGTTAGTTATACGCCCCCTGGTCTTCAGGGGACGTTTCCTTTTATATCTGATTATAGGCATTTAAAGCCATTTATTTTATTTACACAAAAAGAGTAACTACCCAATATATGTGGGATAGTATTCGGCAACCTTCTCTATAAATAGAGAGGTCATGCACCATTGTAAAGGACCGAAATTCTGAACCTGGAGAGAAAACTCTGAAGAATTCATGCTTAAGAATTTTCAGAGATAATCTTGAGTTTAATAACAGAGACTCGTGGACTAGGCAGATTTAACTGCTGAACCACGTAAAAATCGTGTTTTGTTTTGTTATTTTTTAATTGGTCATTACTAGTAATTGTTTACGTGCTCTTCGTTCACTGTTGACGAAAAACGGCGTCAACAGTTTGGTGCTTTCATTGAGAGCCTTAAGCATTCATCCCTGAAAAAGTCATGGCCACAAACAATCAGAACACACCTGAGGAAAATTACCCAAGACGTCCTGGAAAACAACCAATGGAGAACCTGGATGTTGAAGAGAGAAGTGGGTCTTCTGATTCCCGGGGACCGCCTCCTCCACCAAGGGATGAGGATATGTACTACAATCCGGAGCGGTACGTTCCTATTTTAGAACTTGAAAACCGGAAATTGAAGCAGCTGTTGGCAGAGGCCAAAAAACGAAATGAGGAGTTGACAAGGATAGCCGCAGAGGCGCAGGTGGCTCAGCCCTCGCCTCCGCGCGAAAACCAAGTCCCTCCTCCAAGGGACGTGCATGTTCCTCCCCGGAGACCCCGCGGGCGTCCATGAAAAGATGCTGCCACAAGGAGGCCGACTCAACCTCCGGCACCAGCAGAGCCATCCGCTCCACCTAGGCCCCAGAGGAGTACTCGAGTTCGGGCCCCGGCTAACCCGCCTGTGGAAGTGCCTGCAGGAACTGAGAATAACCAAACCCCTGCAGAGGCTCGGACTCAGGTACCTGGGAGCGCACCAAATGCGACCAACCCATCTCGGGAAAATTCTGGACCCTCTAGGCCGCGACAAGGGTGGCAGCCACCGTTGCCTATACGGTTCCCTCCGTCACCCATAAGATATCCTTCGCCCCCCCGCAGGAACGCTCAGTCCATTCGAGATCAGGATGAAGGGCGTGCAGGGGGAAGACAAGGAAACAAGGAGACTTTCCAGGAGCAGAGAGGCGCCCCATCTGAGAAAAGTCAAACACCTCGGTCTCGCACGGCGGAGACGAGGCGACGTGGGAAGAATCCATCACGAAATAACCGAGCAATGAGTTTCACCAGTGATGAGTCCGGGGATACCAGGTCCGTCAGTAAACATGACCGAGGTCGTAATTGTAACGCCCTACTTCCTTAGAGCCGTTACCAAGTGAGTTTTAAGACAAAACAAGGTGCATTGAACTCGCTAACCGAGGATTTTAAAACAAAAGTGTGACTAAGCAAAAGTTAAGGCTGTAATCTTTGAAAGTGCGTTGTTTCATTAAAAACTTCTAGTATTAAGCATTTGGGATCCCAAAATAAGGTTTGAAAACTATTTACAACTTAAAATAAGTTTACAGTTGATTAGTTATAAAAATCATAGATTAGTACAGCCATTTCTCGAATAAACCCCCAACCAAAGTAGTCGGGCAGGCCAAACATGTACGCGTCGCTTCACGCTCTCCGTACTCATGGCTGGTTGACTCAATCTATGCCCTTACCTGCAACACAGAGCACCTGTGAGCCGAAGCCCAGCAAGAAAACTCAAGCAGTTCATAACATATGCAAATTATACAGTTAATCATATCAGATAGTCCACAGATAAACAGGTCAACCAATAGACTTAAGCAACCCGGCCATGCCGCCCAAAGCCTGGTGTCTCGGTCCTTACCGTAAGGATATCGCATGTATCCATGGGGTCCCACCCTGACTACAAGCACTTCACGTGCTAAGTGGTACTTCCGGCCCCACTGCCGTTCTCGGCCTTTCGCCGTTCTCGGCTCCTCGATGTTTCATTCAACTATAATCACAGATGGTCTAACTCAAATAACATTTGAACATATATCGATACAATCAAGTCTGCACCCTAACATGTAATGCAATATAGGGTCGTGCCCTGCAATCACACTATGGGCCCATGCCCTGTCCTATGGGTGCTATAGTTTTCTTACCTGTCAATTTGATAGCTTTCAACACTTGACTCCTTGAGCACGATCCCACTCGAGCCTTAGCGCACACCTAAGCACAAACATAGGTCAAAGTCAACACCAAACCTCGAGTCCAAAACCTCGCCTCGGGACCAATCCCGAGCCCCCCGGGAAGTCCTAGATCCACAAAACAAGGTGGTGGAGTCGAACCCCGAACCCTAGGTCAAAATCCCTCACAAATAGCCCAAAAACCCCTTTCTGGGCACAGGGTAGCGCTACAGCGCTCAAAAGGGAGCGCTATAGCGCGCTACAAGCAGAAGTAGCACCACCCCAGAAACAGGGCCTAGCGCTACAGCGCCCAAAGACTAGCGCTGTAGCGCTAGTTGCAGGCAGGCAACTCTCAACTTCTTTTTCTGCGATTTCCTTGAGCCAATCTCAACCCAAACTTCCCCAAATATTTACCAAACTCAAAATCAAGCTTATAAACACTCTCCACTCATCCCAAGCATCCCCAAATCTCCAAACCCAAGCTCATGCATCCCAAATCTCAAGATTCACCATGGATGAACCCTAAACCCAGAAATTCAGTCAAACAACAAGTTAAAGGCTTAGAATTCATACTGTTGATGCAATTTCAACCTTGATTCATTTCCTAGACCTCCTTAGCTTGCTCTTCCTCAAAGAATGCCCAGAAATTCCCTAAAGTTCCCATAAACTCATCTCAAAACACAGCTCAAACCAGCCAAACCCTTAAAACTAAAATTTCTAAAAAACTTACCTCAAAAGTTGATGTGTTCTTGCTAATCCTTGCCAAATCTTCAAGTATAACCTTAAGATCCTTGATGCTCAGCCTATCCTAGCTCTCCACTGAGCTTGCTCCAAGAAAAATGGAGAGAAATGGTGCAAAAATGCACAAACCGTCCCTTTTGGAAAACCCTCTGTTTTTCTCTCTTTTCTTTTCCTTCCTTTTTCTTTCTTTTCCATAGCCATATAACTCTCTCTATAAATCCCACTAAGTATAAAAAGCCCCAATATACTAATCTCTAAGAAGCCAATTGACCAAAATGCCCTTCCCATTGATTCTTAACCCTTTTGTCCACACAGAGCCATTTTAGTCATTTTTACCCAATTCCCGCTAACTCCTCAAGTGTCTCTAATATTTTCCCGCTTGCTTCCCAATACCTGATAAATCACCAAATAGTATTCCTCGATATCAAAATAAATCCTCAATACATTCTCTAAATCTCCTGCTTACACCCCCAGGCTTAACCCAAGCCGGGTATAAATTTCCTCCTTGACTTTCCGCTAATCTGCTCTGGGATCGTCTCGAGTCACAAATCACAGATACATCCACATCACAATGTGGTCTCAACAATCATCACATATAAATATAGTTATGCCCAACATGGCCAAAATTACAATTATGCCCTTCTAACACAATCAGGGCCTGCATGCATACTAATACACATAGTCATGCATCTCAAATAGTCAAATAGTCATATAACATGCCCTAAATCATAATCATGCATTATACTCATTAAAATCAAACATAAGGTCCATTATGCCCTCCAGGCACGCTAATCAAGGCCCTTAAGCCTTATTAGCAAATTTGGGTCGTTACAGTAATAATACTGGAAGCCGCAAGAATCGTCCCGACCTACGAAATCATCTGAACCAGAGTTGGGGTAATGGAGATCAAACAAATCCGGACTTAAGGGATCGCCTGAATAGGCGTAGAGATCCCTCGCGAAGACGCGAGCCTGGAATCATGATCAATGACAATCAATTCCAGACAGTACCTCCTACTGACCCAGTCCAAGAAAGAATCGATCAGCTCGAAAAAGCCTTTAGGCTTTTAAAGAATGAACGAGGAAATGGTCGATATGAGGACTCTGACGAGGAGCTCGAGCCGTTTGCTCCCCATATTTCCAACACTCCATTTCCTCAAGGGTTTTGGATCCCTCACGTCCCCACGTTTGAAGGAAAGACCGACCCGTGTAGTCACCTGAGCACGTTCAACACTATCATGAGAGCCAGTAACGTGGGTTACGAGCTCAGGTGCATGTTGTTTCCAACATCATTGGCAGGACCTGCCAAAAGTTGGTTCGAAAAATATAAGAGACACTCAATAACTTCTTGGGAACAATTGTCTAAAGACTTTAAGATGCAGTTCAGATTAATGATGGGGGTTAGACCAGAGGCATCCACCTTAACTAACGTCCGACAACAGCCGGGCGAAACACTAAAAATTTACCTAACAAGATTTAATCTGGAAGTCGCCCGAGCTCGGGACGTGGATGACAGTGGGCACCTGATGGCTATCCGAGCTGGTGTATTGCTGGGAAATGCCCTTTGGGACGACATGCAAGGGAAACCGATAATGTCAATAACCGAGTTTAACAGATGAGCGCAGAGATTTGTCAATGTAGAGGAAGCGAGGTCGACGCTCAATGCGACTTCCCAGCCCGAAACTACAGCGATAAACATCAACTCTGCCTCAACCTCGGCGGACCCAGCAGCTCCAAAGCCTGTCGCGGAAAACCCCTCCAAGAGGAAAAAGAACGAAGGAAGTAACCCCGAAGCCGAGGGAGGAAAGAAGAAGAAAGGGGAGAGGTATTTCTCTGTGTATAGAGTATACACCGAGCTCAATGAGTCTCGGGAGAACATATACCTGGCTAATGAAAACCAGGTCCCCTTTAGGCGTCCGGACCCGATGAGAAATCAAAAATCCAAGAGGGACTCCAGTAAGTATTGCCGGTTCCACAGAGACACTGGACATACAACCGATGAATGTCGACAATTGAAGGACGAGATCGAAGGGTTGATCTCGAGAGGTTACTTCCGACAGTATGTCAAAAACCAGAGTACGGGTCAGACGGCCGCGAGCCAGAGAGTAACCGCGCCTCCGACGACGCAAAACAATAATTCCCGAGCTCGGGAAGAAGACAGGCCCCCGCCGATAGATGGAGAGGATGTAATAACCATCTCGGGAGGGCCTCATCTCGCATGAGTGGACAGGAATGCCCAAAAGAGATATGTTAACGAACTAAAGACTGGGGATGGATCTCCTTATGAACCCGAACCTAGGGCTCCCAAAAGTCAGAGGATTGAGACACAACCAATAACATTCACTGAGGAAGATGCATCCCATGTCCAGTTTCCTCACCATGACCCGCTGGTCATTACTCTTCAGCTGGCCAACAAAAGGGTCCACCGAGTTCTCATAGATAATGGGAGCTCAGTCAACATTCTTTATAAAACATCCCTCGAGAAGATGGGACTCTCCCTTCGCGACCTGAAAGTGTGTGCAACTACGTTGTACGGTTTTTCAGGAGAAGGAACCGCCTGCATGGGATCCATCGAGCTTCCCGTGACCTTGGGAGACTACCCAGTCTCGGCAACCAAGATGATGGAGTTCGTGGTAGTAGACTTACCATCAACCTACAATGTGCTGCTCGGGAGACCCGCCCTGGTCGGGCTGGGGGCAGTTTCATCAGTGAGGCATCTGGCCCTTAAGTTCCCAACCCCTAGCGGAGTCAGGACATTGAAAGGAGACCAGGTAGCAGGAAGGGAGTGCTACAACATCTCCTTGAGAGGAAAGAAACAGACGAGCGCACAAGCACTCGTCATCATACAAAAGAAAGACGGAATGGTCTTAGAGATTGACGAAGAGATTGATCCAAGAATTGAGGAGAAAGCTGACCTCGAACCTTTAGAGGAGCTCGAAGAAATTCAGCTCAAGGAAGCTGATCCTTCGAAAAAGGTGAAGGTCGGAAAACACCTCCCAGATGAGACAAAATAGCAATTAATTTGCTTTTTGAAGAAAAACCAGGATGTCTTCGCGTGGTCACACTCAGACATGGTGGGGATAAGCCCGAATATAGCAAGCCACGCACTGAACATTGCCATTAGGGAGCTTTGAGACTGCCAAAGCTCTGACCGATCCGGGACATAACATCCGAGACCAGCGTAGACCCATGGGACCCAGCGGCATTGTCGACCACATATGCATCCATGTGGGTGGAAACTGATAGCTTCTGAGCTCGAGAAGCAGAAGGCTTTCTAGAAGGCGGACCCAAGGATGACTAAACCACCACAGGAGGTTGGGGCTCAACCATAATGGAGGGACCGACCAGCGAAGTCGGCACCACTGCAGAGGCGACGACCTGCGAGGACGGCGCCGCTGTGGAAGCGCCGGCCTGGGAAGTTGCCGCAGCGATGGAGCTTGAAACTGGCGGAGCAGGAGGAGGGGTTTTCTTGGACCTCTTGGGGCCCTTGCCCGGCCGGTCAGTCTTCAGCGACCCCGCTCTGGGACGCTTGCTCCTCTTGGCGCCACCACTTTCGATGATGTTGTCAAGGTCGGAATCCATCTTGTCTGCACAAGTCACAACATAGTGTGAGTCAGTAAAAGAGAAAAGCATATAAGTTGTTTCAGTATCACACAGACATATAAAGTGATGATAGAGGAAACCTAACTGGAACTCTCCCCCGAGCTCGAGCTTGGGGACCATGAAATTCCCCTGTCTTCAGAGGAGGCGGGGGAAGTGCCTTCCCTATATGTGGGTGATAACCTCGAAAGGTCCTTATAATCGTTGGTCATGTACTGAACAGCTATCCCGTTCCACACCTCGTCCGTAGTATACATGGTGTCGTACTTCCCGAGCCCACTATCAAACCTATGGACACAGTCGTCTACCCAACTCTATATGTAGAAGTGGTATCTATCCTGTGGGCATGAGACTAACCTATTGGGTTTATGTTTTAGTAAGGTGGGGGACCACATTCTCAAGGTAGGAAGGGCTTTACCTTCATCTGAATCTGAGCTCGAGGCTTCGTCATTAGCCTCATTCCCCGACAGCGGACTCCTTATGCGAACTGGAAGTGGCGGCCTTGCTTCTCTCCTCGGAGAGAGGGCGCCTATGGGCAAAGGCACTTGCTCCCAGTGTTCATACTTTTTATTGGACCAGTCAGAGGTGGACTGGCCCTCCCCCAAAAGTCCGCATTTTCGGAGCCTGTCCTCGTGTAAAAAATATAAGAGAGACCTCCTGCCATGGGGGAGTTGGAGCAGGGTCTCTCTGTGCCCCTTCATTGTCTCATCAGGAGTGGGACGCTGAAAATTGGCTGAAAGACAAAACATATTTCAACTAAGTACGGATCTAAGAGCTAAAGTCCCGAGCACAGAAAAAAAAAATAATGAGAATACTTACGAATCCACCTGAATGAGTAGTGTCGAGACGGGGACAGACCGTCTGTCCAGAAGAAGGCCCTTTTGAAATCAGGCGGATGATTGGGAAGATCTTCAAAGACCTTCTTCTCTTTGGGATAGCTCGAAAGATAATAAAATCCATCTCCTCCCCGAGCTCGGGAGGGGTTGCTTTTCAGACAAAAGAGATATAAAATATCTTGAGGCGAAGGTCCTTCCCACGTCAGCTCGTGGTATAGCGACCTCAGGGCAGACAGCACCCTGTAAGAATTGGTGTTAAGTTGGAACGGAGCCAACCCAACAAAATCTGTGAAGTCCTTGAAAAAAGACTTCAAGGGCAACAGTGCTCCCGCCCTCATGTGTTCCTGGCTCCATGCCGCATATTTCACTTTGGCGTCGCGGCCCCCAGGGGCGAAGCAGCTTCGTTCGTGGTCGGTCGGAGCTCGACACTTTAAAGAACCTGACAAGCTGAGGCCATGGAGGGCCAAGATGTCAGTTATCTGACTAGTCGATGTAACCGAGCTCCAATAGTGCTCGGCCTCGAACATTTCTTTCCTCGGCTGTGAGGAAGAAGGTTCCCCCATTAGTGAAAATTGGAGCTCTCCTGGATGGTATGCGACAGTGACCTTTAGTGCAGGGTCGAGGGGAATCGGCCTAGGTCCTGAATTGAATTCCTGATAAAGGGCCTCTCGAAGAATTCTCCTCTTCTTCTCAATAACCTCGACTATCTGATGGCGATAATGAGCTCGAATATCCTCCTGCTCGCGCGCAAGCTCGTACTCCCTTATCTGACGTTGATTCCGGGCGAACAGCGATTCTGGGCTCGGGGTTTTTGGCTCGTAAGGGATTGCTAGCAACGACCCCCACCGTCTTTCCAGATTCTGTGACATCTAGCGAGAAAGAAAAAATGGTGAGGGCCATGTATGCAAGAATTACGAGTTCGAAAAGACGAGCTCGGGGTTTAGGAACAAAACAATCTATATATTAAGACCCTTATTAAAGAGTCAGGACGTGTGTTCCACGAGAAAGGAAGGAAAGTGGATAATTTTTTGAAAATCCCGAAAATCAGGGGAAAAAAGAGTGGCGGTTAACCAGAAAAGGCAGCCTTGGGTTTCGTGCATTAGCCAAAGCCAAAGTTTTTTACCCGAAATCTTGGTGTACAAGAAACGTCTCTTAAAATTTTAAAACCCAGGAAACAGGAATCTTGCTCAAACATCAAAACTGGGTATGAACCAGTGATGTAAATTCTGTGTTGGAAATCTAAAAAGCATAAGAGTCTATCGGATAGAAATCTCCTATCGTATTATGCTAAGAATGTAAACTAGTACATACAAAGACACAGCAAGAACAACATGAACAAAAACTGACAAAATGGAAAACATAGATTGCATACTTACACAATAATGGCGATTGCAGAGAGATCGTTGAATGAAGGAGAGGTTGCAAATAAGAACTCACAGACTCGAACAAACCAGGGTTTCTTTGTTTCTTTGGCTGAGAAAACATGCACGGGATAGAAGCTTTATAGGAAGGTCTCTGGTTTCGTTTTTTTTTTTCTCTTTTCTTGCTTCTGGTGAACGAAAATAAAAAAGAAGATGATGAGTGGGGTCTCGTATATATAGATGGAAAAAGGGGGATTGATCTAGGGCATTGAATGAAATCCTTGCTAGATCCAACGGATGGGGATCAATGACAAGATGGCGCTGAAAAGGTGGCAGACAGATGATCGTGGGCATGTTTCCAAGGTACTCAAGTACCAAAAGTGAGCAATACCCAACTGACGCGTGTCCATTTTCAGGAGTATGACGGTACGGTTCCCGAAGAAAGTAGTTCAAAAGTTTCCTTCTCTTAGGATTCGAACAAATACTTTTGAGGGGGCAAGATGTTATACCCAGATTTCGAGCCATGTTAAATGTGACCTCGAAAGCTAGATTCACAATGGATGAACCCGTAAAGTTCGAAGTATGCTCCAGGATTAAATATCGAGCCTGCAAGACTCGATACGACCCCGAATGTGGTGACGTCGAAGTGTTCACGATCTCAAAAGGTAGCTCCGGAGACGCATCTATCCTCAAGGATGACCTCGGATCAGGGGTCCCGAGCTCGACATATGATCTCGAAAGCCGTGTGACCTCGGGAGATGTCATTAGCTCGAAAGCTGATGAGAAACCTGGGAGGCTAAGGCCTTGGAGATATATGATAAAAACCGTGAATATCTATAAGTGTTGTCCATAAGAGACGTAATCTTCATTTATTACTGTAAATCCCCTAAAGTCGTGGGATATTATTTGGTTAGTTATACGCCCCCTGGTCTTCAGGGGACGTTTCCTTTTATATCTGATTATAGGCATTTAAAGCCATTTATTTTATTTACACAAAAAGAGTAACTACCCAATATATGTGGGATAGTATTTGGCAACCTTCTCTATAAATAGAGAGGTCATGCACCATTGTAAAGGACCGAAATTCTAAACCTGGAGAGAAAACTCTGAAGAATTCATGCTTAAGAATTTTCAGAGATAATCTTGAGTTTAATAACAGAGACTCTTGGACTAGGCAGATTTAACTGCTGAACCACGTAAAAATCGTGTTTTGTGTTGTTATTTTTTAATTGGTCATTACTAGTAATTGTTTACGTGCTCTTCTTTCACTGTTGACGAAAAACGGCGTCAACAAAATAAATATCTTATTATAAATAAGATAATTATTAATCTCTCTCTTTATATTAATCCAAACATGATTAATATTTATTTTAACATATAGTTTTTCAAAAGAAAAATTATATAGTTAAATAATTAATTAGTTCAAAATTAATCTATTACCCATAATTATTTCTTTGCCCTTAAAAATGAATTAATTTACAATTAAGTCATTCTCCCTACAAATCTTTGTTTTGACATCCTTATCGTTGACAGTGTAGGACAAATGTGATCTGGGGACCATGGAGCTATAATACGAAGCTCCAATAAACCTGATTATTAATCAAAATCTTTAATCTAATAATCTTATTTATTAATTCCATGATTACTCCACTATAAATATGAAATTTCACTCCAAGTATTTATAGAATTATATTTACAGAGATTTCTCTTGTAGTCCATTGAAATAATCAATAAATGTAGTTCTGTCCTCCATTTATTGGTTATTTAATTAGAGCTAGTCAAGATTACCGTTTTACCCTTCTAATTACCTCTTGATCCTTAAGTATCATCAATTCACTAGCGAATAATTAATCTATAATCAAATTATATATTTGAGCTCAATAACTATTCAGTTCCAAAATTAACTCTTAAGGGACCTAATATTCGTTATGTTAGGAAAGTATGGATTCCATTATTATAAATCATGTTCCCAACCATTCATGATATTGAATCTCCAAAAACAAAAGTCATTAGTCTCATTATACTAAGAAACCTTAACGAGTGAATCAAAAGATCCAATTAACACAAACAAGAGTTCATGAATAATTAATGTATAATCAAATTATAGATTTGAGCTCAATAACTATTCAATTCCAAAATTAACTCTTAAGGGACCCAATATTCGATCTGTTAGGAAAGTATGGATTCCATTATTATAAATCATGTTCCCAACCATTCATGATATTGAATCTCCAAAACAAAAGTCATTAGCCTCATTATACTAAGAAACCTTAACGAGTGAATCAAAAGATCCAATAAACACAAACAAGAGTTCATGAATAATTAATGTATAATCAAATTATAGATTTGAGCTCAATAACTATTCAATTCCAAAATTAACTCTTAAGGGACCCAATATTCGAACTGTTAGGAAAGTATGGATTCCATTATTATAAATCATGTTCCCAACCATTCATGATATTGAATCTCTAAAACAAAAGTCATTAGCCTCATTATACTAAGAAACCTTAACGAGTGAATCAAAAGATCCAATAAACACAAACAAGAGTTCATGAATAATTAATGTATAATCAAATTATAGATTTGAGCTCAATAACTATTCAATTCCAAAATTAACTCTTAAGGGACCCAATATTCGATCTGTTAGGAAAGTATGGATTCCATTATTATAAATCATGTTCCCAACCATTCATGATATTGAATCTCCAAAACAAAAGTCATTAGCCTCATTATACTAAGAAACCTTAACGAGTGAATCAAAAGATCCAATAAACACAAACAAGAGTTCATGAATAATTAATGTATAATCAAATTATAGATTTGAGCTCAATAACTATTCAATTCCAAAATTAACTCTTAAGGGACCCAATATTCGAACTGTTAGGAAAGTATGGATTCCATTATTATAAATCATGTTCCCAACCATTCATGATATTGAATCTCCAAAACAAAAGTCATTAGCCTCATTATACTAAGAAACCTTAACGAGTGAATCAAAAGATCCAATAAACACAAACAAGAGTTCATGAATAATTAATGTATAATCAAATTATAGATTTGAGCTCAATAACTATTCAATTCCAAAATTAACTCTTAAGGGACCCAATATTCGATCTGTTAGGAAAGTATGGATTCCATTATTATAAATCATGTTCCCAACCATTCATGATATTGAATCTCCAAAACAAAAGTCATTAGCCTCATTATACTAAGAAACCTTAACGAGTGAATCAAAAGATCCAATAAACACAAACAAGAGTTCATGAATAATTAATGTATAATCAAATTATAGATTTGAGCTCAATAACTATTCAATTCCAAAATTAACTCTTAAGGGACCCAATATTCGAACTGTTAGGAAAGTATGGATTCCATTATTATAAATCATGTTCCCAACCATTCATGATATTGAATCTCTAAAACAAAAGTCATTAGCCTCATTATACTAAGAAACCTTAACGAGTGAATCAAAAGATCCAATAAACACAAACAAGAGTTCATGAATAATTAATGTATAATCAAATTATAGATTTGAGCTCAATAACTATTCAATTCCAAAATTAACTCTTAAGGGACCCAATATTCGATCTGTTAGGAAAGTATGGATTCCATTATTATAAATCATGTTCCCAACCATTTATGATATTGAATCTCCAAAACAAAAGTCATTAGCCTCATTATACTAAGAAACCTTAACGAGTGAATCAAAAGATCCAATAAACACAAACAAGAGTTCATGAATAATTAATGTATAATCAAATTATAGATTTGAGCTCAATAACTATTCAATTCCAAAATTAACTCTTAAGCGACCCAATATTCGATCTGTTAGGAAAGTATGTATTCCATTATTATAAATCATGTTCCCAACCATTCATGATATTGAATCTCTAAAACAAAAGTCATTAGCCTCATTATACTAAGAAACCTTAACAAGTGAATCAAAAGATCCAATAAACACAAACAAGAGTTCATGAATACTTAGGATTTAGACTGATCTATAAATGATCATCTATTATGACAAGAATTAATTCTTTATGTCAAATGACAAGTTTATAAATTATTCTCATTGGTCCTGTCATATATAATCTCTATTATATACAACACCTTTTATAAGATGTCTATCCATATCAGTAATTCGAATCTAGATCACTTGCATCTCGTATGCTTAGTAAACTGCAGTAGTAGCCATTCATTAAAGATTCCATACTTTAATATGTTACTGACTTTTTTATTCATTATATATGATCTTAATTCTCTTGTACTAATACAAGATTATATTCTCATGAATGAATAAATATTTTTCTTGATATTATTATATAATTAATTCAAAAAATAATTATAACATTCAAATATAATAAAATTGTATTTTATTTAGATCAATAAAATGTCTTTACGTGGTTTTAGGGCATTAATCCTAACACCAACGACCTTCCGAACTCGATAAAAGGAGGAGGAAGGATCTCGGAAACACGATGAAGAACCTTAGTGTGATTCCCCACGTCACTATGGCTACATCCTGGAATGATGACTGGCCCTGCAAACAAACACGAGTCTTTCTAGCGTGCTTTATCCTCACTCGCACGCTTCTTGGGAAAACTTCACACGAGGTCACCCATCACGAGACTACTTCAGGTCAAGCACGCTTAACTTTGGAGTTCTCAAGTGATGGGTGACCACTTGGGAAGTTTTCTCAGGAAGCATGCAAGTGAGGACATAGCACGCTAGAAAGACTCATGTTGGTTTGCAAGGCCATTCGTTACTCCTGGAAGCAGCCATAGTGACGTGGGGCATCACAAATGGTATCAGAGCCTTGACCTAGCCGGAAGTGTGGCTGACGGGGATGTCGAACCCCTAAGGGAGGGTGACTGTGATAGTTAGAATCCCATGATCCGTAGAGGGAAAGACCGGGTAAAAAGCTGTGCAATCCCACATCATCTGGGGAAGGTCAAGTGTGATGATTCTAAGACTGTGTAGGTATGGGATTACACAGTTGAAGAGGGCTTAAATGGATTGATGGGTACTACCTATTCCAACAAGATGCCACTTGAGAACTCCAAAGTTAAGCATGCTTGACCTGGAGTAGTCTCATGATGGGTGACCTCCTGGAAATTTTTCCTAGGAAGTGTGCGAGTGAGGACAAAGCACGCTAGAAAGACTCGTGTTGGTTTGTAGGGCCAGTCGTCATTCCAGGAAGCAACCATAGTGACATGGGGTGTTACACTTAGAAACCAGATAATAGTTGTGCAAATAACTCTTTAAAACTACCCAACAAATAAAGTGTCGTGTTAGGGTCGGTCAAGTTAAATTTAGATAGCTTATACAATAATTTTATCTTTATTATTTAAAACTTAAAATAACTCTTTATTTTCTCTTTTAAAAATAAAGTACCACTGGTTTGGTCAAGATGCAATTATCCACCGCAAAAGCTTCATTGGACCTTTGTAAGTGTAACCCATTATTTCAAAATTCATAACTTAACTTAGAGAGTGTCGCCTTAGAGTTGGTCAAGCCTAAAATACATTACTCCTTCCTATCTTCGTAAGAAGTCAACCTTGATATTAATATGTCTAGAAACCTTCCTTAGGACGATAGAAACAAAGCCGCCTCGAGGTCCTATTCATATCTCACGATGTTGTACTAATAATGGAGACCATAGATCAGTTTGAGATGTTCACCTTCTCCCACTTACTATTTTAGAAATAATGCATTTTATTAAACTAATCAATTAGTTCCAAATTAATCACCAGTTTATTAATAACCCTATGAATGTAATTAATTACAAAATACATTTAATTATAAAAGATCCTATTTCTACAATTAATGTAATCTAAATAATTACCCATTACATTCATCTAACTTTGCTAAAACACAGTTTAAATAAAGTTGGTTAAAGGCCTATAAAAACTATTGCCTTTATTATGGTATGAGTTACCAAGTTTTAACTAATTTAATACTTAGTAGTTTACATGAAATTGATTCGTCCAAAATAATTAGGACATTCCTAAATAATCATGTTTCTAAAAGATGCATGATTAATGAAAAATTGTGTGGGGTTTCATGAATGGCATGTAATTGACTAATGCATGATCATGTTATCATTCAAACATTAATTCAATTTTTTAAATAAATAAAATTGTTATCCAAAAAACAGGCATGGATGACATGGCAGACATTTGGTACATGTGGCTGACACCTGGAGGAAGTCTTGTTCGACCATCGACCAGAAAGATTTCCGTGGCGCAACACTCAATCATTATATACGACCAGCTTGGTCGTATACTCGTTATATTTGGAGAAAATCTTATGCAGTTATGATCATATCTGAAATTATCTCCCATGATTTCCTGAGTATCCGATTATTTAGGAAAGAATATCGGTAACAAATTAATGTAATCTTCCTTGAGCCTATAATAGAGAAAAATGGCTCAATGAAGGGACTTGGGGCTTTCTAATTACGAGAGATTAGAGATTTACGAGTGAGCTAGAGCTATCACATTCGATATATTGTTTTATTCTTCAGAGGTTGGTGAAACTCATTGAACCCTAGTTCTTTGATCACTCCTTTGAAATATTATATCAATAACAGCTCAAGTGGACGTAGGTTATTACCAGATTCTGGGGCCGAACCACTATAAAATCTTGTGTGCTTTACTGTTTTTGTCATTATTCTCATTTCAACATATCTGTCTACATCAAGCATTTTTGACTCTGTGTCAATTGACCAAAATTAGGGTCAACATTCTGGTGCTTTCATTCTGAGCTTGATATAATATCGTTGAAGCAGAAATGGCGAAAACCACAAAGAAGACTGGGCAGGCGACTGGCGCTGCACCATCTCAACCGCCTCCTCCTCCTCCAAACGTGACCGAAGATGAGCCACATTTGGAATTCGATGAGGAAGAACTGGATTCCGAGACACTGAGGAATACCCTGTGGGTATTTCAGGATGAACTGGCCAATCTGAGGGTCAGCCAGGAAAGTGTTGCTGAGATTATGGCGCGGCAGCAACAAGAAATTGAGTGGCAGTGCCAGGAGTTGAGTGAGAGGCAGGTGGAGATGGACCGCCACAAAGGGAGGCCATGGCATCCCTTGAAGCAGCCCTACAGCTGGCTAGGAATCAGGCTGCACCTGCATCGTAGCCTGATCAACCTTCAAATGGGCCACCCCAAAGGGGCCCTAATCCTAGCCCGTCGATCCAGCCCTCAAGCCCCCAAAGGCTCAAGCAGCCACCAATGCCTCAGGACGATGTCCCTCTAAGGGATCATGAAGTTCTGCCTCCATCCCAGGCTGGTCGTGGCAATCCCCCGCAATCAAGGCTGAATAGGGTCGGGTAGCAGCCCCGCAGTCCTAGACGCCATAGGGGCGAAGAGCCGAACCCACCGAGTAGAGGGAGCGTCCTTCTGGTAACAGAAGGAACTCTAAGACAGGCTCTGCGGTCTGAGGTCCCCCACGACATGACAATGCACGGGGACCCACTGACCAACGCAGGCCACCCTCTAACGCTCGGAACGTTCCAGCCCGAGGAGGCAACCGAGAGAACAGTCAATCCCACCATGGCCAGTCAAGGTTCAGAGATGGCCATGGTTATAATGAGGCCGACTCAGGCAGAGGAAATGCTGGTCGGAGAAATGAAGAGAGAGGTGGGGACAGAAGCCCACCACCTAGGGATGACCAACCCGAAAGACGTGACGCTGGGGGCAGCTCAGACAAAATAACGTCTTCAACCGGCTCAGAGTCAATGAGCATCGGAGAAGAGATGAGGATTTAAGAGATGTTCTCAATGATCGTAGGGAACGGCACGATGAGTACATTCCTCCAGCAGTAGAGGCCCCGGTGAGCCCGTGCAAGCCCAGATAGATGCCCTAAACCAGGCAGTGCAACAGCTGGTCGGGGGAAGAACGTCTTATATTGATCACGATAGGAGAATGGGCACTCCTTTCGTTCAAAGGATAGCTATGGCAGAAACTCCTAGCAAGTTTAAGATGCCTACGCTTCCAAAATTTGACAGGCATGGTGACCCAGTATCTCATGTCAACAAGTTTGAGATAAAAATGGACATTCAGAAAGTGTCCGAAGACGCTCGGTGCAGGATCTTTCCTGCAACACTTTCTGATGCAGCACAGGAGTGGTTTTTCAAATTCCCTCCTGCAAGTATTGTTTCTTGGGAGATGTTCGTAAAGGAATTTTATGGACAATTCTATGCGGGTCGTGTGCACCCAACTGAGGCAAATCAGCTGGTCGAAATACGCCAGCAAGACGGAGAACCACTGAAGGATTACGTCCAGCATTTTATGCGAGCAGCTGCTGGAGCCAAAACAGTGGGAGACGAAGGCAAGATGATGGCCATAACTGTAGGAGTTAAGCGCTGCACGCCTCTTTGGAACAGCCTCAGAAAGCATGGGGTCAGGACTACCCAGGAATTTTCGGATCGAGCTGATCGATACATCAAGCTCAAAGATGCCATAGCCAGTGAAGGAAAGCCCCCAGGCAAGGATAAGGGGACTGTCGAGCCCGCCAATGGGTCAAAACCCAACGGCAACGGCAACGGAAAAGGCAACGGGAACGGCAATGGCAATGGCAAGAATGGGGGGAAACGACCACATAATGAGCCTTCCACCTCTGACAATAAACGAGCCAAGGGTAATCGTTAAGAACCTCGGTTCACTAACTACACTGCCCTTATTGAGTCTCGGGGAGAGGTATATCAGGCCACGAGTTCCAGTGTGCCTTATAAAAAACATGCTCCCATTCGAAAAGATATTTCGAAGAGAGACACTACCAAGTTCTGTCATTATCATAACAACTACGGACATGATACAAATGAATGCAACCAGCTAAAGGATGAAATCGAGTTCCTTATTAGACAAGGACACTTGAGAAGATATGTACGGGCCTCAGGAAATTCCCAACGAGAGGCTCCAGGTGGCAACGAGCATGCGGCCACATGCCAACACTCGCCACCTTTGCAGCCTGACCCCGTAGCTGGCACTTTACTCACCATCTGCAAAGGCCCGCACCTCGTAGGAAGCAGTGGAAAGCCGAGGGAATGATATGCTCGGACCCTACGTGATGAGGACACCAAGACTAAAGATCCAAGTCAAGTTCCAATTGGTCTAATGACGAGGGCGCGAGCCAAGAGATTCAAAGAAGAACTTAACAACCTAGTCCACAGAGTCCTAAAAACAGGAGGAGACCGTGGTCAACACTGAAGGAGAACAAAGACTTGTACTGCTCATCAAAGTAGACTCAGTTTAGGAGCTTGATCAATATTTAGCTTCTTGTAATGAGTCTTATTGGATTTTGGCATCTTGTATTTTTATTTTAATCAGTCACTTAATCACGTTTTATTTAGTCTTTTTTTTTTGTTGTGAAAAGTCAAACATTTGACTTGAGATAGTCCAAGAGTCTTTCTATTTGTGATTATTAGGGTTTTCATTAGGAAGACAAAGGGGCTTTTCTTTCATGTAATTTCGGCCATATTAGGGCTTGTAAATGTTTGGGAAATTCAGATTTTGATGAAGTGAAAATTGAGAGGTTTTCTTCTTGAGTTCTTGAAGAGACTATTCGAACTTATCAAGGATATTCCTTGTGGCGTTCAATCTGACTTATCAAACGAATTCCCATCACCGTTTGTGGCATCTTCCTCATACCAAGGTTCGTGCTTGACTAAGCATTGGGTCACGGTTCATCATTCCAGATTCGTGTGTTCTTGGTGGCTGCCATATTTGGTGTCGGGTTTCACCACAATCGTTGGTGTGGTTCGTATCAGTTGGTATCAGAGCTTAGGATCATCCGGTTTGGCCTATCCTTTCCTTTGTGTTTTTCTATTCAATTCGTGTTCTTATATTAGGGTTTCTGAAAAAAATATATATATCAATTCGTGTTCCTATATTCAATTCGTGTTCATCTAGTCGTGTTTTTTTTTTCTATTCTAGAGCTTGTTAATTTTCTTGTTTCAATTGTTTCCTTGTTTCAATTGTTTCCTTGTTTCCCTTATTTGTTGTGAACTCCAAAACTATTCTAGAGCTTGTTGATTTCCTTATTTCATTTGTTTCCTTGTTTCAATTGTTTCCTTTTTTTCCAAAGTTTCCCTTATTTGTTGTGAAATCTGAGCCACAAATCTTGTTTCAATTGTTTCCTTGTGTTAATTGTTTCCTTTATTTGTTGTGAAATCCGAGATTGTTATAGTGCCACGGATTGATTGGTTTTTTTTCTATTGGTTTTTGGGATTATTTGTTCTCTGTTATTGGGAGTGTGCCACAGATTGCTTGGTTCTCTGTTATTGGTTTTTGGGAATATTGGTTCTCTGTTATTGGATTTTGGGAATATTGGTTCTTTGTTATTGGTTGAATCTGTTATAGTACCACAAATTGCTTGGTTTTCGGGTTAGTTCTTTGGTGTTCAACATAAAAAAAAAAAAAGAAAGAAAAGGAAAATTCAAGGGGAACCGAGACCAAAAAAAAAAAGTCTGGAAACCTCTCTTAAAATATTTTGTTCTATTCTTGTTCCCTAAGGTCTAGAGGCCTTTTGGCCAAAACCTCACACAAGTGTTTCAAAAATCATCATTTTTCGTCATTTTTCACCAGTTTTTCGTCGGTGTTCGTTTGGTTTATTTGGTTGGATTTGCTACTTGAATACTCCATATTACCGTTGGATTAGTTTTGAAAGAGCTTAAAGAAGAATACGAGTGGAAAAAGGCAAAGGTGTGAGCTTATTTGAGGGTAAAAGCCATCAAAGTTGAGTGAAACACGAGTGGACTTGAGTGACATTTTTTTTTGAGTGAAAACACGTGAGGGAGTGTGGTGAGGTCTTTTTTTTCATATTGTTCTAACCTTATTTTTGCAGATTTCCATCATGGCACAAAATCCAGAGAACAATGCAAGAAATGAGGTTCCACCACCTGATTATGCTGTTTGTTTGGTGGGATCAGTTGTGCATCAACAGGAGGCGAAATGGAGATCGTCCTATTGAGACTTGGGATGGTATGAAGAGGGTGATGAGGCGACGTTTTGTACCAGCTCATTACTATCGACATCTATACCTTAAGTTGCAAGGTCTTCGTCAAGGTTCCAAGAGTGTTGATGAGTATTACAAAGAGATGGAGATGACTATGATTAGAGCCAATGTGGAAGAAGATCGGGAGGCGACAATGGCAAGGTTTTTGAATGGATTGAACCGAGAGATTGCTAATACAGTTGAGCTACACCATTATGTGGAATTGGACGATTTGGTGCATATGGCAATGAAAGTTGAGAGGTAGCTCAAGAGGGGTAGTACAAGTTCAAATCCGAGACAAATCCCACAAAATTCAAGTGCAACACCTTGGCGGTCGAACTATCCAATGAAGGAAGAAAACCCTTTCACGCCCAAGCCTAAAACCGAGCCAAAACCAGCCACCACAACCACAGCCTCTCAAGGTAAAACAGCCCCTACTTCGTCCCGTTCTAGTGAGATTAAGTGTTTCAAATGTCAGGGGAGAGGTCACATAGCTAGCTAATTCCCAAACAAGCGAGTTATGGTAATTCGGGATAATGGGGAGATAGATTCCGAAGAAGAAGATGATCTTGATGACATGCCACCATTGGAGGACGCTTCTATGGGTGGTGAGGAGTTTGGGGTAGAATCTGGTGAGATGCTTGCACTAGTCACACGACGAGCCTTTAAATTTGCAAGCAAAAGAAGAGGAAGAAGAGGTGCAGTGGGAGAACATCTTTCACACTCGTTGTCATGTGAAAGACAAGGTATGTAGTGTGATTATTGATGGAGGTAGTTGTACTAACGTTGCTAGTTCTTCCATGGTTGAGAAGCTGGGGCTCCCAACGCTTAAACATCCTCGTCCATACAAGTTGCAGTGGTTGAATGATAGTGGTGAAGTGAGGGTTACAAAACAAGTTCTGGTATCATTTCGAATTGGCAAATATGAGGATGAGGTATTGTGCGATGCGGTTCCAATGCAAGCTAGACACCTCCTTCTAGGAAGGCCTTGGCTATTTGATCGGCGAGTCCAGCATGATGGCTTCACCAACAAGTACTCATTCACATTCTGTCAATGAACAATCACTCTAGCTCCATTGACGCCAAAGCAAGTATATGAAGACCAAGTGAGGTTGCAAAAATTGAGTGATAAAAAAAAATTGAGTGAGCAAAAGAAGGAGAGTGAAAAGATGAATGAGATTGAGAAAAAAGAGAGACAAAGAGAGAAAAAGGTCGAATCAAGTGAGAGAGAAAAGAAAGAGAAGAGTTCGATCGATGAGGGAAAATTAGAGAGAAAACAAAATAATTTTTATGCAAAAAAAAGTGAGGTTAAGCGAGCATTGCGTACAAAACAGCCAATGATTTTACTCATGTACAAGGAGGCTATTTTAAACACTAACCAACTTGATGCTAACAAAGGTCGTCACAAGCAGGTTTTTGAGCCCGGTGATTGGGTATGGTTACACATGAGGAAAGAGCGATTCCTAGCACAAAGACGTTCCAAATTGCTACCTCGAGGAGATGGGCCGTTTCAAGTGCTAGAAAGGATCAAAGAAAATGCCTACAAACTCGATTTACCAGGTGAGTATACTGTTAGTGCTACTTTTAATGTTTCTGATTTGAGTCCTTTTGATGCAGGTGACGATTTGAGGTCAAATATTTCTCAAGAAGGGGGGAATGATGAGGACACCAAGACTAAAGATCCAAAGTCAAGTTCCAATTGGTCCGGTGACGAGGGCACGAGCCAAGAGATTCAAAGAAGAACTTAACAACCTAGTCCCCAGAGTCCTAAAAACAGGAGGAGACCGTGGTTAACACTGAAGGAGAACAAAGACTTATACTGCTCATCAAAGTAGACTTAGTTTAGGAGCTTGATCAATATTTAGCTTCTTGTAATGAGTCTTATTGGATTTTGGCATCTTGTATTTTTATTTTAATCAGTCACTTAATCACGTTTTATTTAGTCTTTGTGTTTTTTTTTTTGTGAAAAGTCAAACATTTGACTTGTGAGAGTCCAAGAGTCTTTCTATTTGTGATTGTTAGGGTTTTCATTAGGAAAACAAAGGGGCTTTTCTTTCATGTAATTTCGGCCATATTAGGGCTTGTAAACGTTTAGGAAATTCAGATTTTGATGAAATGAAAATTGAGAGGTTTTCTTCTTGAGTTCTTGAAGAGACTATTCAACTTATCAAGGGTATTCCTTGTGGCGTTCAATCTGACTTATCAAATGGATTCCCATCACCGTTTGTGGCATCTTCCTCATACCAAGGTTCATGCTTGGCTAAGCATTGGGTCACAGTTCATCATTCCAGATTCATGTGTTCTTGGTGGCTGCCATATTTGGTGTTGGGTTTCACCACAATCGTTGGTTTGGTTCGTATCACTATGTCACGACCAGGACATCGAGATGATGACTGTGGAGGACAGGGCATCGAAGAAGGTTCGGTCAGAGGATGGTGAGATAACCTTCTCTGATAGCGACGCCCAGCATGTCTGGTTCCCACATTCCGATCTGCTGGTCATGGACGTTCAAATCGCCAACATGATGGTGAAAAGAGTACTAGTGGATACAGGAAGTTCAGTGAACATCCTGTACAAATCTTCACTGGAACGCATGAATTTCTCCGTCAAGGACTTGGAGCCCTGCAACCAAACAATTTACGGCTTCTCTGGCGAGGGACTCACCCCAGCAGGGTCAATCAGACTTCCAGTCACAGCAGGTACATCACTTGCTACCAGGACATTACTTGCTACTTTTATAGTAGTCGATTGTCCTTCAGTATACAATGCTGTCATTGGAAGGCCCATACTGGTTGACCTTCAGGCTGTCACCTCAGTATGGCACTTGGCCATGAAATTCTCGACAGACGTAGGGGTAGGACGCGTGTTGGGAAACCAAAGAGAAGCAAGGGAGTGCTACAACGCCTCAGTTACAAAGGCGAAGAAGGGAACGTCAAAGAGCACTCCCCCAGATAGGTTGCAAATGGCTATTGATACATAAGCCCAATCCAGTGATGGAGTCACCAAATAGGGTGTTGCCCAAAGTGAGGATAGGGATTTAGATCCTCGCTTTGGGGATTTTGAAGAAGATGTTAGACCCGTCGAGGACCTGGAAGAGGTCCAACTCGACGAAAAAGACCCGACTAGAGTTGTGAAGGTCGGGAAAAACTTAGAAGCAACCACGAAGCATGCACTGGTGGAATTTTTGTGAAAGAACTAGGAAGTCTTTGCCTAGTCACACAAAGACATGGCTGGGATAGATCCTGCAGTTATCAGCCATGTCTTGAACGTTGACAAGAGTTTTCCACCCGTGCAACAGAAAAGAAGGCTGCTCGACAAGGATAGATCGAAAGCCTTAAAAGAGGAAGTCGAGAGACTGAAGGAGAATGGGTTCATCAGGGTGGCATTTTATCCATCGTGGGTCTCTAATCCAGTACTGGTTCCCAAGCCTAACGGCAAATGGCGAACCTGTGTGGATTTCACAGACCTCAATAAGCCTGCCCGAAGGATTGTTTCCCACTCCCAAGGATTGATCAGCTGGTCGATACAACTGCAGGACATGAGGTCCTCTCTTTCATGGATGCATACTCAGGGTACAATCAGATCAATCTGTATCCCCCTGACGAGGATCACACTAGCTTTTAGACCGATACAGGGTTATACTGTTATAAAGTAATGCCCTTCGGACTGAAAAACGCTGGTGCGACTTACCAGCGATTGGTCAACCACATGTTTAAGGAGTTGATCGGAGTAAACATGGAAGTGTACATGGAAGACATGTTGGTAAAGTCGAAAAAATCATAAGGACATGTGAAGGATTTACAAGAGTGTTTCAACGTTCTGAACAAATATCAGATGAAGTTAAATCCTCTCAAATGTTCCTTCGGAGTAGGATCAGGGAAATTTTTGGGGTTTATTGTTAATTCGAGAGGAATCAAGGCCAACCCCGACAAGATAAAAGCCCTGATCGACATGAAATCACCAATGAAAATCAAGGATGTGCAAAGTTTAACTGGAAGAATTGCCGCACTAAGTAGATTCATTTCCAAGTCGACGGATAAATGCGTCCCTTTCTTCAATCTACTTAGAGGCAACAAGAAATTCGAATGGACAGGAGACTGCGAGCAGGCTTTCCAGGCCTTAAAGGCTCACATGGCACAGCCTCCTGTTTTATCAAAGACGCTAAAGGAGCATGGCCAGAACAGCTACCTGAAGTACTCTGGTCGTATAGAACTGCTCATCGAACAGCGACAGGTCATACCTCGTTTTCCTTAGCATACGGGTATGAAGTTATGTTGCCAGTAAAGATAGATCCGCCCTCGCATTGAAGAATCACATACGACCAAGACCAGAATAGCTAACTGTTGATGGAGTCCCTAGACTCACTTGACGAGAAACGAGAAAAAGCCCAACTCCAAGTAGCTACGTACCAACAAAAAGTCGCCCGGTATTTTAACTCAAAAGTGAAAGAAAGAAAGTTCAACGTCGGAGACCTAGTACTTCGACGAGTTTTCTTAAACACCCGCGACCCAACTGCTGAAGTACTCGGACCAAACTGGGAAGGACCTTACTAGGTTGAGGAAGTCCTTCATCCAGGCACCTACAAGCTTGCATGCTTAAATGGAGATCTCGTTCCACACTATTGAAACGGAGAACAAATGCGCAAGTATTACAAATAAACAGTCCTTTTTAAAGGACTGGCTTGTATTAATTTTTACTTTTTACAAGTTTTGAAAAAAGGGTTAGCCACGTTGTATGGCTAATCGCTTATAAGTGTAAGATCACTCGTAAAGACATGTTTAGTCCATTTTTAATACGAGAATTATAAGGGACTGTGCGCAGCCAGTCATTCTTGCCAACCTTTGTAAATTTATTTTTACAAGTATTTGTTCATTACGTGTGTTGTTTTGCTGTATTATAAGTGTTGCATTTCCTACCGAGCAGTAATGTTCGCACAGGTCATGGTCAAGGCAAGTGACCAAGGACCTAAAGCTCCTCGATCACTTAGGGGGCATATAAGGTACATCGATAGCAAAACATACCAAGAGGTATGTATACACATGAACAAAATAAGTGAAAGCATGCTACGGTACTTAGAGTATTTTTCAAAATTTATATTTTGTTAAATCAAGCCAAAGTACTATCCTAAGTTCAGTCATGCGAACATATGTTATAATAAGCAGAAATATTATAATATCAAAAAAGCATTCTTTTACACCGCGAGCAGTACTGGTCGGATGTAATTGTTTAATTAAAAGTAAAAAGCTGCCCTTGCAACAACAAAAACAAATTGTCTTTACAACGCGACTCGTGGGCCATGAAAAAGAAATAAAAAGAGAAAATTTTTTAAGGAGCCGGAGGGTTGGGAGGAGTGCCTTGGTCAGCCAAAGGACCAGCTTCAGCATCAGCACCATCGACCCCCCCTGCTAAGGAGATCTCTGGAGAGGCAAGCACTTTGGCCTTTTTTTCTTCTTTCAGCCGGATGGCACACTGCGCCCTCAGAGTCCTCTTCAAGCGTTCGGACAAGTAGTCGAAGTTAGCCTCCCAGTTATGCTTCCAGAATTCATAGAAGCAGAGGCGAGTGGCCTCCTTGTACTTCTTCAAATTCCTGGCCCCGTCCTCCTCGAGCTCCTGCACTCGTTTTTCAAGCTCCCCCATCTCCTGCCTGCTGGCGATCATATCAAGCTCAAGCTGAACACATGCTTGAGTGTTGAGCCTAGCACTTTCCCTGAATTTTTCCCGGGATTCGTTGGATTTCTTCAAGGCATCTTGGGCGTCCAGAAGCTCCTTGGTGAGAGTATCTTTGTCCTCGCACAGTTGTTCTTTCTGTTTGGACAACTCCTTATTCTCCTTGAGCAGCTTGTTGTTGTCAGCCTCAAGTGCTTGCTTAGTCTCGGCAAGCCTGGAGTCAAAGTTTTTTCCCCGAGAGACCAACGCCCCAACATGGCACCAGCAGTAGTTAAAGTTAGCAGCCCCTGAAGACAGAGAATAAGATAACATAAGAGCAAGAAATCAGAAATAAATGATAAAGTAACAGGAGATAACTTACGCTAACAATCTCATTCATCCCTCTATTGACGACTTGATCAGCCTCCATGGAGGCAGTTTCAGTAATGGCTGCCTGACTGTGTCTGTGTTTGGAGAGCTTATATATCCTCTCCCTAGCTGAGCCGACCATGAAGCTGGGCAGGGAGCCTTCGGGCGAGGTGTTCAATGCCTCCTTGTCAGGAACCTTGGAAGAGGGCTGTCGATCAACAGGAGTGGGAGTCGTCTGCTCGGAGGAGGGTGGAAATGGTGAGTTCTCCTTGGAGGGGGCAGTGGCTGGAACATCGTCTGTTCGAGCCTTCTTCGAGGGAGTCTTGCTGCTTTCCCCTCAAGCCCTCTTGCTGTCCTTCTTCGGGACAGAAGAGGCAGCGGCAACCTGGTAGTGCTCAAAAACATCCTCGGAGTCCATACCTGCACAAAAGGAAACAACACAACTAAATGTTCACGCAGGGTAAAAGAATGAAAGTAAGAGGATTACAAGTAAAGTACCCGCGCTACAACTACTGGTCGTTACATTATTTATTGAACTACCTAGTTCCTGGAAGAAATCTGGATTTAAGGAGGGAGCATTCTCAAAGTTGCCATCCCCATCAAATATATGAGAGGGAATTGGCAAATGATTTAAAAGCGAGATTATTATACCGTTTTAATCCAACGAATCATCAGAAAGATCAGTAGGTTCGGCAGCCTTTTGTTTTCCTTTGCCCTCGGGGGCCAAGGGTTTCTCTGTTCGGTGAGGAACGGTAGGCTCCCTGATCTTGGTCTCCTCCGTGGAGGAGATGCTTAGGGTTACTGCTCAGGTTCCACTTCGGCTTGGGCATTTCCTGCCGAAAGTTCGCTCGTCACTGGTTGGGGATTCCAGAGACCAGCCAACCTAAGGTTGGCCTCAGTAACTAAATTTTTGACACTCTTATCAGCATTCGGCATGCTGGCTAAGAGTGCCATCCTTGACTCCATCCCTGGAGTTGGGATTGGACGTAACCATGGGCCTGGAACACAATGAAATGTCAAGACATTGTGGCAGAAAAACACTAAGCGAAGAAGCTGGTGACGTAAGAATTTTTACCTCCTCGGGTGAAGGCCAAGTTGTCTGCGGCTAAGTCAGGAGTAAGGAAGTATTCCTGGTGATACCTCCCCACATTAGAG
This sequence comes from Humulus lupulus, assembly GCF_963169125.1. Classification (NCBI taxonomy): domain Eukaryota; kingdom Viridiplantae; phylum Streptophyta; class Magnoliopsida; order Rosales; family Cannabaceae; genus Humulus; species Humulus lupulus. The sequence goes on from NC_084799.1 coordinate 150,897,723, forward strand.
ATGTGAGTAGTGTCGGACAGGAAAGTGCGCCCGGTTTCTTGGTGCAAAAGTGGAAGAACCCCGTGCCTTCTTGGTTAGGGTTGGACTTAAGGTCAAAAAGAAAGTTGACCTCATGGGGAGTGGGTTCTAGCCATTTTTTGAGTTTGTAAAGGATATAGAGTGCATCTAGCATTCTATATCCATTTGGGGTAATTTGAAAGGGGGAAACTCCAAAGTAATTTTCCACCCCCTGAAAGAATGAGTGAAGAGGCAAAGTGGCACCTGCCTCAATGTGAAACCGCGACCAGGCACTGTAGGCCCCACCTGGAAAGTTGGCCCTCTGGTCGAGGGAAGGTTTAACCAGGGTCACCCCTGTCAGTTTATACTTATTTAAGTAGTTGGCGATCATCCTGATCGTCACTCTACTCTGGAGAACAAAACGCCACTCGACATCCGGCTGAGCAGCGTGTCGAGGACGGGCATGCCTTTGTACATTGGCGTCAGGAATGTTTTCGCCTCGACCACTGGTCGATGGGGCATCAGCAGTAGGCTGGCATGAGGAGTTAGGGATTTTCCTTGTTTGAGCTTTAGTTTTTGTTCGAGCCATTCTTTGGGTTGGAACTGGAGAAGTGTTTGGACTTAGGCGAGAGAAAGGGATATCTGGTATCAGAGTAGAGGGGTTTTCTTCGCCTTCAAGAAGCTAAGCTAGGAGGTCGTCTTCAATGGGTCTTTCTCCTCCCCAAAGGTCTTGCATATGAACTGCAAACAGACAAAGGAGGAGATAAGACACATAGCCTGGGGAGTTACGTGGGAGATTGGGATAACGTTGCTCGCGTCTATTGACCAGCAACATCCTACCCCTACACTAAGTTCGGTGCTAGCAGTTTGAAAAACGGATCAAAAAGGAAATAAAACGTTTTCTGAAAGGAAACTTTTTCAACTCCTAAAGAGCAGGAAAAAACCCAGTTTTTTTCAACTAGCTTAAAGATCGAATTTTTACGTCGATCTTACGCCCTAAACCTATGATCCTTACTATCAAACTAGCTCCTAACTTATATAAAGCAGAAATACACTCTCTTACCAAGCATCAGACAGTTTACACAAAATCCTCATAAATTTCTACTCAAGAACGCAGGAAATCACAGAGTACAGTAACTACATGCATGGCATCGCGAAAAGTTTGAAAGACCGAGAGGTTACCTGGGCAAAGGTTGGAGATTCAGGAAAATAAAAAAAAATTGAGTCGGAAAGATCTTCGGCCGGACGTCTGAATTGTTTCGAAATTTTGGACTCTGGAGCAAAGTTCTTGAAAGTTCTTAATCAAATTGGTGAAGTAAAGAATTATAAGAAAGATAAAAAGGTTACTTATAGAGGCTGAAGTATAGCAAAAAGTGGCAATCATCACTTTCCCATTTTCAAAACGTGGGGGAGCTCGCCTATAATAAAAGTTGTATTTTTTTTTCAGCAAATTCATTTTTTCCTAGCCCGAATATAACTCCCCCATTTTCTTCTTCGACTACAGTGTCCCCAAAGTCAATCCCAGTGGTTTGGCTTCAAATCTCCTCCATCCCTCAAATCTCCTCTCTCTCTCTCTCTCTCTCTCTCTCTCTCGTCTTTCTCTATCTCTCATTCTCTCCGTTTCCAGTCAGTCCTCCTCTGACCCATCTACGCCTCTCCCTGCTTCGAAATCTTCCATTGACGCAATACCCACCAGTAGAATCGACCAGTCCCTTCTGAACGATGACCCTTTTATGCTCTGCGTCGTTTGCAAGGACCAGTTCGACCTTGGCATTGAGGCCAAGCAACTTCCCTGTAAGCATCTCTACCATCCCTAGGAGGCACGATCTTCTGTTTTTCGCTGGGAATGGTGGTAGCGGCGGCGTTCAGGGCTCATTCTCTCCCAACCAGATTGCGGAGGTGGGGACAGAGACGGAGATGGGAGCAGTTTCCAGTTGTCCAGTTGTGGGTAGAGCTCGTATAAATGGTGAAGATGGAGGGTTGAGTTTAAGTCCCGGGGTCATTGAGGAGGGCAATGTTGCCATTTCTGAAAATATGAGGTCTGTACTATTTCTTTAGCTACTTGAAATTGGGTTTTGGAATCTTGATTGGTGTCTCAGTTAGGATTATTGAAGAAAAGGGCAAATTAGATCTTGGAAAAGTCTTCAAGAAGGACTTTTATAAGACTCAATAAATGGAAGTTTACTTCGTTTTGTAGGAATTTAGGGTCAATATCTTTTTCTTCCATATTCAAAATCTCTCATCTAGCACCAGTTCTTTACTCACACTATGTTTGTCTTGTTTTACGAGTACTTTGAAAAATTGAAAGTTCTTAAATGGAAAAAAAGGAAGCACTCTCAGATTCTTTCCTCTGAAAATCTTACAAGTATTTATATATATAGGTTTAAACTTGGGTGTATAAATTACGGCATGAATTAGACCGTCTATTTTGCATTTATATTTTTTTATCTTTAAATATATTTGTTGGGTAAAGTACAAAGCTTTGAGCTTGGAATTGGGATTGAAATTTTAAGCAACCATTATATTTTTTTTAATGTTTCAACTTAAATCATTTTTTTAGACTTCAAAGGCATGGCGTAATCGTGTCTGGTTCTTTCTACCATCCCCACGTCTCTCTTTCATTGTCAACAGGGGGAAATCATATTTGAGCTGTAAGAGAACTCTTCCCTCAATCACATGTTTTTATTTTCGTTTCTTTTTTCTACAAATTATTAAGGCTTAAGTTTCTATGGTCTTCGTGATTTATATATATATATATTGATTGATATTTCATTATTTTATCTTTAGTTGTTTTCTCTTGGTACATCATTAAAATGTTATTCTATTGATGAATTTTCGTCCTAGTTTGAAAGTCTTTGCCTATTGGTATCACTATATTATACGCTCTGTTCATCCTATAATGAATATAACATTATTTAATTATATCATTTGGGTTGTGTGGATTTTTATTGCAATTGTTGTCTACTACTTTGAAATAATTTGGGGTTTAATTGTGGATTTATCTTACATTTCGTGTCTACTGGTTTTAAATGTTTTGAACTTTTCTCTTTTTTTTTATATACGTGTATTTGTTTCTATGTTTGATTATCGTGGAAGTTTTTTACAGTAGCTTCTTGGTATTATCAGTGATGCAATCATAATTTGGAGCACTAACTTTTTGGGGAAAAATTTATTCTTTTTTATTTTTTCACTTATTTTGTTAAGCTTGGATTTATTGGTAATATTTTATTTGAGCTTACTTCAATTTATATGACTTTGTGTTTATATCAGGTATGAAGCTTTTCAATTTGGTTATGATGAACAAGGTATCGATCTAGTTGTAGAAGGTAAGTATAAGATGAACAAAAGAATCACACCCTAATCAAATGTATAACTACGAGTAGATGTTTTTGTGTTATGTAGCTTTTATTTGTTGGTTTTGTATTCATATATGTCATTTGGTATATATGAGTGTCTTTATATATGCTTAAATACGATATTTTTCTTATGAATCATTGAATATATGTCATACACACAATAACAAAAGTGAAGAACTGAAACACTCATTGTTCTTGCTCTTGCAAGTTGTAGGGAATTTGGTATATTGCTTCAGGGGCAGTACTGTAGACTTGTGTAATAATCTAGTTATTGTGTAGAACCAATTGGAATAGAGGTTAATTATTTTCTATGAATCTCTCTAGTGTATGGTACTGCAAGCTTGATTTTAGTGTGTGTGTGTGTATGTTGTTTCTATGCGTGTCTTTCTCATAAGATAGTGTTAACAAAAAGAGGTCCAAAATAATACACATAAGTATTTATTGATTTCTTTATTGATAAAAAAAAGCTTTAATGACTCTATTTTTGAATTGTAATGTTGATTTAATTACGCTAATATTTTAAATGAAAGGTTTGTTTTGAGTTAAGTGTTAAATATTTACTATATTTTGGCTCTTATATCACGGTTGCATCTTATTCTAGCTAATTTTGCTTCAATAAATAATTTCAAGAATTTATCCAATTTTTTTGTTGGAGCAAAGAAAAAAACAAAAAGAATTCAATATATATTAGCATATAAACTATATGTGGATATAGCTGATAATCATCAGTGAACATTGCATTTTCTATTTTGTATGACTATATCTCAATTCAAGAAACTTCGTTAAATGGTACACTTAAATTTATCCTTACTCGATCATGGTTGGTTTCCTTTGATGCTACCACAATAGATTATTCCAATGTTGAAATGGACAAGAGGATGTTCATTCAAAGAAAGTGATGGATGGAAAGGTTGCCTGTCATTGTTTCATTGATTAATTTAATCAATTGAACTATATATATATGCATTTAAGCAAATACATGTGTAGATCTCACTTTTGTCAATGTTGGAATCATCTTTTAAGCCTTTTAATGTGAGAGAGTTTGATAGTGACCACACAATCTTTATTATCACAGTCCTAACTCACGAAACTAGTCATATTTTTAGTATTTGACTACTTTGTTTACTTGTATCTCATTTACAGATGGACTCTTTTTTGGGATTGCTAAGTTATTTTTTGGAGTCTAATGTCAAAACTGGATATTTATGCAGCATTGTTCCTTTGTAAATTTCTATTTAATTAGCATTTGAAACATTAGTGGAAATTGAAAATTGGATCTGAGTTATACTAATTCTTACTATTACAGGGGTGTCGAAATATTTCAAGGTGAGAAATATACAAAAAAAAAAGAAGCTTGCAAGAAGTAACTCTATATATTATATGTTGTGCGTGTTTATTTTTGTATGACTTGTGGGCTTTCTAAGTTTAATGTTTAATGTTTAATGTCTATAAGTTTATATGTTTTATTTGTTTGATGGTTTAATTTTTATTTTTCTCTTATAAATATTTTTTTCTTCCTTAAAGAGATTAATGAGCTGAATGTGGTTTGTGACTTTTTATATATTTTTTTCCACCTTGTTATTAGGTTCATATGGGGCGCAATTGAAACAGAGAGAGGAAATCTATGCCATGACTCATGATTGTCCAATACATAATTTGGGGCAAAGTGAAATATATACAAATATATAATGGTATGTAATCTTCATTCTTGTATTTTCTTTGATTAGATTGTGATTTTATTTATTTATTTCTGGACTTGGTCACCTCTATTTTTCTTTTTGAAGTTCTTTCTGTTGAATTTATTTACTATAACCATTTCTTTTTTGGTATAGGCTGCTTTTAGAATCTTAATCATGCAGTTTGCTAACTGTAATTCTATGAGAAACATATATGTTTTACACTACACCAAATACCCCTTTTTATAACATAAAAATATAATACTGATGAAAAAGTGGTAAGGTGAGTTCAGTAAAAATTATTTACAAATTCTATATATTATCTTGATTACTTTCCATTTTGATCAAATGTAATTGGGTATATCTTAGTTTCTTTTTAATTATTTGGTTTTCAATCCCTCTAAATCATTCTAACAATCATCATTTATGCTTTAAGATTAGACAATGTTTTTGTTGAATTCAATATTTTCTTCATTCGTTGATGTTTTTTTAATAGCTGATTTATTGACTGAAGTTGCAATATGATGCCTTTTATATTGAACTGTGGTCCATTCTGTTTCAGAAAAATGTTTATTCTTTGTTTGTAGTTTCCTTTCATCTTCTACTTAAATTTACTCTTTGAACTTGGAGTTAGAGGAGAAAATCAATAGTAAGAATCTTATTAATTGTTTTTTGGACACCTTATTTTAAGACATAAGAAATCTTACTAAACAGTGAGACTAATGTAGCTAAATGATGTCAGTCATTAAATTTTCATGAAGTTTAATTTTAATTTTCCTTTAGATGAAGACAACCCTTGATGTGGTAGCAAGTTCAATCAGGTCAAATTTCTTGGAGACGATATAGTGATTGTGGCGTAAATTTCTTGCTTCAACAAAATGAACGTTTGATTTGTTTTAAGCGTTTGTTAATATTTTTATGTAGTTTTTTTTCCTTTGAAAATTTTCTCAAACAGGGCTTACCGGACTCCAATTTCCAAAGCTAAGCAAGGAGGGTATAAGGATACTCCAGGTGATGATTTACTTGCAGTTATTTTAAAGGTAAACAACCCATTGATTTTGGCTTGTAATACCATTGCTGTATATGATTTTGTTCTGATTTGGCTTATATACACAGGATTATTGATTTTTTTTCTTTCTTATATGTGATTAATATACAATTTAGGCCATGATAGAGAAAATAAATCTGGACCCAAGTGAAGTTGGGGATATAGTTGTTGGTACTGTTTTGCCACCTGGTTCACAAAGAGCAACAGAGTGCAGAATGGCAGCAATCTATGCTGGTTTTCCTGGTAAGTTTTCACTTTTATTTTTTCAGTTGCACCTTTTATGAGTTTTTTCCAATGGTATATAGTTTATGAGTCTACTTTAATATCAGATGGCAATGCATGTTAAGATTTTAAAAAGATAATTTGTATTTTTAATACGAGTTTAGCATAAAAGATATAAATAATATTGTCTTTAGTGTATGCTATGGAATTTGATTTATCTTCATTTATGAAAGGTGCACTCACAATCAGGTAAAATTTAGCTGAAATAGTTCTTTTTTTTTTAAACAAAATAACTTGTATTAATAAAAGAATATATAATACAAGTGAGTGGAGAAAACAACCACAGGAAACTCAAGAAAAACAAAAACTAAGAAAAAATAAAAAGGTAGCTTAACTACCACAACAATGATATACAAAACAGAACATTACAACAAAAAATTCCCTCTCTCAACCAATCTGTGAATCAAAAGTCTTTGAAGTCCTTATTTGAGTGGACCCAAAGAGCACCACTCATTATAAATTTATCCCGAATTTCTCCACCCTGTTTTCCATTTCCTCAAAGATTTTCTTATTCTTCTCGAGTCAAATAACCCAACAGATAGTTGTTACTACAATCTGCCAAAGAGTCTTCTTCACCTTTGAGCCGCTCACCTGAAACAAAAAGCACCTAGACAGTTTGCTGGAACACACCAAACCATTTTAAATTCTTCCAAATGCTTGTACCAAACTTGGATTGAGACCGGGCAGTGGAAGAACAAGCCATCTGCATTTTCAAAATTCTTCTTACACAAAACACACCAATCTTTGGCTGAACACCATAACTACAAACCAGCTATGATTACCGCTTTGGCTTTACAGTCTTTTCATGTAACCGTTATATGCGATAGATGATGAATATGATGATAATTGCTCTAGAAAAGTTTCCCTTTCCTGTTTTGATCTGTGAAGGTGGCATGTTGCATTTTGGACATTCATTTTGCATTAAAAAAAAGCATTACAGAAGTTTTTATGATCTGTTGTTGGCTGTGGCTTTTTTGTTGTTGTAAATATACTCGGGTCTCCATTGCCCCTGTTCTTTTATGCACTACCATTCTAACTTTGGCCCTTTTAACTTTCAAGTGTCTCATTTTAAAGTTTGAGGGCCAAATAAATACTCTCTTTAAAAAAAAATGTAAAGTGAAGGAGATAAATAGTGTAATTCAAAGATGATGACAAATGTTGAATTGGTAAATTGTAGTGGAATTAGTGAAAGGAGAATTAGAGTGGTAGAAGAGAATGAAGAGAGGAAATCTGAATAATTTGTACTGTATATATTTACACACACTACAAATTTATATTCGCTTTCAGGTCTTGAGAATAAAATTAATAATTTAGGATTTGCCAAGTTTAATATAGTTCTACACATCAGAGGTCAATATTTTAAAGACTGGTTGTTCTTGTTTATTTCTTGTTTTCGTATCGTTATCACTGTTTTGGTATGCATTTTCTTGGAATCGTTATCACTGTTTTGGTATGCATTTTCTTGTTTTTTTCTTCATTATTTTGTATTTTTGGTAACTATAAGGGTTTTTTCTTTTTTACATTTTCCCTATATCAACATTTTAGGAAAAGAAAATCTTTATTTCACCATTGAAGATCTGCCCCTACTTGCTTCTCTTCTGGTCATCTTGAGTGTCTTTAGTCATCTCTAAAGTTCTTGGTCAACTATGTCTCATAGTCTACTCTATTGGAAGGGTAAGTTCTCCATTCTTTTTGTCCTCTGCTATTCTTTAATGCCCTGAATGTTGATATTTTTGTATTGTGCAAATGAGGTTCACCATTATTTTCGGTTTACTTTTGGCAACAGTGCTAGCTAAATTATTTTTATTTTTCTTTTGAAATGATTTTTTGAGATAGTGTTTCACAGTACAGATTGAAGATAAAAACTGAAAGCTTTTGTGATAGTTTACCATATACAGATTTATGATCTATTAGTTTAAGTTTTCGAGTCTTTGTCTCTTGTGAGCTGTGATTTGCTACTAATTGCTTGCTTTATCTCTGTTGGGTGTCATATAGCTAGCTGTATATCTCTTCATTCATTGCACAAAAGCTCCTCTTATTTAGCTTATGATAAAACTCTATATGCAGGTTCTTAAAAGCTTGAGAAATTGGTCTACCTGTGTTGTCTTCTTATGGTAATTATACTATTTGCTTTTTAAGTATTATTTTTTATTTGGACATTGCACTTTATATCAATTATTGGCTTCCAGTTAGTAAGCACACATAATTAACTATGTATATCTTTCATAATATAAAAGTGTATGTGACTCTGCTCCCATAGTTGCCTCATTCCATTGGACTCATGTGTATTAATTCTATTGAAATAGCACCATAGAGTTAATTAATATTATATAATTAGGTTAAAAGTTAGAAGACACAAGATATTTATTTATATATACAAAACTTTTTTGGAATATTTAATAACATAGGATAGTGTTTTGAAACTTCCCTTTTTTCAAGGTCATTCGTACAGTGTGTTGATTTGTTTTATTATGATGGCATTAATTATTATAGGGTCGTATGCTTGCCTATATGTTTTTCTTGTCTTTTGCAAAGCAGTGTATAAATGTTATTTTTTTTATCTAGCCTTATTTCGTGTTCGCCTTGTGATGCTTTTATTATTGGTAGATATTATCTTTCTTTTTATTAATAAATTCTTTGTTCTTTCTCTTTCTATCTTTCTCTTTCTGTGTTTCTTCAGATTTTTTGTAAGTGGATTAAGCTATAATGACTACTGTAATGCATGTTGGTGAATTGGATTGCTTACTTATTTATAGTAGTGTTTGAAACTAATTTGTTTGATGTGATCTGAACTAGTAACTGAAGTTGTTTCATGTAGAGTCCAAGAACTTTACTTAGCTAGTTAGATAGCAGTATTATATTAATAATAGTATTATCTTTATGATCGTGGATGTTTGGTTCAAACCGGGATTTATTTAGACACTCATAGTAGTATTTGTAGATTTTCTAAGTTTAACCTATAGTTTAGGAATATTAATTTTAACATAAGGTTTGATTAATATGACTGATATTGAGGATAATATTTATTATACTATAAGGTTTAGATAAGAACCAATTAGATAATAGCACATTTTATGATACGAACCACACCAACGATTATGGTGAAACCCGACACCAAATATGGCAGCCACCAAGAACACACGAATCTGGAATGATGAACCGCGACCCAATGCTTAGCCAAGCACGAACCTTGGTATAAGGAAGACGCCACAAATGGTGATGGGAATCCATTTGATAAGTCAGATTGAACGCCACAAGGAATACCCTTGATAAGTTCGAATAGTCTCTTCAAGAACTCAAGAAGAAAACCTCTCAATTTTCATTAACCAAAATAATATGCCATGCCAAACGTTTACAAGGCTTAATATAGCCGAAAATTACATCAAAGACAAGCCCCTTTGTCTTCCCAATGAAAACCCTAACAAGCTCGAAAATTACATCAAAGACAATCCCCTTTGTCTTCCTAATGAAAACCCTAACAAGCACAAATAGAAAGACTCTTGGACTCTCACAAGTCAAATGTTTGACTTTCACAAAAAACAAAGACTAAATAAAAACGTGATTAAAATAAAAATACAAGATGCCAAAATCCAATAAGACTCATTACAAGAAGCTAAATATTGATCAAGCTCCTAAACTGAGTCTACTTTGATGAGCAGTACAAGTCTTTGTTCTCCTTCAGTGTTGACCACGGTCTCCTCCTGTTTTAGGACTCTGTGGACTAGGTTGTTAAGTTCTTCTTTGAATCTCTTGGCTCGCACCCTCGTCACCGGACCAACTAGAACTTGACTTGAATCTTTAGTCTTGGTGTCCTCATCATGTTATGTAAGGGTTATTAATGATTAAGTATTTTGAGGATTAAATTTATTAAGGTTAAAATTTGAATACTCTAAGGTTAGTCAGCAGCTTTGAAAATGTTAGAGGGCTTAGTCAAGGTTGTTTACTCAATTTAAATTAAGCTAAAAATGTGTAATTTTGTGTTTAAATAATCAGCGTATGCCGATAAATCGCAGCTATAGGGGGCGATATATCGCAACACGAAGATACGAAAAAACACGAAATGTTGCACGATTGCCTCGGGCATACTGGCCCAGGCGATATATCGCCCCTCTCAGCATATTTTGAAAGTTTTCAAAAACGTTCTCCATTCAAACCTTCAACCTCTTGATAAGTCCAGCATCTTTTTGAACGAGTCTTCAGCCTCTGCTGAACGATAATTCAAATTATTTTCACTTAAAAAGCCATTATTTTTATCAAGTTAAATGAAGATCTTTTCATTCATAAACTCTATAAATAGGACCTAGTACCCAGCCATTTATTAATCTATTACTCTAAGTTCAGAGGCTGCAAGTTGCTAGGTGAGTGTGAGAGTGTAAACACTTGGGTTGGGAATTATAAGCTTGATCACTATAAGCTTATCAAACACTTGGGGAAGTAAGGTTTATTCACATTTTGGTTCAAGGTTTAGATTGGTCATATAAGTCTTCAAGGTATTTCCAAACTCTAGTCCATTTCTGTATTATGTTCTTTAAAAATTCTCATAGTCTTCTACTCATTCTAACCTTATTCTTATTCTTGGTTAGGAAAACCAAGTTCTTAAGCACAAGGTTTTTGGTAAGTATATTTTGATAGCATAGTCCCTTTTTCACTTTCATCCCTTTTCTTCAATATACTCACCATATTATAAATGGTTTTTAGGAGTGTTCCAAGGTCCCAAATCAGTTCCCATATCCCGGTTATTTTGGTAAGGAAAATAGGATAGGATTTATGTGTTATATGCTTTTATATGTTATCTTATGATTTTATGTTATGTAATATGTTATGATTGTAGACTTGGGCATATGACCTATATGACTAACAAGCCCCAAATAGGTTATGGGCATATGACTTGCTTAGCTAGCAAGACCCCACTAATCTAATGGGCATATGACTTGTTTAGTTTATGGGACCCCAAGTAATAATGACCATTATAGTATGTATGTGACATAAGTGTTATAGTATGTTTTATGTTTCTTATGAATTTTTATGTATATGGCTATATGTTAGATTTTTCTTGCTGGGCATTAGGCTCACTCCTTTTTTTTTATATGTGCAAGAAAATAGTTTTAGTGGCAGGTAAGGTTCGTGGAAGCTTGGGGAATGTGTATTGAGGCGGAATGGATTCAAGGAGTCGAGAGTTTCGGTTTTGAGGATGAAGTCTTTATTTATGGTTTATGTGTATTTTTCCGCACCTATTTATGTAATCTCTTTTTAATTACCATTATGTTATGTTTTGTTTTTAAAACAATGGGATCCCATATCCTACTTGAGATTTTATGTAAGTCTAACATTTGTTTTTACAAGTTTTAATAAAGTTATGATCTTTTTCACTTGTAAGTTTTGTTAAAGATTAGTGTCTATGTGTAGTTTTCGTTAATGGTCCAAGGTCTAGAGTAGTTGGGTCATTACATTTCATGAGTTTCAAAAGGTTGATTCATGAATTGATTGCTTACTTCTTCATGCAGAAAATGGGATCAATGGCAGATGAATTGTATCCATGTTGAACAATTGGATCCATGTTGAACAATCAGTAAGTTGCTTAAAATTTCTGCTGAGTTGTTTATGTCAAGCATAAGTAGAGAAACGAGTATCAGGTTACTACTTGGGTATATTGTTAAATGAGTCCTTTGACTATAGTTTTTAATAAGACGATGCTTCTTCCTGCCCTTCTTTATTATTGAAATTAATTCCCCTGCTCATGTATGTTGTTCGGTGTGATTATATGCTGAATATCATTCCTTGTATTTTCTCCTGTGTGAATTGATTTTGTTATTAATTTTTAAATTCTATACAAGTGTAACTTAAATAAGTATGTGAATATTTCAGCATGATCTAGAATATGATATTTTAGTCATAAATTTACGAATTTGATATTGTTGTTAGAAAGTTACTTAGTAGACTTTGTCAGTTTTCAGTTGGTGAACACAGGAAAGGAAAGGGCAAAAGTCAGCCTTCTTTTTACATGGGCGGTAAGCATCTCTTTTCCTAACATAATTGTGTATAATTACTCCTAGATGTTGAAATTCTTGATTTCAGGTATTGACTTGCATGAAACTTATATAAATTTTTCTTCATTTTGTTTGAGACAGCTGTGACAAAGTTCAGAGTGGGGTTTTCCTGATTATCACATATATGGCTGTCATGAAACATCTAATATCTAACAATATTTGAACTAAATGTATGCTCTGGTGTATTGAGCAAAACTCATATTGCAGTTATGAGAGCAAAATATGGTTCTTTTGTTATTTCATTGTTACTATTAGATGGCTGTCTTCACTTGTCCCTAACTGACAAAATAATATTTTTTCATTACTCTCTTTTTCAAAGGCAAAAAATGTCCAGTTAACAATAATTTCCGCAGCTAGTGTTATGGTGCTCTAAATTTGATTATTGTACCCTTCCTAAGACTATTTCATGGTTTGGAAAACTATCTATGGCTTTGAGGTTTTTTTTCTTAAAAAAATAGATGTTAAAGGAGATAGCTTCTAACTAGACAATCTCTAGAAAAAGGTTGAGATATGACTTTACTTGTCCATTCAGGCCATTTTTGCCAAGTACATCTGATTTCTGTTTTCCATGGTTGGACTATGTGCTCTTTCTTCTACATTGCTCATATTTTGATGCTTCTCTAAATTTTCATAATGTGTTTTCTAACCAGGAAGGCAATGTTGCCAACCAGAGGGAACATCTAATTCTTCTCCTTGCCAATATTCACATTCAGAAAGCTAATAAGCAATCTGTCTTGAAGGTATTCTGATTGTTAATTAAGGTTGTAAATCTTTGGCTTTAACTAATCCTCTTATATAAATTTGACTTTATGATATTTGGAGTCTAATGTCAAAACTGGATATTTATGCAGCATTGTTCCTTTGTAAATTTCTATTTAATTAGCATTTGAAACATTAGTGATGAAATTTGGGTTTTCAATAAGGTCTTCTATTTCTTTGAAACTCTTTTATGACTCTTTAATTTAAGGTCAATCACTAGAGTCTTGCTTGGTTTCTCACCAATGTTATTGGTACTGCAGAGTTATACACAGTATATCCCTTTGCCAATCAGTGACCTTGATTCTTGGTTGAAGACACCCTCCATATATGTTTTTGATTGCTCTGCGGCTGGGGGAATATTGTGAATAATTTTATTGAGGTAAAGCTTTAACTCAAAATATATAATGAATTGATATATGTATTGATAATTAAGGTGCTACGTGACATGAATTCATTATCTGTAATTCAAATATTTATATATAAATATATTTGTAAATATAGTGACTTGATTTGATGGTTTGGCAGCTTCATGATTGGGTTGCTTCTAGCTCCTCTGGATCCACAAGGGATTGCATTTTACTTGGAGCTTGTGAAGCACATGAGACTCTTCCACAAAGTGCTGAATTTCCTGCAAATGTGTTTACGTCTTGTCTCATAACACCTATTAAGATGGCTTTGAGATGGTGAGCTTCTTTTCTTGTTCGTCTGTTAGGATCGCCTATCGCGTTTATGCATCTTTATTTGAGATCATGCAGTTTTCTGGTTTTGCCTTGTGGTGTTTATTCCATATTGGCTGCTTCCTAGTTATTTTTAGTTTGTCAACTGAAAGTCTTTTAGCTGTGCTGTTTGTTTAAAGCTGTAGGAAGTTAGAAATGGCATGGTATTTAAAATACAGAGAAATCAATCCTTATTCCCAAATCCAACTCGACCGATGCCTTGTGACGTGATTGGTTTGAATAGATGCTTTGAAATATACACAAGTTAGCTAATCTCTGCCTCTATTTTGGGCAGTGAATGCTTTTTCTTATGAGACTAAATTTTTTTTGTTGTATTTTAAGTTGTGGATAACAATTGGTTTTTATTTTTTAAGATAACAATTGGTTTTTGTGCTGTGGATCATTAGATCTGTTTTATTAACATAAGGATGCAATTTTTGCTTCTACATTTACTATCATTCTAGTCATAGAAATTTAGTATAGTTTAGTTACAAGTTTAATTGTTTTGCACCTATAAGGGCTCTATAACCCATGCTTGTAAACTGGAAGTGACATCACGGAAATAGTGTTTGTTGATAAGGAAGTTTTATACTGTATTTCAGATGAATCCGAAGCTACTTTTCATGAGGCTTTTCTTAGTCGTCTTATGGAAACTGGTGCAACAGAAAGTTCATCTTTATGTGACCTTCCTAAACAGATGGAAGGTGATCAACAGAGAGCCTCTGAACAAACTAAGAACATCTTAAGTAATTTAGTTGCTGCTGTTGACAATTTGTGGTATCTAAAAGATGGAATACATACTGTAGTCTTGAAAAAACTTTCAGAAAATGGTAAGAGCTATGTGGGTTTTACAGTTTTATTTTTGTATGATACTTCAAGCACTGATCTGTAGACTTATCTCAGTTTTTGGTGGATCCTACTCCATTTTCTAGGATCTTGCAGGCAAAGGACACCAAGTGAATTAGATAGAGAGGTTAAGAACTTGAGGGTGCCATTTACTGACCTGTTTTTGAAGCATAACACTTTCAAAGAAACTGCAAAGCCATCGAGATATTGATGCAAAGAATGGAAGAATGTATTTCACTCATTTTTGTATACATTTCTTGTTTTGTATTTAGTGATAAAGGAATCTGAATTGGGCATAAATTATGTTGTAATATGATTTCTTAAGCCTAGACTAGTAGACTAAATATTGTAATTACATTTGAGTAATTAATAAAAATCTATTTATGTTACCTTATTTGGCTTCAACTTTCATATTTGTTTTCCTAGTTTTGTGTAAGTAAAAAAAGATTATGTTTCTCTAAGCTAATATAACACATGTGTTATAAGTTTAGTATAACACAAAAAATGTGTTATACTAAAGTATAGTATAACACAAAAAAAGTGTTATACTAAATTGTAGTATAACACAAAAAAGTGTTATACTAAAGTGTAGTATAACACAAATTTATAAGTATTGAAATGTGTTATATAATCGACTATAAATAACATAATTAAACACTTATATATTTATTAAAATAACACAGAAATTGTGTTATCATTGACAGTATAATAACACATCTGTATAATAATGATAAAGTGTTATGTAAAGTACCCTGACCTACGATAACATAGTCGGTCTTAACACATCAAAAAGTGTTATGGTATGTTTTGATAACACATTTTTGGTGTTATTAAAAGCATTTTTTCTTGTAGTGTCTTGTAGTCCATTAATATAATCAATAAATGTAGTTATGTCCCCCATTTATTGGTTCATTAATTAAAGCTAGTCAAGATTACCATTTTACCCTTCTAATTACCTCTTGATCCTTAAGTACCATTAATTCACTAGCGAATAATTAATCTAGAATCAAATTACAGATTTGAGCTCAATAACTATTCAGTTCCAGAATTAACTCTTAAGGGAACCAATATTCGATCTGTTAGGAAAGTATGGATTCCATTATTATAAATCATGTTCCTTGCCATTCATGATATTGAATCTCCAAAACAAAAGTCATTAGGCTCATTATAGTAAGAAACCTCAACAAGTGAATCAAAAGATCCAATAAACACAAACAAGAGTCCACGAATACTTAGGATTTAGACTGATCTACAAATGATCATATATTATGATAAGAATTAAATCGTTATGTCAAACAACAAGTTTATTAAGATAATTAATTCTCATTGATCATATCATATATAATCTCTATTATATACATCACCTTTACTAAGATGTCTATCCACATCAGTAATTCGAATCGAGGTTACTTGCATCCCGTAACCTCACTATGATCTTAATTCTCCCGTACTAATACAAGATCATATTCTCATGAACGAATAAGGAATTTTCTTGATATTATTATATAATTAATTCAAACAATAATTATAAGATTCAAATATTATAAAACTGTACTTTTATTTAGATCTATAAAATGTCTTTACATGCTTTTAGGGCATTAATCCTAACACCAGTAACCTTCTAAACTTGATAAATAGGAGGAGGAAGGTGCTAGGAAACACGATGAAGAGCCTTAGAAACCAAATAGCAGCTGTGCAAAAAAAGAAGCTAGAAGCCAATAAGTCCATGGAAGAATCTCCACTTTCGAGGGAAAACCAAGTGGAACCTCTCCCATCTCCCCCAAAGGACCATGCATGACATCTCATGGAGGGAATGCCCCAGGAAACACTGCGCCATCCCTGACCATGCAACACCTGTCGAGAGCCACGTCTATGTAAAGCAAGGTGAAAATGAAAGTCTGAGAAAGTATATTCAGCGCTTCAACATAGAGAAAGCTAAAGTGGGAAGATTATCTAAAAATGAGTTGAAAATGGCCATCACCGCAAGGGTACATTCGAAGATCGGAATGTGGGGAAGTATGCTCAAGAGAGAAATAGAGGACATGGGCGATTTTTATGAAAGACCTATAGAATGCATCCTAGCGGAGGATGACTGTGACCATCTGAGGGTACGTGCCTGAGAGGGAATACTTGGTAAGGCTTTACATTTAGTACAATGAATCAAAGGGGTTACCCTAGTTAACCTCTCAACGTAGTAGTAAGTCCTCCCCGCAAAGGCAGCTATGAATTTGCCCTCATGATGAAGTATACGCATTGTTGTTGCGAATACCTATGTACTCTACTCATCCTTAATGAATATGTTTCTTATTTGCGTATCACATTTCTCAATTATGCAAGCACATATCTGGCTCTTATATACCCATTTCCAATTGAATTTATCAAAGTACATGAGCAAAATGATCAAAAGGCCCGACGAGATAAATCCCGCCAACCACTTGCGGGTAGGGTATATAGCAAAAAGAAAAAAAAAAACTTGCAAGGAATCTCTTGAATTCATGAGAGTTAGCTACCCTTATGGATATCAAGGGAGAAAAAAGGTTCTACAGGGATAACCTCGCGACAAAGGATAGATACCTCCATGAGGGGTACGGTCTCAATGAGGACATCCACTGATAAGCCTAGAGAATTTCTTGAATTCATAAGGATTAGCTACCCTTATTGATGTCAAGGGAGCCAAAAGGTTCTACAAGGACAACGTCCTCAAGGAGGACGTCCACCAATAAGCCTAGAGCAGCCACCAAGCCGTCTAGCCAAAAAGAGTTCGAAAAGAGATGCTTGTGAAAATAAGTCAAAAGGTTTCACGAGGATAACCTCCTAATAAAGGCTATACCTCCATGAGGGGTAAGGCCTCAAGGAGAGCATCTGTAACGACCCAAAATTGCTAATAGGGTTTAACGCCCTGATTAGCGTGTCAGGAGGGCATATTTGGTTTATATATGTGGTTAACTGGTTAAAATGCTTGACTATGTTGCATGCATGATTAATATAATTATGTGAGCATATTATATGCATGTTTATGACTATTAAATATGCATGTGGGCATTTTACTGTTCATAAGGGCATATTTGTAATTTTTGCTCGTTAAGGGCATAAATGTGATATATAGTTGAGACCACATTATTATATGGATATATTTGTGGTATATGGCTCAAGATGGTCCTAGTGAGCAGATTAGCGAAATGGGGTTTTAATACCTGGCTCGGGGGGAACCTAGGGGTATTTTTGAGAATTTAGAAAATATTTTGGGATTTATTGGATATTGAATAAGTATTTGGAAATTAATTGGACATGACGGGAGTAATTGGTTAGTAGTAGGAACAATTGAGGAATTCGAAGGAACTAAGAGTGGAATGATCATTTTACCTCTAGAGACAATTAGACGACTAATAGGCTTAAAGGGGCAAAACAATATTTTGTTGGGTTAGGATATACTCAGAAGACTTAGGAAATAAACCAGAATTCTCTCCCCCACCTCTTACACGTTCCTCTCTCACTCTCTCTAGAAAACAAAACTCAAATGAACTTGGAGAATTAAAGGAGACTAAGCTGGGAATGTGAGCTGGGAGTTTGGAGGAAACTAAGCTGGAATTGATCAGAGTATTGCTGAGGGTCTAAGTTGCAATTGAGGTAAGAAATTACCATGATCATGTTGAAAATTACGTTGAATCATGTTAAGAATTGAGTTGCGTGAGGCTTAGTTTTGTTGGCTAGTTTTGGGTTGCATTTGAGTGTCTAATAGGAGTAAGAACTGATTATGAGTTGGGTATAACATTTAGACCAAAGGGGTGGGAATTCTGGGCTTGAATTTGGGTTTGGCTATTGGATTAAGATGAAAATTTGGGGTTGGACTCGTGGGAAAATGTTGAGAAAAGGATATTTTCTGGGTTTAGAGGCTCGGGTCGCGGCCCTGTTCATCAGGCGCCGCGACCCGCATGAATTTTTGAGGTTGGGAGCCTCTGTTCATCAGGCGTGCCACAACTCGGAGGAGGGAAAGTCGCGGCCCGTGTCCCCCCATTAGTGAGGATTGAGCCTCTGTCCAAGGGGCAAGCTTCGTCCCTCAAGGGAAAGTTGCGGCCCTAATTATGGAATTAAGGGAAAATGGGGTTTAAGGCTCGAGGAGGCTCCGGAATTTGTACCTAAGTGCTCAGGATGATTTCTACTACCCGGTTTAGTAGAAATTGAGGTCCCAAAGGCTAGCTATTGTTTTCTAAGTATTTATTTGGAATTATAATTTATTGTTACCCATTGATACTATGACTAGGTTTATCGCTAAGGCTTAAGACTGAGGATCATGCTCGGGACCGTTCTGTATCCTCCGCTTGGGATTCGAGGTAAAAAAACTGTACCCTTGTGTGGTTGTGAATGGGACTGAGGTTCCCAATTATTGAATACTTATATTATGTGCTTGTAAGATTGCTGTGATATATGAGAATGAATGACATAAGAGAGTTGGGGCTGACGGTAAGCGTACTGAACGCAGCTCGGCATAAGCGAGTCAGGGTCAGCAAGATCAACAGGGGGCTCGGCCTAAGTGTGC
This sequence comes from Humulus lupulus, assembly GCF_963169125.1. Taxonomy (NCBI): domain Eukaryota; kingdom Viridiplantae; phylum Streptophyta; class Magnoliopsida; order Rosales; family Cannabaceae; genus Humulus; species Humulus lupulus. The sequence continues at coordinate 150,916,987 of NC_084799.1, forward strand.
CAACCCTGAATATATGTGAACTTGAGATTATGTGTTAATCATTGATAGTTGAATATTTGTACTTTATTTTATGGTTGAATTGAGTGAGTTAAGCCTGACCGAATACCATTGTTGCTACATGTGTCTATTGTTTCCTTTGGTTTTCTTGCTGAGCCTTGGCTCACGGGTGCTATATGGTGTAGGTAAAGGTAAAGGGAAACTGGACCATCCATGAGTTGGAGAGCTCTAGGGGTGAGGTGTACATTTCCAGCGGCTCGTCCGCCATGGTCGAGGGAAAGTACAGGGATAGAGCCTTAAAATTTGTATTTTCCATTAGAGTGGCTTTTGGTTGTATAAAACTTTTGAGAGTTGTAAATTATCATTTATACCCTGTTTTTGGGATCCCATGTATTAAACATCCATTTTTAATGAAAATTAACCGTTTATGTTCAAAATATTTTAACCCTAACCTGATGGTTGACCTTAGGATCACATTTTTATTCAAATAACTTGATTAGCAAGTCTTGCACTATTTCGAATACACAGTGTAACGATCTTGATTATCCAGGGCATTACATCTTGGTATCAGAGCCGTCTAGGTTTACGGGTTCCTGAAGACTAGCTGGGCATGTACGCTCGCCGCTAAAGACAAGCTCGACTCAGGGTTTGGTTACTGTATATATGTGAGTACATGTTTAAATGCTTGAATGAAATGTAATGTTTCAATCTGTGTGATTAACAGTGAGCATGAGATACTAATAGGGCCTGGCCCTTGACTACTATGTGTTTATGATAGGGTATGCTTATTAGCATTGCTACTGCATGTCAATGAATATTCAAATTATTGTTTGCATCTTGATTTCTTATGGATGGTTAAGTTTCAATGGTTGACTATGGAAAGACTGATAATTTGTCATCATTTCCTGACTGCTGAGTCGTTGATTGCAGATAAACTTTGATAGCTATGCATCCAAGGCGATCAATACGACTAGTCTGTATAGGGTCTGAGGCTAGAGATAATGATCAGGGCCAAAACCCTCCACTAGTCCCTAAGAACTAGCGACAGATACTTGCTAATATGCAATCTTGGCTACAAAGTCAGGAAGAGCAGATTCGTTTCTTGAGATAACAGGCTCCGTCAGGGAGTGTTGCACCTATTATGCCACCTGCTGTGGCACCTGTTGTACAACCACCTGAGGTTGGGAACAGGTGGGAGCCACTATATGAACGGTTCAGAAAACAACATCCTCCAACCTTCGAGGGGGGACCGGATCCACTTAAGGCTGAACAGTGGATGAGTATGATCACTTCTATCCTGGATTTTATGAGGGTGGAAGGTAATGATAGGGTGGCCTGTGCCACGTATATGCTTAGAGAGGATGCCCGTATTTGGTGGGAAGTGGCATCACAGACCAAGGATATTTCTACTTTGAGTTGGGATGGGTTCAGAGATCTGTTCAACCAGAAGTACTACAATGTTGCCATCAGGGCAGCAAAGGTGAATGAATTCACAGGGCTGGTACAGGGCAGCATGACAGTTATAGAGTATGCCCTAAAGTTTGATAGGCTGGCAAAGTTTGCTTCAGAGTTAGTGCCTACAGATGCAGCCAGGCAGGACAGGTTCGTTCAAGGGCTTAATTGTATGATAGCCCGGGATGTGAGGATTACATTGGTACATGAGCAGACGACTTATGCTCAGGCTGTTGAGAAGGCTCTTACCGCTGAGGAAGCAAAGAATAAGATTTGGATGGAGAACGTTGTGAGATGGGATGTTCGCAGGGCGGTGCCTCCATACATAGGGTCTAGTAGGGACAGAGGCCCCAGTGATCTGAAGAGGAAGACCCTGACACTTCGAGCATTGTTGGTCCTAATATGAGGTGTTAGGGTGCTCAGGGTGGGCGCCAGGGAGGTGGTGAGACATGGAGAAGTTATCCAAAATGCACGAGATGCATGAAGCGCCATCTGGACGAATGTCGAGCGAAAGCTTGCTACTTGTGCAGGGTGGTGGGACACCTCAAGAAGGACTGCCCAACAACGAAGAAGGAGGAACCGGGGAAGGTGGACAACTTGACTCCAGCTCGAGTGTTCACCTTGACGCAGGCGGAGGCCGAGGTTAGTCCCTCGGTGGTGACAGGTCAGCTTTCTAGCGCTGGCTCTTCATATACTGTGTTGATTGACTCTGGTGCTACACATTCATTTGTTTCTGGTAAGGCAATTGATAGTTTGTGTAGACCTAGTGAGTATTGTATTGCGAGGTTTGGGACTATATTTCCTACAAGGGAACTGGTAGATGCTTTGAGATGGATTAGAGCACTGACAGTGATGGTAGATAGTAGGGAACTATCAGTAGATGTGATTGAGTTAAGTATGGATGACTTTGTTTTGATTCTGGGGATGGATTGGTTGGTCAGATATGAGGCTACTATAGATTGTAGGAAGAAGCTGGTGACCTTTGAGCTTGAGGGTGAGGATCCCTTTGTGTTTCCTGGGTGTTGTGCATGTACCCCGCATACCCATGATATCAACATTGAGGGTTAGGGACCTATTATAGGGAGGTTGTATAGGTTTCCTAGCTAGCGTGGTGGATGCCACCAGAGTTGTGCTAGTGGGGCCGGGAGAGACCAGAATGGTACACGAGTTCTTGGATGTATTTCCTGAGGATTTACCAGGACTGTCGCCACATAGGGAGATTCAGTTAATCATTAAGTAACACTAGGTAGAGAGCCAGTGTCGAGGGCACCATATAGGATGGCTCCAGCGGAACTAAAAGAATTGAAGATATAGTTACAAGAGCTTCTGGATTTGGGGTTTATAAGGCCTAGCTTCTTGCAATGGGGGTGCACCAGTTTTGTTTGTGAAGAAGAAGGATGGGACTCTGAGAATGTGTATTGACTAAAGGGAGTTAAACAAGTTGACTATCAAGAATAAATACCCCTTACCAAGGATCGATGACTTATTCGATCAGCTGCAGGGAAAGACGGTGTTCTCGAAGATTGATCTTTGATCTGGTTATCACCAGCTGAGGATCAAGGATGAGGATATACCGAAGACGACCTTCTGAATGAAGTATGGGCATTATGAGTTTTTGGTCATGTCGTTTGGTTTGACCAATGCCCCAGTAGCATTCATGGACTTGATGAACAGGGTGTTCAAGGACTTCTTGGATTAGTTTGTGATTGTCTTCATCGACCCCATCTTGGTTTACTCTAGTTCAGAGACAGAGCATGAGCAGCATCTGCGACAGGTATTGCAGAGATTGAGAGATCATCAATTATATGCCAAGTTTAAGAAGTGGGAGTTCTGGTTACCAGAAGTGACATTCCTTGGACACATTGTTGGGGAAGATGGGACCAAGATGGATCCAACCAGGGTGGAGGCAGTGAGAAATTGGCCGAGGCCAAGGAACACCTCAGAAGTCAGGAGCTTCCTTAAATTAGCGAGATATTACAGACGGTTCATAGAAGGGTTCTCGAAGATTACTGAACCGATGACATAATTGACATGGAAGAATCTAAAGTTCACCTGGTCAGATAAGTATGAGAATAGCTTCCAGGAATTGAAGCGACGACTAGTTATTGCTCGTGTGTTGAGTCTTCCTTCATAGGGATGGAAGTTTGTGGTATATTGTGACACATCGAGGTTGGGATTGGGATGCATGTTGATGCAAAATGAGAAGGTTATTGCTTATGCATTACAACAGTGTAAGGAGTATGAGCAGCGGTACCCTACCCATGATCTGGAGTTAGCAGCAGTGGTATTTTCACTGAAAGTTTGGCGACATTACTTGTATGGAGAGAAGTGCGAGATATACACTGATCATAAGAGCTTGAAGTATTTCTTCACCCAGAAGGACTTGAATATGAGGTAGAGACATTGGCTGGAGTTGGTGAAGGACTATGATTGTGATATCCTTTACCACCCAAGGAAAGCCAATGCAGTGGCAGATGTGTTGAGCCAGAGGGCCCGTGCTAGTTATTCAGCTCTGCACATATATCAAAAGAGTTGGCAGAAGAGATGATTAGAGCAAGGATAGAGCTGGTTGTGGGCTGGATGGCAAATATCACCTTACAGTCAACCCTTCTAGAGAGGATAAGAGAAGGTCAATTGGTTGATGTACAGTGGCAAGAAGTTAGAGAGAATGTCCTAGCCAGAGTGGCTAAGGAATGTTCCATTTCAGAGACTGGTTTATTACGGTATAAGGGCCAGATTTGTGTCTCGACAGATGTGGGTATTAGACGAGAGATACTGGATGAATCCCATACTACACCGTACTCACTCCATCCAAGCACCATGAAGATGTATAAGGATTTACAGACGTTATATTGGTGTCCTAGGATGAAGAAGGATGTAGTAGAGTACGTGACCAAGTGTTTGACCTGTCAGCAGGTGAAGGCCGAGCATCAGCGACCAGCGAGGTTGCTATAGCCTTTGAGTATTCCCGAATGGAAGTGGGAGGATGTCACTATGGATTTTGTGGGAGGTTTACCCAGGACAGCAGGGCTACATGACGCGGTGTGGGTGATAGTAGACAGATACACCAAGTCAGCTCACTTTTTGCCAGTGAAGATGACCTATACTGAGGATCAGTACGCAGAGTTGTACATTATGGAGATTGTACGTCTCCATGGGGTTCCTAAGTCTATAGTATCAGATCGAGATCCTATATTTACCTCCAAGTTTTTTGATGGTTTGCAGAAGGCTATGGAGACTCAACTGAAGTTCAGTACGACCTTTCATCCTCAGACTGATGGACAGTCTGAGAGGATGATTCAGGTATTGGAAGACATGCTCAGGGCATGTGTGATAGACTTTGAGGGGTCTTGGAGTAAGTATCTCCTGTTGATTGAGTTCTCATATAACCACAGTTATCAATCACCGATTTGAGTGGCTCCATATGAGATGTTATATGGAAGAAGGTGTAGATCGCCCATTCATGTGGATGAGATGGGTTATAGGAAGTATTTGGGACTGGAGATGGTACAAAAGACTAATGAGGCTATCGAGAAAATTCGAGCTCGAATGCTCGCTTCACAGAGCAAACAAAAAATCTATGCTGATCCTAAGTGTAGGGATGTGGAGTTCCAAGTAGGGGACCACGTGTTTCTACGAGTCTCACCACTGGGAGGGGTGAGAAGGTTGGGGAAAAGGGCAAGTTGAATCCTAGATTCATAGGACCTTTTGAGATCTTGGAGAGGATCGGGCTAGTGGCCTACAGGTTGGCACTGCCACCGTCATTATCGGGAGTTCATGACGTATTCCACATTTCCATGCTTTGAAAATACATCTCAAATACGACTCATGTGTTGAAGTATGAGGATTTGGAGTTGCAGACAAATTTGTCATATGAGGAGCGACCGATTCAGGTCGTAGACAGGAAAGACAAGGTTCTACGGAACAAGATGATTCCTATAGTCAAAGTGTTATGGAGGAATAGCAAGGTCGAAGAAGCGACCTGGGAGATTGAGTCAACTATGCGGGATCATTATACCGAATTATTCAGGTAAATTTTGAGGACAAAATTCTCAGTAGAAGGGGATAGTTGTAATGACCCAAAATTGTTAATAGGGTTTAACGCCCTGATTAGCGTACCGTGATGGCATAATTGGTTTATATATGTGGTTAACTGGTTAAAATGTGTGACTATGTGGCATGCATGATTAATATGATTATGTGAGTATATTATATGCATGTTTATGATTATTAGATATGCATGTGGGCCCTTTACTGTTCATATAGGCATATTTGGAATTTTGGCCCGTTAAGGGCAATGTGATATATAGTTGAGACCACATTATTATGTGGGTATATTTGTGGTATATGGCTTGAGACGGTCCTAGTGAGCGAATTGGCGAAATAGTCACAGTGGGGTTTAAATACCCGGCTCGGGGGCAGCCGAGGGGTATTTTTGGGAATTTAGAAAATATTTTGGGATTTTTTTAGATATTGAATAAGTATTTCGAAATTAATTGGACATGACGGGAGTAATTGGTTAGTAGTAGGAACACTTGAGGAATTGGCGGGAACTAGGAGCAGAATGACCATTTTACCCCTAGAGACAATTAGAGTACTACTAGGCTTAAAGGGGAAAAATAGTCTTTTGTTGGGTTAGGATATACTCAGAAGATTTAGGAAATAAACCAGAATTCTCTCCCCCACCTCCTACACGTTCATCTCTCACTCTCTCTAGAAAAAAAACTTAAGTGAACTTGGAGAATTGAAGGAGATTAAGCTGGGAAATTGAGCTGGGAGTTTGGAGGAAACTAAGCTGGAATTGGTCAGAGTATTGCTGAGGATCTGATATGCAATTGAGGTAAGAAATTCACACTGAGCATGTTGAAAATTATGTCGAATCATGTTAAGATTTGAGTTGCATGAGGCTTAGTTTTGTTGGCTAGTTTTGGGTTGAATTTGAGTGTCTAATAGGAGTAAGAACTGATTATGAGTTGGGTATAACATTTAGACCAAAGGGGTGGGAATTCTGGGCTTGAATTTTTGTTTGGCTGCTGGATTAAGATGAAAATTTGGGGTTGGAATCATGGTAAAATGCTGAGAAAAGGTTATTTTTCTAGGTTTAGGGGCTCGGGTGGCCCTGTTCTTCAGGTGTCGCGGCCTGCATGAATTTTTAAGGCTGGGAGCCTTTGTTTGTCTAGCTGGCCGCGACTTGGACGAGGGCAATTCGTGGCCCGTGTCCCCCCATCAGTGAAGATTGAGCCTCTGTCCAAGAGGCGAGTCGCAGCCCTAATTAGGGAATTAAGGGGAAATGGGGATTAAGGCTCGGGGAGGCTTGGGAATTCAAACCTAAGTGCTAGGGACGATTTCTACTCAACCGGGTAGTAGAAATCGAGGTAAGAAAACTACACCATTGTGTGGTTGTGAACGGGACTGAGGTTCTCAATTATTGAATGCTTGTACTGTGTGCTTGTAAGATTGGTGTGATATATGTGTATGAACGACATAAGAGAGTTGGAGCTGGGGTCAACAAGATCAATAGGGGGCCCGACCTAAGTGTGCCAACCCTGAATATTTGTGAACTTAAGATTATGTGTTAATCATTGATAGTTGAATATTTGTACTCTATTTTATGGTTGAATTGAGTGAGTTAAGCTTGACCGAATACCATTGTTGCTACATGTGTCTGTTGTTTCCTTTGGTTTTCTTACGGAGCCTTGGCTCACTGGTGCTACATGAATTGGAGAGCTCTGGGGGCGAGGTGTACATTCCCTGCTGCTTGTCTGCCATGGTCGAGGGAAAGTATAGTTTTAGAGCCTTAAATTTTGTATTTTGCCATTATAGTGGCTTTTGGTTGTATAAAACTTTTGAAAGTTGTAAATTATCATTTATACCCTGTTTTTGGGATCCCATGTAATAATAAACATCCGTTTTTAATGAAAATTAACCGTTTATGTTCAAAATCTTTTAACCCTAACCTGATGGTTGACCTTAGGATCACATTTTTATTCAAATAACTTGTTTATCAAGTCTTTCACTATTTCAAATACACATTGTAACGGTCTTGGTAATCCAGGGTGTTAGAGCATCCGCTGATAAGCCTAGAGTGGCCGCCAAGCTGTCTATCCAAAAAGGTTCCTAAATGAGACTCTTGTGAAAATAGTACGATGCATAATGACGATAAGGACACTTCTCGCACAAAATAACAAGCGCGCGATAAAATATATAAAAGGATAGTGAGAATGTAAAGGGTCAACATATCCTTACAAGTAGTCAAGGTGCACCAACATACACGTATCACATACAGTAAAGTGGTCCCAAAGGGAACCCTTTAAAAATAAAGATGTGCTGATAAGAAGCCCACATGCATCAAAGGACATGATAATGTTCCATAACAAAATAAGCATAGGACATAGTAGGACTTGTTAAAGTTCCTCATGAAGAAAACAAGAGACCTAGAGAAACCTCTCAGGAAAAATAAGTCAAGTATCATTACAACCAAATCGAAGTAAAAAGAAAGAAGTTGCCCACACATGGGAGCAAAAGACAGGGTAGGAAAAAAAATTGCATGGTTTCCTAGTACGAGCACTCCATTCGACAGCCTTAGCAAGAGCGTGGTCATCGAATGACGAGAAGTCAAAGCCAGGATTATGTTTCCACACACCATATAAGGTGCGCTCCACCGACTTGTACTCGGCCATTGCTAATTCCCCCTCTAGAGCACTAATCCTCTCACGCAATGCCTTAGCCTTCTGCTCTCTTCCTACTCTTAGACGAAGAGGAAGCCCCACAACTCCTTATATCTTGAGGTTGGCCTCAGAAAGTTGCTTCTCAAGCTTCTGGATCCTAATAGTAAGTCAATCTTTTTCCGCCTCGGCCAAGGACAAGTCTTTCACCGAAGCTATTAAGAGCTGAGCCACGAGAGAAGCCTGCAAAAGAAAAGACGTGTACATGTAAGAGGTCAAGATACATGAAGCATATGTATAAGGAACTACACCTAATAAAGTATCACAAGATACAAACTTACCCAGGTAGTTGAATGCATGAGAGTCTCCCCGAGCTCTATCATATTAGAACTCTCAAGACCCCTCCACTCAGCCTCAGAAATGTCCTCAGCTGCACAGGTATACCTCTGCACATAAGGAGCTAACATGTAATTCACCCATGGCACCTCATTCGAACACGGACCGTCTAGATGAACAGGAATAGATGACCCACTGGCCGAACGAGGTGGAGGACCTCTAGAAGTGCCATGACCAGGGAGGTTTCTAGAAGCAACATCAAACTCATCATAGGAGGGCAAGAAAAAGCACCCTGGGTTGGAAGGTGGAGCTCATGATTGAGAGGCCATATTAGGGTCCGCAGAAGCGAAATGCCCTCACCCCTAGTAGCAGGAGACACATGGGTCGGTCGCTTTGACTCGGGAGAGGGCTCATCTTGAACCCATTCATCATCTCCATCGAAGGAGTCTAGCATGTCGGAAGGATTTTTTTTCTTTCGATTTGTAATATGCCACAGAAAAACAGGATCAGAGACGTCAGAAAGACCATTGGCATTGAGATTTTCCTTAGTAAAAAGGTACGTCTCCATCTTCTCCATAACGTCTACCTTAGCCAAGGTCTCAATACAAAGAAGTTGTTGAGTAGATATTTTGGGAGGAGGGTGATCACCTGAACCATGAGCTCAATTGTTAGCCCAACAACAATGATAATAATAACAAAAAAAAAGGTACGATGCTTACTTGGAGAAGTGAAAAAACATTCATGAACCGAGAGGCAACCCTTGATGAAGAAGAAATCCTATTTCCACGAGCCAGGATTGGAGACACCACCCTCGATCAATGGAACTTGAGTATATCCTTCTGCAAAAAATAAAAGCCCTTCGACTTGGGAGTTGGCATGAGATTGTACATGAAATTCACCTTCTTCATCGTAGGAGCACGAACCACACATATCATATACACCATGTATAGGCAACTGAGAGTCAGCCAGCTATTTGGCACCAACTGAAGTGGAGCAAGCCATGAGTACTTGAGTACTTCGTCGAAAAATGGATGGAGAGGAATTGTGCCTCCCACCTTCAGTATATGCTCACTGAACATTGTAGAAGCAGGAGGTGGCTTATGTTCCCGACACTTAGAAGTGGGCATGTAGCATTGGAACTCACTACTAATATGGTAGTTCTCCATTATTTCCATCAACTTATTCTCTGACATATAGGAGACAAGGGAAGCCGCTACTAGAGGACCGAAGTCCGACTTCTTGGACGGTACATTTTGACGGCCTCTCTTGGACATATCTGCAAGACCAAAAGAAAAGGGTAATGTCAGTACAAGACATTTTACCTTCCATTTACATCCTCACTGCTTTTTTCCCACAAGAGTTTTCAACCTAGGTTTTGGAGCTGGAAGTGTTAGAAATGGATACACTGTAGAAAATGGCTGAGGGGATCCAAAGGTGGCTTCAAAATCACTGTAGGAAGTTTCCTCATTAAGAGGAGAGCCAGAAGATGGAGGTTCAGGCAGAAGGTTTGCTTCCGTAAATGCCAGCTCCATTTGTAGTCGAAAAGGCTTGCTCTAAGACTAGCAATGTAGTCATCATGGTCCCAAGAAGAAGCAACCCCTTCACCCCTCAAGACAGCGTCTATCTCACTTTCAACAACCCAAATATTTTGCCTAAGGTCAGCTAACCACTCCAAGTGACGCATATGAGCCTTCCTTAAGATCTCATACACATGGTGTTGGTTATCTATTGATGGCTCTGAATCTGACGAAGATAGCTCTATGGGTTAAATTCCCATAGGATGATAAAAGAGTCGTCAAATGCCATGAAATGGCGCCTGAAGAAGGACACAAGTGAAAATGTGTGTGGAAAATGTGGGGGTGCTACAGAACACAAGAAAATAGGCTTAAAACCCCTAAACAGGAGTTCATGAATGAAGGAACAGCTACGAGGTGCAGTGGGTGGGTGCAGGGCACATACGTGCTAATAGGGGCCAACACATAACTTCTCTCGTGAAGCCCCTAGGATAAAACAACCATTTCCAGATGCTAACTTGGACCCACCAAGCACAAGGGTGCTAAAGAAGAGGGTGATGAGGGAATACCTTGGATCAATAGAGATTCCCACCACTGCTGCTACCAAAGTACCTAGCGTCAAGAATACCCGTACGCACCACTGTTACCTAGCTGCAACACCCCCTCGCCTACACACCTACGAAGGTAAGGAAATGAGCTCCCATTAGTACCTAGCTAGAGAAGTGTAGGATAGTACATATATATAATAAAGGGGAAAATAAATGCATGAAGCATTGAACCCCCAACCTATTAGAGTTCTAAGGAACAAGGCTCCACTAGGCTAGAAGGAGTAAGAGTGTAGAAAATGCCTATGACTAAAATGCCTATTTATATAAAATTCAAACTCATCCTAGCCCTTGCACTCATTACTCAATCAATGGTCAGGACTTAAGCCTTACACTCACCTTGGGATCCATGCGGTGAAATGATAGGCTCACATTCACTCTCAAGAACTTATGAGGATCACCAAATCCAAAGTGTGTTTCTTCACACCACCAAAATAGAGAGGTCTAATAAGACCTTGCGCACTTTGTAGGCACCGCATCGCGAAGTCTACAAGAGCGCCAAAAGAACCTCTCATAGACTGGGGGTGTAATGCACTACTAAACCAGGACCGTTACACTGTGTGTTTAAAATTATGCTAAACTCATTAAGCAAGTCATTTGGACTAAAACGTGTAGTTGAGGTTAGTTAAAATTTGGTAGAAAGGATTTTGGTTAAACATTGCTACTTTTCATTAAAAGATTTAATATATATACACGAGATCCCAAAGAAAAGAGGGGTTTAAAAAGTTAATACAAAGAAAAATAAACGAAGTACATATAATAGCCGTCCTAAGCGGCAAAACCACTAAACCCTAGCTTTCCAAAAGAAGTATCGATCGTGGTGGTTGAGAAGGCTGCCTATGTACACATCGCCCTTGAAGCTCTCCAACTCATTGCTAGTCCAACTTCCCCTTGCCCTTACCTGCACCACGTAGCACCACGTAGCACCCGTGAGCCAAGGCCTTGCATGAAAACTCAATCATGCATACAAACAATAAACAAATTACAATTATAAATAGCTTGCTTAATAATCAATAACATTACTCAACAATATTCAATGTATTCACGTGAACATTGGGCCGCCTAAGTGTGCATCTCCCTTTTTCGTTAAGAAGGATATAGAGCTGGATAGGCGTAACTCATGCTCCAGTCTCTTTTCAAGCGGCCATAGGATCGTATCAGTGCTTACCATACTTCTAGTTATGAACAAACATACAATGCATACATAACTCAACTATGTAAAGCACAATTATTCACACTCAACAACAGTTCAAGACAAAGTCATAACTAGTTCAATCAGAGGGGCTCAAGCCCTAGTTTCAACAAGGGTGCAGTTTTCTTACCTTAAGTTCCGTGTGGATGACAATACGACCTCAAGTACAATCCTATTTGATACGAACCACGCCAACAAGTGTGACGAAACCCGACACCAAATATGGAACAGCCACCAAGAACACACGAGATTGGAATGGAACCGCGACCCAATGCTTAGCCAAGCACGAACCTTGGTATGAGGAAGACGCCACAAACGGGGATGGAATCCGTTTGATAAGTCAGGATGAACGCCACAAGGAATCTCCTTGATAAGTTCAAAAGTTTCTTCAAGAACTCAAGAAGAAATAAACTCACAATTTCATTCAACATAATCTGATTTTTCCAAATGTTTTGGCAGTCCTTATAAGGACGAAAATTACATGAAAACAAGACCCTTGGTCTTCCTAATGAAACCGAAAAATTAAGGACAGCCCCTTTGTCTACCTAATGAAAACCGAAATTAAAGACAAGCCTTTTGTCTTCCTCATGAAAACCGAAAATTAAAGACAAAAGGACTATTGGACTCACACAAGTCAAATGTTTGACTTATCACAAAATAAACAAAGACTAAAAAAACGTGACTAAAAATAAAAAGACTCATTAAGCTTCTAAACTCAGTCAACTTTGATGAGTAAGACAAGTCTTTGTTCTCCTTCAATGTTGACCACGGTCTCCTCTTGTTTTAGGACTTTGTGGACTAGGCTGTTAAGTTCTTCCTTGAACCTCTTGGCTCGTGCCCTCGTCACTGGACCAACTGGAACTTGACTTGATACTTGGGTCTTGGTTCCTCATCACTATTCCTAAGCCTTGTGGTAATCTAGTCACAATATATTAACAAATATCCATAAAAAACTAAACCAATTGAAAGCTTCAAGATTGATTCCTAGCCTCTGAGACCTCGAATTCTGCTAAACCGGGTAGTAGAATCCTTCCTAAGCCCTTAGGTTTGAGTTCCCATATTCAAAACCCCTTTTTGGCTAACTTTCCCAATTAGTGTCGTGGCGCACCCCTAAAGGGCCGCGAGGCACTTCAAATCAGAGTGCCCCCCAAGCTATCACCCTGGACACGCTCCGTGGTGCAGCCCACCAGGTGCCAAGGCGATTCAGAGGACCACCCAAGTTCTCTAAGTTCATGCGAGTTGCGGTGCTCCAAGAACAGCACCGCAACGCAACCTCGCGTACCCAGAATTCTATAATTCTTGAAATCGCACACCGACCCAAAACTCAGAAAAACCAATCCCAAACAAATTTTCAACCATTTACGAGCCTAAACCCGACTACAAATCAATAACATAACCCCTCATCACCTTAGAAACAACATTAAAACGTTCCAAAACCCAATAAAACCTCAAAAGCCAGAAATTGACTAAACATATTAAGAATACCTAAAAAGGATTAAAGCACAGCTTCTTACCTCTTAGAATTCGAACTCCTCATTGGATTCCCAAAGATTGTGTAACGTCCCAAATTACCTAATAAGGCTTAGGGCCTTGATTAAGGGGTTTGGATGGAAAATTATGGAAAATATGCGCTTATGTTATATTTATGTGTATCATTGCATGATTACGTGAGCTATATTATAATATGACTAGATATGCATGTTTAGGTGTATTAAATATGCATGTGGGCCCGTTTCTTATCATAAGGGCAATTTTCATAATTTGGCCCAATATGGGTATATTTGGCATATATGTGATATATGTGTGAGACCACATTATTATGTGGATATATTTGGGTTACTCGGCACGAGGCGATCCTAGGGAGCAAGTTAGCGGGAAAGTCACAACGGGACCAATACTTGACTTGGGGTGAGTCAAGGGGGTATTTTGGGTATTTAGTACATTACCGGCATATTGGGTAATGTGAATGAATAATCGATGATATATTTGGAGTTAGTAAGATCAAGTGGGAATTATGGGAATTTTGACTATTTTACCCCCGGGGACATTTTTGGAACCCCGAGCCTTGGGATTTGCTTAAGGTTACTTGATCCCTAAGTAACTTGTCATAAATAGAAGTACGTTCAACAATCTCGTTCTCTCACTCCTGTTCTCTCATTTGATGTCATTAACATCTTTGAAGGAAACTCGAATTTTAGGGCTCAGATTCAAGCAAGGTTAGAGTCATAATGATTCTAGGGCATCTTTGGAGGATTTAGCAGGAAAATGACATAATCAGAGGTAATTTAAGCTTTGAATTTCTAAGTTTCCATTTCCTTAAGTTTCTTGAGTTTTGATTGGATTTTATGATTGGGATGAGTTTTAATATGAAGGAATGTCAGGTTTTGTTGCTTGGGGGGTTCTAGGGATGTTTTGATATTGAATGGTGAGTTTGGTACGAATTTAGGGTGATTTTTTAGAAGATTTTGGACTAAGAAAGCTGGGTTCGCGGGGTCGCACCGCGACCCTCATGAACCCAGGGGCCTTAATGATTCTCTCAATCACTATCGCGTCGTGGCTCGTGTCCAGTGTATTTTGGGGCGGGCTCTCTGGTTGCGAGAGATGCGACTCTAAATGGTGGAGCACCACAGCCCTAATTGGGTGGGTCGCAGCACAAATGGGAGTTATTGGCCAATGAAGGTTTTGAGAGCAGGAACTCAAACCTTAGGGCTCTAGATCAATCCTACTACCCAGTTTGGTAGAATTCGACATCCCGGAGGCTAGGACTTGGTTCAGAAACCTGTGTTTGCTCGTTATTGATGGGATTCTATACTTAGTTGTGACTAGGTTATTGCTAAGGGCTCGAGATCAGGATTTTTCTCGGGAGTTGTTCTTATTTTACATTACACTTGGACCTTAGGTAAGAAAACTACACCCAATATGTGATGTACATGATTAGGGCTTGGCCCAAATGTTGAATATAATCTTGATTGGGCATGGGCCCCTATAAATGTGCATGATTATGATTATGCCTGTAAATAATTGATTAAGCATGTTGAATGCTCTGTATATGGATATTTGTTATATGATGAATGCCTGTTAGCATTATATAATTGAGAAAGGCTTGACTTATGAGTCAAGGACGACAATAGCACTGAGCGCTAGTTGAAAAGCATTGACTTATAAGTGAAGCGTAGCAATAGCGCGCTGGGCGTTGGTCGATATGGTTAGATCTAATCAGGAGCGCATTTGTTCGATCCAATGGTCGTGGAAAACTAAAGTGCAAGGTACATTGGGCCAGCTCCAAGGCTAGTTATTCAGAGGATTGGGCAATGGGCCCCGGGGTGACTTACTAGTCCCAGATCCTAGGTCGCTGAGCCTACTGTGATTTATTGATCATGTAAATTAGGCAACGCACCCCGATATGACTCAGTTAATCATTTAATTAGGGCATCTGGTCCCATATGACATTGTAGTCATTAATATGAATGGTATGCATGCATGAGCAGGGTTATTGCTAATGGGCATGTTTATTGTGATTTGGAAATGTGTTATAACTTCTTATGAGCATGTTTAAGTTTTCTTGCTGGGCCTTGGCTCATGGGTGCTATGTGGTGCAGGTAAAGGGAAAGGAAAGCTAGACCAGCCATGAGTTGGAGAGCTTAGGTGGCGACGTGTACATATGCGGCTGCTTGACCGCCACGGCCAAGGTTTCTCAGAGGAACTAGGGTTAAACCCTATTTTGCCTTTTAGGTTGGCGGGTTGTAACTTTTGAGTTGTAATTACCCTTTTGGAACTGTAAACCACTCTGTAAACATTTATTATGGGATCCCATGTACAATTTAATGTTTGTAATGAAATGTCTATCCCTTTTGATCGAAAATTTTAACCCTGGACCATTAATCACATTTATTTGCAGACTTATGGCCAAATAAATCGTTTAGTGAGTTAGCACTATTTAAAATACACAGTGTAATGGTCTTAGCTAACAAAAGAATTATAGCTTAGCAGCTTTCAATCCTCAAAACAACTTTCAATTCCACTAAGGGTTGCCTCTAAAATCAATTCTTCAATAATATTCTTCTTCTTGGAGCAAAGTAGGGTGAGAGAAAGAGAGCAAGAGGGAGAAAGCTATTTTTTTTTCTTTTTCTTTCTTTTCTGAGTTACCTGATGCTGAAGGCTCCTAACTGACTAAATCAATCCATGGGCCTGAAATGACCAAAACACCCCTAACCTAAATCCTTACTCTTTAACGCCCTCAAGGGCAAAATGGTCATTTGACACCACTTTCCCGCTAAACCTCGAATTTCACTTAAGATTCCCAATTAATCCCACTAATCTTCCAAACACTAATATTTTCCCCCCAAGTATATCTCATATTCTAATATCCCGAGTAAATTATCAAAATACCCCTAGCTCACCCTGAGTCGGGTGTTAATCCTCGACATGACGTTTCCGTCGGGTGTTAATCCCCGACATAACGTTTCTTCCAAATTTCTCACTAAGATCACCTCGTGCCACACATCTCAAATATATCCACACAATAATGTGATCCCACTCACAAAGCACATAATTACAATTGCACCCTCAATGGATCAAAATTACGAAAATGCCCTTTTTCACCAAAACGAGCTCACAATCACATTTAATACACATAAGCATGCATAAATAGACATATTATACATATTATAATACAACTCATATATTTCACATAATCACACATATATTCAATTAAATTCACATATAAATCCATTTATGCCCTCCCAGCACGCTAATCAAGGCACTAAGCCTTATTAGCAAATTTGGGATGTTACAACTATCCCCCTCCTAATGAAAATTTCGTCCTCAAAATTTACCTAAACAGCTCAGGATGCTGATCCTGCATATCTGACTCAAGCTCCTAGGTCGCTTCCTCGACCCTGTTGTTTCTCCATTGAACTTTAACTAGAGGAATCGTCTTGTTCGTCGGAACCTTGTCTTTTCTATCTAGATTCTGAACTAGTTGATCCTCATAAGACAAGTCTATTTGTTTCTCCAGATCTTCATAATCTAGCACATGGGTCGGGTCTGACACATACTTATGAAGCATTGAGACATGAAACACACCATGGAATCCAATTAATGATGAGGGCAAAGCCAATCTATAGGCTACCTGCTCGATCCTATCCAGGACCTCAAAAGGTCCTACAAACCTAGGGCTCAACTTGCCCTTCCTTCCAAACCTTTTTACTCCCCACAACGGTGAAACTCGTAGAAATACATGGTCCCCTACCTGGAACTCCACGTTCCTACACTTAGCGTCAGCGTAGCTTTTCTGTCAACTCTGTGAGGCGAGCATTTGAGCTCTGAACTTCTCCATAGCCTCACTAGTCCTCTGAACCATCTCAGGACCCAAATACTTTATCTCCCCCATTTTATCCCAATGAATAGGTGACCTACATTTCCTGCCATACAACATCTCATATGGAGCTACTCCAATCGTTGATTGATAGCTGTTATTGTTGGGGTTTTATGCCCTAATTAAAACTCAATTTCTTTGTAATCTCATTTATTATCAATAAAAGAATATAAATTATTTTTTGACTTGGTCAATCACTTTGCTCACATGTTTTATTTTCATAATTATTTGTTTAATATAAACTTCTATTAAATCCCGAGCATATAGACTTGCTCATATAGTAACATGATTAGGCACATCCAATTATAACATGTCTGTTTGCACTATATGTGATATTTTTGCAATTGGGATTAGATGGATATAGTGGCCCCATATGTTTGCTAGATATATGGATTTTTCCCAATACAATATTCATAAAATGATAGGTTTTATTTGGGCCCATTAGAAAATGTAAAGTTTAAATTCCTCTCTTGTGGGTGGTTCCACTTGTGAAGGCCCATTTGCTTTGCATTACTGTAACGACCCAAAATTACTAATAAGGCTTAAGGGCCTTGATTAGTGTGTCGGGAGGGCATAATTGGAGGTTAAGAGAATTGGTGGTAAGAAAGCATGAATATGGGTATTGGATAAGGACGTGGGCCCTGTTTGGCTGGTAAGGGCTTAATCGTAATTTTGGCCCGTTAGGGGATAGATGTGAATGTGTGTGATAAATTGTTGAGACCACATTATTAAGTGGATAGATAGATAAATGTATATATGTGTGTACATGTACGTGTGTTTGCAGCTTTCGGCACGAGGCGATCCTAGGGAACAAGTAGCAAGAAAGTCACAACGGGGCTTGATAGTTGACTTTGGATAAGTCAGGGGTATTATAGGTATCGGGTAGTTATTTAGACTAACGGGTTATGAAAATAAATATATGGAGATATATTTGAGGTTAGGAAGTCTAGGCGGGAATATTGGGGAATTTTACCATTTTTGCCCTCGGAGACATTTTTGGTACCCTCAGCCTTGAGGTAACCTTAAAGCTTAATTAATAAATACAAAATAAAGGAATTATTTGGAAACTTAGAGAAACCGACTTAGCCTCAGCCTTTCCCCTTGTCTTCTTCCTTTTCTCTTACTCTCAAGAAGAACTACATAGAATTAAGGGGAAATCTGATTGGAATTCAGAGAATTTGAAGCTATGATTTAGGAGCTTAACTTAGGGATTAGCTGAGGATTCCAGCAAGAGTAAAGGTAAGCTATAAGTTTGTTCATGATGGTTAAATTCTGTGATTATGCTGGGTCTTGAAGAGATTGTGGATTTTGACATTTAAAGGTTGAATTGAGACTTGGAGCTTGGGAGTTAGCTCAGTTTTGCTTAGGGGACTAATTCTGCAGCAAAGGTGAGTTTGAAATTAAGGTTTTAATGTTTGAGTTTCTGAGATTTTCTTGCTGGTTTTGAAGTTCTTAGGTGTGGGAGTTTCATAAATTAAGATGATGTGTTGAGGGGTTTTTAGCCTGGATTTCTGTTGGGTCTTTACTGCTAGAAGCATGCTAGAGTGTTGGGATAATTGAGTTGTATTATTGGGATTGTTTAAAATGGGTTTGGATGAGGTTTTGGATGTTAGAAATGGGGGAAATTCTGGGTTCAAAGGGAAGGGCCACGGCTCTGTTCTAGAGCGCTGCGGCCCTAGGATGAAGATGAGCTAGGAGGGCTCGGCCAAGGGGGAGCGCCGCGGCGCCCAAGGCAAGGGCCGCGGCGCGTGTCTTCCTTCAGGGAGGGCCTTGGTTCTGTTTTAAGGGCAGGAGCGCGGCTAAGCTTTGGGGGCCGCAGCCCTTAGACCCATACTTGAACGTTCAAGGTTTTAAGGTACGGGGATTGAGCCTAGGGTGCTCGGGATCAATCTCACCACCGTGCTTGGTGGGATTCGACTTCCCGGAAGCTAGTTTTGTATACGAAAACCTATATTTGAATATTAATGGAATCCATTATCTTGGTTATGACTAGGTGATAAGCTAGGGCTCGGGAGGTGGATCACGCTCGGGGGTCGTCCAATCTAATTAAAGCACTTGGAATCAAGGTAAGAAAACTGCACCTGTGTATGTGGATAGGTTGGGACTAAGTGTTCCCTATATTTGTTTGTATTGATGTGAGAATATGTTGGGACTAAGTGTTCCCTATATTTGTTTGTATTGCTGTGAGAATATGTTGGGACTAAGAGTTCCCTATAGTTATATGAATGTCATGAGGTGGTATTATGCCACTGGGACATGTGATAAGCGGCCTAAGGGTGCCGAAATCAACACTTGCGCACATGGCGCGGCTCGGACACTGGTATCCGAGGACAGCTTATTAATCACTGAGCTCGGTTAAGCTGGCCGAAGTCAGTGGGTATGTCATTGGGATTGGCCTAAGCGAGCCAAAGACAGTGAATTAAATAGAGGGTGCGGCATGTGGGCATTAACCCTAGTTATTGCTTGATATATGTTCTATTGTTGATTATTGTGTATGACTTGATGAGAATCTGAAGTTGAATTATTGGCTATTGGCCAGTGTGCTGCCCTGAATGTACTTTATGGTGTGCTGGTAACCGATTAATGCCTTGTGATTACTTGGATTATGCTCAACAAACTGTTTAGCTGCTATTACTGTTATATTATGATGTTATGTTTTCTTGCTGAGCCTCGGCTCACGGGTGCTACGTGGTGCAGGTAACACTAGTTGGCCATGGGTTGAGAGCTCTGGGGGCGAGGTGTACATTGTCAGTTGCTTGGCCACCACGGTCGGGGGATTTTACAGGGACGGGAACCTAAACTGTGAATTTTGCCATTAGAGTGGCTTGGTTGTCTATTTGTTAACAAGAATTTTATATTTACGTTATTTAAATCTTGTTTTGGGATCCCATGTATCAAACATGTGTTTTTAGTAAAACTTAATCGTTTATAACCAAAATTCTTTTTAACCTAACTTGCTTATGTCATCAGTTACACGTTTTGAATCAAAAGACTTGATTAGCAAGTCTTGCACTATTTCAAACACACAGTATAACGGTCTTGGTTGTCCAGGGCGTTATAATTACTATAGTGGATCTAATCAATTAATAACAATTAATAAAACAAAGGTTTAAATTCCTGTCTTTTGGACCTTGTATGGAAGAATGGGGGCCTTAGTAGTGGGAACGACATACTGGGCCTAACCCTCCTCCATGCAAGCCCAATTGTTAAGGCCCATTTGCCTGAGTTGGACTTAATTGTATAGGTTCATTATATTAGTTAAACCTAAATATTTATAAGCAACAAATTAATTCTAATATATTTGAATTTGTCTCAATGTGACACTTTAGAATTAATAGAAAATTATAGGACTTTAGTTTTAAAATTCTAATCTTACAATGTTTTGGAGAACCATAGTCATTAATTTTTTAAAAATAAATAAATACTAAAAATACTATTTTTAATTTTATAATGAGCTTACTTTAAGAATTATATTTGATATCCACCATGATTTATCAAGGTCAATAGCTTAATGGGGCCTCGAGACGCTTTGATTCATCCCCCTAAGGAAGGTGTTCATTAGTTATTTTGACAAGGTTAGATTTCGAAAGATAGATAGTTATAGGTCAAATTCTACTAGACTCACCCCTACAGTGACTACTAGGACTAAATCTATCGATTATCGAAACTGTGGGCCTAGCTCACAAAATAAGAGATTTTGTTTTCATATTTTGATCGAATAGTAGGTTGTTAATGATGGTGTCCATTATTAAATTAGTTTACAACTCAATTTAACTAATGATATTTTTTTACTCTATCCAACCGGGACAACAATATCATAAAATAGTTAAAACCCTAAAGAAATAGAGATATGACTATTTTGATATTTTTTCCATATCTTACATATTTTGGTATATGTTGTGCTATTTCTTAAAATTAGAGTGAATAGAAGTTTTATTGAGCAAATGTGATTGATATCCATTTTATTGATAATACGTAGTTTTAAGTATGGTTGTGTCTACTCCCATGTAATGACCCAACTATTTCTAAGACCTTGGACAATAAAAACTACTAGACATAGCTACTACTATTTGGATACAAACATAAGAAATTACATAACTTTATTAAAAACCCAAAATATTGTACAATACAAAATAAGATAAAAATATCAAATAAAATATGCTATGGTATGGGATCCCATTGTTTATAAAACATAAAACATAAAATTTAATTTAATTGTTTAAAAACTAAGTGCGAAATTACAAAAAAACATAATTCAAAACACTAAATAACGTCATCCTCGATCGACACGCAGTCTATTCATCCTCAACACACAAGCCAAGCTGCCAAGAATCCTTCCGCCTTCCATAATCATTTTCCTGCATCACACTAAAATAAAGGAGTGAGCCTAATGCCCAACAAGGAAAATATACTAACAACATACATCATATATCATAAGCATAAGACTATATCATAAACATACACTATAGAACATATGACTATAAAAACATATATCATATAGGACTACAATATTAATGGCCATCATAAATTCTTGGGGCTTGCTAGCTAAGCAAGTCATATGCCCAAGGACTATAAGACATATCATTACATATAAGCACATAAAATCTATCATATTTTCCTTACTAAAAGTCGGGATATTTGGGAACAAGAACAGGATTAGAACACTCCTATAAACCAACAGTAAAAATGGTGAGAATTTGAAAAAAAAAAAAAAAAGAGATGAAAAGAACACTAAACCATCCAAGAAGAAACTTACCAAGAAGAACCTTAAGTTTCAAGAACATAAATACCTAATCAAGAATCATAAACAAGAGTTAGGTTTTGAATAAAAGAAAATGATAGAATAATGAAGAACTGAACTTAGGGATAAGAATACCTTGAATGATCTTATGGATGATCTAAACCTCAATACAGAAATCACACTATATCTCACTTCCCAAGTGTTTAGAAAAGCTTAGAATAATAAAGCTTTTATCCCAAACCCAAGTGTATCTCTCTACAGTAACACTAGCACCTTGAAGGCTTTGATCAAATCCTTGAAGAATGAAGAAAATGGTTGAGTACTAGGTCCTATTTATAGAGTTCAAGGAGTGAAACTAACCCCTTTTAATTTGAATAAATAAATGAATATAAAATGAAAAAGATTTGAATTTTCGTTCAACTGACATCCAGAACTCGGTCAAAATCGTTCAAAGGCAGGTCTAAGTGGTTAAGGGTAATTTTCAAAATTAAAAACCAAACTTTCAAAAAACCATCTTGGAGACGATATATCGCCCCCCATAGGCGATATATCGCCTCCCCCTATATTCTCGAGCCCCGTTCGATCGTTCGTGCAAAGTCGACGTGTTTTCCTCATCTTCCGTAGGCGATATATCAGCCACTATATTGTGATATATCGGCTATACGTTGATATATCAAACACGTATTTGCACTTTTTCAGCATAATTTGAATTGGATAAACAGCTTTGACTAAGTCATAGTACAATCCTAACAGCTGTTGGAAGGTTCTAGAGCTTCTACATCTTTCTTTTATTAAAACTATTCATCAAAAATACTTAATTCCTTAATAATCATGATTATGACAAGTGTCATGCTCTTATTGGCTCTATCTAAACCTTAGGTTATAATAAATATATATCTATGACTAGAAATATTAATCAAACCTTATGTTATAATTAATATTCTTAAACTATAGGTTAAACTTATAAAATCCATAACTGTTGCTATGAGTGTCCAACTAATTCCCGGCTTGAACCAAAATCCATGGTAACTAACATACTACTAACTAATACTAACTACTACTACTATCTAGCTAGCTAAGTAAATATTATGGGACACTACATCCCATCCTTTCTCAACTTTCAATGGAGAAACTCACTGGAGAAAACTTCCTTAAATGGAAGCAAAATATCAACATTGGGTTGATTGGTGACAACTCCAAGTTCGTCATGACTGAGGAATCTCTAGAAGTTTCAGCTGAAGGAGCTCCTAAGTCGGTAAGAGATAAATATGAGCATTGGCAGGCGGATAATAACAAGGCACGACACTAAATGTTGACTAGTACAGTCGACACTCTGAAGAAAAATAAGGAGACTGTCAAGAAGATCTACGAAATCATGGACTAGCTCCAAGACATGTTTGGTGCAAAGTTTGTGCAGACTCGTTTAGAGGCAACCAAGAAATATGCCAATGCTCGAATGGAACCATCTCCACACGTTCGTGATCAACTAACCTATGGTTTGATGCAGCTCATGACTGAGCTTCAGACTTTTGAGTCTATCATGGGTGGACCAAGTAAGGGAGGAGAAAAGAAGACAACTACTACTACTGTTGCTGATCCAGCTAAGGCTGAAGCTAACCAAGCTTCATCTTCGAAAGATGGAAACAAGAGGAAAGATGGACAAAACAACTACCCCAAGCCTTCAAAGGATGTGATACGAACCACAACAACGATTGTGGTGAAACCCGACACCAAATATGGCAGCCACAAAGAACACACGAATCTGGAATGATGAACCGTGAACCAATGCTTAGCCAAGCACGAACCTTGGTATGAGGAAGACGCCACAAACGGTGATGGGAATCCGTTTGATAAGTCAGATTGAACGCCACAAGGAATACCCTTGATAAGTTCGAATAGTCTCTTCAAGAACTCAAGAAGAAAACCTCTCAAATTTCATTTCATCAAAATCTGAATTTCCCAAACATTTACAAGCCCTAATATGGCCGAAATTACATGAAAGAAAAGCCCCTTTGTCTTCCTAATGAAAACCCTAACAATCACAAATAGAAAGACTCTTGGACTCTCACAAGTCAAATATTTGACTTTCACAAAAAAAAAAACAAAGACAAAATAAAACGTGATTAAGTGACTGATTAAAATAAAAATACAAGATGCCAAAATCCAATAAGACTCATTACAAGAAGCTAAATATTGATCAAGCTCCTAAACTGAGTCTACTTTGATGAGCAGTACAAGTCTTTGTTCTCCTTCAGTGTTGACCACGGTCTCCTCCTGTTTTTAGGACTCTGCGGACTAGGTTGTTAAGTTCTTCTTTGAATCTCTTGGCTCACGCCCTCGTCACCGGACCAACTGGAACTTGACTAGGATCTTTAGTCTTGGTATCCTCATCATTCCCCCCCTCTTGAGAAAGATTTGACCTCAAATCGTCACCTGCATCAAAAGGACTCAAATCAGAAACATTAAAAGTAGCACTAACAGTATACTCACCTGGTAAATCGAGTCTGTAGGCATTGTCATTAATCCTTTCTAGCACTTGAAACGGCCCATCTCCTCGAGGTAGCAATTTGGAACGTCTTTGTGCTGGGAATCGCTCTTTCCTCATGTGTAACCATACCCAATCACCGGGCTCAAAAACCTGCTTGTGATGACCCTTTTTAGCATCAAGTTGGTTAGTATTTAAAAGAGCCTCCTTGTACATGAGTAAAATAATTGGCTGTTTTGTACGCAATGCTCGCTTAACCTCACTTTTTTTTGCATAAAAATTATTTTTTTTTCTCTCTAATTTTCCCTCATTGATCGAACTCTTCTCTTTCTTTTCTCTCTCACTCTATTCGACCCTTTTCTCTCTTTGTCTCTCTTTTTTCTCACTCTCATTCATCTTTTCACTCTCCTTCTTTTGCTCACTCAATTTTTTTTTATCACTCAATTTTTGCAACCTCACTTGGTCTTCATATACTTGCTTTGGCGTCAATGGAGCTAGAGTGATTGTTCGTTGATGGAACGTGAATGAGTACTTGTTGGTGAAGCCATCATGCTGGACTCGCCGATCAAATAGCCAAGGCCTTCCTAGAAGGAGGTGTCCAGCTTGCATTGGAACCACACCGCACAATACCTCATCCTCATATTTGCCAATTCGAAATGATACCAGAACTTGTTTTGTAACCCTCACTTCACCACTATCATTCAACCACTGCAACTTGTATGGACGAGGATGTTTAAGCATTGGGAGCCCCAGCTTCTCAACCATGGAAGAACTAGCAACGTTAGTACAACTACCTCCATCAATAATCACACTACATACCTTGTCTTTCACATGACAACGAGTGTGAAAGATGTTCTCCCACTGCACCTCTTCTTCCTCTTCTTTTGCTTGCAAATTTAAGGCTCGTCATGTGACTAGTGCAAGCATCTCACCAGATTCTGCCCCAAACTCCTCACCACCCATAGAAGCGTCCTCCAATGGTGGCATGTCATCAAGATCATCTTCTTCTTCGGAATCTATCTCCCCATTATCCCGAATTACCATAACTCGCTTGTTTGGGCATTGGCTAGCTATGTGACCTCTCCCCTGACATTTGAAACACTTAATCTCACTAGAACGGGATGAAGTAGGGGTTGTTTTACCTTGAGAGGCTGTGGTTGTGGGGGCTGTTTTTGGCTCGGTTTTAGGCTTGGGCATGAAAGGGTTTTCTTCCTTCTTTGGATAGTTCGACCGTCAAGGTGTTGCACTTGAATTTTGTGGGATTTGTCTCGGATTTGAACTTGTACTACCCCTCTTGAGCTGCCTCTCAACTTTGATTGCCATATGCACCAAATCTTCCAATTCCACATAATGGTGTAGCTCAATTGGATTAGCAATCTCTCGGTTCAATCCATTCAAAAACCTTGCCATTGTCGCCTCCCGATCCTCTTCCACATTGACTCTAATCATAGCCATCTCCATCTCTTTGTAATACTCATCAACACTCTTGGAACCTTGACGAAGACCTTGCAACTTAAGGTATAGATCCCGATAGTAATGAGTAGGTACAAAACGTCGCCTCATCACCCTCTTCATACCATCCCAAGTCTCAATAGGACGATCTCCATTTCGCCTCCTGTTGATGCACAACTGATCCCACCAAACAATAGCATAATCAGTAAATTCAATGACAGCAAGTTTTACCTTCTTCATTTCAGAGTAGTTGTGACAATCGAAAACCAACTCCATCTTCTTCTCCCACTCAAGGTATGCTTCAGGATCACTCTTCCCCGGAAATGCGGGGATTCTCATCTTGATATTTCCCAAATTATTATCTACCCAGTTCCTACCTTCTCTATCTCAGCCATACCTCCTATGGTTACCCTCTGACAACCTATCATACTCTTCCTCTAAATCTCCCCCTTCAAACTCTCTTTCACCCTCAACATCCCGTTGTTGCACCCTATTCCTCCGAGCCCTCCATTGCGTTCCCTCTTCTACCCTATCCAACCTCTCATGTATTTGTTTACATTCTGCCCTCATCATCCTCCGCATCTCCCCCATTAATGCTTGAATTTGTAGATTAGGAACCTCAGGTGGAATCTCATTGCTTGCATTTTTCTCTGGATTTTGTGCCATGATGGAAATCTGCAAAATAAGGTTAGAACAATATGGAGAAAATGATGAGGACACCAAGACTAAAGATCCAAGTCAAGTTCCAGTTGATCCAAGTCACGAGGGGGGGAATGATGAGGACACCAGTTTAGGAGCTTGATCAATATTTAGCTTCTTGTAATGAGTCTTATTGGATTTTGGCATCTTGTATTTTTTTATTTTAATCACGTTTTTTTTTATTTAGTCTTTGTTTATTTTGTGAAAAAGTCAAACACTTGACTTGTGTGAGTCCAATAGTCTTTTTTTTTTTGTAATTTTCGGTTTTCATTAGGAAGACAAAGGGCTTGTCTTTGATGTAATTTTCGGTTTTTCATTAGGAAGACAAAGGGGCTTGTCTTTGATGTAATTTTCGGCTATATTAGGCCTTGTAAACATTTGGGAAAGGAGATTATGATGAAATGAAATTTGTGAGTTTTTCTTCTTGAGTTCTTGAAGAAACTATTAGAACTTATCAAGGGGTTCCTTGTGGCGTTCAACCTGACTTATCAAACGGATTACCATCCCCGTTTGTGGCGTCTTCCTCATACCAAGGTTCGTGCTTAGCTAAGCACTGGGTCGCGGTTCTTCATTCCAATTTCATGTGTTCTTGGTGGCTGCCATATTTGGGGTCAGGTTTCACCACAATCGTTGGTGTGGTTCGTATCAGAAAAGACCTCACCACACTCCCTCACATGTTTCACTCGAACAATATTTTCACTCAAATCCACTCGTGTTTCACTCAATTTCAATGGCTTTTACCCTCAAATAGGCTCGCACCTCTGCCTTTTTCCACTCGTATTCTTCTTTAAGTTCTTTCAAAACTAATCACACGATATCATGGAGGATTCAAGTAGCAAATCAAACCAGAACAAACCAAACGAACATAGCAAAACTGATGATTTTTGATACACTTGCGTGAGGATTTGGCAAAAGAACATCTAGGACATATGGAACAAGATTAGAACAAAAATTTTTAAGAGAGGTTTCCAGACTCTTTTTTTTTTTAGTTCGGATCCTCTTGATTTTTCTTCTTCTTTCTTTTCTTCCTTTCTTTATTTTTTCTCAAATGCAAGTACAAGACACAAGAAGAATCGGAATTGGTGGAACTACAACAATTTGAAAACAATACAACTCGGATTGCACAAAAGAACAAGAGTAACTCTTGCAAAATTCAAATATTTCACAACAAGAACAAGATAACTCAATACCAATTTCGCATTTCACAATAAGAACAAGAGAGCTCAATCCCAATTTTGGATTTCACAATAAGAACAAGAGAACTCAATCCCAATTTCAGATTTCACAATAAGAACAAGAGAACTCAATCCCAATTTCGGATTTCACAATAAGAACAAGAGAACTCAATCCCAATTCAGATTTCACAACAAGAACAAGAGAACTCAATCCCAATTCGGATTTCACAACAAGAACAAGAGAAACCCAAGGCAAAATTCGGATTTCAAAAGAAAAGCAATGAAAATTCGGATTTCACAATAAGAACTAGAGAAAACTCAAAGCCCTAATTCACGATTTCAGAAAGAAAAAAAAAAATAGATGGATTTTCAACAGCCCTAATTCAAACGCACCAATTGAACAAAGAATCGAAAAGAAAAAAAAACAAGGAAAAAGGATAGGCCAAACCGTATGAACCTAGGCTCTGGTACCAACTGATACGAACCAAACCAACGATTATGGCGAAACCCGACACCAAATATGGCAGCCACCAAGAACACACGAATCTGGAATGATGAACCGTGACCCAATGCTTAGCCAAGCACGAACCTTGGTATGAGGAAGACGCCACAAACGGTGATGGGAATCCGTTTGATAAGTCAGATTGAACGCCACAAGGAATACCCTTGATAAGTTCAATAGTCTCTTCAAGAACTCAAGAAGAAAACCTCTTAATTTTCATTTCATCAAAATCTGAATTTCCCAAACGTTTACAAGCCCTAATATGGCTGAAATTACATGAAAGAAAAGCCCCTTTGTCTTCCTAATGAAAACCCTAACAATCACAAATAGAAAGACTCTTGGACTCTCACAAGTCAAATGTTTGACTTTCACAAAAAAAAACAAAGACTAAATAAAACGTGATTAAGTGACTGATTAAAATAAAAAAATACAAGATGCCAAAATCCAATAAGACTCATTACAAGAAGCTAAATATTGATCAAGCTCCTAAACTGAGTCTACTTTGATGAGCAGTACAAGTCTTTGTTCTCCTTCAGTGTTGACCACGGTCTCCTCCTGTTTTTAGGACTCTGTGGTCTAGGTTGTTAAGTTCTTCTTTGAGTCTCTTGGCTCGCGCCCTCGTCACCGGACCAACTGGAACTTGACTTAGATCTTTAGTCTTGGTGTCCTCATCAGGATGCAAAGACGAGTGCACAACCAAGTGCACAGATGCCTAAGGGGAAGAAAAATAAAAATAAGAAAGGTAAAGGTAACTATTTTCACTGCAAAGAGAAGGGGCATTGGAAACAAGATTTCCCCAAGTTTCTAGCAGCGAAAATAAAAGGTAATGATTATAGTCATTTATCTTAGAAACATGTGTTTTAGAGAATGATAAATTTGTTTGGATTGTTGATTCCGGATCTACTAACCATGATTGTAACTCTTTACAACTTCTTGAATCGTGGGAGGAAGTGGACGAAGGCGGCTTAAAGCTTAGAGTTGGGAACAGAGCATTCTTTGCGGTCCAAGCTAGAGGAAGAGCTCATCTGAAGTTCGAAAATACATTTTTAATTTTAAATGATGTATTGTTATTCCAAATTTTAGTAGAAATTTAATTTCAGTTTCCATGTTGCAATTAGAACAGTTTGTTATGACTTTCACAAGTTCTAATATATATATTTCTTTCAATGGATCACAATTGAGTATTGCATGTTTGGAAAATGGGATTTATATTCTGCGACCCAATGAACCCCTCGCTCTTAACAATGATTTATTCAAAGTAGCTAAACCTA
The DNA here is from genome assembly GCF_963169125.1 of Humulus lupulus. Classification (NCBI taxonomy): domain Eukaryota; kingdom Viridiplantae; phylum Streptophyta; class Magnoliopsida; order Rosales; family Cannabaceae; genus Humulus; species Humulus lupulus. The sequence goes on from NC_084799.1 coordinate 150,946,450, forward strand.
GGACCAATAAACGTTAAAAGACCGAAAACGACAACATGATGTAGTTATGGCATTTGAGACTAGGTCACATTGGCTATGATAGAATTCAAAGACTTACAAAGGATGGGCCTTTGAGGGAACTCACCTTAGGCGAATTACCTGTCTTTGAATCTTGTCTAGAAGGCAAACTGACCAAGCGTCCATTCTCTGCAAAGGGTGATAGGGCCAAAGAACCACTTGGACTTGTGCATTCAGACGTTTGTGGAACTTTGAATGTACAAGCCAGAGGGGGTTTTGAGTATTTCATCACTTTCATTGATGATTACTCCAGATACTCATGTCTTTACCTAATGCATAGGAAATCAAAATCATTTTCAAAGTTTCAGGAATTCTTAGCTATGGCTCAGAACCAATTAGGTAAGACGTTAAAGATCTTGCGATCTCATAGGGGTGGAGAATATTTGGATATCCAGTTCCAAGATCATTTATTTGAACTTGGGATTTTATCACAACTTACTGCCCCAGGTACTCCGCAAAAAAAAATGGTGTAGGGGAACGCCGAAACAAAACTTTTTTGGAAATGGTCAGATGAATGCTTAGTTACTCAACTCTACCAACTTCTTTTTGGGGACATGCAATTGAAACTACGAACAACATTATAAATGTCGTGCCATCCAAATCAATCCCCAAAACACCTTTAGAACGTTGGAATGGTCGTGAACCTAGTTTACGCCATTATAGAATTTGGGGGTGTCTCACCCACGTCCTGAGGAAAAAGGAGGGAAAGCTAGAACCACGAACGGAAGTTTACATGTTTTTTGGCTATCCAAAAGGTACTCAGGGTGGACTTTTCTATAGTCATTCAGAAAAGAAAGTGTTTACATCTACGAATGCTACTTTTCTGGAAAATGACTATGTCCAAAACTTCAAACCACGCAGCAAAGTAGTTTTAGAGGAGATGGTTGAAGAATTGACTCCAACCAATGTTCCATCGTCATCAATGTGAGTTGATGATCAAATTCCTACTCTTCATGACCAACCGACGTAAGTCGATTTAAATGAAGAAAGTACCACTATTCCTGAGCAAACAGTCACGGAGCCTCGTCGTAGTGGGAGGGTTTCTAGGAACCCATATCGTTATGGTTTGGATGGTGAAACCAATATGATTGTTGGTGACACTAGTGAAGATGATCCATTGTCTTTTAAATAGGCAATGGCTAGCCCTGAAAAGGAACTATGGCTCGAAGCCATGAAACAAGAAATGGAGTCCATGTACTCAAATTCCGCCTGGGATCTTGTGGAAGCACCTAGTGACTTTAAGGCCATTGGTTGCAAGAAGAAATGAGGTGTTGATGGAAATATCGAAACTTATAAAAGCTCGATTAGTGGCAAAGGGTTATACCCAAAGAGCAGGCGTGGAATATGAGGAAACTTTTAGTTCGGTAGCCATGCTCAAGTCCATTCGTATCCTCCTATCCATAACAGCCGCTCTCAACTATGAGATCTGGAAAATGGAAGTCAAGACAACTTTTCTTAATGGAAAGCTTGACAAAGTCTTTTATATGGATCAGCCAGAACGATTTAAAGTAGCTGGACAAAAAGGAAAAGTTTGCAAGTTGAATAGGTCCATCTATGGACTTAAGCAAGCTTCTCGTTCCTGGAACCTTAGGTTTGATGAAATAATCAAAACATATGGCTTTCAACAAAATATCGATGAGCCTTGTATTTACCAACTGAAGGCAAATCAAATAGTGGTATTCCCAGTTCTTTATGTAGATGATATCTTACTCATTGGAAACAATGTTAAGAAATTTTCAGATGTGAAGAATTGGTTGAACACTCAATTCCAAATGAAGGATTTGGATGAAGCAAGTTATGTTCTAGTTATCCAGATCATTAGGGCTAGAAAGAACAAACTCTTAGCTCTATTCAAGCAGCTTACATAGATAAAGTGCTTGAATGTTTCTCAATGAAAAATTCCAAGAAAAGGCGTCTACCGTCCCGCCATGGAATTCGTCTTTCAAAGAAGCATTCTCCCCAGACTCCTGAAAAGGAAGATGCAATGAGAAAAGTTAAATATGCATCTGCAGTTGGAAGTCTGATGTATGTTATGTTGTGTACTAGACCACATATCTGCTATGCAGTGGGAATAGTGAGCAGGTATCAGTCAAACCCAAGACCGGAACATTGGATATCAGTTAAGCATATCCTGAAGTATTTAAGGCGAACTAGGGATTATATGTTAGTCAACAAGGGTGGTGTTCTGAACCCTGTGGGCTACACTAATTTAGATTTTTAGACTAATGTCGGTGACAGGAAGTCTACTTCTTGAATGGTGTTTACTCTTGGGGGTGGAACGGTGATATGGAGAAGCGTAAAGTAGTCTGCAATCTCAGATTCCACCATGGAGGCTGAATACATAGTTGTGTCAGAAACAGCTAAGGAAATAGTCTGGCTAAATAAGTTCTATTCAAATCTTGGTGTTATTTCAGAAATGGATAAACCACTTGTGTTGTTTTGTGACAACACAAGAGCGATAGCCAACTCGAAAAAACCTCGAAGTCACAAAAGGAGTAAGCATATAGAAAGGAAGTATCACATAATTCGAGAATATGTGACCAAGGGAGATGTGAAGGTTATGAAGATTGCATCTGAAGACAATCTTGCGGATCTGTTTACAAAGACACTACTAGAAGCTACATTTGTTAAGCATATCAATGAAATGAGATTAGTAGAATTAAGGCATTAGTTTTAATTAGTGCAAGTGGGATTTTGTTGGGGTTTTATGCCTTAATTAAAAACTCAATTTCTTTGTAATCTCATTTATTATCAATAAAATAATATAAATTATTTTTTGACTTGGTCAATCACTTTGCTCAAATGTTTTTTTTTTCATGATTATTTGTTTAATATAAAATTCTATTAAATCCCGAGCATATAGCTAATCGTATTTATAGTGACGTAATCACAATGGAATATAAATATGATTATATGTTCAAACATAAGTTAGTCCTAAGATTAGTCATTGCACAGGATTTACACTGTCTTGCCATTCTATGATATGATCTACTTACACATCGCAGTGTTATGTTCTTTCCAATGTATTTGTTACATCGGACTGGACTGATATTGACAGTAGATAGGATAAGTAAACATACCGTTATTATCTATCCTAGTCATATCATATAGTTAACCATAGGTCAATTCAATCTCAATTTTGAGTGGTTAGTATTCTAACTGATTGTATTATTTGAGTTCTTTGACTTGTTCATTGCCAGTTTACCCTACGGACTAGCCCATACTTACATCTTGGGAACTCGGTAGTATAATTGAGTGGGAGTGTTAATCATAGATATGAACATCTATAGCTTCTTCTGAAGAAGTGAAATGATGGTTTCCTTTTAGTTTGGTTCAAGGTGCTAAATGATAGAGATCTCATTTCAGTAATTAATATTAGTTTACTGAAATATCATTTACAAGGAACTAAGTGTTTTAAGGATAAAATACAATGAGGGGTAAAATGGTATTTTACTCCCATCTCATTGTAGACCGTCTATAGAGGATTGAGTGACAATTATGGTTGTAACAATGGATAATAGCATATCTATATTGCTTATAGAGCGTTCTATGAATTCAAGTGTGCAATTTCGAGTCTTTAGTGGAGTCACGAGGAATTAATACGATAGTAATTTATTTGTTAAATTTATGATAATTTATTGGAGCTTATATTCATAAACCCATGGTACCTTGGATAAAATCATCTTGATTGTCTTAATTAATTGATTTAATTATCAATTAGAATTATCAAAGTTGACCAAGTCAATTTTGGATAGTTTCACAGAGGTATGTATTTTAGAGAAGAAAATAGAAATTAGGGTAGATTTATTAATTAAGATAAATTGGTATCTAAATTAATAAATAAGTTTAAATCAAGGTTCAAATTATAAATAATTAATTTTATAAAGGATTTAAATAATTATTTAATTAAATTAAAACAATAGAAAATAATACATGTCTTGATTTTAAGTCCAACGAGCTTAAAATTTAATGGGAAATTTCACGGGCCTAAAGCCCATGATAATTTCGACCTAGGGCTGATTATTGGCTATTATTTTATTGATTTTTTTATTAAAAAAGTGACATAATTGAGCCTATAAAAGGAATGCTAAGTGAGAGATGAAAATACATGTTTTTGAGAATATAAGAAGATCTAGTCTTGATGCTCTAGGTTTTAGATTCTCTCTACATCATAAATCATTTTCTAAGCCTCAATATTATTTTCTCTTCTTCTCTTTGTATCTATCTCATGTGTTGAGAATTTCTCACTCTAGTCAAGGTGATTCTAAGGGTACTTTGGAAGGCTGTGAAGAAAATTGAAGAATGGTTCAGTTTCTTGGTGATACCCTGCGACAGAAAGGATACAAGGGTTAGAGAAACTGAAGGAATGACTCAATCATTCTGCTGCACAATAATGTAAGTATTCTTATCATTATCTCTGTATGAATTCAATTTTAGAAACATGCTCTAGGTTTTCTTATATTAATTTGTTTAATATAAGATCTACATGAAAATAAATAAGATCTTGTATAAGTTTTCCTAACATTATACACCTCCATATAATTTCTCCACCCCTAAGTGTGAAAACAGATCCAGACGTACATTTCCAAGAAACTTTGTCAGATTGGAAGTCAAAATTTGTATATCCGATTGGAATCAAATTCTCTCAGGAATATACTAGCATATAGTCTTTCGTTCTCCTAAGATGCTTGACTAGTACCTACTGACTATACCCACAGCATAGCAAATGTCTGGTCTAGTACATAACATTGCATACATTAAGTTTCCTACTACGGAGGCATAGGGCATCCGTCTCATTTCCTCTTCCTCTTGGGGTGTCTTAGGAGATTGGTTCTTGGAGAGGTGAACACCATGACGAGTAGGAGGTTTCCCTTCTTGGAGTTCTACATCACATACTTTGCAAGTATTTTTTCTATTTAAGATGCTTGAAACAGTGCCAACAGCTTCTTTTTGCGGTCACGAATTAATTGTATCCAAAGTACGTAGCTTGCCTCTCCCAAATCTTTCTTTTGGAATTGGTTGGTTAGCTAGACTTTTACGTCAGATAATTTATTCACATTATTCCCTATGAGTAATATATCATCTACGTATAAAAAAAGAAAGACCACTTTGTCGCTGTTAATTTTCTTGTATACACAAGGCTCATCGACATTTTGATCAAAACCATAAGATTTAGCAACTTGGTCAAATCTTATGTTCCATGATCTAGATGCTTTCTTATGTCCATAAATGGACCTTTGCAGTTTGCAAACCTTTTGCTATTTTCCTTGTTCTATGAAATCATGTGGTTGTACCATAAAGATACTTTCACCAAGGTGGTCATTCAGCAAAGTCATTTTGACGTCCATTAGCCAAAAATCATAGTCAAAATGATTGGCAATTGATAAGAGGATTCAGAAGGATTTTAGCATGGACACAGGAGAAATGTTTCTTCATAATCCACACCTTCTTTCTGTGTGTAGCCTTTAGCTACTAGACTCACTTTGAAAGTCTCTACTTTCCCATCAACTCCTCCCTTATCTTGTATATCCATTAGCATCCAATGTGTTTTACATCTTGAGGCAGATCTACAAGTTCCCAGATTGAGTTTCATAGCTTCAAGTCATTGTTCCTTATCGAGATCATTCATCGCTTGACTGAAATTCAATGGGTTGTCAACATTGTCATCAGATATTGCAACTTGCGCTTCTCTGAATACAGTGTAGCGAACAGAATGTCTTACAACCCTCCCACTATGATGAACTACTATAGTATCCTGGTTTGGAATTGTGGTATGTTCTGTTCCAACTTCTAAAGTCAGTTGTGGTATGATTTTATCACCAAGTAACTCCTCGAGCACAATCTTACTTCGAGGATTGAAGTCCCTCATAAAGTCTTCTTCTAGAAAAGTAGCATTTGTCGATACAAATATTTTCTTTTCTATCGCATTATAGATTAACCTCTGATCGAGATGAAATCACCCACCAGAACCAAAGACATTCAAAGTCTTACAGGAAGAATTGCTACTCTCAGTATATTCATTTCAAAATCAACAGACAAGTGTCTTCCATTTTTTAATCTATTGAGAGGCAGCAAGAAATTTGAATGGACTGAAGAATGTGTAACGACCCAAATTCTCTAATAAGGCTTAAGGGCCTTGATTAGTGTGCCGGAAGGGCATAAATGGGATTAGAGTGAATACTATTGACTTAAATGTGTGAATATGTGATTAATGATAATTAATGATAATATGTGATAATACGATTATTTATGTGATATATGTGAGAACCACATTATTATGTGGCCAGGTTCTTAGAGCGCAACTCGAGACGATCCTAGGGTCAGATAGCGAGAAAAGTCGCAACGGGACTTGAGATATGACTATGGACAAGTCAGGGGTATTTTAGGTATCGGGTAGTGATTTAGACTATCAGGTCATGAAAATAAATATATGGAGATATATTTGAGGTTAGGATGTCTAGGCGGGAATATTGGGGGATTTTACCGTTTTGGCCTCGAGGACAGTTCCGGCACCCCGAGCCTTAGGATTAGCTTAACAAGTAAGACAATGGTTAGGAAGCCTCTAGGGAAAAATAAACCGACCTAAATTCTACTTAGCTGGTTACTCTCACTCTCACTCTCACTCTTAAGAAAAACAAAGGGAACTAAATAGAAGCACTCAAGGAAATTGGGGATTGGAGCTGAAGAATTGCTGGAAGTTTAGTGAGATTCAAGAGTAAATCTTGAGGCTTAGCTCAATGAATAAACCAAGACTGAATCAAGACTAAGGTAAGGGTTTAATCCATTTTTTTTTTCTGAAATTCAACCTTAAGCTTCAGCTGGATTATTGAGGGTATTGTTCAATTGATAATTAGGGTGGAATTGAGCTGGGGAATCCCTTGGAATCAGCTGGGTTTTGGCTAAGGGAAGGGTTCAATCAAGAAGGTAAGATTTGTTTCATGAATTGATGATTTGAGTTTGAGTTTTGACTAGTTATAACAGGGTGTTTGTGTTCTTAGAGTCTCAAGGATTGGAGGTGAATCTTCTATGGTTTATTGAGCTGAATTTCTGTTGAAATTGTGTAGCATGAGTTGGGGATGTGTTGGGTGTTGAAGTAGGAAGGTTAGGGGTGGTTTTGGTTGAGGTTTTGGGCTTTAAAAATATGGGTTTTCTGGGCATGAAGGGAAGGGTCGCGGCTCTGTTCTAGAGCGATGCAGCCCTAGGATGAAAAAGGGCCAAGGAGGCTCGGCCATGGGAGGGCGTCGCGGCGCCCAAAGCAAGGGTCGCGGCGTGTGTTTTGTTTAAGATGGCATTGGTTCTGTTTTGAGGCTAGGGTCGTGGCTAAGCTTCAAGGATCGCAGCCCTTGGTTGTACACATGAGATTTTGAGGGTTTTAGGCACGAGAAAGTGGTCTAGTATGCTCTGGATTGATTTCATCACCGTGCTTGGTGGAATTCGGATTCCAAGGAGTTAGTTTTGTAACCGGAAACCTATATTCGAGTATTAATGGAACCCTATACTTTGGTTATGACTAGGTGATAAAGGCTTAGGCTCGAGAACGGATCGTGCTTGAGGGGCGTTGCTCGTAATTCAATAACCGTACAGACTAAAGGTAAGAAAACTGCACCCGGTTGAATATTTGAATGGGACTAAGGGCTCCCTACTATAAATGATTGAAAGAATGGTATTATGCTATGCAAATTGTAGCCAATGTCCTAAGCGAGCCACGGTTAACTTGTGCAATTGGCACGGCTCGGACACTAGTATCCGAGGACAGCTTATTATGCACTGAGCTCGGTTTAAGCGGGCCGGAGTCAGTGGGTTAAACAGAGGGTGCGGCCTAAGGTGTCGGCCCTAGTATTTGTGTACCTGAATGTTGTATTTGACTATAGATGAGATTGTGGGATAGTCTATGTGTGGTTGCGGTTGCTTGTATCTTGAAGTATGTTTTTATGCTATGGGTTGAGTAATTGAACATGCTTACTAGAATATTTTCTTGAGATCACTGTATAAGTTGTGTATGTTGTTTTCTTGCTGGGCCTCGGCTCATGGGTGCTGCGTGGTGCAGGTAAAGGCAAGGCCGATTAGCCCTGATTGGAGAGCTCTGCAGGGTGAATGTATATGGCAGGCCGCTCAGCCGCCACGGTTGAGGAGATTACAGGAACAAATGAACTAGAACCTTGTATTTTGCCTTAGTATGGCTAGTATTTACTTTTAACTATTGAGTTTTGTAAACCAGCTTTTAAACATTGATCTTTTGGGGATCCCAACTGTAAACTATTTATAACTTATAAAATGTATCTTTTGAGACCAAAATGTCTTTTAACCCTAGAACACTTAAATTAATGACACACTTTTAAATTAATGACTTGATTAGCAAGTACACTGATACGAACCACACCAACACTGTGATGAAACCCGACACCAAATATGGCACAGCCACCAAGAACACACGAAATTGGGGATGAAGAACCGCGGCCCAATGCTTAACCAAGCACGAACCTTGGTATGAGGAAGACGCCACAAACGGGGATGGGAATCCATTTGATAAGTCAGGTTGACCGCCACAAGGAACCCCTTGATAAGTTCAAAAGTTTCTTCAAGAACTCAAGAAGAAAAAACACTCACAATTTTCATTCCACATAATCTGATTTTTCCAAATGTTTTCAAGGCCTAATATAGGCGAAAATTACATCAAGACAAGCCCCTTTGTCTTCCTAAAGCAAAACCGAAATTTAAAAACAAGCCTTTTGTCTTCCTAATGAAAACCGAAATTAAAGACAAGCCTTTTGTCTTCCTAATGAAAACCGAAAATTAAAGACAAAAGGACTCTTGGACTCACACAAGTCAAGTGTTTGACTTTTCACAAAATAAATAAAGACTAAATAAAAAATACAAGATGACAAAATACAATAAGACTCATCAAGCTCCTAAACTGAGTCTTTTGGCTCGCGCCCTCGTCACCAGACCAACTGGAACTAGACTTGGATCTTTAGTCTTGGTGTCCTCATCATTCCCCCCCTCTTGAGAAGGATTTGTCCTCAAATCTTCACCTGCATCAAAAGGACTCAAATCAGAAACATTAAAAGTAGCACTAACAGTATACTCACCTGGTAAATCGAGTCTGTAGGCATTGTCATTGATCCTTTCTAGCACTTGAAATGGACCATCTCCTCGAGCTAGCAATTTGGAACGTCTTTGTGCTGGGAATCGCTCTTTCCTCATGTGTACCCATACCCAATCACCGGGGTCAAAAACCTGCTTGTGACGACCCTTGTTACCATCAAGTTGGTTAGTGTTTAAAAGAGCCTCCTTAACCTCACTTTTTTTTGCATAAAAATTATTTTGTTTTCTCTCTAATCTTCCCTCATTGATCGTACTCTTCTCTTTCTTTTCTCTCTCACTTGATTCGACCCTTTTCTCTCTTTGTCTCTCTTTTTTCTCACTCTCATTCATCTTTTTCACTCTCATTCTTTTGCTAACTCAATTTTTTTTTATCACTCAATTTTTGCAACCTCACTTGGTCTTCATATACTTGCTTTGGCGTCAATGGAGCTAGAGTGATTGTCCGTTGATGGAACGTGAATGAGTACTTGTTGGTGAAGCCATCATGCTGGACTCGCCGATCAAATAGCCAAGGCCTTCCTAGAAGGAGGTGTCCAACTTGCATGGGAACCACATCGCACAATACCTCATCCTCATACTTGCCAATTCGAAATGATACCAGCACCTGTTTTGTAACCCTCACTTCACCACTATCATTCAACCACTGCAACTTGTATGGACAAGGATGTTTAAGCGTTGGGAGCCCCAACTTCTCAACCATGGAAGAACTAGCAACGTTAGTACAACTACCTCCATCAATAATCACACTACATACCTTGTCTTTCACATGACAACGAGTGTGAAAGATGTTCTCCCGCTGCACCTCTTCTTCCTTTTCTTTTGCTTGCAAATTCAAGGCTCGTCGTGTGACTAGTGCAAGCATCTCACCAGATTCTGGCCCATACTCTTCATCATCGATAGAAGCATCTTCCAATGGTGGCATGTCAACAAGATCATCTTCATCTTCAGAATCGAGCTCGCCACTTTCTCGAATCACCATAACTCTCTTGTTTGGACATTGGCTAGCTATGTGTCCTCGCCCCTGACATTTGAAACACTTTATCTCACTAGAACGGGGCGAAGTAGGGGCTGTTTTACCTTGAGGAGTCATGGCTGGTTTTGTTGTAAAGGATGAAGTAGGTTGGTCTTCTTCCTTCTTTGGATAGTTTGACCGCCAAGGTGTTGCACTTGAATTGTGTGGGCTCGGTCTTGGCTTTGAACTTGTACTACCCCTCTTAAGCTGCCTCTCAACTTTGATTGCCATATGCACCAAATCTTCCAATTCCACATAATGGTGTAGCTCAATTGGATTAGCAATCTCTCAGTTCAACCCATTCAAAAACCTTGCCATGGTTGCCTCCCGATCCTCTTCAACATTGGCTCTAATCATAGCCATCTCCATCTCCTTGTAATACTCATCAACACTTCTGTAGCCCTGACGAAGACCCTGCAACTTAAGGTACAGATCTCGATAATAATGAGGTGGTACAAACTGTCGCCTCATCACCCTCTTCATTGCCTCCCGTGTGTCAATAGGACGATCTCCACTCCGCCTCCTGTTGATGCACAACTGATCCCACCAAACAATAGCATAATCAGTAAACTCAATGGCAGCAAGTTTTACCTTCTTCATGTCGGAGTAGTTGTGACAATCAAAAACTAGCTCCATCTTCTTCTCCCACTCAAGGTATGCTTCAGGATCGCTCTTCCCCTGAAATGCTGGAATTCTCATCTTGATATTTCCCAAATAATTATCTACCTGGTTCCTAGCTTCTCTATCCCCGCCATACCTCCTATGGTTACCCGCCGACATCCTATCAAACTCATCATCAGAAATTACCCCTTCCAAATCCCCTTCATTCTCATCCTCCCTTTGGTGCATCCTATTCCTCCGTGGCCTCCGTTGTGTTCCCTATTCTACCCTATCCAACCTCTCATGTATTTGTTCACACTCCTCCCTCAACATCCTCCTCATCTCCCCCATTAAAGCTTCAATTTGTAAATTTGGAACTGTAGGTGGTGGAGCGTCATTGCCTGCATTTCTTTCTATATTTTGTGACATGATTGAAAATCTGCAAAAATAAGGTTAAAACAGTTATAGAAAAAGACCTCACCACACTCCCTCACGTGTTTTCACTCAAAAAAATGTCACTCAAGTCCACTCGTGTTTCACTTAACTTTGATGGCTTTTACCCTCAAATAAGCTCACACCTCTGCCTTTTTCCACTCGTATTCTTCTTTAAGACCTTTGAAAACTAATGAAACGGTGATATGGAGGTTCAAGCAGCCAATCCTACCAAACAAACCAAACGAAAACCGATGAAAAATTGGCGAAAATTGATGATTTTTGGAACACTTATGTGGGGTTTTGGAAAAAAGGCCTCTAGACCATAGGGATCAAGAATAGAACAAAATTTTTTAAGAGGGGTTTCCAGACTCGGATTCCCTTCCCTTCCCTTTTGCCTTTCCTTTCTTTTTTTTTTTTTTTTTTTTACCTCTCAAATTTGAGAACCAAATACGAATTTCTGAAAAGGGAAAAGAACAAAAAAATAAATAAATACCAAAGAGCCAACCTGAAACCCAAGCAACCTGTGTTACGAAAACAGATTCAAGAACAAACTATTATGTGATTCAAGAACACTCCCTATAGCATGAAAACCAATCTGTGAAAACCAATACTCCTAATACAATCTGTGGTACACGCCCAATAACAGAGAACCAATATTCCCCAAAACCAATATTAGAGATCCAAACAACCCGTTGCACCAAAACAATCTCAGATTTCTCAACTAGTAAAGAAAATAACACAATCAATCCGTGGCACTAGAGTAATTTCAGATTTCACAACACAAAAAAAAAACAATTGAAACAAGGGAAAACAAATGAATTTGACAACAAATAGATTCGAACTTGAATTGAAATAAAAAAAGAAAACAGATTCGGACTTAGCAATATCAACTAGTTTCGGATTTCAAGGGATTTCACAAAGAAATAATGGAAACAATGAAACAAGGAAACGATTCAACAAGGAAACGATTTAAATAAGGAAACTAACTATAATTGTTTCGAATTTCACAAGAAGATCAAGGACAAAGAACTCAAGAACACGACTAGATGATGACTTTTTTTTTCTTTTTTTTTTTCAGAAAAACCTAATATTGAAATACGAACAGAAACACAAATGAAAAAAAAAAGGATAGGCCAAACCGGATGATCCTAAGCTCTGATACCAACTGATACGAACCACACCAACACTGTGATGAAACCCGACACCAAATATGGCACAGCCACCAAGAACACACGAAATTGGGGATGAAGAACTGCGACCCAATGCTTAACCAAGCACGAACCATGGTATGAGGAAGACGCCACAAACGGGGATGGGAATCCGTTTGATAAGTCAGGTTGAATGCCACAAGGAATCCCTTGATAAGTTCAAAAGTTTCTTCAAGAACTCAAGAAGAAAAAACACTCACAATTTTCATTCCACATAATCTGATTTTTCCAAATGTTTGCAAGGCCTAATATAGGCGAAAATTACATCAAGACAAGCCCCTTTGTCTTCCTAAAGCAAAACCGAAATTTAAAAACAAGCCTTTTGTCTTCCTAATGAAAACCGAAATTAAAGACAAGCCTTTTGTCTTCCTAATGAAAACCGAAAATTAAAGACAAAAGGACTCTTGGACTCACACAAGTCAAGTGTTTGACTTTTCACAAAATAAACAAAGACTAAATAAAAAATACAAGATGACAAAATACAATAAGACTCATCAAGCTCCTAAACTGAGTCTTTTGGCTCGCGCCCTCGTCACCAGACCAACTGGAACTAGACTTGGATCTTTAGTCTTGGTGTCCTCATCATACACAGTGTAGTGGTCCTGGCTATCCAGGGCGTTACAGAATGCGAGCAGACTTTCCAAGCTATTAAAAAGAATATGGTGCAACCTCTCATTCTGTAGAGTCCAAGAACTTTACTTAGCTAGTTAGATAATAGTAATTGTAGTAGTATTTTTATGACTGTGGATTTTGGTTCAGACCGAGATTTATTTGGACACTCATAGTAACACTTATAGATTTTCTAAGTTTAACCTATAGTTTAAGAATATTAATTTTAACCTAAGGTTTGATTAATATGACTGGTATTGTTGGTGATATTTATTATATTATAAGGTTTAGATAGACCCAATAAGAAAGTAACACTTGTCATGTGTATGTTTAATGATAATTAAGTATTTTTGAGGAATAAGTTTATTAAGAGTAATATTTCAATATCCTAGGGTCTGTCAGCAGCTTTGAAAATGTTAGAGGACTTAGTCAAGGCTGTTTACTCAATTCAAATTAAGTTGAAATTGTGCAATTTCGTGTTTAAATATTCAGCGTATGCCGATATATTGCAGCTATAGGGGGCGATATATCGCAGTACGGGGATACGAAAAACACGTAACTTCGCACGATCACCTCGACGAGCCTCGGGCATGCTGGCCCAGGCGATATATCGCCTACAAGGGGTGATATATCTATAACGCCCTGGTTAGCCAAGACCGTTACACTGTGTACTTATAAAGGTGCAGGACTTGCTAATCAAGTCATTATTTTGAAAACGTATCACTAAATATGTAAAAGCTAAGGTTTAAAAAAAGGTTTTGGTCTCAAAAGACTCATTTAACATATTCAAACTGAAGAAACATGGGATCCCATACAAAAACGAAGTTAAAGAAAGTTTACAGACTCCCAAAAGTACATGAGTAACCATTAGCCATACTAAGGCAAACCAGACAGTTTTCAGGTTCCATGTCCTTGCCTAGACCTCAACTGTGGCGGCCGAGCACCTGGCTATGTACATTCTGCTCGCTGAGCTCTCCAGTCAGAGCTGATCTAACTTTCCCTTGACTTTACCTGCACCACAGAGCACCCGTGAGCCAAGGCCCAGCAAGAAAACATCATAAATAACTCAAACAATGATAACAGACAAATAGTTCAATAAGCATGTATTCCCATCAGATAATCAGCATATTCAGTCCAATTCAACATACATTCTTTCATATATAATACTCATATCACATAACATTCAGGGTCGACGACTTAGGCCGCACCCCTCTGTTTAACCCACTGACTCCGGCCCGCTTAAACCGAGCTCAGTGCATAATAAGCTGTCCTCGGCTACCAGTGGCCGAGCCGCACCCTGTGCGCTAGTGAAACCCTTGGCACCCTTAGGCTGTTGGTTCACTAAATGGCTTGGATGGCATAATACCATCTTTTCAAGCATTTACATTAGGGAGCCCTTAGTCCCGTCTCATATAATCAATCAGCTACTTACCTTTAGTTTGTGCGATTATTGAATTACGAGCGACGCCTCTCAAGCACGATTCATTCCCGAGCCTAAGCCTTTATCACCTAGTCACAACCAAAGTATAGGGCTCCATTAATACTCAAATATAGGTTTCTAGTTACAAAACTAACTCCCGAGATTCCAAATTCCACCAAGCACGGTGGTGAAACCAAACCCAAGCACACTAGACCACTTTCCCGTGCTTAAAACCCTCAAAAACTCATGTGTGCAACCAAGGGTTGCGGCCCCCAAAGCCTAGTCGCGGCCCTTCCCCAAAACAGAACCTACTCCCACGCTAAACTACACATGCGCCGCGGCCCTTGCCTTGGGCGTCGCGGCGCACCCCCTTGGCCGAGCCTCCTTGGCTTCTTTGCATGCTAGGGCCGCAGCGCTCTAGAACAGAGCCACGGCCCTCCCCTTCGAACCCAGAATTTACACCATTTCTAAGTCTGAGACCTCACCTTAAACCATCCCAAAGCTTCCCAACTCTTAACCAATTAATTCCCAACTTCTTTAGCATGTCCTAAACAACATAATTCCCACGAAAACACAGCCTAACACACTATAATCTCCTCCTTTCAATTTCTGAAACCCAAGTGCTATAAACACTCAAACCAGCCACTCAAACTCAATTTAAAACCTCTAAACTTGGAGTTGAAACTTATCTTTGCTGTAGAATTACTTCACCAAGCTATAGCCAAGCTAAGTTCCCAAGTTTTCCCTCTTAATTCTGCCTTAAAACATCAAAACCATATTTGTTTCAGCACTTAACCAAAACCCAGCTAGAACTCAGAATTCAACCACAGAAAAGATGTTTAGATGCTTACCTTAATCCCTGTTTTAGTTCCTTGATTTACTCCTAAGCTAAACCTTCAATTCCTCACCACAAATCCAAGAGATTCCAGCTTGTTTCCCCTTAGTTTTCTGTGTTCCTTTCCTTGGTTTTTCCTTAAGCGTGAAAGAGAGCTGAGACTAAGTTTAAGTCGGTTTGTGTTTTTCTTCTAAAAGCTTCTCTATGTCTAACTTACTTGTTAAATTAATCCCAAAGCTCGGGGTGCCGGAACCGTCCCCGAGGCCAAAATGGTAAAATCCCCCAATAATCCCGCCTATACATTCTAACCTCAAATATATCTCCATATATTTATTTTCATGACCTGATAATCCAAATCGCTACCCGCTATCTAAAAGTACCCCCGATTTATCCAAAGCCATAACTTAAGCCCCGTTGTGACTTTTCCCACTATCTGACCCTATAATCATCTTGAGTCGTGCTCAGCGAACCTGTCCACATAATAATATGGTTCTCACATATATCACATATCATATTACCACACAATATAATCAGTTATCATATAAACATTATTAAACATATAATTACTCATTAAATCTCAATTATTCCATTAATGCCCTCCTGGCACACTAATCAAGGCTCTTAAGCCTTATTAGCGAATTTGGGTCGTTACAATATCGGCTCCCTTAGTATATTTTTTAATGTTTTTGAAAACATTCTCATTTTAATCTTTAACCTCTTGATAAGTCCAGCATCTTTCTGACCAAGTCTTCAGCCTCTGCTGAACGATAATTCAAATATTTTTCACTTAAAAAGCCATTATTTTATTCAAGTTAAATGAAGATCTTTTCATTCTTGAACTCTATAAATAGGACCTAGCACCCAGCCATATTTTCATTCATCAAGCTAAGTTCAGAGGCTGCAAGCTGCTAGGTTATTTTTGAGAGTGTAAACACTTGGGTTGGGGATTATAAGCTTACCAAACACTTGGGATGTAAGGTTTATAGCACATTTCGATTCAAGGTTTAGATCAGTCATAGAAGCATTCAAGGTATTCAAAACTCTAGTTCATTTTGGTATTGTTTTCCTTAAGTTCTTATAGTTTTCTACTCAGCACCCTAACTTTATTCTTTATTCTTGGATAGGAAATCTAAGATCTTGAACATAAGGTTTTTGGTAAGTATGTTCTTGATGGTATAGTTCGTCCATTTTTTCTTCAGTATACTCACCCTTTCATTTATGGTTTTTAGGAGTGTTCCAAAGTCCCAAACCTGTTCTCATATCCCGGTACTTTTGGTAAGGAAAATAGGATAGGATATTATGTGTTATGCCATATGTTATCTTATGATTTATGTGTTATGTTAACTTATGATTTGTGTGTTATGTATGTTTGTAGACTTAGGCATATGACCTGTACAACTAACAAGCCCCAATAAATTTATGGGCATATGACGTGCTTAGCTAGCAAGCCCCACAAATCTAATGGGCATATGACTTGTTTAGTTTATAGGACCCCAAGTAATAATGGCCATTATAGTATATGTGACATATGTTATGATATGTTTTAGTATATGTTGATATGAATTTTATGTATATGATTTATGTGTTAGATTTTCCGTGCTGGGCATTAGGCTCACTCCTTTATGTTTATATGTGCAGGAAAATAGCTTTGGTGGCGAGAAAGGTTCTTGGAAGCTTAGGGATGTGTATTGAGGCGGAATGGAATCGAAGGACCGAGAGTTCGATTCGAGGATGAAGTCTCTTTAATTATGGTTTTCTATGTATTTTTCCGCAATTGGTTGTAATAAGTTTTAATTAAGTTTTCATTATGTCAAAGTTATGTTTTGTTTCTAACAATGGGATCCCAATGTCATACTTATGAATTTTATATAGTTTTAAGCCTTTACCTAACAGTTCTGAAATAAAGATATGTTATTTCAAATGTATGTTTTCGTAAGTTTTGTATAGAAGTTAGTAATGGTCCAAGGTCTAGAGTAGTTGGGTCATTACAGTTGGTATCAGAGAAACAGTTCATTCGCATGAAGTTCTCCTCGATACACACACTCAAAGCTTCGAATCTGACCGCCAAGTAAGTATTTAAGTTATAGTTATTTTGCTTATATGTATAGCTAACGATTTTTAGCATTTATGTTTTCAGTTAAGTATGAATGGAGCATTAACCTATGAGGATATCCAAGCCATTAAGGATTTAAAGAGAATAAGAGAACCAAGAAACACCATAGGAACACTAGAGAGAATCACTCGAAGACTACTTTTGTTCCACAGAGAAATAGGTCACCTTCAAGAGTCTAAGCAAATCATGATGAGAGCAACGGAACAATACGTTTTAGTAATTAGACTATTTAGAGATTTTCATCCCGTAATTGCAGCCTTAGAGGAGATATGGGAAGCAATGGATTATGAAGATGAACTGCCAGCGGCAATGCGATATTACTTTCTCTTAGTTAGGTTCACTGCAAAATCAGAATTTCAGTTTACAAATGAGCAAAAACATAGGATTTTTACGAACCTTCCTAGAGGACATTTTGAGGCACATGATAATGAAGATTATGAAGAGCTAGATGATGATATGCTAGATGAATGATCGGATGTAGAAGATCCTGATTTTTAGAATAGTTAGTTTTCATTGTTTGTTTTATGGTTGTAATAAGTGAAAAACTCTTTTCCAAATTAATATCATGTTATTTTGTTATCATGTATGAGTTTGATTTTTATTTCGCAATCATAATAAATAATAAATAAAACAAATAATGACTAAGTTCGATGAAGGTGGATACAAATCAATGAACCAAGTTTCTATATTGAGAGTTAGGGGGCCATAGTAGTGGGAACGATTTTACTGATCCCAGTCCTCCCTCAATATGGTTAACTTTGGAACAAAGATGAGTTTCAAGCCTGAGAATTAAGTCATATAGGATGATTAGAAACAAACTTAGAAAAATAAAGATGGCTTGTTTTTCTAAGTATAGAAACCCACTCTAAATAATAAAGAAGACTTATAAAATTTATAAAATTTTCATAAGAAGTCATAATCAATAGGTCTGAGATATGTTTGTTTTAGAATAAGTTTTGCCTTAGAGCCTATTAGGTAAAGTTCTAACATGTTTCTTTCAACTGTTAGAACTCTGCTATGATGTCACTCCGAAGATCTGCACGCACCAACGGAAACACCTCCAACGTTGTTCCAGCGAACAATGAAGCCCCTCCAGTTCGCAAAAGGGGAGTGCGTGCTACTGCTAGCCGCAACGCGTCGGCACCGCCAGCTGACAACACTGCAGAGATCGCCAGACTGCGACAACAAATCGAGGAACTTTTGTAGCTGCAACGACAACAGGCTTAGCCCCAAACTCAGCCTCCGCCTCACCCTCAGCCGCAGCCACAGCAAATGGCCTCAGCACCCCAACAAGTTGGTCCATATGGGGGATGGCCAGTGGCCAACTACGCGTCGTATCCAGTACAACACATGGAGCCAGTGTATGAGAGGTTTCGCAAGCAGCACGCTCCAAACTATGAAGGGACTACAGACCCCTTTGAGGCAGAAGAGTGGCTAAGGAATATGGAGCCAATTCTGACGCACATGAATCTCAATAATGCGGACCGTATATCCTGCGTCTCGTCATTACTCAAGAAGGATGCCGGGATATGGTGGGACTTGGTCCAGCAATCGCATGATGTTTCCACCATGACATGGACTCGATTTGTGGAGCTGTTCCACAAGAAGTATTACAATTCAGCTATACTCGCTTCAAGAGTTGAGGAGTTCTCCAACTTAAAGCAAGGTAGTTTATCAGTGGTAGAGTATGCTCGTCAGTTCGACCGCTTAGCTAAGTTCGCATCTGAGATGGTTCCAACTGATTTTCTGAGGGTGAACAAGTTTGTTAAAGGACTTCGACCGAAGATCGAGATAGGGGTTAAGCTAGCAAACCCGGGGAATACTACGTATGTCGAGGTTCTTGAGACGGCAATAGAAGTAGAGAGGCTGCAGGCTAATGTAAGTAAAGAAGAAGCCAGTAAGCCTGAACCTAGACAGCAGAGTCAACCTCAGACCAGTCGAAACAACAACTATAATAGCAACAATCAGTCTGGCAACAACAGTAACGGTCAGAAGAGAAGGTATCCTGATAACAAGCAATCTGACAGCGATAAGAGGGCACGAACAAATAATGGGGGAAATAGGCCGGGTTATGTGGAATACCCGCCATGTGCTAAGTGTCAGAAGAAACATCCTGGAGAATGCCGTGCAAACACCAAGGAATGTTTTAACTGTGGTCAGGAAGGACATCGGAAAAGAGATTTTCCTCAGCGCAAGCCAGAAGGAAAGAAAGACGACAAGATGGTTCCTGCTAGGGTTTTTACCTTAACCCAAGGAGAGGCTGATGCTAGCAATAAGGTGGTCACAGGTCAGGTTTCTATCCTCAATAACATATGCTCTGTATTATTTGATTCGGGAGCCACTCATTCATATATCTCGTTAGGAATGATAAAAAAACTAGACAACCCTTGTGAAAGATTTAGAACTAGGTTTGTAACTGAGTTGCCTTCAGGCAAAGTAGTTCTATCATCATGGATAGTACGAGGCGTACCGATCAAGATTTAGGACGTAGAACTAGAAGGAGACCTAATAGAACTGGTGATCAAGGACTTCGACGTAATACTAGGCATGGACTGGCTAGCACGGCATGGCGCAACCATCGACTGCAAACGCAAGAAGGTGATGTTCGAGACTCCTGATGGCCAGGAACTATGCTTCCTGGGACAAGCTTCAGGATTACGCACCCCGTTAGTATCATCTCTCAAAGCTCAAAGAATGATGGAGAAAGGATGTCAAGCGTTCTTAGCCAGCATCACAAATGTGGAAAAGGAGACACCAGTTAAGGTTGGAGACGTCCGTATTGTACGAGAATTCCCAAAGGTATTTCTCGATGACTTGCTAGGATTGCCGCCAACTCGGGAAATTGACTTCACAATAGAATTAGTACCGGGTACCGAGCCTATCTCTAAGGCACCATACCGGATGGCACCTACGGAACTCAAGGAGTTAAAGATGCAGCTACAAGAACTCCTAGACTTGGGTTTTATTAGGCCGAGCCATTCGCCCTGGGGAGCTCCGGTGCTATTCGTGAAAAAGAAGGATGGAAGTATGCGAATGTGTATAGACTATCGCGAGCTGAACAAGGTAACGATTAAGAACAAGTACCTGCTACCCTGGATCGACGACTTGTTTGATCAACTCCGAGGCGCGACTGTATTTTCAAAGATTGATTTACAGTCCGGGTATCATCAGCTCAAGGTAAAGGGAAAAGAGATTCCTAAGATAGCCTTTAGAACTCGTTATGGACATTGCGAGTTCTTGGTTATGTCCTTTGGTCTTACTAGCGCACCAGCCGCGTTTATGGACTTAATGAATAGGGTCTTCAAGGAATACTTAGATAAATTCATCGTTGTGTTCATCGACGACATCTTAGTATACTCTAAGGATGAAGTAGAGCACGAGGAACATTTGAGGTTGATTTTGTCATGACTGAAGAAGCATCAACTCTACGCCAAGTTCAAGAAATGTGAATTTTGGCTTTCGCAAGTGGCGTTCCTCGGGCACATTATATCAAAAGATGGAGTTGCAGTAGACCCATCAAAGGTAGAGGCCGTGAAGGATTGGCACAGACCAAAGAACGCATCTGAAGTAAGAAGCTTCCTAGGGTTAGCAAGTTATTATAGGAGGTTCGTAGAGGGCTTTTCAAAGATAGCCACTCCACTCACCAACCTGACCCAGAAACAACAAAGATTCAACTGGAATGATAAGTGTGAAGAAAGCTTCCAGTTGCTTAAGGATAAGCTTTGCTCAGCACCAGTACTCTGTGTACCGACACCCAACAATAAGTTTGTAGTATACTGCGATGCACCGAAGCAAGGATTGGGTTGCGTGCTGATGCAAAATGATAAGGTGATAGCCTACGCCTCACGACAGTTGAAGGAGTACGAGCAGTGCTATCCAACTCACGATATGGAGTTGGCAGCGGTGGTCTTTGCGTTACAAAATATGGCGCCATTATCTTTAGGAAGAACGGTGCGAGATTTATACGGACCACAAGAGTTTAAAATACTTCTTTACTTAGAAGGAGCTCAACATGAGGCAGCGCAGGTGGTTAGAATTAGTGAAGGATTACGACTACGAAATCCTATACCACCCGGGGAAGGCAAATGTAGTTGCCGATGCACTAAGTAGGAAAAGTTATGGAAATTTAGCAGCTTTAGCCGGAATAGAAAAGCTGCTACAGCAGGAGCTGATCAGTGCCAGAATAGAAGTAGTTGTCGGCAAGCTGGCTAACTTGTCTATCCAGTCGAATCTGCTAGAAGACATACGGATTGGTCAGGGACATGACGACACACTAGCAACACATATGGATGCAGTTAGAGAAGGCAAGGCTACATATTTCTCAATATCTAGTCAAGGTTTATTGAGATATAAGGATCAGGTATGCGTGCCAAATGATCAGAAGATTAAGAGGACGATTCTGGAAGAAGCGCACAGTACCCCGTACTCAGTTCATCCAGGGTCTACTAAGATGACTCATAACATCAAGGTAATCTATTGGTGGCCAGGGATGAAGAAGGACATAGCAGAGTTTGTGTCTAAGTGTCTGGTATGCCAGCAAGTGAAAGCAGAGCATCAGCGGCCTGCAGGCTTATTGCAACCGCTTAGCGTACCAGAATGGAAGTGGGACGATATAGCTATGGACTTCGTGACAGGTTTTCCAAGGACAAATAAGCATCATGATTCTGCTGGGATAGTAATAGATAGACTAACCAAGTCGGCTCATTTCCTGCCTGTTAAGACTTCCTACACGGCAGACCAATATGCAGACATCTACGTCCAAGAGATAGTATGGTTGCATGGAATCCCCAAGACAATAATGTCGGATAGAGGATCAATGTTTACATCAAGATTTTGGGGAAGTTTACAGCAAGCTATGTGTACTAAGTTAAGTTTTAGTACAGCTTTTCATCCTCAGACAGACGGGCAGTCCGAGCGTACGATTCAGATTTTAGAAGATATGCTACGCGCATGTGTACTTGATTTCAGAGGATCATGGAATAAGTATTTGCCGCTGATAGAGTTCTCCTACAACAATAGCTACCAGTCAATGATTGGGATGGCACCTTATGAATTGCTTTATGGAAGAAGGTGTCGATCACCGTTGCACTGGGACGAGGTAGGAGAAAGGTAGCTTCTAGGTCCCGAAGTTGTTAGACAAGCTCAAGAAGCAGTAGCACTTATTATACAGCGTATGCTTGCTGCTCAAAGCCGTCAGAAAAGCTATGCGGATGCCAAGCGACGCGATGTGGAATTCAAAGTCGGAGATCAAGTCTTCTTGAAGATATCTCCTATGAAAGGTGTAAAGCGGTTTGGGAAGAAAGGCAAGCTTAGTCCCCGATTTATAGGTCCTTTTGAGATATTGGACAAAGTGGGAGCAGTTGCGTATAGACTAGCCCTACCGCCAGCACTAGCAGATAGTCACAACGTGTTCCACATCTCGATGCTACGCAAGTATGTGTCAGGCCCATCTCACGTCCTCAAGTACGATACGATAGCACTCCAGAAAGACTTGAGTTACGAGGAACGACCGGTTAGCATCCTTGATATGGGGTGAAGCAGTTACGGTCCAAGAGCATTCCTATAGTCAAAGTCCTATGGAGTAATAGTTCTGAACGAGAGGCAACGTGGGAGTTGGAGGAGGACATGCAAGGCTGGTATCCGAAGTTATTTGGTAAGTAAATTTTGAGGATGAAATTCTTTTTAGTAAGGGAGAATTGTAGAGTCCAAGAACTTTACTTAGCTAGTTAGATAATAGTAATAATAGCAATTGTAGTAGTATTTTTATGACTGTGGATTTTGGTTCAGACCGGGATTTATTTGGACACTCACAGTAACACTTGTAGATTTTCTAAGTTTAACCTATAGTTTAAGAATATTAATTTTAACCTGAGATTTGATTAATATGACTGATATTGATGGTGATATTTATTATATTATAAGGTTTAGATAGACCCAATAAGAAAGTAACACTTGTCATGTGTATGTTTAATGATAATTAAGTATTTTTGAGGAATAAGTTTATTAAGAGTAATATTTGAATATCCTAGGGTCTGTCAGCAACTTTGAAAATGTTAAAGGACTTAGTCAAGGCTGTTTACTCAATTCAAATTAAGTTGAAATTGTGTAATTTCGTGTTTAAATATTCAGCGTATGCCGATATATCGCAGCTATAGGGGGCAATATATCGCAGTACGGGGATACAAAAAACACGTAACTTCGCACGATCACCTCAACGAGCCTCGGGCATGCTGGTCCAGGCAATATATCGCCTACAAGGGGCAATATATCAGCTCCCTTAGTATATTTTTTAATGTTTTTGAAAACGTTCTCATTTTAATCTTTAACCTCTTGATAAGTCCAGCATCTTTCTGACCGAGTCTTCAGCCTCTGCTGAACGATAATTCAAATATTTTTCACTTAAAAAGCCATTATTTTATTAAAGTGAAATGAAGATCTTTTCATTCTTGAACTCTATAAAAAGGACCTAGTACCCAGCCATATTTTCATTCATCAAGCTAAGTTCAGAGGCTGCAAGCTGCTAGGTTATTTTTGAGAGTGTAAACACTTAGGTTGGGGATTATAAGCTTACCAAACACTTGGGAAGTAAGGTTTATAGCACATTTCGGTTCAAGGTTTAGATCGGTCATAGAAGCATTCAAGGTATTCCAAACTCTAGTTCATTTTGGTATTGTTTTCCTTAAGTTCTTATAGTTTTCTACTCAGCACCCTAACTTTATTCTTTATTCTTGGATAGGAAATCTAAGATCTTGAACATAAGGATTTTGGTAAGTATGTTCTTGATGGTATAGTTCGTCCATTTTTTCTTCAATATACTCACCCTTTCATTTATGGTTTTTAGGAGTGTTCCAAAGTCCCAAACCTGTTCTCATATCCCGGTACTTTTGGTAAGGAAAATAGGATAGGATATTATGTGTTATGCCATATGTTATCTTATGATTTATGTGTTATGTTAAATTATGATTTGTGTGTTATGTATGTTTGTAGACTTGGGCATATGACCTGTACAACTAACAAGCCCCAATAAATTTATGGGCATATGACGTGCTTAGCTAGCAAGCCCCACAAATCTAATGGGCATATGACTTGTTTAGTTTATAGGACCCCAAGTAATAATGGCCATTATAGTATATGTGACATATGTTATGATATGTTTTAGTATATGTTGATATGAATTTTATGTATATGATTTATGTGTTAGATTTTCCTTGCTGGACATTAGGCTCACTCCTTTATGTTTATATGTGCAGGAAAATAGCTTTGGTGGCGAGAAAGGTTCTTGGAAGCTTAGGGATGTGTATTGAGGCGAAATGGAATCGAAGGACCGAGAGTTCGATTCGAGGATGAAGTCTCTTTAATTATGGTTTTCTATGTATTTTTCCGCAATTGGTTGTAATAAGTTTTAATTAAGTTTTCATTATGTCAAAGTTATGTTTTGTTTCTAACAATGGGATCCCAATGTCATACTTATGAATTTTATATAGTTTTAAGCCTTTACCTAACAGTTCTGAAATAAAGATATGTTATTTCAAATGTATGTTTTCGTAAGTTTTGTATAGAAGTTAGTAATGGTCCAAGGTCTAGAGTAGTTGGGTCATTACACATTCTATCCAAACCAGTCGAGGGAGAGAGTTTGTTTGTTTACCTAGCTGTCATGGAGTATGCCGCTAGCACAGTCTTGATCAGAGAAGAAGATAAAATCGAGAGTGTAGTGTATAACATTAGTAAATGGCTAGTAGGGGCAGAGCCAAGGTATCCAGTGATCGAAAAACTTGCCTATTATTTGTTGTTAGCATCTCAAAAGCTGTGACCCTACTTTCAGGCTTACCCGATAGTAGTACTAATTGACCAGCCTTTGAGATAAGTGTTGCAAAAACCAGAAGTTGTTGGTTGACTACTTAAGTGGGGGTTGTAAAGTTGGGGAAATTCTAGATTAGCTACCAGCCACGAGCAAGGATAAAAAGGCAAGCACTGGTCAATTTTGTAGCAGAATTCATTGGACTGCCAGTCACAGAGCAGACGCCTATAGCGAAGGAATCAAAAGAAGAATTCCCAATCTGGAAGCTGTTTGTTGATGGCTCATCAAATAAACACATCTCTGGAGTAGGTTTAATTATGATCACTCCAGAAGGAAACTAGTTCCAATGTACACTCAGGTTTAGCTTTGTGCATCAAACAATTAAGTGGAGTACGAAGCATTGCTTGCGGGACTACGAGTAGCAAATGACGTCAATGCCCAATCGCTCTAAATCTATCCTTATTCACAACTGGTGGTGAATCATATACTATAATAATATCAGGCCCGAGGATTGAAGATGGTCGATTATCTAAACAAAGCTAAAGACTTGTTGGCACAATTCAGTAAATATACTTTACAACAAGTACCTTGCGATCAAAACTCAAACGTGGACGCTTTGGCAAAATTAGCAAGTGTAAAAGAGGTTGATACGCTAAAAATTGTTCCGGTCGAACATCTAGTAGCTTCTATTATACAAGAAAAAGACTCAACTATGGTTATTAATGTCATCCATACTTGGATGACTCCCATCATACAATACCTCGGGGATATTGCCTAATGATTGGAATAGATCAAAAAGACTTTAGAGGCAATCTGCTCGGTTTATATTGGTCGATGATTCCGATGTGGGTATTCACTACCATTGTTATGGTGTGTCACCAACAAAAAAGCCAAAGAACTTTTATAGGAAGTACACGAAGGGTTCTGTGGTGATCACGCTGGGGGGAAAAGTCTTACGACAAGGGTATTTTCTGGCCGACTATGAATGAGGATGAAATGGAGTATGTATGTAAATGTGACAAGTGCCAATGATTCACCAAGACACCTCAAGCAGCTCCTAATGAGTTAAAACAAATGCAAATCCCTTAGCCATTCTTCATTTGGGGAATATATCTGATCGAATCATTACCAACAGGAAAGGGTGGGGTAAAATATGCAGTTGTAGGTTTTGACAACTTAACTAAAAAGACAGAAGTTGAATCGCTCACAGGCATCACGTCGAAGAAATTTCTTGAGTTCGTATTCAAAATGTAACGCCCTAGATAGCCAAGACCGTTACACTGTGTACTTATAAAGGTGCAAGACTCGCTAATCAAGTCAGTATTTTAAAAACGTGTCGCTAAACATGTAAGAGCTAGGGTTGAAAAGGTTTTGGTTTCAAAAGACTCATTTCATATATTTAAACTGTAGTGAACATGGGATCCCATAAGAAAACAAAGTTAAAGTAAGTTTACAGACTCCCAAAAGTACATGAGTATTCACTAGCCATACTAAGGCAAAACAAATAGACTTCAGGTTTCACGTCCTTGCCTAGACCTCAACCGTGGCGGCCAAGCACCTGGCTATGTACATTCCGCTCGCTGAGCTCTCCACTCAAAGCTGGTCCAATTTGCCCTTGCCTTTACCTGCACCACGTAGCACCCGTGAGCCAAGGCCCAGCAGGAAAACATCTTAAACAACTCAATCAATGAAAACAGACAATTAACTCATTATGCATGTATTCCCATCAGATAATCCCCAACAGATATTCAGCGCATATAGTCAGATTCAAGATACATTCTATCACATATAACACTCATATCACATAATATTCAGAGCTGATGACTTAGGCCGCACCCTCTGTTTAACCCACTGACTCCGGCCCGCTAAAACCGAGCTCAGTGCATAATAAGCTGTCTTCGGCTACCAGTGACCGAGCTGCGCCCTGTGCGCTAGTGAAACCCTTGGCACCCTTAGGTCGTTGGCTCACTAAATGGCTTGCATGGCATAATACCATATTTTCAAGCATTTACAATAGGGAGCCCTTAGTCCCGTCACATATATTCAACCAGGTGCAGTTTTCTTACCTAGTCTACGCAGTTATTGAATTACGAGCAACGTCTCTCAAGCATGATCCGTTCCCAAGCCTAAGCCTTTATCACCTAGTCACAACCAAAGTATAGGGTTCCATTAGTACTTTGATATAGGTTTCCAAATTCCACCAAGCACAGTGGTGAAACCAATCCCGAGCACACTAGACCACTTCCCCGTGCCTAAAACCCTCAAAGATTCATGTTTGAAACCAAGGGCTGCGGCCCCTGAAGCCTAGCTGCGGCCCTTCCCCAAAACAGAACCAACACCACCCCTGAAGGAGGACACGCGCTGCGGCCCTTGCTTTGGGCGCCGCAGCGCTTGCCTTTGGCCGAGCCTCCTTGGCTCCTTTGCATGCTAGGGCCGCAGCGTTCTAGAACAGAGCCGCAGCCCTCCCCTTCGAACCCAGAATTTACACCATTTCAAAGTTCAAAACCTCAGCCACAACCACCCTTAAGCTCCCTACTTCAACACCCAACAAATCCAACACCTTTAACATGACTTAAACAACTTAATTCCACATAAAACTCAACCCAACACACACTAATCTTCTCTTTTTCAATTTCTGAAACTCAAGAGCTATAAACATTCAAACCAACCATTCAAACCCAATTTAAAACCTCTAAACCATGAGTTGAAACTTACCTCTTCTGTTGAATCACCTCACCAAGCCAAAGCCAAGCTAAATCTCCAAGTTTCCTCCTTAATTCTGCCTTAAGACGTCAAAACCATGTTTGCTTCAAAACTTGACCAAAACCCAACTAGAACTCAGAATTCAACCACAGAAAATAAGATTAGATGCTTACCTTAATCCCTGTTTTAGTTCTTGATTCACTCCTGAGCTAAACCTCCAAATCCTCACCACAAATCTCAAAAATTCCGGCTTGTTTCCCCTTAAGTTTCCTGTGTTTTTTTTTCCTTCCCTTTGTTTTCTTTGAGAGTGAAAGAGAGCTAAGGTAAAGTTTTAGTCGGTTTACATTTTTCTAAAGGCTTCCTTATGTCTATCTCACTCATTAAGTTAATCCCAAGGCTCGGGGTGCCGGAACCGTCCCCGAGGCCAAAATGGTAAAATCCCCCAATATTCCCGCCTAGACATCCTAACCTCAAATATATCTCCATATATTTATTTTCATGACCCGATAGTCCAAATCGCTACCCGCTATCTAAAAATACCCCCGACTTATCCAAAGTCATATCTTAAGTCCCGTTGTGACTTTTCCCGCTATCTGACCCTAGAATCGTCTCGAGTCGTGCTCTGCAAACCTGTCCACATAATAATGTGGTTCTCACATATATCATATATTTATTTCATATCACATTAACACATAATATCTTCAATTATCATATAAACATTACTAAACTTATAATTACTCATTTTAATCACAATTATTCCATTAATGCCCTCCTGGCACACTAATCAAGGCCCTTAAGCCTTATTAGCGATTTTGGGTCGTTAGAACTATCCCCTCCTACTGAGAATTTCGTCCTCGAAATTTACTTGAATAGCTCGGGATACTGATCCTGCATCGCCGTCTCTAACTCCCAGGTCGCTTCTTCGACCTTGCTATTCCTCCATAACACTTTCACTAACAGAATCGTCTTATTCCGCAGAACTTTGTCCTTCCGGTCTAAAATATGAACTGGTCTCTCCTCATAGGACAAGTCCGTCTGCAGCTCTAAGTCCTCATACTTCAACACATGTGTTGTATTAGAAATATACTTCCGCAACATAGAGACATGGAACACGTTATGAACTCCTGATAGTGACGGTGGCAAGGCCAGCCTATAAGCCACCTGTCTGATCCTCTCTAGAATCTCAAAGGGTCCAACAAACCGAGGGCTCAGCTTGCCCTTCACTCCAAACCTCCTCACACCCCTCAACGGTGAAACTCGTAGAAACACGTGGTCCCCAACCTGGAACTCCACGTTCCTACGCTTAGGATCAGCGTAGCTTTTCTGTTTACTCTGCGAGGCAAGCATCCTAGCTCGAATCTTTTCAATGGCCTCATTAGTCTTGTGAACCATATCTGGCCCCAAATACCTTCTCTCACCCATCTCATCCCAGTGAATAGGTGATCTACATTTCCTTCCATATAACATCTCATAAGGAGCCACTCCAATCGTGGACTGATAACTGTTGTTATATGAAAACTCAATCAATGGGAGGTACTTACTCCATAAACCCTCAAAGTCAATCACACATGCCCTAGGCATGTCCTCCAATACCTGAATCATCCTCTCAGACTTTCCATCAGTCTGAGGATGAAAAGTTGTGCTAAACTTCAACTGAGTCCCCATGGCTCTCTGCAGAGCTCCCCAGAACTTAAAGGTAAAGATAGGGTCTCAATCAGATACAATAGACTTTGGAACCCCATGGAGACGAACTATCTCCCTCACATACAGTTTTGCATACTGTTCCACAGTATAAGTTGACCTCACTAGTAGAAAATGAGCTGACTTGGTGTATCTATCCACTATCACCCACACCGAGTCATGAAGTCCAACATTCCTGGGTAATCCTCCCATGAAATCCATCGTAATATCCTCCCACTTCCACTCTGGGATACCCAAAGGCTGAAGCAACCCCGCTGGTCGCTGATGCTCAGCCTTAACCTGTTGACATGTCAAACATCTAGATACATACTCAACTACATCCTTCTTCATCCCGGGCCACCAGTATAATGTCCGTAGATCCTGATACATCTTCGTGGTACCCGGATGAAGTGAGTATGGCGTAGTGTGAGACTCATCCAATATCTCACGCCTAATTCCCTCATCCGCCGGAACACATATCCGTCCCTGATATCGGAGCAAACCTGTCTCAGAAACAGAATAATCCTTAGCTGTCCCTGCCAAGGCATGCTACCTACTTTCCTGCAACTGCACATCTACTAACTGACCCTCCTTGATCCGCTCCAACAGGGTCGACTGTAAAGTGATATTGGCCAACTGGCCCACCACCGGTTCTATCCTTGCCCTGACCATTTCGTCAGCCAATTCTCTCGAGATCTGAGTAGAACTATACAGCTGTCCTAGCCCCCTCTGGCTCAATGCATCGGCCACCACATTGGCTTTCCCAGGGTGGTAAAGGATATCACAATCATAATCCTTAACCAACTCCAACCAACATCTCTGCCTCATATTCAGATCTTTCTGGGTGAAGAAATACTTCAGGCTCTTATGGTCGGTGTATATCTCGCACTTCTCTCCATACAGATAATGACGCCATACCTTCAACGCAAACACCACTGCCGCTAACTCCAAGTCGTGAGTCGGATACCTCTGTTCATACTCTTTCAGCTGTCAAGACGCATAGGCTATAACCTTCTCATTCTGCATCAGCACACTGCCTAAACCCAACCTCGATGCATCACAGTAAACTACAAACTTCCCTTCCTCCGAAGGAAGACTCAACACAGGCGCAGAAATAAGCCGTCGCTTCAACTCCTAAAAGCTGTTCTCACACTTCTCTGTCCAGATGAACTTCTGATTCTTTCTTGTCAACTCTGTCATCGGTGAAGAAATCTTCGAAAACCCCTCTACAAATCGCCTGTAGTAACCAGCCAACCCAAGTAAACTCCACACCTCCGAGGCATTCCTCGGCCTCGGCCAATCTCTAACTGCTTCTACCTTGGACGGATCCACCTTAATCCCTTCCACCCCAACTATATGTCCAAGGAAAGTCACCTCTGGTAGCCAGAACTCACACTTCTTAAACTTGGCGTACAACTGATGCTCCCTTAACCTCTGTAAAACTTGTCAGAGATACTGCTCATGTTCTGCCTCTGAACTGGAGTATACCAAGATGTCGTCGATGAAGACAATGACAAACTGATCCAAAAAGTAGTTGAACACCCTGTTCATCGGATCCATAAAAGCTGCTGGGGCATTGGTCAGACCAAAAGACATGACCAAGAACTCATAATGCCCATATCGTGTCCGGAAGGCCGTCCTCGGTATATCCTCATCCTTGATCCTCAGCTGGTGATAACCAGATCGAAGATCAATCTTTGAGAACACCGTCTTACCTTGCAACTGATCGAACAAGTCATCAATCCTTGGTAGAGGGTACTTATTCTTAATAGTTAACTTGTTCAATTCTCTGTAATTGATGCACATCCTCAAAGTCCCATCTTTCTTCTTAACAAACAGTACCGGTGCGCCCCATGGAGAGTAGCTAGGCCTGATAAACCCTAAATCCAAAAGTTCTTGCAGCTGTATCTTCAACTCTTTCAGTTCTGCTGGTGCCATCCTGTACGGTGTCCTTGATACTGGTTCTGTCCCCGGTGCCGACTCAATCTCAAACTGTATCTCCCTACGCGGCGGCAACCCTGGTAAATCCTCAAGACATTCAAGAATTCACACACCAATCTGGTCTCTCCCGGCCCTGCCGGCATAACTCTAGTGGCATCCACCACACTGGCCAGAAAACCTATGCATCCCCCCTGCAGCAAGTCCCTGGCTCTCAATGCTGAAATCATAGGTACGCAGGATCCAGACACTGCACCCACAAAGACAAAAGGGTCCTCTCCCTCAGGCTCAAAAGTAACCATCTTCTTTCTGCAGTCAATCGTAGATCCATATCTGGCCAACCAGTCCATCCCTAAAATCATATCAAAATCCTCCAAATCTAATTCAATCAAATCCACCGAGAGTTCCCTGTTATCAACCATCACTGGTAGTGCCCTAATCCATCTCCTAGAGACTATCAGTTCCCCTGTGGGCAAAAAAGTCCCAAACCCTGCGGTCCGATACTCACTAGGTCTACACAGTCTATCAATCACTTTACTAGAAACAAAAGAATGTGTAGCACCAGAATCAATCAATACTGTAAAAGGAAAGCCAGCACTAGAAAGCTGACCTGTCACTACTGAGGGGCTAGCCTCAGCCTCCGCCTGAGTCAAGCTATCCACCTTTCTCGCTTCACCTTTCTTCACCGTTGGGCAGTCTTTCCTGAGATGCCCCACTGCCCCACACACGAAACATGCCTTGGCTCGACACTCACCCAGATGGCGTCTTCTACACCTCGGGCACTCTGGATAGGTCCGCCATGCCTCACCGCCACCCTGACGGCCACCCTGACCCCTCCTATCAGGACCAGGAGCGGCCGAAGTGTCAGGAGTCTTCCTCTTGAAGTCACTGGGGCCTCCGCCCCTACCTGCCCCTGAATAAGGAGGCACCGCCCTGCGGCCCTCACGCCTCACTGCGCTCTCCTTCCATATCTTGTTCTCCGCTTCCTCAGCGGTAAGAGCCCTCTCAATGGCCTGGGCATAAGTTATTCCTCCAGGTACCGTTGTGATCCTGACATCCCGGGCTATCATAGCATTAAGTCCCCTGATAAAACGATCTTGCCTAGCAGCATCAGTAGGCACAAGATCTGGTGCAAAATTTGCAAGTCTATCAAATTTCAGGGCATACTCAGTAACAGTCATATTGCCCTGTACCAAACTCACAAACTCATTGACCTTTGCTGCCCTAACAACAACATTGTAGTACTTCTGGCCAAACAAATCCTTGAAACCTTCCCAAGTCAAAGTGGCAACATCTCTGGTCTGCGATGCCACTTCCCACCAAATGCAGGCATCCTCCCTCAACATATAAGTGGCACAGGCCACCCTATCCTGTCCCTCAATTCTCATGAAATCCATAATTATTGTAATCATGGTTAGCCACTGCTTGGCTTTCAACGGATCCGGTCCACCCTCAAAGATTGGGGGTTGCTGCTTCCTGAACCGCTCATATAACGGTTCCCACTTGTTAACAACCTCCCTAGGCTGCACAGCTGGTACCACTGCAGGTGGTAAAGCAGGGGCAGCACTCCCTAATGGAGCCGGCTGTTGCAGAATACGGATCTGCTAGTCTTGACTCTATAATCGAGCCTGCATCTCAGCCATTAACTGCTGCCAGTTCTCAGGCACTGGCGGAGGAGTCTGGCCCTGGTCATCATCCCTAGTCCCGGACCTAGTGCTGGCAAGTCGTGAAGATTTTCTTGGACGCATAACTATCAAAGTCAATCTGCAAATAACGACTCGGCGGTCAGACCACGATGACAGGGTAAAAGCTTCTCCAAAACTCATCAATAGAACATAATCAATCACAAATAGCCAACATATAAGCACCCAAGCACCATATTTAGTTAATCATCCATATACCCATTTACATGCACGGCAATGTTAATAAACATGCCTCAATATTTTCACACAGTAGTGATACGAACCACACCAACGATTGTGGTGAAACCTGACACCAAATATGGCAACCACCAAGAACACACGAATCTGGAATGATGAACCACGACCCTATGCTTAGCAAAACACGAACCTTGGTATAGTGAAAGACGCCACAAATGGGGATGGAATATCCGTTTGATAAGTCAGGTTGAATGCCACAAGGAAATCCCTTGATAAGTTCCAAAAGTCTCTTCAAGAACTCAAGAAGAAAACCTCACAATATTTTCATTAACCAAAATAATCTGCCATGCCAAACGTTTACAAGGCCTAATATAGCCAAAAATTACATCAAAGACAAGCCCCTTTGTCTTCCTAATGAAAACCCTAACAAGCTCGAAAATTACATCAAAGACAAGCCCCTTTGTCTTCCTAATGAAAACCCTAACAAGCACAAATAGAAAGACTCTTGGACTCTCACAAGTCAAATGTTTGACTTTCACAAAAACAAAGACTAAATAAAAACGTGATTAAGTGACTGATTAAAATAAAAATACAAGATGCCAAAATCCAATAAGACTCATTACAAGAAGCTAAATATTGATCAAGCTCCTAAACTGAGTCTACTTTGATGAGCAGTACAAGTTTTTGTTCTCCTTCAGTGTTGACCACGGTCTCCTCCTGTTTTAGGACTCTGTGGACTAGGTTGTTAAGTTCTTCTTTGAATCTCTTGGCTCGCGCCCTAGTCACCGGACCAACTGGAAATTGACTTGAATCTTTAGTCTTGGTGTCCTCATCAAGTAGTCAAGGGCCAGACCCTATCAGTATCTCATGCTTCCTAGCAATTCAATGAATAACAACATGCATAACTCATCTCAGACACATAGGCACATAAGCACACATACACACGTTACCAAAACCTGACTTGAGCTTGTCTCCAGCAGCAAATGTACATATCCAGGCTGTCTTTAGGAACCCTTAAACCTAGGACGCTCTGATACCAAGTTTTAACGCCCTCGATAGCCAAGACCGTTACACTGCGTATTTATAAAGGTGCAAGACTCGCTAATCAAGTCATTATTTTAAAAATGTGTCACTAAACATGTAAGAGCTAGGGTTAAAAAGGTTTTGGTTTCAAAAGACTCATTTCATATATTTAAACTGTAGTGAACATGGGATCCCAAAAGAAAACAAAGTTAAAGTAAGTTTACAGACTCCCAAAAGTACATGAGTATTCACTAGCCATACTAAGGCAAAACAAACATACTTCAGGTTTCACGTCCTTGCCTAGACCTCAACCATGGCGGCCAAGCACCTGGCTATGTACATTCCGCTCGCTGAGCTCTCCAGTCAAGGCTGGTCCAATTTTCCCTTGCCTTTACCTGCACCACGTAGCACCCAGCAGGAAAACATCTTAAACAACTCAATCAATGAAAACAGACAATTCACTCATTATGCATGTATTCCCATCAGATATTCAGCGCATATAGTCAGATTCAAGATACATTCTATCACATATAACACTCATATCACATAATATTCAGGGCCGACGACTTAGGCCGCACCCTTTGTTTAACCCACTGACACCGGCCCGCTTAAACCGAGCTCAGTGCATAATAAGCTGTCCTCAGCTACCAGTGGCCGAGCCGTGCCCTATGCGCTAGTGAAACCCTTGGCACCCTTAGGTCGTTGGCTCACTAAATGGCTTGCATGGCATAATACCATATTTTCAAGCATTTACAATAGGGAGCCCTTAGTCCCGTCACATATATTCAACCAGGTGCAGTTTTCTTACCTTTAGTCTACGCAGTTATTGAATTACGAGCAACGTCTCTCAAGCACGATCTGTTCCCAAGCCTAAGCCTTTATCACCTAGTCACAACCAAAGTATAGGGTTCCATTAGTACTTTGATATAGGTTTCTGGTTATAAAACTAACTCTCGGGAATCCAAATTCCACCAAGCACGGTGGTGAAACCAATCCCAAGCACACTAGACCACTTCCCCGTGCCTAAAACCCTCAAAGATTCATGTGTGCAACCAAGGGATGCGGCCCCTGAAGCCTAGCCGCGGCCCTTCCCAAAAATAGAACCAACACCACCCCTGAAGGAGGACACGCGCCGCGACCCTTGCTTTGGGCGCCGCGGCGCTTGCCTTTGGCCGAGCCTCCTTGGCTCCTTTGCATGCTAGGGCCGTAGCGCTCTAGAACAGAGTCGCGGCCCTCCCCTTCAAACCCAGAATTTACACCATTTCAAAGTTCAAAACCTCAGCCACAACCACCCTTAAGCTCCCTACTTCAACATCCAACAAATCCAACACCTTTAACATGACTTAAACAACTTAATTCCACAGAAAACTCAACCCAACACACACTAATCTTCTCTTTTCAATTTCTGAAACTCAAGAGCTATAAAGATTCAAACCAGCCATTCAAACCCAATTTAAAACCTCTAAACCATGAGTTGAAACTTACCTCTTCTGTTGAATCACCTCACCAAGCCAAAGCCAAGCTAAATCTCCAAGTTTCCTCCTTAATTCTGCCTTAAGACATCAAAACCATGTTTGCTTCAAAACTTGACCAAAACCCAGCTAGAACTAGAATTCAACCACAGAAAAGAAGACTAGATGCTTACCTTAATCCCTGTTTTAGTTCTTGATTTACTCCTGAGCTAAACCTCCAAATCCTCACCACAAATCTCAGAAATTCCAGGTTGTTTCCCCTTAAGTTTCCTGTGTTTTTTTTCCTTCCCTTTGTTTTCTTTGAGGGTGAGAGAGAGCTGAGGTAAAGTTTTAGTCGGTTTACATTTTTCTAAAGGCTTACTTATGTCTATCTCACTCATTAAGTTAATCTCGAGGCTCGGGGTGATGGAACCGTCCCCGAGGCCAAAATGGCAAAATCCCCCAATATTCCCGCCTAGACATCCTAACCTCAAATATATCTCCATATATTTATTTTCATGACCCGATAGTCCAAATCGCTACCCGCTATCTAAAAATACCCCCGACTTATCCAAAGTCATATCTTAAGTCCCGTTGTGACTTTTCCCGCTATCTGACCCTAGAATCGTCTCGAGTCGTGCTCTGCAAACCTGTCCACATAATAATGTGGTTCTCACATATATCATATATTTATTTCATATCACATTAACACATAATATCTTCAATTATCATATAAACAGTACTAAACTTATAATTACTCATTTAATTCACAATTATTCCATTAATGCCCTCCTGGCACATTAATCGAGGCCCTTAAGCCTTATTAGCGATTTTGGCTCATTACATAAAACATCATTTGTCACTATAGATTACCTAAGAAGATAGTGTCAAACAATGACACACAATTTGATAGCGACCTCTTCACTAACTTCTGTGAGTGACATGGAATTACAAAAAACTTCTCTTCAGTTGCTCATCCACAAGTAAACGGAAAATTCGAAGCTATAAACAAAACACTGAAGGATACCCTAAAGAAAAGACTTGATTAGGCAAAAGGAGCTTGGCCAAAAGAACTACCCGAAGTACTTTGGTCGTATAGAACAACACATCGAACATCCACTGAACAAACACCATTTTCTATGGCATATGGATATGAGGCTATGCTACCAGTTGAATTGGATCCACCATCACTGTAGAGTCCAAGAACTTTACTTAGCTAAGATAGATAATAGTATGATAGTATTTATAGCATTATCTTTGTTACTTTGGATTTTTGGTTCAGACCGGGAATTATTTGGACACTCATAGTAGTACTTATAGATTTTCTAAGTTTAATCTATAGTTTAAGAATATTAAGTATAACCTAAGGTTTGATTAATGTGACTGATATTAAAGATTATATTTATTATATTATAAGGTTTAGACATCAACCAATAGGATTTTAAGCACATGTTATGAATGGTGATTAAGGATTAAGTATTTTTGAGGATTTAATATAATAAGGAGTAAAGTTTGAATGTTATAGGGTCAGTCAGCAGCTTTGAATACGTTGAGGGCTTAGTCAAGGCTGTTTACTCCATTCAAACTTAGCTAAAATTGTGTAATTTCGTGTTTAAATATTCAGCGTATGCCGATATATCGCAGCTATGGGGGGCGATATATCGCAGCACGTAGATACGGAAAACACGAATCGATGCACGGTCGCCTCGGGAACAGTGGTCCAGGCGATATATCGCCTATAGGGGGCGATATATCGCCTCCACCAGCATGTTTTCAAACACTTTTGAAATCTTTTCCTTTCAGCCATTCAAACTTCTTCAAAAGTCCAGCATCTTTTGAACGAGTCTTCAGCCTCTGCTGAACGATTATTCAAATGATTTTCACCTAAAAAGCCATTATTTTTATTCAAGTAAAATCAAGATACTTTCATTCCCAAACTCTATAAATAGGACCTAGTACCCAGCCATTATTCACCTTTTGCTCTAAGTTCAGAAGCTGGTAGTGTTAAGTGAGAGTGAGAGTGTAAACACCTGGTTTGGGAAAATCATAAGCTTAAACATCATAAGCTTATCAAACACTTTGGGAAGTGAGGTTCTATAGTATTTCGGTTGAGGTGTAGATTGGTCTTTCAAGTCTTTGAGGTAACCAAAACTCTAGTTCATTTCTGTATTATGTTATTTTCTTCCTCATAGTCTTCTACTCAATCTCTAACCTTAATCTTCATTTTGGTTAGGGGATCTAAGTTCTTGAGCACATAAGTTCGGTAAGCATGTTTCTCAAATGGTTTAGTCTTTCCATCTCTTTCATTTCATCTCCTTTCTTTAGACTCACTCTTTCTTATGGTTTTAGGAGTGTTCCAAAAAGTCCCAACTCAGTCCATTATATCCCGGTAACTTTGGTAAGGAAAATAGGCTAGAATCAATATGTTATGTGCTTATGTTATCTATATGTTTTATGTTATTAAATGTGTTATGATATGTATGTATGTTTGTAGGCTTGGGCATATGACCCATATGACTAACAAGACCCCAAATGGGTTATGGGCATATGACCTACTTAGCTAGTAGGACCCCACTAATCCCATGGGCATATGCTTGATTAGTCTATGGGACCCCAAGTAATAATGGCCATTATAATAAGTGTATGCTATATGTATTATGTTAAGTCTTTATGTTTCTTATGAAATTATGTATATGATTAAGTGTTAGATTTTTCCTTGCTGGGCATTACGCTCATACCTTTCTGTTTATGTGCAGGAAATAAGCTTTAGAGGCGGAAAGATTCGTGACGCTTAGAGGATGTGTATCGATGGTGAATGGAGTCAAGGGGCCGAGCGTTATTCGATTCGAGGATGTAGTCTTGTTTATGTTTTATGGTTTTAAATGTATTTTCCGCATTTTCTATGTAACTCTTTTTAGTTTTTAAGTTATTTTTGTTTTAAAGACAATGGGTACCCATATCCTACTTACTTTTATGAAAGTAACCTTTGTTTCTACAAGTTTATAATAAATTATGGTATTTCCGCAAAAAAATGTAAGTTTTATGTATAGATTCGTTAATGGTCCAAATAGTCTAGGTTAGTGGGTCATTACAATCACATCAGAGGATAACATAGGACCAAATTACAAATCACCAACTATTGGCAAAAATCATTAGACTTGATAAAAAAGCACCAAGAATGAGCCCAACTACGAGTAATAGCTCACCAATAGAAAGTCTCAATATTTCAACTCTAAAGTACACGAGAGGAAGTTTGTTGTTGGCGACTTAGTACTTTGACGAGTTATTCTCAATACTCGCGATCAGGTTTCTGAAGTTCTTGCCCAACTACGACCAATCATGTTCGAACAAGTACAGTTTATGGAAAGTGACCGAGCACCTTTAGCCCCTCGATCACTTGGGGGCACATGAGATACAAAGTCTAGAAAAATCATATGAAAATATGTAAATAGATGAGAAAAATAAGGGAAAACATGCAAAAACGCTTAGAATATTTTTTAAAATTGTTAGCAGTTTTAGAAAATATAAAGTGTTGTGCTAGGTTCGGTCATACGAACATGTGTTATAATCTTAAAATTATAATACTAAACAGAATGTCTTTACATAGCTAGCAATGCTGCTCAGATGTAATTAGTAAATTAAAAGAGAAATTGCCTTAGGTAGTGCATTGTCTCAACATCATGAACAAGTTGTTCAGATGTTGCAAAAGAAAGAAAAAAAACTAAATTATTACAAGTGCAAATCACTCAGCAGGAGGATTCTGTTGATCTTTCTGGTCGACGGCAATGTCGGCATCATCCACTCCTCGGCCAGGCAAGCAACACACCTCTCAAGTTCTTCCTACTTTACCTGCTAAGGAAGGTAATCAAAGTTGGCATTCTGATTACACTTCCAAAAAATATAAAAGTAGTTAAACACTGCTCCCTCAAACTGCTGCAAGTTGCTTTGATTGGTCTGCTCGATGTTTCTATTTCTTCTCAAGGGCGCTCCACTCATCCTCTGCTCTCAATAAAATCCTTCTCTAGCTTCTTCACCTCATCATGGCTGTCCTTTGCAAGCTTTTTGTACTTATCCACCAACTTGTTTGCCTTGTCTAGGTCCTCCTTTGACTACTTCAACTCTTCCTTCGACTGCCTCAACTCCTTAGTGACAGCTTTGATCGTATCAGTCGTATTTTTCTTCTTAGTGGCCCACTGTTTTTGCTCCTCAATAAGTTTGTCATGTGCTTCTTCAATACGCCTCCAACCATTGTTGAATGTCAGTAGAGCCTACGATCAGAGAAATGTCAAAGTAGGAAATTAAAATGAAGACTTTATGTATGAAAAATTCGACAACAATGAAAAGTGATTTGGATACTTACACTAAGGAACTCATTAAAACTTTGACCAAGAACCTGGTTTGGCCTGAGAGCAGGGAGAATGGAAAATGCCTATTTTCTCAGACGGTGTCTTTCTACTTTGTTGAGCTTGTCGAAGGTTGAGTTGGTAGCATTGCTCAACATCTCAACAACAGCGGAGACGTCAGTCTGGTCGGATACTGATTCTTGAGAAGGAGATGGTGGAGGATTATTTGCCTTAGATGAAGGAGGGGTGGCATCCTTGGTTGGATCATTAGCCTCTGTTGTTGGTATTTTTGATGGAGAGGCCCCATCGGAGCCTCCTTTTTCTTTTCTACTCGGTCTTTTTCTTCTGGCAGTGGTATCTACTAAAGCATATATGTCAAAGTCTTTCGAGGGCTGCATGATTGCAATTACACAACAAGTTAACCAAAGATAATAGCGTAAAGTAAGGAGAAAACAATGGAAAAATCTAGTAAGAATACCTAAACTACATATGTTGGTCGCTACATTATCTAAGCTATTGCTACTGGTAAAATATGCATTATCTGCTTCAAAGAAATCTAAATCACATCTACTATTCAAGGGAATAAAATTTCCATCCCTATCAAATAGATTGGTAGGGATAGGCAATATTGCAAGAAATGAATGGGAGAAATTTATACCATTTTCATCCTCTAACAAGGGATATTCCACCTGACTAGGGCACTCAGGCATTTTGTGTTTTCCCTTATCATGAAAATGAGGGGTCGGTGCTGGTCAAGGAATTTTTCTTGGCTCCCTGATGTTGACACCAGTAGCTCGACGCCTGAAGGTTTGTGAAACATCTTGAGGCTACTCTGAGGGGAGTTTGCCGTATGTGCCTTCACCGGTGGCACTCCCCGTGGTTGACTCTTTTCCATCCTGGTGGGGTTACAAAAGTCCGACCAATCAAGATTGGATACAGTCACCAGGTGCTTGCATTTTTTCTCTTGATTTGAAAGACTGGCCAGAATGTTAGCCTTGTTGATCATGGCTTGAGTAGGCACAGGTCGGTGCCATGGGCCTAAATTATACATAAGTATTGAGGATACATGTAAGATAAAGAAAGGGTCGACGATGAGTACAAAGGATTAGGATAGACGAAAATTACCTCCCTTCTATTGTTGTAAGTGTGAACAAGTTTTCCCTGACCATGCCCTACTCACAACCTTTAGTTCCCACATTTATTTTATCAGAGTGTAGCAACTATTTTCCGTAGTTACGTCTTACTTTCACACTCCAAGGAATTTTTTATCATTGTTGTGCTACTTCTGATGCTTCATCATTGTTCTTACTTTGACCAGACTGGTCATTACTCCATCCTTGGATACAATACTCTTCCAATTTACATCTCTCAACCATGACTTCCTTTTTTGACCTTGCTTGCAACTGGTGCTCTTTCCAACTTGGTAATAACGTATATGTATGCTTTTCTCTCCTTGTTGTTCCAAAATATCTTACTATTGTTTCGTCATTGGTTGCTCTAGTCCTATCTTAGTAGTCCATGACTTATTGTTTTCTATTGTTATAGCATCATTGGCGTCCTTTCTTAAATTTGTTTTTGAAGGTGAACATCTTAGGGTCTTAGGTGTTGAATATATGATGAGTTCGTTGTCATCTGTTCCTTGAATCTTTATCTACTATGTCAGATAATCCTTCTTATTTTTCCTACCTTGAATGTCGCTCCCTTTGTCCTTTTATTCTCGTTGGTTGCGTCCTTTTATGTTGATGGTTACGCCTCGTTTTGTTGTACAATAGGTACTAGGGTTAGCGACGCATCCCTTTATGTCTATCCCGATCACGTCTTCAGAGAATCTTCTGTCTTTCATAGCAACACGCGCATATACCTAGTTAACAACAATACCCCTTCGAAAGTAATACCGTGGAGAAAATCTCTCTAAATATCGTGCAAGGTATGACTATCTAGCGACTTGCATACTTTAAAATAAACTTTTGCATTTTAGAGTGCTCTGGGCTAGAATGCTGACCTTACTTTTGGGTCTCATCTTTCCTGACCTCTTCTTGAGTCCATTCTTGCATTCGTTCTTTATACTTTTTTTGTTGTGGAATGATTTTCATCACATGTCCTCTTTTGACCATATATGTAGCCAAATATCAGTTTCATCGTTCCCTGAGGTGTTTGCACCTACGTTCGAGACTGTTGCATACCTCTTCTTTGTGAGTCGTCACTTGTTTGTTCTTTGTTCTTCTTTCCATTTTCTCCTTTTATTCATCCATGATTGCTTTCTGGTTGTCTCCGTTCTTTTCTTGATAAGCATCCTTAAACAAATTCTGACAACGTTCAAGGTCACAATGCTTATCAGGGGCATAATAAGCCACTTTTATCTTCTTGTTACCATCATAAGTAAACTCTGCTAGACGATACATGAGTTATTTTGATAAGAGTCTCTATCCTTGCATATCAAATGATGAAATTTCAAACTAACATGTCGTATAAAAACTATTCTTTGAGACATTTCTTGCTGTCGTACCAAACTTGATCTAATTTTTTTTGCACCTGTGGTACTTGCAATACTATTCTCAATAGTCAGTACTTCTTCAACGTTATTCATAAGCTGACAAGCCATACTATCTCTTGAATTCGATCGCTTACCACTTCGATGAAATCAACCATTTGTTCCACTTCCGTTTTCCCTTGGGATGGTTTCATTCTTATGCGCATGGTGTCTTGAATCATCTAAGACAATACCCCAAACTTCTCTAGGTCAGTCACCATACATTAGGTCTAAGCACTTTCATGCTACTACTATCCATACATAAGAATAAACATTCACATATGCATATCATTCATGGAAAAAATACACTTGATTCAAACATGAATTTACCTCACAACATTCAAACATTGCTTATAACTGTTTCTCGACTACTTTTACTCACTACATAAAATTCTCAACTACTTGCATGTCATCGTTCTCAAGAACATAAATTCTCAAAACTTGCTTTCCAATTATACTAATAAACATGAGAATTTTCAAACAATTGCATAAAAACTTGTTGGGAGAATTTCTTAACAATATTCAAATTCTCAATCAGCCATGTAAAACTTGAAACTTTTGCTAGCAATAAAAATATTCATTTACTAATAAGTCTTTAACGTAAACATGACTCTAGAATATCAATTCAAGTCTTAATATGCTCACTAATGCCTTATTAAACTAGTAAAACTCCTAAGCTTTAAAAAAATGATATGTTATAACTTTCACCACTCATCCCCGAGCATCCTGCCTATGAGAATTGGGTAATCTGGATCCATACTTTTGGCATAGTCTCTTTTAGGAGAGATAGGGATGGACCTAATAACTTTATCCTGGATATCTTGGATGAGCTTAAATCGCACCTTCTGCCTAATCTCAATCACAATTCCATCTTCCTCTACTGTAACTTTCATCACCTCTACATAATCTTCATATTGTTCAACTAAGCAAGAAATTATTGCTCGATACTTAAAACACTCCTCTATTTGGTCTACTAGAACATCTCCCCAAAGTCTGCTCAGAGTGTTTTTCAGTTCAACACTTTCTATGGCTACTTCGAGTAACTACAACTTCTTAGATGACCCGACTACGATTCCTTTCTTATTCTTCAAAATTTGCATCTTTTCATTTATAGCTATTCTTTGTCTAAACATTGTAAGTCGCTCATCTTTCTCCTCTTCTACTCTAAGCTTCACAATTTCCTATATTTCTCTAATAAGCACTTCTCTAGGTGCTTTAATTTTAGGTGGCATGACTACTCTGCACTCACACCAATTTCTAAACGTTAATAACTAAAATAACAATCATTCATCAAGAAAAGAAATTACTTACAATACGATGAGTAAAGCCCCTTTCCAGTCTTTTATATGTATAGTGTGAGAATATTCTGGGCCATTATGAACAACTATCTCTGATACCACATTGTAACGCCCTAATTATTCTATATTTTTTAAAATACATAACTCGACATAATTCATAATAAAATACCAGTTTTGACAATATCACCTTAATAATAAAACATGCAGAAAATATTGGTTCCAGGTTTTCAATAAAATATTTAATACAACATAATAAGTAACTTTAAAACCTTAATACATTTCTAAGATGATACTGGTCTTATTTAAGATGCTTTAAAAGATAACATAAACATGTGGCGTCCTTTATCGTTTTCTAGTCAATATAGACATTTTAGTGAATGTACTTTATATAATTAGATTATATATGACATAACCAATATGAATTAATTTCTTTATAAACTTTTTGTTTGCCATAAAGATTTAATTCATATAGATATGATGATCATATGTAGATCAGTCTAAATCCTGAGTAGTCATGAACTCCTATTCATGTCTATTGAATCTGTTGATTCACTCATGAAGGTTTTTTTTGGAAAACAATGGTGACAACCTACTCCAAACTTGTGAATATCAAGGGAAAGAGTTCAATGGGTAAGAACAACTCATTGATAAGTAGATAGTTTCAACACTAAACAAATTTTGAGTCCCATCCAAGATGGTTATGTAACGCCCTAATTTCTCATAGATTACCGAGAATTTATAAATATTGCTCTTTTATTGAATAAAAACTTGAAAATAAATACATAAATGGCTCCATGGTTTTCACAAAAATAAAATAATTGTCTTTAACATAAAAATGAGCAACATTTAAATAAAACTTAAAAAAAAACATTCTTTGATAAAAAT
This sequence comes from Humulus lupulus, assembly GCF_963169125.1. Classification (NCBI taxonomy): domain Eukaryota; kingdom Viridiplantae; phylum Streptophyta; class Magnoliopsida; order Rosales; family Cannabaceae; genus Humulus; species Humulus lupulus. The sequence continues at coordinate 150,991,373 of NC_084799.1, forward strand.
AAATAAATAGGCCCGCTTGATCTTCCTCGACTATATGGTCCCCACGAGTACATCACGAAGATCTTAGGTCCCCACTCGCCACCGGCCTTTCTATCCTTAATTTCCTAAAATAACAACATCATAAGGAGTGAGCTTCTAAGCCCAGTAAGGAAAATACAAACAAGAGTTAGTCATATAATCAAACATAACATAAATTCACAAGAGTCATACAAAAACAAACCTCTAGGTCATATAATCGCTTAAGTCATAATTCTACATCATAATCTAAGTCATAAATCCTAAATCATACTCTAAGTCATAAGTCATAGGTCATAAGTCATAAGTCACAGATCATAAATCATAGGTCATAAGTCATACTCATAATAATAATCGTAACAATGGGTCATAGGTCATAAATCATAATCATAACTATAGATCATAATAACAAGTCAGATATAATAAAAAGATAAGTGTTTATACAGGGTGGCAATTAAGCCCCAGACATCACTTAGGTTCGTCATAAAATTTTGGCAACCAAGCCTACCAGACATAGTCCGTCATACATCATTGGACACCTTAGATCCAGACACACTTACTCCTTTATTGTACCTGAAATGCTAGGTCATACAACATAAACTATATCGTAAACTACATAAACTAAGTCATAATACTAAACTATCTAATTTTCCTTACCAAAAACTGGAATATTGGAGACAAGAGCGGGATTGAAACTCCTAAAACCAAACATAAAGAAACCATAAGTTTCTAAAGAAATGAAGTTGAAAAGAAAATCTAAACCATTAAGATAAGAACTTACCGAAAACTTTATATTTCAAAGAAATTGGACACATAACCAAAAGTCACTATCACAAGTTAGGATTTGAAGAAAAATGAAAGAATAATAGAAACTATAGTGAACTAAACCTAAAGATAATGAATACCTTGGATAGCTTAGAACCTCAATCTATAACTCAAACACCGAAAAATCACACAAAAACTTACTTCCCAAGTGTTTATAAAATCTTTAGATTTGAAAGCTTTAACCCCAAAACCCTAGTGTTTCTCTCTAGAACAAACTTAACAACTTGGAGGCTCTGAACTGTGATTGAATGATGAATAGAATGGTTGAGTGAATGGTCATATTTATAGAGTTCAAGGAGTGAAACTAACTCCTTTAAAATGAATAAATAAATGATTGAAAATGAATAAATTTGAATTATATGTTCAACAAATGCCCAGAACTCGGTCAAAAATGTTTAGGAACGAGTCAATGTTGTTGAGGGATGTTTCTAGCTCAGAATTTTACGAACAACTCAAATATGGCCACTGGAGCCAATATATCGCCTAGGGTCAGCGATATATCGCCCCTACCATGATCCCGAGGGTCCGTGGTTTCGTTCGTGCGAAGTCGACGTGTTTTTCGTATCAATTATAGGCAATATATCGACCCTTATAGCTGCGATATATCGGCATACGCTGATATTTCAAACACGTTTTTGCATATTTCAGGATAATTTGAAATTGATTAAAACTACTTTGATTGAGTAAAACATGATCCTAACAGATAATGGAAGGTTCTAGAGCTTCTAGACCTTTCTTTTAATTAAACTATTCATCAAAAATACTTAAATCCTTAATAATCATACATGTGACAAGTGTCACGCTCTTAATAATTTTATCTAAACCTTAGGTTATAATAAATAATATTCTTAGGACTATATTCATTAATCAAACCTTATGATAAAATTAATATTTCTAAACCATAGGTTAAACTTATAAAATTCATAACTATTTCTATGAGTTTCTAACTAAATCCACTAAAGCTAATATTCTATAGCTACTACTACTACTACTACTACTATCTAGCTAAGTAAAATTCTGGGACGCTACATGTTAGTGTTGTTACTACCGAGTGAGGGTTAGGCCTAGGGATTTTAATGAAGTTCAGTTGAGTGGAACAAGCATCTCTAAAGGTAGAAAAGATGTTGTAAGAACTTTACTTATGTGAACTTAGAGGTAGTACCACCTCTAATGGGAGTTGGAGTTTTCTCCCCGGAAAGTTCTTGAATGGATGAGCACATGTCCATAATAGTGCTAAGCGAGAAAAGTACAAAATGAATGATCAAGTAGAGGTGTGCAAGGTATCATCGATTTTAACATGGAAATACTTGGTTCAAGCTTTTAAGCAACCAATGATTTCAATAAGGCTTTGTAGTACTTTTACTAAGGTAAAATTAAAGTAAAAAATAAATTTACTTTATGCATCAATACTGTTTGAGTTAAGAAGGGAGATGATTATATTTAACTAAGAGGGAGAATGATGAAATTGGTTTAATATAATGGTTAAGTTGTTTACACAATGTGGTATAAAACACTTAACGATTTTTCACTTAAGTCAAAGTGAAATATGAGTTTTTGTTGTAGGCACTACTAATTGACTTTTATGGGTCTAAAGTGATACAATGAGGTATCTAAGCTTAATATAAAGGTTTGGAATTATTTGAAGGAAATTAAGGATAATTTTGGGCACTCGGAGTGAGAGCTTTACTTCTCTAAGAATGGACATTCCTCCTCATAGTGAAAGCTCAACCTTCTCAAGAGTAGATACCCCACTTTGGAGTGAGAACTTGATTTTATTTAGAGCAAACACTTTATCATGAAGTGAGATCTGATCTCAAATGAGCAGATGTGCTCACTTGCAGGATCACATCTACATGATCTCTTGTTGGGCATATGATGCTCATCTGCATGATCTTAACCTCTTAACCTTATATTGAGCAAACAATGTTCACTTGGATGATCCTTTACAGGATTTCTCATATGACAAGGTGATGCTCACATACATAACTTCCAAATGAATGTGCGATTTTTTTTCAAGAAAGAAAGCGTGAAGAAAGTCAAGAACTCACCTCTCAGTGATTTCATTTAAGCCTTAAAGTTGTCAACCAAGAAGAATAAAAGTATAAAAAGCTGAGAATTACTATTAATACTATGATTAGGAATATAATTTTAAATTTAAATTTCATATTTTATTAAATTTAAATTTAGATCTGAATCTGTAACCAGTTACGATTATGACCAATTTAACTTTTTTGTTTATGATCCTATTTGCTTCCAAGTCCGGCAAAGTAACCAGTTACCATCGCAATTGGTTTTTTTTTCATATCTATTTTATTTTTCAAACTTAGCTGTAACCAGTTACCTTCACGATCAATTTAGTTTTTTTTTTTCATATCAATTTTTTTTCTTTCAAATCTCACTAAATAACCAGTTACAATTCAGTTGATATTTTGATAATGGTACACTACTAAAAAAATCAAAATTATTTTTATAGTTGTAACTAGTTACTACAACACTACTTAAAAAATAAAACTGATTTTTATTGTTATAACCAGTTACCACACTTCACTAAAAAAAATTGACAGTGGCATAGGATTACTATCACAAAAAAAAAATCACAATTGTTTTGATAGTGGTAACATTTACTGCTGATAAAATGTTGATTGAAGAAGATAAAAAATGGAATAAAAGAAAAATAAATGAGAATAAAAAGTATGGTGATGAAGGTCTAAGATTTTTTTCTTCAAAGAATTATGTAAAAAAAAAATTATAAAATATGAATGATAAAAAATAATACAAATAGATTAAAATTATAAAAATAATCTCAAAACATATCAAAATTAACTACTAAAAATGTATAAAAGATAAAATATAATATACAAATATATGGGAAAAAAAAACTCCCATAAAAATGTAAACAAAATAATATGTCATAAAAATCTTAATGAAAAAAAAACTGTCATATTTTTTAAAGTTTAAGAATAAATCTCATCTTTGATGTAATTTCTGCTTTTTGTATTCACTTTTATCTACAGTGAAAACTCAAGATTATAGCTGAACTACTAGTTTTTTTTTATCTTATTTTCTGGCATAAGTCTTCTCATAGAATTTTGTGCACCTCAAATTGGTAAATTCACACGTCATCAAGCAGAAATCGTGCTAGGGTGATTATTATAATACATTTTTCAAAAAAATATAAAAATATTAGAGAAACATCGGCTACACCAGTCGCAATAAAATTTGAGTGTAGTGCTAAATATCCATGCATGGGAATTAAACAACATGATGTTAACCTGAAGGGTCTGAAGTCTCTCAGCACAATCTTCAGGTGCCAATGCCAAAGGATTATAAGATTATAAGCATTTGGCATGGTTCAACCAAAGATTTGCATGTGCTTGTAATTAGTTAGGGAAAAGTTTAAGTACATATCATATTGTTTGGTGCATATGTTTGAAATAAAAAATTATTTACATATTTGTATATTTTTTCTAAGGGAATATTTTATACACATATTTCTATAAAACACTTTAGAATACATATTGGTTTGATAAATGCGAAACATCTTAGTGTTGAACACCACAAGTTTTAAATCCAACAAACAAAAATAGCAAAATTTCAAATGGTCGGTAGTGATGAATGAATAAATCACTCTTATAAGATAGGACGAAGACCGTCTATCTTTATCCAGCTCGAATAAGTAACAAAAACAATGACCCATAAATCCAAGTGGTTTACATCATAAATGAACAAACCCTTGGAAGTCATAATTTATCACTATATATTCTAGCTAAGCTTGGACATCTCTCTTGCTAGCAAGTAGTAGCTACTTCGTAAAAACATATTGCCATGGAAGTTGCTTCCAGAAACTGAGATTTGTAATCAAAACCATCCCATATTACACAAGTTTCTCAAAAGAGTTGAATGCCAATTTGGATACAATCACAAAGGCCTTTGCTTCGACATATTCAACAATATGTTTGGGGAAATGGAATTTATACAATTTATGGAGGTGGATTTCCTTCGACATAGTCATGGAGTTGGATTTCCCCAGTAATACAATTTATACCATCTCAATTCCCAATTCACCTGTAACCCAATTTCCCACAAATCAGCCATAATTTCGTTCTGTTTCAGTAATAATTATTTTCTAAGATGTATATGTTGATTATTATCTTTGTCATGGTCCAAGCTGTCTTCATCGGACCCTCCAGGTTTATGGAAGGAAGGTATGCCACTATGGCCAGAAATTCTCTCTTTCTTGATTTTGAGAAATGAATGATAGTGCATTCTGTAGAAAATAATGTTCAACTTGATATGTTAGCTATGGTGAAAAAATTATGGTGTTCATATTTTCTGAACCATATTAACAAGAATCAGATTCTACAATTTTTTGTCTACTGTTTATGCATTATTTATTGACACACATGTATCCTATGAAACTATGTATTTAAATTATACACAGTTTTAAATACCACGACTGTATTCGAATTTGGAAAAAAAATTAGTGAGACACTAGGCTGAAAAATGTGTATTCTGATTCTTGTAATAATATTATGGTATAGAGCTATAGCGCTATTAAAAAGTTTTCTTATTTGGCAAGGCTTGAGAAGATTACTATTGACTATATTTTTGTTTGGAGTAACGTTTAGATATTGGGATTGGATTGGATTAAAAAAAACATAAGAGAAAGAAATAGAGAAGAATTAATGAGTTGTTCATTTGCCAACACTAAATTAGAAGAAAATAAGGTGAATACAATGTATCAATTATTTTTTCTTTCAAAGGAAATCCATGGAGGAGGGCATTGAAGAGGATAAAATTATCCCAAGTTTCAATAGGATTAAGTTATCCCAAAGTAGGGGATTATTTAGATTGTTGGATTACTTTTTTCAACAATCTCTCTAATTTAATAACAAAATTAGACTATAAAATTATCTAATCCTATCCAATCAAATCCCACCATCCAAATGAGCCAGAAATCAATTTAATATGGTGATTGATTGTGTAGATCTATATTATTGGCATCAGCTTATTACACAATTTTTAGTTAAAAGTAAAAGTACAGGGAATTCTATATCTGTTGGAGTTGGTAAATGTTTCACTCGGGGTGTGTCATATTTGAATTGTTTCTCATTTTTGCAAGTATGTTGGGCTTATTATTTTTTGGGTATATGTTAAATTGTTTCTCCTTTTTGCAAGTATGTTAGGCTTATTACATTGTATCCGCCTTATTTTCTTCTAATTTAATGTTGGCAAATGAACAACTCATTAATTCTTCTCTATTTTTTTTCCCTTATATTTTTTAATCCAATCCAAACGTTACTTTGGACAAAAATATAACCAATAGAAACCTTTTCAAGCCTCGCCAAATAAGAAAACTTTTTAATAGTGCTAAAGCTCTATACCATAATATCATTACTAGAATCGGAATACACATTTTTCAGCTAGTGTCTCACTATTTTTTTTCAAATTCGAATATAATCATGGTATTTAAACTTCGTATAATTTAAATACACAGTTTTCATAGGAAACCTGTATGTCAATAAATAATGCATAAACAGTAGACAAAAAATTGTAGAATCTAGTTCTTGGTAATATGGTTAAGAAAATATGAACACCATAATTTTTTCACCATAACTAACATATCAAGTTGCACTATCATTCATTTCTCAAAATCAAGAAAGAGAGAATTTCTGGCCATAGGGGCATATCCTTCCATAAACCTGGAGGGTCCGATGAAGACAGCTTGGACCATGACAAAGATGGATTGTGGCCTTTCCATAGTTTTGTTGAGCAGCTTCTACTTGATATGTTTGATCCTGGTATGCCTCATATTTGTCTGTCATTGTTGCAATTGCTGAAGAGTGAATTTAAGTCCTTTTCCCCATTATTACTTAAAGACTTGTAACTAGTAAGCGTGGTATGCTAGGGAAAAAAGAGATGTCTAGGTCGAGAGTACATTATGGGAAGAAACATGTTTTTTTAGTTTTTCTGACGACAGAGTAATTATATAGTGTGCTAATGAGAAAGATCTGGAGACCTTGATTTCTATTGGCTCGATGGCAATCCCGGCAGTCACTTCTATCTCCTTCGTTAAATGGAATTGGGGGAATCAAACTTGGGATAGGAAAAATTCGTGCAGCAGTGAATGGATAGGCATTGAAGGAATCCCTTTGAATATTTGAAACTCCCATGTGTTTAAAGTTATCGACTCTCTTTGTGGAGGACTACTGGAGATGAGTGTTGCTAGCATCAAAGTTGTAGGGAAAAAGGATGGATTCATTCCAAATTGTATCTCCTTGCGTACGAGGGTGGATTTTTACCTCTAAGGCTTATTTGGTGTCAGGCCGGGGAAGGAAAGGTCTCTAATCGCATAAGTAAAGTCTGGCTGCGTAAAGAAGCTTCGGTTCCAATCGATAGAGTGGAGACAAAAGGTGATGCAAGGGTGGCGGGGTCGAAAGGAGGGGGCAGGGGCGATGGGGTTGTCAGGGGTGGTGGACGGTTCTGTAAGGGCGGCAGACAGTTCTGCAGTGGCCATGGAGATGATATTGGACAGAGGTGGAAGGAGGGAGATGCAATCCATGCGTGATTTGGGTCCGGATTCTTAGGGTTTATCTCACATATCTAAAGGGATAGAATCCCGTGATTGTTGCTCTCCTATAAAGAATATTTTTAATAGGTTGCTGTTAGATTTATCGATTGGAGGAAGGAAAAGTGATGGCACGTGTATTGTTTATGAAATTTTTAAAAAGCCCATGTGCCCAGATTGGTCTATTTTGTAATAGTTTGGGTTGGGCCTTGAATTTGGAGAATGAGCTTTGTTCACTTAAAGTGGACTTGCTCTATCTTAGGGCTCTCTTCAATCCAAAACTAATGGGAAAGGAATTAGGCCTTCAATGGGAGGGGAATGGCCGAGTATTTGAGGGCCCAATTCAGAATATTATTCTGGCAGTTAGCCCTAAAAATCGTGTGGGCTTTGTCCAATGTCAAATTAATTTCTAGAACGATTCAATTTTCCATTCTCCTAGAAAACGTTGTATTTTACTGCAAAATTTGGGAAGGGAGGGGTCAGACCCAGAAGAGGTGATTACAAGGCTGAAAGTGTATTCTCGAAAGGCAAAACTTCCTTATGCAGGAAGTATGTTCCTATTGGAAAGACAAGGAGAGGGTTTATAGTTTACTGAACAAGAATTGGAAGAGGATGATTTTATTCTTCCATTGGTAGATGGTCAATCTGAATCTTGTAGTTCTGAAGATGAGGATGTGGACAATGATTCTGAAACCGATAGGGAGGAAGCGGAAGATATTGTGGTGCATGCTAGTAGGTTGTGGGATGAAGGGAATGCGGTGGAAGGGGTTGAGGCCCACGACATAAAGATGGGACTCTTTGAGCTTCAGGTTATGGACCATGACGTGCCCCAGACAGGGAAGGAAGATTTTAATAAAGAGGAAGGGGAACGGGGTTTGTGCTCGCCATCGCATTTGGACGGAGACAAGCCAGATGATTCATCCAGGCTACACAAGGTCATGGATTCTTTGGGTGTTACGCTTTTAACAAACGATCAAGGGGAGAAAGAGGTAGGCAGCTCCATTTTTCTGTCTAAGAAAAGTCATCGAGAACTAAGGAAGTTGATGTTTAATGTCAACTATGAGAAAGGAAAGAAGAAAGGTGAGAGAAGTCGAAGTTTCTCATGAAGATTTTTTCGTGGAATGTGAGGGGTTGTGGTAACAAAGAAAAAAGGAAGGCAACTAAGAAACCATTTTGTAAAGTTAATCCAGACTTAATCGTTCTTCAAGAGCTGAAAAAGGTAAAAGAGCATAGGAGGTTTGTGGGTAGCATTTGGCCATCTAGATTTAAAGATTGGATTTATCAGCAGGCTTCAGGAAGATCATGGAGGTACCTTAGTGGCTTGGCATACTCAGAGTGTCACTGTTATTGATTCCTTGGTGGGGGACTTTTTCTATCCGTATTGAGGCCGAAGGTAAGGATCCTTGGTGGTTTTCTGGAGTCTATGGTCCTGTGGCATACGGGAAAAGTGATAGTTTTTTTGGATAAGTTAGTTGGTTTGAGCATTATTTGCAGCAATCATTGGTGCGTGGGGGGTGATTTGAATGTGGTTAGGAGGGGAGATGAGAAACTTAATAGTGTGTCTAACACGAGGAGCATGAAGATGTTTGATGTGCTGATCAGAGAATTGAAATTGATGGATCCCAAACTCCATAATGGTCGATTCACGTGGTCGAATTTCAGACAAAGACCTATTTGTTGTAGGTTAGATTTCTGTTCACTTCCTTATGGACAGAATTTTATCCCTTTGTTCGTTAGGAGGTGGTGGTTCGTATTGTGTCGGATCATAGTCCCATTGTGTTAGACTCTAACCCTTCCTTGTGGGGCTCAAGTTTGTTTAGATTTGACAATTCTTGGCTTGAGCACAAAGATTTTTCTGGCCTCTTTTAGAAGTGGTGGAATTCATCTAAGATGGTGGGTTGGCTGGGGTACAACTTCATGAGCAAATTATCCTCGATTAGAGATAAAGTCAAAGGATGGAGTCGAGAGGTTTTTGGGTCGAGAACAATGCTTAAACAATCATTGGAGAGACGGATGTTTGAGTTGGATAGAATATAGGAGGGGGGCCTGTGGAACGAGCAACTTCATTTGGAAAGGTGTAAGATCAAGAAAGAGTGGCAACAAATTGTTTTTGAAGAGGAGTGAGGTGTTTGGCTTAAGTTAAAATGTCAATGGGCGAAAGATGGGAATTCTAATTCCAAGCTTTTTCATAGTATTCTTAGTGCCCATAAAGCTAGGAATTTTATATCAATGATTGAGCAAGACGACTGAACTATCCTTGAAAAAGAGGCTGATATCGAAGAGGCTATCGTGGGCTTTTACTCTTCTGTACTCTTTGATCTATAGGGAGTAGAAAGGAGTGGATAGTATTTCTTGGGAGCTTATTCCTTCTTTTTTGGCTTCTCTCATTGAGAGACCTTTCACTGAGGTGGAGATAAGGCGTTCAGTGTTTGATTGTGATGGGTCTAAGGCCCCGGGTCCTGATGGGTTTTCTATGGCAGTTTATCAAGATAATTGGGACATTGTGAAAAGTGATCTTTTGGCTGTCTTTGATGGTTTCTTCAAAGATGGAGTTATTCACGGAAGGGCCAATAAAACCTATATTTGTCTTATTCCTAAGAAGGTGAATAGTTGTCGTGTTCGGGACTATAGGCCTACTAGTTTGGTCACTAGTCCGTACAAAATCATCTTGAACCACCACCTCCTGACGGACAAAGGAATAAATATATGTCCATGAAGAAGTGAACAGAAATCTATCTACCCTACAACAAATAGGCATCTGTCTAAAGGTCGACCACGTGAATCGACCGCTATGAAGTTTGGGATCAATCAATTTTAACTCTCTAATCAAAGCATCGAACATCTTCATGCTTCTAGTGTTAGACACACTGTTCAGTTTCTTGACTCTCCTAATCACATTAAAGTCACCCCCACACACCACCGATCACCACAAATTGCACTCAACCCTGCTATTTCATCCCAGAAACTATCTCTTTTTACATACTCCATGGGCCATATACACCAGAAAACCATCAAGGATCCTTCCCTTCGGCCTTAATATCTTCCACTTCCTCTCTGTCACCTTCAGAGTCATTGTCCAAATCTTCATCTTTCGAGTTGCACGACTCAGATAGGCCCTCGACCAAAGAAAAAATAAATTCATCCTCTTCCATTACGTGGTCTAAAGGTTTCGAATCCTCTCTTAGGTCTTCTAATCGAAACGTACTATCTCCTGGAACCGACTCTTCATATGAAGTATTTTTCAGCTTTCGATTGTATACTTTCAAGACAAAAACCTCATCTCCTGGAACTGACTCTTCATATCCCATATCTTGAAGTAAAATGCAGCTTCTACTGGAGGATTGGGAGACCGACTCATCCCAAAAACTGATTATTCCTTAGAAAAAACAATCACGTTCTTTGGGCCTAATATCCCGTAGAATATTTAAGAAAGGGCCCACAACAACCAAGCCTAACCCTCCCCCTCAAAGGTCCACTCCCGTTCCCATTAACATTGGATTGAAGTGGGCCCTAAATTAACCTAACTCCACTCTTAAAGAAACAGACCCATTCTCCAAAATCAAGGCCCAGCCCAAACTACTATTAGAAAAAGAAATCTAATATTTTAAGCTAGGGCACATGGACTTCTTTAGAAACCTAGTCGTTACACATGAAGGAATATTTTCTTTTTTCCACCAATAACTCTGACAAAATTCTATTATAAATGCTCTTTAAAGAAAAACAACAATTACGTGATTCAATTCCTTTAAAATCAAGATTTCCCTTAAAATCAAGGAGAGAAAATCGCCCAGATTGCGTCTCCGACCCATCACCGCCTTACGCCGTATCGTTACCAGCCATCTCGATTTCTGTCGTACCAACCCCCTTACTTGCTTCACCTTTTGTCTCCTTTATTGATTGGAGCTTTGTCGGTCCCGTTACCACCACAGACTCACTCCTGAATTCTTTCCGCAACCAAAAACTCCTTCTGTGATTAAACACTTTTCCATCCCTTGCCTGACATCAAAACAGACGCAGAGATAAGGTCCTCCCTCATACGGTAAAGATATGTAGTTAGGGATGAAACCATCATGTTTCCCTGCAACCTTGATTTTAAAGCAACTCAAATTCTTCCTCTCTAAGGTATTCTTGTCAACTTCCAATAATCCTCCACAGAAAGAACCAATCACTTTAAACACATGGGAGTTTCATATGTTCAAAGGAATTCCTTCAACCCCAATCCACTCATTTTTGCAAGATATTTTCCTATCCAAAGTTTGACTCTCTCAATTCCATCTAACAAAGAAGACAATTGTGACTGCCGGGATAGCCATCGTTCTGATTGAGGTAAAGGTTTCCTATTCCTTCTCGTTGGCACACCAAATAACGACTCTATCATCAACAAAATCGGAGAATCTTATCTTTTTCCTTAACTCACTTTGTATTCCAACTTGAGCAACTATCCAATGGAGTCGACAATCCTTCCTGAACATCAAAACAGCAAACCTCCAATCATTGACTATCTTCTCATCCTTAATATCCACAACATCCTCTCTCGTAAGTCTGTTTCCATCTCTGGAGTTCCATCCTTTGAATTCCTTTGAACTATGGAGGCCCAAGAAACCATGTTGTCCACTTGCCGTCTAGAAACCCTATGTGGAATACTGCCCTTCTTACCCACCAGTTGATTTAGACAACCCGCCAAATCCTTCTAGCCCTTCGCAAATCCCTCCTTAGGAACCATAACTGATTTAATATCACTACTTCTCAGGACTTATTTTTCAGAAAAACTCCCCTTACGTTCTGGAAACATTCCAAAAACAACCTTAAAGAATTATTCCTAAAAGTCATCCTGTGATTCACCCTTTGATTATCCATAGATCGAATCAGCCATTTTGGGTTGCAACTTGGGTGCATAGATCTAATTGTTTTGAGGGGATTTCTTTTTTGGATGTTTGTAGGGATTGAGGTAATTTATGGCTTTAGTGTTGCGGGGAGTGGGGTTTTGTTGCGGGGCGTTTTGGTGGTTTTGCTTTTTATTGTTTTTGTTGGTTTGTGTTACCACGGTATTCCTCCGCCATAAGTGACGAATCTCAATATATTTGAGAGGAGGCCAGTCTAAGACAAAGGCCTCAATCTCTTTTTCAATAAAAAAAAAACCTGGAGGGTCCCTCTCTGAGTTATGAACACATCCAAATACATGAATTAGATCAGCATTTGTCCAACACATGCCTAAAAACAGTCAAAAGATCCAAATGCAAGAATTAGATCAGCATTTGTCCAACACATACCTAAAATCAATCAAAAGAAAAGTGAACTTCCAAGATCACATTTAGAGACACAGATCTATATCGCGGAGTTGACAGAAATCACAAGTGAAGCAAAAAACTACACAGTTCAAAATTGAAGAACATAGAGAACTATTCCAAATATAGAACCGCACACAAAAAAAATAATACTAAACGTCATGAATAAAATAAATGTTTCTAAACTCCAAACATCTACGAGAGTACTTAGATGAATTGGACACTTTGCAAATCGAATGGAAACAGTCTGCCTTTCCACTAGCTTTTAACAGTTAAGTAAAGATGCACAACTAAACAATGATCTGGTCAATTATTGAAAGCTACTTTAAAACTAGGTTTTTCGAAGGAACTTTGCCAACCCTGTAGAGTGTATAGCCTCTAAAACAATAAAAAAAACATTTGTGAACCGTTGTGCTTAATAGTTCGACAAATATATCTCTAATAATTAAAAATAAGCTCCAGCTTATTGGCTTATAACAATTTATAATATAACCAGCTCTTTGGAAAAGTTGCCACAAAATGTTAATTATGACATTGTCAACAATACTAACTACAACCAAGGATAAAAAGGAACATCGCAAATAATACAACAGGACTAAAATAGTAGTTTCAAAATTCAGTAATTTGAAGATTTAGACTTGATACACTGAAAGACTGCACAAACAAGAGAACATGCAGAATGACACAGCTTTTCACAAATCCAATCATTTTGAGATTTTACATTTATAAAATAAAAACGAGAGTAAAATACAACATATTAACAAAATGATAGCTGAAATAAAGTGAACATGTGACTTACATTAATAGACTAATATTTAGAGTACCGTTAAAGATTTTCTTGGCATGAAAAATTGTTCATTCAACGCATGTCAAGTGGTAGGTAAGATATCAAGTTTCAGTAATAAGTCATTGCTTAAAACACTTGTTCCTTTTGATGCTTCTTGAGCAAAATTGGGGAGAAAATCCATGACATCATCCTTGTCGGAGCAATGACAGATGCACATCAAGATAGTTGAAGTAAGTTCTGTGTCCAAAACAACACCCTTATCAGCAATTTGATAAAGCAAATCAATAATTTCCCCTGTTTCACCTCTTGAGTAATAACCTTTTAATAAAGAATCAAACACAAAGGAATCCGGTGGTATACCACAGGCCATCATCTTCTCAAGAATCTTTTTAGACTCATCCATAAGACCAAGTTTTGAAAATCTATTTAACAATGTGGAAAAGGTCAAAGTATCTGGTTGAAAACCCATATTTAGCATATCTCTTAGCAATCCCTTGGCAGACTTAATATCCCCTGTTTTTAGAGTTCCATCAATTATTGTATTAAAAGAGACAAGGTTTGGTTTATGATCTGAGTTCCTCATTTCTTGAAACAATGTCCTAGCTTGCTCCACACTGCCTTCTTTACACAAGGATGCCATAATTGTATTGTAGTTAATCTCAGAAGGGCTGAAACCAGAAGCTTTCATTTTACAAAAAAGTCCTTTTGCAATATTAAGCATATGCATTTTGCAAAATCCATTAATCATAACACTATAAGTAATTGAGTCAGGAACCAATCCAAACTCCAAGACATGTTTCCAAATTTCCATTGCCCTGTTGACAAAGCCCATCTGCAGATGTCCTCCCATCAAAGTATTATAAGTTACTAAGCTACCCACCACTCCCCTCTTCACCATTTTATTATAGATCTCCATAGCATCATCTAGACGACCTTCCTTGCAGAGACCCATCATTAGCATATTGAAGGTAATAACATCTGGCTCAATAGAGCTCTCATCCTTCGATAAAACATCAAAAAGTTTCATTGCCTCATCAACCTTTCCATTGCAACAAAGTCCCATCAGTAACGTGTTGTAAGAAACCACATCAGCCCTTAAACCCTTCTCCAGCATCTCGTTCAATGTTTTTAAAGCATCACTAATCAGACCTTCCTTGCACAATCCATTAATTATAACATTGTAAGTAACAGTATTAGGCTCTTCACCCTCAAGTACCATCAACTTGAAAACCTCTTTCGCCTTTGCAACCAATCCTCCCTTGCAAAGCCCGTCAATTAAACCTGTGTAAGTTACAACATCAGGCTTAATTCCACGTTGTATCATATCCTTAAACATTTCAGAGGATTCTTTCAGTTTCCCAATTTTACAAAGCTGGTGTATCAAACAACCATATGTAACCACATTAGGAGTGATCTCCTTTGCCAGCATCTCATCAAAGAGTTGTTTTCCTTTATCGAAATTCCCTTCTCTACATAAACCACTTATTAGGGTACTGTACACAACAACATCAGCTTCTAAACCAATATCTCCCATCTCCTTCAGCAATCCAAATGCCTCATTCACTCGACCATCCTTACAAAAGCCATCCATCAAAATTGTGTATGTTACGAAATTTGGTTGACAACCCGAATTCTCCATCTCAACCAACAACTCCAACGATTCTTTGAGCTTCCCTTCCTTGCATAGGCAATTTATAAGAATGTTATAACTTACAATATCTGGTGACAAACCAAAAGTGCCCATTTTTCTATAAACCTCAATTGCCTGGTCAAATTCACCATTTCTATTGAACCCCTTCAACAGAAGACTCATAACAATTGTATTGACATTAAAACCACGCTTAATTATCATCCCCACAACACCAAGTCCAAAATGAGGTTTATGGACTTTAACAAAGCAGCCAACTAAACAACTCAATGATACAAAATTTGGAAAAATGCAAAAATGGGTCATTTTTTTATAAACAGAATACGCTAAATCAGAGTTGCCTGACCTTGAGAATGCGTGAACAAGAAAGTTGCATGTGGAAGGAGAAGGAAATATATGAGACTCAACAGCTCGATTAAAGAGTGAAAATGCTTCGGAAATTTGAGAATTGGGAATTTCACAAAGAGAACGTAACTGGGTATCCAATTCCAAAGAAGGAAGAGAAGAGAAGAGCTTAAAGTAGCCATGACAAACGGCAGTCGGGAAGTACCAATTAATTAGAGGAGTAGGGAATTTTCTTCTGATCATTTCAAACAGTGAAACGAGTATTTATGCTAGACTTTGAATGATTCTGAGACAAGAATCCTAATGATTTCAAGAATAAAAGCAGCAGTTTTTTGGATTCTGATAGTGGCCGCCCAAGAGGTTGGTTTCCAATGGATTCAGAATTGTAGAATTTCCTCTTGCTTTTAATCGGCGGCTTTAAAGAGGCTGATTTTTTTAGGCATTTTATTTACACAGAAAAAATATATAGGACAATTATAATAGAGGACTTGAAACCATAATGGTGGGCTTTTCAGTTTTAACGACCAGTTAAAAGTTTTTTGTACGATTTTTGTTATCACCATGTGTATAGAGGAGTTGTTTAGACTATTTTACAAATTTTCAGAAAATTTTAAATAGTTTACGGTATTGAAAATTAGGTTCAAACATATTATTTTTTATGCGCATAAAAAAAATTAGTCACGCGTGCATCAACATGTTTGAATTTAGTTTTTGGTACTGTATACTATTCGAAATTTTCTAAAAATTTGCAGGATGTTCTAAATAGCTACAATATACACTGTCATAAAAAAAAATCGCATCGAAAACTGTTCACGAGTAGAGAATACTGAGAGTCACACCAGTAGAACTTAAAGTGGAGACTTAAAAGGAAAATTCTCCAAGGCAGTTCATTAATTAAAAAAATTAATTTTAACACTTTTTCTTATCATTGTTTTTGGCATTCTTTAAATTCTTTTTTTTTATTTCAATAATTATATTTTATCTTGTTTTTATAATTTTTTTTTTAAAAAAAAACTTTCTTTAACCAGATTTTATATATTTTTTTTTTGTTTTAATTTTTATTTTATTTTATTTAAATATTTAAAATATATATTATTCATATGTATTTTTTTAGAATATGAAAAAAATAGAAAAATGTGAACATAAATTGATAAGAATATATATTGGGGTGCAAATATAATCACCTTTTATATTTTTTTTAAGTGACGTACAAAAGGAACATTATATTTACACCCAAAATTTGATTAACACACTTTATTTTTATTAAAAATTAATACATAATATATATTTTTTTATCAACATATGCTAACATTTTTTTTCTTTTTCATATTCTAACAAATACAAAAATAATACATGTTATCCGTGTTTTCACCAAAGGATGTTTGGCAATCAGAAACAGGTGCAGGTAGGGCACGTAGCGAAGATGCGTGTCTCTACAAGTGAGGTCACGCCCCAGGGGTCAGTCCTCAGAGGGTGGATATCTCGAATAAAGGTCACGTCCCTCAGATAAAGGTAGGGCACAGACGTCTCTCTCTGAGGCCATGCCCGGAGGACTAGTTAGTAGTCCTCAAACTCTTTACGAGTTTCCAAGTCAATGACATTGTCCTCGGGACCTAGAAGGCTAGCCAGGTGTCAGCCAGTGCATGTTTGTAGCGTAAGAGGATTATCTGACAACCTTTTTGGTGATTCGTCCACAGTGTTATCAATTGTATGACTTGACAATTCGCACTATCACTATGTCGTCTGACATGGAGATATGTGCGCATGCCCTGACAATGTCAGGAGGATGTTCCCCATAAACTAGGTAACTTTATGGAGTGGGCCACGCGTATCTCGCATGGGTCGTGGTCTCTAGTTAATGCAACCCAATGCATTTTAGTTGCAGCATCTCAGAATTTTACTTAGCTAGATAGTAGTAGTAGTAGGTAGCAGCAGCAGTAGTATTTTAGTTTTCGTGATTATTGGTTCAAGCTGTGATTTAGTTGGAAACTCATAGAAATAGTAATGGATTTTACAAGTTTAACATATAGTTTATAAATATTAATTTTAACATAAGGTTTGATTAACATAGCTGGTCCTATAAATATTATTTATTATAACCTAAGGTTTAGATAAAATAATTAAGAACGTGACACTGGTCACATGTATGATTGTTTAAGGATTTTAGATGAATAATTTGATAATGGATAGACCTATAAGCTCTAGAACCTTCCAGCAACTATTAGGATCACGTTTTACTCAGTCAAAGTTGTTTTACCAAATTCAAAATATGCTGAAAGTGTGCAAAAACGTGTTTAAAATATCAACGTATGCTGATATATCGCAGCTATAAGGATCGATATGTCACATATGGGTGATACGGAAAACACGTCGACTGTACACGAACGAAACCATGAAGGTTCGAGTCATAGGGGTGGGCGATATATCGCCTATAAGGGGCGATATATCGGCCCTTGGTGGCATTTTTGAAACTTCGTGGAATCCGAGCTTAAAACAGCCCTCAATAACTTGGACTTGCTCTTGAACGTTTTTGACCGAGTTCTAGGCATCTGTTGAACCGAAAATTCAAATTTATTCAATTTATATTCATTTATTTATTCTTTTTAAAAGGGGTTAGTTTCACTCCTTGAACTCTATAAATAGGACTTAGTACTCAGCCATTTCATTCATCATTCAAGCATTCTTCAGAGGCTTCAAGTTGCTAAGTTTATTCTAAAGAGAAAACACTAGGGTTTTGGGTTAAACGCTTTTCAATCTAAGCTTTTCTAAACACTTGGGAAGTAAGATAGAGTGATATTTCGGTATTGATGTGTAGATCAAAGTCCTAGACTAACCAATGTATTCTTATCCTTAGGTTTAATCCATTATAGTTCTTTTATTTTCTTTCAGATCCTAACTTGATTTTATGGCTTCTTGGTTAGGTATTTAAGTTTCTTGAAACTTAAGGTTTTTTGGTAAGTTTCTATCTTGATGGCTTAGATCTCCTTTTCATCTCCATTTATTTAGAAACTCATGATTCTTACTGTTGGTTTTAGGAGTTTTCCAATCCCATTCTTGTCACCAATATCCTGGTTTTTGGTAAGGAAAATATGTTAGATTATATGTGTTACGATATCTTATATGATATGATATGTTATAGTGCTATGTTATATATGTATATGAATATGTTTTATGTTATAGTCACTTGGGTATTATAGCTGCTTAGATAGCAAATCAAATCAAATCCCAAGATTTTTATCATTATCATGGATTAGAGTTATGATTAAACCTACCTCGATTAGTAGACTGAGGACCTAGATGGTTTATCATATACTATTTTGTGATCTAACCTACCTCGACTAGTAAACTGAGGACCTAGATTGTTTTATCACATACTGTGGTAATGAGTAGTCCTATGTTTATATGATATACATTTTTATGTTATATGTTTTATAGTATATGTTTTTAGTCTTATGATTTATGTTATGTTTTAGTAGATTTTCCTTACTGGGCATTAGGCTCATTCCTTTTATTTTAGATGATGCAGGAAAATAAACTTGGAAGGCGGGACGGATTCATGGCAGCTTTGGCATGTGTATTGGGGATGGACTGCTGGAAAAGATCGAGGATGACGTTTATATTTTTTAGTCTTTTCAATTTATGTATTTATTTTTTCGCATTTAGTGTTTGAACAAATAATTAAAGGTTTATGTTTTCTTTATGTTTTTATGTAAATAACAATGGGATCCCGTATTTTGGATTTTTATAATAAAGTTATATTATTTCTTGAATGTATTCCAAAATAGTAGTTATGTCTTAGTAGTTTTTAATGGTCCAAAGTCTTAGAATCAGTCGGGGCATTATAGTTGGTATCAGAGTCCACGGTTCATATGCATGAAGTTCTCCTTGATACACACGCAAAAGCTCCGAATCTAACCGCCAATGTAAGTGTTTATATTATGATTAGTATGTTTATGTTTATAGCTAACGTTTTAGTCATTATATTTTCAGTCAAAATGAATGGAGCTTTGACCTATCATGATATTCGAGCCATTAAGGCATTGAAAAGGATTAGAGAACCAAGGGATACAATAGGAGTGCTAGAAAGAATCACTCAAAGATTGATCCTATTTCTCAAGGAGATAGTTCACCTTCAAAACACTAAGCAAATTATGATGAGAGCCATGGAACAATATTTCCTAGTAATTAGGCTTTTTAAGGATTTTCCTTTTGTAGTTTCAAATTAGAAGAATTATGGGAGACTATGGATGATGAAGATGATTTACTGGTAGCCATGAGATATTATTTTCTTATACTTAGGTTTACCTTTAAGTTTGAATTTAAATTCACTAATGAACAAAAGCATAATATCTTAATAAAAATTCCCTGAGGTAGTTTCGAGGCTCATAGTAATGATGATTATGAATAAATAGATGATGATATGTTAGATGAAGGGTCAGATGTTGAAGATCCTGATTTTTAGATTTTACCCTAGTTATTTTTAGTATAGTTTCTTTCTTCAATTATATTAATTATTTGTGATTGTAATTAGTGAAAATATATTTTTTCCAAATGAATAAAGTTGTTATTTTTAAATGGCATGTATGAGTTTAATTTTTTTTACAATCATAATAAATTTAGAATAAATTCAATAAATAATGTCTAAGTTCAGTGACGGTGGATACAAATCAATGAACCGGGTTCTGTTTTGAGAGTTTAGGGGGTCATAATAGTGGAAACGATTTTACTGATCTCAGCCCTTCCTCAATATGGTTAACTTTGGAACAGTGACGAGTTTCGAGCCTGAGAATTAAGTCATATAGGATGATTAGAAACAGACTTAGAAAATAATAAAGATGGCTAATTTTCTAAGTATAGAAACACACCCTAATTTATAAAGAAGGCTTACATAATTTTTCATAAGAAATCATAATTGATAGGTCTGAGTTATGTTTTCTTAGACTAAGTTTTGCCTTAGAACCTATTAGGGTAAGTTCTAACGTGTATTCTCAACTGCTAGAACTTTGCTGAAGATGTCGCTATGAAGGTCTGTATGCACGAACGACAATGCCTCCAGCACCACCAATGAGACTCACGAAGCCCCTCCAGTCCGAAGAAGGGGAACGCATGCTACTAATGTTGCTGCCAATAGAAACACACAACCACCAGTTGACAACACTGTTGAAATTATCCGGATACGTCAACAAGTAGAAGAACTGCTGCAGCAACAACGACAACAACCTCAACCTCAACCTCAGCCTCAGCCCCATCCTCAGCCGCAACCTCAGTCGCAGCCTCAGCTAGCGGCTCAAGCACCCCAGCAAGTAGGAAATCAGTATGAGGGATGGCATGTGGAAAATTATGTGCCTTATCCAACTCAGTACATAGAGCCAATCTGCGATCGTTTTCGTAAGCAGTACGCTCCAAACTTTGAAGGGATAACCGACCCCTTTGAGGAGGAAGAATGGCTTAGGAATGTAAAGCCTATTCTAGCACACATGAACCTCGGTAACGCAGATCGTATATCCTGGATTATTCTCTTCTGAAAAAGGATGCTAGAATCTAGTGGGAATTAGTACAACAAACTCATAATGTCGCCACCATGACTTGGACTAGATTTGTGGAGTTGTTTCACAAAAAGTATTGCTACGAGGGTGGAAGAGTTTGCCAGGATGTAGGGCAATTTGACGGTAGTCGAGTACGCTCGACAATTTGATAGTCCAGCCAAGTTTGCACTAGAGTTGGTCCCAACCGATTTCTTGAGGGCTACCAAATTCACCAAGGGACTCAAACCCAAGATTGAGCTAGGAGTCAAGCTGGAAAATCCTGGAACCACTTCCTACGACGATGCTCTAGAAACGACTATAGAGGTGGAAAGGCTCCAAGCAAATGTTAGTAAGGAGGAAGCAAGAAAGTCTGAACCCAGGCAGCAAAATTAGACTGAAAATGGTAGAAACAACAACAACCACCAGCACAACAATAGTGGGCAGAAGAGAAAGCATCCTGATAATAAGCAAGCCGATGGTGACAAAAGAGCACGAAATAACAATGGAAATAATAGGTCGGGTTATGTAGAATACCCTCAGTGGTCCAAGTATCAGAAAAGGCATCCTGGGGAGTGTCGTGCAAATACCAAAGGTTGTTTCAATTGTGGCCTGGAAGGTCATCGGAAAAAGGAATGTCCACAGCTCAAACAAGAAGAAAAGAGGGACGACAAGATGGTTCCAACCAGAGTCTTTGCCTTGACCCAGGGAGAAGCCGAAGCTAGTAACAAAGTAGTCACAGGTTAGATTCCTATTCTCAATAGTATATGTTCAGTATTGTTTGATTCGAGAGCAACACACTCGTATATCTCGTTAGGAATGATAGAAAAATTAGACAAACCTTGAGAAAGATTTAGAACTAGGTTTGTTACTGAGTTGCCTTCGGGCGAAGTAGTTCTATCATCACGAATAGTACGAGTAGTACCGATCAAAATTGTGGAGACGGAACTAGAAGGAGAATTGATAGAGCTAGAGATCAAGGACTTTGACGTAATATTGGGCATGGATTGGCTAGCAAGGCATGGCGCAACCATCGACTGTAGACACAAGCAAGTGACGTTCGAAACTCCTGACAAACAGAAACTATGTTTTATGGGAAAGGTTTTAGGACTACGGACACCGCTTATCTCATCTCTCAAAGCTCAGAGAATGATAGAGAAAGGATGTCACACATTCTTAGCAAGCATCATGGATGTGGCACAGGAAACATCGTTAAAGATTGGAGACGTCCGCATTATAAAGGAATTTCCATAGATATTTCCTGACGAATTACTAGGGTTACCACCTACTCAGGAAATTGACTTCACAATCAAACTAGTACAAGGAACCAAGCCTATCTCAAAGGCACCATACCGGATGGAACCTACAGAACTCAAGGAGTTGAAAACGCAGTTGCAAGAACTCTTAGACTTGGGTTTCATCAGACCAAGCCATTCGCCATGGGGAGCACCGGTTCCATTTGTGAAGAAAAAGGATGGAAGCATGCAGATGTGTATTAATTACCATGAGCTGAACAAGGTGACAATTAAGAATAAGTACCCGCTACCTCGAATCGATGACTTATTTGATCAACTACGAGGAGGGACTGTATTTTCAAAGATTGATCTACGATCCGGTTATCACCAGCTCAAGGTACGGGAAGTGGATATACCAAAGATAACTTTTAGAACTCGATATGGATATTACGAGTTTCTAGTTATGTCTTTTGGTCTTACTAACATTTCATCTCATTTATGGAATTAATGAATCAGGTCTTCAAGGATTACTTGGGCAAATTCGTCGTAGTGTTCATTGATGATATTTTGGTGTACTCCAAGGACAAAGACGAGCACGAGGAACATTTACGATTGACTATGTTGTGACTAAAGAAGCATCAACTTTACGCCAAGTTCAAGAAATGTGAATATTGGCTATTGCAAGTAGCGTTTCTTGGCCATATAGTTTCCAAGGACGGAGTTGCTGTAGACCCAACAAAGGTAGAGGCTGTGAAGGATTGGCCAAGACCTAAGAATGCGTCAGAAGTGAGAAGTTTTCTCGGGCTAGCAGGCTATTATTGGAGATTTGTAGAAGGCTTTTCTAAGATATCCATTCCGCTTACCAACCTGACCCGAAAACAGCAAAAGTTCAACTGGACGAATAGATGTCAAGAAAGCTTCCATTGGCTCAAGGATAAATTATATTCGGCACCAGCACTTTGTGTACCGACACCCAACGACAAGTTTGTAGTGACTGTGATGCGTCGAAGCAAGGTTTGTGATAACTCTACAAAATAGAGTTATTTTACCACTTTTTATGTGCTAATTGTTGCTTAATTCTTGAGTTTTTAATTGATTTATTAAGTTTTTTAAGTAATTTTGAATTTATTAGTCTTATTTTGATTTTATATATTTTTGTGTGTTTTTATAGTTATTTTGTTGTAATATATTGTAGTTTAATTATTTGAATTATTGTTGTGTTTAGTGGTAAAAAAATGTTGTATTATTGAACTTAAATGTAAAATATAATTAAGTTATAATTAATATTTTCAAACAATTAAATTGATTTATTTTATAATTGAAAATATTGTATTATGATTTATTTTATATTTATTTTGTAGGAAATTTATGCTCTTGAAAAGTAAAGAAAATAAAGGAAAGGTGGCATTTTTAAAGTAAAGAAAGAAAGAAAAAGTTGCATTCTTGAAAATGCCATGATCAAGCCATGGGCCCAAGCCCAATTTCTCCTTCCCAACAAGCTTGCACATGCCAACAAGACTCCAAGCATCAAGACTCCAAGCATCAATCCCATCTTCAACACTTTCTCTTCCAACAATTAATCCTCCAGCCGCCACCTGTTTTTTTTTTCTCTCAACATTCAGCCTTCATCACCTAGCCATGAAGCCAAGAGCCACAATGAAGCTCCTGCCACTTCACGCCCCATTCAACTGAGCAATGCCCAGCACTCACCACTTGGGCCGAAGAATCCTCCAGGCCCATGCCACCCATTTCTTGCTCAGCCGCCTGGTGTGCCGTACACCATTCCCTTGAGCCCATCAACTTGCTCATGTGTCCCCTATGACAAAAATGCCAACTTTTTACCCTTTTGTCTACACATTTTCACTACAACATCATCATTACACCCTATAATTTACCTCTACATACCATATTTATTTTATTTAATTAATCTAATCAATTTAATTAATTTAAATTGATTATTTTAATAATCTCACTTTGGCTATAAATATGGACTTTCAAGACCATTTTAGGGTGCTTAATGTTTTGGGTTACCATCTTTTTCTCTCATTTTCTCTCTACCATTCTCTCTTCCATTTGGGTTTTTCAAGAGCATTTTGCAAGTATGTATGTCATTTATTTTGTAATTTCTACTCTAGTTATGTGCTTCTAATATTTTTCATAAGATTATTAAGATCATGATGAAGCAACTTGTAACTAGGTAATATTTATGTTGTATGTTGATTTCCCTTGTAATACAACAAAGTTTATGGATTTTTCTTCTACATATATTTCTTTCATCTTAAATATCTTGTATTTTAGATTGTTAGAACATATTTACACTTTGTTTTTCATTAGTGCATAAACATAATATTCTTTGTGTAAGATGTGTCATTAAATTGTACACATCCATGCTTAGAACAAAAATATTATGTTTTGCCTTATAAATAATGTTCATTGATTTATTTGTTATTTCATTAGATTGATTTACACTAAATGCTTTGAAATTATAATTTTGAAAAGTGAAGAAAAATCCTATCTTTTTATAAGAAATTTGTGCTTAAAATTATAAATCTTTTTGGAAAATGATAGTTTAAATTATTTTAACTATCACTAAAACTTGGGAATCAATATACTAATAAATATTATTAAACTTACATTTTGTGGATTCTAGTATCTTAATAATCTTTTCTTTTAACACTTAATTTCAACTCATTATTGCTTTAGTTTTATTCTCTTAAATAGCTTTATTTTTCAATCTTTTATTTTATGTTCATAATATTAAAACTCATCAATCTTTGGAACTAGGTTAGAATTTATTACTTTTGATTTAAAATAGTTTTTTTTTATTTTTTTTATTTTAGACAACTCCTTTGGGTTCGACCTCGTACTTACACGAAAACTATTCTATAAATACGATTCGTGCGCTTGCGAGTATAAATATTTAAACATACCCGTTTTGGGTCCATCAGTTTGGGTTGTGTGCTAATGCAAAATGACAAAGTAATAGCCTACCCCTCAAGGTAGCTGAAGGAATACGAGCAACGCTATCCAACATAGGATATGAAGTTGGCAGCGGTGGTCTTCGCATTGAAAATCTGGCGCCACTATCTTTATGGAGAACAGTGTGAGATTTATATGGACCACAAAAGCTTAAAATATTTATTCACACAAAAAGAGCTCAACATGAGGCAGCGCAGGTGGTTAGAACTAGTAAAGGATTATGACTGTGAAATCCTATATCACCCAAGAAAAATGAATGTAGTTGCAGATGCGTTAAGCCGAAAGAGTTAGGGAAATCTAGTAGCATTATTTGGAATAGAAAAGCCGCTTCAGCAAGAGTTGATTAATGCCATAATAGAACTAGTCAGGGGTCAACCAGCTAACTTGTCCATCCAGTCGAGTTTATTAGAAGATATACGGATTGGCATGATGACACGTTAGTATCGCATATGGCTGCAGTCATAGAAGTCAAGACTATGGAACTCTCCATATCAGGACAGGGGTTCTTGAGATATAAAGGACGGGTGTGCATGCCAAATGATTATGGAATTAAGATGAAGATTTTAGAAGAGTCACACACTACCTAATACTCAGTTCACCCGGGGTCGACCGAGATGACTCACGACCTTAAGGCACTATAGTATGCCAGCAAATAAAGGCGGAACATCAGCGACCTGCAGGCTTATTGCAACCACTTAGTATTCCAGAGTGGAAGTGGAAAGACATATCCATGGACTTCGTGATAGAAATACCACGAACAAATAAGCAACACGACTCAGCTTGGGTTGTGGTAGATAGACTCACCAAGTCAGCTCACTTCCTACCTGTCAAGACTACGTACATTGCTGACCAGTACGCATACATCAATGTTCAAGAAATAGTACGACTGCATTGAATCCCTAAGACCATAGTATCTGATAGAGGATCAATGTTTACGTTGAGATTTTGGGGAAGCTTGCAGCAAGAATTGGGTACCAAGCTAAGTCTTAGTACGAAATTTCATCCTCACATCGACGGTCAGTCTGAGCGTACCATACATATTTTAGAAGATATGTTGCGTGCTTGTGTACTAGACTTCGGAGGATTGTGGAGTAGGTATTTGTAACTTATAGAGTTCTCCTACAATAATAGCTACCAAGCAACGATCAGTATGACACACTATGGGTTACTTTATGGAAGGAAGTGCCGATTGCTGTTACATTGGGATGAGGTAGGAGAAAGACAACTTCTTGGACCCGAACCTGTTAGAGAGGCTCAGGATGTGGTGGCGCAGATTAGAAAGTGTATGCTCGCAGCTCAGAGTTGACAAAAGAGTTATGCGGATGCCAAGCAGCGAGATGAGGAAATCAAAGTTAGAGATCAAGTCTTCTTAAAGATATCTCCTAGGAAGGAAGTGAAGCGGTTGGGGAAGAAAGGCAAACTTAGTTCCCTCGTTTATAGGTCCTTTGGAGATATTGGACAAGGTGGGAACAATAGCATATAGATTATCCCAACAGCCAGCTCTAGCGGATAGCCACAATGTATTTCACATCTCGATGTTGCATAGATATTTGTCAAGCCCATCTCACGCCCTCAAGTATAATACGTTAGCACTCCAGAAAGACCTGAGTTACGAGGTAGTAGTAGTAGTAGTAGTAGTAGTAGTAGTAGTAGTAGTAGTAGTGGTAGTGGTAGTGGTAGTGGTAGTGGTAGTGGTAGTGGTAGTGGTAGTGGTAGTGGTAGTGGTAGTGGTAGTGGTAGTGGTAGTGGTAGAGGTGGTGGTAGTAGTAGTCTTAGTGGTAGTAGTAGCAGTAGTAGTGGTAGTGGTAGTGGTAGTAGTAGTAGTGGTAGTAGTAGTCATAGTGGTAGTGGTAGTAGTAGTAGTAGTAGTGGTAGTAGTAGTAGTGGTAGTGGTAGTGGTTGTGATAGTGGTAGTAGTAGTAGTGGTAGTAGAAGTAGTAGTGGTAATGGTAGTAGTAGTAGTAGTGGTAGTGGTAGTAGTAGTAGTAGCAGTGGTTGTGGTAGAGGTAGTAGTAGTGGTAGTAGTAGTAGTAGGGATAATAGTAATAGTGGTAGTGGTAGTAGTGGTAGTAGTGGTAGTGGTAATGGTAGTGGTAGTGGTAGTAGTAGTCGCAGTAGCAGTAGCAGTAGTAGTAGTAGTTGTAACGCCCTGGATAGCCAAGACCGTTACACTGTGTGTTTATAAAGTGCCAGACTTGCTAATCAAGTCATTTAATTAAAACCGTGTTACTAAAATTGTAAAGGAACTAGGGTTTAAAATGGTTTGGTCTCAAAAGCCACATTTTCATTAAGAAACATTATTTGTTTACACAAGATCCCAAAAATATAAGTTTAAAGTTCGTTTACAAAAGTTATAAGATTCAGATACAATAACCAGCCATACTAAGGCAAAACAAGCGGTTAGGTAATCCATGTCCTGATCCACTCCTCGACCATGATGATCGAATGGCTGGCTAAGTACATTCCACCTCGGAGCTCTCCATCTCAGGCTTGGTCCAGCTTGCCTTTGCCTTTACCTGCACCACGTAGCACCCGTGAGCCAAGGCCCAGCAAGAAAACACAACAACAGAGCATAAGCAATCAACAGACAAATCCATATCCCACATAGCATCACAAGTTCTCAAACGTGTAATCATTCAGCATGACCAAGTATTCAACATACTAAGCATATCAATTCATATCACATATCACTGCACAAATGATAACCAGGGCTAGCGCTCTCAGGCTGCTCCCTCCGTTATCCCACTGGCTCCGGCCCGCTTAAGCCGAGCTCAGTGAATATTCTCGGCTACCAATGGCCAAGCCGCGCCCTGTGCGCAAGTACTATGTACGGCACTCTTAGGATGCTTTACATGTCCCATGGCGTAATACCATCATTGACACGATACAATTCTCGGGAGCACTTAGTCCCATCACAAACATATAATCGGGTGCAGTTTTCTTACCTTTCAACTTACTAGCTTTGATCCCTTGATCCCTTGACTCCTTGAGCACGATCCCCCTCGAGCCCTAGCGCTCACCTAAACACAATCATGGCCAAAGTCATCATTGAACCTCAAGTCCAAAACCTAGCCTCGGGGTCAATCCCGAGCCCCCAGGAAGTCCTAGTTCCACCAAACAAGGTGGTGGGATCAAACCCCAAACCCTAGGTCAAAATCCCTTGCAAACAATCCCAAAATCCCCTTCAGAAGGCAGGGTAGCGCTACAGTGCTACAAACAGAAGCCAAACTCCCTTCAGCATCATGGCCTAGCGCTACAGCGCTCAATGGCTAGCGCTAGTCACAGACTGGCCAACACCAGTTTTCCTTTCTGCGACATTCCTCGAACCAACCTCAACCAAAATTCTTCCAACTCTCTCCCAAACTCAAAAACAACCTTATGACCATACTCCACTCATCCCAAGCACCCCAAACACCTAGAGCTCAAGCACATGCATCCCCAAACTCAAAATTCACCATAGCCACTCCTAAGCTCTAAAACTTAGTAAAAACCAGCTGAACAACAAAATTAGAGTTTAAACTTTATACCTTTGATAGGATTTCGACCACAAGCTGTCTCTAGACCTCCTTGGCTTGCTTCTCCTTAACCTTTGCCCTGAATTTCCCCAAAGTTCCCCATCAAACTCAACTTATACACCACAATTCAGAAACCAAACCAGCAACTGAAGAGATTACAAAACCTTACCTCAAGTGATGGCTTAACCTTGCTAAACCTTTGTCAATTCCCCACACTTAGCTTAGAATCCTTGATGCTTAGCTCATCCCAGCTCTCCTCCGAGCTTTACCCCAGAAATCCTCAAGAAACAGGTGAAGAAAACATGAACCGACCTAGAGAACTCTCTCTGTTTTCCCTCCTTTCTTTTCCCTTCCTTTTCCTTCTTTTTCAAACTTCTACATTTCTCTACACTTCCCACTAACATAAAGCCTCAGCATATCTATTCCTTACATGCCAAATGACCCTAATTCCCTCCCCTTTATTTCTAATCCTTTAGTCCACTTAAGGGCATTTTAGTCATTTTACTCAATTCCCGCTAATTCCTCGAATGTCTCTAATGTTACCCGCTTAATTCCCGTTACCTATTTAATCACCAATAATATTCCTCAATGTCAAAATAGACTCCAGTATATTCGCTAAATTCCCATTTATACCCCTAAGCTCACCCCGAGCTGGGTACAAATCCCCGCCATGACTTTTCCGCTACTTTGCTCACTGGGATTGTCTCGAGTCACAGATCTCAGATATATCCACATAATAATGTGGTCTCGACAAT